>NC_138896.1:30387929-31587929 GCF_965194825.1 Balaenoptera physalus
GTTTTTGATATGAATGAGAGCCATTCTGCCTTGCTAAGCATGATGGAGTCATTTGGAAGACATACCAGGGCAATCAAATTTACATTTCTTGAGCCCTTACTGGGTTCCTAGGGTTTCATAAAAAAAAGAACCAAAATAAAACAAGTCACCAAGTCACATCCATGCTAATGGAAGGCTTACCAACTAGATGGTTGGAAGGACAGATCATTTGGTATCAAAAAAAATAATACGGAATAGTGTCTGACTTACTAATAAGAAAACCTGACGTATCTAGTAACTGCAAAACTATCTAATAGAAATGAAGCAAATTCTAGAATAATACATAACAGTAGAGTGAGAACACTAGGAAAGGAGAAGGAACTAAGAAGGAAGACTTAAAGCAAGCAAGCCCTGCAGCATTTCAGCATTTTTCTTTTTCTTCGTTCCCTTTCTTTCCTTTTCCTTCTTTTTAAGCTCTGGGTAAATAGCGTGTTTATAGGTCGAAAAGCCAGAGTTCTTGCTGTCTTGGGGAAGATCATCATGGTCTCAGGAGTAGATGAGTTCTCAAAAGGGTACAAAGTATGGCGGGGGAAGAGCAATTAGCTGAGAGGGCAAAGGTCAGGAAGAGGAGGATGTCAGTAAAGGAACAGGAGAGTCACATGCAGGACCGGCTGCAACTGGTGGGGCCCCCTGCAGAATGAAAACGAGGGAGCCTTTGTTCAAAAACGATTAAGAATTTCGAGGGCTTCCCTGGTGGCGCAGTGGTTGAGAATCTGCCTGCCAATGCGGGGGACACGGGTTCGAGCCCTGGTCTGGGAAGATCCCACATGCCGCGGAGCAACTAGGCCCGTGGGCCACAGTAGTGAGCCTGCGCGTGGGCCTGTTGCTCCGCAACAAGAGAGGCCGTGATAGTGAGAGGCCCGCGCATCGCGATGAAGAGTGGCCCCCACTTGCCGCAACTAGAGAAAGCCCTTGCACAGAAACGAAGACCCAACACAGCCAAAAATAAATAAATAAATAAATTAATTAATTAAAAAAAAAAAAATTTCGAGACGGCGAAAACAGAGCATTAAGCCAAGTGTGAGGCCCTTCTGCGCTCAGGGTCTCGTGCATCCGCACAGATGGCATGTGTGTGAAGCCAGCCCTGGACACAGGAGAGGCACCAGGTGACAAGGCAGGCAGCAGAGGGCTGAGTTTTAAGAGGAAGAGATAATCAAAAGTTCTAGCTACCAGAGTCCAGTAAGGGTAAGTCAGAGAGGAAGGAAGGAAGGAAGGAAGGGAAGGAGGGGAGGGAGGAAGGAAGGAAGGAGGGAGGAAGGAAGGAAGGAAGGAGGGAAGGAAGGAAGGAAGGGAAATTGCTTAGTCCCAGAAAGTGACTGAAAGAATCGCTTTAGAAGAGGGTGTTAAGGGGCTTCCCTGGTGGCGCAGTGGTTGGGAGTCTGCAGCCAATGCAGGGGACACGGGTTCGAGCCCTGGTCTGGGAAGATCCCACATGCCGCAGAGCAACTGGGCCCGTGAGCCACAACTACTGAGCCTGCGCGTCTGGAGCCTGTGCTCCGCAACAAGAGAGGCCGCGACAGTGAAAGGCCCGCGCACTGCGATGAAGAGTGACCCCCACTCACCGCAACTGGAGAAAGTCCTCGCACAGAAACGAAGACCCAACACAGCCAAAAATAAATAAATAATAAATTAATTAATTAAAAAAAAAAAAAAAGAAGAGGGTGTTAAGTAGGACTGGCAAGAATTTTAAGGGAGACACAGTAACCTATTCAAATAGTTTGGACATGAAAGAATAGGGAGGAAAACACGTAGCAGTGGAAAGAAGGGGGCATGGTGTTAGGGTGTGGTGTTGGGCTGGAGAGGGCAGTTCTTTCTCGGAGGGTGTGTGAACGAACAGGAGGGCGAGTACAGACTCAGTGCAGAAAGCCCTGAAGCTCAGCGTAGGTTGAAGGTCACTCCCAAGGGGCCTCAAGCACAGTAATGTTACGCAACACATTGAGTTGTACGCAGCCTTGGCCCCAAAGCCACTATCAGACCAGGCTGGTAACTCAGGGTCCAAGGTACCACTGGACCCTGCTCTCTTAGTCAGACACTTGAGCTGAGTAGCCTTCTGGGCATGGAGCCTACGAGTTCCTTTGGGAGGGGATATTTACATAACTATGTTCAGTTGTTTATAAAACCATCTGGCAAGCTGAGGTGTTGATGACACGTACTAAATTGATGGGTTACCTGTCTCACGTAATATTTTTAAATTCATCTGGTGTGAGGTTTAATTTTTATGTGTCAACCTGGCTAGGCTGTGGTGCCAGATATTTGGTCAAAGATTATGCTGACTGTTTCTAGGCAGGTGTTTTTTTTGGCTGAGATTCACATTTAAATTAGTAGCCTTTGAGGAAAGCAGGTGACCTTCTATCCTGTGTGTGAGCCTCATCCAGTCAGTGGAAGGCCTTAATAGAGAAACGACTGACAACGTCTGAGGAAGAGGGAATTCTGCCAGCAGGTTGCCTTTGGACTTGACCTGCGACTCTTCCCTGAGTCTCCAACTTGATGACATAGCCCACGAGATTTTAGATTCAGCAAACTTCCGCAATTGGGTGGAGGCAATTCTCTCTCTCTCTCTCTCTCTTTATCTCTATCTCTATCTCTATGTCTATCTCTATCTCTATCTCTATCTATCTCTGTCTCTATCCACACACAAATCCTATTGGTTCTATTTCTCTGGAGAACCCTGACTAATACACCTGAAATTCCTCATATGACATTATATTATATAGGCAGCCCTCTGCGTAGAGCTGATTCAGCCTTTATAATCAGCTTCAGATAAATGCTGAGAATCTCTGAAGCCTCAAATGTATACTTATTACCTGACTGCTTATTGAATGAAAAATGCCTGAGTGACCCCAGTAAACCTTATGTGACTGCTGAGAAAAAGAATGTTGTTTTCTTCAAGGGTAGAACTCGCCATCTTCAAGCGGACCACATACCGCCCCAAATCCCATCTCTGTTCATGGGAGGCTGACCAACCAAATTATTGGAACGGCAGATAATTTGGTATTAAAAAAAATAGTCATAGTAAGGAGTATTTTCTGACTTACATAAATAAGAGAAAGTGGGCAGATCCAAATATTGCTACTATGAAGAAAAATTTTCTCTTCCACGTGATATGAATCAGTTTAGTGCTATAAAGATGAGTCATTTTATATCCAAAGAAAGTCCTCTTCCTGTGGTCTTTGTCACTTCAACACTCTTTCCATAAGAGAAAAACCAGCCTGGCATAGAGAAAAGCTAGGAATTAGGAATCAAGAATTGTAACCCTGGGAGTTCCCTGGTGGCATAGTGGTTAGGATTCCAGGCTTTCACTGCCATGGCCCAGGTTCAGTCCCTGGTCGGGGAATTGAGATCCTATAAGTCACGGCGCAGCATTAAAAACAAAAATTATATCCCAGATTCTGCCATGGGACCAGGCTGTGCAACCATGGGCAAAACGTCTAAACTTTCTGGGCCTATTTCCTTACCAGTAAAAAGAAAGAGCTGGACCATATCATCCTTGAGGTCAGTTCTTGTCCAACTGTTGTAGAATTTTTATCTGTAACTTGAAAAAAATTTTTAATCACTTGAGTCTTCAAGGATAGTTTTCATGGACTAAAGTAACAAAAAGTTGAAATGTGACATAAATAGTGACTTAATTAACTTTCTGGAGAAAATTCAGGTTTCTTTCTTCTAGTACCTCATTTAGGACTTAACCTTGTGAGATTTTTAAAGGAATCAGACAAATAGCCTAAAAATCTTCCATTTTGAAATATCTGACGTTTAAGCATCTGTCGTAGTCTGGGTCCAATCAGGAGAGAGAAACCACACAGTGATTTTAGCAGGAGTTTAACATAAAGCAATAGTTAACTATGATAAAAGAGTACCCATTACATATAAGGACACTACATGGTACCCTAGAGTTGAAGGAGAATAGCCAAGGGATGACAAACTTAGAAGGGTTTCAACTCTCACAGGAGAAGTGTGGTCAGCCCAGCAGAAAGCATAGGCGTTCACTGGTCTGGCAAGGCCAGAGCTGGTTTGGAGTCGCTGGGCAAGCAATAGCCACCCTCCAGAGTTCAGGAGGGGCGCAGACGGTCAGCGATGGGGGCATAGGTGTGCAGTGGGGTCCAGGTGCCGGCGGGAACAGGGGGGCTTCAGGCCACACGGGGCTTGCAGAGTAAGTGGCAGATCTGTGTGGACACCCCAGCCGCAGGCAGACTTAACGCAGGCTACGTGGAGGCTTTGCCTTCTGTGTCCAGGGGGCTAGCAGCAGGATGAGGCTGCAGGGAGCCGGAGGGATCACGTTCTGGGCTGGGGCGGGGGCCAGGCTCACTGCTGACCCCCAGCCCATGCCAGAGGCAGCAGAAGAGCCCCCTCTTCCTGCAGGGTCCCTGCAGTCCTCTCTTCTGGGAAATCCTACCTCCGTGCTCACTTTAGAAATGCCGAAAGGAATTGCCACTCTTTCTCACCCAGCATTTATTGAAGGGTGCCTTCAGAGCTGGGAAACAATAAATTGATAAGGGACACGACATCTGTCAAGCTTAGATGTCGTCTCTCCCCATTCTGCTATTCCTTTTTGGATCCTTTCTGAATAATTCTTCCCTCTTCTGGACCTTGGTGCCCTCAAATGATTTGGGGGCAATTATCAACTTCACTCTGTTGTCTGGAGAGGAAGCTCTATGTACCTGGTCTGTTCATGGGGTATCTTATCCCAACAGGTCTCAAACGTTGTTCATGGACTCCTGGGTCCATGAGATCCTTTGGCGGAGGGTGCTGAGAGGTCACAACTATTTTCAAAGTCATCATTTCTCCCTGGGGTTACTATTTTGTGGCATTTTAGGGCAAATAGAGGCAGTGGTATAACGGAGGAGTCATGCATGGACAGAAAAAAAAAAAAGCCAGTCTCGTTTGTGAATGATCTTGATGAAGCAGTAAAAATTATCTAATGTAATTAAATCTCAACTCACAAGTACATGTGTTTTAAACATTCTGGCAGATGAAACGGGAAATGCACATCCAGCTGTTTGGCCTCACTGCCAAGCACAATGGTTGTCTCAGGAGAAGCACTTGTGCGATTGAGCTGTGACCAGAAGTTTCTCTCGCGGAACAGTTTTTACCTGAAAGACAACCAGCAGAAAAACTGTGGTTTTTACTACTTGGTATTTATTTGCCAGACATTTCCTGGGAAATCAAGGAAATGAGCTTGTCATTTCAAGACTAACAGCTGACAGTATTCATTGCCAATGATAAAAGACAAGCTTTCAAGAGAAAATGAGAATATTGGAAAACAGGTATTTGCCACCAGGATCTTGACAGCCTCTTTTTGCTTAAACTTTTCTGATGAGCTTGGTGGTGATATTACTGAAGGAGATATTTTGCTACTGTGTAAAGAGATGTATCACCATTTGGAAGATCTGTTTAACTCCGTGAAATGCTATTTTCCAAAAGATGAATTTGTGATGTGACAAAATCATTCATGGGTAAAAGACCCATTCAAAGTATGAGATAGATGAATGGGTTTTAGTGGAACAGAAGAATTTCATTGATAGGGTTTCAAATTCCACCTATCAGCTAACCTTTAAGAAACTACCACTTGTTGAGTTTAGGTGTGGTATAAAAGAAAAATACCCACAATTATCTGAAAAGGCTATTAAATTACTCCTCCCTTTTCCAACTACATATCTGGGTAAGGCCAGATTTTCTTCATATACTTCAACCAAGTAGCAAAAGACTGAATGCAGAAGCCAACTTCTGTTAAGTCATACTTTAAAGATTTTGTAAAAATATAACAATTCCACTCTACTTACTAAATTTCTTTTTTTAAATAGATGGTTTCTTTAATTAAAACGTTATTTATGTTAACATGTAATGTTTTTATTATTAGTATTATATTTTAATGAATGAGTAAACAAATATTTGAAATATTTTTTAGCTTTAATTATAATACAGTAAATATCGATAGCTATAACCCACATGAACAAAAGCTCTTTGGAATTCTCACCAATCATGAAAGGCATAAAAGGATTCTGAGACCAAAAAGTTTGAGAACTGCTGTCTTAAACTGCTTAATTTCATTAGGCACTTGAATTCACAACACTGAGGGAAGTTGTAAGTGCAAAGACTGAGACTCAGGGTCACACGGTGAATTACAGGCAGAGGTGGGTCGAGAACCATGATCTCCTGCTATAATGTCTTCTACAACCCAAGCTTTCTTCTCAGGATGCTCTTCAGAGGGCCAACGTCAAAATTTTGGGATACTCAAGCCACAAAAGTGGAGCAATATCACCCTCCCCTCAACATGTATCCGTTCTAACAGGCACTGAATATCAACTCAGTTTCAGGTACCTGTGCTTGTTGCTGCTGAAGGTAACGTGAATAAAACATAGTCGTGTTTTGGGGATAGCCAAGCTCACCATATGGGGGAGAGACTATGTGGACGGCAATATTTTAGAATATATAATATGACTTAGCTGGCATACAACATATAAAGTATAATCATACAATCTATATAATTACATCATGCTATTACTATTATCGTATGTAGTATTATACAGTGTATAATATTTTATGTTTTTTTACAACTTAATATAGTATATAATACTCTATAGTATAACAAGGTATAGTATAGTATATATGCTTAATAGTAAATAAATTTACTATATCTAGGGAACAGACCGTACTTTGGGGTCATAGCTGGCTGGCAGTTGTGTGCACGCGAGGCCCATGGCAAAGCAGAACTGTGAACTTGGGAAGTTTGCCAGTAGCTGTACACCATTCTCCTTTGACCCTACTGTTTGCTTTCGTTTCCCAGTGCTGCCAAAATAAATGACCATAAACTGGGTGGCTTATAACAACAGAAATGTATTCTCACAGTTCTGGAGGCTGGAAGTTTGAAATCAAGTTGTCCTGAGGGCCATGCTCTTTCTGAAATCTCTAGAGAAGACCCCTTCTTTGTCTCCTCTAGCCTCTGGGGTCTGCCGGCCATCCTTAGTGTTCCCTGGTTTGCAGACAGATCACTCCAATCTCTCTTCATATGACCTTCTCCTTTATGTCTGTGTCCAAATTTCCTTCTTCTTATAAGGACACCAGTTGTGTTTAGGGCCTACCCAAATCCAGCGTGACCTCATCTTTACTTGATTTCATCTGTGAAGATTCTGTTTCCAAATAAGGTCATGCACACAGGTTCTGTGTGGACATGAATTTGGGGGGAACATTATTCAACCCAGTACACCATGTTTTTGCCTGTCCCCAGCCCACATTGCTCAGAGCCTCTTTGGACCACAGCCCATCTGGATTTTCCCTCATACTTTTCAGGGCCTGGGGTCCCATTGAGCCCCACCAAGTTTTTGGTTAATGTTTTAAGTGGTTGCCACAAGCTCACCACATTTAACCCATGAGTTTAGCAGATGGTTTCCATGGGCAACTGGTGAGTTGTGAAGGAAGAAAAGAGGAGACTAAACAACTCAATAGTAAAAAAAAAAAAAACCCTAATAACCCAATTGAAAAATGGCTAAGGAGTTGAATAGATGTTTCTCCAAAGAAGACATACAAATGGCCAACAGGTATATGAAAAAATTCTCAACGTCACTAATCATGAGAGAAATGCAAATCAAAACTGTGATGAGATCTCACCTCGCCCCCTGTCAAGGTAGCTATTCTGGAAAAAACAAATGACAACAAGTCTTGGTGAGGATGTGGAGAAATTAGAACCTTTGCACACTGTTGGTGAAAATACAAAGTGGTGCATCCACTATGGAAAACAGTATGGAGGGCCCTCAAAAAATAAAAAGTAGAACTACCATATGATACAGCAATCCAACTTCCAGGTAGTTAGCTAAAATAATTGAAATTGGAATCTGGAAGAGATCTTAGCACCCCTGTGTTCATTGTAGCACGATTTAAATAGCCAAGATATGAAAACAGCCTGAATGTCCATTGACAGATGAATGGATAAAGAAACTGTGGTATACACACACAGTGGAATACTATGCAGCCTTAAAAAAGAAGGAAATTCTAAAATATGCAACAACATGGGTGAATCTCGAGGACATTATGGTGAACGGATTAAGTTGATCACAGAAAAACAAATACTGCGTGATTCCAGTTATATGAAGTAACTAAAATAGCCAAAGTCATAGAATCAAAGAGTGGAAAGGTGGTTGCCAGGGGCAAGGGGAGGGGGGAGTGGGGAGTTGCTAATAACGGGAATACAGTTTCATTTGAGCAAAGTGAGCTGCTTACAGCACTGGACCTACAGTCAACAATACTGCATTGTGCACCGAAACATTTTTTAAGAGGGTAGATCTCATGTTAAATGTTCCTAGCACAAGAAAAGGGAAGGGAAGGGGAAGCTTCAAGAGAGATGCAAAGACAGTAAGGGTAAATCATAAAATCCTCGCATATTATTTCTCTTGGTCTTTCGGCAATTTTTATCTACTCGGTCTAGAATCATAATATAAGACAATAGTGGAAATGTGGGGAGCTGTGACAACCAGCAGCCCGCAGAGCTGTGGCACGTGGACTGAAGGCTGGGATGCCTCACGCATATCCGGCACCCGCGCCTCCTGCTCTGTGACCTTGGGTGAACGTGCTACCCGTCTGGGCTGGGTCCTCAGGGTGGAGTCTGAGTATGGCAGTTAAGAGCTCAGAATCTGGAGCCAGATCGCTTGGGTTCATTCCAGGGACCCTCAGACCAGTGATTTCCCCTCTCTGTAATTTCCCCTCAGCTTCCACATCTGTAAAATGGTGACACTATCTCACTACACAGGTTTCGCATGAGGAATAAATGCGTTAATAATATACGTAAAGCACTTCGAACAGTGCCTGACTATATAGACATTCGTTGGTATTATTAACATTATTATATGAATTTTGGGTCCAGCTAATAAGAATTCCAATAATTCAGTAGTACCTCCTTCAATCCCCTTATGACCACCTCCACCCCAGCCTCCACCCCCGGAGGTAAAACAGATGAGAGTGTGTGGACCGTGGCTTTTGTTTTTTTTGTTGTTTTTTAATTCTCCACTTGTCACTTACACCATAACCGGCCCTGGGGAAAAGTTCCTTTGTGAGGATGTCTTAAAGGACCAGGAACCTGTCAGATGAGTGCTTCTTGGGAAAGAAAGTCTTAGGGAACTGATGTCATCAACTCAAGTTTTGCAACGAGCTATTATTAAATTCATAGTCGCCTGTCTGAGTGTGGCTTTATCAGTAACTTTAGCCCTGTGGGCAGGGGTGGCGCCCACCCTGTTGCCCTCCACCTTTCTGATTTTCTATAACCTAGCCGTGGTGTCTGAAACACTCAGGGTGGGTCTGTCTCCAGCACTAAGGAAAGTGAGAACTGAATCAGGATGGGGTTCTGGGTGGAGTTAAGAGAGAGGTAAAATAACTGTAATTTCATAGCAATTACCTACAAGCAATACCATCAAAGGCGCCAGTTTTCCATTATAAACCTGAGCCTCTGCTGGGAGCGATGGGCCAGGTAGAAATAAGGACACAAACCTGTCTTCCCACCCGAACCCCACAGCAAACAAACCTCGAGGGGAAAACTAATGTGCTGAGCTTGGAGGGTAGTTTTTTTCTCCTTCTCTTTCAAAAAAAAAGAAAAAGAAATCTTAGTAAGCCCCCATTCCAGGATGTTGGTTGGATTGCTGACAGCTTTGCAAGCAAGGCTGGGGGGCCTTTCCTCTTTGAACCCTCCCTGTTAGTGGAGCCTGGTCCTGATGCCACCATGGTTTCCAGGGGAGCCAACAGCAAACTAGAATGAGTGGGTGATTTCTCCCTCCAAGTACCATTTTGGGGCCAATAAACCACTCACTGGAAAAAAATTACACAGAGATCAGCTCCCCAAACTTTTTGTTCATATGTTTGCTGAAAGTGTATTCTTTATAAAATTCACATCTCTGCAGCCTATTCAGAGGTAAAGATAGACCTGCCTTTCAGAAAAAAAAAAAAAAAATCTGCTGTTTTGAGGAGGGTACTGAGAAGGGGAAATGTGGGGAGCAGAAGTGTGGAGGTCCTCAATAATGCTATCTGTCATGGTTTTCTATGTGTTCCCATCTCATCCCCCAGCCCACCCCACAGGAGGCCATAAGCTCCCGATTAAATACAGTTTTGAATCCCTTGTGTAATTTCTTCCAGTGCCTTGTACATGGTCAGTACGTATTCGCTGAGCAAAAGGATAATTTAACAAATGAATGGTTTATTGACACTAGGTCAAGTAGTAGTCAGAACTAAGTGGGACATTGATTAACGTCTTGAGCCTGCTGACAAGATAGAAAGAGATAGGGTCAAAATCTGAGGATCTGTACTCGTGACATCTTCACGGAGCAAGGACCAAAGGGTAGAAGATAAACTACAGAGGAACATACTTTGCCGAGGTATAACCAAAGGAAAGCATTCCTTTGGTTTGAACTGGTTAGAAATAGTTAGAACTGTCCTAGAATGGACTGATTTGAGAGATACACATTGCCAGTGAGTGGAGATATTCAAGCATAGATGAAATGATTACTCGGGAGTAGAGAAGTTGGTCCGATATCATTTGTGTTAAGACTATGTGATGTTGAAGGTCTCTTTTTACCCTGAGATTCAAAGGTTTAATGGTTTTAGAAAGTTATGACTCTCCATAATCACCATGCTGGAAACTCACATTCAGTTCTGCACGTGTTTATTGAGCCCTCACCCTGTGCCAGGTGTCACCTTGCATAAACATTAGGAAGACAAGGATAAATCTTAGAGGGCAACTTTAAAGTAAGGCTGGGGCACGGACTTTCGGTTCTGCTCAGACTGGGCTCTGGCTGTTATAATCCTATATCCCTTCTTGCTAATGTGCACAAGCTAACTCAGGACTCTGGTGCTCTTCTTTCTAGGCTGGAATTGATGGGGAAAGCATCGGCAACTGTCCCTTCTCTCAGCGCCTCTTCATGATCCTCTGGCTGAAAGGAGTTGTGTTCAATGTCACCACTGTGGATCTGAAAAGGTAAAGGATGCTGCATTCATGAGCGATATGTTTCTCTGCAGGAAGAGACGCTCTTCCACGAGGGAGGGCGAAAACCTCGAGGCTCCCAGCAGCCTCCTGCTCGCACCTTGTTGGCCAGACCCCTAGTTACAAGGGAGGCTGCAAAAGCCAGCAACACCCTTGGAACAGAGCAAGTCCCGATCAGCAAGGAAGAAGGAGGGAATGGACAATGGGTATCTCGACTGAGAGTGTCTGGCACAGAGATGGGCACGGCATCTAAAAATCTGGGAGTGAGCCATTCTGGTCCTACTAGTGCCCGCAACCTAGGTGACCCCAGCCGGACTTCAGGTGCGAGAGGTTGAGTTTCCAAGGAGTTGGGATCCAGACCATTTCTCCCACTATGTTCCCATCTTTAGAACTCCTTAGTGTGAGAGTTCTGGATTAGAGACTGGGATGGAGAGTTACCAGTGTTCTGCTTTTAAAGTGCAGTTTTAATGGCCGTTAAAAATACGGGCATTGTTCACCATCACAAGCCGCACTGTTTCCATCTTTCTTCTCTTTCCTCTCCTCCGCCTGTCCTTTAAATGCAGACTGGCTCAGGCTCACTCCCTGAGTATTTATCACCTGCCACAGCTTTCCCCCAGTGAGCTTAGCATACTCTCCCTGTCACCTTTATGTCAATTATTCCATACCCAGAACCCTGCTCTCTTCTAGATATTTCCACTTGCATTTTCTGTTATCACTTTAAAATCTGTGTGTCAAAAATTGTACCTTCATTTTCCCTTTGAATTGGGGTCCCCTCCTGAATTCCTTTGTTCTTCCATTTTTCTAGGCACTGAAACGTTTCCAGCTCCCTTCCCTTGCCACCCCCATTGTCCGTCAGTCGCCAAGCCCAGGGCATTCTCTCACCGTGCTGTCTCTTACTTCCAGGCTCCCTTGTCCATTCCCAAAGCCCACACGTGGTGTGGGTCCCACCACTGGCAGTTGGACTGTTTCTCTGTTCTTCAAACTGGTCTTCATCCTTCTGGTTTCTCTCTGTCTCTCTCTGATCCATCCTTTATATTTTCATAAGGATATTCTTCCTAAAATAATCCTTTAATCATATGGCTCTCCTTACTCAGAAAACCTCCTGACATTTCCCATTGCCTGCAGCATAAATGCATCTGCAGCCCTCCTTTGTCTTTGCCTTGGTTCTTCCCAACATTATCTCCCAGGACCTATCTGCCTCTGGCAGGCTGGACCACCTTCTGCTGCCCTTGTCCGTCTGGCCTCCAGCCGTTGCCTGGGATGCTTCCTCTGTCTCACAGAGGCTCTCTGTTTTTCCTGAATGGAGAGGTGGTGCACAGCCCCCAGAAGCAACCCCCTCCCCTGGGAAGCTTCCCCCTCCCACCCTACCACTCTCAGGCAAATCTATCACTCAGCCTCCCTCCAGACTCACCCAGCATCTATGGTCCATTTTGCATCTCACCAATTTACGATATCTACAATCCTGATGCTTTACAACTAGCGTGTGCTTTCCCATAAAAAATCACATAAAGTGTAACCCTGTGAAGGAGATCTTATTTCTTCGTTCTATATGAGGAAACCAAGACAGACGCATTTAAATGACTTGTCCAAGGTGCCCACCTGGAATTGGAGGGGCTGCCACTAAAAACCCGATCTTCTTGGTTCAAATGCCACGCTCTTCAGGACACATCAGTTATGAAATTTGTTTTGTCATTCGCATCAGACCTTCAATTCCTCAAGGGCAAGTCGAGATCATGTTTTAAGTTTCTTTGTATCTGCCATAGCAGCCAATTCATTCATTTGGGGCCCTGACTAATTTCTGTCAAATGAATGAAAACACACACGAAATGCAGATATTGTCTGTGACAACTACAGAGAGCAGACTTGCATACAGTTGGAAAGATTGGCTTCCTTCAGTGGAGAATAGGAGGTCTTTGGAGTATCATCTGTGAAAGTAGACTCGTATTTGGCTGGGGATCAGAATGGGAGAGGGAGCCACCCCATCATTCCTTAGGTCCTTACAAGGCTCTTTCCTAGCTGTTGTCACATCCGATCCTGCCAACACCCTTTGAAGTGGGCCAGGCAAGTATCACGACTCCAGTTTTATAGATAAGGAGAATTTCTTACTGGAAAAAAAATTTATATATATATATATATGTATATGAATCAAGGAATTTTTAAAATGTATGATACAGTGAAGTTTAGCAATTCCTAATAAAACTAATTTCTTATCCTGGCACCACCGTGTATTGGTGGAGTGAGCTCGAACCTTCTGTTTTCTGAGCCCGTTGCCTTACCTGTACAATGGGGATAAAAGTTAAGCCTTGGGCTTCCCCGGTGGCGCAGTGGTTGAGAATCTGCCTGCTAATGCAGGGGACACGGGTTCGAGCCCTGGTCTGGGAAGATCCCACATGCCGCGGAGCAACTGGGCCTGTGAGCCACAACTACTGAGCCTGTGCGTCTGGAGTCTGTGCTCCGCAACAAGAGAGGCCGCGATAGTGAGAGGCCCGTGCACCGCGATGAAGAGTGGCCCCTGCTTGCCACAACTAGAGAAAGCCCTCTCACAGAAACGAAGACCCAACACAGCCAAAAATAAATAAAATAAATAAATAAATAGTAAATTTAAAATGCGTATTCTTAAAAAAAAAAAAGTTATGCCTTGTTTCTAGAGTTATTGTGAGGATCTGAGGAGGCAGGCCATGGACCACTTGCATTGTGTTGTGCTGGCTTCTAGCAAGAGCACCACACATGTTGGCTCTTCTTAGCATTGTCCTGCCCTCATGGAGCTGGCAATCCAGGCAGGGAAGGAGAACTGATATACATTAAATAATCTGTAAGTTAGACTTGGCAATATGTAATTAAGTTCTAATTACATAATTTCATAACTACTGAAGAGAGTCAACAAAGAGAGGGGGCCACCCCTGACCAGTGTCCATTGGCAACGTCAGCTGGGCTACAGCAGTCAGGGCAGTACTTCCCAAGGATGCCAGACTCCAGAGGCCATTGTTCTCTTGAGTCCTAGAAAAAAAAAATCGTCCTTAATAACTTCTGGATCTTTAAGCCACAGAGAAGTCATTGCTGAAAAATAAAATCAGTATAGATTTTCCCTCCCTGCTGAGAACCCAAGCATTGCTGCCTTAGGTGAGCTTTCAAAAACAGGAGGAGAAGGTAAAGAATGTCTGAAAGGAAGAACACTCACAAAGTAAACACCGGGACTAAGGAAATTAGATTTTAGAAATGCTTTCAGTGTCAATTGTCTGAGGAGTTCCAAGTGCCACAGAAGGCAGCTGGAGAGTGTGCGTGTTGGGCAAGGACGTGGGAGGGGCACCTTAATTGAAATTCTTCTCTTCCCCTCCCAAGCTGATTACGCCAGGAATGTGTTTCATTACAGACTCCTTTTCCCCGTTGTTTACTCCTTTTCGGTTCCTCCATCTAATGTTTTCCACGCTTGCCTCCCACAAGGAGTGTGGCATTCTCAGAGAGAGCGTTTGGGGTGACTCTGGTGTTCCAGCCCTGCCCGGGGAAGCTTCCATCATTATTTCTCCTCTTCCTCCCTCTGTCCTCTGTGCAGCCTTCTCCCTGCCCACTTCCCTCCATCCATTCGCCAGCCCTTCTTCCCCTCGCTTTGCTCCATCTCTGCACCTCTATTCTGACCGGCTGTGGGGAGCCCAGAAGCTCACCCTTGGACGTGAATAGGGACCCATGTCAAACACAAGGTCACTTCCTTCCCATTGCGCAAACCTTAGAGTACAGAGAAGATCGTTCTTAGTGTAAAAGCGTGACTGAATTCATGAATATTTAAAGTTTGGGATTCTGCCTCGTGCATTTTTGTAAAGCTAATGGGTGAAGGACCTTTTGAAAGCAAAGCCCAACTTCCCCCCTGGGTATCGGAAGCTTGGTTTTAGCTTAGATATTCACCTGTGATCACACTGCTTTTTCAAAGTCCATCCCGACTTGCTCCTCTCTCATTGAATTCCACTGGTCGGATATCCTGTGTCACACCACATCCTTCCAGAATCTCTCCAACCTCCTCTGCCCTACACCCCACACCGGGCCTGTTTTTGCTGACGGGCATCTAGTGGACAGTGCACCCTGGGCTTCCCTGTCCGTGAAGTGTCCTGGTATAAGCCACCCCCTGAACCTTGCTCTCTCCGCAGAAAGCCAGCCGACCTGCACAACCTCGCCCCTGGCACCCATCCGCCCTTCCTGACCTTCAACGGGGACGTGAAGACGGACGTCAATAAGATCGAGGAGTTCCTGGAGGAGACTTTGACCCCTGAAAAGTAATGAGCTGCTTGTTTCTGGAGCTAATGACAGGGAGGGGGTCCTTGTGCTTTTCTAGATCTTGGGGGAGATTTCCAAAGGAGCCTCATCAATCCAGAGCCCAGGACCCTCCTTGCAAAGAGAGAGTCCCACATGGCCCTCCCCACCCCCAAAGGGATGCCAGTCTCAAACCTGCTTCACAAAGTCCAACCCCAAGAGCTGATGCCCCTTAACGCCAGGTCCCTCTGCCTGAGTGAAAGCAAAGGCTCCCTCATTGCTGAACGAGAGCTGAAAGGCTGACGAAGTGAAAAGTCAGCCAGGAGAGAGGTAATCCCATGACTTAAAACCACACCAAGGTATGAATAAGAGTCATAAATCTGACTCTGTCAGGTCAGAGCCCATAATTAAACATGAAAAACACGGACTGAAAGCAGTTCCTCTTCTGAAAACAAGCTCAGGGAGAGGAGAGACCAGAGGGTTCTTGTCCGGTAGATAAGCTGCTCCTGATGGGAAAAAGGAGTGAAGAGAAGAGAGGTGAATTCTAAAAGCTGCTGGAAACTAGACTTGTTCATTGTACTCTACTGAAATCAGGGATTCAAACAATCACCTTTTTAAAAAAAACTGGAACAATAATATTACATATAGAGTAAGGTGTGCACGAACTTTATCCTGTAGGATAGTCACTGAAAAGCTTTAAGCAAAAGTGTTGGAGAATCAGTTTTCAGGCTTACTTTGGGGGATGCGGGAAGATGGGGAGGGCAGAGGAGGGAAAGCTCCTAGAAATCAACTAGGAGGAGCCAACTGGTGACATTCCGGGTAAGACAGACTGGAGGCCTGGGCTAAGGCAGTGACAGTGAAATGGGGGGAGAGGGGTAGGAAGGACTTTAGGACATACTTAGTAGGTAAAATAAGTGGGATTGACTATAAAAATGACCATCTTGCATTTATTTTAAAGTTTTATTTTTTTATTTTTTATTTTTTAAAATTTATTTATTTTATTTATTTATTTTTGGCTGCGTTGGGTCTTCGCTGCGGTGAGTGGGCTTCTCTTTGTGGTGGCTTCTCTTGTTGCAGAGCACGGGCTCTAGGCATGTGGGCTTCAGTAGTTGTGTCATGCAGGCTCAGTAGTTGTGGCTTGCTGGCTCTAGAGCACAGGCTCAGTAATTGTGGCGCATGGGCTTAGTTGCTCCGCGGCATGTGGGATCTTCCCGGACCAGGGATCGAACCTGTGTCCCCTGCATTGGCAGGCGGATTCTCAACCACTGCGCCACCAGGGGAGCCCAGAAGTTTTATTTTTTAATTGATATTTATATAGCCCTCACTTAGTGGGCCCTTAAAGGTAGGTGCTATCATTATCCTAATTTGATAGCTGGGGAAACTGAGGATTGGAGAGGTTAAGGAACTTGCCCAAGGTCACACATCTAGCAAATCACTGTTAAATCAGAACTCCCAGTCGTGATCTAATTAAGCCTCAACCATTTATACATTCTTCCTAAAAATGTATTCTCAGTCATCCTAAACATTAGGACAGTTTATCTCCATACTGAGTGTGGAAAATTGCCTCAAGTCCAATAGACTTTAAAATAAATGCATTGATTAAATCAGCTGGGCAGCCCCACCCGTAACACCAGGCCAGCCACTTTGCTGAAAAGACCCCCAGGGGGGCTCAGGCTCCTTCTTCCTCGCTTGGGACTTAACCTCATTGCTGGCTCTGGTTTGAAATCCAACAACAGAAAATGAATGCTGTTTTCAATAACTAAATAGAGTTTGGACTTTGCCTGGGAGATCCAGAGGGAAAAGTCCACGGTGAAGTAACATTTTCTCTTCTAGAAGTAATACCCGCACGCTCGCAGGAGTCCTTGCTTCCATCAAGGCCAGTAGGGAATGGGAAACTGAAACAATGCGGAGGATAGATAGCCAGCCTGGTGGGTGGAGGCGTGCAGGGTTGGGCTGGGCTGGGCCTGAAGGCCTGGGATCCACTCCTGGATCTACCACTGATGCACTGTGACCCCTCGAACCAGTCCCTTTCTTGCTCTCGGCCTCCATTCCCTCCCCTGTGAAAGGATGACCCTTCACGGCCTTCTTAGCCAGGCTCCCTCAATCCCCGTCCAGCGGTGCCTTTGGGGGGCTGTTTCTCTAACTCAGGGCTCTCTAATCTACATCCCCAACAGGACCAAGGGGGCCCATGAGACCACCCCCGCCCCCCCTCCCCCCCGGAATTGTATGCCCATGTGTACAGGTAGATTCTTCCAGAGGAGGGCCGTCATCAGATTCTGGAACATTTCCATGATCCGAATCAGGCTAAGCTGTGCAGGACATAGACGCTGCCTCTTCACTTCTCTCTCCACCTGTCCTGAGCTCTGCTTCATCTGGTCCAGGTCCCTCTGGACTGCAGTGTGTGTAGGAGGTTTTACTAAGTGCATTCCTGACCTGTCAGTGACCCTACGGTCCGCCACGCCCCGGTAGCAGAACCTCAAAACTCTTAAAATACACAACTCCAGAAGGGCACCAAGGTGGGCCCCTAGTGATGAGACCATCAACCATTGCAGAGCCCCCAGGAGTGTCCTTTAGATGCCTTTGTATGGATCAGACTGGGGCGGGTGCCATAATTACCTCCCAGGAAATGTCAGCAAACCTGTGCTTCAGCCCTGCAAAGGCTCTTCTGCCCACAGCAAAGCCACCCACCTCGGCTGGCTTCCCACCAACTCTAGCTGGGAGGTCGGTCAGGTGGCCCATGTCCAGAGGCCCCAGGAGGAGGGCAGCCTGGCCTTCTGGTCCTCTAGGGGGCAGCAAAACCCCCGTTTCTGTTCCACAAACGCTGGTCGGCATGTGTTTCTCATCACACTGCTGTTTGTAAAAGCTGCCAGAGAGCCAAGAAATTGTGGGAGCCTTTTTCCCCTTAGCTTTATTTTTTAAAGGAAAAAACCCACATACAAACACTCCAGCAATCTTTTTAAAAGATCACATTTGGTTCCACAAAGCATTTGGTGTCAAAGTGAGGAATCTAGGAAGTCTCAAGAAGTTTCCAAATGAGACGAACTTCCATCCTTCTCCTTAGACTGACCCAGTTAATGCTCCACAGGGAAGCGTCGGGATTATTGTTGACATGCTGCCTTTACCTTCCATCCTCATCCTCGTGGAATGGCCCGAGTTAATGGGATCCAGAAGTGAGAGTCAGGAGACCAAAGTCCGGCCACCTTTCTACACAGTGCTTGTTGTATGAACTTGGCCAAGCCTCGCGCCCTCTCAGACCCTCCCCATTCCCTCATCTCTGAAACTACATAGTCTCTAAGATGCCTTTCAGCAGAAGGTCTGTGATTCCACAAATTTTTCAAAGTGCTTTCCCAGAGCTGGTTGCGGTTTGAAATAAACAGTGATAAAAATTCAGGGGAGTGAACGGATAGAGTCTAGTTACATGTCTTGTCATTTAGTCAGTCAACTATCACGCGAGTATTAACAGTGTTCAGAGCCATACCAGAATTGGAAGACACTTTGAATTCATTATTTTAAGAAATGTTTATGGATATCTCACGATAGTAAAAATCACAAAGTTTCTTCTGATCCTCTGGGAGGTGGAGAAGCAGCCTCAGTACCAAGGACAGGATGGCATTGTGGCTGAAAGTACAGTAAGTCCCCTACATATGGACGAGTTCTGTTCTGAGAGCCTGTTCCTAAGTCCAATTTGTTCATAAGTCCAACAAAGTTAGCCTAGGTACCCAACTAACACAATCGGCTATATAGTACTGTTCTGTAATAGGTTTATAATACTTTTCACACAAATAATATATAAAAAACAAACAAACACAAAAAATAAAGAAAACATTTTTAATCTTACAGTACAGTACCTTGAAAAGTACAGTAGTACAATACAACAGCTGGTGCTTCTTAGCAGTACCAGCTGCTTTTACGCTTGCTTCCGGACATCCGGGGCTTGAAATAAAGATACTGTACTACTGTACTCTATACAATACTATACAGTAAAGTACACAAAAGTACAACCACTTGTAGAGGATGCATGCACGTGACAGTGTATGCCAGACATGTGAACTAACTTACGTGATTGGACATGCGAATGCACGTTTGCATCTTTGAAAGTTTGCAGCTTGAAGGTTCGTATGTAGGGGACTTACTGTATGGGCTTTGAAGTCAGAATGCCTTGGGTTCTAATCTGAACCACCAGGTTGTGCTACACCGAAGTAACAAATTGACCACAAAATCTCAGTAGCTTAACAGAATACAGGTTTATTTCTCACTCATGCAGAGTCAGAGTGGGTAGTGTGGCCCTCTTCCATTCTGTAGCTTTTGAAATACATTTCTTCCAAGACTCCTTCAGCAGGGAAAGAGGGAGGAGAAGGAGCATGCAAAATATTTTTAAAGCCCAGGGTTATGAGTGGTTACATCACTTCTCCTCCCACACTATTGGTCAGAATCCAGTCACGTGACCCCAACCTATCTGAGAGGGAGGAGCTGGGAAATGCAGAGAGGCACATGGATATTTAATGAGCATGTGTGGTCTCTGCTGCAGATAAATTACTCATTCCGTCTCTGATCTTTAATTCTCACATCTATAAACTGATGACCGTCATGTTGATCTCGAGGGACTATTATTGAAGATGATACTGCTTAACCTAGTGCCTGACATAGAGTCAGAGCTCGTTATGTGGCAGCTTGAAGAGCTAGAGCGGTCAGTGCCTCTTTTGTGACCGTCTCCCGGGTGTAATCATAAAAACAACTGGTGAGCTTAGGTCTTAAATCCACAGATCCCAGTGGTTGTCTTTTTTATGAATAAGCCAGACCCCATCCACCTCCAGGGATCATTTGTTTAAGTAGCAGGGACAAGACAAGGCAGCACACAGTTCAGGAGCAGAAAAGTCAGAAGCATTAATCTGCTTCTCCAGTGAGGGTTTGGTGAGGTGAGGAAGCAGGAATAACAGAGGAGGGAGAGAGGGGACATCCTTCCACTTTTCAGCTTATTTGAAAACAGAGGGTCAACACTCAGGCTGCCAGAAGAGCCCCTGGAATCAGCAGAGGTCACCCCATGAGGACAAGATGACTGTTTCCCTTTTTCTCCAGTGTATCCCCAATGCCAGGGACAGGGCTTGGCCCCTGGTAGGTGCTTACTGCATGTTGGTTTAGTTGCATGGAGTCCTTTTGTTCAGGGGCATGGTGGCCTATGGTTAGTCAGTGAGACGTCTTTTGGGACTCTAAGCCAATCAGAGCATTTCCATCTGCAATCATATCTTATTTTTTTTTGCTACTATTTACAAAAAAAAAATTGTTTTGATGAGTGGCCAACTGTTTTACTTCCCAGAATGAAGCTTAAGTGCGTATCTAAAATGAATGCATTTGAAATAAGATATCTTAAAAACAGAGTGGGGAGAAATTTTCATTATTGAGAGCAGGGGTTGGCCAACTTTCCTGGAAAGAGCCAGGGAGCATTTTTGACTTTGTGGCCGTATAGTCTTAGTAGAGTAAAAGCAGCCATAGACAACATGTAAATAAATGGATGTGGCTGTGTTTTATTTGAGAATGCTGAAATTTGAATTTCATATTATTTTCACATGTCACAAAATAATATACTTCTTTTGATTTTTTTCAATTATTTAAAAGTGTACAAAGTATTCTTAGCTCATGGGAGGTACATAAACAAATGTTGAGCTGCATTTGGCCCATAGGCCATCATTTGCTCACCCCTGAGTGAGAGAAATTGCCCATCTCTTTGATTGTCACCAGATGACATCACAATCTTCTTTCAAAGATGTTTCTATAAATGAAGCACTATTTGTTAGCCTTTTAGAGAAACAAAATGTACCCTGGAACCCACTTATTTGCATATTTAAAATGCAGTGTAAATATGGAGCTAAAATAAAAGCACTTAACATCCTGTACAGTAGCTGCCCCAAATCTAGTTACCAAACTCTGTAAGATTAATATTTGAAGACACACTTCCCACAAAGGACAGTCTTCAAGTGGGACATTATACTATAAAGTCAAATCTCAATGAATCATAGTGCTTAGAAAACAGGACAGCACTCGCATGGTCTCCCTGAACACATGGCCCTTTTTTGCCTGTCTTGGATTTGCTACCACCCAATCATGTTTGGCCCACACTGGCCATGAAGAAATGGTCAGATTAGTGGAAGTCTGATCAAATGATGGCATAAATAAAAAAAACCCCAACAAACCCAAAGGAAAAATGCGTTATCTAGGCCCTTCTGTCTTTACATTATTACCTTATCAAGCAAAAACAAGGAGCACTTGGTATACATTAAAATAATTTAAGGCATTCCATTTTAAGAGCATGCCAGATTCTATGTGAGAAAGCCAAAATAGGGATGGATGATCCTAAATTCCCTTGTCTTGGAAGATTAACCTAGCATCCTGCAGGAGCAATTGCTTTGTACCCCAAGTCAGAGCAGATGAACTGATGATTCGCAGGGTATTCAGGAAACTATGTGTGCAGAACCTGTGCAGAGCGCCCCCTCCTGGTGGTTGAGGGGAGTTCCTCCATAGTGCTCAGCCCAGCTCCAAGGGGTGTTTGGGGGCTTGGAGGGTAAACAGCAGAGTAGGTGAGAGGCCACAAGACATGGAACTTAAGATCTGGGCTTCCAGAGTGAAACTGCCTGGGTTGGACTCCTGGGTCTGCCACGTGGCCACGTGAACTTAGACGAATTGCTTAGCTTCTCTGTGTCTCGTTTGTCTTCTGTGGGAAATGAGGCTAATGACAATACCAATGAAATTGTGAGGAGTAAATGACGAAACTGCGAAGGGGTTAGAGCAGTGTCTGGCACGTAGTGGACACAGTACAAGCTAGCTTTTGCTGATATTGGAGAAGTGATGTGATGGTGTGGGAGGATCACTGCTTCAGCGCCCCAAAACTGGGTTCTCAGGGTCCCTCCACTATTTATTACCCATGAGCCCTCAAATAGCCATTTAACCTCTCTGGTCTCCAGTTGCTTCCCCATAAAATGAGGACGGTAATGCCTCTGTATCTGACTCTTGGCAGAGGGCTGGACCCAGTGACTTTCCGTGGACTCATCCAATGGCAGTATCTGAAATTTAACAGCCACCTAATGTGGCCCAAGAGTGGGCGGTCCTAGCTAATGGTCAGTGGAGAAGCCAAAAAATGAAAGAACACAAATACTTGTTACAGGCATTTTGGTTTAAGTTATTTAAAACATTAAACCAAAAAAAAAAAAAAAAAAAGGATTTTGCATTTTAAACATAAAGTAGCCAAATAGTTCGCGGCCCACACTACTCACCCAGAGATCACAAAGGTCCACATACTTGGTGATAATGATGACCAAGCAATTGTCCCCCATCTCCTCCCACCCTTGCCTGGCCATCCATGTAAAATGTTTGTGAAATAATATTTTTTGAACATTAGAATGTCTTCTTTTGATGGTACCAGTGGGGTCAAAACAAGTTTGCCTCGTTTGGTCTCAAGGCCAGTAGGAAAGAGCCCTAACCCCAGTTTGCCTCTTATATTCTTCTGGCTTCAAAATGAAAGAATGCGTGAGGGAGAGGCGCTGGGTCATTGCAAATATATCTCCACGCCTGGAAAGAAAACAATTGTAAATGCTCATCCCACTGACGTAGCCTGGTAGTTTCTGCATCTTATTCCTGCACACAAATAGGAAGAATATTTCAGAAGAGGACCATGGGTAGCATTCCTTTCAAGAGATGATTTCGAGGCCTCAGTGCCAAGGTGCCTAGCACCTCCTTGCCCCCAGAATTAGCTCCATGCAGCTAGGATTGTAATCGCAGGCCTGGCAGTGGATAGTTATTTTAACATGGGTTGGGGAAAAGTCTGGGACCCCACCTGATGCAGAGGCGAACTCATTCAGAATTTTGACTAAGGCCTGGGCATTGCTGCATCATTGTTGGTGGTCCCAGGAAGAGAATACACCCTGGACCCTCTGAGTGGTGCTCTGGTTCTCTGCCCACAGACTGCGTTCCTAGGCAGTTCTCCACACCTCACTGGACTCTAGTTTCCTCTCTCATTGAACTAGAGATGCAAGTGCCCACCCTCCCTAGAGGATGGGTTGGAAAAACCCCAAAAGATTTGTAGATCCTGCTAGAAACAAGAGTGTTGTCATCGTGAGGTGATGGGAAGGGGCTCTCCCTTAAAGGACCTCCGAGTTCTCACTGACCCTAGAACACTGATCTTGCATTCCAGGTACCCCAGACTGGCTGCGAAGCACCGGGAATCCAACACAGCGGGCATCGACATCTTCTCCAAGTTCTCCGCCTACATCAAAAACACAAAGCAGCAGAGCAACGCTGGTAAGTGGTTCCCTTCTACCCAGAGCCCCTGGTGGCACTGTCCCCTGCCCAGGGCATCTTCAGACACTCAGGCCAGAGAAGCACCTGGAATCAATGCTTTTATTCACTCACCCTGAGGCCCCCTTGATGCAGGAGAGTGGGTAGTAGATCTTGCTTTCTGGCCAGTGCAGGAGAAACGGCCAGTGAGCCTTATTGTGGAATTGGAAGAGGGATGCAGTTGTGTTCTGAGCCTGCCTTAGTGCACATCATGATACACTGCACACAGGGTCCTGCCTCGGCCGCACTACTGTCTGTTTGTCCCCAGTTCATGACCCTGATGCGCTCACAGGAAGTCCTGTTTGGAACCGCACATTGTAGCTTCCTTCTGGTCCCTGAAAGACTTCTCAGGGGGTTGACCAGAGCCCATGGTGGGACAGGGCAGTCACCATGGTGGTACATGCTCAAGGCAGAGCCCGGCCCTCTGCATTCCCACCCCCCCCCCGCCACGGCATGTGCAGAAGGTGCTGGAAAGCCTCTTCTCCAAGCCTGGCTCATCCTCTGCCCGGCCCTTAATTTCTAGCATTGGCCATAGAACTCAGACTTGATTCTCTTGTGGTGCCTCTCAGAGGGGTTTGAGCTCCTCATTTAAGCTGCACTTTTAGTCCCTCATTTGACTTGGTCCTTTAAGCATGAGCTGAAGCAATTTGAATAGAACTGTCACATTGAGCATGTGTAACTTCAGAGCAGTGTTAGTTCCTGTGAGGAGAAGGAAGAGGGATGAGGAAGTTTGCTTGCCCTCCGAGTAGGAGGATGGAGGCCAGTGCAGAGCCAGGCAGAGCAAGGGCATCACGAAAACTTCGTGAATGAGTGAGTGAATGAATGGTGATTGGTTGAACGGCACTTCTTGAGTCTTCACGAATGAACAAGGAACTGAATGTCTATCAGATGAACACACAATGGATCCTGAAACAAGGTGGTCCATTTGTTTGGACCACCTTGGAGCTAACTGCTCCAGGAGCTCAGAAGAGAAAGGCATCTCTTTGGACCAAAGTGACCAGGAAAGGCAGCCAGGATGAACTTTTGGCAGGAACAGTGGTGTGGTGGGAAGTAAATGATTCAGTAACAGCTGCTGTGGACCTGGATCGTGCCAGGCACAGAACTAGATTCTAGAAAAAGAACTAGAAAAAGACCCCCAGTCTTCAAGGCCTGACTGGTACAGAAGAAAAGGCTTAAGTTCACAAAAATAACAAGACAAGAGGAAAATGGTGGCTTCATCAAAGGGAGTCTGAAGAGCTGATTAGCTGCCCTGTGAGAGGAGGAAAGAGTATCTGCCAAAGGGGTTCAAGAGTAGGAAGGATTCACCTTTGGGTCATTTGAGAAAATTTCCTGAAGGGGTTTCAACTGGGTGGTAAAGATCCAGGGAGAGTCAGTTGGCTGGGAACATAGGATGGAAGACGTGGGGAGGGTGAGAAAACTCCAGTGACAGAGACCAGGAGAAGCATCTGGAGTCTGCAGTGCCAGCTGGGGGACTGGATTTTATCCTGTGGGCAAGGCAGTCATTAGAGGTGCGTGAAGAGGCACTACAGGGAGAGTGGCCTTTTAGGGACAAGAAGAAGGAGAAGCATGAGGGAAATCTTTTAAATTTACTCAGTGCTTTTGCTTCATTGCTGTTTGCAGCCTGTGGTGTGTTGAGTCTGTATCCACCTGGGACCTCAGAGTGTGACCTTGTTTGGAAATAGAGTCTTTGCAGATGTCATTAGGTAACGGTCTCGAGATGAGATGATACTGGTTTAGCGTGCTCCCTGAATCCAATGACTGGTGTCCTTAGAAGCAGAAAAGCGGACACACAGGGATGCGGGTGGGGGCATGTGAAGACAGAGCAGGGATTACAGTGCTGCAGCCACACGCCAAGGACCGCTTGGGGCCACCAGAAGCTGAAAGAGGCAAGGAAGCATCCCCCCAGAGCCTTGGGAGGGTACGTGACGCCCTGTGACGCCTTGATTTGGATTTCTGGTCTCCAGAACTGGGAGAGGAGAGATTTCTGTTGTTTGAAGCCACCCGGTTTGTGGTCCTTTGTGGTGGCAGCCCTAGGTGGCTAATGCAGCCCTCACAGCCATCGATCGTGTGAAAGGCAACCCCTGCCGTTGCCCTGCTGCAGACACAGAAGCAATGGGACGACAGTGGCTTGTCCTCGCCCCCAGGGGCTAAGCTGGCTCTCAACTCCAGTTTTCAGATTCCACATCCAGGGTCCTTTCAGCCGCAAATATCTTCCTTCATAGTCATTGAAGCGCCAGCAGAAAGATTGTCTTAGCGGAGCCTTCCAGACTTCTCAGGTTGTGAGTGGTATTTACATATGAGCCGTATTTACATATGAGCCGTATTTACATATGAGCCGTATTTACTGTTCTCCTGCCCCCAAAGCCAAAGCAACCACTGAACATCATGTATCAGTCTCTCATAAACTGAACACTCTGCAATTTTCATCGTTTCCGCTTCTTCTGTTTCCCCCTGTTTTTCTCTGTGATGGGTTTTGTGCTTGTGACTCCTTCTCCCCTAAAACTCATTTGCACATTTCAACGTGCCAGTGTTTCTCTTGTCCCCAGTTGCCTGTCCCCCAGATCACGGTCCTCTGTGCTGTTCTCTCCCGCCTTTTAACAAGACACCAAGTTCTTCCTTCAGTGTGACTATAGCTCCCCCTCCCGCCCCCTTCGCTTTTCTTCCCCAAGCCACACCCTCAGTCATGGTCAGCTGGTCAGCTGGCTCCGCAAGTTCTTAGGCTCAGCCAGCCAGCACCCGGAGCTCCGGTGGGCCCGTCCTTGCACGGAGAACAGCATCCCTCTCGCGCTGGGCTTCGAGAGCTGGCACCGTGGCCCCACCCCCACCCAGCCGCGGGCCCGTGAGACCATCCACACCCTGTCTCTGCTTTGTCCGAGCTCTGTACTCACAGGTCTCTGCAACGGCATCAACATCAGCCCCAAGGCTTCCCCTGACAGCCTTCTGCATCTTCAGCTCTGCGTTTGTTTTTCCAACATCCTTTCTTCAGACTGTCCCTTCTGTGTTTTCAATTTTTTTTTTTTCTCTTGAGCAGAGCCCTCCCTCCACATAATACCCCAGCACCCTCCACCCGGCCCCCCAACACACTGACTGTCTTCTTGGTCCTTTTCTGCCCTTTCAACAACAAAGCGTGAAAACACCCCACACTGTGACCTGGTTCTACATGATGGATGAATTCTCCACTCCCATGGTGGATACAGAAACCACCATTCAAAATTCCCCTGTTGTTCACAAATCCTCAAAAAAGACCCCAGCTACTGGAACCCAAGACCCCATCCTGGAGGAGCCATCCACAGCTAGCACCCAAGGGAGCTGTCCGTTAGTTAGTACATTCAGTCATTCATTTATTCATTCAACAAACACAGATTACACGAAATGGATCCAAGTCTGAGCTAATGTTTAAAGGGTGTTTCTTGTGTGCCAGGCACCGGGCTGTGTCCTGGAGTTGCCAAGACAAATGAGACAACATCATTGTCTTCGATAAACTAACCATCGACAGGGGACCGGGAAACATACAAACGTGCAGTTACTGACCTGGGTTTGAATCCCAGATCTGCCACTTATAGCTGTAACACTTTGCCTGAGAGACTTCTTCTCTCTGAGCCTCCGTTTCTGCATCTGTGAAACATACTTAGTAATGCTTTCAGTTTCATCAATCTGACAAATAAGGCCATTAATAGCATCTCCAAGGTTAGTCATGCAGAGTCATTTATTTATAAGTTAATGCATGTAAATCCTTCAGCACACTGCCTGACACATCATAAATGCTCTTCTAATGTTAACTTTGATTATTACTAGAGCAAAAATGAGACAAACACGAATATTGGCATCAGAAACTGCTGCTTCAGCTCTTACTCTCTGACCCCTAACCAGCACTTCCAAATCTCCCACTCATTTAGTCTCTTTTCTACTTGTTTAATTTTGTTTCCCATTTTCTTGGTGCATTTTCCTCCTCTCCAAAGTACACAGTTGCTCCCTTGGTCCATGGATGCGGAATCTGCAGATTCAGAGGGCTGACTGTCCTGTGCCACTTTATGAAAGGGACTTGAGTATCTGTGGATTTTTGATACCCGAGGGAGTTCACGAGTGAGAAGAAGAGCTCTAGGGACAACACCCAAGGATCACCCACATCTGTGGAGTCAGAAGGATCTGAGGGAGCGGAGCCAGGGAGGAAGGTTAAGAAGGACTAGCAAGTGAGGAAGGGGGCAGGGGGTTGGGGGCATCGTGAAGATGAGGAAGAAAACCTTTACGAAAAAGATCGATCTATGATGTAAGACACTTCCCAGGTCATGGGAGACTTTGCCTTTTGTGTTCAGCTTTCTGGACTTGTCCTCAGGCATCCTTCTCCGACTGCTTCTCTCATCTGCATCAGCCCATAACTCAGACCCTACTCAACAGGAGAGTCAGGCTGACCAGGAGCACAGGCCCTTCTCGCTTGGAACTCGGAGGTGCAGCGAGAGACCAAGAAACCACATGGCCCGAGGAAGGGCGTCTTGGAGATGGGAGAGAGCAGCCCTGCATTTAGATTTGGCTGCAGGAGTCCCTGCTCTGGGCCCCGCACATTCCTGTTTCAATCTTGCAAGGAAAGGTTTTGTCATTTGTTGAGTCTTGAAGGTTTATAGAGTTCTGAAGCAGAAGGATGGGGGGGAGGGCTCGAGCGTCATCCGTCCCACCTTCGGCATGTCCGGTAACAAGCTTGGAGTTAGCCGTGCTCAGCTCTGCCCTGCATCCTGCCTCTGCCTGGCAGAGGCCACTTTCAGCCATGCTGGTGGCCCCATCTCTAATGTCCTCCCTCTCTCTCTGTGAGTACCCATCCTGGCACTTCTCCGTTCACCTTCCTCAGAGATGCCACCATGGCACACAGACCCCAGGTGACCCAAGACCGGGCAGCAGCCCCCAGACTCAGCAGTTCCTGCTCCCCTTGCTTCCCAACCCCACAACTTGCTCAGCGCTCTGCCCGCTGGGATGTCAGTTTGGCTTCTCGGGTGTATCCCTTCCCTCGAGGGGTTTCTTTGACACCCTACTTTACCTTGTCACTCCCACTCTTCTCTGTCATCTTGCAAGAGGACCTGGGCTTTTCTCTCTGAATATCCATCTTGTATTTTGCATTTTTTACCCTCAAGCTGCTGTTTGAACAGACTCTTAAAAACCTCTGCCAAACCCCTCAGCTTTCAAGAAACTCATTTTAGCTATTTATTCTAATCCGGGCATAAATACTATATTTTACTTTCTTTTCCCTCAACCTCTCTTTTTCCTTCTGCTTCAATCCTATCCATTCTACTGGTTTATTTCACTTTTTGTACATATTGCAGGGTCCGGGCAGTTAACAAATGGATCTCATGTGTGTTTTTAGTTCTCTACTCTTATTCGCTATTTTTAAAGTCCTTTTTTAATTCCTCCAGCCCTATCACGTGTCCCTAGATATAGTTAATATCCCTGCCCACGGGACCATCTCATTTTTGGCTTGTGTCTCATTCTCATGTACTTTCCCCCATTTTCCATCACCGTTCCTTTATCCTTTGCACAAGCCCATGTCCACGGGGCTCTCTTCCCCTGCTAAGAGGTCTAAAAAGTCCCAAACCCCTCTGTTTGTATCTAATCCATAGATCATATGCGGCCTCGTGGCTTTTCCTTCCTACATTTGCATATTCCTTTTTCACACATCTGACACAGGCTGCCTGTGCCACCTATTTCTGTGCTAAGTGGTGTTTTTCCCAATTCGGATGATTTTGGTCTTTCAACGCTCCCTCGAAATTCCCTCATCTCATCCCCCCTGAAGTCTGGCTTTCTCTCTTACTTCCGCCTCTGTATGCATCGGTCTTGGGGGCTTTCTTTCTAATTTTAAAAAGTGTACTCCACTTGTCCCAGAACAGCTTTATAGCCACTCACAGGGGCACGTAAAGCTCTGCAAGGCAACATACCCTAGAAGGAGGTGAGAAAGAAAAACAAGGCGGGTCATAAAACGAGCTCAGGGCGAGCAAGACAGGAAAGGCGGCTCCCAGAGCCCCGTTGCTGAATGCAGACGGCAGACCACGAGACCCTGGTCAAGATGAAAGCAAACCAGCCTCCCAGGAGAATGACAAGTATTCCTGATTTGGGGCTTGAGTCGTAGTCATAGAGGAGCTATTATTGTCATCTTCTTTGTCCATTCCCTCCTGTGACTCCCCTTCCTGTTCTCCTGGAGCCCAGGCCCGCTGACTTCATGCCAGTATGACTTCTCCGTCTTCACCCCGCCCTTTGGCTGCACCCCTCCCCGCCCGTCTCCTCTTCAGCCCTCACTACACCTGAAATCCATTTTCTTCTTTTTCCTCGTCATCTTCTCTAGAGACCCATGAGACCTCCCTGCAGCCTCAGGCCTGTGTCACCAACTTTCCTGCCTCCTTTCTGTTATTTCCAAGACTAGGAGCAGCTTGCCTAGGCCTATTTCTCTCTCTGTCTTTTTTAATCTCCTTCATAGACAGACTCTTTTTTTTTAAGTTTCTTTTTAAGTGTTTTTTTTTTTTTTTGATTTGGACGAATTTTAAAGTCTTTATTGAATTTGTTACAATATTCCTTCTGTTTTCTGTTTTGGTGTTTTGGCCACGAGACGTGGATCTTAGCTCTCCGAACAGGGATCAAACCCTCACCCCCTGCACTGGGAGGCGAAGTCTTAACCATTGGACCACCAGGGAAGTCCCCATAGACAGATTCTTTTTTTTTAATTTTTATTTTTTGGCTGCGTTGGGTCTTCGTTGCTGCGTGCGGGCTTTCTCTAGTTGCGGCGAGTGGGGGCTACTCTTCGTTGCGGTGCGCGGGCTTCTCATTGTGGTGGCTTCTCTTGTTGTGGAGCACGGGCGCTAGGCGCGCGGGCTTCAGTAGTTGTGGCACATGGGCTCAGTAGTTGTGGCTCGCGGGCTCTAGAGCGCAGCCTCAGTCATTGTGGCTCATGGGCCGAGTTGCTCCGCGGCATGTGGGATCTTCCCGGACCAGGGCTCGAACCCTTGTCCCCTGCATTGGCAGGCGTTTTCTTAACCACTGCGCCACCAGGGAAGCCCCATAGACAGATTCTTAAATCCACACTCTGTAGCTCCATTTATTCAGTTTCCATGCAACCCAATCAAGGATGGCCTAGACCAACCTTCGTAAGTGTCATCAGTGGTGCACGTGGGGCTAAATCCAACAGGCATTTAATTAATTAATTAACTAATTAATTAGTTTATTTATTAATTTATTTTTAGTATAGTTGATTTACAATGTTGTGTTAGTGTCTGGTGTACAGCAAAGTGATTCAGATATATATATGTATATATATCTATTCTTTTTCAGATTCTTTTCCATTATAGGTTATTACAAGATGTTGAATATAGTTCCCTGTAGGTCCTTGTTGGTTATCTATTTTATATATAGTAGTGTGTACTTGTTAATCCCGAACTCCCAATTTAGCCCTCCCCCTCCCTTTTTTTAATTGACACATAACCTTGTATTAGTTTCAGGTAGACAGCATAATCATTCAATATTTGTATTCATTGCAAAATGATCACCACAACAAGTCTAGTTAACGTCCATCACTACACACAGTTACAAAATTTTTTTCTCGTGATGAGAACTTTTAAGATCTACCCTTTTAGCAACTTTCAAATATGCAATACGGTATATTATTAACTATAGTCGCCATGTTGTACATTACATTCCCAGGGCTTATTTATTTTATAACGGGAAGTTTATAGCTTTTGACCCCCTTCACCCATTATGCTTGCTCCCTAACCCCTGCCTTAGGCAACCACCAATCTGTTCTCTGTTATCTATGAGCTCTGTTTTTTGTTTGTTTTGTTTTTAGATTCCACATATAAGTGAGATCATACAGTATTTGTCTTTCTCTGACTCATTTCACTTAGCATAATGCCCTCTAGATCCATCCATGTTGTTGCACATGACAAGCTTTCCTCCTTTTATGGCTGAATAATATTCCAGCGTGTGTGTGTATACACATATATATCACATTTTCTTTATCCATTCATCCGTTGATGGACACCTAGGTTGTGTCCATGTCTTGGCTATTGTAAATCACGCTGCAATATACGTGGGAGTGCAGATATCTTTTTAAGTTAGTGTTTTTGTTTCTTTGGATAGATACCCAGAAGTGGAATTTTTAGTGTTTTTGTTTCTTTGGATAAATACCCAGAAGTGGAATTGCTGAATCATGCCTGTCTCTTTTTATTATGACTGATGGGCCCCTGTGCTGTGTTTGCAAAGATGTCCCCCTTTCTACCTATGGAAGACACTGGGATATCCTAACATACTCCTGCTAAAATATTTGCCCTAGTAAGATACTTCTAACTTCCTAAATAAAGTCCTAAAGCCCCTTCCTTGGACACCCATGATGTGCTGGCCCCAGTGCTATGTGTTTAGAGGCCCATGCTTGCACTGAGTTGTCTCTCTAGCTGTTGACTTTTATTAGTTGTAAGTGCAGTGGCCATATTTTCCAAACTGAAAAATCGCATGTCTAACAAATTGCCTTCATTGAAAATAATCAAATTATAAGAAATCAGTACTGTCCCAGAAAATCCAGGACATATGTCTCCAAATGAAAAGCACCTGGCTTTTTGGTCCCCAGTCCAAATCCACACCTGGCTGCCACTGCTGGGGGGGAAGGCAAGTGCATCACATTTCCTGCCACCTCCTGGCCCCAGATCCTTGACCAGACAAATGAGTCTCCATTAGCCATGAGCTTCTCTGAGCAGTCTTGGTTCTGTTTCCTAATAAGGGTCAAGGTTTCCTCCCTTCCTGAGGCTTGTGTCAGTGGCTTCACTTCCCGGGACCTGGAAGCAGGTAGCAGGCGCCCTGGGTTTATTCTGAGAAAATTGATAGTCACAGCCATGTATCCTGAAGAAGACCCTCAGGGTATCTAGAAACCTTGGTGAGCTGATCTCATCATTGGGCTGGTCATTCTCTCTGGAAGGACACGTGACTGAAGGCCTACATGGTGGTTATCAACACAATATCAATTACTCTCATCCTGCCTCTCCCCCCCCACCAGCATCTCCCGGAGCCCTCAAGAAAGGCCGCTGGAGCAAACCAGCCACAGCTGGATTCCTTACTCCTTCCTTGTCTCCCTCCTCCATTCAGGCCCGAATCTTCAAATCACTCCTGTCTTCTCTTCTAAGAGGTGCCCCCCGAAGTGGGCCATGCTCCGGGCGGATGCTGGTAGAAAAAGAATCTGCCTGGAGCACTGGCGATCTTTCTTTCCCTGCCACGTTCTCCAGGGTTCATGTCCGCATGAGCTCACCCCTGCCCGCAGCCTGCCTGCCTCCATCAGACCAACACACAGACTCCTTCTGCATCCAGCTCTGCCCCTGCTTACCCCCGCGTCAAAGTGCCTCTTCCCGAGCACATGCCCCTCGCTCCCTTTTAATAAGATCTGTAAGACCCCTTAAGTACATATATTAAACAAGACAATCTCCATTGGATGTACAGAAAATTGAGGATCACAGACTTCAGCTCAATATTAAGACGTTTACAATTAAATCTGCAGAATGGGCCACCAACTAAAGAAGAGAGGGTCCCGTCAATGGAAGGGTACCAAAAGAGACTGGTCCTTCAGAGGCTGGACCTTTGCCTAACCTAAGTGGTCGACTATTATAAGACACTTATTTTAAGTACCACTAAGAAACAAAAAGTGCCTTCAAGTAAACAAAAAACGCTTTCACTTAAACTCTAAGATTTTCATGGTAAGACGCAGTCTGATTTCAAAGATGTCAAATGTGAAAAAATGTGCATCTTAGCCTCGATGAAATATGGAAGGCAATTCCCATAGCCCTTTGAAAATCTAACATTCCGTTACTTCCTAGAGGCTAAGCGTGAAATGTCAAACCCTCCCTTCTGCTTGACCTTGAGCTACCCTGTTGGAAGGAAAGTGAATGGAGGTCAATACTGCTTCCAGATCCCTCTGGGATGGCTGTCCTAACCCCATATCCCTTTGTCTCTCCTGCCTGGAAACAAGTAGTGCTTATCTCTTAGCTCAGGGTTTGGCAAACTTTTAGACTTTTCAGGCTCTGCAGGATGTCGCCACTGCTCAACTCTGCTGCTGGAAGAATAAAGCGGCCACGGACAATATGTAAACCAATGGGCGTGGCTGCGCTCCGATACAACTTCATTTATGGACGCTGAAATTTGAATTTCACAACATTTTCAGGGATCACAAAGTATTATTCTCTTATGACTTTTTTTCAACCATCCAAAAATGTAAAAACCATTCGTAGCTTCAGGGCAGTGCAAAAATAGGCAGCAGGCTGGATTTGGCCCTTGGACTATAATTTGCTGAGCTCTGTTTTAGGCAGTCCAGGGCTACAATAGCAAATTCTCTTAATTTCTATGCCTCTCATCCTCATCTCTAATATAGAGACTATAATAGTGTCCTTTTTTTGCATTGTCATGTTAATTAAATGAATGAATGCATTAAAGCACTTCGGACAGTAGGCACCAATAGGTGATGGCTATTACTGTTTCTGCTATTCATTTCATGAATTCTCCCCCAGATTCCACGGTACCCACCCTTTGGGCTGGGCAGTCCAGCTTTCCCGGTAATGTGGAAGTATGTGCTGCCCTCTTCTGGCAGGTGGAGGAATCAGCGCGAGGGACAACTCATCATGTTTTAGTGTTAAGGAAGCCTATGGACTCTTCAGCATCTTCTGCGTTCAGGGACTCGGTTATCCTGAGCTTTAGTTGGGAGTTCCAGAAGAGGCCAGGTCTCCTTTGGGGGCTCGAAGCCATCTTGCTTTATCTGTCCGCTGCACCCAGGGTGGGGCATGTCTCCCAGGCCTGATGGATCCTCCAGAGGTCGCTGGCTGCCTGGTGATAAGCTGTCCTCCATCAACTATTTCTTTCTCCCTTGCCTCTCCCCACTCCATCACCTCCAATCTTTGCAGTTATGAACTTCCTTGACCTAAAATAGGAAAGTATTTGAAAGGAGTCAGAGCAGCCTGGGAGGGCTGTTAGCCCAGAACTAACAAGCCCCTTACTATCAAAGCCCCCTGTGCTTTTTTCCTGCAGCCTCGTGAAAGCCAACTTCTGTGGGGGGCAGGGGTGGAGCGTTTCTCCAGATTCCCCAGGATGTGGCAAGCCGCTTTCAGAAGCCAGTGTGTGCATTTATTATTCCAAGCCAACCGTTTCCATCCCAGGCCCTTCCTTCCTTCACCTCTTCCTCCCTCCTGCCCTCAGCCCCAGGTCACGGTGGGCCCAGGCTGGAGGCCAGGCCTTCCCAAGGGGATGGGCACGACCCTCCCTTATTCAGCCTCATGCCCAGAGGTGAAAGCTAAGGCAATATGTCAGAAGGAGAAGGAACGTGCGCTGTAATCGAGCTGCTCAGAGACAGAGGTCCTGAGGTGGCGTGGGCTTCCAGATCTATTCTGTAAGAAACCCCAACGTTTTCTTTTGGAGGAAGATAGCTGTGTCCAACTCGGGACAACGGGTACCCTGGAAGGAGGCCCGAGCCCAGGCTGTTATCACGAGGGCGGCTCCGGGGTGGTCCCTGGACTACCACGGAGGTGCGGAGGATAACGAGGGGGACTGTCTTCCCACTTCCTCACAAAGCAGCCACTGCTGTCTCATTTCCGAAACGCCTCTGGTCATAAAGGAGCCCTTCAGGCTGCCTTCCTTGGCCACCCTTGCGTGCCCAGGGCCAACTTGGGGTATTTTGTTTGTTTGTTTGTTGGGTTAACGTTTTGTTTTGATTAACAGTCTTACGAGGAAAAACAACCTAGGCTCGGTGGGACCCACCTCCGAGGTGTGGAGCGCCCTGCAGCGCTCAGCTGTCTTCACACCCACGGAGGGTCCTTGAGGCTAAGAGCCGGAGGGAGGGGCAGGGTCCAACAATTCCTTTTGGGCACCTACCAGCGGTTGCCCAGAGCATCCCTCCAGAGGGTCTTTGATTTGGCTTACAATCAAGGCCGGTGCTGGCCATGTCTAATTTCACAGATGTTGTTCCTGAAATGAATCCTTGGGCAGTCTTCAGGAAGGCGGTTGGTGGCATTGGGCTGTTGAAGGCGGCAGGCCTGGGGAGGGAGGAGGGGGGAAGGGGGATGGCGAGGAGGGTCCTGCGTGGGTGGGCGCATTCATTAGTGGAGAAAGCCGCCGTTAGCTGTGTGGGATCCCAGCAGCACAGCCGAGACCACCAACACCATTCCATGTGCTGGAATTTCCCGCCGTCTGACCAGAACGAGCTCGCCTGGCCTGGCCTGGCCTCGGATCAAGGCCTGGGGAATAAGGAACATTAAATGACTAATTCGAACACGAGTTCAGAGCTCTTGCACCTCGGGCTACCGTTACTTTATCCTGTGCAAGGGATACAGACTCTTACACAGTCTGCACGTGGGAACTCAATCTCTACCTTTCTCTCTCTCTCCCCCTCCACGCAGACATACACACACATGAACAGCTAGTGTGTGTTGTGATATTTCTGTGTACCAGCTGAGGCCATTACGTAGCTCCTTAAATAAACAGGGTCATCGATCAATTAATCTGAAAAAAAAAAGTGCTTGCGTGTAAAGTTGTATTAGTGCCGGGACATGATGGGGTAGCTTTGCCGTGAAGCCCCATGGTGTTCAGACCACAGAAGCGTGGGGTGCGTGTGGGTGCAGGTGTCTACATGTCGTTGTGCGCGTACCGGTCTGGAGGGCTGTAGCTGGTTTATACGGTGACTGCATTCACGTAGTCCCTCATCTGTGATTAGAACGTAGCTTTGAGGGAAGAGTCCCCCTCTTCTCTGTTGACTCTCGGTGGAGAATGGCTCCGGGGAAATGAGCATGTAGAATGGGTTCCCCATTTGTGGTGGAGCTGGGGTTGAAAATGACAAGATGTGAAATCCAGGTAGTGGGCGGAACCTTCTAACCAAAACTTCAAATTCACCCCAATTATGTATCCTCCCTGTCAAATCTGTCGCGATCTTATCCAGGCAGGATGGGTAACATTCTCTCCGTTTCACACGAGGAAAGCTGAAGCGTGGATAAACTGTTCAGAAGACGTGATGGAGCCAGAGATGGACGCAGGGCAAACCAGGAATTTCTCAGCTTTTAAACTCTTTCGCTACAAACCAGTTATACTAAAACATAAGAATTGAAACCAGGGGTTAAATCCAGTCTCGTATTTATCAGCAACTTAGAGAGGATTATTTATTTATTTATTTAAAATATTTTATTTTCTTCCTTCTTTTTTTTGTTATTTATTTTCTTTATTTTTTTGGCTGCATTGGGTCTTAGTTGTGGCACGCAGGATCTTTGTTGAGGCATGAGGGGTCTTTTGTTGTGGCGTGCAGGCTTGTCTCTAGTTGTGGTATGCGGCCTCCAGAGCGTCTGGGCTCTGTAGTTGTGTCGCGTGGGTTCCAGAGAGCGTGGGCTCTGTAGTTTTGCAGCACGCAGGCTCTCTTGTTGAGGCGCCCGAGCTCGGTAGTTGTGGCGCGTGAGCTTAGTTGGCCCGCGGCATGTGGGATCTTAGCTCCCTACCAGGGATTGAACCCGCCTCCCCCTGCATTGGAAGGCAGATTCTTTACCACTGGCTGGACCACCAGGGAAGTCCCGAGGATAATTTATAGAAAAACAAAATTGCTACACAGAATATTGACTTTAAAACCTCTAGCTTTCTTTAAAACCCTGCTCTAGAACTGTCTTTCCGGAAGGCATCCCAGCCCACCTCTGGCCTGTTGGTGAGTTCAGCCTGAGAAGCCTCATGAACTAAAGAGACGAGTAAGTTCAGGACTTAAGACTCAAGTGGCACTTCACTTTACCTTGTGATCCAGACCATTATCCAACTTGAACATACATTTGAATCCCCCAGGGGTCTTGTGACGATGCAGATATTGATGCAGTGGGTCTAGGGTGGGGCTTGAGGGCTCCCAGGTGGTCCTGATGCTGCTGGTCTAGGAGGGAGCTTTGGGAGGTAGGGTCTAGGCAGCAGTCTCCATGGAGACAAGCTGCCTGTGTCTCATTCATCATCATCATCCCCAGAGCCCAGCTCATCATCTAGCCCAGAACAGGTGCTCAAGAAACATTTGCTAAATGAATGAACGAACCATATCACAAACACCTCGAGATGCCCCAACCCTCTCTGCTTATTTACTGAGAGAGGATGGAAGGGCTGACCCTGCTTCACCCGTGTCAGGAGCATTTCCTCCAAGATGCTTCCTGTTCCAGCCCGTCCCGCACTCACCTTTAAGCCTGTCCCACTGTACAGCCCCTTCCATTCTCTTGGTTACCCCTGACACTTCCCAGTCTCCTTTTAAATTTTATGATACTCTATGGCTAGAACTGTCTCTCAGCTGAGAACATGTCATGCTTATATAACCTCTGTTATATTAAATCCAGTATCATGGTAGGAAAAAAAAAGAAGAACCTCATTTAAAACCAATCAATAAAAGTGTAAAAATCTGAACAGTTCCCCCCATGAAGACTGTCAATGTGGGTGGTGGGGTTGGCTTAAATGGTATTTTTCTTGTCACCCTCATTTTTATAACTACATTCAAGGAACGTTATATTCGGTGTTAAAGGTGAAACGTCACCAAGAGCGGGAAGAGTAAGCACCCAAGACTAAATTCTAGTGTTCTTCCAGCCAGAAGCCGGGGGTCAAAGTATTTTTCTAGGAACTCCTAGTTGAAGAAGCATTTAATGATCTGGATCATTAAAGAAATGTGTTTCTCTGTGCGCATGTCCAGAATGCCTTCCATTCCTGAATATTCCAGGGCAGAGGGTCCCACCCAATGATTTCTCAGCAACCGTCCCCCCCCCAGCTCTAACTCTGATGGTCACATGCCCGCTGGCGTTTGCGTTGACAGTTACCCATGTTTTGTTTCCATGGTGGGGACCTCAAAGCAAGCTTCCTCAACACTCTGCCCAGGTCTGGCCCTGGCCTCCATACTGCTTGCGTCACTTGGCAGGGGGCTGCAGATTGGTGATGGCCTTTGCATCTCATTTGGCTCTGATGACCCTGCAAGAGGGCATGCCAGGCCAAACAAATGGAATCCCTGCATCCATCCCCCAGAAACCAAGGGCTCTCAGCACACAAAGAAAGGAGCCATCCTAGGTCCTCTAAGGACAGGAAGCCAGTTGCATAAACATAGGGAGACATGGAGTTACATTTTAGGGCCTCTCATCTTTCCTCAAACCCCACTGAATAGCTCAGTCTTTCAACAGATACGTATTCAGTACCAGACACTGCCCAAGGTGCTAGAATAATAATGTAATAATGAAATATTGGCAATATCTATGTGTATTGGCAAAGGTTGTGTTTGGCTGCATATAATACAAACCTGATCACAGAACCTAAAGCAAATATTTATTTCATTTTACTTAGCAAAAACCTATGTAGCATTTTATCAGTACTATGTGCCATGCCCTGCTGTAAGCACTCTTTATAAATGTTTACTTCTTTTTTAAAATTTATTATTATTATTTTTTATACAACAGGTTCTTATTAGTCATCAATTTTATACACATCAGTGTATACATGTCAATCCCAATCGCCCAATTCAGCACACCACCATCCCCAGCCCCCCACAGTTTTCCCCCCTTGGTGTCCATACGTTTGTTCTCTACATATGTGTCTCAACTTCTGCCCTGCAAACTGGTTCATCTGTACCATTTTTCTAGGTTCCACATACATGCGTTAATATACGATACTTGTTTTTCTCTTTCTGACTTACTTCACTCTGTATGACAGTCTCTAGATCCATCCACGTCTCAACAAATGACTCAATTTCATTCCTTTTTATGGCTGAGTAATATTCCATCGTATATATGTACCACAACTTCTTTATCCATTCGTCTGTTGATGGGCATTTAGGTTGCTTCCATGACTTGGCTATTGTAAATAGTGCTGCAATGAACATTGGGGTGCATGTGTCTTTTTGAATTATGGTTTTCTCTGGGTATATGCCCAGTAATGGGATTGGTGGATCATATGGTAATTCTATTTTTAGTTTTTTTTTTTTTTAAAGACAATCAGATGTTTTTATTTATTTATTTACTTATGGCTGTGTTGGGTCTTCGTTTCTGTGCGAGGGCTTTCTCTAGTTGTGGCAAGCGGGGGCCACTCTTCATCGCGGTGCGCGGGCCTCTCACTATCGCGGCCTTTCTTGTTGCAGAGCACAGGCTCCAGACGCGCAGGCTCAGTAGTTGTGGCTCACGGGCCCAGTTGCTCCGTGGCATGTGGGATCTTCCGAGACCAGGGCTTGAACCCGTGTCCCCTGCATTGGCAGGCAGATTCTCAACCACTGCGCCACCAGGGAAGCCCTATTTTTAGTTTTTTATAGAACCTCTATACTTTTCTCCATAGTGGCTGTATCAATTTACATTCCCACCAACAGTGCAAGAGGGTTCCCTTTTCTCCACACCCTCTCCAGCATTTGTTGTTTGTAGATCTTCTGATGATGCCCATTCTAACTGGTGTGAGGTGATACCTCATTGTAGTTTTGATTTGCATTTCTCTAATTATTAGTGATGTTGAGCAGCTTTTCATGTGCTTGGCCATCTGTATGTCTTCTTTGAAGAAATGTCTATTTAGGTCTTCTGCCCATTTTTGGATTGGGTTGTTTGTTTCTTTAATATTGAGCTGCATGAGCTGTTTATATATTTTGGAGATTAATCCTTCGTCTGTTGATTCGTTTGCAAATATTTTCTCCCATTCTGAGGGTTGTCTTTTCATCTTGTTTATGGTTTCCTTTGCTGTGCAAAAGCTTTGAGGTTTCATAGGTCCCATTTGTTTATTTTTGTTTTTATTTCCAGTACTCTAGGAGGTGGATCAAAAAAGATCTTGCTGTGATTTTTGTCAAAGAGTGTTCTTCCTATGTTTTCCTCTAAGAGTTTTATAGTGTCTGGTCCTACATTTAGGTCTCGAATCCATTTTGAGTTTATTTTTGTGTATGGTGTTAGGGAATGTTCTAATTTCATTCTTTTACATGTAGCTGTCCAGTTTTCCCAGCACCACTTATTGAAGAGACTGTCTTTTCTCCATTGTATATCTTTGCCTCCTTTGTCATAAATTAGTTGACCATAGGTGCATGGGTTTATCTCTGGGCTTTCTATCTTGTTCCATTGATCTATGTTTCTGTTTTTGTGCCAGTACCATATTGTCTTGATTACTGTAGCTTTGTAGTATAGTCTGAAGTCAGGGAGTCTGATTCCTCCAGCTCCGTTTTTTTCCCTCAAGCCTGCTTTGGCTATTCGGGGTCTTTTGTGTCTCCATACAAATTTTAACATTATTTGTTCTAGTTCCATAAAAAATGCCATTGGTAATTTGATAGGGATTGCATTGAATCTGTAGATTGCTTTGGGTAGTATAGTCATTTTCACAATATTGATTCTTCCAATCCAAGAACATGGTATATCTCTCCATCTGTTGGTATCATCTTTAATTTCTTTCATCAGTGTCTTGTAGTTTTCTGCGTACAGGTCTTTTGTCTCCCTAGGTAGGTTTATTCCTAGGTATTTTATTCTTTACCTTTATAAACGTTTACTTCTTAATAGGAGTTTGCTTTTCTCACATCACAAGAAGTCCAGAGAAGAGAGAATTCCAGGCAGTTGTAGTTCTTCAAGAAGTCATGGATCCAGCTCCTTAGAGCACCTGATTCTCCATCTTGAGTGTGTGACTCCCATCCTCATGTCACAAGGTAGTTGCTCCACTTCCAGACATTACATCTGAGTTCAGGCACTGCCAGCTATGCCTTGTCTTTTCTTTCCCAGAAGCGTATCCATCAATTTCCACTTAACATTTCATTGGCAAGAACTTGATCATTTGGCCTCCTCTAGTCTGGGAGTCTGGGAAAATAAGTATTTGTGACCCAGCATGTTGCTACTCTGAAAAAATCTGGGTTCTCTTGGTAACAAAGAAGGTAAGAGTGAATTCTTGCATATAATTCACTTTCAATTTATTATGATTTTTTTTTTTAAAACTGCGGTGAAAATATCTCAGCTAGCCATGCCAAAAAAAGGCATACTCTTTCAAAGCCTCCCTTGGGGTTGACCAATTCTGAATCATTACCCCACCTAGATTTTAGGCAACAGAAGTATAAAATTGCACCCTTAATCTGCAATACTCTTACTTCAAACTTTAGAAGATACAAGACTCACGTAGCAAAAGCTGTTTAGTAAAAGCTATAATACACAGTGGAGAGTTCCCCCCACCCCAGACTGTAATCCATGGTGGGGCAAGAGCGGGCACCCAGAGATCTGCTCTGAGCAAAGGAGGGGGCGGGTGTAATTGTGGCCTATCTGGGAAATTCTGCAAAAGTGTCGGTCACCCCCAACCCCCGCTCATCTTAGCCTCTAAGTTTGCCTCATTGCATGACTGTTAGGTAGAAGGCTCACTCTGGTGGGACTGTGGTCACGGCAGCAGAGTCAGAGTGAAAGGACCAGCTGAACACACGAAAAAAAGACTCTGCCTAATTCATCCGGGGTGACTTCCTCGAGGCAGACGACCAGTCAAGCACAATATTTATCAAGCAGTTCCTTTCCTTGCAACTCTAAGAATTTATTAGCTGTTTTGTAGCTTTGATCCTTATACACCAGCATCATCACACACTACACATAACGACCACTTACTGCATGCCAGGAGCTGCCCCAAGCCCTCTGCAGGCATTATTCACGGCCACCTTATAAGGTGTGCTGTGCTATCATCTCTATTTTGCACATGAGGAAACTGAGACACCAGAGGTTAAGGTAGTATGTGGCAGAGCTGGGATCCCAACCCAAGCAGCTGGTCCCATGGTCTTTGCACTTGATCTGGGCACAGTAGACATTTAATACAGTTCATTATTGAAAAGGCACGTGGTACGGAGTTTTTGAACAAGAGTAGGTAGGTCGTTTCGGAAACTGGGATCAAATCAACTCATAAAACAACAAATACTGATTGAACAACTACCATGTATGTTTCGCTATATATACCCAACCATCCCAGTTTCACCTCTGGAGTCCTAACTCAGCAACCCATGGGGGACTAGGAGTCCCAAACCCGGCCCATAGAGGGCGCTCCATAGATACCCGTTTAACAAATGAAAGAATGGACCAACTGGAAAGGAATTTATAATCACAAAACGACTAGAACCAGTAATCATTTAAATACAGAGCTGTGACAGCAGGGTGGCCGTTTTTAAAGCTGTTAATAGCGCTTACATAAAAGATGTGGCCAGTTGAGGATGAAGTTAGACAGAATGTGGTTAAATCATTTCAGCCTGTTTGGAGGGGTTGAGAGTTGAGAATGAACGTCTCTAGGTCTAAACGCTGGAACAGATGACTGAGAAAGTTAGAATCTCCCTTGACCAGCTCCTTCCAAATGTTTGAACATTAGCACTCCAGCTAATCTATGACCTGATACTTAAAAATAACCTGTTAGAAAGTCACTGTAAAAAAACTCCCAGTTTTCAGCCTGATTCAGTCCGCTACATAAAGTACAACCAGCATTAATAGCTTTAGTCAGCATTTATGTCGCTCTTCCTATTAGCACAATGGGTTTTACAACCATTTATGAGTTTCTGGAAAGCCTAATAGAAAACACACATATGTGTTCGCTGTGGAAGTTGCAGAAGTTTTTTTTTTTTTTTAAATCTCCTTCAGCCAGTAGGGGGCGCCACCTCCCCGTCACAAAAGTAGGGGCCAGGCTCCCTAATGGGGACCACATTCTCTCCTGGCGGCTCCAGCTAGTTTTTACCCTCCCTGGTGAGTTTCTGCATTTTCCTCTTCAGCTGGCTGCATTCAGTGTCTCTCTGTCTCTCTCCTCCTGTTCATAAATAAACATTTGGGGCGTTTACATGGTACAGACTGTGTCCACAAAAGGAAACCTACATGTGAAGAGCTAAGTGATAATCTTTCTCTTCAAATTTACTGTGGCTTTTAGGAGATTTAGCAAATTATCTAAATCTGGAATTGTCTATGTGATCCATACCTCCCCTCATATTTTAAAATCATAGCTTATGAAAGGCATGTTGGATTGTCCTAAATTCTTTACCACGCTGGTGTTTTAAACACAGCCAGATAATTGCCAAAGACTCATCTTTCTTAAAGAAAAATATTTGTTACCGTTGTTTGTTGTTGTTGGGAATAATACTTCTGAACAAAGGGCAAATATGCAGTTGATTTGTGGAGCTGTATAAATAAGATGATTATTCACAATGATGCCCTACAGGGCTTGAGGAAGAAGCTATGCAGAGGATCTGTCTCTTCCTCAAGGAAAATCCTTTGGAATTCTTTGGAAATCTGTCAGAGAGTGCCCCATTCACTGGGTGATTCTCTCCATGAAAGGGGTATAAGGATGCATCCAACGATGTCCTAGATCCCAATCCACCATCGTTGTAAGAGTTGAATCCTGCTTTGGGAGTAGAGAATTATCTACTGGCCTCTTACTGGAAGAACCACAGGAATTTGCCATTTAAAATCCCTCTCATTCAAGGGAATCATTCAATCCCTCTCCAATCCCTTCTAGAATGGAGGAATAATACTCATGGCAGCATGAGCTGCAGACTCTTCTCAAGACCAGGTGACGCCACACAAGGGAACCCTAGGGGGTCTGCTGAAATTGTCATTGCTTTTTGCTTTCTCATAAACCACTGTTTTGCTGCCTTTCCTGTTTTCACCAGTGCCTAGAAATGGGGGCCCGGGAACTGCTTCCCACATATGAGCCCGTCACAGACAGAGCGCATTTGACAGCACCCTCCTCTCTGTGAGGCCAAGTCCACCATTCCTGGTCTGATGCCAAAGTGGACGTGAATTCTCCAAACCATCAAACCAAGAATATTGGACGCACCCAAATAGCCCAGAGAGAAAAACACTCAACCCAAAGAGATGATTCCAGGAGACTTGGGGTCCCGAGCATGTTGGGGAATGCAGGAGTGGGCTTCACCCTCTGAGCTCCCTCGATTCTCCCTGGACCTGCGAAGTTCTGGGGTGATGGGATAAGCCTCACTTCAGACAGCCAGCTTCTGCCTTGAGTTTATCTCTTGCTCTTCATCTTTTACCCACTCTGTCCTTGCTCCATCCTCTCATAGACTTACATTCTACAGCCATAATAATGATAATAATTAGTATAATAACAATGATGTTTCATTAAGTCCCACTGGACTCTGTAGAACCAGTGGCAGGATTCAAACCCAGGTCTCCTGAACACCGGAGCTCTGGACCACCTTGCCTGGTATCATGCCTGTTATCACAGGCCCTCTCAGGCAGCCTGGTCCAGGGCTGTCTGACACCCCCAACCCAGACTCTCTCCGTCCCTTCCCTGATGATACCAGTGATATGCCAACATAGCCAGAGGACCCAGGCACAGCAGACAAGGGCCCACCAAACCGGAAGGAAAGCCGTTCCCATCTCCTACAACCCTGCTGCCATTTCTGCCTCACTGTGGTCTAAGGACCCGGCAGAGACACTGCTTTAAGAGTTAAGGGACTGTGGAGATCAGCTACCCCTTACCTGCTTTGTGTTCTAGAAGGGTCACTGTGAATCAGAGTGGGTGTGGCCCCCAGTTTCTACCTGCTTTATAATTTTCCCTCTATGTGGTCATTCATACTCATGTAACCCAAATATAACTGGGCCACCTTCCTCTCTATAAGGACTCTTGCCACAGAGAAAAGCTACATGACTCTAATTCCAAAACCTGGAAGAGGAATTCGGATCTTTACAGAAGATTTTTAGTGAGAGGAAATTACACTGCCCATCACAAAGCTGAAAGTCCTAAATATGCCCTTAGAACACCTTTTTCTCTCCTCAAAATTGTATTCTTTATGACAGCATCTACGTTTCTGCTCACCTGGCCCACCGCTCCTCTTCCCCCACCTCCCATAACTCTCCTGGGCCTTTCTGCGGCTCCCGCCCCCTCCTGTCTCCTGGATCTTCGGCCCTGGGCATCTCACGGAAGAACAATTTGACCTCTCTTGGTTTCTAAAGAAAGCCTTCTTTCTCCAAAAGGTGAGGAAGAAGTGATAGTAAATTCTGACTATTTGACTTTTTGTTGTAGTTGTTCCCATCACATTTTCATTCATGCTTAAAGCTATCGAATATCAACAAGGTGAGGCCATCTTTGTATTTTCCCTCCAAGAATATGTGATGGCCAGAAACATCTCTGTTGCGGTCTCCCTCAAACCACAGCAGCATTTTTTTTTTTTTTTTTGCATCCTTTATATTGACATGGTCTCCAATGAGAAGATGAAAATAAAAACTTCATTCAGTCAGCCAGGTATTTCTCAATATCTAGATATTTCTTCCTTCATAGGCAAAACCCAAATGGATTTCTTTCTTCACCCAGATGTTTTGCTATCACTGAGGCAATGGGACAGCATTGGCCCCGAGTACAGGCAGAGTTGCTATTTGTTACTGAGGAATGATGTAAAGGGCCCTGGTGGGCTCTGTCTTCACAGATTACTCCTTCTAGAGCCAATCATGGTTACTGAGAGCACCAAGGATTATAGCTAAAATCAACCCATTAATAGCAGAGTACAAATATGTTATCAAATAGCTGGAAGCTAGGACATGAGGAATGCTATCCTGACAGCCACACTCTTGTCAGAGGATAAGGGTATGTGAGAAAGGTCTGCAGTATGGAAGGAAGATGGCAGGCTGGGTGGACCCCCAAGGAACAGTGGGCCGGTCCTTAGCATCCAGACATGGCCTTGCAGAGTAGAAGAAGTTTTAGAATCCAGCAGCCCTGGGGTTTTTTTATAAATTTATTTATTTATTTATTTATTTTTGGCTGTGTTGGGTCTTCGTTTCTGTGCGACGGCTTTCTCTAGTTGCGGCGAGCGGGGGCCACTCTTCATCGCGGTGCGCGGGCCTCTCGCTATCGCGGCCCCTCTTGTTGCGGAGCACAGGCTCCAGACGCGCAGGCTCAGTAGTTGTGGCTCACGGGCCCAGTTGCTCCGCGGCATGTGGGATCTTCCCAGACCAGGGCTCGAACCCGTGTCCCCTGCATTGGCAGGTGGATTCTCAACCACTGCACCACCAGGGAGGCCCGCAGCCCTGGTTTTAAATCCTCGTTTTACTTTTAATTCCCATGATAAGATTACTCTTTTGAAAATATTTTCCCGAGTATATAACTCTCATCTGTCCTAGGCCTCCATCAACTCCATGAGAGATGAGGGTTACTATAGAAGGAATTCTAAGAAAGAAAAAAGGATTTAATATTTAGCTTCTGATAGTCAAAGTAGCATTTTCAACAAGACAGTAGCCTTGCAAGCCAAGCTATTGTCTTAAAATGTTCTAAATGCCTTTTTCTCTCAATTTTAGCACATCAGGAACCAGGCCTGGAGGACTCAGCTCAGAGGGAGGATAGCTGCTCTGTGGTTGGTGGAATCTTTGGCATAGGAAACTGAAACAGGGGTTTGGGGGATGAAGGAGGAGAGAGAGGCAGGGAGGCAGGGAACTAGAGACGTGTCTGGGGAGCCCCATGGGGTGCTTTGCTCGGGTATTCTTCCCAATCAAAGCTTTGGACAGAGGCAAGCAGCATCCCACCTCTGACCACCACCCAAGGGTCAACATCCCCACGATTACTCTGGAAGGATGTGGAGGGTCAGCGACACTGAGAAGAGACAGAGCCCCTGTGGTAGCCTCTCCAAGCCTTCCACCCGACAGACCTCAGGATTCCCATCTCCCCAGTGCCAGGAGGTCCCAGGATCCTCCTTCTCCACCCCTCCCCATCTACTCAGGGGGAAGAGAAGGGGAGAGGAGGCTCTCTGAGTAACGGAGCATTTTTATGCAAAAGAGACTGAGAATTCCCTAGAGGGACTATTTAGATTATTACATCAACTAGATTCTAATCCAGAATGGACTAAATTAAAGTTGCTGTTTTCCCATGACCCACGGGTTGGGAGCTTGTCAGGAAGAGCAAAGGGGTTAAAAACAAAACAAGGTACGTTTTTCATGGTACGTCCCAGGAGTCGTTTGAACAGCCTGCTGGCACAGGCCTGTGTGCCTTGGATGGGACTAAGACTCAATGTCTTTATCTGTTCAATGGGGATGAATAATAACTCTCATCTCAATAGCTTCGTTGTGTATATTTAAATGATCAGTGGCATAAACACCCCTGGTCCACTTCAGAACATCAGTAAGTGTATTTCGTGCTGGTGCTGGGGAACAGGATTCGAGCAGGAAAAGGAATACAGCAGGGTACAGGGTGCCCACTCTGTTGTAGGCTCCCAATGACCACCATCTATTTCTCCATGGGAGAGGTGAACAGACCCCCATCCAGGCTGCAGACCATGATCAGAGGTGGACCCCTGGTTCTTATCTGTCTGCAAGTTCACGTGCCAGAGAAAAATAACATACGAGAAACTGAGAACATAGCAACCTGGGCCCACAGGGCTGCTCCTGTCCTCTCAAAGGCCACCTGTGACATCTGCTCAGCTCCAAGTGAATTTTGAGCCCCCAGGGGTCTGCATGGCTCTTTGCTCCTTGATATCCCCGCTGCACAAAGCATGCCAGCAAACCAGGGCTGAGCCCTGCTTGCAAGAGCTTGTTGGAGGCTGAGTCTTGGCTCCCTGGTCCCCATTCAGCCTCCATGCCCGGGTAAGAGTATATTATTTTCTTAGCTCAAATTGCCGTTTCCAAGTCATTATTTCTCTACGATGAGAAAACAATATTGGGTCTTATGTAATATCAACCTCAGTGAATCTGGAAGTGATCATGGAATGGGTGGATTTTTTTTTTCCTCCTTAAAAAAGAGAAAAATAAATTTGAGATTGTTTGCATATGGCTGAGAATATTTATGAACTATTCCCCTTGTTTCCTCATCACATATTTTACCCACTGTGTTTGTGTGTGGTACGGAATAAATCTTTACGGGAAGGGTGGGGTGGAGAGGGGAAGAAAGCAGGTCAAGGACCGGGGATCCATCAAGTGCCTGGGACGTTAGTGGTCCCGGGTCTCGGGGTCTCCTGGCCTCAGGCTTGCTTGCTGCTCTCTGAGGTTCCCCCCACCTTCCCCGCCCAACGCCTTCCTGCTGCTCAGAGGAAGTCTTTTGGAGGGAGGGTTTCAAATGCCAACACAGAAGGAATTAACATCTTCTTGTCGCTCTGGTTTCTTTCACATCCCCTTCACTCTCACCAGAGCAGAAAGTTTAACAGCAACGGTTTCATGACCTGGGTACCATCAGCCAAAAGAGATCATTAAATTCTACGGATGCCAGATTGAGCCGGGGTCAGAAGAATGAATGAGTTGGCAGGTAGGGGGGAAAGAACCAGCAGAGAATGTATTGGTGCTGGCCTTTGTCATTCAACAACACAGCAGTGTGTTAGCACACAGGCACGTCGAGTCTATCTCCCTCTGGCCCTGCCTCTCAACACAGCTTGTCACCGAGAAGTATCCCGAGGGAGGGTAAGGGACAGGGCTGTGGCTGGACATTCAGTCAGTAAGAGAAGCCAAGCTGCAGGCCACTGAATTTCCTCCTCTAGGGACTGAGCTTCAGAATTGGAGCTTAGACTATCTCGTGCTCTGCCATTGCCAAACTTTACCCTTCCACCTTAAGAGACGGCTGGAGAGAGAGTTGAAATTTCTCCAGAACTATCCTCCCAAAGAGCTTCAGTTGCTGTTCCAGGCCTCTCTTACCAAATTTCACGTTTCCAAGACTGGGCACTGGGGCAGGGACCTGCTCAGGTGTCTGGGGGCATTTGGGGTTAGAACCTGCAATGTCTCGTATCCCATCAATGTCTCTTTCCCTCGGATGATATCAGCTCATCAAATTTCAGCAGGCATTCTATCTGATTTTTCCTTTCTCCATTAGAATCAAGATTTTGTCATCATCTCCATAACTGAAAGGGGTAGCGGGATTTGTGGAAGCAAACAGACCCAATATAAATCACAGCTGCTTCCGTGGGCGTGAGCTGGGGTGCTAAGAAGTAGCGTTGGCGCCCTCTGCCGGCGCTCTTGAACAGGCTTGCAGTCCCATCCGAGTCTAGACAATTACTAAGGGGAATACAAGCGTTTTTCCCAGCCCCGTTCACTCTATTCTCCCAAACTGGAAACACAAAGCAGATGATGAAGTCCAAGTTCAAATGCCAGGGAGAAGGAAGTGTTGAGAAACCGCATCCAACCTCCAGCCTGTTTTCAAATGTTCCAGTAAGCGTTCAGTTGCTGTATCTTGGGCTGGTGTCGTTTCACTGTCTCAGACAAAGTCTTTCTATGAAAAGACGAACACGGGTTATATGAGGAGGAGCTAACAGAAGGCGCGTTGGGGAAAAATCTGAGCAAGAGCACGGTCCTGTGGGCTCTTCCTCCAGAGGCAGCTCCCTCCTTTTAGCTGCTGAAATTAACACCCGGACTGATTCCCAGCATCTCGGGGTCAATCTCTAAACCAGAGTCTGGAAAAAACAGTCATTGGGGGGTGGGGCTGATGACACAGGTGCATTGGCCCATGACCTGGCCAGCCATCTCCTCCAGCTCAGGTGGACAGTTTCTAGGTTAGGGTTCTCTGACTGGGGTTGTCGGTGAGATTCCGGGCGGAATGACTCTGGGTGATAGTGATTTTCTATAGTTGCTCTTTTGAGTATTTTGTTCTGTTCTTATACGTAAGTGAATTATTTGATAGAGAATCACTGGGGCAAGGCTGGAAAAATCTTCTGCCACGTTGTCTTCCTTCGGATTTTCACTCTTTGAGCTGTATCCATGACAGGTTTCCATGCAGGCAGGGTTGCACATTTCTGGCGGAGCCTGCTGCCCCATGCGTTGGCCATTCCATTTTGGACCGCTCTGCTTTTTAGAACAACCCCTCTAGATTAAACGCAAGGATGCCTCCTTGATACCCACTGGTTCTCTGGGGGAAGCCCCGGACATGGGTGCTAACTGGCCTGGGTCACGTCTTCCTGGAAGCCTTCACACCTCTCCTTCTCAGGTTGGGTTAGCCATAGCTAAGGCTGCCCCCACATCTGGTGCCTATCTCTGTCCTAGGACCTCTATGCAGTTGTTATTTACTTATTTAATAGTTCTTTCTTTCTACAAAATTATTATGCGGGTTAACTGCGGAATATCGGCAAAATTTAGATGAGCAAAAGAGGAAAATGAAAACTGACAATTATTATTGCATCTGTTGGAGAGGGGTCCTGTACGAGCTTTGATAGATATCCTGATGGTTGTATTTCTGTATTTATATGATCTTTTCCAAAAACAAGGATTAGCGAATGTTTATTGTTTGGTTAAGGTTTGCTTTTTCAGGCTGTTTAATACTCTTCTGTGGCATCGTGTACCTGGCTGTCAGGTACTCTGTAGTGTGGGGGGAGCCGGTATGATGAGGGGGACAGGATTCTGGATAAGCTCCTTTGCTCTGAAGACCCCCGTGGCTGTATCCAGCGGCAGGAAGGTTGACTAAAGGCACTTCTTTTGCTGTTCCACGCCAGCCCTTGAGCGAGGCCTGACCAAGGCGCTGAAGAAACTGGATGACTACCTGAACACCCCTCTGCCGGAGGAGATCGACGCCAACACTCGCGGGGACGATGACAAGGGCTCCCGGCGCAAGTTCCTGGATGGAGACGAGCTGACCCTGGCCGACTGCAACCTGCTGCCCAAGCTCCATGTGGTCAAGGTAAAAGCGCTCTATCTATCTGCAGGTGCTCCCCAGATCCAGCTCCATCAAAGGCCCGGGTCACTGTGGAGGTGAGGCGAGGACAGTGCCACCTGCTGATGGAGAGTCAGAGCTCGGAAGTCACGCGAACCGGGACCCCAAGTCAGCCTCCGCCGCGTGCTGGCTGTGTAGCCTCTCTGAGCTCCAGGTTACACCTGTAACATAGGCATATATTGTTTAACTAGGGCTGTTGGGAGACTAAGTGTGGCCTGAAAGTGCCTGCCATATTGTAAGGGCTCAATAGGTAATAGTTGCTATTATTGTCCTGTTATATATAGTTATATATAGTCCTGTCACTCCACAGGCCTCTTCCTTACCTCTTCCTCATAGGTTTTCACTGGCCACACCCCGACGTCTCTCTATTAAGTGTGCCCTCATATGCATGTTTGCTTTGTGGGCAGATGCACCTTCTGATTCCCTGTAGCCACTCTCTGGGGCAGGCAGGCATCTTCCTCATCTACCAGTTGAAGAGCTGGAGGCTGCAAGAAGTGACAGCATTTTCTTGCTACTGCCGCACTTACTGATCACGGTTAACCTGCAGTGTAATCCTTTCCTACACCAGCCTTAGGATCTGAGAATTGGAAAGAAGGGGGAAATTCTGAGGTCACCCTAATCTCCCACCCCAAAGTGGACCCCTTCCTGTGTGTCTGTGACAGGCTTCTGTGCAGCTGTGACTGCACGTTTCTGACGACGAAGAGCCCTCTGCCTACGGAACCAGCCCTACCATTTTGGACGGTTCCAGTTATTAAACCATCCTTCTTTACATGGAGCCCAAACGTGCCTCCCTGCTCCCTTGGTTCTCTGGAGCAACACGAAACAGGGCTACTCTCTTCATCTCATTTGAAGACAGCAGTTGTGTCTCCCACATTTCTCTAAATTCTAATATTTCTTCTCACATCCTTTTTTTCATTTTTATTTTTTTAACCATTTTATTTGTTTGTTTTAAAATCATCTTTCTTGGAGTATAGTTGATTTACAATGTGTGTTAGTTTCAGGTGTTCAGCAAAGTGATTCAGTTTTATACATATATATATATATATTCTTTTTCAGATTCTTTTCCATTATAGGTTATTACAAGATATTGAGTATAGTTCCCTGTGCTATACTGTTGTTGTCTATCTGTGTTATACATAGTAGTGTGTATGTGTTAATCCCAAACTCCTAATTTATCTCCACCCCTCGCCCCCCAACTATCCCCATTGGTAACCATAAGTTTGTTTTCTATCACATCCTTTTCTGACCCTCACCAGACCAGAGAAAATTACAGTGTGATCGTAGAGCTAGACTGCTCTCTACTTTTACATGTGTTAATATCTTATTGTCTCAGACAAAAAGCTCTGTGAGGACAGGTCTTCTCCAAGCATGATGGTGGGTATGTGGTAGCCCTTTAATAAATACTCATTGATTGACCATTTGATCACCTAGCTTGTGAGCCCCAGTCCCTTTAATAAATACTCATTGATTGACCATTTGATCACCTAGCTTGTGAGCCCCAGTTTCTTTCCACCTGTCACTAAGGAGAATCAGATTCAATCATTTATCAGCTGGATATCTGCCTACTGGTTTTCAGCTGATGTCCTGAGCTGGAAATCAGAGCCCTCCAATCAGAACACACGCCAGCTTGAGTTGAAATGTTAGCTGTGCACACACTGGTGTTCCTGCGGGACACGTCAGGGCTGGAGGCTGGGAGAGAATCATGCTCGCCAGGGCTGATGGGCAGAGCAAATTCAGTCTATTAATAGGAAGACACTTTGGGTTTGGGCCAAGCCAATGGTCACTGGTAGATCCAGCCAAGCTATATGTCTTTGAAGTTATTAATTACTGCACGCCCACCCCACCTCCAAAACATCTTTTATCCTCATTTCCTGAGGAACAAGTGGCACCATTAAGGGTGATATGATTCTATCAGCTACACTGTCAGAGTGAGGTAATGGAAAGAACCCTGTTCTAGAAGTCCGGAGACCCAAGTTCTGGTCCCGTGTATGCCACCATCTAGCAGCAGGAGCTGGGGCAGGTCTTTTACCCTTTCGGGGAATCATTTCTCTCATGCCCAAAAGAAGAGATGGTGGATTACATTCCTTCTCGCCCCTTCCCCTCACTTCCGTCCCTCCTCCTGTCACTCACACGTGGGTTGACCACCCACTCAAGAATCACGTGTCTGATCAGGTGAACAAATGGATCTTCCAGGCCCCGGGCTTCGTCCTCTGGTTTCTCCAGTTCCTTCCAGCCCTGGACGACTAAGTTACACTCCTGTCCTGGGATGAAGTTCAGTGTGTCATTTACTTGCAGGAGCTGGGGATCGGAGGGAGGATGGCCTGCGAGGGGGACAAAGGCTGGGCATCACCTCCCGTCTCCTTGGATTTCTGCTGACCCAGCTTATCAGATCCCAGAGCCCTGGCAAACCTCTGAAGTGTGGAAAGCGCGAAGGGGGAGCCAAGTCAGACCTCCAGTTTGGCTTCAGACGCCGAGGCTTAATCTGGGCTGGGGGAGCTAACTGTTTTCATATGAAAGCAAATTCAGAACATGAGCATGGAGGTTCCTGCAGACGTCAGAGCTTCTGCCGTGTTCATCCTCTCCCTCTCTCTTTCATTGGCTCTCCTTCAGTTTGTCTGCATCCTTGGAGGCTGAGTTGCTCTGGCCCCGCTGCTCACTGACAGCCTGGTTTGAACTTTCATTGTCTGGCCGCCTTCTATTCTCATCTCCCAGCACAAGCCAACGTGTGAGGAAAGAACCAGCTCTGGCCAAGGTCATGGTGTGCGGATCTGGGCAGGGAGGGACACACGGGACCCTTGTGGCTGTCCCTGGGACCCTCGGCCCCTGGACCCTCACATGGCACAGGGACCTGTTCAGCTGCTGAAGCAAACAGGAAGGGAGCTATATATATAAATACAAATATATATTCATAAGTTGCATCTCTGCCGTTTTCAAGCTCATATTATATATATATCCTTTAAAAACTTGAAAATACATTCCAGGATGTAGAGACTTGAGGCTGCCCCATGGATCAGTTGATAATTTTGAAAAATATTTTTTGATCGATGCCTTGACCTTATTGTGGGCCTTTTTCTTTCTGTTTTTTTCCATTTTTTAAATTGAAGTATAGTTCGTGAACAATATAAGTCACAGGTGTACAACATAGTGATTCATGATTTTTAAAGGTTATACTCCACTTATAGTTAACTATAAAATACTGGCTATATTCCCCGTATTATACATCTTTGTAGCTTATTTTATACGTAGTAGTTTGTGCCTCTTGATCTCCTACCCCTATTTTGCTCCTTCCCTCTGGTAACCACTAGTCTGTTCTCTGTATCTATGAATCTGTTTCTGTTATATTCACTAGTTTGTTCTCTTTTTTAGATTCCACATATAAATGACAACATGCATTATTTGTCTCTCTCTGTATGATTTCTTCCATTTAGCATAATGCCCTCCAAGGCCATCCATGTTGCTGCAAATAGCATTATTTCATTCTTTTTTAAGGCTGAGTAATATTCCATTGTCTATAGACCACATCTTCTTTACCCATTCATCTGTTGATGGGCACTTGGGTTGCTTCCGTATCTTGGCTATTGTAAACATTGCTGCTATGAACACTGGGGTGCATGTATCTTTTTGAAATACTGTTCTCGTTATTTTAGGGTATAAACAGGAGTGGAATTACTGGATCATATGGTAGTTCTATTTCTAGTTTTTTGAGAAAACTTCATACTGTTTTCCACAGGGGCTGCATCACTTTACATTGTGTGGGCCTTTTTCATTCACTCTGGCAATTTCCAGCTGCTTCCCTTGGTGGAGCCTCCACCCCTGCATGGATTTTCTCATTACCCAAGACAGCCTTTTCTAAAGGTTCACGAGCAAACCCAAGGAGCCGCCGTCTTGCAGCAAGCAGAGGGCTCTGTTGAAGGACCCTGATTCCATCACCTGTGTTATCGGCCCCACCTATGCTAGACAGACATTGCCAGGTGGCTTCGGTAGTGACCACCCCAAACCAGTTATTTTAACCGAGATAATATAATATGAAGAAGTACTAAGTACTAAGAACTAGGAAGACAAAATGTACCTTGAGGTTCCTCCTTCAGGGCAGCAGGGCAGAGGGAAGAGGTTGGAATGATCCAAACTTGAACTATACAATACCCAAGACATGGAAACAACCTAAATGTCCATTGACAGATGAATGGATAAAGAAGATGTAATATATATATATATATGTGTGTATACATATACGTACATATATATATGCAATGGAATACTACTCAGCCATAAAAAAGAATGAAACAATGCCATTTGCAGCAACATGGATGGATCTAGAGATTATCATACTAAGTGAAGCAAGTCAGAAAGAGAAAGACAAGTACCATATGATATCACTTACATGTGGAATCTAAAATATGACCCAAATGAACTTATCTACGAAACAGAGTCACAGACAGAGAGAACAGACGTGTGGTTGCCAAGGGCAGGGGTGAGGGAGGGACGGACTGGGAGTTTGGGATGAGCAAATGCAAACTAGTATACATAGACTGGATAAGCAACAAGGTCCTACCGTACAGCACAGGGAACTATATTCAATATCCTGGGATAAACCATAATGGAAAAGAATATGAAAAAGAATGTGTAATATGTATGTATAACTGAGTCACTTTGCTGTACAGCAGAAATCAACACGACATTGTAAATCAACTACACTTCAACAAAATAAATTAAAAAACAAAAAACAGAAAACTTGAACTCCATGAGGGATCCCGCAGAGCTACACCTTGGACCTCCGAGGTGGGGCGCTGCTTAGCTGGGGCTGAGAACAGAGTTCAGAGCGGCCCGTGGGGCTGGGACCCAAGCTCAGTGGTGGGCTCACGGTTGTGTGCCGGCCTCTCTGAGCTGGTGTGAGGACACGGGTCCTGCGAGCGTTTGCAAAACGGCAAACTGGATTCAGCTGCCGCTACTGGAGAAAAGGAGACTCTCACAGGAACAGGAAACCCACAGGAAGGGGCCAGTCCCTGCTCCCTCCTCCAGACGCACAGCCTCTCTCTAGCACCCCCTGTTGTCAGAACCTCAGGGGAGCTGCCGGCAAAGCAGAGGTAAGCTTTGCAGTCCCAGTCTCAGCATCACAAAGAAGCCGGTGCAGCTACACTGGTAGGTCGGGATATAAAGCAACAGTAGCTGAATAATTGGCACAGGAGGAATTCTGAGTAGAGCTATTCCTTTATCATTTACATAAGGCTGAGTGGCAAAGTGGAAAGAATTGGATTAGACAGCAGAGACTGTAATAAATATTAGTGATTAATAGAAAATTACAGATAACAGATACTGGTTGAATTAATTATTTTCCTGTGTAACATTGTATAAACCACTAAATCTCTTGGGACTCCGGTTTGCTCATTGCAAAGGATCTTCAGGCTTTAAAGTTAAGTGATCATATACGTTTGACACTAGATGCACTCTGTCTGATGTTCAGATAACAAGATGGTAAAGATTAATTACAACTTTTTATTGAATCCCTCCCTGCTTGTTTAACCTCTCTCTGCCTTATTTTTCTCATCTGTAAAATGGGAATATAACACACTCTTCCTTGTAGATTTATTTAGAGATTTCAGTAGCTTGCCAAGTGCTTAAGGCAGTGCCTGGTGCAGAGCACAGAGGGAATAGATGTTTGCTATTGTTGTTACTCTTATCAACAGCATTACTGAGGTTATCAAGGGAGACAGAAATGAAGAAGCTGCGGTTCCTGTCCTCATACTGCTCACAAGCTAGGGAAGAGAGGGAGGATGTGAACTGACTGTCATTCGGAGTAGAATAGAGCTTAGGGCCGTAATGGAAGTTCAAAACCGATGGAGGAGATCGGAGCGGGGAAATGCATCCTCCTTGGAATGTGGTCCTGTCTATGCGACTGAGCTGTTCATACAATAGGTCATCGGTGTCTCTCACTCAGAACTGCTTTCTGGGGGAAGCCTGCACAGCACTGGCGCCCAGATGAAGATGAAAGCCCGGAGTGGCTGGTCTGGGGGATTCCCTGAGTGGGAGGATCCCTGGGCCAGTGATCTGGTGACCTCTTTGAAAAGAAAGCAAGGAAAGAAGTCAGTGCTGTAGGAGAGAGGCTACTCTTTGCTCTCTCCCCCCCAGTTCCCGAGGGGTAGAGGCAAGACTAGCCAATGTGCAGGCCCCAGTGCCCAGCGAAACTAAAAGGGTGCCCGTTAAAAAAGTCTTCAGTTTCCAGATGTTGACAGCAGAGTGTTAAACCAAGAGCAGGGCCCTTCTGAGTGTGAGACCCCCTGTGACTCACAGGTCTCACGTCTTCGAAGCCCTCCCTGGCTAGAGAGACCTTATTAAAGAGACCACGCATCCCCTACCTAGGAAGGAATGCATGCAATGGGCAAAAGGTGGGTCTCAGATGAATTCTGACAACAGGTCATCTTTCTTGAGCACTCAGTATGAGCCAGCCCCCCCCCCCAATCATTTTATGTGTTTTAACTAATTTATTACTCCAAGGTAGCTCGTCTTATTACCTCCATTTTAGAGGAAAAGAATTTGGGGCTCAGAGAAGTTAAGTAACTAGTCCAAGGTCACACAGCTGTCAAGTAGTGGGGTCAGGATGGCAGATCCAGTCAGCTAGGATCCAGAGCCCACGCTTTTAACCACTATGCTACTGTGTCTCTCAATACAAACACCACTTCCCCAGAACGCCCAAGTCCACAGCCCCGAGTGTGGAACTAAGGAGAGAACAGAAGTCACTGTCTGTTCACTCCCACATACCCTGAACCTACATATACATTCCTATACCTAACTTACGTTTTATGCTTTGTATTCTCTTCTGTAAATAAGGGTGCTTCGTAAAACAAAGTGGATAGGGAAAAAAGAAAAAAAAAAGTTGTCTATAATTCTATCAAGCAGACATAACCACTGGTAATAGATTGGTGTATATACTTCTAGTCATCCTACGTATTTCTCCAAATGCCTTATACTACACTTCAAACTTAACGGTCTTTCTTTTTTTTTTTTTTTTTTAATTATCTATTTATTTATTTATTTTTGGCTGTGTTGGGTCTTCGTTTCTGTGCGAGGGCTTTCTCTAGTTGTGGCAAGTGGGGGCCACTCTTCATCGCGGTCCGCGGGCCTCTCACTGTCGCGGCCTCTCTTGTTGCGGGGCACAGGCTCCAGACGCGCAGGCTCAGTAGTTGTGGCTCACGGGCCCAGCTGCTCCGCGGCATGTGGGATCTTCCCAGACCAGGTCTCGAACCCGTGTCCCCTGCATTGGCAGGCGGATTCTCAACCACTGCGCCACCAGGGAAGCCCTAACGGTCTTTCTTGAAGTGTTTTCCAAGTCACTGGGATTTCCTCTGCATCATTTTTCATGGCTCTCCAGATATGTATGATAACGTATTTATCCATTCATGTGTTGTTGGACATTTGTGTTGGATTCCATTTTTTGCTATTCCAAATAGTCCTACGGTCCTATGTGTGTAGCTAAATCTTCTTGTACACCCATGGTATTTCCTAAGGAAAAAAATCCCTGGAAGCAGAATTACTAAGTCAAAGGGCAAATTATATTTGCTTGAGAAAATACAATACAATAAAAATAAATAAAATATAAAATAAACAAGATAAATAAACAAAATTGCATTAAAAAAGGCAGCACTGCCACCTTGCGTGACAAGCGTCTTGCTGGCCCCTTGGGACGCATGGAGGGCCTTCCCGCTGTGCACACACTCGGTCACACCGCTAACACCTTCCCGGTGGTTTGTTTCATGCTTTAACACCATCTCCATCCTGCCATCTCTGTTGTAGATTGTGGCCAAGAAATACCGCAACTACAATTTCCCGGCTGAGATGACGGGCTTGTGGCGGTACCTTAAGAACGCCTACGCCCGGGACGAGTTCACCAACACCTGCGCGGCCGACAGTGAGATCGAGTTGGCCTATGCAGATGTGGCCAAGCGCCTCAGCCGATCCTGAACTTGGCCGTCTTGCCCCATCACTGCTGCAGAAAGACTCACCATCTCCCCAAGGACTCCAGCTTCACGGACTCCTTTTCCACGTCACCTCCAGAAACTTCTGTTTTTATCAGGCCGCATCTTGCTGGCATCATTGGAACCCCAGCCTGCTGTCTTTGATGAAGGTCGGCACCATCCCCATCTGATCAGGCAGGAATCTGCAAGCAGAAATGAGAGAAACGGTCAAGCTCTCAGCCTTTCGGGCCTGGGCTGGGTTCAGTGTGTCTGGGGTCGGTGCGGGAGAACGAACCCGTCTGTGGGATGGTCACTGGCCCCTTTTGCCAATATCAAAATATCTCCTAGGCTGCGTTAGACACGTGCAACACCCTGTCCTCGTCCACTCTGCTCTTTGTCAGTAACTCCAAGGCCGAGGCCAGATGCCACCTTAGTTCTCATTAGAAAGAGATGCAGTGCTTTGTTAGGGGGAGACAGAGAGTGAATGGGAAGAATGGAGCAGGTGTGGATTTGGGCGTCCGGCAGACACACCTCCACTCACTCACCACTTTCTGGCACTCCTGTCACTTCGGGCACTGAAGGCCAGATTGGAAAACTATTTCAGACACAGTCTCAGTTCGCTGCAGTGCCAGGCACAGTCTAATGCTATCAAGTACCTGGCTTGATGCTGATCTCCATTTTTATCTGTCCAGGCCTTGCCAGGAAGGGAAATTGGCATGTAATTCCAAGCTGGGGTGACTGGGAAGGGGAGGGGAGGGGAGCAGTGTCAATGCCAAAAGGCCCAAGGGGTCTACCAGCCATGGGGTTTGCTTGCTTACGGGAGTGGTTTCACTGGAGATTACATGCCTGGGTTTGACTGTGTTTATCCACGAGTGAATTTTGGTCTCTGAGAAAGCAGATGGGAGGGGGGGGGGTGGAGGGCTGGGTGAGGATCAAAAAAGGTCTTTAGGAGGCTCAGTGTTTCCCGGGAATCTTTTACATAGGTCTTCTCTCTTATGATCTAACTAAGCCTTGAACTGGTGATGTCATGTGACTACCCACCTTACAACAAAAATCCAAGAATTGGCCAAAAACGACTGTCCCGTCTCTTCAAGTTGTTGCTGGATGTGAGTCTGCTAAGCCGACTGCTCTCTGAATCAACCGTAGCCTCCGATGGGTGAGAGATACGTTTAGGAGGTGGCTTGATCGCAGAGGCTTAGGAATAAAGTCCGTGGGCCTTTCTGATTGGGAAACCACGTGGTATAAGCTCGAACAGAAAATACATACGCATCTGGGTAAATTTTCCTACCATCTGACTCAATTGCCAGATGAAAAAGAAGAAACTGTTTTTTAGCTAATATTTCGCTCTGTAGTCATTCTCCTTGAATTTCACCTCCTTAAAAGCTCACCCTGCTTGAGCACGGGGACCTGTGCAGAGGAAACGAAGACAAACGAACTGGTCATCAGCTCTCTCTTCCCACGAACACCCTGGGAGAAAGTCCACCCGCCACAGACCCTCGCCTCCAACAATCCTTCCTTCTGCGTTGCCTGTTGGTGGCGAGTGAGGCTCCCAAGTGCCCGAAAGCCCCAGGACTTGGCTCACTGCTCAGTGAGGGCAGGACGGTACAGGGCCTTCCTGTAGAAACATCACCAGATTCTAACCCAAGCAATCCCCGGACCTACCTGCCTCCAGGGATCTCTGGAGATAAAAGGGGCCCACTGATCAGAGCCAAGGAGAGGAAGCAGGAGGGTCTCCTTTAGCCCAGGGAGGAAGACGACATTTCTCAGTAAGACATCCTATAAGCCTGAGACCTTTCAAAAAGCAGAAGGAATGGATGCATTTTCACCTCTAAGGGAACCTTTCCACAGACCCCCTGGTAATTTTGTCCCTGGAGATGTTTGAAAAGAACTGGTAAGGAAACAGTCCTTTTGACTGTAGGGAAAAGCCCCAAACTGGCCTCCTGGGAGGTGAAAGCTTGAATGATCCCAAAGGCCTTTTAAGTAGTGTGAAATCCTGTTGTCCCAGAAATCCTTCCCTCAACGTCACAGCACAGGCGTGATGATCGAAGAGGCAGTTTACTTCCCTGAGACCCAGAGAGGCGCTCTTCTTAAAGCACATCTGAGAAGCATAGCCAGCCAGCGACAGAGAAAACAGGCGGACGCTCAAGTGGAGTAGCTCCCCCAGAGGAGTTTTTGCACACCAAGACTCTGCTTTGATATTCAGAATCCAGCAATTGGTGAGTCTTTAAACACAGCCTTTAAAAACAAGCAAGCCAAACCAAATCAACATTGTTACTTCTAGATGTTCCTTCTGTGGTTGACTTAGTTTTACATAAATAGCAATATTAAGCCACAGGGGTGGGGTTGGGACAGTTATATGATCCATCGTAACCACTTAGAAAAGGGAGAGGAGTTATAGATGGACGGCACTTTCTGGTACTCAATCCAGGACTATCTTTTTATTGCAACAGGAGATTATCATGTGATGCAACTGACTATTGATTTAAAGCTTTAATGTCTATGACCAGATTTATCAGACTATTTTAAAATAATAATAATATTGCCTTATGATTATTTTTTTCCAAAGAGATTTTTCTCCAGATCTTTCATCCTCCCTGGGTTTTGGCCATGACCTTGTCACGTACAGAGCTTATCATCTCCCAGCAACAGTGTGGAGAGGTCCTTAGGTGTCCCCAGAACCAACTCAGGGAGTATTGATGGTCTGCAGTTTGACCCTGGACTCCAGAGTGTTAAGATGGGAGGTGACCTTTGTCATTGGTCTGGAATGCATATCGATGCCTCAGAAAGCATTTCAATGACGCTGAAAGGGGATTTATTTGGGTTAAGATCCTGTTTTACTCTGGATTTAACGCTCTCCTTCGACTTTCACATCACTGTGGCTTTTTTGGTGGAGTAGCATAGTGGGGGAGAAACAAGAATCATACTCAGAACGACTGTGTTGAATTTACCCATCTTCTCAGTCCTGCCTGCCTCTCAGGTGGCCCCAAGAGGGTATGGGATAAGAATTTAATAGCTATAAAAGATGAGCTGGGTCAGTAAAATCTGGATTGGTCCAGAGCATAGTTTCTTCTATCGCACGCCTTCATCACCTGACAATTCAGAATCACAGGCATGAGTATGGCTGTCTTGTTTTGAACAAGGATACAGCTACCTGGCACCAAGCTCATGAGTTGAAAAGTGAAACCCACACTCCACTGGGTTGTTCGACCGCAGGATCTCAAACCGGTTTCAGCTTCCTAGGAAATGGCACTGTCTTCAGCGTTCACTTCTCGTGCTGGTGGGGCCACTGAGGAGTTTGATCTTTTCATTAGAAAGGGGCCATGGCAAGAGTGAGGTTTCCTGGGCTGAATTTTCTAGCGCTGAATGAAATAACAGAAGCTCACAACACCTGTGCCCACTGGCCACTCTGCAGAAAGACAAGACCAAGCATCTTAGAATTGTTGCAAAATGCATCATGCCCAGAATGGACCCTGAAGATCTAAGAGTCTTAGAAATCAGCAAGGTCTGGACAAATAGAATTAAAAGGGAGGCAGAGTCAGGAAAGTGCAGGTCTGCCTAGTAAGTTTTTCATCAGGAGGAAACAGGGAGAGTCTGTCTGAAATTAAGTTGGTCTAGGGGCAGCAGACATCCAGTAGGTACGTCTGTGGCTCCTATTTCCGCTGACCAGGAGCCAGTTCAACAGCAGAGGGAATCAAGATGCTGGTGTCTTCCTCCTTGGAAAGATGAAGCATTAACTCATGGTTAAAACTAAGCTCGATGATTCACAAGGGATCACTTTCTTTTTTTTTATGTAGCCTTAAAAAGAACCTAAAGCATTAGAGAAAGGAGTGTGCCTGTGAAGCGTCCTGGTTCTGATGTTAGGACAGAAGTGATCACATCATTGGCTTTGGGACCCTTCTAGCACACAAGGCCCATTATCTTCTATCCACTGCTCTTGGCATTTAATCCAAACAACACGTGCCCTCCTGTGAATGCATCTTCCTCTCCCTTTGTCAATATTCTCCTCCCAGTTTAGTCTCAGGATACTTTCATTTCGTAATTAGGTATGATCCAAAGTGTGCATAATCTTACTTAATGTTACTCAAGGAAATGGATCCAATGCTCCCCTCCCCAACCAAAAATAAAATTAAAAATTGCCTCATTGTAGGGTTTGGGCTAATCTGTGTTTCTATAAAAGCAATCTGTTTTTTTGGCAAAATACAATTTTAAGGATACAGTTGTCTAAGGTATTTATGTATAATTAGAGATTTTGCAATATTGACTATGCATATATTTAAAATATAAAATATCCAGCTGATGTTTGAATTTGTCTATCTTTCCTGACCACCTGCCTATGCCATTTTATAAGCTGGAGCGCTAACTAATTTAGCAAAAGAAGCCTAGCTTTTATAAAAGATCAAACATTTCATTTTATAAAGACACTCCCAATGATGGGAACTTGATTTTTCTCAAGACCTTTAACTGTGGTGATAAAATAACAGGTCTTGCTTTCAAGCCTTAATAATGTAAAATGCCTTTTAATGAAGATATTGCTGAGTGTCTTCCTCATGAATCTGAACTGGTTATAAATTTGTTTTCCAGTCTTGATTGATATTGACTGATTCAAATAAAGTTGGTTTATTTTCAAATATTACAAAGGCGATCATCAGACTTCTTACTGGAGGTGGGGATTTCCTATGCTGTTTGAAATGTGTACGAAATACCTCTTTTTTCCCCAAACGTTATTTTATTTTCCCATTATAAAAGAAAATATGTTCATTCTTCTTAAAAATCAAAAGCAAATAAAAATTACACAACAATAAAAAAGTATGAAATAGGGAATTCCCTGGTGGTCCAGTGGTTAGGATTTGGCACTTTCACTGCCGAGGCCCCGGGTTCAATCCCCAGTTGGGGAACTAAGATCCCGCAAGCCCCACGATGCAGCCAAAAAAAAAAAAAGTAATAAAAGGAATGAAATAATACCATTTGCAGCAACATGGATGGGCCGAGAGATTATCATACTGAGTGAAGTAAGCTAGACAAAGACAAATATCATATGATATCGCTTCTATGTGGAATCTGAAAAATAAAAGATACAAATGAACTTATTTACAAAACAGAAATAGACCCAGAGACATAGAAAACAAATTTATGATTACCAAAGGGGTAGGGGGGGAGGGATAAATTAGGAGGATGGGATTAACAGATACACACTACTATATATAAAATAGATAACCAACAAGGACCTACTGTATAGCACAGGGGACTATACTCAGTATTTTGTAATAACCTATAAGGGAAAAGAATCTGGAAAAGAATGAATATATATATATATATAAAACTGAAGCACTGTGCTGTACACCTGACACTAACACGACATTGTAAATCAACTATACTTCAATTAAAAAAAAGAAAAGAAAAAAAAAAAGGAGGAAGAAGAACAGAAGGAAAAGCAAAAAGCTTGTGACTCAGCCATCCAAAAACAGATTTTTATTTTAGCAAAGCTAAATATTCTATTATGGTGCATGGCCCAGGTGAAAAAAATATACTGATGTTCCTTCATGGGTCTTATTTCAATTTCCTATGTGTATTGTACCTGAGAGTGGGCCAGCAGTGACAGTGTAGGTGCGATTTAAGGAACACCTTAAAAGACTGGTCTATCTGCACCCAAAGCTCTCTCTTGGCCCTCGGTGGCCTCGCCCTATCAGCTTTCCTGGTCTGAAATTCCCACCCTTAGCATCATGTCACTGACTCTGGATTAAGGTCCCCAGAATCCTCAGTAAGAATTTACCTGTAGGGGCTTCCCTGGTGGCGCAGTGGTTAAGAATCCACCTGCCAATGCAGGGGACATGGGTTCGAGCCCTGGTCTAGGAAGATCCCACATGCTGCAGAGCAACTAAGCCCGTGCACCACAACTACTGAGCCTGCACTCTAGAGCCCACTAGCCACAACTACTGAGCCCGTGTGCCACAACTACTGAAGCCTGCATGCCTAGAGCCCGTGCTCCGCAACAAGAGAAGCCACCGCAATGAGAAGCCCTCGCACCACAACAAAGAGTAGGCCCCGCTCGCCGCAACTAGAGAAAGCCCACGAACAGCAACGAAGACCCAACACAGCCAAAAAATAAATTAATTAATTTATTAAAATAAAATTAAAAAAAAAAGAATTTACCTGTAGTCAACGTAGCGCCTGAGGAGGACCTCTGTGAGCATTCACACTGCTGAAAGGTGCAAAGTTCCCGGAAGACCTCTGTGCTCTCCGTGCTCTGTCAGAACAGCTTCTCATCCCTTGGAAGAGATCAGACCCTTGACTCAGGGAATAAGTCCTGGTGGGAGAGGCAGCCGGCGGCTCAGAGAAGATACTGTTGGTGGTCATCTCTCCATCCCGACCACCCCTATCTTCCTCTGGTGATCTCTGATGGGGTCAGGAGTCCACTTCCCCATTCCTCCCTCCTCCCCACCTGCCCACTCTTTCCCCACCCTCCTGTGACTCAGGTGAAAATGGTTCCAACCCCAGGTTCAGGGGTGAATCATGAATGGTCTGAGCCTGTCCTCCTGGCTGTGGTTGGTTTCAGAGTGGACTCTTGACCAAGTTTCACCCAGTGTCGTGAGGGGAGGTTTGTTCAGGAACTGCTGAGAAAGATTTCCTTGTTTTTCAGAAAGTGACTCCCTAAGTCACTGCCTCTGGTGCTCCCTCGGAATGTGGGTGTGAGGTCTGGAAGTGCTGCCGCCCTCTGGAGACCATGAGGGCCACGCCTCAGGCAAAGGCAGTAATACACCGCAAAATGCAACAAGAGTGGAGAGAGCCTGGGTCCTTGATGGGACCCCGAGCTGCTGAAATGTCAAACCTTGAGACTGCACTTCTTGTCCTGTAATACATCCTAGACTGTTTGAGGATGTTTATTGCTTATTTGTTTATTACTATGAGTGTCCAAAACATCCTAAGTGGTCTGTTAGCCAAGTTTGTTGTTGCTGTTAATAGCCAGTTATATCGTCAGTTTGTTCACCCAGGAGGTGTTCTGTGTTTCTATTGTTTGCGTGCAGAGGGTCTGTTCTACAGGCTGACCAAGGGCTGGGAACGTGGGTCTCCATCTCTCTGCATCTTGTTTCCGTCCCTGTGCTATGCCAAAACCAAGGGGCATGCGAGTGGCAATCACTGTGCTTGGCACTGAGGAGAACTGTGCCTTGTTCCAGAGAAGCTTCCAAAAGGTGGACTTGGAGATGAGAGCATCTCATAGACTCAAAGGTGTTGTGAGCCATGTCTTTTTTACTTTTATGTCTAGTAGCTTAAGATTGCCAGAGTCCCCAGTAAGTTTTGCCTTGTGGGGAAAGGCATGGGGTATCAGACGAGAGAGGTAGGAGGCTGAATATTAAAAACAAGGAGATCAGGATTTTAATCGTAGGTCCATCACTTAGTTACTATGTGACTTGGCACAAAGTCCCTTTCTGAGTCTCAGTTTCCCCCAGGGGTTATTAAGGCCTCTTGCCTATGAGATGATGAAATCCCTGATGAAGAGTATTTATGAATAAATAAAGGGTTATTTCAAGTGGAATGACATTTTGGCCAATTGGAATCTTCAATCTGTTGGAAGATCTCACTGTAGTCTTTAATGGAAAGAGATGATCACCAGAAAACACATGGATACTAGGAATGTGTGTGTGTGTGTGTGTGTGTGTGTTGGGGGGGTGTCTTTTAAAGTAAATTTCAGGCTATTTTGGAGTCAATTCCCATCCACATCAGCCTCCTATCTTTCTCATCTACACTGAATGAAATCATCTAGATGCAATGAGAATGACTGTGGGCCCTGCAGTTAGGTTCACTGAGCTACAGTTATTTATACAGAAAGTAAAGCAGACTCAAGTTTTGGAAAGATTTTCAATATAAAGAAAGGACATTTTAAAAAATTTGAGTTTAACCCGTCTTTAACTAGAATATCTCAATGTCCCAAACCTTCAAACCAGTGCATTTGTATAGGACTTGGAGCCTAGACCACACAAGATGCATAATACAAATGTCATAATAGAGACCAGCATAGAATCAAGTCCAGATCGACCTGTGGCTTGGTTATATGCCATTTTGTAGCTACTTGGAATTGTTCCCTGTGTGTCAATCACTCCTCATAGCCCCTTCCCCAATGAGAAACTAAGCTCCTTTAAGGACTGGAACGTAGGTTATCCAATTTTTGTGCCATGCCTCACCTGTCCAGCACTCAGCAAATATTAGATGCTCAAAAATATTTATCAGTGGTTGATTGGAGAGTCATGAGACAGTATTCGAGACTTCTGGTTCACCTCGGATCTCACTCCTCACTTCCCTGGAGTCCCTGATCCCCACTGTATCATAATTCTGAAAATAGAATGATAACAGAGTCCAGGACAGAAATGCATGTCTGTGTTTGTTAAGTATGCTTTCATTATACATCTGAAGAATGGATCCTTCTAATACAGTCTGTACAGCGCTTATCTGTCTGAAAAGATGAAAAGCCGTCTAACGCACATTGAATCGCATGGTTGTGATTAGGGATTGATTTAGCCAGTTCCCCAAGTTGGCCACAAAATTCTGCCTCGATTTGGTGTACTTAGAAATGGATTAGAAGTTTTGAAATGAGGGTGACTCTGGATGCTATAGTCCTGCAATTATCTGGCTCAATATGAGTTAAACAAATGCATCTTTTTTTCTGAATATATGTTCGTTAGAGAAAACTTAGAAAATACAAACTAGCAGAAAAGAAGAAACTAAAAGAATACCTGTAACCCCTCCACCAGGAGATCACCACCTTTAATTTACACATAGTTATCTTTCTAGGCATTTTCTAGTGAGATTGAAATATAAATATAAACAATTTTTTTTAACCAAAGAGCTATTATTGACAACTGAAATCAAAGTACTTTCTTGTCTCTATGATAAACAGTTATGAGCAAAACATATATTCCTGTTTCTGTGCCAAACTATACTAGGACTAGGCACAAATAACCTGCTATTTGCTCCAGAAAATACTTGCTTACTTATCAAGATCAACAGTTTGCTCAACAATGTTTGTTTCAAGACCGTACCTTACTGTGTCCATCAATCCAAAGCTGTTATGTCATATATCGTTCAATCCCCACCACTTCCCCACCTGGTAAGACCCACCTTATGATCAATCACTCAGCTCTGGCGTAAAGCCCTGTAAATGTCCTCCTCCTGCAGCTTCCACTTTCTGCTCTACTACTAAGACTCTGTATTCTTCTTTATTGAAATAAATCTAATAAACTTAGCTTTTCTCAATCAAGTTTTTCTAGTGTATTTTTTGGTTTGTTTTGTTTTGGTTTAGTTTGGTTTGGGTTTTTTGGGGGGGAGGGGTGTAATTGTCAGCTAACACTCTTTATACTGTTTTTTTAATGTTTTTTTCTTGCTTATATAGCAAGAACATCTTTCCAACCCCCTTTTCATCTATGACATCATTCTTATGTATCAATCCATTTAACCAATTCCCTATTACTCGGTCCTTAGGGTATTACGAATTTTTTTACTCTTATAATCAATGCTATAATGAAGTTCCAATCGGCGAGATTCTCTGTTACCTCTATTTTTTCCTTAGAATAGATTTCTGGAGGTGAAATTGCCAAATCAAAAGGCATGCAAATTTTAAGACTCCTGATACATACTATTGCTAACTTTGCCTCCAGATTGTTCCAACTTATTCTCTCGCCAGAAGAACATGAGTGCTTATATTTTCACATCATTGCCAGTATTGGGTTGTATTGTTTTTCAATTCTTCTCAATTTGAGAAGTGAAATATATCTGACTGCTATCTATTTATCTACTTGTTGAAGATCTCTCCCAAGTGCACAATTCCATTTTCTTTACTGACTTTAGGTTTTCTCTCTCTTGGAGAGCACAAGAAATTGTGCTCATTTCTTCCTCTGTAATTCAGTTGCTACATCCCCATGAGGCTGCCGCATCATGGAATGAGTTGAGTATAAACTGTTTCTTGAGGAAGTTGCTGATCCCCTTGTGACTTCTTGGTATAGTTTTAAAGTAGAAGGGGAAAAAAATGTAGAATTCCTCCTTTATATAAAAGAAAATTAAAAAATAAAAAACACATCCTTACTTGAGGCCACGTAAGATTAAGCCAAGTGTATACCCTGTCAGTATCGTCTTCAGGGTATTGGGAACATAATATGGGAAGGTGTATTTGTGTGTTGGTGGTGGGGGAAGACAGGGGGTCCTCGCTGGCTTACAGCTTTGGAAACATTAGTATTGGACTTGTGAAGTGTTATTTTCTACCAGAAATTTCCACAAGAAATTCTCACCATTCATTGAGCTTTTGACCTTCAGAATAAGGTTGGGCCCACCCTTAGGGAAGATGAGTGTGGCTAAAGTAAAGAGAAAGGAAAGTGGCAAGTTGGCAGGTGCCCCACTGGGATTTGTAAAAGTGTGGTAGGAAAGTGACGAGAGAGAACCTGAAATCCAGGTCTGTATTTCTAGGGTAATGGTCTCCAAAGTACTGTGACATCTAAAATAAAACCCAAGAGACAGACAGATCTTCGATCTTAAATCCTAGATTAATTAATGGGGAAAAGACCCTTGATATTCACCCGGAACCAAAGGACTTTTGGAAAATGGTGGTCTTCAGTCTTTCCTTTCACACCCACCACATTCTCATGATCACATGACTCCTTGAGCACAATCTCTTATCACAGCGTCAGTGATTCTCAGAGGGATTCTCAAAAAAACAAGCCCAGATGGCACTATCTGGCCCTTAATTTATCAAGATGCCATATAACCTGAAAACACAAACTAGGAGAAAGATGAGGAATGGGAATAAGCATGAGACTCTAACTGAACCACTATATAAATAAAGACCACAACAGGGCCAAGTTCAACATCTAAAAGAGACATGGAGCCCAAAAGCTATGATGTGGTTATTTAATTCTAGAAAAGGGAACTACCTGAGGGTGTTGTGAGGGGTAGTGAAAGGAGCAGTTAAAATGTAAATTGCCCACTAGACACTATTTTAAAATGCTTTTTTGCAGTACCTTACAAGGAGCTCCAAAGTCAATAATAAAAGACCCTGGTCAATGCATCAAGGCAGGAAGCCTACTAGATAATCAGTGAGACCAATTGACCCAGAGCTGCCCTGGGAGATGAAACGGAGAGACAGTGGAGAGGCAGTTCTTTCTCTTTTTAACTCTGTAAAAGTGAAGAAAGACAGCATGAGCATCCTCACTTCCTCTTCTGAAAGACATTGTTATAAACAGAGACTCAAACACAAATAGGACGAATGGACCTAGGGCAACAGAAGGCAACAAGAGGCATCTTGCGGGGGTGGGGAGGAGCCACTAGATACAATTCATGCTTAAAAGATGAGAATAAGCTTCCCTAAGAGGGCCTGTAAATGCACCGTAGAAGCAAAACACAGCCCCAGTTGCACCCAGAGAATATTGAATTCTGAACTATTATTAGTAGCTGCTTCTCTGAGATACAGGCCCAAGGCTACTGTGGCCAAAAAGACCAGGAAATGCTAGGCTTCCTCTGGAACAGCCTTGGCCATGACACACAAAGCCTTGCCTCTCCTGGTGCAAAACCAGGGTGTGCTCCCTCCTGCCTACACTTCCGATGGCCACACCCCAAGGAATATTAATGATGGTAACAGCCACCATCTTGAAAAATGCTTACCCTTGGGTCCTTATGTGCTAAATAGTTATTGCAAATTCTTACAGCATTCCCGTAATGTATTCTATTTTTTTTTTTTTTTTTTTAACGGATGGGGAATCTGAGGCCCACAGCAGTTAAGTCGCTTGTGTTCACAAGCCAGTAGGAGCTAGGATTTCAACCCAAAAGACTGGTATCAAGTCTTAGAGGTGAGGAAGACATACCAGAACACAAAGTAGTCATCCTTGATCTGAAAGGCAGGGATGTGACATGTTCATACCCCAAGTAATGAAAATTGGTGTGGGTTGAACCAGGTAGAAGCATCAACAAAGTAACACATAGTATGGGAAACCCTGAAGCAGCTAAAATTTAAAAATATACTGTTTAACATCGTATCTTGGAAACTGTTCTGTATAAGTACATAAAAATCTTCCTCAGTTGTTTGTTTTACAGCTGCAGTTTTCATTGTATGGATATACCTTTATTTGTTGATTTATTTGTAAATATTTTTAATCGAAAAAAATGCACACAGTAAAAGGCATGTAGTTCAAAAGTCATTACAATGAAAAATAGGTGACTTTCCTACCCTACACACTCTCACCCCCTTCCCAGAGGCCACCATTAGCAATTTCTTGTGTTTGCTTCCAGAAATTTTCCATGTGTGTACACACACACACACACACACACACATAACGTTGCACGTCAAGGTTTTTTTAATAGAAATACAGGATACATGGGAGTATGTGCATGCATCAAATTTATTTTATCAAAAATGGGAGCACAATGTTTTTTATGTTGCATTTTTTTTACTTATATCTTGGAGAGCTTTCCATATCAATACGTATTTCACATTCTTTGGAATATCTGCATGGTGTTTCACTCTTTGAATGTAACTTAATTCACTTAACTAGTCTACATTTAATAGGTATTTAGGTCATTTCCAGTCTTTTGCTGTTGAAATAACACTACAGCGAACTTCCTTGCAGGTATTTTTGAACATGTGTGAGAAATATTTGTAGGGTAAGTTCCTTGTGGTATGCTTATCAGATGCTGGGGATGTGCATTTAATTAATTTATTTTTATTGTATGTCTTATTTTAAAGAGAAAACACACTTTGCATGGTTCAAAAATTAAAATACTATAACAAAATAAATATTGGAAAATTTCACCCCCTTCCCTGTCTCTGATCATTTTACTTCCTTCACCATCTGTAACTAAAGACTTTATTAGGTTCTAGTGAATCCTTCCAGATTGGTTTTTATTCAGATGCAAGAAAATGAAAATACATCTATTCTTATCTCCTTCTTTCTTACCCCAAATACATACTAAATACATTATTTATACGTTAAAGTTTTTACTTAATGCATCCTACAGATATTTTCATATAAGTACATAGGGCTCATCCTCATTATTATTATTTTTTTTACAACTGTGTATTACTCCATAGTGGAGATATTCCATAACTTAATTAGTCTCCTTTTCATGGACACTGGAGTTACTTCCAAATTTTTGCTGTTGCAAACAACACTGTAATGAATAAACATGTACATACCCCATTTTACACTCATATGAATAGTTGTAGGAAAAAGCATATAGCATGCTACCTTGGTGTAAAAAATTAAGGGGAAATAGAATTATATATCTGTGTTGGCTGGCAAATTTGTAATAATTCCTTTGAAGGATAAATAAAAAACTACTAATAATGTTCCTTGCTGGGAAGGATAGGAACTGAACGGAAGCGGAAAAGGTAGGAAGGAAATTTTTCTCTGTACACATTTTTATATGTTTTAATTGAATCATGTGACCATACTACAGTGCTACCTGCCAATTTTGAAAATTATGTAATATGTGTCAAAATCTGTTTATGACAGGTTCGGATGAACTCATAGGGTTTATTTGTTAAAGCAAGACCATTCACGGCATCTTTAGGCTCCGGAAGCAAAGTTATAAATGGCCATAATGCTTCTCCTCCAGATTCAGCCCTTAGTGCTCAACCTGGCTTGTAGCATGACCATCCGTGTCGATTGTCATGTGTTTTCTTCCCCAGGTGGTTAATTTAATATTGCTAGCATCAGCCCCTCTTCCTGGAACCCTAGGAACATTAGAAACAGCAGCTAAGAGAGCCTTCTACAGAATTCAGTTAAGAACTGTAATCAATAGGTAATACCCTTTATCACACGTAGATCAGAGCCAAGGTCAGGTGAAGAGATGATGCCTGGCTGTGGGGAATCCCAGGGCAGCCTTGGCTTGCAAGGCCCCGCCCACTTGGCCCATGTGTGATATGGAACCGGGCACTGCTTTGTGTTTCACGCCCCACGGGTACCCCTTGAGGGAACCCCATGAACCTGCTCTCACCTCAGTTCTCTTCTTGGTACCACTAATTCTGTGAGCACGCCACAGTCTCCCACCACTAGGACCTTCTGGAATGTTAGGACCACACACTGTAAGCTGGTGCTGCCTTGTTTGTTTTTCTCTAACCATGCTCCCTCGTCAATGTCATGCTACAACCTGCCCGAGGTACTGGGGGAATTCAATCCCTGAAGCTTCTCTGATCATTTTTCTCCCTCTTCCCAATCCTCCTCCCCCTCTTCTAAGAATACTTCATGTGACAATTAGGTCCCTAGTAACTTCCCTGCCCCTTAGGTTTACAGCCCCCTTCTATATTTGTATTATAATTTCATTATACCTGAGTTTATTATACATTATATTACATCATACCAGAGTATCTCTTTTTTGAAATTAAAGCCAAAAATAAAAAGCCATTGCCTCTATTAGAGGATGAACCCAAAGTTGAAGTGACAATAGATCCAATAAATATCATATGAATAGCATCTTTGCTTTTTCACATATCCATGTGTTATGGGTTGAATTATGTCCCCCCAAAAGATATGCTGGAGTCCTAACCCCAGTACCCGTAAATGTGACTTTATTTGGAAATAGGTCTTTGCAGATGTAATCAGGTTAAGATGAGGTCATATTGGATTAGGGTGGGCCCTAATTCAAGACGACCGGCAACCTTATAAGAAGATGAAAATTTGAACATAGACAGACACACAGGGAACACAGCCATGTGAAGACAGAGGCAGAGATTGGAGTGATGCTGCCACAAGCCAAGGAGCCACCAGAAGCCACCAGAAGCTGGAAGAGGCAAGGAAAGACTCTCCTCTATAGGCTTTGGGAAAGCAAGGCCCTGCCAAGCCTTTGATTTTGGACTTCTGGCCCTCAGAACTGTGAGGGAATAAATTTCTGTTGTTTGAAACCACCCAGACTGTGGTACTTTATTACGGAAGCCCTAGGAAATGAATAGACCATGCATCTGTTTCATTTCTAAAAATGTCCTGTGTGTGCCCCTTCCCAAATCTGTTTCCACATATTCCAGCCAAAACGGAATGTCAGTCAAGCATCTTCAGAGAGGCTGTCTGGCAGGATCAAAAGTGGGATGTCCGTGTCCTGTGCCCCCAAGTCTGAGACCAAGCGGCCTGTTCATGTCACCTCCCTGGCATCCCCCGTAAGCATTAGAGGGCATCTGCACCGAACGGGCGCAGGTAGCGTCCTGGGAAGTCCCAGGAGATCAGAGGTCTGGCTCCATGAAGTTATTTTATGCATGATCCCACGTCCAAAGGGCTTCTCAACCCTGTCATGCCCTGGCTCCAGGCAATTTGGAAAACACGTCTTCCTTTGCTTCCTTCCACCGCCTCCTGCGAGGATGCACCCACGCAGCTTTGTCCACCCCAAATGCCTTTGAGCTCTGCAGTGACGAAGGGCAGAAAAGACCCATTTTCAAAGCCATTCGCCTGAAGAGCACCTGGAATATTTATTCAGCAGTTTCTTCCTTCAGATTTCCTTTCAGGTGATCATGGATTTGGCAGTGATGCCCTTGGCGAATCCTCAAAAAACACAGATCAAAACGCCCCATCCTCCTGCCCCATAATTACGTCATCCAGTTACTCCCCGTGAGCCGGTGATAAAAGGAAATCTACCCAGCGGGTGCTCGACAGGTGGCCTTAAAAGGTTTAAATTGCCACTTGAAGCTGGGCTGATGCAAAGGGTCTGTGCAGGTGTGACTTGGGTGGATGAGGACAGGACACACTCGATCAGGGTGGGGCCCCTCCAAGCACACTGAGCGATGGAGGGGACGGGCAAGTTTCTTCCCTGGGTTCACCTTTCTTTACTGACCCGGATGCTGAGGCAAAAGCCTGGGCAGCCTTAGGACGGTGGGCGGCACCCGGGAGAGGTGTTGGGGATTCTGCTTTCTTTGGCCACGTGGTACCATCTCGAGCCACAGACCAGTCCATGTCAGGACCTATTCCGACAAGACCCCCAAAGAGCCCCTTTAGAATTTCAAAAGGCTCAGCTCACTTGGGACTTAATCTTTCAGATACTGTTCCAGCCAATTGGTCCCACTCTTAAGCATCCGTCTTCAGTTACGTTCCCCTACTTTCACCCTGTGGAAATTTGCAGAAGTTCTTGTGCCATATTGGTTTCTTTAGGTCGGGACCTCTGCTTCCTCCCAAAGCCCATGTTTTTATTATGTCTTCAGAATTTTGAGGGCCTCCCACCCGTCTTGGGCCATCTCCACATTTGAAGCTTCTTGACATGGCATCATATTTATTTTTCTCTATGCCGTGCATAGTCTCCTCAAGATACCTTTCTTCTACCTCGGTGACAGCTGCCAGCTGCCAGCTGTTTTACTGTGGCCATTTCTTGACACCCAGTCTTCTCCATGATTAGGAGCCACTTGAGGTCAGGGGAAGTGTTTTCCATTTTTCTGTGTTCCTGACGACAGAACACTATATTTATTAAACTATATACTATTATTATTAAATTATACCGATTAAACTCTATGAAGTACACTATAGGTACTTAATAAATGTTTCTTTTTGTCCAAGTAATATTTGGTTTCTGTTTTGTTTTGTTTTATTGAAGATTAGTTGATTTACAACATTTTATTAGTTGCAGGTGTACAGCATTATGATTCAGTATTTTTGCAGATTATACTCCATTCTAGGTTATTGCAAGGCTATAATTCCCTGTGCTGTACAGAATATTCTTATTGCTTATCTATTTTTACACCTAGTAGTTTGTATCCGTTAATCCCATACCTCTAATTTGTCCTTCCCTCTTGCCCTCTCCCCACTGGTAACCACTAGTTTGTTTTCGATACCTGTGGGTCTGTTTCTGTTTTGCATATCCATTCATTTGTGTTGTTTTTTAGATTCCACATAGCTAGTAAATGTTTCTTGATTGATCAACTGGTAAAGGTGTTCCTCTCAGCGATGACACTCTACGCCCGAGCCAGGAGCCCAGCACTCAGCTCACATCATTTCTCTGAGGCTTTCCTCTCCCATGTGCTCTAGCTCCACATCGGCTCGTGAATTCCTGGAATGCTGAAAGAGACCTTAGAGTTTTCCTAAGGCTTATTACAGCAGTAGCAGCTATTGACTGAAATAAAGGATTTGAGGAACAAATATATTTGGAAAACACTGAGTGAAAGAAAATCTGAATAAGTCCTTCACTGTAGAACATCTCTGAAGTGAACTTCTAATATTATATTAGCCCTTGATATGCTAGGATGTGTTGGGTATCTCTGAGAAAGGAATATAGTGCCATTTCTCAATGCCCCCTCACTGCACCCTCACAGTGGAACCCTTTTCTCTCAAAGCTTCCCTTTGGACTCGGTTCTGTGGAACTCACCGTGGGACACTGACCCACCACAGGCCCCTCGTTCTGCAGGTGGGAATTCACATCCTTGGATCACAGCGCCAACCCAGCAGTGAGGCTGCCTGCCTCCGGCTCAGTCTCTCCATCTCACTCTGGGGCTCCATCTTGATCTTCTCCACCACTTCTGGCCACACCACTAATTTAGCGCTTTGCATGGTTGGTCGTGTATGCACTTCTGTCTAGAACGAAATTATAACTTTCCTAAAGGGAGGGGCCATTTCAACACTCTCTTCATCTCCTCCTGAGTGCAGAGAGTCAGGCATGGGGCCAATATACTCTGACCGAAGAAAGAATGGCAAAGAAATGAGTGAGAGAGGTAAAAGTTTATCACAGTGTTTTGAAAAGGGATCTTATATCTCTTTGGGGACTAGAATAGATGCACCATCGTTATTCTGTGTCCCACTAAACAGGAAAATGCTTTCCATGACCTCACCATAATACTTCCCCGTCATCAACCGTAAGGAGGATCCTAATTTCAGGGCTGTTAAAAACAAATCTGTAGCTTAAAAAATTAATGAAATACAGCAAAGACATTTACTCAAAGCAAAACTCAGTTCTACAGATAGCCTCATTCCACTGGAAACTCATTTCGAAATTTCCCAAAGCCTCCGAGTAGGAGAGGAGTGGGCAGGGAGTGGGGAGAAAGAAAGGTCTGTAGTCACAGGGCTAAAGAAGGACAGTGAAGGGAATTCTGCCAAAGGCCAAAGTTGTAAGTGCCTTGAGGTTTTCAAGGGTGGTGGCCATTGCCGTTGGGCAGACTCCAGCTGAAACCCAAGAGGCAGGGCACACAAATGGCATCAATTAATCTGAGATCGGTAATGACATGTTTGTTTTGGATGGAAGGGATGCCATTGTGGCTTCAGTGCAGTGGTTGGGTTGTTGTGGACGGAGGGTGGGGAAATGTGTGTCCTGGGTACAGTGGTGCCATGGCCCTTGGAAGCTAGCTAGCCAAGAGGGTTCATGGGTGTTTTTTGGTAGCTGGGAGTCTCTGGGTTAAAAACATTTTCTCAAAGAACCTCAAACAAAAGCAGCAATTGCTCATTCTGAACCTGCGAACCGGAGGCTAAGACTGACATGCCAGTGGCCACGGGGTAATGCTCTAGAGTTGATCTGAACATCTTCACTTTTTTTTTTTTTTTTTTTTAACGGAAGGCTTCTTTCTCTGATTGTGTAAACACTGGGACCAGGAGAAGTCATTTCCCCATTGCCAGAACACTGTCCAAATTCACGAGTTCAACATTTCAAACCAGACCCATGCCCTCAGCGGTCAGGTTGGTTTTCCTTTGGCCAAACACAACCTTCTGCACTTGGACGGGGCAGCCTGGGGTAGAAGGGCACTTACAGGGCTTCTTAAAAAGGACTGCAAAATCTTCTGGGAGAGAAAAGAACTCTTTCCAGAGGGATATTCGTGATTAAGTGCAAATGAATCTGAAACACATGGATCAAATTTCCCTGAAATTACACACAGTTTTAAAAATTAAGGGGGGAAAGGGAATGGGTTTTCTGGTAACCCCAAAACATCTGAAGAAGAAACACACACACTCGGGCACGCAAAAATAAACCAAACTATGGTGTCTGAGGGCTCCTATAAATGCAGGCTCCAGCTGAACTTGTCCTTGAGTTAGGCTAAGGCCTCCCCTTGGAGCAGCTAACATCAGCGAACAGGAGAATCTGGGGCTGGGAGCCCATCTGCCACTGAAATGCCCTGCAATTTTGAAGAGGGATTCAGGGCAGCCGGGGAAAAAAGCCCATTTTCTGTCTGTTAAGCCTCTCCATTAGTTACCTTTACCTTTATGAATGTTGTTAAGATTTGGGCTTTAACATACATAACTTTAAATCAGTAATATCCTTCATGGTTCCATGATTTGTTGGCTCCATATGTAACCCCTTGGCCCAGTAAATTGGCTCCAACTCAAATCCTATGGTTCCTGTACTTTCAACTCTCTTTTTGCTGGGAAGGGGCACAGAGCAGAGGAGCGGGCAGGCAAGAGACATGAGAAGAAGCTAGAGAAAGAAGAAAAAACGGAATTCCTTCTACTGAAATTTCTCAATGTGGAACTCATTGTCTGTACTGGCTTTGAGGCGGAAAAAAAAAAAAAAAAAACCTAAGAGTTTAAATATTTGTTGAAGTCTGGATTTCTCCCTGCACCCGTCCCCACCAACCCCCCCACCCCGCCCCGCCCCGCCCATTCCCTCTTGTAAAATTAAAGCTGAAGCTAGCAGTTCACATCTCGCTCTTGAAATGTCACCAGCAACACTGCTATTATTCTGATTTTCTGGGCAACGCCCGTCGGTTCCCGGCTGCAGCTCAATTAAGCGAACTCTGCTTCTCTCGGCTCTGGCCTGACAGCTGCATTGAATTTGGGTTCATGGGGTGATTTATCGGGCCTGCTGATGTGCAGCCACGTGATTTTGGAGTGCAAAAAACCCTGGAATGCACCAAAAAGCAATATATGCATTATTATTAATAATAATAATAAAGATAAATGTCAGCCCCAAGTGACTCTGGTGACCCTTGCCACTCCATTTAACATTTTAACGGTGGCATGTGGCCCCTGCGTGGCACTCGGTTCTGTCTGGTGCCTTCAAGGAGGCTAAGAAAAGGTTATTTGTCAAATGCTGGGTCAGAGATGGAGGGGGAGGGGGGGGGTATTTTTAAAGCTCTAGGTCAGCCCAGCCCAGCTGCATTCCTGTCCCTGTCACTGAAGGAGCTGAACTTTGTCACATTATTAAGCTGTCAGCAACACCAGGGCGTTGTTTAGATTTCTGGTGGGAACTCCTCACACATGCTCCAGGGCTCCATGGGGATTTTATCAACACTATTGTAAAACATGCACAAATGAGCTGTGCTGGAATTGCCCTGGGAGGACCGGGCTGCCAGGCCTCATCGGGCGGCAATACCAGAGCCGGGCTCTTGTGCTACCCACAGCACCCTCCCCAGAGCCCTCTGCAAACACCCATGCGTGGTGGGTCCCTCCTCTCTGCTGGGTCCCTTCTCCCTGAGTGCTGATGGTCGAGAGCCCTGCTGTGGCCTCGGCCAGACCGGACGCGGAGAAGCTCTGAGTTCAGGTTCACGTGGCGCTGATGTGGCCCAATGGGGCTGTGGTCCAAGTCCGAGTTCAGCCTCCCCGTTTATCTCTCTTTCCCCCCACAGGCCAGTTCCTCCCTCACCCCTGAGAGCCGAACGTTCCCTCGTTGTTCGTCTTCCAGTCTGGGAGCCGGGAAACCTCCGGATACAAGTTAGGGAGGTTGAATGGTCAAGAATTCTGGGGTGCGCTCTCTCGGTAAGGAAGGGCTGTATTCACAGGGAGCTGGAAGCCAGAGCTGGGCTTCCAATTTTAGCTCTCAGCAACGAGACTCCAGGGAAGGGGCTCAGGGCTGGGGGTTTCCAGCAGCCCTCAAATCACATCACGGCACGCAGCCCACACTTCACGTCCATGTGGAGCTGCCTCCAAATAGGGCATAAAGGGGCGGGGAGAGGAGCAAGGGCAAAAATGGGCGGTACGATACTAACACACCATCGTAAAGCAGTTACACTCCAATAAAGATGTTAAAAAAAAAAAAAAAAGAGCAGTAATGAGAACACCTGCGAGAACACTCCAGAATCCCTGAGGTCTTTGTAGAGCTAGGAAAGCACTGTTGCCACCACAGCCAACCCCACTACTGGAAGAGAAGAGGCGAGGACAGCCCGGGACTCTTGGGACCCGTTTAAATAGCAGGCTAGACTTGAGCAGGGTGAAAAAGCCCTGCCCCCTATTGGCTCTGTGACCTCAGACCACGACCCTCTGTACAGTAGATACAGAAGCAGCATGTGCCTTGTGGGCTGTTATGAGGACGAGACCAGATAACGAAAATATCAATGTTGATCATACTCTGAACGTAATAGCTCTGCCACACTGATATTTTAAAGAAAGCAGATCCGGGCCCTGGTGCTCCTTGGTGTGCCTGGCTTTTTCTGCTCTGACTTGTGGCTGTGTTGTTAACTGGCTCTGCGAACTTGGGAAATGACCCTCCGACCAGCAAGGAAGGTGCCCTCATGACTCAGTCTTCCTGTAACTTCTGTGATTCTTTTTTCAACTTGCGTGATCAAAAACAGAGCGACGGAGTCAGAGCCACCGTTCAGAACCCCGGGTCCACATGGGACCGAAACCACGTGGGCAGTGACACTCGCACAGTTGAGCGCCCCAAGCCTAAGTGACAACACATGGCCACTTCACCGCCCCTCTCCAGGGCACACAACGCGGGGGTGGTCCCCTCAGGGAAGTGGAAAAGATCGTGTCCCTGCTCAGAGGACTCTTTTCCACATAAGAAGAGCCCCAGATCTTTCTCCAGACTTCCCACTGCCGACAACTTTGTCCATCACCTGGCAAAGAACTCCTCAGGGGTGGGACACTTCTCCTAGCAAGGTCCCTCGTGACCACTGTGGGAAGCCTAAGTTGGGCTAACAACAGCCTCATTAGACTGGGTTTGTCCAGGCCTTCAGACGGATGCTCTGGGCACATCAGGTAGAAGCCACAGGCTTCTCCCAAGACACGGAAGGCATTACAGTTTCCCCTCCTTTCGAGTTTGTGGAGGTGGATATTGTCAATGACAAGCAAAGATGCTACCACGTTTATTGACAAGCAAGGCAAATCATCACTCGTGGGCACGAGACCCCGAGATACTGGGACAGGTCACTGATGCATCGTGGTTCAGACCTAGGATTTAGATGGAGGGACGCAGAGCTACGCCCGGGTCTGCCATCATGTGACCCTCAGCAAGCCCCTTCCGCTCACCAGACCACCTCCTCAATTCAGAACGGAAAGTATGAGGGTGCATCTGCCCTCCTTAAAAGGCTCTGGGGACTAGGAATAATAAGTGGAAGTGGGCTTTTAACAACACCCATCTCCAAGAGGATTTCGTAAAACAGTACACCTAAAGTTCTTGATACAGAGGTAGGCATGCAGTAAGAGCTCAATAATTGTTGGCTATTGTTATCATTGTCAATCTGTCTCCTTTCTAGATGTAGTTAGTGCTGGATGCTGAGCTGGATGCCATGAAAATATTATTTCACTTAATCCTCACAACTTGATGGGGACTGTATTATTTTGCACATTTTACAGGTGAGGAAACTGAGGCTCAAGAAGATAGTTTTTTTCTCAGGTCCTCTAGAGGGGGCAGAGATTCATACCCATGGCCTCTAACTCCAAAGCTGGTGCTCTTTCATTTCTAACTAAATGAAATAATGTGCACAGAAGTACAATATTGTTGATAACTCTTACGAGTATTATTTCACCAAAGACCCTGGCTTCCTAGTATAATCTCTATCAGTTAGGATTCCATTCATTTGGCCACATGCAACAGGACACTCAGTTATCAGTGGCCTAGGTGATAAAGGCATTACATTATCTTACACAAACACAAGGATGGAGGAAGGTGGTGCAAGGTCAGCAGCTCTGTGAAGTCAGAACACCAAGGAGCTCGGTTGGCATTTCCCTGATTCTCTGGTCTTCCCCCTCATTTCTGCAAGATGGCTGCCAAAGGGCCAAACATCACATCTCCACACCACAGCATCCCAACAAAGAAGGAGGGGAGGGGTCAGAGGAGCTTTTTCTCATGTAACTTCCTTTTTTGTTATTATGAGAAAAATCTTTTCCAGAGGCTCCCAACAGAGTTCTAGTTATGTCTTATTGGCTGAATTGAGTCAGTGGCAAGGGGAAGAGAGTGGCTATAATTGAACTAGAACAATCAAATCCATCTCCTGGGACTTCAAGAAGAAAATTGGAGTTCTGATTAGCAAGGGGAAGGAGAAAAAGTCAGCAGTGTTGGGTGGTCAGCGATTCCTTTACATAGTATTCAAGCTCCGACTCCCTTCCCTACTTCATAGCCCACTCCCCTTCTCATCCCCACCTTTCATTGCTCTCCCATTGGACCCTGCTCTGGCCAGCCAGTCTCCTCATTACTTGACCCATATGCCATGCTCAGGCCCACTTGCACATTTCTTCTCTTGGAGTTCCCTCTGTTTACCATATCTTTCTCCCACATCTTTGCCAATGAAAATTCTATTCTACAATAAAGGATAAATTCTATTCTATAATAAATTCATATTCATCCCCCATAAATGCAGTCCACATCAGTGTTGCTTTTTTATAAACTTGGGAACACTTAGAATTTGAAAGAAAGGGTGTCTACCATGGTGGTTAAAAACATGGACTTTACACGGCTACCCTGAAGGTATTTGATTCCTGCCTATAGTATCTACTACCTGTGTGACCTTGGGCAAGTCACGTGGTCTTTCTGGGCCTCGGTTTCCTCATCTGTCAAGTGAGACTAATAATGGCTTCTACCTCACAGGATTGTTGTAAGGCCTAAAGAAATTAACGTAAATGACTTTAGAGCAGTGTCTGACACATGGTGAATGCCATTTGTATACGCTCATTTTACTATTAAACCATCCCTTTCATTACTTAAATCCTAGATTACAAGACTGAAGGAGAATATCCAGATCTGTCAATTCACATGGTAGTTGTGTGAATTGAGGTCTAGAGTGTTTAAAACTGATACTTTCAAGGTCACAGGAGCAATTACATCCTGCTGGCAGGTCCTTGAAATACAGACATTTTGGTGCCAAGGCTGCTCTTTCGGAAACTTTGTAAAATGTTTCTGAACCTCTGGATCTGGGTTTCTCGAAGCCTGGGACTTCACCACCATCAGAATCCCCCGGGTGCTTATTAAAAGTTATGATTCCTGGACCCCATTTCAGATTCCCTGAATAAGAGTCTCTATGAGTGAGGCTCACATCTGCTATTTGAACAAACTGTCCAGATGTTTTATGAACCAAAGATTGGTACCTGCTGCCGGAGGGGTTGGCATTTCCTCCAGGGAAGACTCACATGGACAAGACCTAGGATAGTGAGAAGGATATCGCTAAGGACCCAGGCAGACCTCCATGGAGATGGGAAATCACACTTAGCCAGGAAGGCACAAGGTAAGGATCTCTTGGGTCTATTCAATCACTGTCAGTCAGAGCCCTGTGGGATTTTAGAGACTGAGAAATTTGTCCAATGCTGTGAATTTTCTCAAAGGAATCATGTTGGGGAAGGAGACAAGATGGGAAGGGGCAACTCTCCTGAGACCTGGTTTATGACTCAGCTCTCAATCTTGGGCATTTTTTTCCAGGGCTAATTCCGTGGAACATGTCACTGGAGAAGTCTGACACTTGGAGGGCAAATGGGCTAAAAGACCCTTGTATTTGTTTTCTTTGGTGCATAACAGATTACCACAAACTTCACAGCTTAAAAAACACATACATTTATTATCTCATGGCTCCTGTGGGTCTGGAGTCTGGGCACAGCTCAGCTGGCTCCTCTGCTTCAGAATCTCTCACAAGGCTGCAAATGAGATGTCATCTGGGGCTGAGGTCTAACCTGAAGGTTTGACTGGGAAGAATCTGCTTCCAAGCTTACGTGGTTGTTGGCAGCATTTAGTTCCTTACAAGTTGTTGGATTAGGACCTTGGTTCCTTGTCAGCTATTAGTGGAAGACTTCTGAGAGTTTCTGATCATATGGGCAACTTACTTCATCAAAGCCCACAAAGTTGTCTGCTACCAAGAAGGAAGTGACAACCTTTGTAACCTAATTATAGAAGTATAACCTGATCATATAACTTAATTAACATTGCTGTATTCTATTGGCTAGAAGCAGTTTACTCAAAGGAAGGGGAATATACAAGGCTCTGAATACCAGTACATGGGGATCACTGGGAACCTCCATATTGAAAATTTTCTCTCTCAACCAAAGTGGGTGAAACCATTGGAGAGAAGTGTGGATAATGCAAATACATGATGTGGGCAGGATTATATTAATCCACATATACCACCTCTCAAATTACTTTACTACATTAGCTAGACATCTCATATTTATTCATGAAATATTATTGATGAGGGTATAGAAGTAAGTATTTCCAGGCAAACTAGATGTATAAAACAGGGGACTTCCGCCAAGAGGATTTTAATCCAGAAGGAGAGATAAATTATTATAATACTTGCTTTTAAATTCTGCCTGCCAAAATCCTCACTCTGAAGCCACTTCTGGGAGTAAGAGCACAGAATCTCCTAAAGGTTCCTATTAACTGCAAATATATTATCCCTGGACAGAGAACACAGTGATGCATTATATTTCAGCAAGATTTGGCTAACAGTCACAGAACAGGTGTAAGCAGAAACACCGACTCAGACATGGTGACAGACTGATGGGGACAATGTGGTCCAGGCCTTTGGGGGGGGCTATAGAAGGGCCTCTTTCTGACTGGGGAAGGGGCTGTGACAGCAAGTGCTGGAAGGGAATAGGCAAGCACACTACCAAAGGGACATTCTTCACCAACAATTCTGTCTGGGGCGGACTCAAGTTTCAGCCAACAAAAAGTTAGCAAAGAAAGGTGCTTGGTAAAGTATAAAATCCTTTAACCAATACCCTCCACTTCCAAGCATTATTAATGCAAAAGGAAGTATAAAAGGAGGGTCATTCATTACTTTCACGCACCCAACAAGCTTTTATTGAATGCTCTCTCTGTGCAAAGCATGGGGGCCCTGTCTCTGCTCCCGTGCAACTTTTTGTGGGACCACAAGCAAGGTAACTCCACGCTTCCTTGTAATACTCAGGGAGAGTTATTCTATAGCTCCCGTGGGAATCTGCAAAATATGGCCCCAGTCCTCCTTTCACGGAGCTCTCCTGGAGAGAGCAATGAGAGAAGCCAGCCTGGCGTTTCTAAAGTGGGAGCCTCAAGTGAAAACCGCTTCTTGGAAAGACAGCAGGAAGAGAGGAGCCCAGAGGTTTGGAAACGGCATTTGATAACAATAGCAAGGGGACTGCTTTTTTGAGGGATTTAAACATGTGCACTGAACTCTAATTGGTGTGGGAGAAACTGGGACGTAGAGATGAATGAACCATCTATTGGAAGAAGGCCTGATGCATGCCTCCCAGTACCAGGCCAGGGACAGTGTGCCAGGCTCACTCCGGGCCAGGGAGGTGGGAGGGACAGATCTCTAGCTGAGGCTCCTCAACAGAGTCAACTGCTTTGTGATCTCCAAAAATCACGTTGGGAGAAGAGAGGAGAGAATGTTTGCCCTGCGCTACCCGATTCTTGTTCTAAGCAGCTGAATTTCTTTATTAACACGACAAGATCTCTAGCCCACATCCAACCATGTTTTAACCTTGCCTATATTGGTCCTTCAAGTTCATGACAGCTCATGGAAACCCCTTATGCAAATGAAGATGCCCAAACCAATGGCTCTGACCTAGACTAGCCTTATGAGCGTCGGGCCATTGTCTTGGTGTTCAAGGGCTCTTGACATTCAGCTCGTTCTGTGCAGCAGGCATGGCGGAGATCCTCAAAGATGGACATTCAGAAGCTCTGGCATCTAGAATGGACATCTAACCCCAAGGGCTCTAGAGGGAAGAATTGGAAAGTTCAACAGAGATTTGAAAACTTGAGACTCTAATCACAATGCAAAACTCAGGGCCAAATGAGATAAGAAGGTGTTTCTCTATTAGCGCCAGAATAACTTGTCTCTCTCAAATCTTACCTTCTTCCATAGATGCTGAGTGACAAAAATTCGTGGCAGCTGGGGAGGAGAGACACAATCTAAATAGGTGGAGGGTCTCTTCCTGAGATTGTGCTCATGGTCTTCCTTTGTATTTTAGTTTCTCTCCTGATTTTAATATTTGTGATCTTTACACTATCAGAGAACAAAGACATACGTAACAGACATCAATTTACTCTGATGAGTTTATGTAATATTATGATTTGTCTTCTTTCACATTTCTAACATTTACCCCTTTCCCCCCAATCATTTTTTTTCTGACGCATGAGGACACTACATTAAGAATCACCAGGGTGGCATATATCCAGACAAAACTATAATTCAGAAAGATACATGCACCCCTATGTTCATAGCAGCACTATTCACAATAGCCAAGACATGGAAACAAACTAAATGTCCATCAACAGATGAATGGGTAAGGAAGATGTGGCATACATATATATATATATATGTAATGGAATACTACTCAGCCATAAAAAGAATGAAATAATGCCATTTGCAGCAACATGGATGGATCTAGAGATTATCATACCAAGTGAAGTAAATCAGAAAGAGAAAGACAAATACGATATGATATCACTTATATGTGGAACCTAAAATATGACACAAATGAACCTATCTACGAAACAGAAACAGAGCCACAGACATAGAGAACAGACTTGTGGTTGCCAAGAGGGAGGGGGATTAGGGGAGGGAAGGATTGGGAGTTTGGGGTTAGCAGATGCAAACTGTTGTATATAGGATGGTTAAGCAACAAGGTCCTACTGTATAGTACAGGGAACTATATTCAATATCCTGGGATTAAACCATAATGGAAAAGAATATGAAAAAGAATGTATATATATGTATAACTGAGTCACTTTGCTGTACCGCAGAAATTAACACAACATTGTAAATCAACTATACTTCAATAAAATAAATTAAAAAAAAAAAAGAATCGCCAGGGTGGGCGATTGATACGTGAGTACTGGGAGGGAGAAGGGTGGGCTAAGATGTAGAGGGGATACTCACCCACTTCAAATCCCTCCTGCTCCCTTGAAACTATACTTCTGAGCAGGAGCAAATCTATCAGGTTGGCAGAAAAGTTATTAGAAAATGAGGAATCTCTGAATTGTAGAATAAAGGAGCCACTTAGAGATCCTCTGCTACAATCCGTTCTCAGAAGCCAAGAAAGGGTAGGGAATGTACCCAGGTCACAACAAAGAGCAAAACTAGGATACAATGCCAGGTGTGTCTGGCTCCCAAGCTTAGATTCTTTCTCCATGCTGAGCCACCCCTGAGACGCTCAGACACTGACACCACAGAGGGATTCAAGCATCAGACCCATTTCTCCTCAGGCCATTTGCAAAGGCCACTTTCTACTTGAGAACACAAATCTCTGTCCTGTCCTACAGTGGGTAGCTTGTCCTGATTCCTGTTGTGTCTCTTCCCTGGTTTCCCCCCACCCGCTTATGTCCAGCCATTCCCTGGGCCCCAGCGGGCAAGAAGAGGCTTGCCTAGTTGAATTGAACCCCATGGTGGCCAAGTCCCCACTCGCCTCCCTTTTGTAAATTTCCCTATGCTAATCTTATAACAACTTTACACACACATACGCACAGAAACGAGCAATAGTTAACAAGAAGAATCTCAGTCGAAGGAAACGTGAATGTTTAAAAAGCAAAGAATATATTTTAGCTCATAGAGCGGGGCTGATCTGGAAATAATCTGGTTTCGATATGCCTCTCGTGTAACCCTTCGAAAATATAAGACCCTTGCAGAACTCCCTATCTCTAATTTCTTTTGTTGCAATTTTCCAATAAAATCTGGCCCTGGCCCAAGTTCTCAGAGGACTAATAAGGATAAGAATGTCCCTGATTTTCCTTCAAAATGAGAAATCATTTCAACGTGAGGAGTTCGGCCGCAACTGGCACAATCCCCCTGGGTCTCTGGATTTCAGGAAAAGGGACCCGGGCCTCTTTCTCTGGCCATCCCAACAGCCTTCCAGACTTATAATTATTCAGTCAGCAGCCCAGAATTGTGGCCTACTTAGTTTTCTCTAAAAGCACTTAAAGACAGTTTAATGAAAGGAAAGAGCAGCAAAGAAAGGGGGAAAATGCTTTTTTTAGGAACAGAACAAAATATCATGTTTTCTTCGCTTTCTCTCTTTTTTCCCTTTTTGCAATATTTCTCCTCAGAGAAAATTATAGTCTTGAAAGCCAGCAATGTGCTCTGTATGTTTTGCTTATTACAGTGGTTAAAACGAGCACCACGGATGATGGAGTATCATTATAACATTCTTGATACCCCTGATATATTTGTGCAAACATAGTTGTGGGCGATGCATGCACAGCGATGAGCCCGTGTTGTCTGGAGAAGTCTCTCCCCATCTTTGTTTATTCGCACAGCCTCCTGTCTTTCTCTGGAATCCATCCTTCATATTCCTTTGTACAGCTTCAGTCTCTTCGAGCTCCCCTTTTCCTGAACTTACCTTCTTTCCCACCTCCCTGGAACAGCATCACGATGTTTGGGTGCCAAACAATTTGCAAAGGAAATGGTTCAAGTTAGAAATGGAGTAAGATGGAGGCTGTAACCACAATGTAGGATTTCGGGTCGTTACCACTTCATTTCCTTTGGTTTGTATCTGTGCCTTTCTCGATTTTCTGTTCCTGTCTACAGGATCCCAGCAAGAGGCCCCCGTTTCCTAGCCGGTGGAGCGGGAGGGCGTCTAAGAGCCAAAAAATAGAAAAATAAAAACATAATACCGTTCAAAGGCAATATTGCAGAGCACTGAGTCAAATGCTGTTGGGACAATGAAGAATAATACCCTCCTCCATTCCACTCCTTGCTCTAAAAATGTTTACAATGTGCAAAAAAGGAAAACATGAACCATTAATAAGGCCAGACAGGTCAAGGGCCATAGGCGTTCAGGGAATAAGGGCCCTCTGAGGGCTGGAAGATTCTAGGAAGGCTCCATGGAAGAGCTGGCCCTGAAGGATGGATGGGGCCCAGGAAGAGTAGTGAGAAGTTAGGAAAACTTTTCAAACAGAAGAAGCCGTAAACTTTAAAAGCATGTCACTCATGGTTGTCCTGTGGGTCAATTCAACACTGGAAGGCTGGTGGGACATTCCATAAGAACACTTTCTAAATAAGCATTACTTATATTCTAGATGGACTGATTTGCCCACTTCGTTGGCCTCTGGTGCTAATAATGCAAATCTTTTGAGTTCGAGCCTTCTTCTTAAAATCTAGTATCTACTTAGTTATTGGATTCTGTCTGTCTGGGGACACAAACACTTTGGGATTCTGACAAAAGTTATGGACTGTTTCCCTAGAAGAAGTCACATGAACACAAAATGAGGCTTGTAATTTCAAGGGCTTCCAGAAGCCTCTTTATGAAACCCAGGTGAAAATGCCTGGACTAAACCACCCCCGAGACAGAGATTGACTTTGGTTTATCATGGTAGCCTGATGTGCAGAACACACTAGTTGGTCACTGAAGGTTGAATGAATAGGAATGAATTCTGTGTTCCCCCACACATTTTGGCCCCCGGGACTTCCATCCATCTGCCCTCCTGGGGCCACAGACTCAAGTTCCCCGCTGATCCGGTTGCCAGTGTGGAAGACTCTCACAGAACCTGCCCATTGTGCTTCCAGCTCCTATCCTGGTATCCAAGAACCTGTCCTTTTCTTGAATCCATCTCCTTATTGTTCTGGGCCCATCTTGCATCTTATCTCCTGAGGGCTGGGCTCTCTCTGGCATCTAAGGTAATAGTTAAAGGGATCCATGTCAACATGCTAAAGGAAGAGAAATAAAGCCTCTCCTTTCTCTTGTTTCTGTGCCCGGAAAACCCATTGCATCTTCATGGTTGCCTTCTGGAACCAGACCTCAATCTTACTTTCTAGTCCTGAAGTGCCTCCAGTGAGAGGAACTGAAACCTAGTGGAATGGGACGTATCTCCTGGGAAGGTCAGAGAAGAAGATGCTTTGTGGCAGGAAGAAGCTGGTCACACTCTCTCTAGCCATACTCCATGTGAAGAAAGATGATCCAAAATTTGGAAATAACACCAAAGATGACTGAGTTCCCTTTTGGAGTCATACTAGAGCACTGCCTCACAAGCCTTGATTTTGTCCTGAGGATATAACCTTTTTTGACTTCTTATTTAATACCGATTAAGAGCCCGGACTTTGTAAAGTTAGTCGTTAACTTATAGAAGATTGATAGATAGATGACATATAATTTTTATCTGGTAGAGATGTAAGCAAAGTCTGTGTAATAAAAAAGATAATTTCAAGGGATAGAGTTGTATGGTTCTGTAGGACATTACCTAATTTTGTATTTAAAGTTTCTATCTTACTTCGTCAATCTGTCTTGCATTGACTATATATACTGCAGTCTCTTTCATTCTCTTGTAAAGTAGTTTTAGCATCCTGCAGTTTTCGTGATTAATGAGTTCAATGAATCTATGAACTCACTCTACAGTTGTATGGGAATTACGAGTTCTTTTTTTTGAAAACTCTCATCTACATCACAGCTGTGGGCAGACACCAATGTCAGAGGTATTTTAAGACCCAGAGTGCTGTAGGGCAGCACTTCTCAGACTGTAGTGGACACACGAATCACCTGGGGACCTTTTAAAATGCAGATTCTGATTTGGTGGTTCTGGAGTGGGGCACTTCTCACAAGCCTCCCAGGGATGCCCGCTATGCTGGTCCATGGACAACACTACACTGAGGCTGTAGAATGTACATAGTCTTCACCAAAGACTGGATGGATCTGTAAATCTGTGTCCCCACCTCCACCCCCCACTCCCTGCCCTTCGAAAGGCACAGCAGAACCAACCCAAGAGACAGCCCTGACTACCAAAGACCTGGGCTTGGTGGGGAGTTTCTGGAAACTTTCGGGGGAGGTTCAAGTGTGTGTAGAAGGGAGTGGGTAGGAGGGTGGGGCAACCAAAAGGAAATGAAGTGATTCATGCTCAACTGCGATTGCATGAGCATTAAATACAATCTGAGGGAAACCCTATCTCCCTATTGCAAAGGGCAATATCCAACTTGGAGCGCTGCTCTCCAAGCAATACAGCCTCCTCCCTCTCCTGACGGACCCACCCAGACTCTTCCCCAAGGAGCCCTCAGGGCTGTCAAGTGCATGGGCAGTGCTCAGACTTCGTGTTTTCCATGGCAGTTGAGCTCTTTTCCCCTCCTTTGGGAAGAGGAGAGGTGGGTCTCTTTGGTTTTCAGTGGGCACATTTCAGTACGTTGGTGGCCTGCCTCCGCTCTGCTACATGCTCTCTTACATCATGGTGCACTCATATTTTTAATCCTGCACATTTCTTGGAAACACACAGATGTCAGAGACTCCAAGAAACACACAATTGGTTTAGTTCACTCCTACCCCTGGGCCTCTACCAAATCGAAGAGGTGTTCCCAGAGAGAATGGAAAGCTTCGATTCTGGAGCTCAAAGACCTGCTCTTGGACTGCACTGCACTGTGATGAGGAGAGAGAGAGAGAGAGAGAGAGAGGGAGAGAGCAAGAAAAGGGGAGAGAGGAAGGAAGGGAGGGAGGGAGGGCATTGTTCATAAAGCTAGATTTATTCTGTGAAAGAGATGTCCTTTATTCTGAGAGCATGTTCTCTCTGTCTTTTTTGGAGGTCATGTTAGATAGCTTCATTGAGATGATGTTGGTAGTAAGATGACAGATTTTGTGTTGTTTTGCTTTTGTTTTTTATGTCCTTGTTCAGTAAAATAAAAAAGTTGGCAATCCCATGCTAGTCCTCCAATTTGGGGGGAAACTGTTCTACTCTGGAGAGCCACACACCCAAGAATCACTTACGCTGGGCTCTCCGGCTATAGCTGGGATACCCCTGAGTAACTGAGGCCCTTCTTGCATCTTTCTGGAAAAACAGCCTTTGATTCCCGGGGCTGGCCAGTGTGGGAGCAGGTAACTTTCTTCCTGACGTGGGCAGCCCCTCTGCTTCTGCCTTCACCAGTCTGCTTAGAGGGAAGAAACACTTGGCAAAACAGATAACAGAGCATCTTCTACACGGATTTAACATAAGGTTTGGAGACTGGGAATGAGTTAGAGTTTGAATACCTGGGAGTGAGTCTTGGTTCTTCCACTTAAAAACTGTGTGAACTTTTGCAAGTGGTGTAATATTTTTGAAGCTGAAAAAACTTTCAGTTGCCAAGAGAATAAAATCAGTAACATATATGAAGAGCTCTGTAAAACATAACATAAAAGAGCTGTGAAAATATAATCTATTGTTACAAGACCTCTCCCTCCCTCCTACCAAATTTCCACACACAAATGAAACATTGTTGGGTTTATAGCTAAGATTTCTGGCTCCCTTGTGCCCACTTTTGGTGTGGGGACAATTAAATGATCTCAGAGACAAGCAGTCTAATTTTCAGTTATTTATTAGATTTTAATATCTGGAGTTTGTCAGGGCATCAAGAGCTATCTGGGTAATTCAAATGTGCATCCAAGGTCAATAACCACTGTTTACAGAAACGGGGTAGAGAAAAGTTATCTAACCTAACTAGCTAAGTTGCAGCTTATCAAATGTTCTGACATAATAATCTCATTTCAGTCTTAAAAAATTGAGTTTTACTGTTCCCAATCACACATGAAAAACAGAGGTTCTAGAGATTAAATTATTGCCCAAATTCACACCATCAGAGCGGCAGGGACAGGATGCTAATATATTTCGGGGTGATTCAGAAGCCCTGCCCTTTACCCATCACTACCTCATGCTATCAGAGAGCCAACATTGAATCTTTTTTTTTTTTTTTAATAGAAGGGTTTTTGTTTTTATAAATTTATTTATTTATTTATTTTTGGCTGTGTTGGGTCTTCATTTCTGTGCGAGGGCTTTCTCTAGTTGCGGCAAGCGGGGGCCACTCTTCATCGCGGTGCGCAGGCCTCTCACTATCGCGGCCTCTCTTGTTGCGGAGCACAGGCTCCAGACGCGCAGGCTCAGTAGTTGTGGCGCACTGGCTTAGTTGCTCCGCGGCATGTGGGATCTTCCCAGACCAGGGCTCGAACCCGTGTCCCCTGCATTGGCAGGCAGATTCTCAACCACTGCGCCACCAGGGAAGCCCAACAGTGAATCTTAATTCACTCACCATGGGGGAATTTTTTTGACAGGGTACCAACTTGGATAAATGGTCCCAACTTGACCATTTATCAAAAGTGTAACTTTGGACCCATCTCTTTTGATAGATCCTGTACCATTCATAGAAGAAATATAAAATCTTCTCAAATAATTTCCAGGAAAGTGATTATAAAAAAACAAAACCAAAATCAAAATACTTTGCAATTGTAAAAATCATAATTATTAACTTTCTCTAATGAACTAACTTACCATTAGCCAAGACTTGCTGTTTTTGCCATAACTGAAACGTAATTGAAATGTCATTCATTTTCTTAGTAGGGCTGGTAAATGGAACTGCTCATATCTGAAGGGTTAAATAAAATATTTTTATACTATTTACACTGAGCATTAGCTAAGTCCCTGGGCTAATATTGGACATTATCCCATCAGTGTACATTAGATGTAACATAGGCATCTGTTACCGATGCTAAACATCTAATTGAGGGAGTGGAAATATAATATAATCAAGAGAATGTATATATGAGGAAAACTGAACTCCAAAATGCTTTAAATTACAACATGATGCCTCCCACTTTATTTAATCAAGTCCTTTCTTATAACTCAGTTAAAATGAGAGGGAAGAGAGAAAGGGAAAGTAATACTAAAATTTATTCCTAATTTTAACTCTGAAGTATACAAATCATAGTGATTTGGTGAAATAGTTTGAAGTTTCCCCAAAAAAAAGAAAAAGAAAAAGAAGAGTTCTGTGTTTTTCCTGTAAGGCCTCTCTTCGAGAAGATAATTACAGAAACTTTACCTTAACCATTCTAATATCCTGACCCAAGAAAATTTAGATGTTGCTAATGTTAACACAGATGCTGCAGAAATAGACATGGACCAACAGTGGCGAGTCTGGGTGATAAGGGTCAGTGCCAGAAGGTTCCTGGAGTCCTCAAAACCTCAAAATATAGACAAAAACAAATTCGACTCACCAAGTATTTCAGTTACATCTGGTGAGGTGACCCAGGTTAGCCAGGAGAACCACAAATCTGCTTCTACACGTTAGAGTGTGTTTGACTTAAAAATGGCAGGAGGAAGCAGAGAATAAAGTCTGTGTCCCTAAAAAGTGCTTGATCTTGTCCATCTCATAAGACATCTGTCTTCCTTCCTCCTGTCCTGAAGTCACCAAAAGATGGCAGACGCCAGTAAAGACTCCCTCACATAGCAGCAGTGGAAGGCACACTCCCTCCTTGAGGGCTTCCCTGCCTTCAGTAAAGGAACTCAAGGGAGATCTGCTAAAACAGGGGTCAGCAAACTACTCCTGTTTTATTTTTAAATAAAGGTATATTGGAACGCAGTCATGCAATTTGTTTATGTATTGTCTAGGGCTGCTTTTATACTGGGAAGGCAGAGTTGAGTAGTTGCCACTGAGATCACATGGCCCACAAAGGGTAAAATATTTACTACCTTTACAGAAAAAGTTAGCCAACTCTTGTACCAAGAAGGGCACCAGCTACAGAGCACCAAGATTGGTATTTTATCAACTCCCAAACTCTGGTTCTCAATCCTTCTGTAACCCTAGCACACCTTAGGGAAAAAACATATATCCATCGGTAATACCATCTACCTCCTCTAAGGAGTAAGGATTTTCCGTGAAGCTAGTGCAATTTAAGCTTCGTGTCGCTCACTTGCAGAAGGTCTCGGGAGGGACCCTAGGGATGTGTTCATATGGTTAGATGATTTTATAACATTTGAAAACATAAGAGATAGAGACTATTGTGTCTTTCCATTCCAGCTTCCCTTCCGCTAATCTTCTCCATGTCTTGGGTAGTGCTGGATGGAAAGTGGGAATTTTGTGGATCCAATTAAATAGAAGTTGAAATGGGGAGTTGGGGATACATCTAACTGGGTTTCATGAGACATGGATAGAGAGAGGCAGAGAGATGCTATCTCATAGGCACTTCTCTTTAGGTTAAGTTTCTGCCAGTCTTCCCAAGATAGGAATAACTCTCCAGATTCTTCTGACCGCTCACTGCGCCAAACCATTGTCATTGTGACATAAAAGTACAGGCTTAGCTGTCCTAGCACAGCGGATACGTCCTGTGACGTCCATCATTGAAAGTGTGTGGTTGCAGGGGAGAAAACGTTGTGAAATGTGTGAAGCCAGAAGCTAGTCTATGGGAAATTCTACCCAGGCTTACAGTACATAACGGAAAAAAACATGATAGATTTTTTCCCCCCAAATCTTCAAACAGTCTAAAAATGTCAGCTGGCACTGTTCATTACAAGTTGTGATGCTAAAAAAACCTTTTCTATCAATAATAAAATTTTTTTTCAATCAACCACACTGAAAAAGGTCAAAATATCTATTTTTCTTATAATAACCTATAATGGAAAATAATCTGAAAATATATATATATATATTTCTTTTGCTGTACACTTGAAACTAACACAACATTGTAAATTAACTATACTTCAAAGCTTCGAAAGAAAGAAGGAGAGAAAGGGAAAGAAAAAAAGAAAATACCTATTTCTTTCTGTAGAAAATGATATTATAACATTGCAATTATATAAAGAAATGCTCAAAGAGCATGCAGCCCACACATATAGGAAAACTAGTATTATAGAGTGCATCAAATAATTAATTAATAAAAACATCATGTTGTTTTCTGGATTTTGTGATGTTTGTGGTCACCTTTTTAAAATTAGTAGTGTCTTGTGATGTTATCTTCATTCTAAAAAAATTGTATATCCTTTTTCATAACTAGGGGCCCCCAGATCAAGTCAGCTTTAGGCCCACAAAACCTGGCCTATGTATGTACCTACTTACACACACTTGTGTGTTATTAAAACACAGATTTTCTTCCTTTCTTTCTTTCTTTCTTTCTTTCTTTCTTTCTTTCTTTCTTTCTTTCTTTCTTTCTTTCTTTCTTTCTTTCTTTCTTTCTTTTTTTAATGCTGGTCATTATAACCCACTACATTGATGCAGTGATCTAGTAATGCATTAGGATTCCCAGTAGAAAAAAGCTTCCTTAAAAATCTATACAAACAAATTATCATTTTAAGTGAATCTATTACTAAATGGATGTCTCATGTCTCATCCCAAGTTACCTTGCTGCAATGGTCTGGATGGGATAGAAAGGCATAAATTGCAGAGCTTGGTTGACCTGGATCTGAATCCTGACTTCACCTTTTTTGCCCTCCGAACTTCCCTGAGACTTAGTTTCTTTATCTGTCAAACAGGGAAATTGGTGCCGACTTCATAAGGTCCTCGTGAAGGGGAAATGAAGGAACCAGTATTAAAGGCGTAGCTCAAAAGCTGGTGGACGGCAGGCCTTCCACCCTGGAGTTTCCTTCCCTTCACCATCAGCATCTCTCTAGGAGCCCCCAGCGGCTCCCGCACAGAAAACACAGCTGGCAAAGAGACACTCCGAGGAAAGCCTCTGTAATTAATGTCATATTCACTCAATTTCAGGTCTAGACAATATTTTTCTAAAACAATTGCTTCCAAGGGCCAGTAATAAAAACAGAACAATGTCAGTCATCAGAACTCAGAAAGGGGAGAATAAATACTGCCTGACGGGTCCATTCAAACTTTGATCCAAAATCCTGCATTCCTCTGGGAGACTTATAGTAAATGATTTCCACACTTCTCCATGGCTGTTGGTCCTTGCTGTGCATGGCCCTGTGTCTCAGGAACAAAAGACAGGAATGCAGAGAGAAGACGGCTTTAAGACTCTCCTTTAAGGGATCCAGAAGCCTCAGCGACTGGAGTAGCAGATGTTAATTGCCCTCTGGAGATCACTGTCCTAGATACGGTGTGAGACGGGTCCTTTGAAAGCTATGGACAGCCCCAAATCTCTGACCTAGAGTATTTCCCCAACCAGCATGCAAGGGGTCTGAAATCCCATCTGTTACTTAGGACAGCTGCCTGTTGCCCTGGAGAAGCAGAGGACGAGATGAAAGGGAACTGGAATTTTCCCTGGTATTGGGCCTGTTGAAGGGGGTCTCTGCTCTTCCTCAACCCACCTCTACGCTCACCCCATTCTCATTCTTCCTAACTAGTTAGGAGCAGGGACTACGGAAAACGCTGGCCACAGTCGCCAAAGTATCTCGACTCGGAGAGGGTGCCATTTTGATGGAATTCTTTGCAAATGGCACCTCCTAGAAATGCACAAAGTTGTTGTTCAGGTGCTGGCAATTTAGATCTTCCGTCCAGAGAAGTTTCTTCACATCTCCCTTCATGGGGAGAGAGAGTGAGAGACTAGAAGCAGAGAGAAATGGAGAGGCTGACAAGAGGAAAAAAAGAGAAAGAGGAGGCCCAGAGGGAGACACAGAGAGAGGAAACTGGAGACAGAGGCTGAGTGGCCTTTGTTACAGTCTTTGGGAATCAACCCAGGGCTCTTCAGTAAATAGAATTCAGCAAAGAAGCCAACAGACGTTCCCACGAACACAGGGCACAGACCACCCAGCACTCAGACTCTTTCGCCAGATCCTGGGGTGTTGTCACCAGAAGGAGTATCTCAGTCTGCAGAGGCCCTGGGAGTCATTCGTGTTTGCCCCCACCGCCCCCGCCCCCGAACTTAGATTCCCATATTTGAATGAGGACAAGCCTTTGTGATCCGAAATGAAAATCTGCATCCTTCTCCCTCCCTCACCCACCCAGATTCAGTAGCCCCTCCCAGCAAGAAGGGGCAGCTCAGCTCAAAATGGCACATGGCCTCCTTGGGCATGCTCACCCACCGGGCACCCAGCAACCCTCCATCCTTTAAAGATAGGTCTTCCTCCTGCAATTTCTCCAAACCAATCAAAAATCCCCTTCTCCCGTGAAGGTATTCTCCACCAAGTCAAAGGGGAGCCTGATTTCATTAAATCTTACGTATGAGTGACTGACGATCTTCGTCAGTGCTTCCAGGAGCATCTACACTATAAAAAAGCAATTTATGACAAAAAGAAACAAAGAACCAGGAAGATGAATCTCTCCTTGGTAGGGCTCCAGGGAGGGAGGCAAAAGGAAGGGATAAAGTTCAGGAAGGGTGGAGCCTTCATGGAAGGCCCAGCTGGTCTGCTAGTGCCCCTAAGTCACACCACAAGGGCAGGTGCTTGCTCTATCTAGGTTGAAAGTTGCTTCGGCATCCAGGAAGTCACAGCTCTCCTCGGATCAGAAACCTGATACACCTGTTTTCTGCCATAGCACCTAACAGAAGAGCTAAGGGGGTGTAAGGCAGCGGTTCTCCAATTGCGAGCCCTGCAGCGGCAGCACGGGCGGGCGTCGCCTGGGATCTCATTAGAAATGCAGAATCAGAAATCAGAATCAGGGGGTGGGACCCAGGAATCTCTGTTTCTACAAGCCCTCCAGGGAAGGCTGATGTACTTCAAGGCTGAGAACCATCTATAGAGCATGATGAACGGGGAGCCTTCGTCCTCCTCCAACTAGTTTCAAACCTTGAGTAACTCGATTCACTTCTGTGAACTTCAGTTTCCCCAAATATCCAATAGTATGATGGGATTTAATCAGTGTCCTAGGGAAAACTGGTTTCCTCAAATGCTGCATGAAAAAAAAAAAAAGAATAGCCAGATCATTCTGGAAAACCGTTCCTTAGACATCCGTAATACGTATTAGCCTATTAAAGACTTCAAAAAATCCAACCATGAATAAAGAAGCCTGTTTAACTGTGTTTAACTCCGTGTTTGGGAAACATGTTTGAGTATGGATCTCCTTTCTCAGTCACATCCATTAACATTGGGAACAAGAGTGTTTAGGTGATCACCAGGGTCTTTTCCAAATATAGTACCTTGTAGGTCTACATCGTACTGCTCCAAGGAGGTTGACTCTGGTCTGGCTCACGTCTGTTGCAGCACATGTAAAGTCAGCTCCAATAAGCAAATGCTCAGCTTATACAGGACCCAGGCCATCTACAGGAGTTTATCTACCTTATGATTTATGTGCATTCAGTAATTTGTTAGTGTAGTGTACAATCTTACCCGTCTCTGCCACCTAGAGAAAAACCTAGAGAGGGGCATTCTACCGCTTTGAGGGCAAGAGGTGAGGCATGTGGGCAACAGCAGGAGAGGTGAGGAAGACATCCTAGGAGGAGGGGAGGTGTGGTGGACGGTGAACTCCTACAGAGAATAGAGGGCCCTTGGGAGGCATGGAGCTGACTGTCCTCGGCCATCTGCAAGACTGCCAGTAGCACTTCACAGTTTCTCATTTCTTAACCCTCTGCCCGTCTCAGAGGGCAGAGAAGATGAGTCACATGCATGAAACACCCTGATCTCTGAAAGCAAGGGATGCCAAGAGTCATAATGATTACTAACTAATGATCGTTAGAATGTTCTGCAATTTACAGAACATTTCTGTGTAGATTCTTCCTTAATCTTGGCAATAACGAAGCTGTGAAGTAGGAATTACATTTTACTCCCATTTTGCAAATAAGAAAACTGAGGATCCGTTGGGATTGTTTTTTCCCGGACAAAGTTCAGGAAGGGTGGAGCCTTCATGGCAGGCTCTGTAACTGGGAGTAAGTGGATTCGCTACAAGGGCTCTTCCACCATCCCGGGTGACAGTGGTCTCCAAAGGCACGTGATCTATCCTTCTAAAGCCATTTCCATTCAGAAGTTCTCTCTGGTTTGTGCAATGTTGAATTCACTTCACATTAGCCCAATGCAGCCCTGACAATCCCCTCCCTAATAGTGTAATGGCTCAGAGCATGATTCTCGAACCGATAGCTCAGGATCAAGCCCCAGGTCCTCACACTAGTTGTATGATTTGGGCTTTTGTGGGACCAACTGTGTAAAGTTTTTAGCACAGTGCCTGGCATAGGAAGTGCTCTCTGAATGTTGGCTGCTCGTCCATCATTGCGAGAAGACAAATCTTAGCTGACTTCGGGCACCAGGAAAGGGAGCAGTAAGCACCAGAGGAACGAAAAGTCATGGACTATCCCAAGACCAAGGAGACCAGTAATGCAAAGAACAATAGACTCAGGACTGAAGGCTTTGGTTGGAATCTTTACTTTGCCATTTAATTCCAAGTGGACTTGAGCAAATAACTGAACTGTTCAGTTTTCTCTTCTGCTCGTTGGGGGTTGTCATGCCTTACTTTCTACATGAGGCTGTTAGAAGGTTAGACAGACCAAGCATGACCCTTCTAGCAGACACTCTTGGTTGCCTACCTAAGAGCCACTTGCCCCAACTTCTTGATAACTGAACCCTGACTTTGTTCGGGTTCTGCTCTTCCCCATCGTCATTTCCTTTAGGGGATGTGCTCTGGCTGGTCTAAGCTCATAAAGGCAGCTCCATTCCTCCTACCGGTGACTGGTGGAAGTCAGGCATGTAACTCACTTCTGACCACTGGGATGTGAGGCCAGGTCCTCTTTGAACTTGGGGAAAAGATTTTCCTGATTTTAAAAAGATGCATAGGAAGAAATGGTATCTCCTCCCCCTGGACATGGTGCATCTAGATGTGATACTGGTCCTACTGCTGCAGGTGTCTTGCTACCTAGGGTGACACGCCTGAGCATGACACTAACTCTTGGAAGATGGCAGAGAAGAGGATGGAAAGCACCCGCGTCTCGGACAGTGTTGCTGAGACACTTAATTAGCCAATCCTAAGATGTCCTATTTCTGAAATTCTTTGTTTAAGGGCAGTGGAGTCAGGGTGTTGTGCTGTTTACGTCTGAGAGTGCCGCAGGGTCCCCCAGGTGATAGATCACTGTAAATTACTATTTTATGAATCTGTGGAACTATTTTTTGCAGTGAATCCTCCAAACTCTCTGCATAAGTGAGAGAATAGCAACAAATTACCCAGCAAAACCCCAGCGGGTCATAGCACTCAGGTGACAAGGCGTAGATCAGTGATGCAGAATAGAATCTTGGTACAAAACCAGCCTAAATGAGCTTCACAGTTTATTTCCCTGTAATGATGTTCAGAACTCTGCTCCCCCATATTTTTATGTTCAACAAAAGAGTGTCCTAAAGAAATAACATATGATAAAGGAGCACATTCTGCCACTTTACGAAATCCATATGCCCTCTCCCTTGCCATCCAGATTCCCAAAGCTGACATTTACTGTGCATCAGAACATAGGCAAACCAACTGCATGAAATCATCTGGAAGTCACAAGTCCATTGCTTCAGCTTTTTAAAAAGTGAAATAGAGAGATGCTGGCTGCAGCAAGTGTTCCATTTTCTAAATAGAATGCTTGATTTGGCCAGGCCAGATATGACCTAATGACAGAGATTAAATTACATCTGAAAGGAACATAAATTAAGATATAAGTAGTAAAATTGCATGTTCTTGTTAAACTGAACCTATGACAGGATTTTTTTTTCTTCTAATAGCTGTTCACTCTTACTATTTTCCCTGGGTTGACAGCAAATAGTCAATATCTTCAAAATTATTTAAAATCCTGTGGGATTATGTTTGTTTTAAATTTTGTATTGGGAAGGCAGGGAACTGTTCCTGGTAAAGAATCGGGAAAATGTCACAGCGATAATGTCTTGATCGGAGGTGTGACTTTCAGTAATGACAAAGCCTGCATTCATTACTGGCACCTAGTAAGTGCTCAACAAATATGTTTGAAAGAACTAAAGCACAGTATCCTGTTTATTCTAAGCAGAAGACCCTGAGTGTCCTCTCAAGGTGGCAGTTTAATGTTCTGTGAACAGGTCTGAGATGTAAATTGTAATAAAGTACTAGGATAATTTTTTTTTTTTAGGATAAATGTTATCTTTATTGGAAAACCTATGATTTTTCAAAAATATATGACAGTGGTAATTGATGTACCTGATGAGCCACAGGGATTCACAACCTCTAAATACCTTAAAAGGAAGCATTATTATAAAAAGCATGGAATTTTGAGTCCTCAGAACTGGGATTCTGCCCCTGGCTTCTCCACATAGTAGTTGCATGACCACTGGCAAGAAATTCAACATCTGCACCCATAGCTTCTTTTTTTCCCCAAAACAAACAACTTTTTATTGAAGTACAGTTGATTTACAATCTTGTATTAGTTTCAGGTGTATAGTGAAGTGAATATATATATATATTCTTTTTCAGATTCTTTTCCATTATAGGTTATTATAAGATATTGACTATAATTCCCTGTGCTATACAGTAGGACCTTGTTGTTTATCTATTTTATGTATATTAGTGTATATCTGTTAATCCCAAACTCCTAATTTATCCCTCCCCACATTTCCCCTTTGGTAACCATAAATTTGTTTTCTATGTCTGTGAGTCTGTTTCTGTTTTGTAAATAAGTTCATTTGTATCATTTTTTTAGATTCCACATGTAAGTGATGTCATATAATATTTACTTTTTCTCTGTCTGACTTACTTCACTTGGTATGGTAATCTCTAGGTCCATCCATGTGGCTGCAAATGGCATTATTTCATTCTTTTTTATGGCTGAGTAATATTCCATATTATATATATATATATATATATTCCATTATATATATCTATATATCACATCTTCTTTATCCATTTATCTGTCAATGGACATTTAGATTGCTTCCATGTCTAGGCTATAGTAAATAGTGCTGCTATGAACATTGGAGTGGATGTACTTTTTTCAAATTAGAGTTTTCATCTCTTCCAAATATATGCCCAGGAGTGGGATTGCAGGACCATATGGTAACTCTATTTTAGTTTTTTAAGTAACCTCCATACTGTTCTCCCTAGAGACCACACCATAGCTTCTTTATTGGCCAAATGGATGGTGACAGTAGTGCCTACCTTATAATGTGGTTTTGAGGACTAACTGAGATAATGCATGAAAAGCACTCTCCAAGGTGTCTTTGTCAGAATCACCCAAAATATAACAAATGAATGAATGAAGGAAGGAAGGAAAAAATGAGCTATGTTGTGATAGCTTTCAAATCCAATCTATGATACTAAAGCCTAGTTCTGTATGACCAATTCATGGGTGACACATAACAGGAACTCAACTAACCAGACTCTGATTAACCAGAGTATGCTTCTATTACTGTGCTTACCTTATTGTGTCACCATTATTTGTTTGCAAATTTCTCTATAGCTATATTCATCTTTTTATCTCCAACAACCCAGCATTCGGCATATAGTAAGCACTTAATAAACATTTATCAAATAAGTGAGTGAGTGAATAAAGAATTTTCCCTGGGGTCAGAACTATTTTCTGTAAAATATTAAGTGATTGACAGGGGACCCATTGGTAGCTGCTAAGACAAGTCAAGATGAAGCCGCTACAGAAAGCCTTCTCTGAAGGCTAAGAACTACACGCTCCCACTGCTGGCCCTGCTGCCAGATGAAAACCACATCACGTGGCAATTTACATTGAGTTCTTCTAACATGGACAGATTCAAGACAGCCTGGCTCTTGCCATCTTATGGACCATTCTGCCCTAACACACTGGCTACTGTTCTTTCTATTGAATTGCAACTTCTTTTTTTCCTGGGTATCGATAAACAGCTGCAGAGTCAAATTAGTACTGTTTACTGTCAAATTAAGATGGAAACCGATCCTTTCTGTTCTTTGTTTACAGTGCCTGTACGGCTTGTCCCAAACCTCCAGAGTAACTAAATGCAAACGGATGGCTTCTGACGGTGGATGCTGTCCCAGATCAAACAGAAGGCAGATTTTGTTTGTCTTCTAAAATAAACTATCTTTTCAGGTTCATGGGCTCGGAATAACAGCTATCATATTTCTCCAGCTGGTTTTTATTCCTTTACTAATTTTACAGCTTGGTCTTTTAGAAGGAGAGTTCTGTCTTTGTTCCATTCCTATGGGGCTAGTTCTGTGTCAGGGGAACAGAATATTCGTAGAAGTTCAGGAAGCCGAGAGAGACAGAGAGAGAGAGAGAGAGAGAGAAGAGTGTGTCTGTGATTTGGATGCATGGATAATACTGTTCTGAAAACTCATCATGAAATAAAGTGTTTATTGTCAAAACCTAAATACTGTAGCAATCTCTAAATAATAGAATTTTAAAAATTCTGGTCTTACTACTTAACTTTTCTTTTCCTTCCAGAGTCTTTGCCATTTGCATATTCGATAAGCAGACCTGTAAGTTCCTCTAAGTTCTCTTCTTAAAATGTTGAACTAGATGGGCAGCACGACACTTAGAAACCATCTGCAGCTTGACATCACTTTGACTGATTCCACCACTTTGGGGGACAAGTTTTCAAACCAGCCAATGCACCGTCCTGCGGTGCCCTCTTCTCTGCTGTTCATCAGCCCGTTATGAAGAAGAATCTTGCAAGTTGTCTCACTGAAATCCAGACATGCTACTTCTGCTGCCTTTTCTGGGCGAGACAGGCAACCCTCACAACAAAGGGAATGATATGTGCTCACATGAAGAGTTCTCATGAAACACAAGCTGCCTCCTGACAATGACAGCTTCTTTATTTCATGCTTGCAAACCACAAACCAAATTCCCAATCGTCTGATCTAGAATCTCACCCAAGAACACCACCATGCTGATTGTTCTGCAATTAGTAGAATCTATCCTCTTACCCTTTATGAAAATGGGACCAATAATTTGCTTAATTCATTTACCATTCATTTCACAAAGAGTCATTTTACGTATGCTATATAATTTAATCTACATGACAATTTTATAGGAAAAGTACCGTATTCCCACTTGATAAATAAACCATCACACAGGAGGTTAAATTCTAGAACAAGAGGTGACCTTCTTGTTTGCCATCCTAGTTCAGATCCTCCTGCCACCAGGCCCTGCCTTCCCTTCCCTGGAATTTGAAGCCTCAGACCTGGCTTTCAAACCATCTCTAACGTGACCTCACTCTTTCACTTCAAATTTCCACTCTTCTAACACTTGAAGCTCCAGTCAAACTGGGTTACTCCCTGAGCCTAAACACGTCTGTACAATCCTTCCTCCGTGTTCATGCCATTCCCCAGTCCTCGTCACATAGCCAGGTTCCAGTTAAAATATCTCAGCTTCCATGACCCTTCTCACGTGGACACATACAGACACTCACTCAGAGCTGTTGCAATGGCTGCTCAGTCATTTGACAGTGAATAGAAGAGCACCTTGCTGGGAGGACCGTGGGCATTGCAGACGTTAAAGCCAGTGAGCTGAAGACTCCAGCTGAAGAAAATACTTAGAGGGCCCCCAGGGGCTGGGGCAGATCATCCAGGAAAACCAGGCTGAGCAGACATGGGGCTTGCATTGGTTTCGTTCTCTCACTGGTGTTACACCTGGGGGCACGGATCTTTCCACCATCTTTAGTGCATCTGATACAGTAGAAAATATCAAATTCATATAGTCTTTGGCAGAAAGACAGTCTTCCCCTGCCAGAATCAAGTGGGAAGACTGCAGCCGGAACACTTACTATTAACACAGCATCACAGGTAGTCAACTACCTGAAGGCAGAAGTTGCAAGGTGAGTTTAGATGAGGACAAGTGCATCGAGGTTACAGTACACATTCCTTGAAGATCATGGGGACCAGTCAAGGTGAGACTGAAGCCTCCTGGAGCACCAGGCTAACGAATGGGTACTCTTTGTATGCTTCTGGGTGGGTGATGGCGAGCCCTTGAAGGTTTTTGAGCAGGGGAGTGACGTGATGAACGCAACGTTTAAGAAAGTTCATCTGGTCATTCTATGGAAAAGGAAATTGTACACGCCATATGCTCTGACTTCCTCACAGTTGGAAATCCTGAATATTCTGTGAATCTTCTCACTTCTTATTCACCTACACTCATCACAAGTTATAAGGAAGCCTGGGATGCAGTTCCAACATCCTTTTTTTTTCTGTTTTCTTAACTTTTTTTTATGAACAATATATCTACACTAGTTCTAGTTATGAAAAACAATGGCTATGGTCGAGTCACACAAGTTCCTAAAAAATGGAAGAAACCTCAAGTTAGGGACCTGAATCTGGTGTAGTACAAATTTCGTCGTTGTCATGTTAATCACCATCATCATCATCATCACCATCATCATCACCATCATCATCATTATCATCATCCATCATCATCACCATCATCATCATCACCATCATCCTCATTATCATCATCCATCATCATCACCATCATCATCATCACCATCATCCTCATTATCATCATCCATCATCACCATCACCATCATCATCATCATAATCACCATCATCACCATCAATCATCATCCATCATCATCACCATCATCATCATCACCATCATCCTCATTATCATCATCCATCATCATCACCATCATCATCATCACCATCATCCTCATTATCATCATCCATCATCACCATCACCATCATCATCATCATAATCACCATCATCACCATCATCCTCATTATCATCATCCATCATCATCGCCATCATCACCACCACCACCATCATCATCAACCATCATCATCATCATTATCATCATCCATCATCATCACCATCATCATCATCATTATTATCACCACTAACTAACTATTGAGCATTCACTCTCCCCACTAGGTACTTGCTATGGACTCATTTATTCCTTATCATACTATAAGCTAGAGGAAAGTGGCTGACCTTTACACTTGATCACCACAACATTTTCATTCCAGGTTCTCTTTGGTGTGTGCCTAGTCCAGGACCAGAATAGAATTTTCAACCTGCATCCTGGGAACCAGCTCAGGGCTCAAGCTGGTTATAATCTGGAATTCTTGTTTGCTTCACTCTTTGGTCCCAATCGATATTCAGATCTGGATTTCTTTCTTTCATCCTTCAAATATTTTGTGAGCATCTGCTATGTGCCCAGCACTTTGGTGAACAAGACAGATGTGTTTCCTGCAAGCATGGGTGAGTTTTGCTTGGAATGCTTGAAGGTAGAAGTTTCACCCCCCGCTATGATAACAAAGAAACCTGGGTATAAGACTTGGCTCAGATGCTAATTATTCTGGGACCTTGGCCAAGCATCTAAATCTCCCTGAGCCTCAGTTTCCTTGTGGTTAGAAAGACAGAATTCACCTGGAGACTCTCAGTTCTTCATCAGAGTCTGGTTTTCAGAGTTTAAAAACTGAAGTTATGTTGCAATCAGATGTCTTTCTGTCTCCCCATCTAGGCCTTTCTACTCTCCAGGGCTGAACAGCTTAGCCATCAGTGGAGCGAACATGCCACATTGCAAGCCCTTCCTCACTGAGGTTAATTGGAGTCATTCTTGTCTTGGCCTCCCCACATCCCATGGGGGCCTGAGAGGTCCAGCCTGGCTATTTGCTCAGTGTCACTCTGAATCTAAACCTGTTCCTTTTTAACTTGATATTGTGTCTCTGTTTACTTTACCTAATAAGCAAATCATTTCCTTCATAAAAAGCTCATTTTTCAGATGAGGTGGGATTCAGAAAAGGGCGATGCCGGTCATTTTTCCTGACCTCTTCCATTAGCTGAAGTACTTGCTGAGAGGTGATGTCATTCCCTGAAACAGAGGCTAGACATACAGGGATAAACAAAGTTGCTCTTCTCCTCCCATTGGAAGAGACCATGCTAATGGAGTTATGCTGGGTTCTTCAGAAAAGGGAACCCAGGGACTCAATACCAGGCTCATTATATAGACCCCACAAAGTCTCTTTGAACGTAGGACTATTGACCTAGAGCATGCTATTAAACTGGAAACAGGATTAAGTAAGGCAGTTGCAAATCACAAAGCACTTGAGCTGTCATTTATTTTCACCCTTCTCTCCTTCCAAATGAGCACGCAATTTCCTTTGTGCAATGGCATTTGGCATATGCCAACCCAAAGCCATTTTGATTTTTCCTATTCTTCTGTGGTTTCAGCCATGCATCAGAGGCCTATATTTTTCCTTTTTGCCCACATTAAAAAAAAAATTCATAGTAGAACAAGAAGTTGATGGGAAGACTGGAACTCTTTCACTAAGAGGCAAGAGGAAAAGTATGAAGTATTCAAAGAAGATATTTAACACCTTGGGCCCGCCATTATGTTCTGTGAGCCTCAGTTTCCTCCTTCAGAAAATGGGGTGAAAGATGCTTCCAGAAAGCTGGAGACACTTCAAGGAGATACTCTATATAAAACACATATTCATTCATTCAACAATTAGTAAGTGCCTACTCTGTTCTACACCGGGATGACTTTTAACCCCCTCAAAAACATGAGAATGCAGACCTAACTACCAATCCTATTAAAATAGTTCAAGAATTTGTTTCGGAAAATCACTGGATTTTCATAGCCTTTTTCTCTTTATCTTTTTCCCTTCCCTCCCATCCCAAACTTCAGTGTGAAGAAAAACCTCCTCCTTCGATGGCTCCAACTCAACTCCCTTCTCCATAAATCATTCCTTGAATCCAGGAAATCAGACTCGGAAAAACTGTCTTGGAGAAAAGACACATATGAGAAAAAAAAAATGGGTGACTTTTGACTGATTCGGTTCCCAGTAAAAACTCGAAGGGTATGTTCATTCAATTCCACAAGCATCTAGTAAGTGCCTATTAGACACACAGCCATGCCATGTGGTAGCTCGGAAAGAGCTGGGTTCTAGTTGGCATTCCATCACTAATTGATTCCCGACACTGGCCAATTCCAATTCTATTGCCTCTCTGGACCTCCTTCTCTATAAGGGCGGCTGGAGTAGATGGTCATTAATGACCCTTCCAACACTAACGTTTTATGATGCTGGTGAGTGCAGGGAAAGGAACTGAAAAGTAGCTCCTGCAAAAATGGAACAGCTTTGCCATTTCTGTTCTTTATTTAACCACAATCACTTAAATTATTTAGAACATATTTCCATGTTGAGGTCTAATTACAGAATTTTCTAATTTTCTTTCTTTTTTTTTTTTTTACTGCTGTTGTTGCTGTTTGAATCAAACTTGTTTTGCTCTTTGCTTCGGGTGGAAATTTTTAACGCTGAGTGTGTTTTTATGAGTGTAAGCGAGATTTAGATTCAGCCCCTCTGCCTCGCTATGGAGGTCCCTGAAATTTACAGGGGAAGAAAAAAATCTAGTCACTTCGAATCTAGGTCAAACCAAATTTTAATATCCAAAGAATTTAATCAGAAAGCTGGAGTCTACATTACTGTTTTAAGATACCAGATTTGGCAAGTGTTCTATTTTGTTATGAAGGACCCTACCCATCTCAAGGCTAATGCAGTACATATTAGCATTCAGGACCTCAGCAAATCACAGTTTGTTTTGAATTTAACTCTATATATCCCAGCATTTGTTAGATAAAGGACTCTCTGCTTCAGAGGTAGTCTCCTAGGTCATATCATATTTATTTCTCTAGTTTAGGGTATTTCAAGAGTTAGTTATCAATTGATTCAACACATTCCAAAAGTAAATGTGATAATATCTCATTAATTCAGACCTCACTAATTTAGACTTTGTGCACCTTGGGGGCACATAGGCAAACCTAAGCCAAACAGTAGTGTAAATGACATTTAAGAAATTTTTAGCGTTCTTAAGAAGACATAGTTTTAAGTACATTTAAAAAAAAAACAAACTCTTGCATTTAAAAAACAAAAAAGGGTGCTACATACAAATGATCCTAAGTTAATTTCCAAAGCTGACACAGTAGTCCCTCTTTGCACAATATATTTTTGGCCGTTATTTGTGACACAGTTTATAGTAGAAATCATTTTTTTATACATTCTGCAATTCTAGCTTTTCCCTTTCTGGGTGTACTGGTGCCGCAACTTAGTACAAAATTAATAATATCACTGCTACAGAATATACCATGTTGGAAAATGTGACATGTTTGATCACAGTGTGAAATTTGCTTTCTATGACTCACCCCAGGGTAATGATGAAAGCATTTGTGGTGGGAAGAATATCTGAGTTGAGTTTGGGTAAACGCAGAAGGAACGCATGTTGTCAAAGAATTGACTCAGTCATCTCATTATGAACAAAGTAAGGCCCAGAGAAGCAAACTGATGCGGCTCCCTCCGCAGTTTAGCAGGAAGTGGAGCAATATGTAGAAAGTATGGCTCTTGACTATGGGTTCAGGCTTTTTCACTACCCAGTCTTTATGTGCTGAAAGGGGGAAACCTCACTGGCACCATCTTGCTCTGTCATAAATGCTCTTATGCTGACCCGGTGCCTTCACACCAAGCAGCCACAGAATCCCTTGTTGAAGTTACACTGAAGGCCTGCCTACAGAGTTGTTCAATTTCCCCCAAAAACCATGTACTTAGCCTCTAGGTTTGTTTTTGTTCCAAGGCATCTGACTCAGTGGCAGCCCCATAGAGACACAATGTTTAGGTAGGGGTGGGGAGGGTAGAGGAGATAGATCTGTCTATCTATCTATATTTATATATAGATAGATAGATAAAAATATATCCTGCCACATTATTGAGCCTGACCCTTCCGCCCATTTCCACCCCCTGCTTACTGGTAAACCAAGGGTAAGTGTGTATTTTAAGGAGAATGTACTGAGTGATCACCAAAGCAACCTGAACTTAAGTTGAGCTGAGAACCACAGGCCACAGTAACCTGATTCTTGGAATGTTCACCACTGATCTTGGCAGCCGTTTTCTTTCTGGTTTGTGATTTTCAATAAGATCCCAAACAACCAAAGAGGGGAGGAAAAAGAAAAAAGAACAAGCAAAGGGAGAAAAATCCCTAACCTTCCCAAACCAGCCATTTATCACAGTCATTGACACAACGACCTCAAGGGAGGTCACCACTACTTAGGAATTGGCGACGGTGCTGTGATGAGCGCTGAAAAGGGCATTTTTGGCCTAACAGACCAATTAGCCAATGATCGTATCCACTTCCTTGCTCCTTCCTGAATTTCTTAAACATGTGTTTCTTGGAATCCACCTCTATTGCCACATAGACCCAAGTGACAAATCATCAACCCCCAAGAGCCAGGGCTCTGCAGCAAACCAGCAGCACACACTGCAACTTGCCAGAGGGCAGGAGGGAGCGATAAGCCAGACTACCAAATTTGGTTAAAAAAACCCCAAAAACCTGTTTGTATTGGCTGAGTAGTATATTCCAAAGCACAATGGTGGCACCTACTTCTTTGTAAAATGTTCTGAGGTCTATTACACTTAAGAGGAAGCCTGGTGAGAGGGAAGGTGTCGTCAGGGGCAGGCTGGCCGGCTCCCAGAGAAGCAGTAGCCTGGTGAAGCTCCAGCCGTCCACACACTGGTCCTCAGCCCGGTGGGTGCAGCAGTTAGATTTAGCCCACACGTACCCAGATATGAAAGATGAGTTTCTTACAGGCAGGTGTTTGATAATCAAACACATAGGAGGCTGATGTAGAAACCAGAAGCTAGTCTGGATCTGACATGCTCTCTCCCTTCCCATCCCTGTCTGGAATGGTCCTCCAGTGATGAGATGCCAAAGTCTTCCACTTACAATTTTAGATATGTGATGTTGGGAGGACTTTTCCACAGATTGGCTTCTGGCTCCACACGTTTATACCTGGCTTCTCCTCCAGTCTCATCTTACCAGTGACAGGCACCTTAGGACACAGTCAGAATGAGATGATTTTGACCCTGCACCTTCAGGCCATGATGGGGGGCAAGTCCACCCAGCGGGTAGTAGGATTTTCCCTGACGTACCTACACGAGGAGGGTTTGCAGTAACATAATCGTACATGGGTGTGATTGACAAACTACACTAATATACACCCCAGAAACCTGAACTTATGTATCCCCAATGCAATTGCCCTTTATCCAGGTCCCCCCAAGTGCCCATGGCCACTCCAATGTCACCTGACAGGGAGGGAGGTATTGGAGGGAAGGTTGGGGAGAAAAGACAGAAATCTTGACTACCTTAAAGTAGCTTACTTCTGCCAATTTTACAAAGACGTACGAGCACTAGGGCCTCTCGCATGCAAGCGGGGGAGGGAGGTCCTAAAACTTAAGCCTCATCAGCTTCATAGTAAATCCAGGCCTTAAATCTGGACATGCCAGACCTGTTGATAAAGCTCAGTGCAATCCCCTCCTCCCAGAAGGCTGGCTCATCTGATGTCTGGGCTGAGGAACTGATCTTCTAGGTCTGTAGCTAGCGGATGGAGGCGGGGGGCGTCCTGGATAATCCTTAAAATGAATCCATATGTTGCTGGATTTGTCGGATGAGTGGGGAGGAGGGTGAGGAGCCAAGACCAGCAAACATCTATATTCAGGGGTTGATTAGCATCGTGGGGGAAGGAGAGCAAGGCAAGCAGCCTGGCGTGGGGTGTGGGAAGCAGGGGATGGGGGATGCGGAGGAGGACGGCACAGAGACACACACGTACATATGTACACACCCACCAGGCCCAAATGTGCGGAGCCAGTGGCTGCCACGTGAAGCTGGAGGGGGGCGTTGCTGAAGGACTTGGTAAGCCATGGGCACTCCGATCATCACCTGGTCAAGCCCCAGGTGACTGGGTGTGTGACAAAGAGTAGGGTACAGCCCTTTCCCATCTAAGCAGAACGCTCATGGCTCTGGCACCTTTAGGACCCGCCACTCTCCAAGGAGATGGCCCTGAACGTGGACGGTGGTGTTCCCGAGGTGGTGCAGGCAATGGGGGAGAGGCAGCTCAGGAGGCCGGGCACAGAGGGCACATCATTGGGAGGGCCTTGATGGGGAGAGGGGGGAGCTGGAGGACACCATGTGCTGACCACCGCTGGCACATGTGACACATCCTCCCAGGATCCCCAAAGTGACTGGGTGGGGCTCTGCAGAGCGCGGAGACCCTTGTGAGCAGGTGAGGGCAAAACCCAGCTCAGATCGCATTGTTGTCATTGAGACCTGGGGAGATGGGAGTTCCATTTCACGGACATTAGCATCTTAGCCTGCTTTTTAGAAGGAATCCATCTAGGCAACATTATTGCTCTGATTTTGAAGGTTGAGGAAGGATAGGGCAACCTCAGGCCCATCCGTTAGGGGTGAGAGGGTCAGATGAGAATGAGATTCTACTTATGTATTTATTCGTTCATCCATTTAATACTTGTTGAGCTTCTACTATATGCAGGCACTGTTTGGGGGTAAAATAGAGAGTTCCAGCTGATAGACTGTCGAGGGAACTGGCCATCTCTGAGTTAAGGCATCTCTCCATCTCACGGGAGCTGGTGTACAAACCAAGTGGGAGGGCACACCACCCAAAGGTCAAGGTTGTGGACTCTGGGGCCAAATGACCTGGGCTTAAACTCATAGCCAACCTTTACCAGCTGTGAGAACTCAAGCAAGGTACCTCGTCTCCCCCAGCCTCCACTGTTGTGGTCCTTACCTGTAAAATGGGAATAATAATATTTGCTTCCAGGGTAATTTTGAGGATTAAAATGTAGACTCCACAGAAGTGTTTAGCATCGTGTCTGGTGCACAGGAAAGGCGAGGGGAGTGTGAGCTCTTCACAGTATATTCGTATGAGGATTATTCTCTCCTTGCCCCCGTTTGGGAGTGGTTCAACAGCACAGAGCTGTGAGCCAGACCGGTACACGTAGGCTACAGGAAAGAAAGCGCAGGCTTCCACAGGCAGCAGAAGACAGCACTGGGGCCACAGTTACCCCAGAGCACGCTGACAGCAGCTGCGGGGACCTGGGAAAACGCTCCACCTCATCAGAGGAGGAAACTGGCAAATGCCATGAGGGAGATGAGAGCTGCACACACGAGCACTCAGACGACATCTTCTGGAGACTAGAAGGAAAACTAGAGGAGGGAGCTTTTGAAAGACTGAAGGACGGCTGAGGTTCCCATAGTGACAGATGGAGAAGTGAACTCTGCTGGATTGCATTTCTCCCTCCAGGCTGGAGGCTGGGGAACTGCGGGCGACAGCAGAAGTATCCTCCTCTCGGTAGGCCTGGGAAGGGAGGAGGCATTGGCCGGGGATGAATTCACCTGAAGGGTGAATAGGAGTCTTCTAGGTAAGACACCAGTGAAAGGAAACATCAAAGTCTAGGAAGAGGAAAGAAGCAAATGAGAATGAAGTTGGAAAGTTAAATCGGAGGCAAATTGAGAAAAGCCTTCTATGCCAAACCTACCCAATCTTGCAGTTTGGGAGGCCCACGGGAGGTTTATAAGCCAGAAGTAAAAAGCAGATAGGACAATCAGGCATGCATTTATTAAAGGTTCCCTGTGGCAGTGTGGAGGGTAGATGATGGAGGTGCTGGCGGGGGAGGATTGGGTGTGGGCAGTTATCCGACAAGGTCAAAGTTAACAATATTCATGTACCGAGGGCTACCCAGTTGGCCCGTGAAGATGCACTTTTTCTCTCTCTGCAGGTTTTCTAATCTCCTTTCTTTCTCCACGTGCTAATAGTTCCTTATGGTTTCCTCCTGCAGGGAGCATCTCGCTCCTCTGATTCTTCATCCTGGGGGTACATAAGAGACCAGGTCGGTGTCTAGACTTTGCAGAAGTCTAGAAGAATAAAGGAGCATTCAAACCAAATCAGATGAAAGAACAATTTATTTTGAGGCTATCTTTCTAATATCTTAAATATCAGGGTGAGCTAGATGGGGGCCCCTGGGACTCAAGTTGTGTTTATGGGCTGACCTAAGACACTAAGAGATGATTTGAAAACGTTAAGAAACGCCCCTCCATGCCAGGTTGATCCTCTTTACCAAAATGATTTACTAGAATGGAAGCAAGAAGAAATGTTGACCTTGGCTCTTTGCCTCCTTTTTGGCATGTAACCACATGGACCTGAGGAAGGGGGGTGGGGGACGAGAAATGCCTTTTGTCGGAAGCATAGTCCCTGGAGCTCCCCTCCCCCAGCCCCTCCCCAGCCGTCTTCCTCCTCAGCCCTCCTGCCCCCTCGCTTCCCCAGACACACCTTGCTCCTTCTCGCTTCCCCATCATGGCTTCCACCCTCGGCGACATGGGAAATGCCTTCATCCTCCTCATCCCTTCCATCCCTCCAGGTCCAGAGCACTCTTCTCACCTTCCACTGGCCTCCCCGAATCAAGCCAGTCATCACCCAACGTGAAAATAGCAGTAAGGACAGTCACCCGTGCGGAGCCCCACCAGCCAGACGCTGTGAGCCCTGGGCTCAGCTGTGCACTCACTCATTCTATAAAAAGTAAGGAGCGTTTGATAGTGTCTGGCCTTACATTTAGATCTTTAATCCATTTTGAGTTTATTTTTGTGTATGGTGTTAGGGAGTGTTCTAATTTCATACTTTTACATGTACCTGTCCAGTTTTCCCAGCACCACTTATTGAAGAGGCTGTCTTTTCTCCACTGTATATGCTTGCCTCCTTTATCAAAGATAAGGTGACCATATGTACGGAGTTATTTGTAGTGAGGTGGATGGAGTTAAAGAGTCTGTCATACAGAGTGAAGTAAGTCAGAAAGAGAAAAACAAATACAGTATGCTAACACATATATATGGAATCTAAGGAAAAAAAAAAAAAGGTCATGAAGAACCTAGTGGCAAGACGAGAATAAAGACACAGACCTACTAGAGAATGGACTTGAGGATATGGGGAGGGGGAAGGGTAAGATGTGACAAAGAGAGAGAGTGGCATGGACATATATACACTACCAAACGTAAAATAGATAGCTAGTGGGAAGCAACCGCATAGCACAGGGAGGTCAGCTCTGTGCTTTGTGACCACCTAGAGGTGTGGGATAGGGAGGGCGGGAGGGAGGGAGATGCAAGAGGGAAGAGATATGGGAACATATGTATATGTATAACTGATTCACTTTGTTATAAAGCAGAAACTAACACACCATTGTAAAGCAATTATACTCCAATAAAGATGTTAAAAAAAAAAAAAAGTAAGGCGCGCCTATGACAGGCCAGGGGACCAGCCAGGAGCAGGGATTCGGCAATGCACGGGACAGGCTGGGGCCCTGTCCTCGCTCGGCTCTGCAGCGTTTCATAGCGTCCCAGGGACCCTGGGAATAAATAGGCTGCCCTGTTCTTTACAAATGGGATAATGGAAGTTCAGCCAGCCGGAGCATCTTCTCCAAGGCTGTACAACTGGTAATCGGGGGATAAAGCTTTAGACACTGGTCAGTGTGATGCATGGCTCTCCAGCTTTGGACACACGGGTCACCTCCTACAGCGTCTGTAGGGGCACCGTGTCTGACCTCCAGTGCCTACGATGTTTTCTCATTGTTTGGTGTGTGTTCGATGCAGCTCCTTAACTGAGATCATTTAAGGTAGGGGCCCAATCATTTGTGTCATTTTTCCCTATAGCGCCTGGTGCCAGGCTGAGCCCTAAATACTTGGGGAGTGAGGCCAGGCAGGCCTTATCTGGCTCCTCAGCTCCTGTCTCAGGTTTTACCCATAAATTCCGCAGCAGAGGGAGGGCCAGTGGGGCTCCTGGATTCTGAGACATATCAGGCGGCTCTCCATGTCCCACCATCTTCAAATCCTCCTACGGACCTTCTCTTGCAGTAGGAGGACTTGCTAATCCACTCGATATCCAAAATCTTCTAAATGTGATATTTAATCATGTCATGTATTCCAAAGATACTGTGTGTTCTTTTTTTCATTGCTCATGTAAATAATATATAACAAATAAATCACATAGCACTGGTCCCGTGCCAGGCATTGTTCTAAAACATGGTGCTTGATATTTCAGGGGCTCTCGCCTTCTGAGATGGCCCACACTCTGTCTGTGGAGTGTATGTCTCTCTAAATAAATCCACTTCTTACCTATCAAAAATAAATAAAGTAAAACAAAACAGCGTGCTTTGTTGGACAGAATCAGCATCACCCGGGAACCTGTTAGAAATGCAAACTAAAGGGACACTCTGGGGTGAGGGTAGGGATCCAGCAATCTGTGTTTTAACAAGGTTCCAGGTGTACTGAAGCTGAGAACCAGTGTCCTAAGGGCTTTTCGTGTATAAACTAACTCCCTAAATTCCCATTCCAACCCTCTGAGGTAGGTTCTATTGTTAACTCCATTTTGGAGCTGGGAGAACTAAGGTACAGAGAGGTTAGGTAACTTGCTCAAAGTCACACAGCCAGGGAGGGTGGAGTTTCCAATCCCTCAGTGGGGGAGAGGGCTTGACCTCAGGGAATTTGCGGAGCTCATGGTGACATCTGTCTCACCCCTGGAAAACGTATCTGGAGACAAGAGGCTGGTGCGCACAAGACAGGGCCACCCTAGGACTTTGGAGGCCTAGGGACGTGCCAGTTTTCCTGGGGGTCATGTGGACCTGTGAGCTGTCACTGGCCCCAAGACCTTGAAGAAGAATTTGACTAAATGTGTCTGAAGATGGAGCTATAGCAAAAACAAAGCGCTTTAAAAATCATCCTCTGCCATTTGTAGTTATTATAAAATATTGGCTTTATTTCCTGTGTTGTACCATATATAGCTTATTTTGTTGTAGCTTATTTTTTAATTGAAATATAGTTGATTTACAATATTTTGTTAGTTTCAGGTGTACAGAAAAATAGTTCAGTTATATACATATAAAGAACTAGAAAAGAATATATATATTTTTTCAGATTCTTTTCCATTATATGTTATTACAAGACATTGAATATAACTCCTTAATTATATTTCTTTTTAACCCGTCCAACATTTGGAACATTAATACCACCCATCAATCATGTTTTCTTCTTATCATGTTATGTGATGTATCAATTCATTCTAATGTGCAGGCCTGGCTGTATCGAAGGGCTTGTCCTGACCTTAGGGAGGTCGAGGATGTCAAGTTGAACATATTTGGCAGGAAGCTGTGATTCCACTGACACATCCAACCAACACTACAAGTAGGTGAGTTTATGGGCGTGTGATGTGAAGGGGTACTGGGGAGACGTTTAGTTATCCCCAGATATCCCTTTCTCACTCATGACACTGAGATGTCACCCTCAGATTCACTCCTTTGGACCTTGAAGAATTTTGGATTTCTCCAATCCCCTCTGACAGTGCAAGGGTCTCTGGCTATGACTGGAAGGGGCAGTTATCCAGCTGGGAGTACAGTCTCTGGGGACTAGACCACTGGGGAGGGACCGAGGAATGAATGGAGCAAAAAGAGAGAGAGAAACAGGGAAGCATTGAAGGGGAGGCACCAAGGACTATTCCACCAGCCCCCCAGGTTTCTTCTTCTTTATGACCAGGTAGAAACAGCATCCTCCCGAAGGATGCTGGATGGACAGCATATAAGAGCGCACAGGTAAGTGCACAGGTAAGCACACTATGCGCTACATAAGCACTGTGCTGATGCTTCACAGGCACTAGCTAATTTAATCCTCGCAACAACCCCGTGAGAGTGTCACTATTATTATTTCCATTTTACAGATGGAGAAACTGAGGCACAGAGAAGCTAAGTGTTACACCCAAGTTACACAGCTGTGTGACAGAGTCAGGAGCACAGACAGCTTGACTCCAATGCCATGCTCTGTGCCATCACACCAGAAATATGGTCCTTACCCCATAACACACACACACACACACACACACGCTCTTGGAGGATTGTCAGGGAACTCCTGCTTTCAAGAACTGCTAGTTGCCACGTTCTGCCTTTTAGAGCCAATGAGACAATAAGAACTTGTTGGTCGTGTGTTAAGAGTGCTTATTTGATACTAACATAGTAGATTTACTCTCTGTCACTCCAGAGCACAGAACTAAAACTGAGAGGGGGGATGTACAGGAGGCACACATTGGCTCAACAGAGGCTGTGTCATAAGACAAAAGGGCTGTGGTAGTTAACGAGCTCCCCATGCGTGGAAGTGTTACAGCTTGAGCAGTCACAGGCCAGGGAAGGTCTATACCCCAGGGACAAGGTTGGAAGAGACCAGAATCAAAGCCCCCCACTCCTCGCCCCCAATCCCTGGCAGTCAATCCCAACATACTTCTCCAGATCTGCCATCTCCAAGCAGTGTGCCCACCCAGCAGGAGATGCCTGATGAATATTTAATATCATCTTCATAGACTTTCTGGGAGGAATTTAATAAAAACAGCAAGCATTCATTCTTTTTGTCTCCTAAGGGTAAGTCCATTCTAACCTGCCCAGTCACCCTTTCTGTTCTCTGTCTGCTTGCAGAGAGCCCTATGGGGATTCAGGCTTATTAAAAAAAAAAAAAAAAAAAAAGCACATGTATAATAGGGTCTATGTCTTTGCCTCCGCAGAGGAAATGCTCTGTGTTACTGTAAATAATAATTTGCAGGTCAGTGAGGGTTGTTAAACGTCCCTGATGCTTTTTCTCACTTCCCTCCAGACTTTTGTAATTACTACTGCTCTGAACCCAGCTGGCAGAGATGCATATTTCTCTGTCCAGGAAATGACAGCAGTGTGGTACCCTCTTCTCACTGTGGCAAAAGCCTGTATGACTGTGGATCGGACCTGTCCTGAACCATTCACATCTCTGCATGAAAACAGCCACATGGGAACCGAGCAAGCTGTTGCCCAAAAGACCCAAGGCATGGTAGCTGGGTTCTAAAGCTGGCTGTGCCACTATGTGCGTGACTTCAGGCCAGGCACGGAAACTCCTGGGCTTCTGTTTCTTCACCTGCAAAGCTGAGAACACAATAGTTACACTGACCAAGAAATATCATTGCTATGAGAATTCATGCTTTTATCCAATATTTCATTCTAAGCCTTTGTGGATCGTCGCTAAGGGCCAGGGGGCCAGGCACATTGTAGTCCCTGGGGAGGGGAGGATGCAGTCATAAACAAAATGGGCAAAAGTCTCTCTGCCCCTGAAGCTCCACTGGGGGAAGCAGAGAAATAAGGGAATAAGCCAAACATACAGGATTTCTAATGGTGTTAAGTGCTCTGGTGAAAAGTAAAGCAGAAAAGGGAGGTGGGAAGTGCTGTGCAGTAATTGGGGAGGGCATCTCTAAGAGGCTGCAATTGGGAGACTTGGACCCAAAGGAGGTAAGGGAGTGGGTCCAGGGAATATTTGGGGGAAGAGCATTCCAGGTGGTGGGAATGGCAGGGGCAAAGGCCCTGGAGCAAGTGTGAGTCTGCAGTTCAAAGATGATGTGGCCAGAGTGGCTGGAGCGGAGGGCGTGAGCTGAGCGGTCACTCTGAGGTCCCAGGGAAGCGGGACCAGACAGGGTAGGGCTTTGTAAGGCCTTTGACTTGAACTCTGATTGAGACAGGAGTCGCTGGAAGGTTTGGAGCAGAGGAGTGACATAGTCTGACTCGAGTCTGAAAAGAATCTCTCCAACTGCTGTGTTTAGAAAAGAGAATCCAGTGAAAGAATATTTGCCGAGGGGTTTTGAAAAGCACAAAGCACAACAGGGAGATGAAGTCCAGGGAAAACTTCAGCTCTCCAGACCCCTCAGGCATCAGTAGTTCCAGAGACCTAGTGTGGATTAGATATGACCACCCAATCAGTGTCACTTCCCCTGTTGAGAAGGGGAGTTCATTTTCTCCTCCCCTTCAATCTGGTTGGTCCTGCAACGACTTACCAAATAAAATACAGTGGGATTGATGCCGGGTATTTTTTAAGGGACAGGCAATGCAGGAGCAGGACCCAGGGCTCCACCACTCGGGCCAGAGTTCCATCATCAGCTTCACTGAGCACAATTCTCCACTGTGATCTGTAAGTCCCCAGTGAGTCCAGGGAGCCCCTGAAACACCTTCCTATAAGGGATGGGGAAGCCCGGGGGAAATGCTTTGTTTGGTCCCACTACTTACCAGCCTTATGATATTGCACAAGTCGCTTGGGCTGCCCGAGATTAATTTATTCAGGGTAATAAGTTCCACTATCCAAGATCACTATGAACAATCAATAAGAGAATACATGAGTACCTAGCTCGGTATCTGGCACTCATTCAATTACCATCGTTCCTCACAGATGTAGGAAAAAAACTTACGGTTACCAAGAGGGAAGAAGGGGGAGGGGTAAATTGGGAGATTGGGATTGACATGTATACACTACTATATATAAAATAGATAACTCATAAGGATTGACTGTAGAGCACAGGGAACTCTACTCTATACTCTGTAATGACCTGCATGGGAAAAGAATCTAAAAAAAGAGTGGATATGTGGATATGTATAACTGATTCACTTTGCTGTACACCTGAAAATAACACAACATTGTAAATCAACTATACTCCAATAAAAATTAATTTTAAAAAATTACCATCATTCTTTTGTTGTGCCCTGTATCAGGCTTAACCCTATAGGGCTGGATAAAAACCTTTCTTTCTCCTTGTGACTTTACGTACTTGATTGGAATATTCCACCTCTAGACCCTCCCCTCTGGAAAGTGATCGCAAAGGCAGGAGACTGTCCAGGGAAGGCATCTGCTAAAATGTGTATACATGGTGGAAGGGGTTATAGAGAGATCCCGGCCAGAACAGAATCCAAGTTTGCTGAGTCCTGTTTATAGGACTCTCTGCTGGGCAAGGGCTTCCCTGGGGATGTGGAAGAAGCCTGGTTTGCCAGAGAGTGAAAGTTTGAAGAGGGGATACCCTAGGAGCCAGCAATGAGATGTAAATGCTTCCCATCCCACGCCTCCCCCGTCAGTTCCCAAGGACTGTGAGGCCCCCATACTTGTTTTGGAGAGAATTTTAGTCCGTGCTCAGAGGAAAAAAAGAGAGAGAGAGAGAGAGAAAGTCAGTAAATCAATAACAGATTTTCCTTCCCATCAGTTGGTTTCAAGGTTTGAGCCAATGTCAACCGATCTAGAATTTCGAAGTTGTAAATAAAAAATTGAATGGTAAGATTTTTATCTGAACCACCTCATGAAAGGCACTATTCAGAGTACTGGTTTATCACACTCCTCACGTAGTCTGAGCTAAGGTATGGGTGCAGCAGTGCACACCAGTCCAAGAAATGCAGTGAGAAAGTTTTCACTTCTGCCTGGCTTGGGCTATGGTGCTAAGATGTGGCACTCTTACTGGGTCTTCTTGTTTCTCCTCCAAATTATTTCCCTCCGTTGATTTCTTGCCCCCTGATCTAATCAACATACCCCCCACTGTACCAGGTACTGTGGAAAATAACAACAACAACAGTAACAGCAATGGCACTTACTATTTACTGAGCACCTACTACGTGCCAGGCACTGAGCTTGCCGCTTTTCGTATCTTATTTCTGATTCTTCTGAAAAATGGGTAAAGTGGTCGTCATTACCTGTTTTATACACCGATAAACTGAAACTTTCAGAAGTTAAGTAAGTTGCTTAAGGTTGCCCAACTAGTGAGAATAATGAAACCATATGATCATTTCCTTGCTCCCAAGGAGTTTTAAGAAAACCATCTCTCATCAATCACCCAGGATTGGGACTTCCCTGGTGGCGCAGTGGTTAAGAATCTGCCTGCCAATGCAGGGGACACAGGTTCGATCCCTAGTCCGGGAAGATCCCACATGCCGTGGAGCAACTAAGCCTGCGAGCCATAACTACTGAGCCTGTGTGCCACAACTACTGAAGCCCGCGCGCCTAGAGCCGGTGCTCCACAACAAAAGAAGCCACTGCAATGAGAAGCCTGCGCACCACAACAAAGAGTAGCCCCCACTCGCCACAACTAGAGAAAGCCAGTGGGCAACAATGAAGACCCAACACAGCCAAAAATAAATAAATAAATTAATTAAAAAAAAATCACCCAGGATTCTTACTTCTAGTCATTCACTAACATTCCTTCAGCCAATAAATGTGCCTAAAGCTTACTATGTGTATCTGCAAATACAACATTGGCAACAGAGAAGACAATACATAGAATGATTATTTTTTTCAACTTTGTGGAATATAATGGAAGGTCAGAGAAACAGGACGGCATGGGCCCGAGAACCCAGGGAGAGTTTTACAGAGAGAGTAAGACTTAGGTTGTGTATTGAAAAGTGAAAAAAAAAATTATTCAAGGGCATTCCTAGTCAGGGGAACGGGATAGGCAAAGGTACTGAGGCACGAATAAGCATGGCAGGATGAAGCATAGTGGAAGGACGTCTGAAGTGGAAGAAGGAAACTATTCCCACCCCCTACAGGGATTGGGCAAGGGGGGGCATTTGTCTAGGAATTGAACTAGACGATTGCAAATGGTAATTCCAATGCTTCACATTTCTCAGAAGGTTTTAGAGTACTTTTAAAAGTCAAAGAAGAATGGAAAAAATCAACCAACCAACCAACACTTCTCTGTGTTAATACTTGAATCATTAATTCTACTATGAGAGAAGCAGTCCACCAAATGTGGGGTGATTAAGAAAGTGTTTCTGCCCTTCTTCATCGGTTGAAATCAGAATTTCTCTGAAAATTCATCTTCATCCTCAGAAGATGTGTGTGTGTGTACAGTATGTGTGTGTGTGCCTCTTCCAATAATATGTACTTTAGAAACCTGGAAAAATAAGAAAGCGTAACTGCTCCTTATCTTGAACCTGGAAAGCTCTGTGGGGACCAGATCGATTGTGCCCATACTCCCACCCCATAGATACTGAAGGTCTCGGGATGTCAAAGACCACCATGGAATGTTTTACTGTCCTAGTCTCCCCTCAGGAACCACCAAAGATGGCAGATTATTCCAGACTGAAGAACTCCAATTTAGGGGAAAACTCCTGGAGGGTAAGAGCTGGATTCTTTGGTGAGAGAAACTCCTATTAGGTGGAGTGGCACTTCCTCAAACCTAGGAATTTATATGGTGAAAGTGGAAAAGAAGGAGGTGCTCTTGCAAAGAGGCAGAGAGACCCAAGGACAGAGATGGGGAGGGTCAGGGGGTGGCAAGATTCGGAACTGGGAATGCTTTCAAGGGGACCATCCTATAATGGTTTAACTTCCTGGATGCCCTTGCACTAGGGAAGATTAATATTTAGGTACATTGTTGTCTCTTGTGGCAGAGCCTGTTATCCGTCCTCCTTGTGCCCCCATCCTTTCTGGGTGGTCACTGCCCTATCAGAGGTCTCATTTCCCAGCCCCCCTTGCATTCAAGTAGGGCCACGTGGGGTCTTCCAGGGCCCACTAAGTGCCCTGGGCATGGGAAAATCTTATTCCTTCAAATATTCCCTTGCTTCTTCATACAGAATCTATTCCTAATAATATTTCAATCGTCAGGATAATAATAGCACCCTAAAATTAATAATTTGCAGTTTAGAATGTTTGTCCATACCTATGGTCCCATTTGATACCAACAAGAACCCTATGATGTGGCTATGGTACCCATCTTGTCCCCATTTTAGAGATGAGGAAACTGAGATTCACGTCTTAATAGAATCTGGTAAGTGGTGGAGCCATAGTGGAGGTAACACACAGCTGAACAGATGCTCTGTAAGTGAAAGTTGGTGGATCCGACCCTATTAAATTGCTTTGCTTTGTTCCTTGCCACTGCTACTCTCATGCCACCCAGCTTTATGACCTTCAGGTGATTCCCACGGATCCAACTCTCCTATTTTTACACTCAAACAAGCAAAAGGCTGAGGAGTCATCCCTGGTGCCCGTGGTTTAACTTCGAATCTCAAATCAAAAGGACGATGAGAAACGTAGAGAACAGGTCCAGTGGAAGTCGAAATGTCATGGCCTTCGGCGAAATCTCTGCACACAGGAGTCTTTGCCCAGGTTAGCCGTCCAGCTTTAGAAAACAGACCCACAAAACACTGTCTCTTAGCAATTTTCCAGGAATATGCGTTGTCTCCAGCACGACATCACATTCATTCATTCAGTCAGTAAATATGTTTACAGCAGGGTTTCCCAACCTCTTTCTCATGATGACTCCCCTTAAGGAGCCTTTTTAGAAAATTTTCGCCCAATCTCCCCATGAAACTTTAATACCACCGATATACTGTGTATCTCTTTATGTACTGTGGCCCATTGAAGGGCCATAAACCATTTCTAAGACATTTTCATTGCCCTCCCCCAAGAATCACTTTCACCCCTTGGGGGCATTATCACCTCTGTGGAGAATGCATGGTTTAGAGGACATACCACGTGTGAAGGATGTGAAGGTAGAAAATAGACCTGATCCTTGCCTTCAAAAGTTTCCAGTCCAATACGAAGAAGGCTTTGTCTCGCGTCATCAACAATCCTAGTAAAGAAAAGAAACCGGAGACCCTGGGTTGATTTTAGAGACTTCTTTCTAAACCACCAAAGGTGATTTTAAGACCTTTCTCAATCCAAGACTTTAGTAGCATTAGATAGGGTTTCAGTTCTGGGCCATCATCCGTGGGGCTCTACACACACACAAAAAAATTGGCAAAGACCTGTGTTCTGTGTGGAAATATGGCTGGGAGGCACTCACCACACATTTATGGCACGGAGAATAATTTTTGCTAAAAAAAATTGTTTAGAGTGAAACACAAGACAGAATGGAACAAATTCCTCCAAAAATTATTTTTAAAAAAATGGTTTTTTGTTCAATCACTTCTATTGAAAAACCATTCAGCAGGATTTAAATACTCAAGATAATGTTTCACTTTCTCTAACAAGGGAAAGAATTTGAAGCTGAAAACCCAACAGCTCCTTCATTACTTGAATGGAAACCCCCTTGAATTCCATCATCCACTCAATCACAGGCTTGTAGATTGAGTCACAAAAAGGTAACCAGTGGTCAGGAAGAAAGGGACTGAATGTGAAAGTCGTTTCCATTTCGCTTTAGCACCTTTGAACGTGTTATTGTAATGCTTCTGGTGGAAGTGGGGAGGAAAATCCCACGTGCCATGCGCCTTCATTCAGCAAATATTTATTAAGTGCTGCTATGTGACAGGCCCCATGTCAGGTGTTTTTTAAAAAAAGAAGTCTATTAGGGAAAGAAGTACTTCTCTGACATCTGTAGCATGCCTGGCCTTGGCCTTGATGTGTGAGGGATTCAACTTGCATTATTAGAACATTTTTCCACGGGGAGCAGGAGACCTGAGTGCTAGATCCACCTCTGGGTCTAGCTGTGTGGACCTCTATCAGTTGCCTAACATCTCTGGGACTTGATTTCTCCATCCATAATAATTAGGGGGGGGGGTTTGCTAGTGGTTCTCAACTATGGCTTTCACCTGGGGAGCGTCAAGGATGTACCAATGCTTGAATCCTATTTGGGACCAGTGGTCTCAGAATCTCTGGAGGTGGGACTTGGGAGCAGGTATTTTTTAAAAGCTTCCCCCAGTGATTCTTCCAGCTCTATCTTCTTTGCTAAAGACTAAAGACAAAATGCTAGAGGGGGCTCATCTTAAAACAAGATGGCAGCTCTGACTTTCTGACCATGGGCAATTCTCAGCATAAAGAAGAGAGCAAGGCTTGCCTCCCCTCCTTCCACTTCCTGTTTTAGCATATTTATGCTTTCCTTCCTCCTTTCCCCCATTACCATCTGTTTCCTGACTCCGTTTCTCTCCTGACCTGCTTGCTATGGCCTACTGCCCGCTGTACTTTCCTTCTGCTTTTGGTAAAGCATACAGTAGCATTCATTTGAAGCTAAAAAGAGTTCCTGCTCTCAGGAAGAATGACCCGTAACAGGAAGATGAAAGGCCCTCTAACCCTGAGAATGCAATTACAGGCCTCAAGCAAATAGGACAGGACACTTCTAAGAGTCGGGAGCAAGGCTAAAATCAAACCCTGTGGAATAGTACATTCCCTGGTTATGCGGAGGAGTTGTATGCCTTCCACCTCCAGTGGAAAGTTAGACACAATTTCTCCAGGATTTAACCCAAAAAGCTAAGAAATTTGGAGTGGATTGGGAAGTCTTCCAGTCAAATATTTCTGCCCCACGCTCAGGCTCTCAAGCCCATCAGGGAGATATTTTACTTGATGTGTTTCAACTTGTGGATGTCCCGCTTTAAAAAATGGAAGTTTCATTAAATTAAAACATGTTTTTAAAGATGTCTGTAAACTGAAAACCCCAGGGCCTCTGTAAAGTGCAGTTGTTTTATCTGCTTGAAGACACAGATGCTGGGCTGTCTAACTTACAACCGCAATGACTTGAACACAGAAGGTATTCAACTAATGTTCCATTCTTCTTATGAAAAAAATAAAATTTACACTGTTAAAGCCAACCTGGGCCCTTTTTGCTCAAGGCCTTTCTTTTGGCCCCCAAACCAAAACCCCTTGCAGGGATGAGAAGAACTCCCAATTCAACTTTTATCACTTAGCAGAGGGTTTGGTACCAGAATGAATGAATGAACGAACAACTGTCTCAGTGGAAGCTTCTGTGATTTTTCTCTCCTATAAATCATTATCCCTTGCTTATTCCCCAAACGACACTATTTGCATCACAAGGAGATCTGGACTACTTCAAGATAAAGTGACAATGCCTAAATGCCGACCACACCATCTGTACTGTGACCAAAAGTCACCCTCACTGCTCTTTCCACATACCCATGAAGTCATTGCCCACAGCGGTGGTGTGGTACCTATGACACCTAGAAAGAACTTTCAACCCTGGGTGTCCCATCTGGCCCCATGAAATCGCCCTGAAGTTTCAGTTGAGGGGTTAGTTATTCATTCATATCACATTTAATAATCTATTTTGAAATTTGTATTTTGAAATACTTGTATAGTCACAGGAAGTTGCAAAAATGTACAGAGAGGTCCCAGGTACCCTTCACCAAATTTCTCCAATTCACCAAACTAATATGCAATGTGGCAGAATCACTTTCATCAGGTCTTTTCATGTGAGGGAATGGGAAATAGAGTGACTGACCTTCCTGGTTTGCCCAGAATGGAGGGGGTTCCCAGAACATGGGATTTTTAGACTTTAAACCAGGACAGTCCTAAGCAAACAGGGACAAGTTAGTCACCCTAAAAATATTCATACAAAACTGCCAAGCAAGAAATATTTGGGGGGGATCTATCCCCACTGTTCTTTTTGTGCCTTTTCTAGAACTGGTTTCCATCACCCCCTCTGTGCTCTGTGGCTATTCCATTTCTGCTGTTTGCAGGCTCTCACCTCCCACTAACTGGATCTGCCTCTCCTCCCAGACCTCTGTTTTGGAATTATCCCCTCATATTGTCCTGAGTCCCCCATTAGCTATCAAGATTTCTACTTCCTCAACTCACATTGCTGGTGTCAACAAGATACTGGGAGAAAAGCCTTTCATTCCAGTGCAGTGAAAACAGCCCTGGACTCAGAATCAGGAGGCAAGGGTTCTCATCCCTCTCCTGCTATTGGCTGAGTGACTTTGTGTAAATGATCTTCCAACTCTGGACTCCTTACTCTGAAAGTAAGGGAACTGGTCAAAAACAGGCTTTTTCACCTACTGACACTATTGACATCTGGGGCTAATTCTTCTTTGTTGTTGAGGTCTGTCCTGTGCATTATAGGATGGTTAGAAACATCCTTGGCCTCTGCTCTCTAGATGCCAGGAGCAGCCCTGAGCTGGGACAGCCAAACATGTTTTCAGACACACCAAACGTCCTCTGGGGGCTAAAATTACCCCTGGTTGAGGATGGGTCTGAAATATTTTTCAAGACACTTTCAGTTCTGGAAGCGTTTGCTATCATTAATCTGCAGTAAGTTATAAGTGATTAATAGTTTCCCCTCCACCTCCCTAGAATATTTGCATTTTCAAAACATAACCTGTTTGGAAAAAAGTCTAGAAGCAGCTTCACCGAAACAAGAAACTCAGCTCTCTCTAGGCTGTGTTCACAGAGGTTTAATGTTTTTTCTTTTCCTTCTCCCCCTACACCTGTTCCTCCTCTTCTTTTTTTTTTCTTCCGTTTAATATCTACATGATCATGTATTACCTGAGTTATTTTTTTATGCATTTTTTGGACAAAGTAATTTTTTGTTTTTACTGAGGTATAATTGACATATAACATTCTATTAGTTTCAGGTATACAACATAATGATTCAATGTTTGTATATGCTGTAAAATGGTCCTCACAATATGTCTCGTTAACATCCATCACCATACATAGTAACGAAAAATTTTCTCTGGTGATAAGAGATTTTAAGATCTACTCTCTAAGCAACTTTCAAATATGCAATACAATATTATTAACTATAGTCACCATCTCAGCTTCTTCATCTTTAAAGCAAGAATGGTAATATCTGAGTTATTTTTTAAATTGGATGTTTTCAGATCCAAATGAAGTCAGTAGGTTTTCAAGCCAGCACTATGAATGAAACAGGAGGGATTACAGGAAAAACAGGGGCTCACTAAGTCACATCATTTTGAGCTCTCAGACCTTTTCATATAGTTGTACTTACTTTTAAATTTTGATGATGTAATTATCCAAATCAGATTATTTTGGCAACCAAACAAGAGTTTTCAAAATACTCTTCACACCAAAGGCATCCCTCCAGCTCAGGGTACCTCAGCTGGAATGAACATAACCTCATCAACTCTCCCCTCCTAGAAGGACAGTGCACCCCAAACCCTTCGCCACTGACACTGGGCCTGTCTGGCTGAGGGAGGGTCCTAGAAAACAGACTTCTTGGAAAAATCTAAAACACCTCCAAAGCTCATGGGCTATCCACTTCATACAAATGTGCTAAATATTTGATTTAAACATATGAACTTATTGATAACTGACTGTTTCTGACCTACAAAAACTGCAATTTTATATGGGTTTCCCCTAATAATATTCAGTAACTGTCAAATACATGAAGAATCCCACCCATCAGCACTGGTCCTCCAGCCAGGTGCCTTGACATCAGAAGTGGGTAGGAAGGGAGAGAGAGGGGATGGAGGAAAACCTGCAGGGAGAAGAGAGACGAAGCCAGACCTCTTATGAGTGATGGGGGACCCCTGGGGATGATGGTGACCCCCACAGCTGACATGACCTGCGATGTCACCAAGAGGGAGAGGTTGATAATTGGGGCTCTGCCCTGTGCAGTGTGTAAGCTCCCTGAGGGCAGAAACCATCTGCTATTATATGCATCTGTTTGTCTCACTCTGTGCCTCTCACAGAGCGTTACACACAGCAAGGACCCAGTAATGACTGCTGTATGGTTATGTGCATAGGAATATCTAAATCACATTGTGCTATGAAATGATTCATCCTGGCCTTCATTCATTTACGGGTTCCTTCATCCACTGTATTTGCAAAGAAAGATGCTGGATAATGTGGTCGGTTCAAAAATCTTGCCCCAGCTCTCAAGATATTTGTAGCCTATGCAAATTAGGCCTAAAGAAGTGGTTTCAACGCTAGAATCCGAGTTCAGTGTGGGTCCATGTATATGGCTTTTTCATTGAAACAAGGGAACCAGGGGAACTCCCTTGAAGTTACATTCATGACCCCAGTCTCTCTGACAAATGACAGTACTCAGTTAAAGCAAAGGAAAAAGTCTACTTGGAAGAAAAAAAAATTTTATTTCATTAATGGCTAAATCTTCACATGCTCAACAACTCATTTTTGGATTCTCACAACCCATGAGTTTGCACCTATTGTCGAAAATACACGAGTAGCAAATTCTCCAAAAATATTCCAATATGCAAAAGTCAGATTGAAGAAATGATGAGGGAGCTCATTCTAAATCTTTTGGATTATTTTGGGGGCACCTTTTCCTTTGTATGGCATTTATGCTTTATGAACAGACTTGACTAGGATCGGGCCTTCCTAGGGGTAGAAAGCCAAGTAGATTTACTCTAAGTGATTAGAGCTACTAGCTCTGACTTGAGGTCAGTAGAATAAACAAATCATTACTCAAGGAATGGATGTTCTTCAATTTTTTATAAGAATTTCAACAAAATCCTCAAAATCTGACCAACTCATATGTTTGGATCATTTTCCTGTTTTTCCCTGACATTTGCATAACTAACAGCTTCTTCCAACACGGCTTTGACTGGTGTTAAGTGACTGCCAGAATTTGGACAGGAACATTCGTAGGAGGCCCTGTCCCATATCGGCAGCGTGCGGCTGCACCCTGGAACCCGCTGACTCTCTTGGTTACCATAATGGAAAGACTGCCAACTTCAGCTTAGTTCCATTATTTCTTCCCAAGAGCACCTGGCCAACCGTATCTTGTTTTTCTAACCTCTTATTTAGGCATTCAGGCTCTCCGGTGGAAAAGAAAACTACCGGAGGAGAGAAGAAATTTCAGCGCAGGGCAAAGGTCAACAGGAGTTGGCAGACCTGTGTTCACATCCCACCTTTCTGCCTCCTATGGTACCCAAAGCCAGTCATGCTCCTATGTATCTCATCTACAAATCACAGAGGTGTAATTAGATAAGCCTGAAATCGCTTCAAGTTCTAATTCTCTGTTATTCTATGGCCTCTTAGGAAAAAACTATGCTTCTTTTCTGCTCTCCCTCCTTCCCTTTCTCCCCTTCCTTCCTCAATCAATCTTTCTCTCTCTCTCCCTCTCCCTCCCTCCCTCCTTCTCCGCCTCCCTGCTCCCTCCTTCCTTCCTCCCTTCTTCCTGCCTTCCTTCTCTCTCTCTCTCTTTTTTTCCATAGGGCTTGCTGAAGGCTGGCAAATGCTTCCCAGCAGCCAAATAGAAGTCATTACCAGAAGCACCGCAGCTAAACAGAGGGAAATGTTTAGGTAAGCATTATAATGGGCATGGAAATAAAGAGACCACAATTCAAAGCATAAGTCATCGTAGATGAGAATGCACATGTCTGGGGCTAGGTTTATGAGAAATGAACGGGATGAGGCTGGGCTGGCGAATCCCTGGGCTTGTGTTTTCTTAATGCCAGGAGTGATTTATTTTCTGGTAAACAGTTTTGCTCAAGTAGGGCATCCAGTTACTACAAACCTTGTTTGGTATAAAAACTAACTGCATAGAAAAATATTGCCTTAGCAAGGTTTAACTGGTTGTTAATCCAAACATGTGGCAGAGACTGAATTCCAGGGCTCAAAATATCCTCCCGATTCTCAGCACCATCAGAACGTCCAGAGGAGATCATAATCATCGCTCTTAATGAGGCGTGACTCAGAGGTAGCGTATGGAAAGAGGACATTTCCAGAAAAACCATGGTATGGAAACCAAGCCCGCTGGGGGAGGTAAGCTGTCCCTTAGGTAGAAGTTCTGCTCAGCTCTTTTGAAGTACGAGGCTGGGCTGCCTCGGGAAGATGAAAAAAAAAGAAAGTTTTTAAAATCCTCCTTTCCACACAAATCTCTTCACATACAGCTCTGTTCCCTGGGATGTTTCATCACCTTAAGAAATATATTTAAAACAGACACAAGGAAAAGTATCCTTTTATAAGGAAAGCAAAGCTCTGGGCTTTTATTTTTTTAACAAAAAAATTGAATTGCCTCCTTCAAATTCTCTGCGTTTGCCTCTCAGCATCCATGAGACCTAATTGTCATATTTTCAATATTTTGTTTTTATGTTTAAAAAAAAAGCTTGAAAGAACTCAAGAAAGAAAAATGAAAGAGAGAGAGAGAAATCTGGTCATCAAGAACATTTAGCTTCTATGTCAAAAAATGTTTTAGAAAGAGAAAGAGAGGAGATAAGTTTAATGTTCAGATCTTCCCGCTCCCCACATCTCTTTTCCGCGGGGGTTCCTGCTGCGCTAATAGTTTTCAGTTGCCTCTCCGAGGTGTCCGGTGACCGTGTATTCTGAGCATTGCAAATACACCCTCAGCCTGCATGTCCTGGAGGGTTTGTTTAAAATACTTTTCCTATTTCAAGGTGGCAGTTGGCAGTCAGAACGATCCTAAATGCCCCTGGAGCCGTTCGAGTCTACAGGATCGTGAAGTGTCAGCTTACCCAGCACACAGACCAGCAGCTTCGCCACGAGGCAGCAGGCTTCTGGCTCCACGTACTGGGTTCCCTGCCACGTGCAATACACTCAGTGCAGCAGAGTCAGGGCGCCCCAGGGGGACTTGGCCCACGGAAACGGTCGGCTCAGCCATCCCAGGCAGATATCTAAACCAATCCACCGCGCTGATTCACGCAGATCACATTCATTTAAGAATTCCAGAGATGGGGATTTCATAATCTTCCTTGGTTGTTCGTTCCAGTGTCTCACAACCCTTCAACCAGGACCTGCTCCTTCATCTCCAACCTAATCTCCCCTGATGCAATTCCAGCTCCTCCAGTTTTTGTTTTTTTTTTTTTTCTGTCTTCACTAGAAATGAAAAACAGCTGGACACCATCTTCCGCATAAAAACCCTGCATAAGCTGGGAGACCATTATTAAATCAACCAGGTCCTTGTCTTCTCTAGGTTACACAATGGATGCCAAAGTCTTCAGAGTTCCGTCATCGTGCTGGTCCCTCTCATTATTTTCCTGACTCTCTGTGTCACTCAAATCTAGAAATTTTATGAGGATTTGACTCATACTAACTAAATGTGTGTGTGTGTGTACACTAACTAAATGTGTGCATGTGTACATGCATGTATAGGAGGGAGGTTAAGCTCACAGTTCCAACAAGTTACTTTTGTAAACTCTTTTATTGTGAAAAATAGCAAAAAGAATTTATATAACATACATGCATGGTTTAAAAAACAAAATACAGTGAAAACTCACATACCCAGCACAAGTTCTTTTTTCTATTAACACTGACCTTGTGTTTGATTTGCTTTATTTGAGAGGAGATGGAGAGTCATTTCACCATTGTTTGTAGTTTAAATTACATTTACATTTAAATCACACTATGTTTTAAACCAATGATGCTATTTAAACTCCTTCACACATGTTTGTCATAGCCTCTTTCCAATCTGACAATATTTAGCTAAGGCATCAGAAATTTTATAAGGTGGCCCATTCTAAAAAAAGCTGAACCCAAATCAAAAAAATCTTTAAATGGGGAATGTTTTCACTGAGCCAAGTTTACTAACAGTCTAGTTCTGTATTATTGAAATATTCATGTCTGAGCTAAAATACAATGTTTTCATCAGGAAATGTCAGGAAAGAGGCCATTTAATCATGTTTCTAGCAGATGATATTTGATGGTATTGTTTCCATCATCCAAACAAACTGCCAAGTATCAGATGTGCCCAGCATTCAAGTGAGTCAGAGATTCAAGCCACTGTAGATGTAGTATCATGACTTTTCTACTTGCTATTGGTCAAAAAGATGCTGCTTCATGAAAACATTTGAGATGAAGCAAAGTGAACAAACCACTATCATTTTGTATATTTTAAGGGAAAATACACAGATCTGATCTGTGTTAATCAGATCCTCCTTTATGGTCATCCTGAATCTCTGCCTGAGTGAAAAGCCCAAAGGCTTTCTGGACATTAAACCACAACTCTCAGTTCAGCTGACGTGAAGGATGGTACATGTGCTTGTTCTCCAGAGGCAGCTGTGATTCCCTCTCTCACCCATAGGTGGCCCATCTTTTCTTTTTTTCTTTTTCTTTTTTTAAACTGAAGTCTAGTTTTGATTTAAAATGTTGTGTTAATCACTGCTGTACAGCAAAGTGATTCAGTTATACATACACATACATTCTTTTTTATATTCTTTTCCATTATGGTTTATCATAGGATATTGAATATAGTTCCCCGCGCTATACAGTAAGACCTTGATGTTTATCCATCCTATATATAATAGTTTGCATCTGCTAACCCCAAACTCCCAATCCATCCCTCCCCCAACCCCCTCCCCCTTGGTAACCACCAGTCTATTCTCTATATCCGTGATTCTGTTTCTGTTTCATAGATAGGTTCATTTGTGTCATACTTTAGATTCCACATATAAATGATATCATATAGTATTTGTCTTTCTCTGTCTGACTTACTTAACTTAGTATGATAATCTCTAGGTCCATCCATGTAGCTGCAAAAGGCATTATTTCATTCCTTCTTATGGCTGAGTGGTATTCCATTGTATATATGTACCACATCTTTATCCGTTCATCTGTCGATGGACATTTCGGTTGTTTCCATGTCTTCACTGTTGTGAAGGGTGCTGCTCTGAACATAGGGGTGCATGCATCTTTTTGAATTATAGTTCTGTCCACATGGAAAAGGGAACCCTCCTACACTGTTGGTGGGAAAGTAAGTTGGTGCAGCCACTGTGGAAAACAGTATGGAGGTTGCTCAGAAAACTAAAAATAGGATTACCATATGATCCAGCAATTCCACTCCTGGACATATATCCATCTCTTCTTAATCTCAGAAGAAGCCTCAGTTTTCCATCTCGGCTCTGCTTTTCCCAGAGCTCTCCATTGCTAACTTCTCCTGTCCTAGAAAAGAATCAGAAGTCAAAGCTCTATTCTCACCACCTTCATATCGATTTCTCCTCAAGCAGCCTAAGGCATTTCTTGCTTTTTGTTATGTTTGTTGTTGTTGGGTTTGGTTTTTTTATTTACCTCTCCTGCCAGCTGCTTCGCTACCATGGCTGGGACTCTATCTCACTTGTTTTATGTTTACAGGTTTTCCTTTCATGACTAGATCAAGGTTTGTAACTTGGCAACACACTTATTTTCGTTTCTTTCAAGAATCCAGATCGTTTTTGAACATAGACCACAGTTGGCTTCATCACATGGTCCCAAAAAGCTATGCAGAGACTGGCTTCCTGCATACAGTCCCTTTATCCAATACCAACCCTTTCCCTTGGCTTCAGGTAAAATATTTTTAAACCATTGCCACGCTTCCTGAGAATTTATAAAGACTGTTCGCTTCCATTTTTTTTTCCTAGCTAATACCCATGTTTTATTCTGATTCCCTTTGCTGAAATTGAGGAACATGCAGGATATTTGATTTGTCTTTGGTAGCAGCTTCACTGAGGACACTTCTTGCAAGGATTTTTCTCCACCTGTCAGAACCAAGGCGAGACTATTTCCCATCCTTATGGCTGCTCCAGGTTCCAGAACAAGGCTAGACCCATCTGACAGGCTCTGTGCCGGATCCAAGGTCGGGATGAGCCAGGCTACCTGTCTTGAAAGAAAGAAACTTCACCATTAGGACCACCCACCTGATACCATCCTGGAGCTTTGGACTGGCCTTTTAAGAGGGAAAGGGGGAAAAAGAGAAAAAATAACATAGCAAAATTGATCTCAGCACTACCCGTGGAGTCATTAATGTGGTTTCTTGCAAACTGCTCATAAAATTCATGGCAGCAGCTAATTGCTACCATGTTCTTCCTCATATACTCTCATATTAAATTTGAAAGAAAGAAATAAAAGCCCTTTCAAAGCCATATATTAATCCATGCACGGCAGTGGAATGCGTGATCTAAAGCGAGCCTCTCACATCGCCACAGCTATGTGGGCTGGCTGGCAAACGTGGATTTCATGTCACTCACAATACAATGAACAATGCCTTTACCAGCCGCTGGCTCTGCCTGGGCCCAGCTCCCCTGAACCACAACAGCCCGAGCCAGCAAGGAGTGCCGTGTGAGCTCCCACACGTGAACATCAGCACATGTGCCTGAGTGTGCATATCGGTCTCCACGGAATTCAAGCTAAACTTGGCGTGTATCTTTCTGCCTCCGCCCCCCACGCACATTTGCTTGAAAGTTCTCAGCAGAAGAGTGGTGGCCAGTGGCCAAGATCTGGTTGCCACTTTACCCTCACGAAGTTTCACTGCATTTGCCCTGCAATGTGCTAAGAAGACCAGCCTTGCCTCAAGGCACCTCTTGCAAGAATTTAAAGAACTACAAACTCGACAAGCCTCTCATACTTTCTTGAAATTCTCACTCGTAGAAGGCTCCTGTTGGAATGAATTATTCCAAGCTCTCCTGGGACCTGGGCTGCCCCTCGTCTGGTCTACACAGGTGTGGTGCTATCAGTTTTGATGGGTCATGGCATCCCTTCTGATTGGGTGTGGCATCTATCCAACTGGTCCTGGCGTCCCTTCTTATTGTTTGAATCAGTGCTGCACTGATTTGTACATATTGTTAAGTGTATTAAATGCAATAAATCTAGCCAAGAAACCAATATGTTCAAACAATATATCAGAATAGCTAGGTGACAACTAACCAAAGACATGGCTGAGTCTGCAATGAGCATTTCATCTGACAATTTCCTGCTGCTGTATGAAAATATGACCCTCTCCCAGGTATATCAGAGATGTCATTGCAGAATTGCTACAGATGAATTTCTTGTCCCAATCCTGCCTGAGCAGGAAACCTTAAAGAGGACTAACGTGGGTCTCCAGGGTCAAGAAAGACAGAGCCCATAGTATCTTATGCATGATTCTTTTATCCCTCCCTCCTGTCCCAGCCTCATGACCTGCAAGACTTGATCTCTTTTCATTACCATCCCAGACCCATTCTGGCCCCAATTCAGCCCTAACCAAGCCAGGCAGCAGATCAGAAGCCCCATCCCAACCAATGGGCATGTTTGGTACTAGTTTAGAATTAGTCTTGGGAGCTGATGGGAACGAGGTGAGCATTCTGTGTCCACCAAACCTCCAGCCTTAGCCTCATCCTCGCGGTCATTGTTCCCCCCTTATCCTGTTATTTCCATGGGGACGGGTGCCCTGCTCTGAAGCACAGCCCACTGATGTGAGTCTCCACCCTAACATAATATTTGTGACGGCCTCTCACCTCTGCAAGTAGCTCAAAGCCTCCTACTCCCCTCTGGGTGGCTTCCTCAAGACTCTCATCTCTCTGCCATTTCCAAGAGGAAGAGTTCTGAAATCACAAAGTCTTAGGACAGTTGGATCTCTGCTCTGGACAGTGAGCTTTGGACAGGAGGAGATGATGTGGGCATGAAATTGGCCAATATTCTCTTTCTCTTGGGTTCATCGTTTTGGGTGCACCCTCACTAAGAGAGAGGTGAGAGTAGAAACCAGTGGGAAGAGGCCAAAGAGCCATGACTTTAGGTCTTGGATTACAGGAGAAAAATGTCTTTACAGTTCACATAAGACCCATCCCAGTGCCTCGGGCATGACACCAGACAAGGGCATGGGGCCAAAGTCTAGGTTAGAAATAAAGTACGTTTCCTCTGTCCCTCTCCCTCAGGAGTCTGTGGCAATGGTAAGCAGCTGATCAGGTACTAGAGGTTCATTATCTTAGATTCATTTCAATGAACACATGGTTCTAGCCAGGCATCTTTCCCTAGGTTCAGGGCATGTTTACCATACTCTTTCTCATTGCCTGGAGTCCTGCTTCTCACAAACAGAAGTTCCTGGATGCACAAGGCACCTTACCCTCCAGACAAAAAATATCACCCCTGCTTAAACACTCTTGCTGCTAAGTCCCACTCACCACATTGGCATCCTAAGATGTATTCATCAACACACATGCAACCCAAGTTCAGGCACTGATTCTGTGACACACACTCAGCCATCCTCCTTCAGGACCTTGAGTCGGTTTCATACATTCTGACACACTCCCCTCATCTGTTGCCCTATCTCGGACGTTTCAGATCACCCTGCAGCTATAATAATAGAAGTACTCAGTGCATGTCCAAAAGTGGAGCTGTTGTCTCTGAACACCGCTATGTATCTGTGTTGTGTCAGAGGAAAGTAGCAAAACATGAGAAAATTACTATGCAAGTTAAATTTTCAGTGGACGGGGTCCAAGCAACAGTGTTTATGAAAGTCTGTTGAGAGACTTTATGAAAGTCTGTTGAGAGACTTGATATCTTCCCTGAAGGTTTTAGCTTGTCTGCTATTCAAAAAGAAGGATTCTCATAAATAATATAACCCAAGTGACCCCAGGTCTACAAGCTTTGGGTATTATCATCTGTCGAATAGTCAGATAAAATAATTCAAGTCTTTACCTTCCATAACTATGGGGAATCCAATGCCTCTCCAGTATTTCTCAGGATTTCGACAAGGAGCTTGCCTCTACCTGCCAGCCCTAAACCCTTGTTCCTGGTTTCCCTCAAGTCATATCTGATTTCAGCCCATGATCCTCTCACCCGTAACACTGCCACCAAGGGCAGGTCAGCCTCCTTTTATTCCCCAAGGCAAACCCAACAATCTTGTGTGGAACAGACTTTGAAGGATTACAACAGAGGACAGGAAACAACTTAAAATTGGATATCTGATATGAATGTTAATAAAGTTGGTTGTCTTAGCCCTTCATGAGGGCTTGGATGTCCACTATCCAAGATGGTGACTCCAGATCCGTCACGAATCAGGGCTCCTTTCTCATCACCTTTCTTCCCCAAGCCTCTGCCTGCTATTACCTCCCTTCCCCCAATGGTGAGCCCTTAGGCTAACCCAAAGGACACCGAAATTTTCACAAAAATCACGCAAAACCATTTTAGGCCTCTCTTTGACTCAAAGGCATCCATATAAATAGAACAGGATGTATAATCAAAGGCTCATTAAAGTGACTTCTTAAAAAAAGAGCAGCTCCCCACTTAGTAGAAGGTCTGCCTTCCTTCTAGGAGGTGGCAAGACTATAACTTTGAAAGGCAGCACCTTTCTTTCTTTGGTTCCACCATGATAATTTTTTTTTTTAACTTTTTAAAAAAATTTTTTAAAAATTTTTATTTATTTATTTATTTTTTATTTATTTATGGCTGTGTTGGGTCTTCGTTTCTGTGCGAGGGCTTTCTCTAGTTGCGGCAAGCGGGGACCACTCTTCATCGCGGTGCGCAGGCCTCTCACTATCGTGGTCTCTCTTGTTGCGGAGCACAGGCTCCAGACGCGCAGGCTCAGTAATTGTGGCTCACGGGCCTAGTTGCTCTGCGGCATGTGGGATCTTCCCAGACCAGGGCTCGAACCCGTGTCCCCTGCATTAGCAGGCAGATTCTCAACCACTGCGCCACCAGGGAAGCCCCCACCATGATAATTTAATCCGAGGATTTATTCCAATCATGGTGGAGGGATTTTAGGGTGCTTAAGGTTTTCTTAAGCATTTCCAGGTGGAGTTTAAAGGTATCCTTGTATCTGGAAGAGAGAGAGGAGACCTTACCTGCAAATCTAGATAGCCTTTGATTTGATGCATAAACGAAGAGAAGTTCAGATGATCTCATGGACTATGTTCTCTCAGGCATCTCCACGTCTTAATGAGATGGGTCTACAACCTAGTGGGATGGATCTTAAAACTAGAATTCCAAAGAAGAGGACATTTTTGGGAAAAGGAGGCGGAGTAATACAAGTCAAGGAGATAGACAGCTATGTTAAAATTCACAAATCTGCTATGGAAAGGTTTCTGGAAAACAAGTGAGTGAGGGGACCAGGACAGGAGGGAGGATGTGTTGTGGCCAGAGAAGGCTGTGTTCTACTGGAGGGCATGGACGGTGCCACCCAGATGCAGATAATGGGAGGTGCCAAGAGCAGAGTGCCAAGAGAAAGTGTTGGGAAGATCTTAAAAAGGAGTGGGGAAGCAGTTATCACTGTGATGGAAAATCATCTTTTGATCTCAAGTGAAAGGAAAGAGGGAAATGCCTCAAGTAGATCCAATGGTTAATTTGCGGGTTTTATTTAATTTTAGCCCCTGGTACTGATTCCTATATCCCTTTTAAATAGTAGGGGACCTGATGTAACTTTAAAAAAATTAAAAGTTGGCCTAGCTTGAAGTCATTTTTAAGAAATTTAGTATCCATTTAAAGCCAAAGAATCACAGAGGAGAGAGTATAAAGTCTGTTGCAAATGTGTGCACTCTGACTAAGACTAATATAGATCTCAAGAAATCCCCTCTCTTAACTCAATACAACACAGCCTTCTTGTGGTTTCGGCTCCTTCCCCAAATGACATTAGAACCACCCACATCAGAGGGTGGAAGCAAGAGGTGCGAGAAGCGGGATATTAGCAGAAGGCATGGGATCAGCTTGGAGATATTTGGGCATCCTTGTGAGCATTTGGTGGCTTGTTAAGCTCCAGGAATTGGCTGTGCTTTAGCATCCTGCCTTTCTGTACTGAGCGACAGATCAGCTGGCTTGCTTTCCTTATTTATTAAGTAGGGTCATCCTCTTGGTGTCTCAGATCCTTTGTGTCATTCTCTTAGTCAAACGAAAGATCTGTATGGTTTAGAATTCATCTGCAAATAGGAAAAGAACCCAAGTGGCAAGCCAATTCCTTGAGCAGCTCTGACGCCTCACACAGGATGCTTATGTGGAAAGTTCCAAGTATCCCTTTATTCAATAGAAGTCAAGTGATGTCTCCACCTGATTTAAAAAAAAAAAAGAAAAAGGTAATGCAATTGAAATAAATCAGTATTCTTACACAACTCAGAATTGTATTTTAGAAATAGAGACAAAAGATAAACGGTAAATCAAACATGAATATCATGTGAATATACATACAGAAGAAGAGTATCAAGGAGGTCATAGTCCTGACAGAGTGACCAGCTGTTCTGGTTTGCGTAGGACTGAAGGGATTCCCAGGACATGGAGTGTTCAGTGCTAAAACTGGGAGAGTTCTAACTAAACCAGAACGGTTGGTCACCCTGGTCTACGATGAGTGAGGTTAGTGACAATGCAAGAGTCAGAAGAGATTTTTTGTGTGGCCAGCACTAACTACACAATCAGAGAGAAGCCTAGGAGCTGATCTCCATGCTGTATATTTGAAGAATGATATACTGAAAGTAGAGCACTCACACTCCTGCTTTGCTTTTGTTCTGTCTGGAAAGAAGAATGATCTTCAGGCCAAGAAGAATAAAAGCAAAACTGGTTAAGGGTCTACCAAAGCTCAAGATGGATGTAGAGTTAATAAGAATTGACCTAGCTGTTTGAAATGAAATCAAGAGTGCTAAACCAGGAACTTTGAACCTGAAAGAAACAGCAATAGAAACTACCAAATCCTGTGGACAGTATTTAGAGTTCTCAAACTTGAGTGTGCTTGATGTCCTCCTGGAAAGCTTGCTAAAGATGCAGCTTCTGGGGCCCCACCTTCAGATAATCTTATTCGATGGGTCTCAAAGTTGGAGGTCTGCAGCCTCAATAAACACACCAAGTCATTCCCCTAAAGGTGGACCTTTAATGTCCACTCTTTGAGAAACACTCTTTTAAAGAACATTGGTGAGCAACCAATTGGTGAGCAAACAGTTGGTCAACACCAACAATTGGTGGACAAACAAACAAAAAGAAAAGATTAGAGATAAAAAAAAAAAGAAATATATGGATGTCTATATGTGCATGTAGGCACACATACGTGTTTAATTTTCAATTAAGAAATTTCTAAGATGGATTTCACAAATCCATCTTAATGAGGGGCTTAATGAGCCACTTGCAGGTCCTGTCAGATGCAGGCGATGCCTCTCTGGAGGACAAAGCAGCTGGTACTGGCAGAGGCCACACTTGGTCCTCTGATGTCCAGACTCTCTAGGGGCCTTTGGGCTGAGCACTCTTCAGAACCATCTGTTTGGAGTCAATGCCTCCACCCAAAGGAATGAACTTCAAGGTAAGAACTGAAGACACCCTGGACAACCAAAGCTTAATATATTATCACTTGGGTGTATTTTTGTCACCAGCGGGCCAGACAGTTGCAGGTATGCAAATCAGAGTTCTGGAAACCACACCACTGAAAATGCCTGGGCTGGAACCTCATCTCCACCCAGACAGCTTATATTCTAATAATGGCATTTCCTTCCTATCTGGTTGCTAATTCTCTGAGATGCAAACAAAAAAGAAATGAGAAAAAAAGAAATGATCTGCCAATTAGCTCTATGGAAAAATTCCTCCAATTAAGTGAAATAAGTCAGACAGAGGAAGACAGATACTGTATGACATCACTTATATGCGGAACCTAGAAAATACAATAAGCTAGTGAATATAACAAAAAAGAAACAGACTCACAGGTATAGAGAACAAATTAGTGCTTACCAGTGGGGAGAGGGAAGGGGGGAGGGGCAAGATGGGGTGGGGAATTAAGAGATACAAACTATCATATAAAATAAGTTACAAAGATATATTGTACAACACAGGGAATATAGCCAATATTTTACAATAACTATAAATGGAGTATAATCTTTAAAGTATAGTATAATCACTATACTATACGTTTGTAACATATAATATTGTACATCAACTATACTTCAATTTAAAAAAAAGAAAATTCCTCCCAAATTAAGATCTGTATCTCTTCTTAACTTTGGTTTCTGAAATAATAGCTAATATGTGCGTCATGCTTTATTTCTTAACTAAGTCCTTTATGCATGTTATTATATCTTTATCCTCTCACCAGCCCCATGAAGTAGGTAGGACAGAGAGTTTAATGACACCTGGGTCCTCTAGGCTGAGAAGGGGCAGAGCACAAATAATCCGAGCTGAGACTCAACTCAGTCTCCTGATTGCAAATCTGAAACCACAGCCCTCTGAACTGGACAATCATCCCCTTAAATCCTTCGGGGAAAAGGGGAGCAGTGCAGGTTACTGAACGAGCTAATTCCTCCATTGAAGAAATGGCTCAGACAGTCGTGGCTGTTCTCCTGATCACCGTTATATTTGTGTTTGCTTTTTCTTAAAATTAACTTCATTATGTTCCTGAGTGGCGGATGCCAATGTGTATCTGCAGGGAATTACAATTCTGGGCTGGAAGGAAGCTCCCTCTTGGACGCCTTGCAAGACCCATCAAAGAACCTGATGGAAATTGAGCCTGTCATTAATGAGACAGGGCAATTTGGCACAGAGAAAACAATCTTCTAAAATGACTGTGTCAGCAACCTCATTGGACTCCCCACTGAAACAGAGCAGGGACCTGTTCCCAGAGGGCAGGGGCCACGTGGTTACACATTTATATGCTCCCTGGTACCAAGCACAGTGCCACAGGCAGAGTGGGTGCCTAGGAATGTCTATGAGATGAACAATTCAGGATGGGTACATGATTTGTGAGCTAGAAAGAGGTGCAGAGAACAGAGCCAAAGAATAATAAATTAAGGTCTGAGGGTTTTCTTCCCAGCTCCAGCCTTGTCAGAGCGTTTTACTCTTCTTTCTCACGGGTAAAGTGCTTTAGTGAAGAATAGGACGAGCTAAGCATTTATTTTTCAATAATCTATACAAAATCTGCCAGAGGTGGGTAAGCAAGCAAAGCAATTAAACCACTTTAACAACAGAGGGGAAGCAGTCCAAATTCAAAACTGAGAATCCTGGCTAGGAGAAAAAGCAGTTTAGATCACTTCCCTTTGTAAAATGATCCCACTGGCTAACACAAGGTTGACTATGTTTAAGGGTTAAATGCATTACCAGCTGGCAAACGACCTTCTGGAGAGAGAAAGAGGAAGCAAGGGAGGCCAATGCTTCAGAAGTAACTTATTTAATAAAAATCATCTCCCCCTCGCATTTCTGACACCACCGGGCAGTCACACCATCCTGCCTTGGGTCACCAGACTTGGCTCCGTGTGAAGTCAGAGGAAATTATAGAAATCCATCATGGCTGAGTTTTCTGAGCTGGTTATTACTCGTTGCTTTTTATCTTCCAAACGGTCCCTAAATTTAATTGCTTCGTTGTAATGGATTAACCTCTGAGGTCCACAGTAGCATTCATATTGTGTTCAAAGGGAAAGTTGCAGTTTCTGAGCTCGGTGGAGGAAGTTTCATGAGACCAAAACGTCCCTGCTCAGTTCTGGGTAACTCTGACAGTCACTTGTCTGCAGAGGTCACACAGAAGTCCAGGCAAGGAGTAACCCCAAGAAGACTCTTATTTGACCTGAAGGAATCAATGCACGCCCTCCAAACTGATTTCAAGATGAAAGAGGAGTGGACAGTGACCATGGGGATTGTCACTCTGCAAATAGATATTAAAAACCCTTGGGCTTCCCTGGTGGTGCAGTGGTTAAGAATCTGCCTGTCAATGCAGGGGACATAGGTTCGAGCCCTGGTCTGGGAGGATCCCACATGCCGCGGAACAACTAAGCCCATGCACCACAACTACTGAGCCTGCGCTCTAGAGCCCATGTGCTACAACTACTAAGCCCACGTGCCACAACTACTGAAGCTCACGTGCCTAGAGCCTGTCCACAACACGAGAAGCCACCGCAACGAGAAGCCCGTGCACCGCAACAGTGGCCCTCCCATGCCACAACTAGAGAAAAGCCCTCTCGCAGCAATGAAGACCCAATGCAGCCAAAAATAAATAAATAAATAAAATAAAAATAAAAATTAAAAAAACGCTGGTTTTCGGGGAGGATTAGACACAGGTCCTACTCTCCTGCTTCATTTATGCCTCTACCTCTTCTAGACCTTTCCCATCAGCAAGCACACAGGCTCTACTATCTCCCATCTATAGAAAGGTGCCTCTCTTGGCCCCAGAATCTTTGCTATTCTTTAAAAACAAAATTCTTACAAGTATAACTTACATTCCCCTCCCACTCAAACGTCTCTTACCAGTGACCAACAACCCTCATGGAGTCAGGTTCCATAGACACTTTTTTTGGTTCATCTTCATCACCTTGGTAGCGGCATTTGATACAGGGGACTGGGCCCTGCATCTTGAAACATTGCTCCCTCCTAGATCCCATGAAACCCACCCTCCCCTGGTTTTCCTCCTACCTCTCTGGCCGTTCGTTCCCATGTCCCTTCTCTTGTTCTACTCCTTCTACTTACCTCTCAATGTCAGGTTTTTTTTCCCTGGGCCCTCTTCTCATTTCTCTCTATCCTTCTTTCCTAGAATTTCTCATCTGTCCCTATGGCTCTAAATGCCATCTATACACTGATGACTCTACAATGTACATCTCTAACATCTGACTTCTTTTCTGAACTTCAGACCAGCATATTCATAGTTTATCCGGCCCAGATTTAAATTCTTGAGGATTCACCATCTCAGGAAATGAATCCTACCCCTCTTTACCTCTAATCCACTGGGCTGTCCCGTTGCATCTGCCTCCAAATTATATCTCATTGGGTTCTGACCCAGGGATTAGAGCAGAGGAGAAGTCTTCTTAGAGTATCTGGAAATCATGTTCAATTTTCATATATGTGTTGGAATTGGAAAGGCAAAATCAAGAGGGGTCGCGCGTGGAGCAGATATATCTGGCTTGAGTTCAGGGCCTGTGAGCACAAAGTTTGGGAGACAAGCTTGGAGAAAACAGCATACTGCAGTGGTCACTTTTGCAGTGTCCATAGCCAACCCTCCCTCCTTCTTTCATTCAACCCATTTCTTCTACAAATATTCACACAATACCTTCTGTGTGTGCCAGACACAGCCCTGGCAGCTGGGGGCATAAGATGGAGAACCAAGGGAACACAACCCCTGCCCAGATGGAGCTACAGCCAAGTGAAGGAAATAGATATTAACAAACACAGACAAATGTTGTATTTCTTTGATTCTAGAACATTATCAGTTGTAAGAAACACTACTTCACCAAAGGTATACGTAAGCTGTAAGACGCAGCCCAGTTCAGAAGCCTTAAAATATTGGGGAGGAGATATGGCACAAAATTGTATAATTGTGAGACATGTTATGAAGAAAAAGTACAAAGCACTATGGGAGATGATCACAGGGTGTAGGTGGGACTAATTTAGACTGTGGGAGTCATAGAATCCTTCTTGAAGGAGTGATATTCAAGCTGAGATATCCTTCCTTGAAATTCCCTTTGACTTCCGTGTTACTTTGAGGAGTCACTGGAGCCTTAGGTGGTAGATAGTTTTGACATGGGAACACCTCCATCGTATTTAAAACAAATATCTTTTAAAATAATGTAAAGACATTTTAACAGATTCTCTTCTCATATGTTTGAAGAGACTGAGCATCATTTGATGATAAAGCAAGAGTAAGTTCTCTGTCCCAAGCCCAATCTTGCCAACCTTCATCATGCCAGGCAGTTCACTTCATAGGGATGGTCTGAGCAACAAGGATGAGAAAGAACAAAAAACTACAAAATATAAATGTCCACATACACCATCAATAATAATAATAATAACAACAACAATGACAACAGGCCATGTAGGACCAACCAACCACATCTTCCTAGTGTTGGTGGTTGGTGACCCCTCAAACCTATTTCTCACTCATATAATGATCAGCAAAACCCCAAGTGTGACTCTGCCTAAGACTTTTCCTCAGTTCCCTTCAAACCCATATGGACATTGAGGTAAATCTAATCCACATGTTTCTGATTCATTTACACTTAACTCATCAAAATGTTGTTTTCTAACAGCTATTTGATGGCCAAGAAGTCATTCTTAAAGCTCTTTTCTTAGAAATAGGATGTTGTGGTTTGCAAAGAGAAAAAAGGCTGAGCCCCTAAAGGTTTAAATTCGACTTGAAACTAAGAAATGGTGAAGTTTGGGCCAAATCTGGTCTAATGCTTTCTCATTATTCTTAAGAACCTTTCTGCCCCAGTTGGTTTTTCAACTCTCGGTTCAGTGTGAAAATGCTTGGACTAGGCAGGGTTGCTGGTCCAGGATGGCCTTTGAGATGAATTTGAACTAGAAAATAGGATGTGTTCAAAAAGGATGTTTTTCTGTTGGCTCATTTTTCCTCCCTTGAAATTCCCTTTACCTCCATAATTTACACTAAGCCTCTTGTCAGATAAAAGGCAGCTCCTTGACTCACCCTGGGGTGTTCCCCCTAGGGTCAGGCTACTCATGGTACTTGGAACCACTGCTTCTTTCTTCGTTTCCCCTTCTCAATGAAAGCTCTGTGTCAAAGCTTTCAAGAAAACAAAAATCCTGGAGCATGAAGAATTTCATGGCCCTGCAAAGAAACAGAAGATACGTTAGATCAAATTTAGGCTGATAAACTCACCAACTCCCTTTAACTTGACTTTAATTGAAATGACCCTTGTAAGGAGGACTAAAAATAAACACTCATTCATGGTTTTGCTCTGGAATCCCATAAAATCTACATGAATACACTACTTCTGGTTTACTGTAGCTTCTCAAGACACCCTGCCCAGATGGATTCGATTCCTGCCATTTGGAATTAAGACAAACCTTTAGCAGCCCTCACAAGCGTAGATACTCTGATCTTCCTCCATGTTTGTTTCTCTTTGGGCAGCTTCCAGACATGGGCCATTGGACACACGATACACTAGTAAGATGAGTTTATGAATTCTCTCTGGTGAAGGAGCAAACTGTGTAGTCTGGCAGCAGTAACTAGGACACAATAAATGTCCAAAAAAATATGTGTTGAATTAATCTCTATCAACAAAACTCAGTGGGTCTACAGACCTAGTGGAATAGAGAAGAGGAAGCATATTCATACTTTGCACAGCAAAAGAAGAAACTGACCATGTAGGGAGGGAATGAAATGAGGAGAAATGCAGACAGAAAGTACCTAGTTAAGTCATTCTGCAACCCCAGCCATTGGTTTTTCTCCCGATATCATAATGGTATATAAAATGTGTACACACACATACACACACACACACACACACACACACACACACACCGGAATACTACTCAACCATAAAAAAGAAAATCCTGAGATTTATGACAACATGGATGGACCTTGAGGGCATTATGCTAAGTAAAATAAGTCAGACAGAGAAAGACAAATACTGTGTGATCTTATTTATATGTGAAATCTAAAAAACAAAAAAACAAACCCCACCAAACTCATAGAAAAAGGGACCAGATATGTGGTTACCAGAGGTGGGAGGTAGCAGGCAGGAGAACTGGATGAAGGTGGTCAAAATGTACAAACTAGTAGTTACAAGGTAAATAAGTCCTGGGGATGTAATGTACAACATGATGACTATAATTAACACTGCTGTACAGTATATTGGAAAGTTACTAAGAGAGTAGATCCTAAAAGTTCTCATCACAAGGAAAAAAACTTTCTTCTTTTTTTTTTTTTGTATCTTTATGAGGTGACAGATGTTAACTTATGGTGGTAATCATTCTGCAATATATGTAAGTCAAGACATTATGCTGTACACTGTAAACTCATACAGTGCCATAAGTTAATTATATCTCAATAAAACTGAAAGATAGATAAATAAATAAGTAAATAAATGCCAGCAGTTACAAAATTTTAAACACATATATTTTCTTTTATTGAAGTAGAGTTGATTTACAATGTTGTGTTAGTTTCAGGTGTATAGCACAGTGATTCAGTTATATATATATAAATATATATATATATTTTTTGAGGATAGTTCCCTGTGCTATACAGTAGGTCCTTTCTGGTTATCTATTTTATACATAGCAGTATGCATATAAACATATATATATTTTATGTGAGATAAAAGTTTTTGTCTTTTACTGATATCGATAAATATAGATGGGGCAAATTAAACAAAGCTAAAATTAGTGATAAAAGTGTGGGAGAAATATCAGTTCTTGAAATGGGACAAAACTTGAATCAAAGTCTATCAGTAAACTCTCATGAATTTTTATGTTTGTGAATTCTTTATGGAATGTGACTGATATAATCTCTGTCAAAAATATATGTATAGGGCTTCCCTGGTGGCGCAGTGGTTGAGAATCTGCCTGCCAATGCAGGGGACACGGGTTCGAGCCCTGGTCTGGGAAGATCCCACATGCCGCGGAGCAACTAGGCCCGTGAGCCACAACTACTGAGCCTGCGCGTCTGGAGCCTGTGCTCCGCTACAAGAGAGGCCGCGACAGTGAGAGGCCCGCGCACCGCGATGAAGAGTGGCCCCCACTTGCTGCAACTAGAGAAAGCCCTCGCACAGAAACGAAGACCCAACACAGTCAAAAATAAATTAATTTAAAAAAAATGTATATATACATACATGTATATACAAAAAGTATATATATACATATATAACACATACATACATGCACACACACACACACAACCCCACCCCCAGTGAAGAAATATAGTGATTTATGCTATATATCTGTTTATATAACAAGTTTTACTTAGGCTAATGGTGTTTAAGGAGGAACAAGTAATTGGAGATTTAATTAACTAGAGACATGCACTCATGTCTATTGATAGTTTGAATCATATATTTTGGATAGTTTAAACCAAACTATACATTTATTTCTCAAAAGATACACTTAAAATGGCATTAAGGGCCGTGACAGTGAGAGGCCCGCGCACCGCGATGAAGAGTGGCTCCCGCTCGCCGCCAACTGGAGAAAGCCCTCGCACAGAAACGAAGACCCAACACAGCCAAAAATAAATAAACAAACAAACAAAAAAAAAATGGCATTAAGACAAAAAAATCATACTCAAGCTAAGAAATTCATAATAGAACTATAAACAGACCTCTGAATAATGAATGTGCAATCTGATTATAAATTTAGTGTATGGCCCAGAGCCTCTGTTCACCTGTCCTATTCCTTAGGAATTAGTTGCTCACAGCACATAGCTCAGAGCTAAGCACCTTAACGGGTAATTGAAAAAAGGCCTGACTCTTGACCAAGTTGTTAAGCCAAGTTAAGCCTTTATCTGTATTTCTTTCATGTACACACACACACAGACACACACACACACACAACAGAGACACTCACATCTGTAGTTAGATTAATGCCTCATTTATCTGACATTATTGTTAGTACATTTCCCAAATAAATAAAGCTCACCCACTGAAAGTTATATATTTTAATTGGAATCACAAAACTTTCTAAAAGAAAATACACACTACTCAAACTTCTTAAACATAAAATTCTCAATATAATATAAACTGTAAACAATGAGTCATGATGGTTCTAATTATGAACATCAGTCATTTTACTGGGCCCTCAGACTCTGTTGAGGATTTTTTAGCAATCCTCAGGCTATTTATTATTTTTAAACTGCATTCTGAACAGCTGAGGCAGTGAGACCTCTCCCCCTCCTTCAGTGCCGTGCATTTGATGGCAAATTTTGCCTTCAGAATAAAACCTGAGGGTTGATCTCTGAAGACAATAGGTGTTCTGCTTGGGAAGGATACAGGTGAGGTTGAGTTTGAGATAGTATTAAAATAAATAGTTTGGTAACTCTAGCCATCACTCCCATTCAATTCTTAGGGAAACAAAAAAATCAGCTCCACCCAGGAGTAAAACACAGTGAAGGTTAATATCCCCAAACGGAAGTCCTCTTTATTTTGCTCCTTTTCGGTTGCCCAGCGTGCCCATGCAGGGTACCCCATATGGAAACATGTGCCCTGCCCACGTAAGCAGAGTAAGGAGGCTGTCCTCCTATTTATGAGAGGGGACCGTTAGGCAAACAGTCCTGTACCAAAGCAGGGGAACCTTAAACCAAGGATCATCCAATGTGGAAGGAAAGCTGATTCCATAAAAGGGAAGGATCAGGTGAATAAAGAGATCAACTGTTATTCAGAAAACAGAAGTGACATTTTAAAAAAAAGTATAATTAGTATTTGCAGAGAGTTTTAAGAAGATAATGCATTCAGAAATGGAGAACAGGGTGCTGCAAAAAAGAAGCATTCAAAGAACAAGAAGGAGTTCCTGGAAATTAAAACATAATAATTTTCAAAATGTAACAGTCACACCAATAACAGAACCAAGGTAGTTGTCTGGAATCTATAACTGGGCAAACATTCCATAATATAGAGCAATACAACAAAGAGATGGAAAATGTGATAGGAAAATTAAGAGACCATGGAAGAAAAATCTACTAAATCCAGTCTATGTCCAATAAGAGTTTTAGAAGTAGAGAACAGAGACAAGGGAGAGGAGAAAACAATCAAAGACAGGAGGGAAGGATAAACGTTCCCTGAGCTGAGGAATGATAAGAATCTCCAGCTTGGAAGGGGCCCATAAAATCTCAGAAGAATGCCCAAAAAGATCCCACCTAAAGGTACAAGAGATTTCAGGATTTTGAAAAATAAAGAGAAAGGCTTAAAAGCTTCTGAGAGCAAAAGCAGTTTTTATAAGGGAATTTAAATCAGAGTGACATCAGACTACAGTTACAGTAGATGCTAGAAATCAATAAAGCAGTGCAAACACAGAGTTTGGAGACAAGAAGGGACCCAGAAAATGCACCTGTGTATCATAAAGTAATCTCGGGGCTGACACTGCTAGTTTCTTGCCTTCTTTACCATTTTCTTAGGAAGGGGGATATCAATGTACCCAGCTAAAATTATTCACATCACCAGACTCCCATGACACTAAAAGTGAGCACATGACCCAGTTCTGGCCAATGAGTGTAAGCAGAAGCTGATAACTGGAACTTCCTGGATAGTTTTTTCAAAGGAACAGAGTCAATAGCCTGATTTTCTTTGTCCATTTTCCCTTTGCTCTTCCCCCTGCCTGCTTCTCAGAATGTGGACTTGATGCTTGGAGGTTCACAACCATCTTGTGACCAAAAGGACCACAGTTTACACAATAAAGATGCTAATAGAGAAGGGTGGAAAAAGCCTGGATCCTTCAGGAAAAATAAAACCATAAAAGTATTACAAAAAATGTGGGGAAATTTTAAAAAATTGTTTTGGAGGAGAAAGGACCATTCTAAGTGTGACACAAGATGCAGAAGCCGTAAAAAGAAAGATTAGTATATTTGATAAATTAAAACTTTAAAATTACAGTATGGGAAAAAGAACCTCATAAAAAGTCAAATAATTAGGGGCTTCCCTGGTGGCGCAGTGGTTGAGAATCTGCCTGCCAATGCAGGGGACACGGGTTCGAGCCCTGGTCTGGGAGGATCCCACATGCCGCAGAGCGACTAGGCCCGTGAGCCACAACCACTGAGCCTGCGCATCTGGAGCTTGTGCTCCACAACAAGAGAGGCCGCGACAGTGAGAGGCCCACGCACCACGATGAAGAGTGGCCCCCGCTTGCCGCAACTAGAGAAAGCCCTCGCACAGAAATGAAGACCCAACACAGCCAAAAATAAATTAAATAAATTAATTAATTTTAAAAAAAAGTCAAATAATTAAAGACAAACTGTGGGGAAAAAAACATAGCTGCAACTCTTACCATAAAAAGATAATGTCTTCAATATATAATGAAATCCATACAAATTGGTACAGAAAGAAAGACTTGACTCAAAGAGAAAAATAGGCGAAAGATAAGAACAGTTCACAGGCAAAAGAATACTATCACCCTTGTATGAAAAGATGTTCAACTCATAAAAAGATTAATGTAAACTAAAACTATGGTGAAATACCATGTAGATATAGATATACAGATATGTTGATATAGTCTTGTTCAAGCGTGTATATTCATAAAATATTCTGGACAGATAAGTAGGAAAATTGTTCCTGGAAAGAGGAAGTGGATGACTAAGAGACAATGATGGCGGAAACTTTACTTTTCACCATATACCTCCTTTTATAAATTAAACGTTGTATTTTGAGGTAATTGTAGGTTCACAGGCAGCTTTAAGAAATAATACAGAGGATCCTTGTATCCTTTACCTAGGGTCCCCCAGTGGTAACAATTTGCAAAACTCTAGTACATTATCACAACTGGGATATCGATGGTTATACAGTCAAGACACAGAACATTTTCATCACCATGGGATCCCTCTTGTTGCCCCTTTACAGCCACATCAACCTCCCTCTCACCCACAATCCCTCCTTAGCCCCTAGCAGCCACTAGTGGACATTTCAAGAATGTTACACAAATGGAATCATATATTATGTAAACTCTTCGAATTGGCTTTTTTCGCTGGCTTAGTTCTCTGGAGATTCATACAGGTTGCTGCATGTATCAATAGTTTGCTGTTTTTATGGCTGAATAAGTTTCATGGTACAGCTTTCACTCATTAAAGGATATAGGATTGGCTTCCAGTTTGGGGCTATTTTGAATAAAGCTGCCATAAACTTTCACGTACAGCTTTTGTGTGAATATCAGTGGTTTTTTTCACTCTGGGCTAAACGCCCAAAAGGGTAGCTGATGGGTGGTATACTAGTTGCAGTTTTTCTAAAGAAATTGCCAAATTTGTGGCTGCATCATTTTACATTCCTACCAGCAGTGGAAGAATGATCTAGTTTCTCCACATCCTCTCCAGCATTTGGTGTTGGTATTTTTAATTTTAATTTAACTGATGTATGTTTAGTAATATCACATTGTGGTTGTAACTTGCATTTTCCTAATGGCTAATGATTGTTGAACAGCTTTTCAGGTTCTTATTTGCCATTTGTATATCCTCATTGGTGAAATGTCTCTTCCTGTCTTTTGCACATGTTTTAATTGGATTTTATTTTATTTTTTACTGTTGAGTTTTGAGAGTCCTTTATATATTTCAGATACTAGGCTTTTGCCAGATATGTACTTTGTAAGTAATTTCTCCCTGTCTGTAGCTTCTCTTTTTATTCTCTTAACAGGGTCTTTTGCTGAGCAAAAGTTTTGAATTTTAATGACATCCAATGTATCATTTTTCCTTTTGTAAATCATACTTTTGGTATCAAATCTAAGAACTCTGCTCCTAGCCCGAAATCCTGAAGGTTTACTTCTATGTTTTTTTCTAAAAGTTTTATAATTTTATGTTATATATTCAAGTCCATTATTCATTTGAGATATTTTTGTGTAAGATATGAGGTTTAGGTCAAGTTTCTTTTTTTTTGGAGGGGCCATGGATGGCCAATTGTTCCAGCAGCATTTGTTTAAAAAGATACCCTTCCTCCTTCGAATTGCTTTTGCACCTTTGTCAAAAATCAGTTGGCATATTTGTGCCCATTTCCCTAATGGCTTTCATTGATGTACGTGTCTGTCACTCCACCAGTACTACACAGTCTGAATTACTATAGCCATAGGATAAGTCTTTAAATCAAGTAGACTGATCCCTCCCTGTTTATTTTTCAAAATTGTTTTAGCTATTCTAGTTCCCTTGCCTTTCTATATAAATTTTACACTTGATCTTAGCCAAAAGACCAAGAAATCATTCCATATGAATTTTAGAATAATCTTCTCTATATCTACAAAAAGCCTTCCTAGGATTTTGATAGGGATTGAATTAAACCTGTACCTCAATCAATTTGAGAAGAATCAACATGTTTACTATGTTGTCTTCTTATACATAGCATGATATTTTTTCTCCATTTATTTAGATAATCTTTGATTTCTTTCATTAGCATTTTGTAGTTTTCAGCATACAATTTCTGAACATGTTTTGTTAGGTTTACATCTAAGTGTTTCATTTAGTTTGAGTGATTTAAGTGGTATTGTATGTTTCATTTTGTTGTCCATGTACTCCTTGTTAGTGTATAGGAATACAACTGATGTTTGTATGTTTATCTTGTATCCCGCAGGCTTGCTGAAATCATTTATTAGTTCTAGGAGATTTGGGTTTTTTTGTAGATTCCTTAGGATTTTCTACATGGACAATCATGTCATGTCCAAATAAGAACAGTTTTATTACTTCCCTTCCAATCTGCATGCCTTTAATTTCATTTTCTTGCCTTATTTCACTGGCTAGCACTTCCAGAACCATGTTAAATAAGAGTGGTAAGAATGGACATTCTTGTCTTGTTGTCACTCTTAGGGGGAAAGCGTTCAGTCTTTCACCATTAAATATAATGTCAACTGTAGTTGAGGTCTTTATTAAGTTGGAAGTTCCCTCTATTCCTATTTTTCTGAGAGTTTTTATCATGCATGAGTGTTCAATTTTGTCAAATGCTCTTTCTGGATCAATTGATATGATCATGTGATTTTCTTCTTTAGCCTGTTAATGTGGTGAATTACATTGATTACATTCTGAGTATTGAAGCAGCTTTGTATCCCTGGGAGGTACAAATGACAAGGATTATTAATGCAAATAGGTTGTGGTATCTTTGAGCCTCACCTAAAGTGTTCGTTCTCTGAGCTCCACCACACTTTCTCTCCTGCTGAAGAGGTGGTCAAGGCTGGCTGCAGTGGACACCGATCCAGGCAAAGATCACCAGGCCATGGTGCCAGCAAGTATCACAGGGAAGCAAGCATGCTAAAGAAGAGAGTGCTGTGGATGCACCAGGCTGCGGGGAGGAGGAGTAAGGAGGTATGCCCACCATGACAAGTTTGCTGCCTGCAGATACCAATGGGATACCAGCCTTCAGCTGGCCAACAATTCCTACTTGAGAACAATGTGGCTGATTAATTCTGACTAACTTTGCCCATAAACATGCAAAGCATGAAGGGAGTATGCATCCAGCTATCAATGGAATGCAGTACTTGGGCAGAGACACTCACATCAGCTTACTTTCCCTTGCTACATTCTAAGAATATATTCTGCATTTTTATTTGTGTGGAACAAATTGTCCTCAACAAATCCCAGGCTTTGTCACATTAATCTAGTGTTCAGTCATATAAATACCCATAGACCTTGAACACTACTCATAGGCTAGAGTAATGCATCTGTGAAAGATGAAATTTAGAAACTATTCCTTTTAGCCCAATATCTGTATAACAGTTAAGCTGCCTAGAGAAAATAGGCAATATTTTGTGTGTGGAGGATCTCTCTCTGCACCTAAGACCCCAAGGGAAGCCAGAAAATAGAGTCAAATCTCCATTTAGAAGCAGAGGCCATCTGTAAATCTACTTCTTTCACAAGAGTCATCTAGAGAGGAATTTATATATGTCTAGTGAAAGTGGGAAAAAATTGTCCAGCATTTTAGATGGAAAGGGTTCCATTTTTTGTCTATTTTTTCTTCCTTAGATCAGTATTTCTCAAACATGTTTCATTATATCTCCCTCTAAGGCATCTTTAAGGACATTTCTTTCCTAATTGTCCCCCTCCTTCCATGAAATTTGGATACCACAGATATATTGTTTAGTTTGATGGGTAAGGTTGAGTTTTGGGGGGCCAAAGTTATTGTAATATCTAATTCTCTCCCAACCAATTTTTCCCCCTGGGGAGCAATACTGCCTTGTTAAGAATGCATATCTTAGATAAATGAGTATTTAGATTCTTCACAAAAGCAGAAGAAAGGAATATTCTAAAACCACTTTTAAGGTTGCTCCCATATCCTATCCTCAGAATTGCAATGACAATTATTCTCCTTTATCTGGATTCAGGTATACATACTTTAGTCCAGAATCAAGTAAAAAGAGATTTGTTATAATCAAAGAAATGTCAGGGAAGTCAGCTTCAGGAAGTCAGTTTCAGAAAGTCCTAAAAGACTGGGAAAGTCATGATCAGGCAGCTACCTTCTCCTTAACCTAGTAAGTTCTAGGTGAAGGCTCTCACCTGCTTTTGCCCAGTGCTGTGTGTCTCCTGCAAAATCCAAATGCCTAAATCCTTCGTCCACACAAACTTCCAATGTTCCTTCACTGTTATGTTAAGGATGAGGGGTAATAGAGGGTGAGTTATATGGCACCATTTCTTGCAATATTTGATGGCTGGACTCAGATGAGATGTTTAAGTGGACAAGCTTTACTTAAGACATTATATAAAACCTGGCGTTATGTCTTGGACTCAGAGTCCAACAGATTTTTGGTACATGAACCATAACATATTTATCAAGGGTGGTTAACTGCAATGTGGTATTGAAGTTGGGTATCTGATTCATCCACATTAAAGATTTCTTTCATTCATTTCTTTTGGACTTGAGCAGCCATAACAATGATGTCAGGTAGTAGGAAATCTAAAGCTGTGTGGTGGCAGCTCAGCATGCCAGGGTACCAAGCTTTGCCAGGGAAGACAGTTGCTGGGTTTGAGGGCACCTCTAACAATCTCTCCACAAACTGGTTTAATGAGGAGTCTCAACTCATTGGGAGATAAACCTGAAACAGTCTGCTTTATTGAGTATCTGCCACCAACCAGGCTCTATGGACCTGACCTTCCCCCTGGACGCCACACTACTAACCATAGCTGAGATGGCAGCATACATGTCCCATCACCTTCAATTATCAAAGCAGTCTCATTTCAGCTCTGTGAGAGTCAGTGCTGTCAATGTAAAATCTCCAATTCCATATTTAAGGGGAACATTTCTCTTTCCACCTTCCGGACCTCAGGGTAGGCTACACTGGGAGCTCAACTGGCTTAGCCAGGGGAGGGAAAGTGAGACATGGTCTGCTCTCACACATCTCCTCCTTCCCCTTCTCCACTCTCATTTTGGGGTGGAGAGCAGAGGGTTAGAAGGTATATATATCTTCTTACGTGACAGCTCACAGTGAGCTTTCAGACTTTTCCCAACTTCATCTTGGTTGGTCCTACCTGCTGACTTGGCTAATTATCTATGAACTCAAAATGGTCAGGTGGTGGTTCCAACAACCTTGCTGATAAGGGGCTCAATTTAGAGATGCTCTGCTAGGCATAGGTGGTCTCTTGAGAGATGAAGCCACCTCTTTCACTTGTCCTCCAGCCAATGGATTCACCTACTTGCTCTGATATTCCAAAACTATCAATACTTTGATCTCTGGAAAGACTATGGCCCCAACTCCCAATTACCCTTCCCAACCCCAAATGTGGGGTCCATGACACATATATGATCTACTTCCCATACTCTCAGGAACTATAGAGAGGCAGTCCTTGTCTCTGCCAGCAGCACACTGTACCATCTGCCCCCAGGGTTCTTTCTGCCTTCTGGTCACCCTGGTATGGCTTCTCAAGTCTGGTGACTTGCTGTCACAACCAGGGAATTAAACGTCTAACTTCTTCTATTTGCTGGACTTACTTTCAAGGGATTACATGAAAACTTATGAGGGATTCTCCTGAGGTCTCCATCCTTTGGCTTCAGAAAGTAAAACTTCCTTGGGAAGGGAAAGGGAGGATGGTTTGAGAGGCTCATGGCACTCCCTCAAGTAGGAAGTCTCATTCCACCCCCCATGGCCCTCTGATATCTACTGGGAAGAGGGATGGAGAGTAGCAGAAGCCATGCCTCTTGGCAAGCCCGATGGGAGTGTCTGATCCATTAATGATGTGAAAACAGGCTCTCTCTCCCCCGGTACATGGCTTCTTTCCAAGTCTCTTGGTTCTTTTTCTTCCACTATGAGAGCTTGCAAATATGGCTTTGGGTTGCTATGCTAACAGATCTGGCCACCAGTCCACCTGACCTCAACTCTATTGCTCAATTCCAACTACCTCAATCTCTGGGTCTCAGTGCAAATTTTCAAGAGAGGGAATCTGATCGGCTCCTCCCTGAACAGACGTTCACTACAGTTTCAACCTAATGTGAACAAAAGAGCAGGTCCCCACGTGAAAACACATCTTCGTAGTCCCACTCATTCACCAGGGTCAAGTTAGAATTACGGTATCATCACATCAACCAAATCGAGGCATTCCGGAGAGCAAGAGGTAGAGTTACCAATAATTCTCCAGGGACAATAGCATACATTGGGACTGTCCTGAACAAACTAATATATATATTCATCCAACCCAGAGGAATTGCCAAAGAAGGAAGAGTGGGTAGACAGGTGTACCAGGTACATTTATGATGTAGTGAACCACAGATTAGTCAACAAGCTCCCTGAGGGAAGGAAGTGTGTCTTGTACACCTTTATATGTTGGAGTCTTTCACGGTGTCTGTCTGATAGGAGACACCTAATGAATATCTGTTGCATAAATGAAAATAGAACAAGCTCCAATATCTCGGTGAAAAAAAATGTAGTTAATTTTAACATGTGAACATGGAATCTTTTTTCCTGTAAAAGGGAAAAGGTTCATATTATTCTGAGAGATACTTTTATAGTCTTGCTGATCAAGTTGCTCATACAATGCAATGAGAATTTTGAAGCTTGGGAAAATACCCTGCTTAGAATTTAGCCTAAAACATAACCTGCACCAAAGCAGCATCTTTTATTTCTAATGAGACTCATTTACAGCATTTGTCATTCTCAACTTTCTACGGAATTTCAGCCCTTATCTACAGGGTTATATTGGCAATCCTATATCAGGAATTTAGGCAGAAGCGTGGCCTCCCTCCCTAGTGGTTGGACACCCTCTGCTGCAGGATAATAAAACAGAGCAGAAAAAATGGAACATGGCCAGGGTTGGTGGATGAAGGGATACAGAAGAGAGAAGTAAGAGAGTAAAAGTAAAGAAGACACCCAAAGACAGGAGTAAGTCCACAGCCAGGAAAGAATTGAGAACAAGCTCTGAACATCATCTCTGATGGGTACCAGGTAGGTGGTACCTCACAGTGCTTGTGAAAGCTCACCAACTCCCGGCTACCCTCCTTCTCAGGGACTTCCAGTTCCTCTCCCATGTAGGCTTTCTTCAGGTATCTGCAGCCCTTTCCATACACCCATCTAAAGCCATCTCCAAGGGCAACATCTTTGGAACCAGCAGAGGCACCCACATGTGGCTGGGCTGACCACCCTGCCCTTCCTCCACCCAAGAATCAGAGTGTCACTCTCCTTATAGCTGTTAATATGGCCTTGGTCCTCCAGCTCTGTTCGAGAAGGCATCTCTGACTCCATAACAAAAATAATAACTGTCAACTCTGTGAAAGGAAACTTTCTTTATTTTGGAGCATGAGACCGTTATCTTATTATATATTATTTTGTTTTAAATGGGTTTATATTTAATGACTTTTTACAAAAATTAGAAGTGATTTGCGTAACAAGAGAAAGAGAAGAGATAAAGGGGGAAAAAAAATACATCACCTCCTCCCCCAACTCTCCTTTCATGTTTTGAAGCTACATTTTTAAATTTATTTAAATTGTCATAGATACTTTTTGTGGTTGATTCTTGTACTTATGAATGTTCAAGTTGCTTTATCTTTTTTCCTCTTAAGACTATATAATTTTAATTAAAATATGGGCTGAGTAATGTGGATTTCTCTGGGAGGAAAACCCCCCTCCACCCCCTGATCTTGTTCTGTGGGAGAAGCTCTAATGCCAAGCATTTCCCCTCTCTGGGTGGTTGAATCACAGACATAAAGCCTCAGAGTATTTAACTTGGCTTTTGAGAGTCTCCTTGCAAACTTGAACTTAATGAGGACAGGAAAATTATTACAGAGGTGTTCTTGATGGTGTCCAGAATGAAGGCACATTTGCCATTGGCCAGTGACGACAAGGTTTACCCCACTCTGTGTCACTGCCAACCTCAGGCTCCCGGAATTTCCCTGAGGCCTAGTTGCCTCAAAAACCCAATAAACAGTCCAGATTGCTTATTGGAGAGGGGCTCTGCTTCTCCCCCACCACTCACCATTGCCCTGGGTGGCATGACCACCCTCACTTTTAGGTTGGGAAAATGGCAAACTCAGGACCATGTGTATGGAACGCACTGAATTATCCCCTGTGAGAAGAAAACAGAGAGAGAGAGAGAGAGAGAGAGCGAGCCTCAAGAAATCAGTTAATCTGGGAAGGAGAACATGAATGCATTTATAGCGTAAGGAAAATAGAAGGGTTACAGGTTTGGGTGGGTTTTTAAGATTTCAAAATATTTTGTGATGGTTTACGCCCACACGATACCATGTTTTAGACCACAGGTTGGCAAACGCTGGCCTGTGGGCCGGATCTGGCCAGCCATCTGTTTTTATAAATAAAGTTTTATTGGAACACAGCCACACCCACTTGTTTACACATTGTCTATGGTTGCTCTTATGCTCCAAGGCTGAGTTGAGTAGTTGTGACGGAGACCATGTGCGCCACAAAGCCTAAAATATTTACTATCTGGCCCTTTGCAGAAAAAGTTTGCCAACTCTCGTTTTAGACCAACATGGAGGCACAGTCTCATCTTCCTAATTTAACAGGAGAACATTTATATATCAATGCAAAAGTAGAACCTAGGACCCTCCCTTGTAGCTTATGATCACGTCATTGTTTTTCTGCATCCACGAGCATGTCCTAGGGTGGAGGTAAAGAGCAGCATCCCTCCTCCATGCTCACCAGGTGTGTAACTTTGGACCAGCCCCTTAACCTCCCAAGTCCCAGTTTTCTCATCCGTGTATGGCGGATGAGATGGCAGATGGGATGGCGATTGCACCTCGCTCATAAGGTTGTAATGAGATTACGTGAATGAACACACCCTTTGTATTCATGTCAAGAGTCAAGGACAGTGCCTGGCCATAATGCAACCTCCACGCACATTGGCTGTTGAGTGGTCCTTTTTCATTGCCGAGCCATCTCTCAACACCCAACATCCACGAGACATGCATTTCTCAGAAAAGGGGTAACAGGAGAACACGGAAAAGAGGTAGTCATCCATTGGCAATTTGGCAAGATCTAAGTTCCTACCTCTTATTTATTTTTTCTAAAAATCATTCATAACCATCCATGAACTGGATGTTCTAGGATACGGCCTGCAGAATAGCTCCTATAAAATCCAAACTAACAGTGAACAAGAATGATAATACTTATTTGCACTGGAATCTGCTCAATTCAGTATCTCCCTGGATGCAGCTACTACAGCTCACTCTCATGCCCCAGTGGGCTCATTGTTCCTTAAATAGACTCACCCCTGGGCTCAGCACCCAGCTCTCTTCAAAGGGCTCAGTAAATCAGTGGCTCTCCACGCGTACTCACTCGTGTGCCACAAAGTCAGATGCACGGGGTCTGCGCTGACCTCGGCTTAAAAACAGGAAAGCTAATCAAGTCATTGCTCCAAGGGAATCCAAAGAACACGGGAGTAATTTGCCCCAAACACCCAGCGCTACATTGCCCCTCCACAGAACAGCTGAATCAATTAGCCTAATTAAAAGAGGTGGAAAATTACTCCCGCAAATAAGTTGCCATGAAAGGCATGTCTTAATTTGGCCTAAGGGAAAGCAAAGAGCTCACCCCTGTGTCTTGCCAGAGTCTATGAATGGGGAATAATTGGCAATTTATGCGTGTGTGTGTTTAAGGCCATGGTACAAATATGTTTTCATTGACAAGCAGCTGAGGCTTTCCCTGGTATAAAGAGAGGGTTCTAATTAAGGGACAGTATAATTGTGTGTGTTGGCTGAAACTCTGCGTGTGTACCGTGGGTGTACACTTGGGGGCCTGGGACAAACCCCACTGTGGGGAGCCAGGGCTGGGGCCAAAATCGACCCCTGGGAGCAAGACCTCACGTCAGCCCAGTCAGCCTCTGCTTCCTTCTCAGGGGACGTTTCCCAGCTCAGCAGACTTTGCACGGAGGGTCTGAGGACTCTACCGCAAGCATCCTAGAAAGACAAGCTATGAAGTTAAAAAGTAAAATGAAAAAGGGTGCCTTCATCCCATGGAATCCCATTAGGAATAATGCTGGAGAAGTATATCTCTGAGTGTAGGAAGGTAATCGAAATTACTTGATAAGAAAAAACCAGCTGCATGATGGTCTATGTCAGCATGGATGTAGCCACCTCGTTCTTCCATCCACAACCCAGCATCCAACCTCTGGCACCGTCCCAGCCCTCTGCCTGCCCCCAGCCCAGCCCCATCTGCAGGGAGAACTCCGAGACCCTTGCGTGGCTGAGAGGGCTGTAGGTCCTTGGGATCCTCAGAAAGGGACATCTACAAACCCAGCACAGCTGTCTCTTGCCCGTGTTGGCCCCCCTCGGGCAGTGTAACTTTGATATGCTTTTTTTTTTGAAGAAGAAAGAAAAATGTCTCTTTTCGATGTCTTTCTCAAAGATCTCTTCCCCAACAGGGATGAGGACTTGAACGAAAGAAGGCTATGGGGAAGAAGAAAATCCTTGCTATACTTGGGTAATTGAAAAATTAAAATATTGAAATAATCACAGGATGCGAACGTCTCCCAACACCCTCTTTCTAGGTTCAGGGAAGGACCCAGAGCAGTGTGGTTCTGAGCCGAGGGGCAGGACATGGGATTCTCGGTCACCCTGGCTTCCTCCTCCCTCAACACCCCACCCCCACCCTGTTTTCCTGGTCCCTCCCATACAGTGCAGCTCTTAAGCCCCTACTGTTTGCCAACTTTTCCTTGTGAACCCAGCTCATCTCCACTGTGGGTTTCTGGACCCTGGACTGTGTCTTACACTCTCCTTTCCTCTAGCTGGGGACGATAAATGATTAGCTAATGACCCAGAATGGGGGAGAATCGATAGACCTAAAGGATCCTTGAGAAGAGGGGGCTTGAGGTGATGGAGGGACCCAACAAACACAATCTGCATGCCCTGTGGATACCAAGAAAATCAGTCCCAGTCCCTCTGTGCTGTGACAGGGCTCAGTTTTTGAGATATTACCTTTAAGAGGCGGTAGAGCTTGGGGTTAAAAGCATCAGCTCTGAAACAAGCCAGAGGGAGGGAGGAAGAAGGATGGAAGGGTGGAAGGAGGGAAGGAAGGAATGGGGGGTGAAGTGCTAATACCAGTTCCATACGAGCCATGTGCCGAGCCATGTGCCGTGCCCTTTACAGACATTATCTCACTGAAGCCTCCCCTCAAACCTATGGAATTTACCATCCGAAGAAGAAGGGAATTTTAAAGAGACCCCTCTTTCTAAAGCTCAGAAGCCATATCATTAAACGTCCCATTTGATCTGTAACCCTCAGCTCATCTGGGACCCTCACCCCCATCCCCGAGCATATTCCATCCTCAAACCCCATCTCACGCCTAAGAAGAGGCTCAGAGATGGGTGGGAGGGAGGGAAGTGTCTTCCTTCTAAGTTATTCGATCATTTTTAAAAGCTAACACTTTGAGGATTTTCTTTTGGTGCCATAAACTGTAGTGTGAATGCCAAAATCTCTACCTTGGCTACCAAAGCGCCGAGTCAACTTACCATATTACCCACCATCATCCCCATTATACAGATGAGGGTCCAGAGAGATTCAATAACTGGCCCATGTTTCCAGAGCTAGACCGTGGTGGAGCCAGGGCTCCAAAGCCACGCGCGTTGGTTTGTTGGAGTGCGTGGCTTTCCACTCCACCACACTGCCTTGCATCCCCGCACCCCAGAAGCCCCACCACCACCCATCTCCCCGCCCCCGGCCTGGGCCGGGATGCAGATCTTCTTTCGTGTCCAGAATCATGAACCAGCTTGAATCAGTCCCTTAGCAGCCTTAACTGTGAATGTCCAGTAGCTTATTGTGTGGAACTGTCTGGAAAAAAAATTGTTCCTGTGAAATGGAAAAAAAAAAGTGAAGTCAGATAAGATGCTACAAGAAAAAGCTTTCTTTTCTGACGGGTGCCATTTTTCTCAAACTCACATGGCTTTAAAGTGGACCAGATACTGCTTCTTTTAATATAACACAAGGATCAGGTAAATGGATCCATGGTACCAGTTTCTATTTTCCACTTGCTTTGAAATTGTTTACATAATGTGGGCATGGTCAGGTGTTTGTGCGGGGGAGAAACTCTGGAATTTGGGACAGCGAGATCTCGCTAGGAGAGTCTGCCAAGGCCTGAACGGAACTTTGAGGACATCCTCGGGCTGTAGTTTTCATGAGGGCTTGTTGAACTCAGATTCTTGCTAAAGCCCTGTTTCTTTTCCTTGCTCTTTATTGACGAAGTTTTCCTTTGAAACCTAAATGCATGAAGCAACAGATCCTTCCGATCAATCTCAAGAGGAGGGCCATAATGAACCAGAACTGACTCTCTTTTCAACTTTTTAGAAATGGGGGAGGGGTGGCAAGAATTTTTATCTTACTTTGTCAAGGGACAACAAGCTTCCATGGTTAGTCATTTTCCCATTTGATAAGCACACAAGAGACTGAACAGAGCAGGTAGATACCTCCTCGTTCTAGCCCTGAGGTTACTCATGGACAAAATGATTCTAGTGTTTTCTCTGCCCCTTCAAGTCTGACAACCATTGATTGTCCCTCATTTCTCAATGTCTGTCAAACAAATGAGTTTTTTGGAAAGAAATAATATTTGCCACCGTTTAAAAAGGTCTATTGTGTCCCAGACTAAGACACAAGTAGCTAGAGGTTTGGATGGAGACGGGGGAAAATGGGCTGGTTGGAGGCCGCTCTCTGGACTCAGAGCATCTTGGGTCCACTGCGGTCTGATTGTGACACAGGCTTGTGGGCTTTGGCCTCCTGGATCCAGAGACACATCTGCCAGAGTCAGGAAGAAGACAAAATTCTCATCCATCCTGGTGATCAGCAAGATAGAGATAGACAAAAACAAAAAATAAACAAATGAACAAAAACAGGTAAGACACACAAAAAATAGTTTTAAGCCAGAAAACTGCCCTATTCCTAAGTAAAGACAGCAAGGATGCCACACCCATGTCTACACCTTCCCCACACTGCAGAGTAAGTCAAGCCCCACAATGGTATGTTCATGCCCCATCTCCAATAGCATCCCCGGGTAGCAGACCGCCTCAGCAACCTCTCCATAAGGCTCCAGGACACGGATTCTCACTCCAGGAACCCACTGGGGGCCCCCAAAAGTGAGGGCTTTTTCCAAATAACATTCTGGCGTCCTTTTTAAACCTCTGTATCTCTGCTAAATCTGCAAGGCTCCATGGAGTTGGGTTGGAGCCAAGGTGGGATTAAGTGGAATTGTAGAAGTCTTCCGAATAAACAGTTTCCTACTATTAGCAACTTTGCACCTACAGCAAAGGCTCAACTTTTCCCCCTCCCTTTCTTAGCCAAGAAGTGTATATAATAATTCTGTTGTGTGAGATAAATTTGTTGTGTGGATGTGTGTGTAGTGGGCCACATATGTGTTTGCACCTCTATACACAAGAACTGCAAGGCCGTATCCATACCTTCCCTGCACTGCAGAATTGGCCAAGCCCCAAAGAAAACATGCATTTTTGGATGCCTACATAAGTGTTTTCAGTGTGTATGCATGTGTGCATATTTCTGTGTATGCGTATGTATGTGTAAACACGTATAAATATATATCCTTTCTCTCCTTATTGATTCTCTTCCAAAGATTTCATCAAATCTGATAACCATTCTTTTCCATTCCTATCCAAACCAGGTTTTCTGTTATGTCTGCTTCAAACATCACAAAACATAGGTTAATTTTTTTTAACAGCCTCAGTCATAGGACCTAGAACTGCTGTTTCCCCTTCCTTGCTGGCCTTGACCTTGCTGGGATATCTCCCAGTAGAATTCCCCAGAAACACGCCATCAACCGGGTTGCATGGCCAGGCATCTCAAGTCCTCCTTCTGGGTTGTGTTATAAATTTTGGCTGAGACATTGACACATGTCAACATGTTACTTTCAGTGACATGTTTGTCTTTTCTTTGTTAGCTTTGGTTCAAGGCCGTGAATCCATTTGGAGAATCGACGTTTCCAAGCCTAAGTAAAAGTCTTCTAATCTGCTTCATGGACTTTGGGGTTTCTCAATGCCTGCCCCCTCCTTCCATTGCTCTCCCTCCCCTCTTATTTTTCTTAGAAATCCAAGTGAAAAGGATATTTGGTGATCAAAGGGAATTCAACTGGCAGGGCATGAATGAAACAAACCAATGAGCTCCCGGTGACCTCTGTCTTTGGTTGGATCTTGATGAGATCCATCCCTGGTACCCACGTTTGCTGCCTCTGGGGGGACCGCAGCCATCTCTCTGCTTTTTCATCTGAGCTCTGTGATTCTTTTTATCTTTTCAATGGCAACAGCGATCTGTGCTGAGGTTTTAACCCTGCTTTGTCAAGTCTATTCTCTCTTTGGTCATTATTCAAAGGATCTTTGATCTATTTGAAGTCAGACTCCAGGGTACCTGCAGCATTCCTTCCAGGAGTTTTGAGAGCTCCAAAGCCATCTCCCTTTGCCCAGACGGGCTGCTTCTCTGCTCATTTCCTTTTGCCCTCGAGACAGTAATTTCCCTTGGTGGTGCTTTCATTAGCTGAAAAAGACGAGCCACAGCAGCTCGGCTCAAACGTGGCTTGGGAAAAGTGGCCTAAAAGTGAAGATGTGTTATGCATTCCTTGGGGCTGGCTGAAGGTGGCCAGCAGGAAGCCAGTTTATAGCAAAAGAAACACGGTTTTGTTGCCTCTTTCTTAAAAAAATTCTTCTTGGGCTTTGAACAAATAATATTAATATAAAGCTTGAACACACATCTTAATCATCAACCTTAAATCTAAATCAGTTTTGGCTGTCGCAGAAGTCCATTTACAAAGGGTAAAGATTTACCCCCATTAGGATGGCCTAAAGAATTAGTCACAGACTCTAAAAAAAAAACTATAGCAGGAGACAGCATGTGAGAATGAAGGGGGCAATTAAACCAGAAGTCAGACAACTGGATTCTAACCCCAGAACTGCTTCTGTGTGGCCGTGGGCAACCTATTTAATTACCCTGGGGTTCAGTTTCCTCATCTGTAAAAGGGGAGGGGGTGGACTTAAACCTCTAAATTTCTATGTTCTGAGCAAGCAAGCAATATCATAATAATCAAGTATTCTCCTAAGGCAACTACTTTGAAGGAAAAATATATTTATTTGGATATACAAGTTCTGGTGTTTGTTTTAAAAAAAAGATTTTCATTGCTTTATAGTCACACCTCGTATATTCCAGCTCCTGTTAGAGTCCTTTTATGACTCTGTCATTCATAAATTTGTCCAAACTCTTTTTTAATCCATTTACATTTCCTGTCTGTACCGCCTCTCAGGGTAATGAGTTCCATAACTTTATTATGTGCTAGGAGAGTATTATTTCCTTGTTTGCCCTAACTTACCTCAAGCTTCCAAACTGCCTGCTTGCCCTGGTATTTCAGAATTGGGTGAACAAGTTCATCCATAGTCTTTGCTTTATAAACTGGAGTTAAAATCATTTTAGGCTGCTTCATAAACAACAGCCCACCCCACGCCATTCCCCTAATCGTTATAGTTACTTGTGCAATAAATGTGGAAGCTAATGCTGTTAAGAAAGTCCTGGCTTCCAACGACTGAGAGTCAGGAGAGCCTGAAGGCCTAAAGCTTGGGCTCTAGAGTCAGACAAACCCAGGCTCCTATTCCAGCTCTGCTATTTGCCTTGTGGTCTCTCTGAGCCCCATTTCCTCATCTGGAAAAGAGAAAACAGTCCCTACGTCAGAAGCTGTTGTAAGAGTTGACTGATATAAATTTTGGAATGTGCCCAACACAAGCCAGGGACGTTGTAAATATCTCTCCAAATCTAGTGGTTGGTTCGGTGATAGTTAACGGATGCCGTGACACTAGATAGAGTTTCATGGGCAAGGTGTTATAGAATCATGGCTCATATCGTGAGCATGGGTCTAAATAAGTGGTTGACAAAGAATAATCTAAGCTTCAATGCATGAAAAAAGCATGCAAGGGGAGTGCCGTTCCATACGCGACCAAGTGGGTAGGATTTGAGGGAAGATCTTCGGCAACAGATAGATAGGAAATGTAATCTCAGCTTGAACTAAAATGGTATCAGATCATGGACAATAAATATTTACAAGGTAGTAGAGGATGTTTTAAACCAAAGAAGGCAGAGGAAGCCAATATGCTCTTTCCAAAGCAATGGCCTGAGTGTCTCAGAGAATAGAAATTCAACATCTAGATCTTACTAACAAGTTGTGTGACCTTGAGTAATTCAAAGCTGTCTCTAAGTCTAGGTTTCCTTGCACATAGAATGGAATCAGTCTAGTTCACTGACTTACAAACCCTGTTCCTTAGAACCTGTATTAAGGAAGAGAGGAAAGAGAGAGGGATGAGGATAGGATAAAGTCTTTGTTCCTAATTCAATCCAAGTAGCTATCTTTCTAAGGTCCTAAATGGGCTCATAAAGGAAAATTGCGTAGAACCAAAATCACTCTTTAAAAAACCCTTAAATCACCCCAATGTATACTGTGATAAGTTCAAGGAGCCAAAACCAAGTGAAGAAAAGCAAAGTCACCTCTCCTGTCTCACCCTGACTCTAGGGTATGCCATCATTGAGTCAAGGGCCAGGCTGACTTCTCTCTCTTTCTCTCTGTCTCTCTGTCTCTCTCTCTCTCACACACACATACACACACACATATAAACATACATATGGTTCCATAAATGCATGAACTAAAGCTATTACAATGAACTTCCCTTTAAGATTTAAAATTTGGTTTGTAAAAAGTCTTCCTAAGCTGGAAAGAAACAACTGATACCACTAGATTAGTTGCTGAGGTGCCTTCCACTCTAACAGAATGAGATTCCAACCAGAAGAATGTAAGCCCTGGCTCCAGGATTCTTATTAGAGAGATTTGGAGAGAATCCTTAAGAGGAAATTGGGACAATTTATTTGCACACCTAATCAGACAACCAACCGGTGTAGGAAGTGTATGGAAAATAGGCCAAAATATATAAGCATTTCTGCATGAATGCTGGAAGCCTAAGAACAACAAAAAGAAACACTTGGCATCCAGTAGATCCATAACCCAACTGGTGTCCCCGCAAGAAACTGGTTACAAGAAAGGAATGCAGAAGACTCCATAGTTATTCTCTGAAGACATGATCCCAATGTGTATTCAGCATCAAAATGACCAATAAAATTTCAGGCACATCATCAGCATGACTGCTTTTTAAAAAATACATAGATGCTTTATCCAACTCCTGAATAAAAACATGGCGCAACCCAACTAAGGTAATTTGCATCGTTCTCATTCTTATACCTCAGAAAGATGTAATGAGCTGGGCAAGGCAACGCAGAAAACAAAGAGAGAAAACAGGGCAAGAGGAGCAAGAGGAAGAGAGGGAGGGAGGGAGAAATGAAGGACAGACTGAAGTATTTCAAAGAGGAGTATTGAAATAATTAGAGTGATAGAAGATTCTTCAACAGAGAACGCTTGGAAGGGATGTTACCAATATCCACAAACTATCGACAGAATTACAAAGGAGAAAACAAGCTGGCCACGGTCTTTAACCCCATTCATAAGTCCTTAGAGAAAAGAGTGTAGGGACTCACCAAAAGCATACTCTATCCAATAAAGCAACATATATTTAAATGATATCTCATAGGTATAGTGTTCACATTTATCCACAGGAAATGCTTGGAACTGGTTATTCCACCAGGAGAATTCAACAGATGTTATAAATAATTCAAGAAAAGTTAGAAAAAAAATGTAGATAAATTTGAGAATTTGATTTAAGGAGAATGCAGCTCTTCATATATCTTTGGCCAAAGAACAGTCCATTTCTTATAGGGAACGTTGTCATCTTCAACCTGGAGCATGATTCTGGAGAATACTACTCAAAAGTCTGCACATTTTCGCATTAGTTTGCCAATGTCCAGAGGCAAGGACCAGCTCTTACTCTCCTTTATGTCCTTCGAAAGCTCCTGTCCAGCACAGTACCTCATACATATTCAGCAGTCATTTATATTTGCTGAAAGAAAGTTAATTGCATTGATTCATTGAAAGAGCTGGTTAAGTATGGTCTCTCTACAAGCTTTCTTTCTTTTTTTGTGGGGGGGGGCCACACTGTGTGGCTTGCAGGAACTTTGTTCCCTGACCAGGGATGGAACCCATGCCCCCTGCAGTGGAAGCACAGAGTCCTAACTACTGGGCAGTCAGGAAATTCCCTATACAAGCTTTCTTGGTACTTCCGATGTTCCCTTTGGATCCATAAGATCAGTCCCTAATAATCATTACATTTCCTGTCATCTGGAAGACATTCTTTCTGTGTTTTTTAACTTCTTTAAAAGATCCAACCTATTCGGTTCCCCAAGCATTCCATCTAATAAGCCTTTTATAAAAGTATGTGATTTGAATAACAACAGAATAAATGTAGCCTTGGCCTATTGTGATACTAGGAAACAGCCAGTGCCAATCAATTTCAAAACAAATCCCAGAGTTAGTGCATCCAAACACAATGGCAGTCAACCAGAAATTTTCTCCAGAGCATGACCATTGGTGCTGAGCCTGCTAAAGAAAAGGAGTATTTGTGAGCTTTCAGGATTTGTCATCATGTTCTTTGAGGAGCTACCAACCCGATGTGAGAGATGGAAAGTCTAAGCCCAGTTCTATCATGTAGGCACCTGTGGCCTCAGGTGAATGATTTAGCCTCCCTGGGCCTCATTTTCCTCATCTGTAAAGTGTAGAGTTTACTGACTCAGGTCATAACACCCAAGTCCCAGAACTGGATCCTCTTAAATCTATTGGTTAAGAAAACTAGATTTGTTTCTGTTTCCAGAAAGTGAGGTTTTGATTTCTATATTTGAGAATATAGATTCTCTAACTTACTCTAATTTCATTACAGCTCCATGAGATATTTGGAAGCCCAGAAAAGATTGTGTGGGGGGATGGGGGGGGAAGGTGGGGAGGGTTGCATAAGGCAGGAGTTTAATACTACCCTCCCCTTCAACTCCCCTGATTTGAGAAGAAAACCAATCTTCTCTGTGATGTGACCACACTTCATATATTTCCATGTTCATATTTATCAATGAGACAGCCCTTAAAGAAGAAATATTCCTTCTCAGAATCTTCTTAAGATCTATCCTCTACTGCACTACTGGATGAAAAACTGGAGAATAGACACTTTAGGCCACAGTCCTGAAATGGTTCAAGAAGTGGAAAAGCAGAGTCCTATGTGAAAAGAATGGGGCTACGAGAGCTGTAAAAAGAAGCTGGCCATGGAGAATTAATAGAAGTCTTGCTGGAGAAGTCAGAGAGGTGAGGCTCATTCTAGATAGCTGCAAACCCACGAGAAGACAGAAGCCTGCCTCAGAAGATGTTACAGTCCTTCCAGAATTCCAGTTCTTTACCAGCAAATAGAATGGACATCAATGAATGACGTGCCATGCAGCACTATAGCAATGGGCCAAGACAAAGAAGATGAGGACAAGAAAGGGCATGCTCTTCAAAGGCTCACGGACCAGCATGGCTAGTGACTGGCTCCTAAAAAATGCTATGAGAGTGTTTGTAAATAAATAACATAGAAATAAAAACCCTTGTAGTTCAAAACCCGCATGAAATAAGAGCCTGCCACAGACATCTTGGAACGCTTTCAGCATTGCTATCTACAAGACTTCTCCCTTCATATAAGCAATAGGCCTGAGATGTGACTGTGTCCTAACAAGAATGGATGATGAAAGGTCTCGTGCCCTTGCAGCCAATTTCATAGGACCTGGAGACATGCTTTGCCCTGTGGCGAAAGAGGATATAACAAAATAGAATATGAGGACTCTGCCTACAAGAAGATCACAATCCAATGGGTGAAGTAAATTATGCACGTGCCCAAAGTTACACACCTACCCAAGAGATGCCATCAGACAACGTAAGAAATAGCAAAAGACTAGTACAGACAGTATGTGCGATAAGTAAGAAGAATGTGGATGTAAGCAGGTCAGGGACATTTTCATGGAGAAGGGCTTTGAATTGTGGGCATGAGAGGCATAGTGGAGATGAAAGGAGAGACTTCCAAAAAGCTAGAAGAGTGAGTATAGATAGGCACCAACATCAGGGAAGAATGAACAGTTCGAGCAGGCTAGCACCATTTGGTGGCAGTAAGATATGACCTTACAGTGACTGGGTAGATCAGTTGGCCAGACTAAGCAACTCACACTTTATCCCGTGAGTAGTAGGGAACCTTTGATGATAAACAATGTAAGCTAGGCTCTTGGTCATCCAAAAGTGAGTCTAAAATATTGATCATTGTTCCTTGCTCTATTGAGTCCTTGCTCCTTGTAACCATAGAAACACTCTTCGGAGTTGCCCGCATCACATGTGGTTTTAACAGATTTTCTTCCTAAATTACAGGCATCCTTGCAAACGTGAGGAGGATCCTAGAATTGGAAGAAGTCTAAGAAGTTGCCAAATCTATTTCTCATCAATGCAGAAACTTTTTCTACAAGACCCTCAAGAGCAACGTATTCCCCAGGCTGGTAGAATACATTGAAAGTAGGAGGAACTCAGGAAAGGCTGATGAGTAAGCAAATGAATTCAACCACTTCTTAAACCTGGTCATTTGGATCTCACTTGCAGGATTGGGCAGCATTTATTTCTTAGAAAGTTCTTTCTTCCTTTGAGTTAAATTCTGTCCTCCTATTTCTACCACCCATTGGCTCTAGTTCTGTCATCCAAAGAAACATAAGAAATTTACTCATTTTTCCTTGTCCCTGCTCTTTTACTATTTGGAGACATTTGTTGGGTCTTAGCCTTTTCCTCTCCAGCTAAACACCTCCAGTTCCTTCCTAGAGCTCAAAAAAACCAACCTGCTATTGTGAATAATGCTGGATTCCCTTTTCTCCCTCTTCATTCACTGAGAAAGATGGGTTGCAGGAGGGATTGGGTTATAGATTCTAGGGGGAGGTGTCACCCAGAGGCTAGATCAGTGAGTCCCTGAACTTTTACATACGTGCCATGCTTCCCTGGGCTGTGTGTTCCGACCCTGCTACAGCTGAGGCCACTTGGCCATTTTCCAGTGAGCCTGATCCTTTCTCCCCGCAAGCTCCCAAACTCCCAAACTCCCATGCTGGAGGAGGATCTATGTGACCTGTCATCTTCCCACTGCTTCCATTTCCATCAGATGGCGTTTTCCCGGGAAGGAGCTTCCTCAGCGCCCTGCTGGCAGTCTTCACACTAGCCTGTCTACTCTAAATCGCAGCCATTACCATTTAAGCCCACTTCCTCCAGCTTGGTCCCCAGCGCCTCAAGCGAGCAAAGCAGCTGACTCCTCACCCTCCACACCATCATCCTTCAAATCCTCGAAAGCCATCATTAAATCACAATTCCACCAGTGTCACCACACCCCTAAGCTTCAGGGAAGGTTCGGCTACAAACCAACCTTCCACCTTCTAAGCAGAGGATCGTAGTCAACATTTCTAAAAAGGGAAACAGAAAGCACTTGAGCTCATCATACTTAATAAACATAAATATGGTTTCTGGAAGTTTGGGTTTTTCTATACAGTAATATTTTTTAGTTATGGACAAATATGTCCTATAAGTACATACATATTCTTCAGGCACTGAAATATTAAATGTCTTTGTGTGGTGGGTTTTGGTCAAAAGAGTTTGATAAACACAGTTTTCTGCCAGCCCAAAGCTGTGGCTGTCCCTAGTTAAGGGCTCTGTAATAAAAAGAGGGATTCTGAAGGTAGACACCACATCTGTCTTATTTCACCTAGACGTCCTCTCTCAGTATCTCCATGAAGTAGGTGTCTAATAAATATTTGCTAAATGAATGAAAACCACTCACTGGCTCGGTGACCTCTGAGACTCAGTCCCCTCATTTATAAAATGAATTTTCAGCACTTCTTGGTAAACTCTGAGTCCCCTCAAACCCTACCCTAAGAATCCATGACTATCTCTGGGTCCTAGAAAATGCTTTTGCCATGGCGAAATTTGGTTCCAGTAACATCTTTCTTCCCCCAAATTCACACTGTACAAATAACCACCACTGGGTAGGAAGTGTAAGGATAAGCTGGTGCTGAAAAAAAGGCTAAGAAAAAAAATAATAAAGTAAATCCTGCCCAGTGTATGTCAGGCTGTGGTTTGTACTAGATTAATGAAAGCCCCACATGGCATAATTGTGTTTACAGTGAGCTTATAGGAGTTTTCCCTCAAGGTAGGGAAAGGGGATCGGGTTAAACAAATTATTTAGCTTTTCCTGACCTGAACTGGCAACAGGGATGGGGAACGGTAGTTGAGGAATGGCCTCCCCAATTCCAGCCCAGATTCTGCTCACCTTGAGTGCTTTTGCAACCGGAGGCTGGTCTTCCTTCAGGGAGGTAGAAAGCAATTCCTAGGCACTACCCTAGAAGGCCTAAAGCCCCAAATTGTTTCCTGTGGGCCAACTGTACCTTGTCCAGTTGTGTAGAAGACTCTCAGCTACAAGGCAGCAAGTAACTGGTATTACAGGAATGAAAGGTCCTGCTTTTTGGATGGAAAAAGTGAAGCAAATAAACAAATTTGATTGCCCAGAACTAGAATCCTGTTATCTTTATTGCTATGACTCGGCTCTTCTTCCTGAAACAGAAACACTTCATGGAGTTACACGCAGCCCACATCCATAGGAGGGTGACACCCTGAAGTTCTGATAAGAAGAAAACACAAATCTTATCTGCTGAGTCTACACAACACCAAAAATCTAATTTGAATGAACACTTTACTCAATGTATTTGATGAAGGACCTATAGCTCCGGCATAGTTGACTTTGGTCTAAAAGCAAATTAATTTTAACTACAGCTTAGGGGATATGGATATAATGTTGCTTAGTTTTTTTTTTTGTGTGTGTGTGTGTGTGTGTTCAGTCAATCCATAGCCACTGCCAGTTTCTCTTTAGTCTCTGAAGATATTTTTAGGTATGAGACTGTACTAACAGGATGTATGTAATTTATTGGCAGAACTTTCCTGTCAACCCGTCAGTCATTTCTGATTCCAAATTACACGGGCCCAACCCAGGTCTGGGATGCATTCACATTAAATGATTGCGGATCGTTTATTTCAGAAATGATAGGTTGGAGAAAATGTGCTTTGCACATGAGAAATGAAATCCCACAGCACATCAGGTTTCCTGTTTCCTTGAGATCCTCCTTTTTTCCATTTAGTCTCTATTTTCACTTTTCCTCCCTCTCACTGAAAGGTCTTGAGAGGATTCAAATACAGATCAGGAAAGGCCTAACTACCCACTCCCTGGCCCGGGGTTGCATAAGACCACGCACGCGCCCGGAGGGGAAGAAGGAAGGAATCACAGTCACGACTGGCACTTGATACGGCCCCTGGGAGCTCAGCAAGTCGGGAGAGGCGGTGTGATGACCCACCTTTGCAGGCTCAGCTGGATTAGGTGACTTGGCCAAGGTCACACAGAAAGGGTGAGGATGCAGGAACGTGAGCACATGCTCTCACGATGGTGTGCTCTTCTCTCCCCACTGTTTGTGAGTTCCCTCGTGGTTACTTCTACCCAGCACCACATCTGTACCAATAAGCCAAATCCCGTATCAGTGTGGGTTCAGTCAGAGAAGCACAGCCTCTGTGAATGTCATGGAGGACGGGATACCTTCTGCGGGTACGTCTTAACTGTCATGGAACTGGCTTACCGAGCTTCTCTAAATCCTTTGCCTGCTGTCAGTGTGGGCAACCAGGAAGGGAGGACGAAGGTGAAGTGGGAAAGGTCAAATCCAACAGGAACGGTGTGCAGCCCTTACCACCTCCAGTCGTTTTTTAATTGAATGAAAGATTCTTTAAATTCCATAGTGCTTTACAATTTTCAAAAGTTTCACACACATGATTTCATGCAATCCTATAATAACCCTTTTCTCCCGCCACGCCTATATTATCCACCCCCCCCCCACTGCTAACGGCTAGTTTGTTCTCTATATCTGTGTCTGCTTCTTTTTTTGTTTTATTCACTAATTTGTTGTATTTTTTAGATGCCACCTTCCAAGTTCATCCATGTTGCTGCAAATGGCAAAATTTCATTCTTTTTTATGTCTGAGTAGTATTCCATTGTACATATATATATATACACACCACATCTTCTTTATCCATTCATCTGTTCATGGACACTTAGGCTGCTTCCGTATCTTGACAATTGTAAATAATGCTGCATTGGGGTGCATGTCTCTTTTCAAATTAGTGTTTTTGTTTTTTTCAGATGTATACTCAGGAGTGGACTTGCTGGGTCATGTGGTAGCTCTATTTTTAGTTTTTTGAGAAACGCCCATACTGTTTTCCACCATGGCTTCACCAATTTACATTCTCACCAACAGTGTGCAAAGGTTCTCTTTTCTCCACGTCCTTGCCAGCATTTATCATTTGTGTTCTTTTGATGACAGCCATTCTGACCCCTCACCACCTCCAGATGGTGTGAGCCCTTTCCCTGGGGAGCTATACTCAGGCCAGGCCCGGGAGTTGAAGAAGCTGGGTGAGGAGTTCTGGAGGCCTGGAAGCCACCCTGAGCCGGCGAGGCTAGCCAGCAGATCAGCCCCAGGAGACCTGCTCATACTTCTGTAAACAAAGCTGGCCCATAAACAATTATACAGTTTGGACTTTGTGACTGTTCTTAGGTAATTTTTTTTATTATTGAGATTTTATTTATTTAAGCTTTTAATAGAGGTATAAGTTACATATTATGAATCTTAGGTGATTGATACTAATAAACGCATGCATCCATGCATCCATTTAACAGGAACCCCTATCAAGGTACACTCCATGACTCCAGAAAGTTCCCTCCCAGTCAACACCCCTCCCCCGCTACCACCAGAAATAGCCACTGCTCTGATTCCCTTGGCAGTAGATTTGCTTTGCCTACATTAGAACTTTATATAAATGGAATCATACAGTACTTACCCTTTGGCGTCATGGATTCTTTTATGTAACATAACATTTGTTAGATTGTCCATGTTGTTACGTGTATCAGTAGATCATTGCTAAGTAGCATTCCATTACATGGATGTATATGAATCGACCCATTCACCTGCTAATGGACATTTGGGTTGCTTTTACTCTGAGGCTATTATCACACAATTACTATGAACATTTTTGCACAAGGCATTTGGTGGGAGGGCATGTGATTTCACTTGGATAAATACTTATGGGTGGAATTACTGAGTCATAGGTAGAGGAATATTTAATTTCATTAGAAACTGCCAAACTATTTTTTTTTTAAATGAGACGTTATGGGTTGAATTGTGTCCCTCCACAATTCATCTGTTGAAATCTTAACCCCCGCTACCTCAGAATGTGACTGTGTTTGGAGACAGAGTCTTTAAAGAGGTAATTAGGTTAAAATGAGGGCATTAGAATGGGCCCTAATCCAATATGATTGATGCCCTCATAAGAGGAGATTAGGATACAGATACACCCAGAAGGAAGACCTGAGAAGACACAAGGGGACGATGGCCATCTATCCACCAAGGAGAGAGGCCTCAGAAGAAACCAATCCTGCCCACACCTTGATCTTAAACGTCTAGCCTCCAGAATTGTGAGAAAATAAACATCTGCTGTTTAAGCTAATCAAACGAAGTTGTGGTACTTTGGTATAGCAGCCCTTGGAGCCTAGCCTAGATGCTTGGCTACCATTTCCCACTCATCCCCTGCCACTGTCACCTTCAATTGTCCCACTCCAGCCACCCTGGACATTTTGCCATTTCCTCCGCACGCCAAACCCACTCCCGACTCTGGGACTTGGCGGTTGATATACTCTGCCTGGAATCCACTTCCCCCACATTGCTGCCTCCCTTCTTTCATCCTCAGCTCAAATGTCACCTTCTCAGAGAGACCTTCTCTGACCATGCTACTAAAACAGTCCCCATCGCCCCCCCATCCCTCTCCATCACCAGCTAACTTTTTTACTTCATAAGAGATTTGACTTTCTAACGCATTACATCTGTCTTGTCTTATCTCCCAAGGTAGACTGTAAGCCCTACAAAGCAGACACAGAATTGTTCAACACTGTACATTTGGAATCCACAGAAGAAGACTACAGAGGGTACTTAGTAATTATTTATTGACTGAATAGTTTTTGTTTTTGTTTTTGTTTTAATTTATTTATTTATTTATTTTTGGCTGTGTTGGGTCTTCGTTTCTGTGCGAGGGCTTTCTCTAGTTGTGGCAAGTGGGGGCCACTCTTCATCGCGGTGCGCGGGCCTCTCACTATCGTGGCCTCTCTTGTTGGGGAGCACAGGCTCCAGATGCGCAGGCTCAGTAGTTGTGGCTCACGGGCCTAGTTGCTCCGCGGCATGTGGGATCTTCCCAGACCAGGGCTCGAACCCGTGTCCCCTGCATTGGCAGGCAGATTCTCAACCACTGCGCCACCAGGGAAGCCCGACTGAATAGTTTTTTAAAAAAGAGAGAACAAGTTCTATGCACTGCCTGGCACAGAACCGTTGCTAAACAAATAATGTTATTATAATTCTAAAGCTATGTAATCATTGAAACCATAAGAAAATATCATCACGTGGTTACAGTTCTCAATTTAAGACACAAAAATGGACTTTAAAAAACAAGTATAAATTATAAGCATGTTAAAAACATCCCCATATTCAGGCATTAATTAGGTTTCTTGCATTAAGCATAGTTTTCTTTTCCATTCTTTATTTAAATTTTTTAACTCTTTTTTTAATTGTAATCTATACCCTGAAATTTTTCTGCAAAACCAAAACTCCGTGGTTGAAAGCCTTGCAATGAAATAATTTTGAGTAACATCTAGAGTTTTGTATTTCCCATGTCTTCAGGGTCTGATAGCTTCTGTATGCCTGTTCCCAGGATGTTTGGCTGTGCTGCAATTCCTACCCCTAGATTTCATGAGTATTCCTTTGTAGCTAAAATAATCACCTTAACTCACTGAACTAGAATGATTCTCTTATTTAATAGAACTTCTTCATTGGGTGTCTGTATCTTTCAATCAATCATAAAAAACTAAAAAGAACAAGTCTTCTCTCTTGTAATCTTTTTTCACTTAACTGCATAATGTGAAAATCTTTTCATGTCAACAGGTATACACATGAATGACTTTAAATGGCTACATACTATTCCATTGAGTGGCTAAAATACGAAATCTTACCAGTCTTCTATAATTTGACTTTTAAGTTTCAAGGCTTTGCTTTTCTCCTTACAATTTTTTCACATCTTAAATAGCAGTTTATTTCCATAAACTGAATTGCCAAGTAATTCTTAGCTTATTTTAATCAAGTAAATGCAGAGAGCAAGTATACCCTCCCACTGAAAAGATCCAAGAAGTGGGTAACACTGAGCATTACTAAATGTAGCAAAACCACTACCTAACTTTAAAATATATAAAATGATCTTATCTAGAACTTGTTCTAAAAGAGCTGGATACATATTTTCCCCTTAAAAAACAGTAAGTGATGTTCCCAGTAAAAACATCTTAGGAAAATTAAACTTTAATACTTGCTCATTAAATAGTATAAACTTTAAAATCTCTTTGTTTTTTTTTTATTTTTATTTCATATTGAAGTATAGTTGATTAACAAAGTTGTGTTAGTTTCAGGTGTACAGCAGCCTGATTGAAATCGTAAACTGGCTTTTGATTAAAAGACAGAACTTGTATATTTTCTTGTGAAACTTGAAAAGGTAAAAGACTTAAAATGAAAGGATTCAAAATAGTGGGGCATTTTATAAGTTCATGGTGTCTGTAATATATCTGAACAGGGAATGGGCTTCAGAATGGGATGAAAAAGAGCTGATGTCACACGGCCTCTGTCCCGACCAGTGCAAGGACAGAGCTGGATGGTGCTGGTGCATTCTGCTGGCTTTGGCAGAAGACAGCGCTTCTAAGAGCCAGGTCTGAAATCTCGGATGCTAGTTATCCCTAATGAGGATAATTGGATCCCTCTTTCTCAAATCATAGGCTTGAGAAATTCCTTACTAAAGTGTTCCCTAAAATTAATTTTATTTTTAACTTCATTTTATAGCTGCTGCTCATGCAGCTCTGACTATTGAACTCAGGTAGGTGTGCTTTGCAGAGGGGGGCTGGTGGAGGTGCAGGGGAGCCCATGTTTCTCTCTTAGCTTGTTTTAGCCCAATTGTTACTCAGCCTTTGAACGGAATGGATTCTAAAGGCTCAGAGTGCTCCGTTAGCCACTCTAATTATTCCAGAAAAATTGAATTTCCAGGAGTTTAAGTTATTTGAGGAGGGAGAATGACAGGCAAAGGCCTGTGGTCTACAAGACAGAACCAAGAGGTTTCTGGGGTGTCAGCACAAATCACTGCATTGCATTGCTCTGAGCCTGATGAGAGGGTTGGGCTAGATGTTCTCTTGTATCTCCCTAGATTCTGAGATTTTGTGACCCAGTTGTCTCTGGGAGAATTCAAACTTCTTTCCTAAAAGACTTAATCACTTCTTAAGTTAATTTGGAAATTCTCACTTGAGCTGGACACAATATTTTGAAAAAAAAAAAAAAAGTCATTCCCTTATGACTTCTGTTAACTACTGTAGAGCAAGCAGTTAATTCTACTCATACTTGGGCTTGGGAACTCATAAACAGCACATTCTCAGCCTGGGGGCTCTGTGAATCATCGTAGCCTCGCCGTCATTTTAAATAATTCAATGGAGTTTAATAGCAAGTGTTTAATTCAACACACTGACTGGAATTCACCAGTCTAAGGCACCCTAGACTGAAGATATTGTGGGAGATAACAGAAATTAATGAGTTTCTTTCTTACTTCATTCAGATGACCAGCTGAAGTTATCTCCCTTGCCTGAGTTAGAGAACTCCCTAGCTCTCCTCTCTTCTGCTTCCTCTTTCTCTTGGGCAACCATGTGCATTTGTGATGTGTACATACAGGTGTATGGAAAAGCTCAGCTGATTGGAAATCCTGCAGGACTTTGGACAAGGGAGTGAAGATCAGACCCCAGAGAGTTAACCTAAAGCACACTACTAACTTATAGCCCACTATTTCTATAGCAAAGGAGCAATTTTAATGCAGAAAAAAATAATATGGAGGCTCTGCTGTATCACTTGTATTATAAAAACTGGGGGAGAGGAATCTTCAAAGATGGGAGAGACCTGAGTGACTGAAGCAGTCACGTTCACATTGTCTGGAAGGGAAGCATGTTAGAAGACAAATCCCAGAGCCGACGGCAAGGCAGATCGCTGGAATCTTCCCTAGATACCTGCTCAACCTTGGGGCCCCCAGGGACCAGCTGTTTGGGCAGTGAAGGGGGTATAAAGTGATAATGTGGTACTGAGTTTGCAATTTACTTTTCTTGATTTGTTTCAACCTCATTTCACAGACGTAACAATGCTCATTTCACACCACAATAAAGTATTGAATAGAATCTAGGGAAAGGGGCAGAGAGATCTAATTCAGGGCTGAAGTACCATAGCAAGACTGGTCCCAAACTTGAACTTTTAGAGGACATCCCCTGAGGAATTGTAAGAAATGGACATGAGGGGAAAAAAACCTCGTCTAATGCTTTGTCTATGTCTTAAGACTTATGAAAAAAGATATTGAAAGCTATAGCATCAGGACCCAATCCACGCAACTGGACTTGGGAAAATGTCATCCTAGGAGAACCTGCTCTGTTTCTTACATCTCCATTTGTCATGTGGCCCTAGAGAATAATCTGTTGTCATCCAGGTAGAAGTTCATTCCTACAGACTCCTGCTGCAATCCAGTTTTGTGAAGAACGTAGCTTCTCTGTGAAGCTTAATTGCCTCCATCAGTGTTTCTGTGAAAAAAAATACAAAAGAATATAAACTGGGGCTACTGCCCACTAATAGCTCATAACCTACATTTTGTTTTACTAGTAGGATTTCTTTAGCACTTAAGTATATAGTGTTTAATTTATATTATTTATACACATTTCAATAAATTTTCAATATGGATAATATCCTGTATGCTTCTTTTTTCTTAGCGGTAGATATCCTTTACATACTTACTTTATGTATTTACATATATAATTACATATCAGTACTTTAGAACTTTAGGCACTGAGCTTGCAACATTATAATGCAATAAAATGACTCAGAATAGAAAATTAAAAAGAGAGGTTCTAAAAAATTTTAATTAGAGAGGGGATATTGTTTTGTTAAATGCCTGCAATGTAAGAGTAAAAACATTTGAAAACTAAGTTAAGCTTGAAGCTCCCTTGCAGCCTTGGCAGAAAGGGAAACATATATCCTAATGAGACAAAGCCTTTCCCCTGTGCTAAAATATACTTGGAATATTACAGAGTCCTCTATTTGAGACCTTGAAAATATAATGGATGTCCTCACCCTGAGTTTTATAGAAGACACAAAAATTGTCTTCCATATGGCCATAAAATAAAATCTGAGGGTACATTATCCATCAAGATGGACAGGAAACTTGAACATGGGGGCAAAACCCAGCTCTTTTCATGACAGTTGCCAGGATGATATCAATAACGTTAGCAGTGAAGGTAAGATTTCCCCAGGGAAAAGTGAAAGTCCCACAGGCAGACCATAAATAACTATAGGAAGAAGCTCTCCACCCTGACACAGAGGATCTTATATTTGAAAGGATAAGTATGAAAATCCAGACATAACCTAATCCTCGCAAGTTGTGTTCAAGAGTCACTCAATTCTCTATGTCTTTAAGGTCTGGCGAAAAACATTAAAATCCTAATTCTTTTAAAATGAATTGGAGCCACTTAAAGTTGTGTTCTGTTAAATCAACACACCATATTATTTTGGTCAATTTCATCTACTAGTGAAAAAGCAAAGCAGTCAAACCACTGATTTCGAATGGTGTAGATACCTCCAAAAAGGAAAGCAATCAGCAAAAAAAAAAAAAAAAAAAAAGAAAGCCTTCCATCTCTTTCCTTCATTGTACCAGAGCACCAGTTACTAAGAATCTCAGATGAGTAGAGAAATAACTATTAAAAAATTGAATTCTTGTCTACACAATGCCAAAACATCTAGTAAGTCTGGTTAAAAAAAAAAAAAAAAAAAAAGTCAACCCAGATGTTTGGCACTATATAGACAAAAACATCCAGATGACTGGCTGAACTTGCGAATAAACTGCTGAAATGGGCCAGATGTTCCGGCTTCTTTGGGCTTCAGAGCCTAGGGGGTCCTTGGGGACATCAGGAGAAAGCAAATGTTCCCTCTGGAGCTTCACCACCTGCATGCCTTCCTTGGAAACTGAAGTGGGTGTGTAACAGCGGGGTTTCAATTAAAAACGTCAACGACTGCCTTAGAAAAATCAAGGAAAAAGTACGAAAAGGCCGTAATGTGATATTTATCTGAAATCCGTGTTTTGGGAAGTCACTGAGTCACATCTATCTTGAGGCACTGTGGTTGCATATCTAAATATTCTTCCCCTTGAGACTTTCTCTTTCAACCCAAGTTCTGGGCTACCCTTACCCAACCCAGGGGGCAGTGGTTTTTCACAGGCAACCGTTAACGCTGAAATCTACAGCTCTCTGTTTCCCCACATCAGTTTTGTCCCTTCCTTGCTCCCTTCTTCATGGTTCCTGTTATATCTTTTCTTTCCTACAGAGGTGTGCTAAGTAGGAAAGGGAGAATCAGAATCAAGCCAGGGATTCTTCTGGTACAGCCCAGCCATGGGCAGTCCTGGCAGAAAGGCCCAATGCCAGAGCTGGCAGGGCGAGCAGAGGGGACAGAGGGGCCGGGATGCTGAGGGATGCTGCCCTCCACAAAAAAGAGACCCACATGGCTGCCAGCCAGCCAGCAGAGGCTCCAGCAGCACTCAGGCGGATATTAACTGACAGGGTGGGACAGAGCCACAAAACCCAGAGTCCCCTCCAGCAGATTTGTCTAAAATGGTGCCTCGCAGGAAACTGAGGGCAGCAGGAAGGGAAGAGTCTCATCAACTACCATGTGATTACTGAGCTCCCAACTGTATTTAGAAAACAACTTCGGCTTCCATCAGAAAGTTCAGATATGCCTTGAATCCATGATCTAAGTTTTGTTTTCAGAAAGGGGTCTGTTTTGTTTCTTTTAAAAAACATCCTTAAAAAGATTTCCTTTGAGTCAGTCTTTTCTGTAGTCACCTTCCTTGGGAGACTTTCTGCTTCTCTGTAAAAGAAAAGCTGTGATTGCTTTCTTGTCCCCCTCCAGAAACACTTATTCAGACAATTTCCCGACTGCCACTGGAGGAGGAGTTTCTGCATCTCTCATCAGGATACAATTAACAGAACAAATGAAGTGATGTGGGAAAGAAAATAGAAAAAGGAGTCATTCCCACTGTTCCTCTTGAAGTCGTCCCTGCACTCTGCTGGGCTGAAGGAAATCAGAACAGCAAACTTGAGAGCTGAAAGAACATTAGCTACACACCCACCCCAAGACCCATAGGACACAACCCGATTTCACTCATGTCAAAAGATGGCACAGACAGACGGGAAAATTTAAACACAAAAATAAAGTGTTATTTTCCTCTCTTTGGATTAACAAAAAACTCCTTCTCCCATTTCTAACCACCCCCTCCCCTGGCTCCCTCTCCCCTCCCCTCGCCCCCTCCTCTCTCAGGGGTTGGCTTTATTTAAAAAACTATATTTCTGCCCAGGCATTCAAAAATGCTGAGTGCCTCAAGCAAAGTAGTAGAATAAGCATGTTTCTTACTGCTTCTTGGCAACTCTGCGGCCCAAGACCTGCTTCCAATTAGGGATCATGTGGCTTCAGTTTAGTATTATCATGAAAATGAAATTACCACTTTAGAAAAGTCAAGTTATTTTGGAAGTGAAAACTGCAGGTCAGAGCCCACCAAAATTCCAAAAAATTTGCTCAAGAAACATCTTATTGCAGGGTCAAACTGGTCTGGCTGATAAACATCCTAGGGTTTGTGATATGTGCCTCTCCTCCGGCAGCTCCACTGCCCCCAACCCGGCCCTAGGTCAAGTTCATTGTCCTTGGGAAAAAGGTATCCCTCTGATGGCAGATCCAAGCTTGCTCTGCTTGCAAAGCAATAGTACCGTCTTTTCTGATCCTCTGATGTACTTGAACCAGTGGACCTCATGCACTCACCTGGCTGGGACATAGTCTACCTTAGCTGGCTCTTTCTCTCCTGAGGTTTCTATTCCTTGCCCAGCCCCGCCACCCCACCCACCCCAACAAGATTGTAAATTCCTGAGAGCAAGGGCCATGTCTTTTTTTGTAGCTTCATAAATTCTTAGAACAGGAAGGGACCAGATCCAATTGCTTCATTTTAAAGATAAGGCCTATTAACTAGTTCTGGCACACACGCTCTGAGGACTGAGGTCTCTGTCCACAGCCAGGTCAGCCCAGAGCCCACAGAATGTCTGACAACAAGGATGCCCTTCAAAAGTGTTGCAGACCAGACCCGGGGGACCTTGCCTATCAGCACAGTGGTTAAGACCCTTGAGAGTCAACCCAGCCAAAATAATACATAAATAAATAACTTAATTAATTAATTTTTTTAAAAGTTTATTAAAAAAAAAAAAAAGACCCTTGAGATTCAGAAAGACTGGGTTCAAATCCTGGGGCCATCACCAACTAGTTCTGTGACTTAAGACAAATTGCTTTACCTATTATAGGCTTCATTTATTCATGTGTAAAGCTGGGAAAATAGGGTTTGCTGAGGAGTAAAGAAGGTAATGTACGTATTTAGTCCATGCGCCTATCATTAGGAAGCACTAAATAAATGGATATTGTTTTATTGTCATTATTATTTGGCATGTCTGATGGAACCCAAACAGAGGGGTTTCTTTTAGAGAAAGCTCCAGCGCTTGTCGTATGAAAACATGGGTTTATTTGGAGGAAATGGTCTGTATCGGCTTTTTGGAACCATCTCTGTTATTATGAAATTCCAGGAACTGGAATAAAATAACAAGGGGGTGGGAGAGAGGGTGAGCGGATGGCTCACAAAGCAACTGGAAGCAACCAGCCCGGGGGTCACGAATTGAATGAGCACCTACTGTGTGCCAGGCGCTGTGTCTGGTGCTGCAGGAAATCCAGGCCATGTTAGACGTGGCTCGGTCTCCAAACGCTCACAGTCTACTTAGACACATAGAATTCACGGGAAGAAAACTAAAATTCCAGCTGTGGGTAGTCTGTCTCAAGGGGTCTGTTGATCACAAAAACTACAGAAGTACAGAAGAAACAGGATGCCTTCCAGGTGGTGTGGGCAGGGAAAATGTCACAGAGAAGGTGAAACTTCAAGAAGGCTTTGAAAGTTTGCCATTTGCAGCAACATGGATGGACTTGGAAGGTATTACGCTAAGTGAAACAAGTCAGACAGACTTGATGACATTGCTTATATGTGGAATCTAAAAAACACGGCAAACTAGTGAATACAACAAAAAAGAAGCCGACTCACAGATATAGAGAACAAACTCATGGTTACCAGTGGGAGAGTGAAACGGTGGGGGGGCAATATAGGGGTGGGGGAATGGGAGGCACAAACTACTGGGTGTAAGACAGGCTCAAGGATGTACTGTATAACACGGGGAATACAGCCAATATTTTGTAGTGACTGTAAATAGAAAGTAACCTTTAAAAATTGTATAAAAATTAAAAATAAGACAAAGTAGGTTTTGAAGCACTGGGAAGACTCAGCTAGGTGGAGATGAGGAAGCAGCGCTCCTTACGCTAAAGGAAGAGTCTCTGTGAAGCCCCAGATGTAGGGATTTCAAGATGTGTTTAGAGGCAGTGAAACCAGCCTGCCTAAAGGTAGAGGTACACCTACAGGCTTAGGGAACAGAAGATTAGAAGAGTTGCTTGAACATACACTGTGAAGAGCTTTGAATGCTTCGCTTATCACAGGGCCTTAGCATGACTGTGCCGAGTATGAGTCACCTTAGCATTGTGCAGTGTACAACCTAAACAACTGTCCTTAGCAGCTTGGTTAAATCTTTGGACTTCATCTTGCAGGTGGCCATGAGACACTGAAGATTTTCGAGTAAGATATCAGGGTCTGATTTTTATATATGTTGTTGAGGACATTGCACTCAACTTGGAAGAGTTTTAGAAGTGGGTATCGCCAATTCCATGGAATAACTGACCACCAATTACCAATTTGGGTGTGGAGAAGGAGGGAAGTCATGGTGCTTTAAAGCCCTGGCTCTTTACGATTCACAGTCTCTGCACCTTTGGAGTTTAAGGAATCTTGGTCCAAGTTAACAATTTTTCAAAGCTGACTGGGGAGAAAAATCTCAGAATAGAACATATTCCAGCTGTCCTATCTTTATTGTGGGCTGTTCTAAAATTCTCCTTCTCTAATAGCAGAATGTCTGAAAGAGTTTAGAGGAGGAGGGGCAGGCTGTGGGGCTGAGGAGAGGGAAACACAGCCATGGTACCATCTAAACCTCCTCAGAGGCAGGAAATGAAGGAACAGGTGGATGCGGGGACTCGGTCACGATTCTTCCATTTTCCCTTTCACTGTCTTTGAGAACAATCGTTCTGTGACTTACGTCAAAAACAGAGACAAATCCAGGATTGTGCCAAGAAAAACTCCCCTGGATGTAGCACAATACTGAGTCTAACGTGAGGTGGAGAGCAAGGAGGGGAGACTATCACAAAAGGAAACAGCCGCGTGTGGTCCTCCTCACACACATTGGCAATTGATGGGTGAGTTTCTGTATCACGGGCTACTTCAGATGCCATCCAGCTCGAGTCTTTACCCCACTGCACCGGGCAGACAACCCCACGGCACCCGGAGGCTCCCAGACACCCCTGGCCCTGGGTTCCCCGTGTCATAGCTCCTACTGACCACTTCAGGGAAGACTGAAACTCAAAGGAGAGCAGAAATTTTCTGCAAGGCAGGAAAGGTGTGGAGCAGATGCTGGGGATGGGGGTGCCAAAGGGATGGAAACAGATGCCTGGGAGTTTCTGCCATCAACACCTACTTGTAGATTCAAGTTTGAGCCGTCATTTGCAGATGCCTGTGTAAAATAATCCATCTCCCATGACCTCAGCGGAACATGACTTGGCTGGCGGGGACAAAGCCTCCTGAGGAGAAAAGCAGCTTGCCCAGATCTTCACAGAAAGCTGAAAAGATCCCAAGATGGGCCCCACTGCTTTAAGGCAGGAGGACTGGAGAGAGGTCAGGGACCCCAGAGCTACACCAAAGGAGCCTTTTCAAACCCTGTGGTTGACCACAGGAGAGAGAAAACGTGGAGGGAGAGCCCAGGGGTGGAGGGTGGCTCTCCCCGCACACTCTCCCAGGCCCCTAGGGAGCACCAGGGACCATGTCCGCATCTCCTCCTCCTCCATCTGCCACTCTCGGACACACCCAGGAGAGTCATCTGTTTCCTCAGGAGAGAGCAGCACAGGCAAAGCCCAGCTGAGCCCACAGAATCCCATCCCAGAGCTGCCCCCAGCCCAGGGCAGACCCCTAATGGATGTGCCTGGCGGGACCCCGGGAGACCCAGGCATGAAACCAGAACAGAAAAGAAAATGACTCTAGATTGCTGACAGGCAACCCCGCATCCGTGGACTGCAGAGGCGGGGGTAATGTACAAACGCAAACCGAGCAGCTAGCAGAGTGGGGTTCTGGGTGGCTGGCATTCCACCAGCACGGCCACCGGGGCGGCAGCAGGGATCAGCAGCATTTAGCCTTTTTTCTGTCATTTCTTGCAAATGCTGCTCGGACCATCTCGAGATCAGGGCCTCGCGTAGGATTCCAGAGCACCGCCGGGGCACTCGGTGTGCTGACAATTCAGGAGGAGAGGATGCCACGAGGTTCCTTGCCTGTGGTCAACACCACTCATTGTGATGAACGGGACATCCCCTCGTTTCTCTCTCCCGCCTCTTTCTTTCTGCTGCCTTTTTCTTACACACAGAAGATGTGTGTGTATGCATACATATATACATATAGAATACTGTAAAATACATAAAATATAACATAGTGTAATACAAATACAATAGATCCTTGTGTATCAGCATAGAAGTCAAGATCCTTGAGACTGGCTTTCGGGCAACGGCCGGTTTTATCAGCCCAGCACTTTGAAAATCAGCTCAGAGCAGGGTTACTTCGAGATCTCTATGCTACCAGTTTTCAGGAGGAACCAGGTGTATTTCCCTTAAGCATTCCAAAGGTTCTCTGTGAGTGGATTCTTTTACTCAGCTCACAAAACCAGAAGCTTCCATTAGCTTCCATGACTGTCACATCAACAAGCTTCCAAGGTTGGGCAAACAGTTGGTAGCATCTGGCAGAGGTTGGCTCACACGTGAAGATGGGGAAGGGTCTCCTCTAAGTGCCACGAGCTTCTGCCTCCTTTCCTGAACTTCTCCTCACCTCACCTCTCCTGCCATACTGTTTTAAGAATGAACTGTTCATCCCCACCATCCCAGTTCCATCCACGTCTCTAGATGGATGGCAGCAGGAACACACCTCACTCTGCTGGTCTTTTATATCACTGGAGATGTAGAGATAAAATTCTGAAAAAAGTGCTCCAGTATCTCTGGGCATTCAAAATATCCACAGAGGCCATGAAATCTGAATTTGTGCATCACCCAAGCTGTCACCACCACCTGGAATCACCCCCCTTGTCCTCCTGTACCTACTTCATCTCCAGCTACAGATGCCCACGTCAAATTCCTTCAAGAGGTCCCGAGCTCATTCATGCATCAGTAAATGTTTCTTGAACATGCACTACGTGCCAGCACTGCCTGTTCTAGGCCCTGGGAATAAGGCGGTAGGCAACACTGCCAAAGTCCCTGCCCTCCTGGGTCTTACAGTTAAATAGTGGAAAAAGAAAACAACTACTTCATAACATGGCAGGGGGTGATAGGGGCTAGAGGTAAAAATAGACTTGGTTAAGAGGATTGAGAGTGAACTAAAGGAATTGGGTAGCACAGCAGATGGCAAGGGGCTGGTCAGAGGAGCCCCTCTGAAGGGGAAACACTTGGCAGGGATTGAAGTGCAATCAGAGAACCTGCACAAGGACATTGGTCACCTATTAAAAAATCCTGAATTCCCTATGGCAATGAAAGGTGGTAATAAAAATCAAAGTTCCTACGTTATTTCAGCACCTAATCACTTATCACGTGCTTTACACTCACCACTTCATTAGCTTCTCGCTACTCTCTGAGGTGTTATTTGTGCTTTAAAGATGCTGATATGGAGTCCCAGAGAGGGGAAGGGACTTTCCCAAGGCCATTCAGAGAAAACCCAGTGGCAGGGTGGGATTAGAACCCGGTTCTCCTAATTCCCAGCCAAATGCTTCCTAGGAGAATAGATAATGTTGGACGACATTACTGTCAGCCATATTTTTGCTTAAGACTTCAATCAGAGGTACATGCCCCAGATATATACCCCTGTCTGTGTGCAGCCCCAATTCCCTTCCAGCTGGACCTAAAATAGAACCACATGGTTACAAATAGGCAAATAGCTCACTGAAGCACCATAGGTATCCCACTCTTAGATAAATAAGAGCTGAATATATTCATTTAGAAAGGAGGTAAAGAGCAGAGAGTGACCACTATGTCTACTATATTTGCTATAACTACTACATACATGTTTGTGGACTTGCTCACCTCTGCATGTTAATAAATGGATGCCCCTGGACTTTTGACACTTGGGTCCCAGCTTTCCCCACAATGGACTATAAGGTGGAAAGTTGCCAGTCCTATGTGACTTTGGACAAATCTTTTCCCCTCTCTGACCTAAGTTTCCTCTTTTGGAAAATGAACACTTTGAATTAGATGGTCTCTAAGTTTCTATCACTTCCTGACATCTTACAATTCTATACAAACTCGTATTTTTTAGTAATAAATACAGATATGGTCCTAAGTAAGCCCTTGTGTGCTGTGCCACATTGTACCTGGCTAGAGACTTTCAACAATACCTTATCACCTTCTTGATTCATTTTTCCAGCAAAGAGACTCTTCCAAAACTAAAAAATTCCTGAACGTTGCTGAGACGAGGCGCAGAGAATGTTCATTTGTTTTTCTAAATCAGTGTCAATTGCTGACTAAAAAACTGAGGCAGGGTTAAGCCTTTGGGGATGAGTATGAGGACAAAAGGGAACAATAGGAAATGGGAAGAAAACAAGCAAAGGAGAAGAAAGAGTAAGAGAAGGTGAGGAAAGGAAGGAAAAGTAGTGGTGGGTTGTGGGTGATGGAGGGGTGTGGGCAGGGACAGGAAATGTCCTGGAAAGTATTTCCAGAGCTTTGTGATCTGTTTCTTGTATAAGGCATACGGGCTTCATTAATAAGAGTGTGTGTGTGTGTGTGTGTGTGTGTGTGTGTGTCCTGAGACATGTATTAATCATGCTGGTGACGAGCAGATGAAATCAATGATTCCTGAAACTTCCTCTGAAATCAACTCAAGAGACCTCGTACGTGATGTTTCCTCAAACTGGCACCAACGTAGTCATCCTTCATGGGCTGGTGTCCAGGACCCTTTTCTCTTAGGCTTACCCCTCACTCCAGGATCCACCCCCAAACTCTCCCTCCTTCTCCAACCCCATCACTGATTTCTCCTTCTCTCCTGGAAGGGGAAGATTTGTGTCATCTCCCTAGCCAGCTTTAGCCAAGGAAAGTTTTTACTTCTCAACTTGCACACATTTTCTATATGATTTGAGCCTTTTACTCCACTTTTTTCATTCTGGTTCTTTTTTTCATTGAGGTCTTTCCATTCATTTTACCTTCACCTACGTCTATAGCATCTTATATCTTATGGAAATCATCCTCAAACTGGGTGTGGGTACTCCTACGAGGTCCAAAGACTTTCTTTCAGGCAAGAATAATGTAAGAGGGGGCTTTCCTGGTGGCGCAGTGGTTGAGAATCTGCCTGCCAATGCAGGGGACATGGGTTCGATCCCTGGTCTGGGAAGATCCCACATGCCGCGGAGCAATTAAGCCCGTGCGTCACAACTACTGAGCCCCCGTGCCGCAACTACTGAAGCCCGCGCGCCTAGTGTCCGTGCTCCACAACGAGAGAAGCCACGGCAATGAGAAGCCCGCACACTGCAACGAAGAGTAGCCCCCTCTCGCTGCAACTAGAGAAAGCCCACGTGCTGCAATGAAGACCCAACACAGCCAAAAATAAATAAATAAAATAAATAAATTTTTTAAAGAAAGAATAATGTAAGAGAATACTTTTCCAGACCCTAAACTTCCATAAATTCTCTTAGATCAGCACCACCAGTCTGTGGCATCTGCTTTCACTTCCCCTTTCAAGGTCACCATTTTCTTACTTGACAAAATATGGTATATTTCTTGCCCTTCCAAGTCTTGCTTTGGGGTATGACTTTGGTGAGTAAAAACCTCTGGGACACCAAACAAGGAGCAATTTGATAATGCATTGTTCCAAAAGGAACTCCTTGACAGCAAAGCAATGAGGACTTTAGTAAGAATTATTAAAAGGGCAGAAACTTTTTTCTTCCAGGAAACCAATTAATGGCAGGACTCTGTGACTTTAACTCTGGGACTATCTACCTATCTACAAATTAGAAATAAATAATTGCCATAGGAACATATCAACAAGTATATTTGAATTAAAATTTTAAGTTAGGTTTTTTTTCCTGACAAAAGACAAGGCTGATTCGACTGATTTATTTGAACATGCGAACCACCTTTGCCAAGGGGGTTTTATGTGAGTGGAAATGTTCTCAAACTGAATGAGTTTCTAAGGTTATGACAAAATATATGTAAAACACCTATGCAATATGCCAGAAATTATAACATTTGCAACTATTAAACTTACTAAAAAATTTTAGATGGTGTAATAGATTGTACTTTTATTTCCAATTGTTTGCTGCCCCATTCTTATAAAAGGAATATACTTGGGTCAGGCTCTGCCCTATGACCTGCTTTGGCCCATGGAATGTGAACAGAAATGATGTAACCCATAGCTGCACAGCAGCTTTAAAAGTCACCACATGGCTCTGCCAGAGCTCTTTTTTTCCCTCTGCCGCAAGCATGTCATGTTGCAAACAGCAGGTGCTGCTTCAGCCTGGATCCTGGAAGGAGAAGACATATGGAACAGATCCATAAACAACCTGCAGCCAACGTATCAGGTAAGCCAGAAATAAGACCTTGTTACAGTAAGCCAATAAGATTTGGGTACGTTTGTTATAGCATCATAACCTAATAAAAGCTGACTAAATAGAGCTACAATATGACCCAGCAATCCCACTCTTGGGCATATATCCAGAGAAAAACATAATTCTAAAAGATACATGCACCCCTATGTTCGTTGCAGCACTACTTACAATAGCCAAGACATGGAAGCAACCTAAATGTCCATCGACATGAATGAATAAAGAAGATGTGGTACATATATACAATGGAATATTACTCAGCCATAAAAAAGAATGAAATAATGCCATTTACAGGAACATGGATGGACCTAGAGATTATCATACTAAGTGAAGTAAGTCAGACAGAGAAAGACAAATATCATATAATATCACTTATATGTGGAATCTAAAAAATTATACAAATGAACTTATTTACAAAACAGAAATGGATTCACAGACTTAGAGTACAGACTTGTGGTTACCAAAGGGGAAAGGTGGGGGGAGGGATAAATTAGGAGGTTGGGATTAACATATGCACACTACCATACATAAAATATATATATATAATTGTATATATATATATATAATAGATAATCAACAAGGACCTACTGTATAGCACAGAGAACTCTATTCAATATTCTGGGATAACCTATATCAGAAAAGAGTCTGAAAAAGAATAGATATATGTATATGTATAACTAAATCACTCTACTGTACACCTGAAACTAACACATTGTAAATCAACTATACTCCAATTATAAAATAAAAATTTAAAAACATAAAATAAAAAAGGAAGCTGACTAATTATAGATAACAACTCAAAAACATCTGACGGGGCTTCCCTGGTGGCGCAGTGGTTGAGAATCTGCTTGCCAATGCAGGGGACACGGGTTCGAGCCCTGGTCTGGGAAGATCCCACATGCCGCGGAGCAACTGGGCCCGTGAGCCACAACTACTGAGCCTGCGCGTCTGGAGCTTGTGCTCCGCAACAAGAGAGGACGCGACAGCGAGAGGCCCGTGCACCGCGATGAAGAGTGGCCCCTGCTCGCCGCAACTAGAGAAAGCCTTCGCACAGAAACGAAGACCCAACACAGCCAAAAATAAAGAAAGAAAGAAAGAAGCTTTAAAAAAAAAAAAAAATCTGACGGGAAGGGCAAATAACTTTTCAAAATTTATTTATGGAGTATGAGAGTGAAAAGGTTGCCAACCTCCGTTTTAGATCAATGATCATTTCCCATTAAGTAAACCACTTTTACACATTTTGTGCAGCTGTGGCATACATCACTTCTGCTCCAGGTTTATGTTAGATGTGAGCACTGGAAATAAAGAAATGAAGAGCACATATTCCCCAATCTTAAAGAAATTAGAGTCTAATACAGCAGAGATATACAAGTAAGGTACCCACTGCCTGATGAGCATGACCATAGATATGGGTCCAGAGAACAGAAATATCACAGAGAAAGGAATGATTCAATTCTTCTAAGATAGAAGACACTGCGGAAGAATCACTGGAGGAGGTGAAGTAGGGGAGGACATTTCAGTCAGATACAAATGCCTATATAAATTCCTAGAAATGTAAAAGGAGGTGGTATGTTTTTCAGAAGTAGAAACATCTGGCATTGCTGGATTCCACTTTTCAGAAGCAGTAGAGGGAGCCACAGTCTGTGGCAGACAGACCCTAGATCCCCACCTCCTATTGTTCACACTCTTGTATAATCCTCTCCCTTTGGGAATGGAAAGGTCCTATGACTTACTTCTAACCAATAAAATATGGCAAAAGTGATGGTATTGATTCTAGTCCATTACATAAGACTCCTGGACCACTTGCCCTGGAGTTTTTCCTTCCCTTGTCAGCTGTGAGAAAGCAAATGCTCTTTAAGTAAGTGGAAGCTCACATGTCAAGAAACTGTAGGAGGTTCCTAATAGCCAAAGGAGACTTCACTCCTGCAACCATAAGGAAATAAATTCTGCTAACAATCAGAGTGAATTTAGAAGTGAATTCTTCCCCATCTGAGCCTCTGATGAGACCACAGCTATAGCTGATAGCTTGATTGAAACTTGGTTGAGGCTCGGAAGCAGAGAACTGAGCTAAGTCAGGCCCAGGCTCCCAACACACAGAAACTGTGAGATAATAAATATGAGTTGTTTCAAGTTGCTAAGTTCATGGTAACTTGTTACACATCAATAGAAAATTAAAACACAGTAAAAGTGTGGGGAGGCACTATTCAAGGAGTCTAGATTTTATTACATGGTTAATGAGGAGCCAAGATGATGGTTCAAGGGAGGGAGATGATACAAAAGTAAGTTTTAGGATTGTCACTCTGACAACAGCGATGGAGAAGGGACTTCAAGGGACAAGGTTAGAAGCCTCTCATCTTCCACAAAACCAGGCATACAAATGAGTATGTGACCTCAGACCAAGAAATATCAAGAAACATGTATTTATTGAGCATCTACAGGATGCTGTGTCAGTGAAAAGAATTGTACGAAGAGTCACAGAGCATGGTCCCCACACTTCAAGATTCTTATGTCAAGCAAGGGAATAAGATAGATGTGCAAACAAGGATTTGTTTGCTTTGTTTCATTTTGTCTTCTTAACTGACATTAATCAGTAAGTAGATAGTACTCGAGAGGAGGAGTGGATCAAAGTCTCTTCCCGCAGGAGTGGTCAGGGAGGGGTCCTGTGAGGAGTGATTCTGAGGTCCATCTTGAAGGATGGGTAGGATTTGGATGAGCCAGGTCGTGTTTCATGGCCAGCAGACAATTTCCTAGTGAGAGAAAATACAAGTTGGTTTGGAGAGAAAGCCTGGAACTGGGACTTTTGGAAAGAACTTTAGAGGGAAAGACTGAAGTGAGAGATTAGTCTTTCCCCTTCTTATTTGTTTACAGTGCTGACTATATTTTGTAATTTGTTGAAGGGCCACCCAAGAAGGCTTCATGGAGGAGGTGAGACGTGAACTGGTTCTGAAGGAAGGCAGGGCTTAGATGAGCACCTAGAAGTAGAGAGAACCTTCCAGTGAGGAGCAGGGTGTGGCAGTGTAGTGGGGATTCAAGGAACATAAAGAAGATCCATCTGTTTGAGAGAAGGGAAGGAGAATAGAAAGAAATACAGGGAGAGAAGGTTGAGAAAGTTGGTTGGTGTCACATTTTTACCTCAAAAGCTTTAAGATCAATCAATATCCTTTTGAGCTTATACATTCTTAGCCCTTCCACGATCATGTTACTCCCTATTCTTCACCTTTTAAAACTATTAATAGTTTTCTATTATCTTTGGGATAAAGTCAATACTCCCTCCCATGACCTACAAGGCACTGCCCGATCTGGCCTCTGCCTACCTCTCTGGCCTCAACTCATACCCCCAAGACCCCTAGCACCTGGCCTCATTTCCTCAGAACACCCAGCTTCTTCTGTCCTCAGGTCCTTTACACAGCCAGGGTCAGCAGGTGGAGGAGGAGGAAGCCATGTCCTAGGCAGTATTTCCCTGGACTCTCCTCACCTCAGTTTGGAGTCCTTCTTCGTCCTAAGTGCCCATGGCACCAGCTTGTTTCACAGCACTTATCATGCGTGTCATTACAACCCTGGTTAAGGAGTGGTTGAGTGTCTGTGGGTCTAACTAGACTCTAGGAATCTAGTCTGTGTTGCTCACCACCATATTCCCAGGCTGTGTTGTGTCTGGCACAGAGCTGGCACACAATAAATATTGACCCAATGAGTGGGGTGGATCCATGGATCCACCCTCGGCTGGAGTGTAACCCAACATAGATGACAGGAACCAAAGCTTGAAAATGATGCTTGTACCACTCATGCTCACCCACCTGGGACAGAAGCACCACTGGACACAAGCACAAACCACTAACTGGCAGTGAGTAAAATACTTCTACAGCCATCCCTCAAAACAGGGAAATAAGAAAGGAAAAAGAAATAAGGTCCGGCTTGGCATCACTGAATGCCATATCTCCATGGCTGCATAATCCTTCTGTTGGCAAGTGTTCACCACAAACTTACGGGTTGTTTTTTTTAAAATCACCCTTCAATAGATAAGAAACCAAGAGATTATGATACACCTGGGGTCACATGGCAAATGGACAGTGGAACTACAGGTTCTAACTCAAAACCACGAGATAGTCAACATATTCAATGAGCAGGCATTGTTCAAATGTGAGCTCTTTGGTTTCATCTGGTGATTTCATTCCAATTGTATGTAGACTGAGAGAAACCCCAGTCTGGCAGAGGACTTAATATTCAGAATGTAAGAGGATTTAGGACTTTCTGGGGTTGATGCCAAACTCCGTGCTGAGGACAGACAGTGAGTTCAGAGGAAATGAATGCCTGAGAAGGGTGACCTTTTTGAGAGAGGTTAAGGGGGATAGGAGAGAGTTGATAGGACTCAGGCTGGGATGCCGAGGGTCCCAGGAGGCGCCTGTGTAGGGCGTGGGTCAATGTTTGGTGCTTTTAGAAACTCAGAAGGGTGGCTTAAACATGGGGCCACTCGTCTGGGTCTGCATCCTGGCTCTTCCTGTCTTACTGACCTCAGAAAAGTGACTTAATCTATCTAGTTAACTAGTATCTACATTATGGGCTTGTTACAAAAATTAAATGGAAAAATTCTTATCAAGCCAGGGTGGCAAAGTTGAGCCACGCTGAGCCCACTGGCTGTTTTTGTAAATAAAGTTTTATTGGAATACAATGACACTCATTTGTTTACACATTGTCTGTGGCTGTTTTCACACTGCAGTGGCAGAGTTAAGTAACCACAGCAGAGAACATATGGCCTGCAAAGCTGGAAATATTTGCTGTATGGTCCTTTATGAAGAGTTGCTGATCCTCGATAGGAAGCATCTATTACATGTTTAGTGTAATAATTTAGTACTAACTGTGTACACATTTAAATATTTATTACACAGCCTGGCACAAAGTAAGTGCTCAATAATTATTAGCTTTTATTATGGAACCCCCTCCTATCAGATGAAGGCCCAGAGAGAGGGTAAGTGGTTTTCCCAGGGCTGCTGAGCTAGCTTGTATTAAAAAAACAGGGTTCGAGAAAGAGAATTAGGTGCCAAACAGGGCAATCAGGAAACTTGCCCCCAGAGGAATGCGTACCCAGGACACAGGAAGTTCAATTCAAGGAATCTGTATGTTAAATCCAGTGCCTTATGAGTTGAGCTGGCTATAGAACCAAAATTGATTAATCGAGAATGAAAAGCTAAGGAGAGTAAGTTTCCTCATGTGTTTTTCCTTATTAAAAAAATCCAGGAAGACCGGTCTGGAGAGAAAAGCTATTGTAAAGGACGCCTTTGACTCCTGAGTGATGGTTGTGACAATTTACCCAAAAGTGATGAGAACCTGCTAGCAAATCTTCATCTTAACTAAGGTTGGGGGCTGGCTGGTCATCGCAGTCCACAATTTCCCTTTCAGGAAAGTAGACGGAAAAACTTTCCATTTAATTGTGTGTTGTAACCCAGCAAATACAGTCCAGAAGGTAAATAATGAAAATAGGCACTTTCAGGTCAATGATGTCTTTGTACAATCAAATAACCATTTAGGTGCGTCTGAGGAGAGGTAGTTATTGTATATCAGAAGCCTTTGAGCAAGCACGCAGTTTTAACATGAGGCAGCAAAGCTGGAGGCAAAAATAAGCTTGTTACCAGGGTTTATATTGCTTTTTTTTTTTTTGCTTACTCATTAAGACACAGATGGCAAATACTGGTCCTGTAAATATTGATCGTATGTGCTTCCATTCCTCTGTCCATGGCAGACATTATTAATTGATCTTGGCACATTTTCCCACTGATTTCAGACTGCTTCAGAATTTACTTCAATGCCATGCTCTATGAATCTACCAGGTGACATGCAAGATGAAATAAAATTGCCATCCCCAGATGCATGGCGCATGGTAGGGGCTTATTAAATTTCTCTTGAATGATGAATTAATTAATTAATTAATGGATGAATAGGTGATTCAATAATGGACCTTTCTAAATGCTGCAAACTGCTTTGTCTGTTCATATCATTGATCACAAGAGAAACCAATAAGGGGTTGGAGCAGATTGCGGGTTTTTACTGGAGAAAAACAACTCCAGCGCATCCTTGGAGTCTTGAACTAATGGTGACAACGACATTTCTAAAGAATTGAACCTGGGAGGAAATGGCTCTGGAACCAACGTGTTACAATTATCCAGAAGTATGGTTCACTACAGTGAAGCCTCATTCATTTGTTCATTCAATAAATCTTAATTTCCTTAGTCAGGACCCCAGCAGAATACAGATAATTGTAGAAACAGATAAACTCAAAAGGAGTCATTTTCTGAGTTTAATGAAGAGACTATTACAAGGGATAGTACAGGATCCTGGGAGTAGAAGAAGGGAGGTTTTACCATCCCTGGGTTTGACAGGGGCTGTGGCTGCAGCCCAGAGACTCAGCCAGCTCGATGCTGATATTCCCTGGTGCTTTCATTGGCGTCCAAAGGGAAGCTGGAGGGCCAGGGAGCCTGTGTCAACCAGGGTTCTCCAGAGAAACAGAATCAATAGGATATATACAGACATGTATGAGATTGATGATAGGCATTGGCTCATGCGGTTATGGAGGCTGAGAAGTTCCACAATCTGCTGTCTGCCAGCTATAGAACAAGGAAAGTCAGTGGTATAAGAGAACTGGGGGCCACGGTGTACATCCTGCAGTCCAAAGGCCCAAGAACCAGGATCTCTGATATCCGAAGGCAGGAAGAGGTGGACATACCAGCCGAAGAAGAGAGAAAGAGAATTCACTCTTCCTTGGCCTTTTTGTTACATTTGGGCCCCCAGTGAATTGGATGATGCCCACCCACGTTACTCGGTCTATCAAATCAAATGCTAATCTCTTCTAGAAACACGGTCAGAAATACCCCCGAGAAACAATACTTTACCGGCTATCTGGGGATCCCTTGACCCAGTCAAGTCGGAGCATAAACTTCACCATCACAGAGCCCATGGACACGGTTCGCAGGCATCAGCCCCGGGGCACAGAGTGAGGTGATAAAAGGTACAGAGGGCATCTGGAGGGGCAAACAGAGACACTCAGCTCGCAGCCAGGCAGCAGAGTTGGTGAGACGTTGTTCTGGACACTGAGGAGTCAATAGAGAACAAGGTGGACAAGGTCCTGGCTGAAGGTGACAGTCCAGTGGTGGGAAGAGAAGGACTGAACTAATGAACAGGTGAAAATAACATGATTTCACAGATTTTAGAAAACCCAAAGCTGGTGGTATTTTACCAATATTGCTTTGGCTATTTTTTCCTAAATTAAAAGAGGAACTATCACCAGCAGATAAGGCAAATGCCAACAGAGACCATTCTGCCTGATTGGCTGTCCATCCTTGAAAAAGAAACGAGGCACGATTTTCCTTTTTGGTCTTTTAATCACATGCTCGCTTCTCAAACTCATTCACTCTTCGATAGTTTGAGAAAACAGATTTTTGGTTTTGGAATGGATGCCTTGTTTAATCCTAGTTTCTGCAATCTTGGTAAATCAGGGAGAGAGATATGTCCAGCGGGCAACACAAGAATGTTTTATTTGCGTAAGAAAGAGAAAAATGGAGATTTTTTTTCCGAGTTGCAGGAATCAAGTCTTGACCATACTTTGGTGTTTCACATCCATTCATCTCTTTATTTCCAATCTGTTCTGGATTCTATCCAAAGAGAACTATGACATTTCTCTTCACCGATACTATTTTAGAGCTTACTACCCTACAGGATCTTTCTTAAATATTGTCAAAGGAGACAGGATTTGGCCAAGGGTTTTGATGGTTTTCTTGGGGGGATCTGAGGGAGAGGTTGGCAAGTGGGAAAGGGGAGAGTTTCTTTTTTTATTTGAGTGTGTTGTTTTGTTTTGTTTTGTTTTTTTACCAAGATACCAAGTCCCGATCCCCAAATCAACAAGCCATGCCCAAAGTTACGAAAGTAGAGAAGGGCTGGCTGAACTTTCAAAAAACTTGCAAACAAATTCACAATCCGATGGGTTCACAGTCTTCCGCAATCACAAATCCTACAGCGAATTCCAGAACAATGAAAAAAAGAGAGAGAGAGACATAAAGACCCCCCAAACCAGCTGAGCCAGTATTTAAAGCCTTTTTAATTTAACGGAACTATTTTTTATGGTATCCAGGATATGTTTCTGGCTTTTCAAGCTGTCACATGATCTCTCGTCCAGATGTGCGGGTGTATATCTGGGACGGGACCGGCCACAAGCTGCAGTGCTTCCCTTCGGCTTGTAGCTTGTTCCTGTAACTCAGCCTAGTTCTATCCTCTCCAGAAGCCCCACATTAACCTGTGGTAGAACAACAGTCACACAGGAGGGGAGAAAGTTAACCAAAACACTCACGTGAATCTGGAAAAGCAGAGAGGCAGCGGGTGGGGCTGGAGGGGAAGGAGCGCCAACTCAGAAGAGGTTTATTTGTCAGCTCCACACAACACTGAAAGTGAAACCTCCAAGTGTGCCGTGGTCTGAAAACTTCCCTTTTTTTTCACCTACTGGGAACAGCTTTTACCCGAGGACAAGCCTTCCTGGAGCCTTCCCCAGGAAATTAGCAAATGCCTCTGTTTGGAACGTCAGGTGGCAGGAACCCACAGCAAGGCCAGCAGTGCCTCAAGAACCACAGAGAACAGGGCTTCTCCTTCAAAGAAATTTCTGGAAGCCCAGGCCTTCACCGCAGAGCAGGCGGGAATGGGCAGCCAGGGGGCTGCCGCCTGCCTGGAGCGTCTTTGCCGGTGACCTCTGTGGGGACTAACCCGTCAGGCTGCTTGGAGAGCTTCTGGCAATCAGTTAAATTGGTTAAGCCTCGGTTTCTTCGCGTATGAAGTGGGGTTATTAATAGAACCCGCCTTGAAGGGTATTTTCAGGATTTGATGGAATCGTTGTGAAAGCACTTAGCACAGCGCCTGTCACAGATGAGGGTTTTGATTCATTCTTGAGTTCAAAAAGATTGGCATGCCATCTGTGCTAGAGGCTTGGGGACATCTGTGAACAAAACAAAGATCCTGGCCCCGAGGACCTTACTTTTGGGGGGAAAGGGGGTAAACATCATAAGTAAGCAAACAAATGTGTGTGTGCAAAGGTGGTAACACGGGCTACAGCAAAGGGACTGTGGGTTTTCTGTGGGTTTTCTCCCCCCTGTAAAGCAAGTAGAGCCCAAGGTCCCCTTTATGATTCTCCACTAAAGGGGCATGAAAGGTAAGAGCCTGAGATTGATTAAGGGGGCCTTTATAGTCTTTTCTGCCTGAACTCACTCCCTTACAGTGCCACAGCACAGTTGCCAGAAGGGAATTCTGCCGGGCTCTCCCCCAACCTATTCCATTTTCAGGACACTTTTCCCTCTGCCTTGGAGTGTCAATCCTTCCAAAGCCTCTGTGCTCTACTCGGTTTGACTTCAGCTCCAGTGGTGAGAGGGAAGATTTATTTCCACAACTTTCTGTGCAGAGTGTTTCACAGAAGATGTATTGTTCTGAGTGAGATTTTCACCGGGGCAGTGGAAGAGACGAGAAATCTCCCCCCAGAAACACTGTCACATTTCTTCAAAATCATTGACTCTGAAAAAGAAAGAAAAGCCTATAATCATTTCAGTTAGGTAGTATGCAGGTATCTATATTGTATGTTTAAAAATATGTGGGAGTCTGACATAACCCACATATACACACATGAAATCATATAATCTCGGGGTCAGAAGGGTACGACTAGCAGAAGCCCTTCTCGCGCCGTAATGCGTTTTGAATTAACGCCTGCATGAGGTGTAACATGGGTTACAGCCAAGGAGAAACAGCTACCCTTCTGCAATCTAGCCAGTCTGCGGAAATTCTGCAGATGACACCCTACAAAGGTAGGATCTTAATTCACAGGCTGAATTATGATAATTTCAAAACACTTTCATTTAAGGTGAGTTTAAAGGCAAAGAAGTTAATAAAGTTACTCTTATTGAGTTTTCACAGTGGTTTTCATCTCTGGGTACACATTAGAATCACCGGGACCTTGGTATTTTTAATCCAGACCTGTAGAGACTCTGTTTACAGTAAATTCCAGCGTTCACTATGCTAGGTTCATTTTTGCAACAGAAAGAAATATTCTGCTTATAATAATGAAAACTTGCAGCAAGAAGGCTCATATATAATTTCCCTCCAACAATGTTTAAAATATAAATCACTCCCCTCTCCACCCCATAGTCATACCCTGATTATTTTTTCATTGGCCTTTGCAAAAGGCCTTTTGACTCTTCCTGTTGCAGTCGTGGGGCGTAGTTGAAAGAATTCTTGGTTTAGGAACCGAGAAACATGGTCTTCCCCTCCTTTGACATCAGCTAGCTGTATGATTTTAGGTGAGGTCTTTGTGGCCTCAGCTTGCTCCTCAATAAAATGGGCAGATTGTACTAGGCGATCTTGAAAATCCCTTCATTTAGAGAGAAAGCATGGAAATTATGGAAGGAGTCAGAGAGATGGGAGTTTGAATCCTGCTCAGTCCCTTCCTAGACCTTGGGCTTGTCTCTGTTTCAGAACAGCCATTGGTAAACACGTCCTGGGAAAATGAATTGAGATAGCATGCATGAAGACTCTTTGCGAAAGACACAATTAAATATTCATTTCCATTCCATTTGGTTCCCTTCCTCCCCTCAGGCCCCTTCCTGAGTTGACAGAAGACTCAAGTAAAATACAAGAAGTGGTTAAGAAACCCACCCAAATGATGAAGGAATTTCTACTTTGGCACATTTTTTTTGTCCAGTGAATTACTCTTTTCTCTCCAGGTAGCCCAAAGGAGACAGGGAGTTGCTCACGCTGTCAGCAGGCCTTCAACATTCAACGTGCTTCCTAGAGTTGATGACTCCCTTGGGGACCCTGATGGTGGGCATTGGGGGCTACGGGAGAGATGTTTTGGAAGCAAGCCCTGGATGGAAACCTCCAAATCACATTCCACAGTCACCCACTGGTTATTCCAGCGTTAGATGAGCCCGAGTGGTCTCAGCTACTGCCTTTCATTGCATCAGGGTCAGGCCCTCTGAGTAGCATCTGATGCTTCCGTCTTCTCATGGGAGGGAAGAGACTATTGATTCAAAGAGGGCAGAAAGGAAAGCAGACGTTTTCTTGCCATCTCTGAAAGCAGTATTCCTTCCAATAGCCCAGGTATCCTGGGAATTTGCCCAGCCCTCTATGCAAAGGGCTTTCTACCCTAAAAGGAACCATCCTTCCGATGAGTCCAGCCTGGCAAAGCCAGTGGTAGATAAAGCAAGCACAATTCCTTGCCATCTTGAGCCATCGTAACTATAGAATATAAGCTTGGTGTGCTGATGGTGTTTTGAGCCTGGCAGTTGGAAAAACATCTACATCGGACTCGTTCCCTGAATGAATATGATCGGGGGTGTTGGGGTGGATGGGAGAAGAGAAAAATGAACCGGAGCTGTGTGAAATTAATCAGTTTCAGTTCACAGGGCTTTGAGTTAACTTCTTTCAGTTTCGATTCATGCAGGTTTCCCTCCTTTGGAGAGAAACTTTGACTTTCAGGTTGAAAGAAACTAAACGGAGCTGAAACCACATTATTTGACGTACTTTCAGGTTGAGTCGAGGAGAAGAAAGAGGTGGAAAGGTTGCCCCAGACTCCTTCCAATTTCTCCTACAAAAATCTGCCGCTGGTTCACCTCCCCAGTTCTGTGATTCCTGGTCAGCTGTCCTCCCAGCTAGATTCGAGTTGAATTGGGAACCCAAATTCCTATTTATTTAGCTTCTCCTGGAGGTCCACTCCCCGAGCCCAAGCCCACCCTGGAGGCAGCAGAGCCGGTCTGTGAGGGAGGGGCAAGACCTACCCTGAAAGACCCACCTGCCCCCAAATGTCACTCTGTTGACCTTTCTGAAATCCCCCTTGGGGCCTGGAACGGTGATCAGCAGAGAATCTGGGTTGGAAACTCACCTCCACAATTTACTATCTGTATGACCTTGGCAGAGTGGGGGAGGGGAAGTTGTCAATCGCCAAACCCTTGATGCAAATGTTGATGATTTCTCTAAATTCCTAACATTTGTCTGACTACCTCAAAATCCCATTTTTGCTCCAAGTTTGGTTCAGTTATTCAACATGTTTAGTGAGGACTCCATCTGTCTCTAGCCCAGTACCTTTAAAATGCTAAGTGGTTTGGGGAGAAGTCAGTAACGGAGTAGTTAAGAAACATGTAGGAGAATGGGAAACTCTTAGACAACAGAGAGGAACGAAGATGGGCAGAGTACTCTGAGCGTGGGGAGCCCAGGAGGGAGCTGGAGGTTTATGAAGTGGAGCTAGACGGCGCTGAAGCCAACTCCACTTATTCCACAATCTGGCCCCAGAGAGGAGTTACACTCATACAAATGCACTCAGTTCCTCCGAAAACCAAGCAGCCCCTCACTGGAGACTGTGACCGCAGGAGACCCTCTCGTGGGTCTGACTGAGGCCATCTTTCTTTCCAAATTACATCCTGTCCCCTCTGAGGGTCCCGCTGAGGAAATGGGTCACAGGGCAGCCAACACCCCTGCCCCACGTTCCATGGCATTTCTAAATAGAAAGAAGGAGGGAAGGAGGGAGACAGAGAGAGAAAAAGAGAGACATTATCCTCCACGTAGGGGAAATCACTGCTCCCAAGGTTGCTTTGATTTCCAGAAATTAATTAATGTGCATCCTGACAAAATTCCTGCTGCACGTGGAAACCACTGTAGACAGGGATCATTTACTGGAACGAGAAAGCAAGATCGGGTACAGAATAAGAGAAGGAACTCTAATGAACACAGGCAGGCCCCAGTCAGTGAGAATGGGATTTGCTCAATGCTTCCAGTAACCAGAAGGTCTACACTGCATGGTTAGAAGAAGAGCCTCAAGGAGATTCTATTGGGGATGGTTTTCTCTCTAGAAGAAAAGCAGCTCAAATGTTCAAGGTCTGACCTGGGCTCAGTACCGAGTCAAGCTCATCTTTGACGATGTAAGTTACAGGAGCTGACTCCACAAGCCACCCAGGATACTCAGTTCCTCATGCATACGTCTGAGACCCTTGCAAAGTCAACCCAAGGGCCAACGACTGAAGCATACACACCCACTTTGGGAAGTGGGGAGCCTCCACCCCGTGCAATGGCCTGTTGGACGGTGACTCAGAGAGGCAATGGTTTGGGGGTATGGAGGTACTTTTAATGAAAATCCTTGAGGCATGAATCCAAAACTCTTAGCTTGAACCCAAAGACTCCCTGTTACCAAAGCAAAGGTTGCTCAACAGCGTTTCCCCAGAGTCCACAAACTCCCTGTGGCAATGATCACTGACTGTCCCCCAATACCTATTCTGTCTTTCTTCTGCAGTCCTTAGATGCGTGATTTTTTGTGGGCCACCTGGCTGCCAGATTAAAGACTGCATTTTCCAGCCTTCCTTGCAGTTGTGTGATTGGGTACCTCAGTCCTGGTCAATGAAGTTAAAGTGGTGTGTGTAACTTGCTGGGAGTGGTTTTAAAAGCAAAGTCACGCCCTTTGTCCCCACCCCTCTCCCCAGCCTTTTCCCGTCCCATTGGCTGGAATGTGGCTATCGTGGTAAGAGCCCCAGCAGCAAACTGGGACCAGGACATATTCTAGAGAAGCCACGCATCACGGAGTATTCAGATGAAAGATGCCTGAATCCCTGTTGCCACGGAGTCCGGGGGTGCTCTGGACTGCCTGCCTCCTAACTTTTTGAATGTAAGGTGTAAAGAAACTTCTACCCGGTTTACACTGCTGCTCGCACCTAAACTTAATCACGACTGATGCATGCCCTTAACATGCTGCGTGTTTTCTCGCTTCATTTCCTCTTGCAGTTATTCCAAAATCTCCCCTTCTAATAATCTCAATTATTCAGTTAACAAAGTTAAAATAATCAGAGCTAGCCTTTGTAGAGTGTTTATTATATGCCAGGCACTGTTCTAAGTGCTTTATAGGAATTAATTTATTTGTCACCACAACCTGTGAAGCAGGTCCTGCTTTTTTTTTTTTTTTTTTTTTTTCTGTTCAAGGATGTTTATCGTGAGAATGTTTGCAATGGCAAAAAAATAGGAAATAAACTATACCGGTGGGGGACTGATTGAATAATTGTGTGTGTGTGTGTGTGTGTGTGTGTGTGTGTGTGTGAAAGGGTTATGCAGCTCTCTCTATATTGATATGGGACAATCTCCCAGGTGTGTAGCTAGTGAAAAAGGCAAGCTATCAAAGTGTGCTTTTACCAATCAGGAAACTGAGGCATAACTTGATGTTACATTTCTTACAGATGGTTTGATACTTGAATCCAGATTATCTAACTTCAACTCCGAATAGTAAGAGAAAGGGATGGATTGGCCTGGGTCTTCAGCTGCCAGCTGAGGTTCACAGTGGTGGGGGGAATCTATCCACTGAGCAGAAAGTTGGATCAGATGATTTCCAAGATGCATTCTGGTTCTAAAAGTTCCACAATTGCATGACTAGGAGACATTGTAAGATCCTTAGGCCACCAGTGAAGATTCACTGATGTGTATCACACCTCTCTTCCTGAGAGAAAGAGAGTCAACTGGAACCTTTTAGATATATTTTCAATGCCTTTGTTACAGGATGATTCTAGATTCATCAGAAACTCAGTCAGAACTTGCATTTTCCCAAGTTTCTGATGAATCAAGCCTCATCTCCATCCAGCCATGATTCATTCAGTCACGAACAAACCAACAAAATCCTTTCCATGTTCAAGTCACTATGCTACCTGGTCAGAGAGACATAAAATAAAATAAAATAAAATAAAATAACAAGAACATGACACTGTCTGTGCCCCCAAACCCTGTGAACTCTTAGCATAAAAGAATCATGTAAAAGAGTCTTAGGCTTGAATTCAGAAGAACTTGGCTTATGTCTTGGACCTTAAGGAAGTCACTTTTCCTCTTTGAGTATCAATTTCCTCATATTTGAGTTGGGATTGATAAGACTTGGATGAAAGAGTTGACATGAAGATTCAGTAGCACGATTATAACACGCTGTAGATCAAAAAGCACTAAAACCATGTATAATTCTTAACTGCTCTTTATAATCTTCATAAACCTCTTTCACACACATTTTCTATATCATTTATTCCTTATCACCACCCAGCAGGATGTGTCACATGAATAATGTCACCTTATTTTACAGAGGAGGAAACTGAGACCCAGGAACATGAATTAACTTGGCCAAGTTCATAGTCATTCCGTAAAAGAGTCAGCCCTTTGAGCAGACACCTTGAAGCTGAAATCCTGACTGTGCCGTCTCCAGATGGTGAAGCCGCAGACAGGACACTTAGCGATTTTAACATTGAGCTCTGGAGCCAGGCTCCCTAGGTGTGAATCCCAGATCTGCCACTGCATCCTGTGCAACTCTAGAAAAGTGGCTTAACCTCTCTGTGCCTTGGCTTCCTCATCTGTAAAATGGAGACGGAATAAGGTTAGAAGTGTGATGGAGGTTTAAAGATTCTCTACAATATTTTGTTCACGTACTGAAAGTTTCACTTTCAAATCTCTCCACTGTCTTTCTAAGGGACAGTCCTGTGCTTGGTTTGAAGGAGCTTTCAAGTCTGCTCTTCCTTCTGTTCATGAGGGTCTGGTGTTCACACCTGTTGCAATGGGCCCAAAACCTCAAAGGAAAAGGATATCATAAGAGGTACATTGATTCCTCAGCTGGGGGCCAGAACCCCAGGCTGAGAGCTCACCCCGTGCAGAGAATGTCCACCTCTGAACAGGGAAGAGTAGACTCTGCTGAGCAACAGAGGAAAAGCAGGAAGGAGGGATCAAATCCTAACTGTCCAGGCTTGACTCTCACCATGTAAACACTCCCTGGCTGCACACGGACACCCACGGCCACACTGGCGTATACGTTTACACTGGGACCAAGCAGATGAATTGGCTCAATTCACTAAAACTCTTGTTTAATTTGGAGGCTTGAGCGTCCAACTGCCAAGTGAAATGCCTGTCTTAGAAAGCGCCTGTGTATTTTAAAGGAACATTGCATGCATTTTAACCAGAGATTTCCGCTGTGTGTTTATTTCCAATAGTAGAAGTGCCAAAGGGTGGTAAGTTTGTTGCCTCTCGTCTGTGGTTTTTGGGACAAGATGACTGGCCCGCCTGAGGACATTGAATGATGGGCTACAAGGAGTGAACTGGAAATCGGTGGGGTTCCTCTGTGCCCCATTGTTCAGCAACCAGGGAGAGGAAGGGGCTAGTTTTAATCTGAAGTCTAGGGTGCTTGCTGATGCTATATTTTATCCAAGCCATCCATGTAATGTTTGAATATTGCTTTGCAGTTAGAATTTTTTCACATGCGTTCTGTATGTCACTGGGCATCAGAAAGGCTACTGGTCTGGTTACGTCTGGGGCATCTCAGGTTATGCACACAGCCTGATGCTAGCAAGAGCCGTCACCCTACTTAAACTGATGCCACGTCCCGGGTATGTGGTCTTAGATCACTTAACCTCTCTCTGTGTCTCTCTCCTCATGTCCCTACATGTGAGGTTGTGAGGATTAAATGAGTTAATGCATGTAAAGCATTTAGCACCCGACCCACAGTGAGTGCTCGATAGGTATTAGTGACAATGATGCTAAGGGTGGTCATGATGATAAGGGTGGAGGTGATGATGGCGATGACAGCGAGGAGGCTTCTCTCTCCTCCTTTTTGGTAAAATAACAATAATAATAGATTCCAGTCACTTGAGGTCTATTGTGAGCCAGGAAGCCACCCTGCTGGGCACTTTATATACATTGTGTCTAATCTTTAACAACCCCTATGTTCTAGCTGGGAAAATGGAGAATCAGGCTGGTTAAGTAACTGGCCTAAAGTCACAGCCCTAATAAAAGGCAGAGGGTTTGGATCTGTGGATACCCCCCTACCACAGTGCACACATTTCTGCTGCATCTCCTGGACAGTTTAGTCCTCTTAAATGCTTTCCAGAAAAGGAGGTGTGTAATATAAATACATGAACATACAAACAGATCTTTTGAAAGCTTGAGTTCTTGACGGTTTCCCCTTCCTCTCTACATTTTGTTTCACTTCTGTCTTGACTTTTCTACCTCCTACCAGGTTCTGTTCCCGAGTTTCCTGTTCACAATACCCCTCGTTAAGAAAGTGCTTTTGTGACCACCTAGAGGGGTGGGATAGGGAGGGTGGGAGGAAGGGAGATGCAAGAGGGAAGAGATATGGGAACATATGTATATGTATAACTGATTCACTTTGTTATAAAGCAGAAACTAACACACCATTGTAAAGCAATTATACTCCAATAAAGATGTTTAAAAAAATAAATAAATAAAAATTAAAATTAAAAAAAAAAGAAAGTGTTTTGTGAAACAAGGGTTTTTCCCGAGGCCCCAGGTTATGGCAATGCCAGTTTGGAAATCCTGGGTTAAGTGGACAATGTATCCATTGGAAATGACAAAGTTGCCTGACTCATTTCAGTGGGCCTGTGGGGACTGAGCACTTGGCACGTGCCGGCAACAGTCCTATGTGTAGGAACAAAGCCCCTGCTTCCACCGACCTGCATTCTGGAGGATGAAACCTACAGCTCCCATACACACAAAAAATCATCTTATCTTCTGTGTTTCACTAAAGCTGCATTCTTTGCAGGGAAAGCCATGCAGTTCAGAGCATTCGTGTCTTCAGCCCATTCTGGAGTCAAGAATTTCAGAATCCAACCCCAGCTGGGAGAGACGAGGAGTTGGGGACACTGAGATTCAAGCCTTGGTGCCACTTTCTTCATCTGTGACCTCGAGCAAGGATTAGCCCCTCTGATCTTCAGGTTAGTCCTTTGCAAGGGAGGTGACACCCAATCCCTCCGTAACAATGCTTTGCTTTTGCCCCATACATTTAACCATCACATTTTACATCAGCATTTCCTTTCATTGTGCCAAGCCCGGCCCCCCAGGTCACGGGAGACATCAGCTCCCTGGATCTCTGTGGAGCACAATGAACTAGTAGCCACTACCGCACGCTGACCATTCAGGGGCTCCGTCCCCTCGTGCTGATCGGGACCGAGAATTCCAAAACACAGGCAGCAGCAGATGCGCCGGCTGAGCTGAGAATGAGGGGGTGGCCAAGGCCTTGAGAGGAGACTGGTCCGTCCTAGACAAGACAGCATGTGCCCCCCAGACCCTCTTGCTAGCCCACAGTTGCTGCCTAGCTTGTTGATGGAAATAAATTAAGTGAAAGCCACTTAAGCGAAGTGGTGTTTGTGTGTGGTTTCTCTTAGTCAATATCCTGTACCTAGGTCCTTGTTTTGACGTTTGGGTGTAGTTCCTCAGAATGAAACCTTGACCCTCCAAAACCACTGAAGTTCTGCCTGTGGTCAGGCTGCTTCCTCACTCAGTCCTGCACCCAGATGGAGCAGATTAACCTAGTCTTTGAGATTAACCTAACCGACACCAAAGAACCCTGAATTCGAGTCCCACCTTTTCACTCATGAGCTGTGTGACTTTGGGAAAGTTACTTGACTCGTCTGTGCCTTGGCTTCCAAATCTCTGAAATAGGGATAATAATATTGGTGGTTGTTTTAAAGATCCAATTAAATAATGGATGTAAAGAACTTAGGACAGCAAGCACTTAGAAACTGGTAAAAGACCAAAAAAATGCATAATAGCTAATTCTTATCAGGTTGAGTCGGGAGGAAGAAGGGAGGGGGCTCAGGAGAAATAGCTGTGCCCAGCATACCTTAAGCATAGGCCCTGGGCAAAAAGGCATGGTAACCTAACCTTGTTTCTGAAAAAGAATGGATACGTATATCCATTGCATGGTGGGCGGCAACACTTTCTTCCTAGTGGGGAAGCAGGCAGGCCCAGATCTCAGAGCCCCACAAAACAGTGGCACCTAGCCTAATTTTTTAAAAGCCTGAGGGGTTTCATGAGCAGGCCAGAGGGACACAGAAGTAGTTTTATATATATATATATATATATATATATATATATATATATATATATGTATATCTGATTCACTTTGCTGTACACCTGAAACTAACACAGCATTGTAAACCAACTAGACTCCAATAAAAATTTCCAAAAAAAAATCTAACCTTGTTTCAAGTACCCACCAAGAGCTTGACATCTTCCAGACATCTTGGGACAGATATACATTTCCTGATTTTACAGATAGATGAACAACCATGGCTCAGACACACTAAGACGCTGCCGTCACACGGGTGGCTAGTGAGTATCTTGAGGAAGGGGACCACTTGGGGCTTATTCATCACTGTATCTGCCGTCCCATTACCCGGCACTCTGTTGCTCTGCCTGCCTCACCTGGCAGCAGGTCCCTCCCAGATGACCCGTGTCTTATAGGCAAGAGATGAGATGATGCCCGAGACGTGGCCATGGCAACTGAGGAAGAGGGAAGTTATTAAAAACCCTACTTACCAGACAAGTTCTGTGTCCCTCTGGCCTGCTCTGGAATGTAAAACCCCTCAGGCTTTTAAACTGACAGACCAGATGCCAGCAGTTTTGTGGGGCTCTGAGGTCTGGGCCTGCCTGCTTCCCCACTAGGAAGAAAGCATTGCCCTCCGCTGTGCAATTGTCCACACAGCTTCCGTCTCGGGCATACGGCCCCCTCCATCACCCACCAGCAGGAAGGATGCGCCTGTCTCCTACCTCTGACTCACCTCCCACAGTCATCTCAACTCCCATCTGATAACACTCATACTGGGACCCTTTTTTGCACGTGGGATTTCCTCCTTCTCCCTTAAATCTCAGGGATTAAGACTGCTGGCCCCAGACGGACACCTCTTCTTGGCCAAAGCTGGTTCCACCCCTGAGCGTTGCTCTCCTCCTCACCACATGCCTCCCCTTTCCTCACCTCTCTGGCCAAGCCCCACCCTGGAGCACTTCCTGAGGGTGGGGCCTATGTTGGAAGTTGCCTAGCCCAAGCCAAGGCCACATGGTTCCAGGGCAACTGAGACAACAGCACAGTGGATGACAATAGAAGGCAATGAGGGGAGATGCACAAACGGGACGGAGCATCCGCAGAAAGGACAGGTGGTCTGGAGAAGATTTCGTGGTGGAGGGGCAAATAGACAGGTAGGATATGGACAGGCCCAACTGGGTGTGGAGGAGATGCCTTACTGAGAACCCTGGTGCACTGCGGGTGAGGAGGTAAACTGGCGTAGCCACCCTGGAAAACAGTGTGGAGGTTGCTCACAAAATTAAAAACAGAGCTACCATATGATCTAGCAATTCCAATTCTGGGTATTTATCAGAGGAAAATGAAAACTCTAACTCAAAATGATATCTGCACCCCCATGTTCATTGCAGCATTATTTGCAACAGCCAAGATATGGAAGCAACCTAAGTGTTCATCAACGGATGAATAAAAAAATGTGATATATATATAGATATAGATATATAGATATATATAGATATATATGTGTGAATATTACTCCACCATAAAAAACAAGGAAATATTGCCACTTGTGACAACATGGATGGAACTTAAGAGCATTATACTAAGTGAAATAACAGACAGAGAAAGACAAATTCCATATATTCTCACTTACATGTGGAATCTGAAAAAACAAAACAAAAAACCAACCCCAAGCTCCTAGATACAGAGAACAGATAGATTGGTGGTTGCCTGAGGTAGCGGGTGGGGTGAGCAAAATGGGTGAAGGGGGTCAAAAGGTACAAACGGCCAGTTGTAAAATAAATGTCCTGGGGGTGTAATGTACAACGTGTGACTATAGTTAATAATACTGTAGTGCATATCTGAAAGTTACCGAGAGAGTAGATCTAAAAGTTCTCATGACAAGAAAAAAAAATTGTAACTATGTATAGTGATAGATGTTAACTAGACTAATTGTGGAGATCACTTTGCAATATACACAAATATCGAATCATTATGTTATATACCTGAAACTAATATAATAGTATATGTTAATTACCTCTCAAATTTTAAAAAAAGGAGATGGCCTGCTGAGAAATCCTGAACCAACTCTGTTACATCTGGAAAGGGACCCGAGGGATATTGCACCAGCCTGATAATTATGAGACAGAGACCCCAAAGGTGTGACAGCTCCCCAGCCCACTTGGAATCTTGGAAAACACGTAGGTTTTGAGGTGAAATAGTCATGAGTTCTAATCCTGCCTTTGCCCTTCTGACCTATGACACCTGGAGAAACTCTCTCAACCTCCCAAGCCTCAGTTTCCTTATCTGCAAAATGGGACTGTCAGTATCTATCTCAAGAGAGTTGATGAGAGGATTAGTGGCTAGATGTGCATAAATCACTGAGCCCTGAGCCTGGCCATATCCTGAGCTACATAAATGATTCTCTACTGCCCTCAGGATCAAGGGCAAACCCCTCACTCCATGCTTACGAACTCTCATACAAACATATCCATTATTGTAAGTTAATTTTATATTCAGAAATTGATTTTTTTTATTGTTGTCATAATACACACCACAAGATACAAAGTTCAACAAAACCTTAGCCAGTAGGGATGCACATTGAAAAAAGATCCAGATCTGTCCACAGCAGGAGTCAGGGTTCAATCAGCATAAAATTGTCATGCTCTCGGTAGAGGGCAAGGGTCTTTAAGATTGAAAATCTTGGACTTGGGGGTCTCCTTAGGGTCCCTCTGGCTACAAGAGTCTAAGTCTGACTTGGGGAAGGCTGGGAGGAGCAGAAGAGAGAATCTTATCCTCCGAGCCTGCATGGGATTGGGGATTGAGGTATGAGTGCCACACGCAGGTCTTGTCTTCCTTGTCTTCCCTGCAGTGGGGTGTAGGAGTGGGGGCCATAGTAGGTTTAGAAGTGGAATGCTTTCTGTGAGCCCCTTTACAACAGAGGACAAATGCCGGAGTCCAAATGACCATCAGTATTCCAGAACTCTCCAGAGTCTTCCTGGAAGTTCTCAAGCCATTAGTCAAGCACTCTCTAAACATTTAGGAGGAAAAAAAAAAAAAAAATTGGCATCTGTTGCTTCCAGAGTACATACTATAAATCTCTGTACCCATCTTCCACCTACCTTCCGTCTCCCCTCCCACTTGAGCCACGCACTCAGAGGATTCTGGGTGGCTTCTGTATCCCTCACACCAAGTTCTAGCTTTCTGGAGAACCAGGGACCAGCCACTACCACTTCCACTGGCTGGACTGCATAGGGGCATCTTAGACTTGGTTAGGATATGATGTAAATTGTAGAGATTGAGAAGCAGCCAGACCCCAGTCTTCCCTTCCCCTGCCCAGAGGATGCATCTCCTGTCACATCTGCTTAATCAGATGGACTGCAGACCCATTTTTGCAAAAGTAGGTTAAGGTCAGAGCCAAGACAACTGCAGAAAGAAGCAAATTGCTTGTGGATCCCCACCTGGGCTATCAGCTCACTCTGGTCCTGGAAATGACTAGACCATGTTTGGCATCCATGTTGATCAGCTGGCCTCCAGTGAAATTAGGTCCCAAGGAAATCTGAGCTTCCATCTCTTTGGAGCTGTGTTGACTCTGGGTGCACCTGTCTTATTCACGTTTGTGCCTTGAGAGAACCATGTGGGAATGGAGAAGAGATGCCCCCAGGCCAGCCTGGGGAGGCGGCTCTGTCAAGTGTATACAAGAGCCATGCTTACAAGGCCAAGTGTGGGAATACTGGCTAGCCCAAGCAGGTCATACCCTTGAGCCACGGATGCGTCCTCCCCTCACCCGCCACTCCAGCCAGCTGTCTTCATAATACCTGTGTGCAGACAACAAACAAGCCAGGTGAGAGTGTGGGTGGCTCAGGGAAACTCGTCCCCATGACCATAGAAGAACCCAAGCAGCCCTGGGGGGTAGAGAGAGGCTAACATCATCTTTAAGTGTGGAAAGGACCACTCTTCTCAGCAGCTCCATCACTGTGAGTAGCAAACACCTTGTCTACCCACTCAAGTGCTGGCCAGGATGGTAAATGATCGTTCAGGGCTGGAGAAACTGTTTCAGGGAGAGTCCTGATCCCAGACCTGAAAGCAACATAGGGATTTCCCTGGACACAAGGCTCTCCTCCCCAGGGCCGCTCTCCTCTGGTCCTGAGCTCTGGAGGCGGCAGCCCTGCAGCAGCTTCTGTGACGGGACCGATTGGAAGAGCCTCTTACCTCTGGGCTGGTCGGGGCCCAGGTTTCCACCCATCACGTCATTGCACTGACCGCCTTGCAGAAGTGCATCCTCTCAGAATCAGCTGGCTAAGGTTGGATGATCTAGGTGGAGAAAGAGCTTTCCTTTTCAAATCTGGTTGAATTATGTTTTTATACCATTTCTGCTGTAACTATTATGATCACACTTACAGTGCAACATGGGCAAAGATTCGTGTTGACCACAAACCAGAACCTCATAGAAGACAATGTAGTGACACCCCCCCACCACTACACGATATCTACTTAAAGGACCCCCTAAGGGCTCCTCACCCCCGAAACCTCTCTCTAGCTGGCTTGTCACCATCCAAGGAATTGCCCTCTTTGCAGTTTCATTCCTTTGGGTTAAGGTAGTGTTCCCTGTCAAAGTATAAAAATTCCTGGGAGGATAACACATTGAGTATTGGTCTCCAGCATCTTAGAATCCATTCATCATGCTTTCATCACCCTCACCCAGACCATCGCAGCAGCCCCCTTGCCAGCTGCCCTGGTCTGCTCTTTCCTCCCTCCCACTCATCTTCTCCTCTTCTGCCAGCGATTACTTTTAAAAAACTCAGTCCTTGTCGCTTCCCTGCCTAACAACCTCCCCTTCTCCTATGGAATCCAACTCAAACTCCTTAGGGTTCAAGGTCTCTCATTTTTTAGCCCCTGCATGGAGACGGAGACTCTTCACTTCCGTCACCCACACCCTGAGCATTTGTTTCCCGAACAAACAAGCCTCTTTCACATCTCTCTTCCCCAGGGTGTTCCATTTGCCCTTCCTCTTCCCGTCCTCCTGAATTGAGATGCACCTGAAATTGTATCCCGATTGGGCTGAGTTTCCACATCCCACCCCATGCTTCTATGCACCCGCTGTCCTGCCTTTCTCTTCACCCAAAGATTCTTTTTGGATCCCTCTAGAGAGACACTCATCCCAGGGCCCCATGATTATGTTTGGGTCTATTGAATATAATATAAAGAATAGATTATATTATATTCTTTCATATATATATATATATATATATATAAAAATACAATAGGTATGATAATATTCCTTCCTCCTTTCAACTGTGAGCTCTTTGCGGACAAGGACTTTGTCTAATTCATCTGTTTGCCCCAAATCCCAGCACCGGCTACACAGCCAACTTTCAACAAATATGTGTTCTCTGCCACCCCTGACAGTCAGCTAGGAGATTTTGATATGGAAAAAAGGAGTGATGGGGCAGAGTGGGGTAAAAGCAATAACATACTTTGGTCTGAATACAGCAAGCAGTCACTTGAAGCCTGGATCCGGGAGAAGAATCATAAAAGGTAAGAACTCAGGACCGGCATCACCTTCCAAGTCCTGGCCTCCAGGTCAGCCCAACCTTAGCAAAGACTGCTAGCCACTTACAGCTTCTAAAAACTCTCTGCCAGAGTTGATGTCATTTTATCTTTTTTTTTTTTTTTTGGCTTCGTTGGGTCTTCATTGCTGCACACAGGCTTTCTCTAGTTGCAGCGAGCTGAGGCTACTCTTCGTTGCAGTGCGCGGGCTTCTCATTGCGGTGGCTTCTCCTGTTGCAGAGCACGGGCTCTAGGCGCACTGGCTTCAGTAGTTGTGGCATGTGGGCTTCAGTAGTTGTGGCTCACAGGCTCTAGAGCGCAGGCTCAGTAGTTGCGGCACACGGGCTTAGTTGCTCCGTGGCATGTGGGATCTTCGGGGACCAGGGCTCGAACCCGTGTCCCCTACATTGGCAGGCAGATTCTTAACCACTGTGCCACAAGGGAAACCCTGTCATTTTATCTTGACTCCCAAATTTAAATTTCCAAATATACGTGTGTTATTTTTCTGTCATCAGTTTCTAATTTAATGGCGTTAGAGTCACAAAATGTGGTCTGTGTGTTCCTGATTTTTTGGAAACTTAGTAACCTTTATTGCATAATATATGGCCAATTTCTATAAACATTTACACAGGAAAGACTATGTAAGCCCCAACTGTGGGGCACAGGGCTCCCTGTATGTCCACCAAATCGATCTGGTTCTGTGAGCTGTTCAAACCCTCGACAGCTGTACTAACTCATGGTCTGCTTAGTCTAAAGTCCATTGTGTTTAACATCTGCCCCTGTGATGGTGAGAGTCACAGCCTCTCCTCCTAATTCACTCTTTCTCGACAAACATTATCTGCTCTCACTTGCCTCAAAGAGTTGTCAGCTCCAGGGAAGAGAGGGTTTGTGAACTACAAAGCACCCCATTATTACTGCTGAAAATTTTCGCAACGCCCCTCACAATCTTGAGAAGAATAAAAGCCTTTTTAAAAATATTTATTTATTTATTTATTTATTTTGGCTGCATTGGGTCTTCATTGCTGCACATGCTCTTTCTCTAGTTGCAGCGAGTGGGGGCTATTCTTTGTTGCGGTGCGAGGGCCTCTCGTCGCAGTGGCTTCTCTTGTTGTGGAGCACGGGCTCTAGGAGAGCAGGCTTCAGTAGTTGTGGCTCACGGGCTTCAGTAGTTGTGGTTCATGGGCTTCAGTAGTTGTGGCTCATGGGCTTCAGTAGTTGTGGCTCACGGGCTCCAGAGCACAGGCTCAGTAGTTGTGGCGCACAGGCTTAGTTGCTCTGTGGCATGTGGGATCTTCCCGGACCAGGGCTCGAACCCATGTCCCCTGCATTGGCAGGCGGATTCTTAACCACTGCACCACCAGGGAATTCCCCTAAAAGGCTTTTTAATAGTTCTTTTAGGCCTTCTTCCCACCTTGCTCATCATTGCTTCCATGGCTGAACACCTACTGTGTGTGGGCTCTGCTCACTTCATTCTTGGGTTTCCCCTCCAATGCCCATGAGGAGGTGTCATTAGTCTCAGAGGGAAGAGCCTTGCTCAGATCCCAAGTTCATAAAACAGCAGAGTCTGGAGCACAGCCCAGGTTGGCCTGCTTCCAAAACCTATGCTTTTATTATGTTTTGTTTCATTGCTTAAATTGTTTTTCTAATGATGAAATATTTCATATGTATACAGAATCATATACATAACACTATATAGAAAGTATAAAGAATAATCCCTACCACGCAGCCTTAAGCATAGTACATTCTAGATGCTTTTGAATCCACCTGTGTGCTCACCCCATTCTCATTCCCTCCACCCTTTTCTCTGGGGTATCCACTCTCCTTAATTTTATGGGTATTTTTTTCACCTCGCTTTTTTCTCAGTAGTTTTACTATGTGTGTATATGTTATACATAGATGTGTGTAATAATATATTATTGAGTTGTGCATAACTCTGAACTTTAGTTAAGTGGGTTCATACTACACATATTCTTCTGCAACTTGGGAGATTCATCTTTATTAATTTGACTAGAGGGATATATTCATTTTCACTTCAATATAATTCCACTGTATGAATGTATATCACCATTTATTTATTTCTCCTACTACTGGTGGATATATAGTTTGTTCCTACTGTTTGCTTAACAATGGTGCTGTAAATATGCTTATCTCTTGGTGTACATATGCAAAAGTTTCCCTAGAGTGTAAATACTAGGAGTGTGTCTTAGCTTGGGCTGCCATAAGAAAATACCATAGACTGGGTGGCTTAAACAGCAAAAATTTATTCCTCACAGTTCTGGAGGCTAAAAGTTCAAAATACAGGTGTCAGCATGGTCATTATCTGGTGAGAATTCTCTTCCTGCTTGTAGACAGCCACCTTCTCACTGTATCTTCACATGGCAGAGAGAGACAGTAAGCTCTCTTATAAGGGCACTAACCCCATCATGAGGAGCCCACCCTCATGGCCTCATCTAGACATAACTATGTCTCAAAGGCCCCATCTCCAAATACCATCTCACTGGGGGGGTTAAGGCTTCAACATGTGAATTCAGGAGGGGAGCACAATTTGGTCCAAAGCAGAGTTGAATTGCTGGGTCATAGGTTACACCTATCTTCAACCTTATTAGATATTGGCAAACTGTTGTCTGAAGAAGTCAATTCAAACTCCATGCTCCTGACCTGCTTCCTAACTCAGCCACCTGCCTCCTTCAGTATGCCTCCCATTAACATTCTTCACCCAGATTCAAAATGTTCTCTCTCCAAGAGCTTAAGAATCTTTTATGTGTCATGATCTGTTTCTCTTCCCTGCCCCCTTGCCCGGCCACCCTACCTTGTTTGTCTCCTCCCACCATCACTTCTCCCCACCTTCCTGGTGATGACACTAGCTGACACACATCCACATCCTATCTGTGCTCCAGGAATCCAGTGTGCTTCCAGGGGCAGAGAAGAAACTAACATTCCTCTTTCAAAGGCATGTGGAGAGATGGTGCCCCAGCCTTCCTACAGTTAACCACCGTGAACAAGCCAAGCAGTGACAGAATCAGTGGACGCTGAAAATCTTAGAGGTGGAAGAGGTCCAAGCAATCGTCGTCTATTCCCCCTTTAACACAGGAGGAAATGAACTCCCAGAGGGGAAAGTGTTTTGCCCAAGGTCACCAAGACAGTGAGGGGCCACTGGGCTGGAACAATAAGTCCTGTGTTGTGAGCAGAAGTTACCATCCCGGCAGTTTGTAGGGACAGGGGTGACACTATTCTAATTCTGGTTTTTGGATACAAACAGCGAGTCTCATCATAGTCTAAAGAAGAAAATTTAGGTTGTCCCAAATGAATCACCTGTTTGGGGAACTGATTTTTGAGGGCTAATTTTACGTCCAACCAAAACAGACAATAATCAGTACGTTATTGCAAGGGGTTTGTTTATAGCATAGGACAATGAATACCTTGTTCATACCATCATTCATTCAAAAAGTATTTCTTGAACAGCTGCTATGTGCCATATTCTAGGCACTATACCAGGAAAGCGGGGGAGGGAGGGGAAACAGGCGAAAATCCCTGCCTTCTTGGATCTTACTTTCTAGTGGGTGATAACAGACAATAACAAACAAAAAAAAAAACCACAAAAAACGAACAAGCACATAAATATCAGCGTGTAGATGTCTGTGTGCATCAAGTGGTAGCGACCACTATGAAGAACAGCAAAGCCAGGTAAGAAAGAGACAGAAAACAAGGGCCAGCAGGGGGCACTGTTTGTAATGAGGCCTGTGGGAGGGTAGAAGGAAATGAAGTCAGAAAGATGGCAGGACCAGATAGATCATTTGGGTTTATCTCTATTCATTGCTCTATAATAAATTGCTGTAGGCAAACTTTGTGGCTTCAAATATTTCAAATGTATCATCTTGCAGTTCTGGAGGTCAGAGTCGGACATGGGTCTCACTGGGCTGAAATCAAGGTGTCAGTGGGACTGGGTTCCTTCCTGGAGCCTCCAGGGGAGAAACCCTTGCCTCCTTTTCTAGCTTCCAGAGGCTGACGTCGCTCCCTGGCTCCTGGCCCCCTTGTCTCTACCTTCAAAGCCAGCAGCAGGGTGTCAGGTCCTTCTCACCTGAAATTCCTCTGACCACCTTTCCATACCCACAAGTCCACCTCTCTGATCTCAGTCTGGCAGGGTTCTTCACTCTTAGGGACTTGTGGGATTAGGGTTGAACCCACTCGGATCACCCAGGGTACCTTCCCCATGTCAAGGACCATCCTCTTAATCACATCTGCAGCATCCCTTTCACCACGTGAGGTAACACACAGGCTCCAGGCATCAGGCCATGGACATTTGGGGGCCATTAGTCTGCCAACCACCAAAACCACTGGAGGATTTTGGTAGAAGAGTGACCTGATTTCTAAACGGCTGCTTGGCAGGGAACAGACCACTGGAGGCGATGGTGGGGGTGGGGGGCAAGGGGACCAGCTAGGAAACTGCTGCAAGTACCCAGGGCAGGGGAGGTGGCAGGGAAGGAGGACGTGGATAGGAGCCGTGGAAGTTTCAAGAGGCCTTCTTTCTGCGGGTACATTTTAAAGGTATAGGCAATAGGATTGCCTGACCAATTGGACGTGGAGGGTGGCAGGAAGAGAAGAGTTGTGTAATTCCAAGGATTTTGTTCAGAGAATGGAGTTGTCTGTCATCGGAGGGAAAGATGCTGAAAGAAACAAGGGGTGGGGAGGGATGAAATCAGGTAATACTTCCACCCACAAAAGTTAAGCTAATGCCTCTGCTCTGGCCCCCAGCTTTCAGGATTTCATATTTCAGTTGGGAAATCAAGACACACAAGATAACACAACTGATTACTTCTGATACATCAGAACTTACACTTACAAGTGAACACTATCCCCAAAGCTGTCATCTCGGGAAGCCATATACATTTATTCCAAGGCTGCTGCCCAAACAGCCAAACAGCCAAAACAGCCTTGGAACTTCTTTCTAGGAACTGGATTGATTTACGGGCTGTAAAGAACATCAGCCTTGTCATTTCTCCCTCAGAAGTTCAGTTTGAACATTGACTTTATTCACCGGACCTGACTCAACCTCCAAAGAAGTAAAACCGTGTTCCCAGGATGATAATTGGCCACTACGGAGGAAAGTCACATCTCTAGCTGTGGCCATGCCACTGGAAGAGTCGGCTACCATCTCCAGGGAGGACGAATTTCCTTCTACAGACCAGTACCCCATCCAGTGGAGGTGAGAGCCACTTCCCTCCAGAAGCTCCAGTTATGATGCCATTAATATTGGGCAGAGGTGGTCTTCTTAACAGCCCAGCCCTCATCTGGGTGTATAGATTTGGGTATAATATGGTTTAAAATTGTGCAATTTGGTGATAGTCGATCATCCATACATTTCACAAGAGACGTTTTTTCTCTGGTTTCCATACCAGGCATATTCATGTTTCTCATAAGCTGTTGGATTGTTCAGATTGTATGGTCCTAGTGAAGATGTAACTGGTCATATTTCTTCCTTCATTCCACAGACTAGAAAATTTTCTGTTTGCTCATTTGTAAAATATGGAAGCTTAGTTTCTAGTGGGTGCTAACAGACAATAACAAACAAACAAAAAAACACAAAAAACCAACAAACACAGTGTGTAGGTGTCTGTGTGTGTCAAGTGTATCCTCTTAGGGTAGTTTTGAGGAGGAAATCAGACATTCCATATAAAGCACTTCACATGATGCCTAAGAAACTCTTGAGAAATTGTATTAACCTCGGTCCATGTGCAGGATCACGTTTACCAGATCACTGCTCACCTTTTACTTTTCCCTGGAAGAACTTACTCCTTTCAGGCTCCAACTGATTGTGTTGCTTGCTTCTGATTCTTGCCTGGTTTTCCCAACATTCCCTTCGAGTACCTTAGCTGTCCAGTTGGTTGTGACGATCAAGCGGGTGAGCAGGGGTCTTCTTTTCCTACCTTCACTACCCTTCCCCTTTCTCCAGCGACTGCCACGCCATCCCAAAGACAGGCAACGGCCCTGCCAAACCAACGTCCTATAAATTATCCGCCCTGCCTGCTGCCTTCATGATTGACATAATACAGACATAAACTACTACCTGGACTTCACCTGCAGAGAACAACAGAGACTTCATAGGCTCCAGGTAGGAAACTTGGTCTTTGCTTGTACCTGGATGCCCAGAGAGAGAGGTGAGATCTACCTAAGAAAAACTTTGGGTCTCCATCCCTTTCATTTAAACCAACACCCACGATTTCCACTAACCTGAGAAATAATTACGTGGAGATGCCAGGAGTACCTTTCTTTTTTTTTTTTTTTTTAATCAGTCATCAATTTTATACACATCAGTGTATACATGTCAATCCCAATCGCCCAATTCAGCACACCACCATCCCCACCCCACCGCAGTTTTCCCCCCTTGGTGTCCATACGTTTGTTCTCTACATCTGTGTCTCAACTTCTGCCCTGCAAACCGGTTCATCTGTACCATTTTTCTAGGTTCCAGAAAGAGAAAAACAAATATCGTATATTAACGCATGTATGTGGAACCTAGGAATACCTTTCTTCTCTCACAGGGAATTTTGGGGGCATTTTAACAGGGGCTTCTGGAATCCGTGTGTGGTTCATGTTTCAAATCTGATTCACTAGTGGCCCAGTTGTTTGGAATTTTAGTCCAGTGGGGGAGATAGTTTTGTCCAGAATATCCTTTAGAAGCACCCCAAAATGACAGTGAATGATGGCTCATTTTCTCTGTTTGTCCATGAGTTAGAGTGGCCCTAAGGGCAGCGTGAGGCCCTCTCTACCCCTCCTGCCCTCTTTCTCCTCCTCCCCTGTCCCCGCCAGGCCCTTAAAGAGGAGTCATGACCCGTGGTTGATGAGATCATTGTCCGCATTAGATGAGAAAATGGATTTTTAAAACTCCCCACTCTGCTCCTGGCACATAATAGGCCTTTCATTAATGTCAGGGTAATTGTTTCTCCCATCCCCCATGTTTGCCCACCAAAACCATGAAGTTCAGACCCCAAAAGACAATCTTCAGAGGCTCTGAACTGGCTGTGAAGATCCCCATCCTCCAGAACCTTCCCCAGCCCATTTATAACATCACAGTCTCACTACGGCTGCTGAAGGACCAGCCATGTCCATCTTTCTTTCTGAGTCTCCAGGACTTTATAGAAACTTCCAACCACTTGATTTGACAAATGACTTTCTGAGTGGAAGGGGGTTTTACATTTAATACATATCATAAGAGATATCAGAGCTATGCTCAGGAGATCAAATAGTTTCCTCAGCTAAGAATGTAAGCATGATCCCCATTAATATCTTTCCAACAAAGGCCCTGAGCTCCCCACCCCCGTTCCTCTATGATCTCAGTTTATTAATGTTGCCGTCCCCTCCCCCTGGTTAAGCTACCCTCACCGCAGACTCTCATTCCAGTCTGATGTACACCCTCCATAGAACACACCTCCTTGGCAAGCATTTAATGTTAAAAAAAAAAAAAAAGTCCTTCATCATCAAACAACTGAACACCATCTCCTGGGAAATAAAATCTGAAAAGTTAAGAAGGGAAAAAGAGAGGGCTATGATTATTTTAATCTTATTCCAGATGCTCAAGTACGCTCCCAAACAAAACCCAAATTAAACGTGAGCCTTATTCAAAGGGATGATGGCCGTGCAAGTGTCTGAGACAAGGTTTGGCAAATAGTAGGTGCTCAGTTAATATTTACCTAAAAATAAGTAAGAACATCCATACAAGCTGTCCCATGGACCACGCTCTGTCGAGCCCCAGCCTGGACAGACAAGATGGGTTCCTGTTACTTCAGTCCCCACCTGGACCCAGGGTGCTGTAATTTTTCAAAAGCACCTTCATGCTTACTAGCTGCTTTGATTAATGCAGCGTATCGAAGCTTGCACCTGGCCTTGAGAGAAGGGGGTCTCTCCCAGGTCCCTCAAAGACAGGATTAATGCAGACACCCCACACTGACACACACAAACACTGGGAAAATCTGGTTCTCGCAAGATTTTGGAAGCATCTAAAGATTTTGGAATCTCTGTCAGTACTACAGAAATTGCTGAGATCGGAGCTCTGATTCCTTATCAAAACTAGAGGGAACAAAAACCTCTTTACCACCAACATTAACACCAAAAGTATGTCAGAAGAGTACCGACATTGTAGGATGGACACTTTGGCCCCTTTGGTCAAAAGGGCCAATGTACCAGCCAGAAAATTTCCCTTTCACTTAGCCACTCCAACCCTGAAACCAATGCCCAAGTCATGTTTTTCCCTGGGCCTCAGTTTATTGCATCTATAAAATGGGAACAAAGAGGTTGGCTTCGTCTCCCTGCTGGCATTCTTGGGAGAATAAAATTAGACAGCCTGGGAAAGATTTTTCAAGAATGGAAACTTACACATACAAATTGGCAGCCACCGGCGAAGGACAGGTGATGTGGGTACCAAAGAGAGCCAGAGGGAGCTCCTTGCCAACATGGTACTAGGTAACAGGAGTAAGGATGCTCAGATCATCACGGATTGTGTTCTTCCTTCGAGGGCTCTGTCATATCACCCAGGTTCAGGTCACTGGCAGTCCTGGATGTGAATCCCAGAGCTGTCATCTACCAGCTAAATAACTTCATAACCTGAGCTGGCCCCTTGGCCTCCCGGGCCCTTCACCTCCTTCCGTACAAGGTGGACTAACATCTCCTCCCTCATAGAGAACAGCCAGATGTAAGGATCCAGTGAGGGAACGGAGGCCAGCGCACAGAGGTGCTGCACAGGTGTTAGCTCAGCCTGCGAGTTTGTCCTTCAAAGAAACCATTCTGCTCTCAGGGACCCTCAGAGGGGAGGAGGAGCTTCCCTACAGCTGCCTGTGGAAATTTGTCTCAAGTTCTGCCTCATTGCCCTGGGTCTCCTCCCCCCACCCTCTCTGTGGCACTTCCACAAGCCTTGGAGGGTCGCATGCTGGGAAGCAAATGGCCCTTCACCTCATGCTCTATCCCCTGCTGGTAGAGGTGGTGGCTGGAGGGGAGGGAAGATGGCCTGATGTGGTCGCTGGTGGCAGCTCTGGACCGATGGCTCTAGCATCTCCCGCGGCCCCCAAGCAGTGCCCTAAACAGAAGGGGGAATTGGATGAAATCCTCCTGCACGGGTTTCCCACCTGCATTTCACCACCCTCCCCCCAGCAAGACCTGGGGCTCCACAACAAGTGCTGCACCAGGTCATTCACCCGACCTCCAGAGCCACCTGTCAAAGCCTCCTTAGACTCGGAACTCTGGGACCCGGATGGGATTCAGAGAGCATCCTATCTGGATGCTAACCTGGGTCACTGAGCCCCTTAAACATCCTGGCAGGCAGTAATGGGGGTGCTAGAGACACTCTATTTTAAAAAGCTGTTCCTAAAACATACATGTGCGCCATGTGAGACTGGACGGGCTAATTATGTCTCCGTCTTTTTTGGATGGAATTTCATCAATTCAATATGATCATTCTGGTTAGCTGGTGCTGATAAAAGTTCTAATAAGTAGTGTATCATTTTTTTTTTTTTTTTAGAAACAAGCAGATGTTTCTGGCCCCTTCCCCTATGTATTTACATATAATGTGGTGTCTGCTTTCTTGTTTGACCATTTCTTTTTTTTTTTTTTTTATTTAATTAATTAATTTATTTTTGGCTGTGTTGGGTCTTCGTTTCTGTGCGAGGGCTTTCTCCAGTTGCGGCAAGCCGGGGCCACTCTTCATCGCGGTGCGCGGGCCTCCCACTGTCGCGGCCTCTCTTGTTGCGGGGCACAGGCTCCAGACGCGCAGGCTCAGCAGTTGTGGCTCACGGGCCCAGCTGCTCCGCGGCACGTGGGATCCTCCCAGACCAGGGCTCGAACCCGTGTCCCCTGCATTGGCAGGCAAACCCTCAACCACTGCGCCACCAGGGAAGCCCTAGTGTATCATTTTTAAATGCAGCAATTACTACTGAATGAATGCTGTTTGAAGCACTGACGAACTTTTCTTTTCTAAACAAGGAGTCTACGGGGGAAAAATGATGAAAAGGCTCCTTAGTGGCAAAAGGGGCAAAACCCACCAACCTGTCCCATTTTACAGGTGAGGAAATAGAGTCACAGGAGTTAGGCCTCTCCCAAACCCGAGCAGCTTCTCTGGAGTAGAAGCAAGATTCCATATTACAAGCCCAGAGTTTTGCTTCCAGCGCTGTTTGCTCGAGCTGCTTTGTCCCATCCTGGGCCCCGTCCTCTCCACACACACCTGATAATTACCAGGTTATACCAAACAAGGAAACTATACCTTGTTAGCCAAACGATGGGCACATGTCAACAGGCCCTTCTAAAACTGCGTTGTCCATTAGGTAAATACATGTGGATATTTAATTAATTAAAATTAAACTTTACAATTCAGTTTCTCATTCATACTAGCCACATTTCAAGTGCTAGGTAGTCACTTGTGGCTACCATACTGGACCGTGCAGATATAGACCATTTCTATCATTGCAGGAATTTCTACTGGGCAACACTGGTCTAGAAGCAGTGACTTTGACAGGAAAGAGTCCAGACCCTGTGGGTGGGCAGGGCTTGGAGGTACTTCACACGTCACCCAGGCTCTGCATGGGCTCCGAGTCTGTGGGTCCCCAAGGACCTGGAGACTTTGAGAGAGAAACAGCCTAAAGGACCACCTCCCTCCTCGACTGGTGCTGTGGTTTCTACAACCAGAGCCTCTCTCGAGATTCAGCCACCCTGAATATTTACAAGTCACTTTGTCACAGGTGAAGAGGCACTAACATGGGCATCAGAGAGGGGGTTTCAGCCCCAGGGCTGCCTTTTACCAGCTGTGTGTCTTCAGCAAATAACTCCTCCTCTCTGGCCCTCAATCCCCCACTAGGGAAACCATTCTGTCTTCCGAAGCCTGAAAATTCAATGCTGCCCCATCCTCAATTCATTCATCTCTCGTGGGTCTGTGTCTTCTCTTTCTTGGGTGTGTGTGCATTTAGAGAAATGTTCATCTTGATCAAAGGCATGGTGGAGAGGGCAGGGGAGATTGCCTTGACCAACATCAGAATATGTTTTAATGTAGAGAAAAACCTCTGAAGAGACTAAGGCAGCAGAGGGCCTTTGGGCTACTGTTTTCCACGCAAGAATCCAGTAGATGGGGCTGCTGCATAGAGGCGATGTCCTGACAGGCTCTGCCTTAAGCTTGTCATAGTGGGTGCCCAAGCTCAGAGGGGAGGAAATGTGCCTTTTTTGTCCTTGCAGGACCCCAAATCTCTCCATATACCCAGATTTAATGAGTCACCGCTAGAAGCCTCGGTACAGGCCCAGGAAAGCCCCTCGTGCCCCTTCTGTGCCTTTAGCCCTGATGAATTTTCCTTTTCCCCTTCCAAATTATAAAACTGAAGCTATTTCCTCCAGTGCCTTATTTAGCAGCTGTCAAAAGTTGGAACCTGACGAAGATCAACAACTTTTTACTAGCTCAAAATTCACTCCTGTCCCAGGTGGGTTTTCCCCTGCTCTGCCCTCCCTCTCCTTCCCCAGTGAAAACTTTCAAAGTCCACCAAGGTTGCCTGAGACCCTGGCCGTGTGCCTCTTTGGATATAGAATGCTTTTAAGGAAATAGAAGTGCATCCCCGCCATTCACTTTTTCCTAACTGCCTCATTTTCCTTCCCAAGTTGACGATGGGACTAAATCCTCCTCCCCAGATGAAGGGTGATTGGCAGCCTCGGTCCACAGTCTCTCACCATCTTCTGAGAACAAGACTCACCCAGCCTCAGCACCACAACTGACAGCAAATGGTTCGTCGGAATTTCCAACTCCTATGATTTCTCCCTTCAGTTCTTCGGAGGTAAAGATGAGAGTAAAATACGTCAAGAAGGCCCCTGGCTGTGCGTGCCCACCGTGGGAGTTTTGGGCAGAAGGGTGTACATCCTTTGCAACTTCACAGTGAGACTTGCACAGAAGGGCTCTTTCCCTTGTAAATGGCCCATTTAAGGCTTAAAGTTCAAGAGCGTACCTGGGTCCAGCCTTACTAGCATCACCAGGCCCCAGGCTTTTCAGCGCTGGGAAGAGAGCGGGGAGGGCAGCAGAGGATGGCGACAGTCTGGCAGGGACCCCTTCTGTTGACACCAGAGGGACCTGTCCTGGTAAGTGAAGCTGCGTATGGCAGCTTGGCTGCTGCTTAAAGCGATGGGTGAGAACAGGTGCTGTAGGTGGAGGGAGATTTCATTCCCTGAGGTTGGTCTCCAAGCTGAATAGACAAAGGAGCAAGAAATGGGGAAAATTCTCAAGCAAAATAAAGAGTATTTGCTGGTCCATCTGAGTGAGAATTGTTAAAATATTTTCCAAAGCTCCAAGCTGCTTGGGGACTGCGGCCACAGTATAGAGATAATTGCCCCATGTTCATTAGGAGAGCCTGTGTGTGTAAAGGGAAGAAATAGTCAAGCTTTGGGGCCAAATGTTGGTTCAAATCCCAGCTCCATGAGCTTCTGCTTGGGTAACTTTAGATAAGTCACCTGGACTCTCTGAATCTTCATTTTCTCATCTTTTATAGATTGATTATTGCCAACAGTCAATGAAATAATCTGTGTGAAGGCACTCAGCACCGTGCCTGGCATGTAGTAAGCACTCAGATGTTAACTACTATCTTACTCTGCAAATAAAATAATACCACAACGCCCTTCTAAGTAGAAATAGAGATGTATGAGAAAATTCTCTCTTTCCACAGGCTATGGGAATTTCTTTAGGATTAACATCCTAACACTTCTGGAATTTAAGACTGACCCCCCCAAAGAAAAGTCACAGGGGAGCTTGATACGTGCTCCCTAAAATTTGCTTCCCGTTCTACCCAACAGCCCTTACGAGTTTGGAATTCTACCAGTGAAGCCACGTGGTCAATATAAATGGCAGCATATTCACCAAAAAACAAATATTTCTCAGATCCAGTAAAACCCTGTGAAAACAGCACGCCCTTGCCCTCTAGATCAAAATCAGACACCGAGAGATAGGGTCCGTCCTTCTTCTAGCCCTGACTATAATAAAATGACCCTACATTCATGCTATGGAATATTTTGGACCCCGCTTAGAAGATCGTAGTGGAGTATGGGATCTGTGTGGGGTGTGTGCCGACAGCCCCGAGGTGGGCAGACACCGCCCTGATGGTGTAAAACAGTATGTGCCTCGTTCCCATTCTTGTTTCTCAGTCAAGGTCAGTAGATGTTCTTGGCGCAGTTCAGTGGCAGCGCAAGTCCCGAGGGTTCTAACCCCGGCCCAACTCGTAACTCCTGCAAATGAGAGTCACATTATCGTGGGATTAGAACCTTGAGTTTGCACAAATAGTGAAAAGGGAAGGAAGAAAGAGCGTGGTTTCCAGGTCTGAAGACCTCAAGATTTTCTAACAAGAAATTCGCTATGACACGTGTCCCGAGCGATCAATAGCATGTTGCCACTCACAACTGAAAAGTGAGCTGGTTTATTCATTCATCTCACAAACTTTTATTAAGCACCTACTATGTGCCATGCCCTGTGCCAGACCCTGGAGAATCAAGAATGAATTAGGCACAGGCTCAGCCTTCAAAGACCTCACAAGGGTACAGGGGAGACCGACCATGCAGGGTGACGAGTGCTGTGCAGGGTGACAAGCGCCGTGCAGGGTGACAAGCGCCGTGCAGGGTAAGCACAGGGCACTGTGGAGCCCACAGGAGGGAGAGACTGTTAGCTGTAAGCAACTCTGCCTTGAGCCAGGAGGCCAAGGTCCTGAGATGGGAGAACCAGAGTGCAGGGGAGGCCTCCTGGGGACATGGAGGAGGAGACAGGCTCAGGTAAGAGCACCTGAGGCCAGCACAGGCAAGAAGGATCAAGTGCAAAGGCTCTGAGGTGGGAGCCTATGATGGGCATCGCAGCCTGTATGGAGGTGGGGGGACGCTAATTCCAAAGCCCACATTCCTCTCCCACACTCACGATTTCTCTGATAGTTACACTTATAATCCAAATGCACAGTCAAAGCACAATTAGCACTGAATCTGAAAAAACACAATGTAGATGCTTATTCTGGAACCAGAAAAGACCTTCAGGTTTCCTAGGAAGTTTATGACCCTACCCCTCAAACACTGAAATGAAGGCCACGTATGAGGTTTCAAAGCTCTCTAACGAAGCACATGCCTCAGCGTTCTTTGATAATAATATCTGAACTCTCTCCTTGAAAATCAGGAAACATTTCTTCACATGGCCTCTTGTCACATTGTAAGCCAATTGGCTATTAGTCAGCATGCATCAGGAATAGAGCGTAATATCATTCATTTAATATAATTGTTTTAAAACCTCATAGAGTGATAGAATGAATAAAATGCCCCAGGCACTGCACTTAACCCCCTCCCTAAGTCAGCAACTCTGAGTGTGAACGCTGGACGTGAGCTGGTTGAGCCAGTCTACGTGCAGATCCAAAGCCAGCTGAGCCCCGCACTTAGGTAGGATTTGAGAGGCACCAAGAAACCTACCCTCAGTGGCAGAATTCCAATAAGTTATTCATATTTTGAGTGAAGGTAGTGGGAATTGAGGGTTTTGTTTGTTTGTTTTTCCTTTTATTTTTTTTATAAAGCAGTGGAAACCTTCCTTCATGTGAAATCTTGCAGAGTGCCCCATATAAAATCATAATAGCAGATTCTTAAATAGTATTTACTACGTGCCAGATGTTTTAACTTATTTAGTCCAACAACAACACTGTAAGACAGATACAGTGTACTGTTACTGTCAAGATTTCCCAGGTGACAAAACTGCGGCACAGAGAGGTTAAATGACCTGCCCAACATCACGCAGCTGGTAGGTGGTGAAGCTGGGGTTTGAATCAGGGTGGTCTGGCTCCAGAGCCCACCCAATACTGACCCCTCTGGGTCGTCCCAAAGCAGAAGACAGCATGGCCCTGGTCGGAGCCCAGGTGGAGGGCAGGTTTTCCAGGCTTCATGGGGATGGGGTCACCCTCAGGCACATCCATGGAAGGATTCCATGAAACACAACTTTAAAGCCATTGGATTGAGGTGTTATCTACCAAGGGTCACTTTACGATAACACCTCCTTCTTGGAAGGAGTGACCTGTTAGTGCATTAGTATGAATCCGTTTTCAAGAACCTGGTTCTAAGTCCAGGGAAGTTGTGATGGGGACATCCCAGCCTCAGGGCAGGGATGCTGGCAAGGGCAGAGCTGGGTCCAGGGAGGGCTCGACTCCAGAGTCTGAATAGTAGGAGGAGAGGGTGATGGGAGAAATGGCGCCTCCAAGACCACAAGCTCCCTGCCTGGCAGGCGAGCGGGAGATCAGGCTAAGAGCAAGGTGCCTGTGAGGCCCATTGGGAAGGGCCTTAGGGCAGGCCGTCTTCTGGTTGCTGAGCGCAGAAAAAGGGGGGTAACTCCTGGCAGAAGCATAGCGTGACTAGAGTTGTAGGGGGTGGGTGAGAAGAACAGTCTGACGTGAGAGTGTCAGGGCTCCCCGTGTGGTGACACTCAGGGTTTTTCAGTTTCTATATTGATAAAAAATTTTGCAATTTTCAAAATCGCAGAACAAATAGAACCATGACTCGTACTTCACAATTTGCCTGGCAAATTTACTGTAGTATCATGATTCTGACCATTGCATGTTTTTCAGGGGTGATGAGACATCAGGATAGAATATTTGGCACAAGAAGTATGTGATCGTGGGGACAGTGGGGCACACATAACCCCCACCTCGTGTCTTATGTTCAAGATTAGAAACCAGTGATTTATGTGGATTAGGAGTCTCAGTGGACCTGGGGGTACAAGTTTTGACGTATCCACGTGTGTCTTTTTGGTCTGCTTTTTAATCGGCTCTGAGCCACATTTTCATCCTCTGTAACTTCATGAGATTAATTACTTTGGGCCCACCATTAAAAGTATTAAAACTTTGAATGGATTTGAAATTTGAATGTTTAAATGGTAGGAGTTTGAGTAGAGACTTTCAGGATAATGTAATTTAAGAGCTGATGATATGCACAATTAAATCTTGACACTTTAAAGGAACAATTAAAAAACCAGATTTCTGCCCTTTGGTTTCTAACTGAGGAATCAAGTCAGAAAGTCTATAGTCTCTTGTGGAAGAAATAGACATGGGGGACCAAGTCTTGTCACTGTTAGATGGCACCTAGCATCATGTCAGCAACAGAAGACATAATCGATAATTTGTTGAATGAATGAATGAATGATAAATACATATATGCAAACACTCAAATACACAGTCTCTACAAGTTGAAATACAGGGCCCAATCTTACTATACTTAGGGACCATTTTCCTATTTACGATTTTTCTGGTATTTGTTCCTTTTTAAATGTGTTCATTAATCCTAGAAATGAGTTTATACAGAAAGAGAAACTACTTTATATCTTGCATTTGTTCAACACCTTTCACTCAGATCTCATTGACATTGTCCATATTTTCAATTTTCAGAGCACCAATGGGCTGTCCAGGCCCAGGGTAAAGGTCATGGTCTCCAATATCTCACACCATCACGTTTTTCACTCTCTCTCTCTCAGGGGCTTTTGTGGAATAGAAACTATTCTATTAACTAAGAGACTAGTTCTCCTTAGAAGATGATTCATTTGAATAGTCTGAAACTAGTATTTGGTGAATTGCCTACCTCTACAGGCGTTGGGACAGACACTTAATCTTTATTTCATTTAATCCTCCCACGTGTAATTTTGCCCATTTTTAGGAGATGAGAAATTGGGGTCAGAGAGGTTTATCCAAGCCACAAAGATAGGAAGGGGCAGAATTGGGATTCCAAGTCAGGCTGAGTCCAATGCCCGTTATCTTTATATCAAGGACAAACAACATTAGTTCAAATGGTGGTGGTTGGAAATGAACACCTTAACAGGGCTAGGAGCCAAACCAGGGATGCTGACCAGGAGGGCTTTTAGGCCAGTGGGTAGAGCTGATATTTGGGGAGACCCTCCTGTTGCACCTCAATTCTCACTGTGTAGCAATTTGGCCAGTTGGATGCTGCAGGGGCCTCCTAACCAGCCAGGAGCCCACTCTGGTCCCCCTCCAGGCCACCTTCCACGCTCAGCCAAAGTGATTGAATGTCAATCAGAGGAGGTCACTGCCTTGTTGAAAGCCCTTTAGCACCACCCGTTGCACTCAGAATAAAGACCCCAATCCCCACGTGCCAGAGGTCCCACCTGAGCGGCCCCACCCCCCTCTTTGGGCTCATCCCCCCCTTCTGCCCATGCTCTCTGCTCTCCAGGCACCAGGCATTCACTTCCTCCTTCCTGCCACAGGGCCTTTGCACGTGCATCCCCCTCCCTGAGAGCCCCATCCCACCTTGCTCTCCACCAGGCCACCTTCCTCCCCTTTTCCTGTCTCAGTGTAAATGTCCCTCCCTCAGAGAAGCCACTCTTGACGATGATCAGCTTAGGCCCCCTGCAGTGCAGCCCAGGGCACCTTGCCCTGATCTTTAATTTATCACTGTTAGAGTGAGATCATTACCTGCATGATCGTGTGTTGAATGTCATCTCACACCCCGCCCAGAGGGAGATTTGGCTTAAGTGACACCCGTGAGGCAGGAACCCATCAGTCTTGTTCATCACTCTATCCCCAGCCTCTGCTTCAGCACCTGACATACAGGAGATGCTCAAAACATGCTTTTTCCACCCAGGAGGCAGTTCATCACAAAATCGGGCACTTGCCCATCTAGCTTCAGGCCCAGGAATCCCCAGTCATACTTACTATCTGATTTCCTTGAGTTTTATCGGAACCAGTGTGTGAGGAGCCAGGGGAAACCGTGTGTAGCACCCATGTCACAGGAAACCGTTTACCACTTGCTGATCCTCTCTCCCTGCCACGTTTTAATAAGCTTAATAGCAACAGCAGCCAACATTTATTAAGTGCTACATTAGCCAACATTTATTAAGTGCTACATTCTCAGCAGTGTGTTACGAGATTTTCATTCAGCCTAAGTCCACAAGGCATGATGCCGTTTCACTTACATCGGATCCTGGCCTGGCTCCGTTCACCTTCCAGAGACTCCGTCTCACAGGAAGAGCCCCCATTCGAGGCCTGGCCTGCAAGGCCCAGAGGCTTGGTTCCTCTCTGACCTCATCCCTGTGACTCTCCGCCCCCTCACTCAGCTCCAGCCACACCGGCCTCCTTGCAGCTTCTAGAACACTCCTGGCAGGGAAAACCCCCAGGGCCTGTGCACCTGCTCTTCCCTCTGCAGGGAGCCCTGTTCCCACACCGCAGAGAGCCACGGCCCTGGCATCTGCTTCAAATGTCTCCTTCTCTCCCAGCCTCCCCTGACCACCGTCCTGCACTCCCTTGGCCCCTTTGTTGCTACATTTTCCACCATCAGGTACCACCATCTAACATACTGTTATGTTAGATGTTATATTAGTTATTATGTATCTGTTTATGTACTGTCTCTCTCCCCACCTTGGAAGGGAAGCACCATGTGGGGAGGGCAGTGCCTGCTTGGTTCGCGGCTGTGCCCTCCCTCCTGCCTGGCACAGACCAGGAGCTCAGCAAACGGTGACTCCACCGGTGAAGCGTCTCCTTTCCTCCCAATGCTCATCATGAGGGGTGCACATGCCACCCCAACACCTTCCAGGCCACCTGTCTCTGCCGAGGCTGACACTGCCCCTGCACCCTCTAGAGGAAGAGACCAGGAAACTCAGCCTCCAGAGATGTGGGGTGCACCACGGCCCCCAAAGTCTGATCTGAGGCAGGCGCCCTGTTTCAACTTCCCACTTCTTCAGTGAATCCAGAAGATGAGTTTCCTTCCCCATCAGTCGTGCATTTGTCCATTGTTTTAGCCGAAGCCATCACTTACTCAGATGGAGGAGGCCCCACCCTTGGGGGACTCAAAGTTAAGAAGCCGCCTCCCAACAGCCATGTGAGCTCCATTCTGTTGAACGTGTTTTCCTTCTCATTTATTTTTCTAATCTCAGATATAGATTTTTGTTACCTTTCAAAATATGGGACATTTAAGAAAAGCAGTCTTTTCAAAAAGTGCTCATGGCCAGAACTGACTGCACTTCTTTCATACCTCCCGGTCCCAACCTCCAGGGGTGAAAGGGCTGCAGCTTGGTCCCAAATAGGAAAACACAGCATTTTTTTTTAACCAGGGAAGGGTTGTGTTTCCGCACAGAGGACAGGTTCTGAGCCCTGGGATAGCAGAGAACTTGATCATTTTTCATCTCAGACACCACATCTCTGAATTCCTTCCCCGACCCACGACTGCTCAGCATTGCTATTAGTAGCTCCAAATATGTTGCTCGTATTTAAAGCCTTGTAGTTATCACACAGTAAATACCCCAAACGTGCTCCCCTCGCTCCCCACTTCCTGCCTCCGTTCCTTCCACTGGTTTCACAGCTCTGTCCTTTTCAAAGTTGTCCCCTGTACTTACGACGACCCGTTTCTTCTGCTCCATCAAACCACCCTGCTTTCAAATCCCTCCCTCCCTTTAAATCCCTCTTCACTCTTGAGTGAAACCTTCTCCTGGGGTGTCACAAGGAGAGTCCCTCCCTCCTGCCACCCCTCCCCAAAAATCTGGAGAGGAAGGAGTAATAGTAGAACTGAAATAATATGTCAGTTTCAGCTAAGCTGAGCCAGGCACACTTTCACCAGGTGTTTCAGATCTTGGCTCCTGGGGCACATGAGGATCCAAAAGAGGAAAAGCTGAGGACTTTATGTCCCCAACACCACAGCCTGGAGCGTCAGAGTCAGTACCTGCTTCGGAACGGACAGGGTATGGACTTGCTTGCACCCTCCGATTAGAGGAACTGGCAGCGCATCGGGCACCCATTAATTCGTCAATGTCATCCTTCAGTTATGTAGCCAATAGCGATTGAGAGGTTTAGTTATTGGACTGCTGAAGGTTTTACAATCTAACTTTCAAGCATGCCCTATCACACTGCAAATCTTCTCACAAGAAATTATGTCTTACTGAATGCAATTGAATTTGATAAAATTCAGTTCCTTCATTTGAACCTCCATAGTATTTTTCGAGGTAGTAAAAGAGCACTGGGCTAGGGTTAAGGAGAACTGGAGAGGAATCCCATCTATCCTACTTAACCGTGGGAAAGTCACATGACCTCTCCCAGCCTCAATCTCCCTTATCCATAAAATGGGTGCGATACCAACTGCCCTGCCTACATTACAGGAGTTGCTGTATCTTATTCATCTCAGTGTCCTTGGCCATCAATACAAAGCCTGATCTATAACAGCCTTTCCAAAAACATAGATGACACTGAAAAGATGGTAGTTACATTGAGAAAGTAATAACAAAGGACCTTTTTGTTGAGTCAAGCATGACAGACACAAAAGCCTCACCTCTACTTAACAAAATTCGGTGCATCCTTCCAGACCTAATTCAAATGCAATTTTATCCACGAAGTGGCCCATCCCCGCAACCCCAAGACAGAAAAGAGTCAAGGAGGTTGTGTGGCATCTGGGACACCGGGCCATACCTAGGAGGTACCACCCCCTGGAATGGAGCTCTTGAAAGCTGCCATGAGGAGAGACCCAGTGCAGGTTGCGGAGTCTGGAAACCCAGGTTCTGACCAGGAGGAGGGATGAGCCAAGGACCCAGAGCAGAAAAGGACTCTGAGCCATGAGAGCAGGGATGGATCAGATGGGACATCTGAGGACAAAGTTGGGGGTTTTGTGGAGTCAGTAGAGATGGTCTCAAGGGGGAAATGGATAAGGATAGACTCACACTCTGTGTGTCTGGAATGTTCTCTGAATCATGCTGGATGGAGACCAACTCTCCCTTTCTCAAATCCCATAGCACTTTGCACTACTTGGGGCACTGCCCACACTGCCTGTCTTTGTGGTTCTTTGAATACGCGCATCCCTCCCCTAATATCAACTCTTTGAAGGCAAGTCCAAGCTTTACTCATCTTTGTACCCCTTTCTCAGTCCACACCCAAAGCCTAGCCCAGTGTCTTGCCTATAACCACTCTAATAAATATTTGTTTGATGGATTATGAAAACATTACCCTCTTTGGTTTCCAATAGGATCAAATAAAACATGGTCCAAGATACTATAGAACCTTATAAACTAGTTCACTCATCTAGTTTTATCATCTGGGTTTTGCATTTTCTCCCTTATCCTTTAGCATTTTACAGCACACAGTGTTCTCCAAGAAAATCACTCACTGCTCACCGGGCTGTGTGTTTCATACCAAATAGCATAAGCATGGCTACCATTTATTGAGCCTTGTGGCAAAATGGCCAGCTGTTGGCCAGAAACATTTGGCACCCCTTGGAGAGTGCGGAGTTATTGCTCAGAGGGGCTGCTAAGCTGGGACTACATTTCTCAGCTCTCCTTGTACCCAGGTAAGGCCATGGGACCGGTTCTCATCAATGTAACAGGATGCATCTCACCTGTAAGGATTTTAAGGAACAGTAGGGCTTCTCCACTCTCTCTTTCTCCTTTGCCACCTGAAGTCAGAGGACTTGGAGTTTCTAGGAGGTGGGGGAGTCACAGGATGGAAGCCTGGATCCCTGAGTCATCATGTGGAGGAAGGCCTCCTGCTTCCCTGTTGAGTCTATTACATGGGCAAGAAATAAACTTCAATTATATGAAACCACTGGAATTTGGCACTTAACTGTTACAACAGCTAGCGTTACCTTAATTATTTCACTAAACCCTTGTAATGGCCCTGCATGGTAGGTCTCACCAACCCTCTTTGTATTTTTCAAATCAGTGAACTAAGACACAGAGGGGCTAAGTTACTTAGACAGGGTGTCAGAGCTAATAAGTGCTAGAGCTGGAACTTGACCAAGATTTGCCTGTTTCCAAATGCCGTGTTTTCCCCCATTACCTTACCCAGGACCTTGTCCTGTCTCCCATCCATCAATGACCTTGGACTCTGTCATTGACATCATTTTTAAATTAGGGGTTTCTGGGCTTCCCTGGTGGTGCAGTGGTTAAGAATCTGCCTGCCAACGCAGGGGACACGGGTTTGACCCCTGGTCTGGGAAGATCCCACATGCCGCGGAGCAACTAAGCCCATGTGCCACAACTACTGAGCCTGCGCTCTAGAGCCTGCGAGCCACAACTACTGAAGCCCGCATGCCTACAGCCCATGCTCTGCAACAAGAGAAGCCACTGCAATGAGAAGCCCGCGCACCGCAAAGAAGAGTAGCCCCCGCTCACCGCAACTAGAGAAAGCCCGCGTGCAGCAACAAAGACCCAGTGCAGTCAAAAATAAATAAATAAATAAATAAATATCAGGGGGTTCTGACCTACACTCTTAAAAAGAAGTTTAGATATATGTCTCCCCTTTCCTTCACAGAACTCTTTCCATCACCTGGAAGAATCATGAATGCCAAGCCCTGGAGTGTTCTAAAAAGAACTTAATTTCTTCCTCACCTGTTCTGACAAAATTTTTTTTTTTACTACCAGAATTGAATTATTTCTCTAAGGAAATATTTAAACTTAATACTGCTTGGCTTCTGTGTTTTTCACCAGGTATGAAGGGTAAGAAGAGAATTCATTATGGGTTTTGAGTGGGAGACAGGAAAGAGAATGGGGAAAAAAGAGAAATCATATGGATTCATCAAATCCCCCCTGGTCCTTGCTTGCTTCAGTAAGCTCTCAAAACCTTTGTACTGGTTCTCAGACACTTTGTTGATACAATTTATGCCACCCACGGTTTTGTCTGTATTCGTTCTGTATCTTTTTCACCTTCTGACTGAGGCATTTAAAAAGTTCAGATGACTTATCCAGAATCATATAGTATCAAGGGACAGAACTGAAAAGCAAATTATATCAGCATGAAAAGGAATAGAAAGAAAGGTCAGTATAAACTCATCTGCAAAAAGGAGCTTTTTAAAATGATAGGAATTTCTTTCTTTCTTTTCTTTCTTCCTTTCTTCCTTCTTTCTTTCCTTTCTTTCTTTCTTCCTTTCTTTCCTTCTTTCTTTCTATCACCCTTTACATATAAAATTGCAGTTACACAACTTAGAAAGACAAAAAAAGGAGTAAGCAATCCAGATTTTTTTCAGTGGATGAGTGTTTTGCTTTCTAATTATTTCATCTCCTCGTTTTATATCAAGTCGTGTGCTGTCATCATTTCCTTGGCCCTTAATTTGCTATTCCTAATCTTCTGTGGGTTGGGAAACTAAAAGATAGATACATAGATAGATACATACATACATACATGGATAGATAAAAGAAATTGTGATATAACTCAATAGAACTTTTGAACTTTCTACAATGATGGAAATTTCTCTGTGCACTATCAACTTACCACTATTGAGTCCTTGAAGTATGAGTAGTTCAGCTAAGGAATTGAATTTTACATTTTATCTAATTATAATTAATTTCAATTAAATTTAAATAGCCATGTGTGCCTAGGGGCTACTGTCCTGGACAACACAGATCTTGAACAAGGTGCTAAATAAGAGTCAATAAAGACTCGTCTGAAGCTCAAGGGACACATATTTTGAAAACTCAGCAGCATTATTTTTTTTCATTTACTTCTGCCCTGATATGAGTGAATAATGAAGCCAGTGGAAAGACCCTCCAGCAAACCCGGGCATGGGAGGGGAGCTGCACAATGATTTGGCTCAAGAAGGACAGTTCAGCTTTCGTGATCATGGAAGGAGGACAAGGGTGCTGAAGGTGAGAAGCAGGGAAGCTCAGTCAGGGGTGCGCCTGAGGCCAGGGGAGCCTGGAGAGAAAAGCTACTCTTTTCAAGCAGCCCTTCCATCCTGGTCACTCAGGGCAGGGAACAGGGCAGACAGAACCTCCCGAGACCCCCAGGACGAGCTCAGAGAGTCCCCTCGAGCACAGCACACACGTGGCACCAGCCTGGATAATGACAGCATGTTCATGTGGGGTTTGGGGCTTTTTTTTAATCCCCAGACTTGCTCACAATTTTTTTCCAACACGAGGCTTCAAGCGACCAGAACTGGCATCAACAATCTATCCCTACCCTAAGAGTCAAGGGTCATTCTAATGTCGTTGCGAAGGTTCAGGGTCTATGACCTGACTAGATACCAGGTCTTCCAGGGCGTCTGTGTCCTGTAGGGGATACTTGGTGGCTTTCTGAATAGGATGGAACAGTCCTGCTTTCTGAAGGGAGTCCATCCATCCTTTGCAGCTTTGTCCCAAGTATTCCCTGGAGCTACCACAACCTCAGCAAGTTAGACCTCAAGGATCCCACACCAAATTCAGGGTCTATTGAGTTCAGAAATGGCATCTGTCCATCTCTGTGCAGGAAGAGAGAGCCTCAGTTCTGAACACTGACACACACATACGTCTTTCCTGGCCAAGGATAACGGTGCTTGTCTGCGACCTGCAGGTACGTGCCACTGACTAGCTCGCCCACCTACTCCCTCATGAAAGGGACAGCTTTGGCCTCAACCTCCCATACTTAGGCACCAGGTCCTATTTCAGCATCAAATCTGTGCAGTTCTTTTCTTTTTGAAATAAAGATATGCATAGATATAGAGTCATGTGTCTATTTAATAGAATATAAAAGCAATAACTGATCATTGAAGAAAATGTAAAAAAAATATAAGCAAAAACATCCAAAGACCCCCATCCAAAGGCAACCTCAGTTACCATTTGTTTGTTTCTTGCCTGCCATTTCTCTTTGCACAGAGTGTTTCCCCTCTTGACCTAGTTGTAAGCATTTTATAATCAGTATCTTGGTTTTTGTTCCATCATGAGCTTTTCTTGTAATCATACAGATTTAGCAAACATCATTTGTAATGTCTGCAGAGTATCCCGTTAAGAAGAGCTACCATATCCGCTTACTCATTCCCCTCTTGAAAGACATTTTTTTCTAGCATTGCCCATTTCTAAATTATGATAGCAAATGACTCTGTGTGCAAAGGTTTGCCCCCGACACACACAAGTTTTGGGAAACTCTCCTTAGGATGGAATCATAGAAGAGGAATTTCTGAGTCCAGGGTCAGGAAGATGGGGAGCCAAGGTCCAGGGTAGACCAGAGCCAAGTTTATGAACCAATAATCTTGACCTTCTTGGCATTCCAGCTCCCAAACACAAGACCTACTGCTACAGGATTATCTGGGCATTTATTTAAAACCCAGGTTCCTGACAGTTGCTAGGTGATTGCTTGATAATCACTGCTTCTGATCGACCGGACCCCCAGGCAGGAACACATTTTGGAGAACGTCTTCCTGAGCTTTCTGTTTATCTGTTGCTATTAAAACTGCAAACAACAGGGACTTCCCTGGCAGTCCAGCGGTTAAGACTCCTCATTTCCACTGCAGGGGGCACGGGTTCGGTCCCTGGTCGGGGAACTAAGATCCCACATGACACATGTCAAGGCCAAAAGAAAAAAAAAAAAAAAGAAAACAGCAGACAATAGGCCTATTCTTAACCCTTGCCTCTTGGCAGGGGGAAAAACTCATAACAGCAATCAGTTCATTTCCTAATTCCTTTTTTGAAGCATTCACTTAAATTTTTTTTTTTAAATCATCCCACATAAAGATATGGAAATTGAGATCCCACTGATTAAAAGTCCTGCCTTTACCTTACGTGGTCTTTGAAAGTTAGCCCTTCCCCATGCGGACTTTTATTCCCTTTATTCAGTACTTCCCTTGCTGAGCCTGTCTACAATTCCCACTGCCAGGACTCTGGAGTCTTTTTACTGGAAGACACGGAGAGGGTCTCATCAGTTTTAATCATGAACCTCAAGGAGGTAACTGGAATGTTAGTCATAGAACATTACACGTCCACCAAAGGAAAAGTGTTTGGGAATTGCTGATGGGGTCCTCCAAGGAGGGAAAGTGAACCTGGCTCAAACCCAAGATGTGCAAAGAACACTCAAAACTCTTCCATCTCCCTGAACCCAAGCCTGCTCCTTCAGTGTTCTTTTATTAGGAACGATGAATTCACATAAAACAAAACTGAGAAATAGAGACAGAGACAGAAACCAAGTCAAAAGCAGAGACCAATTTTGGAGCACGCAGGACTTCAGGATGAGCTGGGTGTGATCCCAGAGGCTGCCACCCAGTGGAGTTCGAGGGAAGCATCTTGCCTGCCGCATCCTGGCCCCGCGTCAATACGGCTTTCTCAGAGGAGGCGCTGAAAAGGTGTCCGGGTATTAATTTGTCCGTTGTGAGAGGTTTTAGTGCAGCTGTAAATCACTGCAAATCACAAACAGGGCCTCCACGGAGGTATCCGTGAGCGGCTTGAGCTTGGTGAGGCCTGAAAAGAAGAAGCTTCCGTCCATCACGGGAGGGGTCGGGGGAGCCAGACTACAGGCCAGTGTTAATCCCCTGATGTGGTGAAGAGGCAATGGCTCTGGTCCCACAAAATCACCCCACAAAAGTGAACCTGGCAGGTGCAGTGTTTTGGTAGTTGAGAGATTTTTTAAGGAAGCGTTTCTCAAAAGTTAAGATGTGTTGAGACTCAAAGGCTGTGGTTCAGGGTTAAAAGGCCCGGGTCAGGGAAGGGCCATATTCAGTTGTCTGGGAGAGGCTTCCTTTTAATATTAGACAAGCAATCAGCCAAATCCAGAGAGAGAAGTTGAGAGGCTGGCCATTGAGATGGGGACCTGGCCTAGACACGGGTGTCACTTTAAAGTAAAACAGTTCCCTAGAGTTTGAAGTTGCTTCACGCAAGTCTTCAATGATACTCAGGCCGGTGCGTGGCCTGGTACGATGAACCCACCCCAGGGTCCATTCTCTAGTATTCGCAGATGAAGAGAACAGAGGTCGAGGCAGAACAGCAGGAAGCAAGGGCTTGTGATAAAGCTTATTTTCTAACTTTCTATGATTAAGATGCCCCTTCTCTTTAGAGTGGGTAAGAAAGGCTGGAAATCCCAGGTCCAATCGCCAACGATCCCAAGGGTGGTCCAGGAGTCTGTGATGTTCACCAGCCCCCTTCCCCATCACATGATTCCGATATCGGTGGTTGAAGGACCCCTTGTGACCAGGACTCCCCAGAGCACCAAGCGTGGCTCCACTCGTGGCCCCAACATAACACTTTCAGAGGCGAGCAACCCTCAGATAAGCTCTGTGCTCCTAGGGTGAAAAGGCCATGGTTTCTCGGCCCTTCTTTTGGAATGAATCACAGAAGGAGGACTCTGCCTTTATTCTTCGCGCGTACAAGCCAGTGACTCAAGTCTGGCAGCGGCATTCTTGTAAGATGGCCTTTGGGGGCCCCATAAGCGAAAGAGATAGTCAAATGCACTAATTCAGCTAGCTGACTGGGGCCACACCTCCCCCTCAGGGTGAACCTTATCAATCATATTATCATTCCCAAATACTTATCCTCCCCTCCTCATTCCATCAGAGCTGCAACCAAGTAATATGACATAAACAAGAAAGAAGTGTTTATTGTTGTAAACCATTGAGCTGTTGGGGGTGTTTTTTACTGCAGCAAAAGCTGCTTGACACACACAGCTCTGCTCCTTGTTAGACACAGGAATGTAGGATTTTCTTTCACCCGATATACTTCTTTTAGACACCTACTCTGTGCAAGGCATTATTCAAGGATAAATGTACAAACCTTACAAATATAGCATCTGACCACCCCCTGCCATTCAGCGTTAGCCCCTTCTGCTACAGAAACAAATTATGTCATTCTTACTCAGAGCCCTTCAATGGTTCTCTGGTCAATTTAAAATTAAAGCCCAAGTCCTTTTAGATGGCCTGGAGGGCCCCACAGGGTCTGGCTCTTGTCTCGTCTGTGACCTCATTTTCTACCACCTCTCCATCAACCACTTCTGCTGCCACCCTGGCTTCCTTGCTGTTCCTGAAATATGCCAAATGTGCCCCTGCCTCAGGGCCTTTGCACTTGCTGTTCTTTCTCCCTTGACTCTTGTTCCCCAAGATACCACAGGGCTCACTCCCTCCCCTCCTTTAAGTCTTTGCGCAAGTGTCACCTCTTCACTGAAGCCTGCTTTGACCACCCATTTGAATTGAACCTTCCTCCTTTGCTCTCCGGTACCCCTTCCCTGCCATAACTCGCTCCTTCGCAAATATCACCATCTAAGTAGTTCTCAGAGCATGGTGCAACAATCCTGAAGGTCTCCAAGACACGTTCAAACTATTTTCATGATAATACGAAGATGCTATTTGCCCTTTTCCCCACGTTGACATTTGCACCGATGGTACAAAGGCAGTGGGGGTAAAACTGCTGGCACCTTGGCTTGAATTGGGTTAGGCACACCAAACTGTACCATTGGTCACTTTGTCCTTCACTGCCACACTCACAATAGAAAAGGTGCTAGTTTCACCTAAGAATGTCCCTGAGGAAAGTGTGTAGATTATTAATTATATTAAATCTTGACCCTTGAGCACATGTCTTTCTAATATTCTGAGGAATACGCACAAAGCCCTTCTGTTACCTACCAAGGTATGATTTTTTTTGTCTCAAGGAAAAGTATTCATGTGATTGTTTGAGTTACAGGCTGAATCAGCTGCTTCTTTCATGGACTACATTTCACTCGAAAGAATGACTGACAGAAAAATTATGATCATTCCGACTTGGGCATTTGACAGATATCTTCTGGAAAACAATTGGTATTTGCTGCCAAAGATAAAATACTGGCTTTCAAGCAAAAATTAAAATTTTTGGAAGACTTGTATCTGTCACTTCCCAAAACTTAAAGACTTTTCTGGTGAGATTGAAGATGACATGCATAAATGTGATTTTGGTATTGGATCATGAAAAGTATGAATACTGGGAAGAATCTGCATAACTTGGCGAACCCATTCTTTCCAAATGATCAATTCGTAAGGCGTGGGTAAAAGACCCATTCAAAGTACAAGGTAGACCAACAGATTTTAATGAAATGGAGTATTGATATGGTTTCAGATTCGACATTGCAACCAACCTTTAAGAGACTACTACTTGTTGAGTTCTGGTGTAGTATCAGAAAAGAATATCCACAATTAAAAGGCTATTCAAATACTCCTCCTTTTTCTAACTACCTGTCTGTGTGAGGTCAGATTTTTCTCCATCTACTTCAGCCAAAGCAGCACATCAGCACAGACTGAATGCAGAAGCAGATATGAGAATCCAGCCGTCTCCCACTTAAACCAGAAAATAAAGAGATCTGGGACTTCCCTGGTGGTCCAGTGGTTAAGACTCCGCCTTCCAGTGCAGGGGGTGCGGGTTCAATCCCTGGTCAGGGAGCTAAGATCCCGCATGCCTTGGGGCCAAAAAACCGAAGCATAAAACAGAAGAAATATTGTAACAAATTCAATAAAGACTTAAAGAAAAAGAATGGTCTGCATCAAAAAAATTTTTAAAAAAAGGAAAGAAAGAGATCTGCCAAAATGCCAAACATGCCACTCTTCCTCTAAATTTCTGTTTTCGAAAAAATAGCAATTTTTCACTAGATATATGTTATTTATCCTAAAATGTCATGAGCATATTGTTGCCTTTCAATTTTCATATGTGAATATTTTTGGTTGCTCAGTTTTGATTTCTAGTATTGTAAATTTCAATAGCGATAACCTACACAGAAAAAAAGTTCTTTGAGATCCTCAATAATTTTTAAGGATAGATGGGGGTTTTGAGACCACAAAGTTTGAGAACTGCTGCTATATATAACTTCTTAGTTATTTTTTGTCTTCCTCTTTTAGAATGGAAACTACACTAAGGCAGGGGTTGTTTTCTGTCTTGTTCACTATCCCCAGAGGTTAGAAAAGTGCCTGGTATTAGTGGGCAGTCGGTAAAGATCTGTTGAATGAATGAATGAATGAATGAATGCCACCCAGCCATACCCTCCACTCCTATGAACATGTCTGTGGCACAGTCCACAAGGCCTAGCTAGGGCTCGATACCCATCCACCTGCTCTCAGATATTTTCCAACTTCCTGCCCTCTCCAAACCAAACCATTCTCGCCCCACTGAACCATTCTGAACTCCCACTCCACCGACCTGTCTCACTCATCCTGACCCCAAGGCCACCCCTTGCCTTGTCTGTGTGCATCCACTTGTCTTCCCACCAGCCTGCAAGGTCTCGGAGTATCGTGTCATGATCCCCTATCTCTTCCTCAGCTTGAAGCCCAGAGCCTAGCACTGAAGAAATGCTGTTGAAGTGAAGAGATGCTTTTTAAATGAGTGAATGATATACCACATGAGCATCCTTGCACATGAATAAGCACATGTGTACAAATATGCAGAAGATCCAGCAGCCAATCAAAACCTTTCTCCAGCCTGGATCCCACACATTTCTGTAGCTATAGCTCAACCTTGACTCTCTCCTGAAGGTTCTCTGGCTGACCCTCACTGGCCCATGCACCAGAGCTAGTATCCAGTCTTCTGCCTTGTGGCCGCAGGTCCAGGCATTGTTCCCTTGCAGGAGTCCTTGCCTTGGTGATAACAGTAGCATTTCTTGAGCATCTACTATGTATCACTCATAGATACATATAATCCCCCCAGACCTTCCAACAACCTAATTAGGAAGAACCAAAAGGAATTAAGGGCCGTGTCTAATTAATTTGTTGTATCGCCAGCCCCCGGCACAGTGCCTGGTACACAGTATGTGCTCAAACAGTATTTACAGAATAAATGGATTAATGAATGATTCCCACCCCATTTTACAGATGAGCAAACTGAGCCTCCTCAAGGGTAGGCACCCCACCCATCATGTGATCCTCTCTCCAAATATTCAGGGCTGCCAATGGTATACACCTGGCTTTGCCCCCAAAAGCCTCTCTACCCAGTTGGACAAACCCAGTCTTCAGGTCACAGACCCTCCTGGTCCTAGCTCATCCCAATGTTCATTCAGGAACAATCTCTCACTGGCAGCCACCTGAGACAAGGCACCCCAGGCCTCCCAACCCTGCCACCCTTGGCCGAACAAGCAGGTGTGTTTTCAAGGTGCACTAAACCTCTTGCAGGAAATCTCTTGATCTCAGCTTGGTCCAGACCAGGGACTAATACCACCAGGACCAGCTTGCAATGCAGAGAGCAGCAAGCCGACCACAGGAAGCCATCCTGCTTTCAGCGAGAATGAAGCTGAGAGCCCTTCTTTCAGGAACTCCTCAGCTTCCGCTGCTGGGGGAAGAAAAGTGAAGAAGGAGGCCGGGGAAAGGCAGGCTGACCTACACACTCAAATCGCACCCAGCCTCCCCACCCGTGGCTACCGTTTTTTGCTGGAAGGTAATAGAGCCTAGGGTGGCTTGCTTTCTGAGGGCTTCTAAGAGCTGCACTTGATCAGACGAAACAGAGCTGGGAAGGAGCTAGGAAGTCCAAGGTTGGCCTCCCTCCCCTGTGCCCAGGTCCCCTGGGGAGCTGGCCATAACCATCCTCTGCTCAGTTATTGCCACTTACAGCACAGGGCGCACGTGTGCCATTGTGAGAGCTGACCGTGCATCAGAGAAGGAGCGCCAGGGCCCCAGGCGGGATTGGAAGGCCCGGGCCTGTGTGTCGCCAAGTTCTCTGGTACTCGTGGAGGTCAAGGGACAGTACCTACTTAGCGATGGGGGAAGAGACACAGGAGGATCGGGCCCTTCCCGGCAACCTCCCCAGACAACAGAATGGCTGTGGTGCCTTCACCAAAAAAAAATGTCTTGCTTTATCACTTTAAAAGTGATACATTTGGGCTTCCCTGGTGGCGCAGTGGTTAAGAATTCACCTGCCAATGCAGGCGACATGGGTTCAATCCCCGGTCCAGGAAGATCCCACATGCCGTGGGGCAGCAAGGCCTGTGCACCACAACTACTGAGCCTGCGCTCTAGAGCCCACGAGCCACGACTACCGAGCCCGCGTGCCACAACTACTGAAGCCCGCGCGCCTGGAGCCCGTGCTCCGCAACAAGAGAAGCCACCGCAATGAGAAGTCCGTGCACCACAACGAAGAGTAGCCCCCGCTCGCCGCAACTAGAGAAAGCCCGCGCGCAGCAATGAAGACCCAACACAGCCAAAAATAAATAAATAAATTAAGCTTTTTTAAAAGTAGAAAATTTGACTAATACATAAAAGCACTAAGAAGAAAACTGAAATCACCTGTAACCCCACCCACGACCTAGCTTGTGAACATTTTGTACAAATCCTCCAGTTTCTTCTTCTACACGTATCTTTATTTTGTAACATATTGATCTCATAACGTTCACACTGTTTTGTAAACGGGTTTTCCACCAAGCACTGCATGGTAAACATTTTCTTCATCACAGTAAATAAGATTTTGCTATCTTAAAAGCATATAGAGTAGTCCATCATCATCTGGAAATTTATTGAGACATTAATTTTTTTAAACTCTGCCCTCTCATTGAACATTTTCACTTTTCTAAACAATGTGCTGAAGATCTTAAACCTAAATTGGGCACTTCAATTATTTCCTTAGGAGGGTGACTAGAAATGGAATTATTGGGTCAAAAGGTGCACACATCTTTACATTTTTAAAACAGACATATTGAGGTATAACTGACATACAGTAAGTTGCACGTATTTGAAGTTTTGTAATTTTTGACATAGGTCCACACCCATGAAACCATTGCCATAAGCAAGGTAATGAACATGTCCATCACCCTCGTAAGTTTCTCTGTGCCCCTTTGTCATCTCTCCCTCTCTCCCCTCCACCCCCCCAGCACCACTGTTCTGTTTTCTGTCACTGCAAAATAGTTAGCATTTTCTAGCGTTTTATGCACATGGATCAGACAGTATGGACCTTTTTTCCCTCTCCCTTCTTTAATTAGCATAATTATTTTGTGATTCATTCACATCGTTGCACATATCAATAGCTCCTTCCTTTTTATTGCTGAGTAGTATTCCACACACGCTTTTAACATTCTTGATGCATACCACCAAACGGTCTGTGGGGATCTTCTTGAGGCCCTCCATCATAACAGTCCAGGGATTTGGAGTTGATCACCCCTGAATAGCTAGCATTGAAATGCCACTTATTCCAAGAACACCATTCTGCCTCCTGAACTGCCTGGCCTCCAACACGAATTACCAGAAACAAATAAAAATGGTCAGGAAGACATGCAGGAGCAGAAGGGCTGGGGAGGGCAGCCATGGGTTCTTGGGGTCCTGATGGTTCACACCTCAGCCCTCCAAGCCCAGAAGGGACCCGTTTCCTGGATACTGCACTGCTGGCAGGAACCTGCACTAAATCAGCTTCTGATTGCTGGCAGTAATGGGCATTCATGAGCAGGGCTCTGGGTCAATACAGACCACACCAACAAGTGTCGGGGGGGACGCATCTGCTCTCCCTGTAACCATGCATGAACATTCTACTGATACAGACCAATGTAACTATAAAATAGCAAAAAAACAAACAGCAAGCAAACAAACGGTATTTGCTTTGCTACTAGACTGGAAAACCGCTGGAGGGTAGAATCTATGGCTGACTCATCTTTCTCCACCGCCTCTCACTCTGGTAAATTCTCAATACACTTTCTCAAACGCTGTGGCCTACATGTTCTTTGAAATAGCTCAGCTCCTGCCCGGCACCACAGAGACAGAAATCAGATGACCGCAGGACAGACCAACTGGGGGCTGCTACATTCGGGAAGGCTGTGTCCTTGAGTAGCTGTGATGGTTAATTTCATGGGTCACACACCAACGTGTTCATAATTAAAAGCAAGAGGACTGCTCATGACAATTTCAGTTTTCATTTCTGTAACTGATCACGTGGTCGTAGCTACTGTTTATAATTACCTTCTCCCACTACCCGCTCTGTACTCCCTTTTGCCATCCGCAAGCACCTCAGCTGGTTGTGATTCTTTCCCTGGTGGGATGACCCAAACCTTCATTCCTGAAGGGTCTGAGTCATTAGTAGTCCTGCCTGGATTGGGTTGTTGTAGTTTTCCATTGACCTTAATCACAGGACATGGAAATACTAAGAGGCTAATTTCACGGGAATGGAATAATCCAGGGCACGGAACACTAAGCCCTAAGGGATCTCCTGTATTTCAGACACACCCTTCCTTACTTTCACTGTAGAGGAGCAGTCCTATTTCCCCTTGGGAGTCATGTTCAATCACCCCAACCAACACTATAACTCACTATAACTTTGTACCTGTTGATTCAGAGGGAGGAGGATGCCAGAGTGGCTGGGTGGCTGTCTTAACTTCCAGTTCAGTGGAATCATTCTTGTGTCTCCCGCTGGAAGCCTCCTCCTTCTGGAACTAAGACCTCTAAGCCAGCAGAGCATAAAGTCAGAGGAACGGAGAGCAAAAACTTTGATGGTGGGTCACTAGGAGTGTAGCCTTCTCCCCAATCCCCTCCCACAGGCTTCTCTGCTTCCTTCAACATACAGCCCCATGTATTCTCTTTAAAGCCACTTTTGACCTCTCCAGCTGGAGTCAGTCACTACCTCTGTCCCCCTTGTTTTCCATTTTATTGAAATTATTTGTTTATTCATTCAAGGAGTTTATCGGGAGTCTCCCATGTGCCAAGCACCCTGGCCCTTCCCCACGTGGAGTCCAGAGTCTAGGGAAGCCAAAAGACACTGAAGACAACTTACCTGCCCATATGTTAGGAGCAATGATGGAAATGTACAAGGGGTACCACGGGCCCACTGAGGAAAGGCGCCTGTCGTGGGGTGGGCAGGGAAATAACAAAGGCTTTCTGGAGGAGCTGGGCCCTAAAATAAGCCTTAAAGAATGACTAGGAGTTATCCTCTTCAGTAGCTCATAATAGCAGTTATCCTGCATGACAAAGGAGACAGGGGGCAGGGAGCAAAGGCAGAGAGGTGGTGGGGTGGGGGCTGGGTGCAGAAGGAAGGGTCAAAACACTTACCCACCAGGAGGACCAGAGGCCAATGCAAAGGGCTGAACGGTCAGTCTGGTGGTCAGGAGCATCTACTAAGGGACAAAGCTGGAGAGGCGGGTACCAGCCAGGGCACCAAGGACTTTGTACTCCATGGTAAGTGGGCCACAGGGAGCCACTTGAAAGCTTGGCTAAGTGACTTAGATGTATATTTGAGGCAAATCACTCATACATCAGGGTGGGAAAGCGATGAAGGAGGATGAGACCAAATCAGACAGACTGGCTATGAGGAAATTGCAATAATCAACGAAAGAGGTATGAACGACCTAAACTAGGGGAGTCTTGGATGGGATGCAGAAGTAGAGATGAGTATGATGAATGTTTCGAAGGTAAAATTGATAAGACTCCATGTTTGATTGCAGTGTGGAGGCAAAGGAGAGGGAGACTCTCAGGTTTCTAAAGAGGCTCGAGTGTGGATGGTCTGTCACCTTCAACCAGGACAGATCTGTACCTTATTCACCTCTCCAACCTCAGAGGCCAATGGAATGTCTGAGACATAGCCAGTGCTTAAAATTATTTCTGAATGAATGAATGCATCAGTCAAGAATAGGGCCATAGTCTTACCTCAGTGTCCAACTCCAGGGGGACATCTACACAGAGTGCAAAGTGAATAGTGCCCTGGAATTGGACAGCTGGAGGCCCCGCTCGGAGACCCTTGGCTTGAGGATGGTCCCCTGTCGCAATAGCCTGAGCTTCATAGGGGAAAGTGCTAAATCAGGACTCGCTACAGCAAGGAGTGGAAGAAGCCAAATAACCATAAGTAGAGGTGACTTAGATCCTTGTCACTTTCAAGCTATTGACAGCTCATCAGGTCTATGTGAGCAGAATCCCAGGAGCTTGACCTAGAGAGAGAGGAAAGGATTTGGAGAATTTAGTCAGCAAAAGGGACTGAACGTGGACAAGATCCATGTTTACAAAGTCAAGAAGTGGTTCCCCCCTCTTCTTAGTATAAAGAGGTTATTGGAGGTCAACTAAATGGAAACTCTAGTTCCTGTAAAAGGGACCACATAAAATTGTTGAGAGGAGGAAAGATCAAAGACTACAATAGATTTTTTAAAGTGTTCAATTGATGATGCCTCATAGACTTACCAGAAGTTATTGGGTATTTGTACAGGATGGGAGAGTTGAGTGTTTTTACCCTCCATCCCTTCTCTTTTTGTCTTGGTTGAGGACTCCTCCATGGGCTTTATGGATTCCCACTGGGAGCCTTCCTAGCTGAGTGTCCTTGAGCAAGCTTTCCATCTCTCATTCTTCAGATTCCTCCTGGTAGAACAGTCACAGTAATACCAACCTTGGAGGACTTCTATAGGGTCGAGTAAGATCCTACACATAGTATGTGCTCAATAAATGTCAGAGTTTATTCTCAGAGGCAGAACCCCATCATTAACTTAGAACAGATCAACCTTTCTGAGTTTCCCCACAAAAAAGCATGACCATGTTTTGTGAGAATTCAATGAGGTAAAGGAGCGTTTTGTATCCTGGGAAGAATTTTCTAAAGAATAAAATGGTGATTGTTGAGTGGGAATGAGGAAGGAAATTCAGGCCCCCAATCCTCCTGGAGACAGTGAGGATTTTCACTCAAAGAGTGCAAAGTTTTGTCTTTCATTCAAGACCTGTGATTCACATCAGGGATCTGCACACTGGGTTCCTTGAGGGCTGGCCTTGGAATCTCCCTCCAGGACCACCCAGGAGTCCGAGCAGCCACAGGACGCCTGCAGCTTGTTGACTTAAGAATATGAACCATTGGAATGTATTACACCTGTCTGGACTGGCTACCTAGTCTTTTAGTCCTTCAAGGTGTTTAATTTAATCTGCAGAACTCTATACAGGGGACCCTCATTGCCTCTGAGGTTACTGCTTGCTTTTGTAACATCAGGCTTGGAAGTTATAAAATTGCAGAGTGCGGGAGAAATACCAAGCCCCTAACCTTGTTTTGACCACCTACCAACTCTGTGGTCCTGAGCAGATCATTTCACTTCTCTAAGCCTCAGTTTCCTGGCCTATAATATGGGGCTTCGAATACCTGTTTATCTCGCAAGGTTAGGAGGATCAGGAAAATATTTTGTGCAGTATAAACAATTATATAAAATAAATATATGAAATTTTCTGTTCATTTCTGCTATATTAGTTAGGTTAGGTGACACTCTGCTCCAAGACTACAACAAGGAGTCATTTCTTGTTTAGTTAAATTTAAATGTGGATTGGGTGGCTCTTGAGGGCAACTTTCCTCCACGCAGTGATTCAGGGATCCAGGCTGCCTCTATCTTGAGATGCTAACACCTCAACATCTGGCTTCCTGTATTGTGGAAGAGGAAGAGATGGATGGTGACCCATCCAGGATGTTCTCAAAGGTCATGCTTGGGGTGGTGTACATCACTTCTGCCCACATCCTATTGCCAGAAACCAATCACGTGGCCCCAATGTAACTGGAAGCGAGAGTGAGAAATTTAGGGGAACCCATGAACTAATTGGTGAATACCACTATCTCTGCTACTTCTGCACTAATGACAATGAATTCACATGTTAAGGAAAATGCAGGACAAAGTACAAAGACCTTAGAATCAGGCAAGGCTGGATCCAAATCTAAGCTTTGTTGCTCACTAGCTGTATGAGCTAGTTTGCTCAACTTTTCAGAACCTCAGTTTCCTTATCAGCAAAGTGATTCAGATATATACATATATATTCTTTTTTCAGATTCTTTTACATTATATGTTATTACAAGATATTGAATATAGTTCCCTGTGCTATACAGTACGTCCTTGTTGTGATATGTCTTTAGAATATACTTTCACTCATTTGTTCTAAGCACTTTCTTCAAATGAGGACAAAGTGGGTGCTAGAGTGTGCTACTGAGAATTACAGATTCAATATCTTGTAATAACCTACAATGGAAAATAATCTGATATATATATGTATATATACATATATATATACCTATATACAAAACTGAATCATTTTGCTGTACACCTGAAAGTAACCCAATATTGTAAATCAACTAGACTTCAATTTTTTAAAAAATTATAGTAAGCTACAAGTAAGAGAAGCCTGAGAAACAGGAACATAAATAACTTAGAAGTCTCATTTTTCCTTATGTAACTACAAGTCCACAAAGAAGGCTTTCTCAGCACTAGTCCTATGGCCATACTCTCAGAGACCCAGGCCCTTTCTGTCTTCTCCCTCAGCCATTCTTATATTGTGCTGTCACCTCAGCATCACATTCTCACTCCAGGCAGGAAGAAGGAGTAGGACAAAGGGGGGCCCCACCCCCCCTCCAAGGAGTGCCACTCAATGTTTCATTTGTTTCTCATTGGCCAAAGGAGTGTCACATGACAACTGCTTTCTGCAGGGAAGCTGAGAAATGTAGGTTTTTAGCTAGGCACATGGTTCTGATAGTAAGGAAGAAAGGAGGAATGGACATTGGGTAGACACCTAGCAGTGTAGACCAGATGGTGTCTGTGACCAGCTGATTGACACAAGGGATAAAGGAGTGATAAAAAGTCTAAGGGGTAAATCCCCACATCAATCATCTACATCCACCGTAATGCTGCTGTTACTGACCAGGGTCCTTGGACTCCTTAATCAATAGAAATTGATAAGAGGCCAGATGAGAAATTCAGGGAAGGTTTTTATTTTGTTTTGTTTTGTTTATAAATTTGTAAATTTATTTGTTTGTTTGTTTTTGGCTGTGTTGGACCTCCATTGCTGCGCACGGGCTTTCTCTAGTTGCGGCGAGTGCGGGCTACTCTTTGTTGTGGTGCGTGGGCTTCTCATTGCGGTGGCTTCTCTTGTTGCGGAGCATGGGCCCTAGGCACACAGGTTTCAGTAACTGTGGCATGTGGGCTCAGTAATTGTGGCTTGCAGGTTCTAGAGCACAGGCTCAGTAGTCATGGTGCCATGTGGGATCTTCCCGGACCGGGGCTGGAACCCGTGTCCCCTGCATTGGCAGGCGGATTCTTAACCACTGCACCACCGGGGAAGCCCCAGGCAAGGTTTTATTGGGGCTTGTGCTGCAGCACAAGGGAGCAAAAACAAGTAGCAAATACCCTTGCTCGCTACCTGTGGGGGGGGCGAGCTGGTCCCTTAAATGGGGTGAGGGTAGGGGTGGATCAGTGGGTTGGGCCAGAGGGGTAGCTTAGGTGGTCTGCCCACCCCTTTGGTGGTGCTGTGTGCAGGGACCATGCTCAGTACCCTACTTTTGCTCCCGGCACCTCAGAAGTGGCAGCTGGGTTTTGGACTTTTTGTATCTTATTGTTCATAATTTGCCCCACCTGCGCATGCCTGCATTAATTTTTAGTCCTTTGTTTGTATTCTGTTGCTCGAGGAGATGTTTATCTAGGTTCAAGCACTGCAGTAAAGAGTCCCAGGTCCCAGCCTGTCTCACTGCCTTGCCATCACTAAGCCGCAGTGACACGCAAGAATAAACATCTAGGGTCAGCTGGGGGTCATCTAAGAGGCTCTGCTAATCTCGGCTGGGCTAACTCATGTGTCTGGGAGTTGGCTGACTGTTGGCTGATCTAGACTGGCCTCAGCTGGGACACCTGGGGTGATCTGGCTCTGCTCCTCAGTGTCTCCTCCTCCAACAGGTTAGCTTGAGCATGTTTCCATGCTCAATGAGAGGCACAAGAGAGCAAGAGAAAAACATGCAAGGCCTCTTGGGATCTAGGTTTGGAGCCAATGTACATCACTTCCACTTTATCCTGTTGGCCAAAACAAGTTCATGACTAAGCCCAGAGGTAGCCTTGGAGGTCAATGTAAAGTTATATGGCAAAGGCATGGATACAGGAAGGATGAAGAATTAGGATCATTTTTACAGTCTTCCCCATCCCCCTCGATGGGCCATGGGCCCTCAGACCTAGGGGTTAAAAGTGGAGCTAAGTGGCTAAAAAGTATTCTCTAGGCAGTAGTGTTCAGCACATTCACACTCATTCACAGCTCTGCTGATAGGGGAGTACATCCAAGCAGCACAATCTCTTTATTTCCTATAGCTCATTTGGGGAGTTAAATGTTTTCCCAGGAAGTAGAGAGAGAATGTCAGCACTTATGAGGGGTGGAAGAGCCAGGATGACAAAAGCGGCATCAGGGTGAGAAGGGGGAATACAAATCCTTTAGCTGCAGAAATGGCCCTTCACCTGAACTTGGAACCGATGGAAAACTAAACCTGTTTCAGAGCCGCCTTTCTGCACAGAGCTGCTATTGTGGGTGGTACAGATTTAGCTAACCCTACAAAATCCATTTCCCTGGACACATCCTGCAAGGTTTCTGTGGCCCCTGGTGGTAAAACACCAAAACGGAGCTCATTCGTTAAAGAGCGCTGTCGTTTGGCTCCATTGCTCCTAGGGGCACACACTGGAGGAGAGAGTTTCTCCTCTGAGTCCTTGGGCTTGTCTGCTCATGATCTTGTAAGTCACAGCAAGGAGAGAGGAAAACGTGGGAGAAATGAAACTGGCCAAAGGAAACGGCCCACTGTACAGACACGGTGCTTTCAGGAGAACGTGACAAGGACCTTCTTTCCCCCCAGGGAGAAGGACAAGAACGTAGTCAGCATAAGGCTTGCACTAGGATGAAGCGGATTGGGTTACAAGAGGCCTGAGTTCTACTTTAGATAAGTGAGTATCCCTCTCTGGGTCTCAGTTTCCCCAAACAAGCAGATGAAGCAAGGTGGGACTGAGGTCCCTTCCAGCCCTTGAGGTCTGTGTTTGGGGAAAACCTGGAGGCCATCACTTCAAGGGATGTGTATGGTACCGTGCACGTGTCCTCCCCGGAGGGGAGAAGATGGCAGGCAAGCTGGACATCGGCATGACTGGAGAAGAGTAAGAGGCCCCAGCCCAGGAGAGCAGACCCCTTACAGTAAGACCTTAGGAGGGCAGAAGGGGCTGTGTGTTGCATCCCCCAGGTGGGGACCTCAAAGAGAGGGGGGGGTTCGGAAAACAAACTTTGCTTTAGAACTCCAGAGGAACCGAGACGGAATTCTCTCTGCATACATGTGGGCAGCGTTCACAGCAGACAGCCTCAGCTCCCAGATCCAAAAGGGTGACCACATCCTACAGGGATAGCCAGATGGCGTTTCTGAACCAGATGTACAGTTCTAAGAGGAGAGCAGATTATTATATTTAGTAATTCAATGTCGGGGCTCAGAGCCCTTGAATGAATTAGATCTAAACATCCAGTCATTGATCAAACATGACCTGATCACCCACTACGTGCCAGCGACACATGGGGCATCTTGTTCCCTTCCTGCCTCCATGCCACGGATGACAAACGCCGCCACCTCTCAGCCGCAGGTGGAGGCCCTGGCCAGGGAGACAGCATGGAGCTGCAGATCAGTCTTGACCGGAAACACAACAGGACGGCCTCTGTTTCCCCAGCCTCCCTTCTAGACTGAATTTCCTGCCCTGAAATGCTGCCGACAGCCAGGCCAAGGAGCCAAAAAAAAAAAAAAAAAAAAAAAAAAAACCCTTTTAAAATTAACGTACTAGGATATGGAGCTGGTGGGAGGAGGGGATGAAAAGAAGGATCTTGGAAGAACTCCAGCTATTTTATTCCAACTTTTTCATTCCAGTTTGGAGATCTGGGACACATTGATTCACAACTTTATAGTTCTTATTCAGCATTGATTTATGGGTTGACCAATCTGGGCCTAATCTGTTGGAGAAGGATTGGTTTTTCGGTCCAATAATGTTATATTTATGAGCCCATGAAGTGCACCGGGGCTGCAGCCCAGCCTGGAGTCAATAGAACAGAACTTCTAAGATCTCGGACAGGGGTGTTCACAGACCATTTTCTGCTCCCAGATCATGCTTAAAGCTCCCCTGTACATTAAAGGCTTCTGGTGTCATCTCATATTTGAACTCCAAACTGCCTGCCCATAAATCTTTAATGACCGTGAACGGCTCCGACAGTTGGGAACGTTCCTGGTTCCGTTTGCCTGTCACTCTCCTCCCCCGCGCCAACCCCGCCCCCCAGGTCCTTCTCTGATTGTGGAAGTGACTAGCCCGAGCCTGGAGCTGCAGACACCGCTGCGTGCTGGCTGGAGACCTCGCAGCTGCGCAGGCCAGGGCAGGATTTGAATGTGCGCCCGGCCAAGGCCATGCAGAGTTCAACGGGGTTATCGTGTGCTTCCGGTTCGACTTGTGGTTATTCTGGTTCAGTAACTATAAAGAAATGAGTGGCCTGGAGAGACAGGAACTTGTGGAGAAGCCTGCCTGCCGTGGTGAAGAGGAAATAGAGCTATTCAGAGAGCATGCATTTCTGTGTTTCTCTTTGATGGGAAAGACATTTTCCTTGTCACCCTCTGGGCAGTTTTCTGTTCTCAACCACCACCCGTGGGTCCTTCCCAGCCTGGTCATTCTGAGGATGCCTCCGGCAGCAACCCCACAGTGGGTACCAGTCGTCAATGTCCATTGCCAGCCTTGACCCCCTAATTCACCATTGGGGGTCTCCAGACAAGGGGGGGGGTCACTGCATGGTCTGCCCTTAGAAGAGAAAAATCTAGCAACAGCAAGACACCACTCAGAGAAGGCACCAGCCTCTGAGGGATGAAGAGAGAAGCTGCAAATTCTAAATTTCAGAGTCCAAGCCCTATAAAGATGACCAGATCGACCTATAAAGGGAGTTTTTAGCCTCCTGGGAAGATCGTTTACCATCCCTGGATGAGCAGTGCAATGGATTGTCCAGACCAGGAATCGGCAAACTTTTTTTTCTGCAGACAGTCAGATAGTAAATATTCTTGGCTTTGCAGGTCACATACGGTCTCTGTCCCATATTCTTCTTCTTTTTGCAGGATTTGAAAATGTAAAAATCATTCTCAGTTCCCAAGCTAAACAAGAACAGGTTATGGGCCAGGGTTGCCTGACCCCTGGTTTAGAAAACTAAAAAATGTTGTTTTCATTTAAAAATGCTAATGCGTCCTCCATGTGTGTACACGTGTGTGCTGAGTGTAGGTGCGTCCACTCTGTGCTGGAGGAGGCGGACTGACAGCTCATCCAGCAATGGCAAGATTCACTCCGGGGAGCCAGGAAGAGTGGCAGTTGAAAGAACACAGGGCTCAGGAGACATCTGCTCTGCCTGCCACCCCTGAGCAAGTCACCCGACCTTTGTGACGCTTCCTGTACCATCTGCACAGTGACAGGCCAGATGCCGTCTGAGCTCCCTCCCAAGTGCGATATTCCATTTGGCCATCTCAAACACTTCTGGGAACCAAGTGGGATGCAAGAGAAAGGAATGGGTAAAATCTGTTAGATCCGTTCACTCCAGCACAGAGCCCAGCCAACTTTGAGGTGACTTAAGGAGACCATCCCCCATCGGAACACCCCGCTTTGGGAGCGGAGCCCCCTGGCACGAGCCCTGCTTGGGGAGACCCTGAAGGAATGCTCGGCCTGGGAGTGCCAGCCTTCCCTGCCATGCTCACCACGGAAACAAGCCATGCGGCCCGCGCACCACGCCAAGCATCCAGGCAGCTGAATGAGCCATGCCATTGTGGGCAGACACCGAGGCTCCCAGAAAACAAGCAAAGGCGAGGCCTGGAAGCTGCAGCGGAGGCAGGTCGTCATGACCTTCCCTCCCGGGCCAGCACCAGACTGGCCAGCCAACAGGTCTTCATCTCCATCCAGGCGGCCCAGGCAGCCCTCAGGATGCAGGAGGTGGCACCCACCGCTGCCAGACTGGATGCCCGGCGACGGCTCCCTCCGTCAACATTTCTGAGCACCAGCTCCGTGCCTCAAGGCTGCCAGGTCCCGTGAGGATGGGGCAAATGGGGGGAAATGCCTGCTCCAGAAGAGATGGCTGGGCCAGAGTCAGTGCCCTCCGGAGAGCACGAGGGCAAGAGACACAGCCCTTGGCGCATTTTGGAGGAAGCAGCTGGAGCAGAGAGCCTTGGGTGATGCCCCTGCTGGCCCCTCATCAGAGGCTTTGCACGTTCGTTTTATGGAAATGGTTTGAGCTGCCGGTACCCCCCAGCCAGCCTCATCCATGAAAGCCAAGGTTAGAGTCAGCCTGCTTGCTGCTTGCTGGGGCCCTTGCTTTATAGGAGGCTTAGCAAATGCCCCCTGGGACTTGGGATTCTGGTGCAGGTGCCACAGTGACCTGCAGAAATCCTTGCATTTTCTGGCTCTCTACACAGAGTTGGTTGTTGGAAGCCAGGTGGCCCGAGGGGGTAAGGAGTGAAGGAAACAAAATTCAGTTGCGGCCAAGTCCCCTTGTACGCGTAATGTGGCTAATGACATCGACCTTAAAGGACCCGAAGGTTATCAGTATTTCAGAGCCACCGAGGCGGCACAACCCTCCTGGCCTGTCCTCATCCACTCTTTCCTGGGCCTTGTCTCATCCTCCAGTATCTCCTCTGCCTCTCCACGCCCAGCACACATGACATCATTGGTACTGTGGCCCCGGGGGTGGGCGGTCCCCTGTTTATTGTTCCAGTTTGCTGACATTTTCTGATTCTTCAGGGACCTGTTACTTCCAGAGAGCAATTCTGCTGTCACCCTGGGGAAGAATCATCAGCCAAAGGCAGTTCAACAGTCCTGGGTCCTTGACCTACCTCTGAAAAGAGAAAGTCCAGTGTGAGAGGCAGCCCCAGGTGGTGGCACAGCCAGGGCCTTGGAGACAGACAGATCCAGGCTCTGTCGGTTACCAGCTATGCGACCATGAGCAAGTCACATGACCCCCTTTCGCCTCAGTTTCCTGATCAATGAAATGGGCCTTACAGGTGCTAGCTCCCAACTTTGCTTACAGGGATGCTGTGAGAAGTAAACCCAGTCCTGTACATAGCACACAGCACAGGGCCCAACACCTGATACGAGCCCGATCAGTGTTAGTGCGGACGTCCTTTAGATAAAGGAAGATGGCCAAGGGCAAGTCCAGGGTTGGCTTCCTGCTCCCAGAGTGGCAGCATACACCAGTTAACCTACAGTTGTCCAGAGCCTAACAGCCCACCAAGAAGGCTCAGAAACCCAGCCCGTCTGCACCTGGCAGCGAGGCCATCCCCTGGAGACAGTATCTCATTGCCACACTCTGGACGGTTGAGTGGCATCAGATAAGAGAGCCAGGCTGCCTTCTGTGTGGCCTTGGCTGGGTGCAGAGGGTCAAGCAAGCACTCATCTGCTGGCACAGGCGCTGCCCACGTGGGTCTCCCTGGTGCCTGCTCTTGGGTGCTCACGTGGCCGACCCGTTCCGCTCTCGGATAGAGAGCTGCTTTCTTCAGATACACCACTGCTTTGACTCGAGTTCCTGCTGGGACTGTCACTTGCTTATTTGTTGTCAGCTGCATTCCTGCTCTTCTTTGCTCTGTCCTGTGTCATAAGGGCTGAAGCCCCACAAACTGTATCTCCCAGACGCCCTCCAATGGGCCCCCACCTAGGTTCTGGGAAGAGGAGGCGCTGACAGGGAAGGCGGGAGGCGGGGAGAAGCAACTGTCTCCCTTCCTCCCCCCGTGGCCCCCCGGTGGCGGGTGTCAGGCAGTAGCGACAGCACTAGTGACAGCCAAGGATGACGGTGGCAGGGGCTGCAGCCTGGCAGGGTCGCTCCTGGGTTCCTGCTGAAGCAGCTCAGCTCTACCGCCGGGGCCTTGGCATCACACTGGTCCTGAGTCCCCTTGACATCTCCAGCCCAGGGCTGGTAGCGCTTTCCTGCAGTCACTCCTCTTTGGGTACCCACCTTCCCCTCCACACTCCTCCAGCCTTCCAACACCCTTGCTCCCGATTCCTGAATGAATGCACACCCCTCTGTGTGCAGAACCCAGATGGCTTCTGTTTCCTGACCAGACCCAGACTAACTCACTGTTCGAGTGACCATCCAAGATCCACATCTTCAGGGCGGTGGCACACCTCTGTCTGGCCCCCCACGCGCCGAATTTAAAGTTCAACCTTCAGAAGGCAGACCTGTTTCTATTTCTCCCTTTTTCCAGTTTCCTGGATGGAACCACCCCAAGGTCCCCGTGTTCCTCCTGCCATCCACTCACTTCCCCTTTTGGAACCTTGATGAAGCCACAGCAACAGCCTAAAGCAAGAAGTAGCAACGTATGTCTTGGACCCCACAATTACACCTCCAGGAATTTACATGAACAACATAGTCACAGAAGAGACAAAACATGTATCCCCAGACACGGTCATTACAGGACTGCTTATGATTGTGAAAAATCTGGAAGCACGAATAGAAGATGGACTAAGTAAATCTTGCTTCGTATATAACGTCTATTTTTTAAATAGAAAGATTTTCATCATCTATTATCAAGTCAACAAACAAAACAGGCTACAGAGCAGCAGACATACTGTCCATCTGTAGAATTGGACACACATGTATGTGTTTCTATTGAAACACAGATGTTTCATATAGTAGTTGCCAGAATACTGACAGCAGTTATCTCTTGGGGGTGGAATTTGGGGTGAGTTTTATATTCTTCTTTGTTCTCCTCTGTGTTGTCTGAATTGTTACAACAATTGACAGGTCCCTTTTACAAAACACTTTGTTTTTTAAAAGGCAGTGTGCTGGGAAGACAGCAGTGAACAAAACAGACAGAAATTTCTTCCCTCACGGGAAGCTGACATTCTAAGAACAAAAAATAAAGTAAGACGTATACTGGGTAAGGTGGATATTGGTGCAAGGCAAAAAAAAGCAAGAAAGGAGAAAAAGAAATGCATCTAGGGAGAGGAGGCTGATGGTTAGGGAGCGGATTACAACTTTTAAAAGAATAGTGATGCTTGAGCCAAGACCTGAAGGAGGTGAGGGAGCAAGCCATGTGATATATCTGGGAAAGAGTGGTCCAGGCTGAAGAAATAGGCAGTGCAAAGGCCCTGAGGTAGGAATGTGCCTGGTACACGGGAGAAGCAGCAAGGAGGCGTGGGTGACCCGAGTGGAGGAGAGTCATAAGAGATGAGGTCAGGCAGGTAACAGGAGACCAGATTATGTAAAACTTTGGCTCTTACTCTGAGTGAGATGAAAGCCACTGAGAGTCTTGTGCAGAAGAATAACCTAGTCAGAAATATTTTTAAAAGACCCCCCTGGCTGCTCTGTGGGAATGGAGAGGGAGCAGGGAGCCCATTTAGGAGCCAACTGCAATAACTCAGGTGAGAAAGGATAGAGTGGTTTGGACCAGGTAGTAACAATGGAGAAGTGGTGAGAAGTGGCTGGATCATGGAACTCTCTAGAAGGTAGAACCAATGTGATGTGCTTTTGGATTGGATATAGGCATGAGAGATAGGGAAGAGCCAAGAATTACTTCAAAGTTAGAGTGAAAGAGTCCTTAAATCACTGCCCCACCGAGTGGAGAATCCTTTCTGCTGAAGCACCAGCTGCTCCGCATTCAGTCTCTGCTTGGTGCCCTCCCAAGACAGGGCCCTCACTACCTCACACAGTTGAGTCTGGTAACTGCTGGTAAATCCTTCCTTGGCTGAAGCCTGCTATCCTCCGCCATAGGTCTTATGCTTGCCTTCAGCTTGCCACCGAACCATCGTGTGTTTGTCTCATGCTATGCCCACCCGAACGACACCCTAAGCCTTGGGAAAAGCAGGTATCAAGACAGGTATTGGAGGGAAGTTTCAATCTAGAATCTACAAGACTAGGGAATTCCCTGGTGGTCCAGTGGTTAGGACTCCACATTTTCACTGCCAAGGGCCTGGTTTCAATCCCTGGTTGGGGAACTAAGATCCTGCAAGCCGCGTGGCAAAAAAGAAAAAAGAAAAAATAGAATCTACGAAACTAGATTTCCTTTTTTCTGTCCAGCACCTTCAAACTGATATTTTGTTTGAACTCAGTTCCATCCCACCCCCCAGCCCCCACCCCAGAAACTGTCAAATTTCCCCTGGCTGTATCTTCTGCAAGATGAAGGCCATCCTGCCCTCCTAACCTCCTTCAGCCCCATCTTCAAAAACCCTGAACCAGGCCCAGTCTCTGAGGCCCCAACTCACCCAGGACAGGAGCTCAGACTTTTCTCTGGTCTGCCCGGATGGAATCAGTGTTATGTCGGTTCCTTCCTCTGATACCCTCAATCTCAATCTCATACATAGAAATATAAATATATAAATATATATGGGGATTCTGATCAAATGATTCAGTCCCTATATCTAAATTTAGGATTTATATGCCAGCCCCTCTTGGTTCTTGAAAGATTTAGGTTTTTTGTTGCTGTTTTTAATCTCACACAAAAGAAGTCAGTTAAAATTAAAACAAAAGACTGTTCAGATGAGTAAAAACCAGAAGCTGATGCCCTCAGGTGTGTCACTGGCATTCCAGTTGAGCTGTTTCTTCCACTAAAGAGCAGAAGAAAGGCTGGTCCCTTTGGGCCATAGATTCTCTTCCTGAAAAAGTCCCTCAGAGCCGGAAGGCAACTCAGACCTGAGTGTGTGATTCTCACTCCACCTGGGGCCTCCTGACTTAGGACCCAAGAGAGAGAAAGTAAAAATGCCCGCTGACCATAAAAAGGCATTTGGACTGCACTTTCAGGAGGGCAAAGCCGCCATCACGTCCATGTCTGATTCTGATAGGCAGATGCCATCATCCCCATTTGACACAGATCAAGAGACTGAAGCTCAGAGGGGTTAAATAACTCTCCCAAAGTCAAACCTCAAGAAGCCTGGCCTCCTGTGACTGCCATTCTCACCACTCCCTGCTGCTTCAAATTGTTTACATGCTGGGATCGATAATCCCTCTCCTTGTGGGACACTGGGCTGGGAACCCCTGGAGGGCAGGGCCTTTATTCTATTCATCTTTGTGTCCCCCAGGGCATCAGCATTGTAGATATCCAATAAATGCTTGTTGGCATTGGTTTGAACTCCACGGAAGCTTTTTTAGAAGTGGGTGGTTAGACTTAATACGCCCTGGCTTTAAAAAGAAAAGTCCCCCAAAGAGATGCTTTGAAAGTTTAAAGGTTGTGGAATCCAGGCCCCTGCAGGGGCAAAGACAAACAGCAGTTTCTGGGGAACAGTGGCAATGCAACGAGCAGGAATCCCAGAGCAGACAACCCCTACCCACTACTACACAAAGTGTGTCTTGGGCAAGTGGTATCAGCATCCCCTGGCGCTGATTAGAAATGCAGAGTCTCAGGTCCACCCCAGAGCCGCCGAAGCAGAACCTGCATCGTAAGCTCTCCACGCCAAAGTCTGAGAAGCTCTGGGGGTGCCAGAAACTGCAGAAACCTGGCAGCTCACCAGCTGTGCGCCCTGCAAATGCTCCGGGTGGGGTTTTACTCTGTGCAATGTGGTTTCCAATGCTTGGTTTGTTTCTGGAAAAAGAGCAGTAGATTTGCTTCTGGCCAATGAGCACACTTAATTAAAATTCTAATTCAATCAGGAAGGCGAGAAGGGCCCTCTTCCTTATGGGAAGTCAGATCCTGGAGGGCATAGGTTCCTCCAGATTTCTGAAATTCCATCTAGGTCTCCACCAGGGGACACTGGCAAAGTCTGGAGACATGTTTGTTTGTCACAGCTGGGAAGGATGGTGTTACTGGCATCTAGGAGGAAAGGCCAGGGATGCTGGCTTCCTCCTTGTTGGCCAGTGAATCGGTTTCTGCTCCAATCCAGAGAAAAAGGGTGGATTTACCAAATTTAGGGAGGTCTGGGAGCTTTAGAAAAGAACCATGACAACCTTTAAAAGCTTATTCTTCACAAGCACGAGAAAAGTTGAAATAAGACTCAAGGAGTAAAGTAAGGCTGGGATAGGTAACTGAGAACAGAAAGAGCAGGGGAAGGAAGAAATGTGGCGCCGAAAGGCCAACACCCAGAAAGTACATATAAAAATCTTGTTTATTACACAAAATACTTTCTTATTCATAAGAAAGACTTAAATACCCCCCTTCTCCAAATACATCAGATTTTTCTCACTTCTCTATTTTCCAAACCTCTTGAAATGTGGTTACAATGAGAAAAAATAAACTTCTTTTTCCCAAAAATATTTTTTAAAGAAATGTGTAAAAGTCACCAGAGATCAGATACCACATCAACAACTCAAGAAAGGAACACTGGAGCTGCCCTTGAACTACTGCTTTTGTAACATGCTTCACACTTGCCTTCCCTCCACAGGACTCAGAAGTCACCAATGTGGGTCGGGAAAGGATGGTTCTCTGAGCATCTTGCCCAGGGTCCCACCACAGTCTTCGGGCACTTGTCCTGCCAGGAGCTCAAGGCCTTCTCCAAAGCAAGAGAAGGACATCTGAAGGGCCAGGAGAGCTCCCAGGAGTGGGGCAGGCGGGAGAGAGCCGAGAAAGAGCCTGGCACGGCAGAAAGTGCGAGGAGCATCGTCATTTCAGATTGAAATGCGAGGGGAGGTCCATTCCTTCCCATAAGTAGGTTGAGCAGAGTAATCCCGTCCTCTGCTGGGTTTGCCAGGCTCAGGGGTGACACAGGCAGGGTTGCCTGGTGCATTCGGGATCCCTTTACTGCGCGGCTCGGATACACAGTGTGGGGGCAGCTCCATCAGTCGCCATCCGGGGCATCTGGCGGCGGCTGCGGCTGCGGCCCCAGGGACGAGGCCAGTTTGGTGAGGGCCCTCGCTATGACGTCCAGGTGGCCGTTCATCGTCCGCAACTCCACCAGGATGTCCCCGACGTTGGCTTCCAAGGTCGCGGCGGCGGCGGCGGGCCGGGCGCAGGGCGGCGGGGAAGCGCCCGGGTCCTCCGCGCCCTCCTCCCTGCCCGCTGCGCCCGTGCGCGGGGCGCAGGTAGCCGGCCGATCACGCTCATCCCCGCGGACGCCGGGAGGCGTGGTCGAGGGGCAGCCGGGCAGCCAGTCGACGAGGCGCGGGGCTCCCTCCGGGGAGGAGGCGACCACCGAGTAGAGGCCGGCGCGCCGGGGGACGCCCGAGCCCGAGGCGGGAGGCGCAGGGGCGGCGGGGAGCGGCGGCAGCAGCGCGGGCAGCACCGAGGGCCCCGGCGAGAACGCCTGGGGCTCGCAGGACGACGAGGGAGAAGGAAGCGCGGTGGTGGAGGGGCCTGGCTCCTCGGAGGAGAGGAACAAGGTGGTCGAAGACTGGGAGTCCAAGGTGCTGGGCTCTGAATCTGTCAAGGAGGAAACGAGAAAGGGTCACTCGGGCATTTATTGAGTGCCAGCTGTATGCCCGGCTCCATGCTAGGTATAAAGGAACTGAGTTAGAAGGTGGAAACTTATTTCCTACCCCCAGCCTTGTGATCCGGTAAGGAAGAGTGGGTTTCAGGAGCACGGGAATCCATAGGCAGGGGAGACCACGGAGTCCAGCAAGGCATCCTGGTGGGTAAGGCTCTCTACTGAGGTCTAGAGAGGGGCACTGCTGGGAAGACAGCGAGGGAGCTCCAGGCAGGGGCGGAAGTTGCAGCCTGTTCGCAGGCAGTGTTGCCAAGGACAGTAGGTCAAGGCTGTGAAAAGAGGACCCCCCCACCCTCCTCAGAAGCAGAAGTGTGTTAAGCAGAGGGCTCCTTCCACCGTCCCAGCAAAGCCAAGCTCTCAGGGGGAAGTTGAAAGAGTTTGGGGCCAGGAGCCAGAGCTCAGCGCTGTTTCCCACTCTGCCGGAAAATGCCATGGAACCTTGGGCCAGACCCTTCCCCCCTTGAGGACTTGGTTTCCTATCCCAGTGACCCCCGGGTCCCAACCAGGACTGCTCAACCTGCCTTCAAAAGTCTTCATCTTGAAGCGCGGGTCTAAGTTCACAGGGGGCCGCATTCAAAGGCTCTATAAGCCTCCTGTTGTGAGTTCTCCCCTAATCCCCTGAGTCCCCACGTAGAAAGTGGGCAGCAGCTCTTTGCAACTGGGTATGGCAGCAAGGTTCACCAACCTCAGATCAAAGGATCCACCTCAATGCCAATGACCTCAGCTGTTCCGGCCGCCCTGTTCCCGCCTTTGGGTAGATGGCTCGTGCTCACCCTGGAAGCGGTTCTGAGTTTTACTGGAGCCCAGTCTCCGAAGGCTTGCTCCCAGTTCCAGCTGGAGGGTCTGCTCTTGGCTCGCCTCATTGGCAGTTTGGGTGCCCACCTTTATGCCCTGCCCTTGAGGGGTTCCAAGCCTTTCAAAGGCAGAACTTGCTCTATTACCTCAGCCTGTTATCTTGTGGCGGGGGAGTGTGGGGGGGAGAATGACATGATGACAGAGCCAGTGAGTAAACACGTTCCCCATTGCTTGTGAACATGTGTGCTCTCGCTGCCCCTCATGGGTGAGCTATTCCTTCATTTGGGAGCTGAGTCTTGCGGAGACTCAGAGCCATCATCTGGCTAGAGCTTGTTCTCTCATCCTGACTTCAATCCTACCACGTTCTCACAGTACTCACGGGTCCCAGATGTTCCAATGTCCAGTAGGTGTGGTTGTGAATTTGGTCTGATGGAAGCAGAGAAGCGATGGCTCCTCGGGGACCACAGTTGAGGAGAGCCACCCGTGTGCCTGAAAACTCCTCTGATGGAAATTGCATGGGCACTTTCTGCTATTGGCTTTCACGGAACTGCCTCTCTTCCACCAGAACTTAAGGTCCTCTGGTTTCTGTGAGGCTCTTCTTTTGTTAACCACGAATCGCAGACACTTCTGGGCACATAACCCTCATGAGTTGAAAAGAATCAAAGAGAAACCCTACAGACTGTTGGCTCTGCTTTTGCTTGAGAACGATGTTAATAAGCTTCACACATAGCAGACAAGAGGCTGTTATATTTAATCGAATAGAAGTCTAACGAGGAAAATGAGATAGAGGCAAGTACACAAAACGTTCTAGCTCAGTGTTTCCTGAATTTTCACGTGCAGGCCATTCCCCTGGGACATTGTTAGAGGGCAGGTTGTGATTTGGCAGGTCAGGACTGGGGCCAGAGACTCTGCATTTCTAGCCAGCTCCCAGGTCCTGTGGGTGCTGCTGGTCTGGGGACCACATCTTGCAGAGAGCAAAGGTGTAGACCAAATATACAAGGTTGGCAATAAAGCTTGGGGTTCACAATAGTAGAAACTAGAGGAATCAGGGGTAGAGGAGCAACCTAGAAGCCCCATATGATCGTGAAGATAGTAATAGTAATGATGCTGGTGACCTCGCCTAGCTATCAGAGGAATAAGAGAGGTGGCCTATCCTGCTGTTAGTTTGATGGTTTTCCAGCAAAGCCTTGAACCAGTGAGCACTGGCTTAGGGAGGAGTGAAGGTGTCTTAAAGAGGAAAGCCCTTCACTGCTGTTTAAGCTAAAACTTCAAAGATTTCTGCAGTGACCATGCATGAACATGCCTTCCCTTGTCACTGACCTTTAGCAGAAAGTGACTGCTTCCTCCCAAGCCTGTAAGTCAAGGTCTTCTGAGTACTTTCTGTTCAATCCTATTGCTGAGTCAGGCTGAATCATTGCTTGGCTGGTTAACTATGTACCTTGAACGGCTGACCTTTTCTATCTTTTTTACACCCACTTGGCATTCCCTGTCACCACCACTTAAACCCACCTGCCTGGGCCTAGGCTTTCCCTGGGGGACGCCTGGGGAAAAGGTGAAGTGTGCAGCTGGCTACAGGAACCTGCGATTCATTTGCAAATAAACCCTTCAGATCATCCCCTAAAACCTGCTCCTCTTGCTACCTTCCCCTTCTCAGGAAGTGACCTTCCCTTTGTTTAGCCAAACACCCAGGACAAACCCTTGACCCATCTCTTTCCCTTACTCCCCACATCCAATCTGCCAGCAGTGGTTATAGCCTCTGCCTTCAAAGTATATCCAGCATCGGATCAATTCTCACTGGCTCCAGGCAGTGGTCCAGCTACTGGTGGCTGAGCTGAGACCAGAAAACGGCTCCTGAGTTCCAGGTCAGTGTTTCCTCTGCCACACCCAAAAGCTTACTGGATTTGAATGAATCATTTAGAACTCTCCCCTGGCTCTATTGTGTCTCCCCAGCCCTCCTGGCCACCCTCCACCATTTGCCCAGGAAAACTGTTTGCTGAGTCTTAGCCTCTTTTTTATACAAGATAATAGCTACATTTATTCATTAAGTCGTTCAACAAATATTTATTGAGCACCTACAATATGCCCAGCAGAATGCTCCACAGTGTACAAAGCCAGACCTAAATCCTGACCTCACTGTGGAGGCAGAAAATAATCAAATAATTGCATAAACAAATGTGTAATTGCAACAGTGATACAATCTACATGCTATAAGCATCTAAAAGAAAAGGGAGGGTTTGACCTAGTCATGGAAGATTCCCTGAGGAAATGCTGTTGGAGTGGAGTAAGGATGAGTAGTTAAGTAGGAAGAGGGGAGAGCGTTGACGCATGAGCAAGGGCCTGAGGCAGAAGGGAGTGCTGCAAATATGTGGGACTTCCAGAGAAAGCCAGTTTGCTGGGAGTGGAGAGAGCCAGGGGAAGGAAGTGTGAGGTGAGTTGAAGCTCAAAAAGGAGAGCAGGGGTCAGGAGATGGAGTGTATGATAAACACTGCCAGTATTGCTCAATATCCATTTTCTTCCTCCTTTTCAGCTGGTCCATGACCACTTAGAATAAAGATTACATTTTCTAGCCTCTCTTCCAGCTAGCTCTAGCCATGTCACTAAATTCGGGGCAGGAAAATGTCAGTAGAAGTGCTATGTACAATTCTTTGTTCCTGTGCCTGGGTTTTGGTTGCAATGGCTGGTGCTCAAGCAGCCTCTTTGGACCATGAGGTAGAAACCACGTGCTAAGGATTATAGAGCAGAGAACTGAGTCCCTGAGAATTTTGAGGAACTGCTATACAAATTCTAGCTGGCTCAACTGTAGCCTTTTTGTACGAGAAAATAAAATCTTATCTATTCAAACTCCTGTTAAATTGGGTTTTTTGTCACTCACAGCCAAACCAAATCCTGATAAACATGGCTTTGCTGAATTTATTAAGGGGTTTTGTCATTATTCTATGAGCGATGGAAAGCTTTGAAAAAGTTTTAAACATAAGTGTGTGTGTCTGTATGTGTGTGTGTGATATGATCAGTTTTGTATTTTGAAAAGTTCACCTGGCTGCATTGGGCAAGAAGTAGACAGAATAGAAGCCGGGGACACAAGTTAGGAGGTTGCCGTTGCAGGTGAGAAATTACAAAATGACAGTGGCTTTTGCTAAGGTGGTAGCTAGAGATGCAGAGAAGTAGACAGCTTCTAGAGACAGCTGTGACCCAGAAACATTAGGATTTACTATCAGCAGGGATGCAGGAGGTGGGGGAAAAGGCATCAGAGAAATGGGTGCCCTCCTGGCTGCTGCTTCAGTGCAAGGTTCCAGAAATTCTGTCTGCAGAAGGGGAACTTTCCCTTTCTTGTGCTCTGGAGTCTGGGTGGCCCCTTCCCAGCCCACACCCAGCCATGCAGCATAGCTCAGCTCTGACACACCTCAGCAGAGGCAGCCCGTGGGAACATTTTCCCAGGAGCCTGGAGGGAGGAGAAACAGGGTAGCTTTGGGCAGGGAACCAAAGAAGCAGAAGTCTGTGGGAAAAGGATGAAACCTGTCTGGGGGAGAAGCACCATCTCTCAGCAGTGCAGCCAGGCCCTGGCCTTTGAAGGTTCAGGCTTGGCTGGGCCACTGCCTGCTTCTTTCAGAACCCCCGGCACACAAAAGGGAGGGTGAGTGTCTGATGAACTAAACCCAATGATATTCACTCCTTTTATTTTCCAGAAACGTCATGAGACCCACAGGGCAATCTTCTGGTTTTAAGACCTGGTGAGTCACGCCTACAAATACCTCTGACTCAACGTGATCCCAAGCTCTCACCAGGCATCTCCCAGGAACGTGGCTCCGCAGGAGAGCTGGAGCAGGACAGCCTGGCAGGGGAGAGAAGGGCTGGTGTCTCTGGAGGGGGTGAAAAGGGCCGGCTGCAGTACAGACCATGGGATTCCTGACTTGACACTGACTGCTCCCAATGACAGCCAACATTGACCGAGTGCTACCTCCAAGCCGCGTGCTAAATTCTCTCTTCTAATCTTCATGGAAGACCATGATGTGGATTCTGTTTTTAATCCCATTTTCTTGTGTAGGAAACTGAGGCTCTGTTATGTTAAGTACCCTGCTCACTGTCACAGAGCCAGGATATAAATCCAGGCAGCTAATGCCAAAGGCTATCGTGTGTGAAGGAGGGCACATGCTTTATGGAGTTTGCAGGGATGAGACAAGGGCTGAGAAGGAGAGCTAACATTTGTGGAGGGTCTGCTACACTCTAGGCTGATGATTTGTCACCTTGACTGCATATTAAAATCACTTGGGGAACTTTATAAACACTACTGATGCCCCAGCCAATTAAATCACGACCTCTGGGGATGGTGCCCAGGCATCTTATATTTCAAAAGCACCCATTTTATAAGATAACACTAATACGCAGCTAGGGTTATTCAACAAAAGCAACTTTCATACGTTTTCTTATTTAATCCCAACAATGGCCTTCTTCCCATTTTCAAACAGAGAAACTGAGGCTCACAGAATTTGGATAGCTTAGACAAAGCCCACAGCCACCGAGACCTTATCTGTATCTGGCTGACTCCCATGCCATTCATGCTGATTCCATTCTCTCTCATATCTGGGCCTCCTCCATTTTGAAAGTGGGTGAACTTTCTTAATGTAAATGTCTTTTGCAATTTGCATCTTTTTTGTTCAGGTGCAAGTACTGTTTAGGCCAGCTGTTGGAGAGTAGCAGTGCAGTCTATAGCTACTGAGTAGAATGGGCTGGCCCAGGGGCCTCTGAAACCATGGCTATGGCTTCATCCAGGCTCTGCTACAGCCAATGGACCAGGACGTCTGAAGAGATGCCCAGTAGCCCCGGCCAGGATGTGCCTGTGGACTCTCCCAGAACACCACCCATCCACTGGAGTCCCTGCCTCTGAGGAACCACCCTCTGAAGATCAGAAGGCCCAGCCCTGGGGAAATCCTTAGTCTCTGTTTCCAGCAGCATTAGTGACTTTCCAAGGATGACATGGGAAAAGTCATCACCCTTTTACTTCCATGTGAATTATCCAAGCCTCTAATTTCCTAGCGGCTGAGGGCTGTGCTAATGAGAAGGGGTGTTCATCATCAATCAACTTAGTAAAAAAGCAGCTGGGAAGGCAGAAGGGCAGCCAGAGACTGATATGAGCAGCCAAAAGATTCTCCTGCCCAAAGAGTGCTTTTTAAAGAGGGGAGAAAAAGAAGTGACAGCAGGGGTCTATCCGCCCATGCTCATGGCAGGATTATTCACATTGGCCAAAAGGTGGATGCAGCACATGTGGCCATGGATGGATGGATAAACAAAATGTGATATTGATATAATGGAACATTACTCAACCTTAAAAAGGACGGAAATTTTGATACTTGCTACGTGGATAATGCTTCACATTATGCTAAGTGAAACAAGCCAGTCACAGAAGCGGATACACAAAATATTATATGATTTCTCTTGGGTGAGGTTCCTGGGGCAGTCAGATTCATAGAGGCAGGGAGGAGGATGGGGGTTGCCAGGGTTGAGGGGAGGGGGAGTGGAAAGTTAGTGTTTAATGAGTGCAGACTTCCAGTTGGGGAAGATGAGGACATTCCCGGAGATGGATGATGGTGAGGGTTACCCAATAATGGGAAGGTACTTAATGCCACAGAACTGTACGCTTAAAAATGGGTAAAATGGTGAATGTACACTGTATATATTTTACCACAATAAAAAAAAAAAAAACAGGTGGGGGAGGTGTGACACAGTAATTCACAATTTTATCCATACACTTGAAGGAAGGTCTATGTAAGAACTTTCTGGGACGGTTTGTAAAACAGGAATAAGAAAAACTGGTAAAATAAATTACTGTTGAGAACATTATAGAGCAGATGTAAACACCCCGAAGGCTCCCCTGAGAATGAGGACCCTTTACCCAGATCTGGACCTAAACATTACTGCGTCATTAAAGACCGTTCCATTTTCAATCAGCAGGGTGAAAAGTTCTAAAATCGTTTTGTTGAGACTGTGGATATAGGTTAGAAGAAAGGAAAGTCTGGAGTCTGACACTTTTAGATCCACTTTTAGACTCATTCTACTTTTGTAAGCAAAGTGATGTCAACCCTCCAAGCATTTCGCAGCCAAGCTGCTGGCTCCTCAGGGTCCCCCTTTCTCACTAGCACCACTGGCCACCAAGAAAAAGTGGGGATTGTTTCAGTTCAAGAGCCTCAGGTCCTCAGCCCGGCCCCTAGCCGCCCCACCCCTTCCTCATTCACTCTGCCCCAACTATTTCTTGAAGGTATCAGACATAGCTCGACCTCAGGGCCTTTGCACTTGCTGTTCTGCCTGGCATGCTTCCCCCCTCGAACATCCCCATGGCTCAGTCTGTCACCACCTTCAGCCTTTGCTCAAGGTCACCTTCTCCAGCGGTCTTTTCTGGACACCCTAGTTGAAAGGACTACCCTCATTCCCCCACATCAGTTTTCTGTCCCCCTTGCCCTGCCCAAAAGATGCTGTCACTGTCCCACTCATATCCTGGGGCTCATTCCAGGTGGAGGGAGTTATATGAGGCTTGGGGATTGTGGCCTGAAAGACAATATGAAAGGGCTGAAGTGTAGGGTGCCCAGGGCTGGGATATTTGCATGAAATGACTTACTAGGTAACAAGGACAGAGAGCTGAGCGGCTGGTCTGCTAAGGTAAGGAATTTGAGCTTGAGCAGGCAGAGGGGAGCCACTGAAGGATTTTAGGCAGGAGAGTGATAGATTTGATTTGCATTTTTAAGCGATTACTCTGGCAGCCGGCCTTGTAGAGGCTGAACTCAGGGGGTGAGGCTGGAGGCAGGAAGACCAAATGCAAAAGGAACCTCTTGGCTGTTCAAGGAGCTAAAATGATACTACAGCAGAAAGAGACACAAGCGTGAAGTCCAGCCAACCAGTATTAGAAGCAAATTTTTTTTTCTAGGAATGGATTGAATTTCAGCAAAAAGAGACTTTCCTGCCACCCTTTACGGACAATACAGTGAAGGCTGCCTTCTGCCCTGGTTCAAGTTGTCCACCCTGGGCCTTTCATGCATCAATATTCAATAAAAGCGAGAGTGGGTTTTATGGGATTGTTTGTTATGCGCAGAGCCAAGCTTTTCTACTCACTCAGACAGAACTGCTCTGCCAACGTCTAAATTGGCCGTTTTTTGCATATAGGGTGTGAGGGATATCTCTATGTGTCTTTATGAGCACACCCATTTGGAATGAGACATATGTGACTATATATAATATCTTTATGTGATTTTTTGAAGAGATGTTTATACAACCTGTATATTCCTTGGCATGAATATGTTTGTAGCATGGAGAAAGGGAGAGACAGAATGCAAAAGCGATTCCCACACCATAACCGACTTTGGCTCACGAAGAAAAATGCAAAATAGATTATGTTCCCTAGCAATGCCTCCAGGGTTGAAAGATTTCCAAATCCACCCATTTAATCCTTCCTCCTGGAAGGGCACTCACCTTTGAACTTTATTTTTTAAAACTATCATTAAAAAAAAATAACAATCGCACAGCCCAGACCAGACCCTACTGCAGCCCAGGCTCCCCAGCCCTATCCCACACCCCAACAAGAGAGCTAACCAAAGGGGTCATCTCGCTTGCAAAAAAAACAAACAAAAAAAACCCCGCGGGCTGCTTGATGAACTTGATGGAAAGAGCCAGGCTGTAAAAGACGGCATTTTGGCTTTAACAAGGCCAGGAGCCCGGAGCGCCGCCAGCTGGGTAGTCTGAACCAACCCAAGAATATTAGAACCTGGGGTCACCCGGAGCTGGGACGCCACCAGGAATGTAGGGAGGAGAGACGGTCTGGCGGGGGGGTGTGGCGCTGGGGATCACTGGGGCCCCGCGCTGCCAGCTCCTTGATGCAAGTCAACAGGCGGACAGAGAGGCCAGGACAGCTGGGCGGGAGCAGCGCTGTGCCCGCGGCACGGGGCTCGCCTGGGCCCTCTTCACACGACCAGGCTCCAGGACCCCTGGGGTAGGGCAGGGGGACACACACGCGTGTCCACTCACCAGCTCAGCAGGTACAGCACCTCAAGGAGGAAGCCTCCTTGGCTTGTTACGATGCCTCCTTGCCACGCTGTTGACCCACAGGAAGTAAGGAAGCAGTGGAGTATCCCACCTGAGGAGGAGGGAGGGGCGATGGTCCCATTTCCCAAAGCCATAGGCAGCAAGGTTCTCAATAAGGGTGTTCCCTGAGTCAATGGCAGAGCAGAGGAAAGGGACCCTTCTCTGTCCTCTGGACCAAAGTGGCAATGCCCAGCTCTGGACACGCTTGGTAAACATCTATTAAGTGGATTACCCTGTTTTTCTCAGCATTCCATGCAGCCCTGGGAGCAGAGCCTCGCTCTTAACATCTGACGCCTCTGGTGTCTGTCACCTATTTCCACAGTTCCCCCACCCCACCCCCCTGCACATAGAAGCAAATGACCCCAAGAAATGGCCCTATGAGTTCTCTCACTGCCCCATCCGGACACTTTTAATACTTGATCCTTTCTCTTGAGAATTCCCTGGATATTAGATCACCCAGCCGTGCCACTGTGTCTCTCCTTAGGAAAACTTTTCTAATTTAGGTCTGAGCTTTCCCTTTCCTTCATTCCATGCCATCCCTCCTAATGATAACCCCTTGTGCCAGGCTCAATTACACACAAAGCTCAAATGAGCAGCCCCAACTCTAAACTTGGCCCTGTCCATTGGAAGGGGAGGTCTTGGGCATCTTGCTCTACCCAGAAGGAAAGATGCTGTTCCCCAAGGGGAAACAAAGCCAAGGATGGGGGGGGGGGGTGGAATCTCCTGCAAAAATAAAAGTCAAGAACAACGAAGAAACAGGGACTTCCCTGGTGGCGCAGTGGTTAAGAATCTGCCTGCCGGGCTTCCCTGGTGGCGCAGTGGTTGAGAATCTGCCTGCCAATGCAGGGGACACGGGTTCGAGCCCTGGTCTGGGAAGATCCCACATGCCGCGGAGCGACTAGGCCCGTGAGCCACAATTACTGAGCCTGTGCGTCTGGAGCCTGTGCTCCGCAACAAGAGAGGCCGCAATAGTGAGAGGCCCGCGCATCGCGATGAAGAGTAGACCCCGCTCGCCGCAACTAGAGAAAGCCCTCGCACAGAAACGAAGACCCAACACAGCAAAAATAAATAAATAAATAAATAAATAAAGTAGCTATAACAAAACGAAAAAAAAAAAAAGAATCTGCCTGCCAATGCAGGGGACATGGGTTCGAGCCCTGGTCCGGGAAGATCCCACATAATGCGAAGCAGCTAAGCCCGTGCGCCACAGCTACGGAGCCTGCGTTCTAGAGCCCGTGAGCCACAACTACTGAGCCCACGTGCCACAACTACTGAAGCCCACGAGAGCCCGTGCTCCGCAACAAGAGAAGCCACCACAATGAGAAACCTGCACACCTCAACGAAGAGTAGCCCCCGTTCACCACAGCTAGAGGAAGCCCATGTGCAGCAACGAAAACCGAATGCAGCCAAAAAATTAATTAATTAATTAATTATTTTAAAAAAAAGAAGAAACAGACCAGCTCTGGCTCCCCCAGGGCACTGGGGCTGGAGGCTGACGCTGCATCTTCAGCCAGGCCTGTTAGGACCCTGCCCTGCCCCAGGCATGCAAGAGCAACAGAAGTGCTTTGATTTTTCCCTTTCTAAAAACGTCCTCCAGCCTGACCCTACCTACGCTCTCACTACAGGGTCAGCAGAGGGTGAAATGAGAGCATTCTCTCGGAATTTCCTGACTTCTGTGAATTTTTCTCAAGATCTGGCCATGAGTCAATGTGAGGCACTGTGACACATGGTGTGACTTGCAGTGGCTCCCCTCCCTTCTGGAACACCGTGAAAAGCATCTCCCAGCTGAGTAACTGAGGACGAAAATCCATAAGGTCCCCCCTGCTTCCCTGCAACTTTCCTTCTATATTGTCTCCAAATTAGAGGAGATATGGAACTATATTTTATCAGGATATTAATATTCTCTAGAAGCATGGAAAGATCTGTATTGATGCAGTTGACTTCCTTTGCAGAATTAAGCTCTCTTGTATGATGTTTGTTGGTCTTTATGTTTGGGGTGTTTAGAGAATGGGGCAGGGGGCGGATGAGAACAGCTGTGGAGGAGACAGGAGGAGATCGCTCAGATTTACAAAGTCCTGGCAAGATCCTAGAACATCCCCTGAAAGGTCCAGGTGAACCGGACTAGGCAGGTAGGTAGATTTATCGGCTCAACTTTATTGATGTTGACAACCAATCTGAAATAGCCAAACAAAGCAGATTAATTATAATTTTGCATGTGAATTATCTGACTGCCAGGACTGTATATCACTTGCCAGTGGAGACCAGCTACAACCAGTATCTGCTAGTGATGGTTTATAATTCCCCCCCAGAGTCTGGGGGGGGAAGTGCTCAGATCAATGACATCTTTCAAAAGAGCCTGGAATTAAAATGAAGGGAATACTACTCGGCCATTAAAAAGAATGAAATTTTGCCATCTGCAGCAACATGGATGGACTTGGAGCGTATTATGCTGAGTGAAATAAGTCCGACAGAGAAAGACAAATACTCTGTGATATCACTTCTATGTGGAATCTAAACAATAACACAAATGAGTGTATATGCAAAATAGAAACAGACTCACAGATATAGTGAGCAAACTAGTGGTTATCAAAAGGGAAAGAAAAGGGGGTAGGACAGATTAGGAGTAGGGGAATAAGGGATAACAAACTACTATGTATAAGGCAGATAAACAACAAGGATATATTGTATATCACAGGAAATTACAGCTGTTATCTTGTAATAACTTTTAATGGAGTATAATCTATAAAAATACTGAATGACTATGCTGTACACCTGAAACTAACGTAATATTGTAAATCAACTACACTTCAATTAATTAATACAAATGGAGTGTGAAAACGAGACTGCTAAATGTTTGTGGAGCCTGGCCTCACTCGGGGTTCTTGGGAACGTGTGTGGAAGCATTTTGCAAACTGTCATATGCTACGCAAACAGCAAGGAATCACCATCCTTAGGGTGTATTAAGACCCCACCTTGGGACCAAAGAAGATTAAGCCTTTTATAAATACAGCAGAGAATTTCTAACCGTCCTAGTGAGTGTAGGGGCGAGTGTTTAGGGCCTAGTGCCTCTCTTTCAAATGCAGGAAACGAAGGGCAGACCCTAGGGGAGTTACCCAGACACTGAGGAAAATGAGGCACCTCATACCCCCTCTGCCTACGTAGCCCCTTTCCCTCCTTAGACCCTCAGGAAGGGCATCCTCGGTTGTAGAAAGTCGAACTTGGGAAGGAAAATCCCAGTTTGAAGCAAAAGCTCTCAGAGCTCCTACACCTTCTGCTATTCTGAGGTAAACGGAAGATAAATATTTTCTGGGGCTCTTTCAACCAAGGTGAAGTAGGTAACTTTCCTCTCCCCGCCCCCCGTTTCTTCTCCTTCCCCCAAACCCCCTCCCTTCTCTTCCTGTCTTCTCACCACCATCCAAAGAGACCACTCTTTGGTTTTCTTCTCGTTCTGGAAAAAACTGTTTTTCTGAATTGCTGTCTTTTCACTGACTTGTGAAAGCAAAACAAGAGAATTAAATGAGGCCATTGGGTAAGAAGGTATCAAATCTTAAGCGAACTAAGATTTCTAAATTAAAAATTTTTTTTATTATATATTGTAGATTTTTTATAGATTTATTTAAAATTATTTTTATTATAACTTTATATATATATATATTTATCATTTTTTTTTTAAACTAATAGAACCTTTCCTTTTCCTAGCCGACCATCTACCATCTTTTTCATAGTTAGCTTGCTGAGATGCGGCCCCAGGGCGGGCACCGGGGGAGCCGGTATTTCTCTGAGCCGGGGGCAGCCTCTCTTACGGGCAAGCCCTGGAAACATTTCCCTTCCAACTCCACCCCATCATGCTGTGGTTCCCCTCTATACAAAATGAGCAAAACAGCACTCTTCCCTCCCACAGGCAGGAGATGAGGTGGAATCCTTGCAAATTTGTCAAGTGTTTTAAGGTCCTTGGATTAAAGAATTTACTTGAGAGAAGAAAATAACGATTCCAGAGTGGAATTCCACTCGGCGGTCACGTGTTCTGTCCCTCCCACCACCCAATCTCTCCCCACCCCCGTGTCTTACATGACTTGGAACAGGACCCCGTGAGCTATGAGGGGTTCAGAAAGCCTTTAAGTCATTTCTTGGCCTGCTCTTCTTTACCTTTTAATAAATTCTAGTTCTGCTCCTGCTTTTTTTCTTCTTCACGCAGCCAAAACCTTCTCTCTCCTAATGTGGATTATCAGACGAGGAGCCAGCTGGTTGGAGACGGGCCCCCTCCCATCTTGCTATTTCCTCTTTGTCTCTCACCCCTGCCTCTCCTTTGCCTGTGCTTCCCATCGCACCCCCTGTTTTTAACATGCCATACGTTTTGATAAACTGAAACAAATTTGACTCTGGATTCTTGGCTGTAGAATTTGCTTCGGCCTCCTGGACTGGTACTTTCTGAAATGGAGCCTGGTGCCGCCTCGGGGGTGCGGGCCACTGGGCGGTGACGGAGCGGGGCCCTGCTGTCCCCAAGGAGGCTCCTCCCTACTCAGGGCTCCCCGACCTCAGCATCCCACGTGGAATGTGGGAAAACACTGCGGCAGCTGCTAGGGCGGCCGTGAGACGGCGGCCAAGAATGCCCCCGGCCCTGGCCGCAGCTGTGTCCTCAACAGGTGCTGGCTGGCCACCGGGCACGCCTGCATGTGTCACCCCCTCTTCTGGACACACAGAAGCATCCCAGATCAGGGCCACCGACGTGGCCTCTCTCCATTCACCCCGCCAGTCCTGAGGCCACAGAGATTTCGGGCACAAGACAGTCCCAGGTGACAGAAAGCAGCCAGAGTCACGTTTCCTCCGCCCTCCATCCTCCGCCCTCCATCCTCCGCCCTCCACCCTCCGCCCTCAGCGTGAGGCTCACTGGACAAATGAGACCAACTCCTCCAATGAGAGGCACCTTCCCGGCCTCGCTGCAGGAAAGGAGGTGTTTCCAGAGAAGGGCAAGGCTGGCCCTTCACTGGCTGGCTCTGATCACGGCTCCAGAGAGGCGGCCACCCCACACTTCCTAAGCTTGGGGACAGGACAGAACCCGCCCCTGGGTCCCCTCTGTCACCCCTCCTGCCTTTCTCTCCTTCACCTGCCCCAGCTTCTCACCTCCCAGAGCCCACCCTCCTCTCAGGGAGAGTTAGTTACCCTGGTGGGGCGCGTGTGTGTGTGTGTGTGCGTGTGTGTGCGCACGTGTGTGTGTGTTGCCTCCTCAACAAGACAAGAGTAGGGACTGTGCCATCTACAGTCATACAGCAGCCCCCCAACAGTGGGTTTTTGGGGGGTTTATTATTTTTGTTGTTGGAGTATAGTTGATTTACAATGTTATGTTAGTTTCAGGTGTACAGCAAAGAGAATCAGTTATACATATACATGTATCTACTCTTTTTTAGATTCTTTTACCATATAGGCCATTACACCAACAGTGTTTCATTCATCCCTATGGAAATAAAAACCAAATGGGAAAAACATTACGTGTTAAATCCCGTGTGTATCTGTATATAAAATCTCCTCTCCCAATCCCGTGTGCTTTGGGAAAAATAGTATTTACTTGTGTCTTCCTTATCTATATTTTACTCTCTTTTATTGTGTTTTACTTTCCATTTCCCAAGGCCTGTTAAATGGAGTGCCATGAAAATTCAGTTCAGTAGAAACGCTGGAACATTCGGAGCTGAACAAAGTTAAACAGGACTTTGCGGCATCTTAACACAGTAAAGGGCATGGCAATCATGCACAAGAAATGTAGAATTCAGGGTTTTCCAAATCTGCTTAACCTCAAAACCCCGTCTTCGGAGGAATATTTCAAGGAACTGGCATCCCTTTGGTCAGTGCTTCAGCAGACATCAGCGCCTCTCGTGAATGAGGTACAGCACCCAGCAAGGATCGTGCACAGGCCAATGCTCATTAAAGACAAACGTCTCTGCCCTCCTTCAAGCCAGAAGAATAGAAATGCCTCGTCTTCCAGAACTTTTGACAATTACAGGAGGAAGAAGCCCTTTGGCAAATGAGGGATTTGCTCCAGTCTTTGTGTTTCAGACTGGGATAATGAGGGACTATCCAAAGCTATTCTTTCCACCAGAGGCCCTCATAAAAAGCCAGAGCCCCCAGTTGTTCATCACCAGCAGTACCAGCATCAGGGCAACAAAAGCATTGCAAAGCCTAGAAAAGTCCAGATCTGGCAGTGAGCCGTGATGACTCTTTTAATTACAACTCTTACCCTCCTGCTGGCCGCCTTCTTGGACTTGGTCTAACTTCTTTTGAGCCCCCTCGTTAATCAACTCTCACCTCCTGGCACCCCAGAGGCTCTCTTTGGTGGTCCATGTGACAAGGTTCTGGGACTTGAGTCCTTCTTCTGGATGCTTCGAACTGCCCTACAGCCTGGACATAGATCCATGAGCCAATTTTGTTTTCTTCAAATCCGGGGGAAGAGAGGAGTGGTCTGCTAGCTTCCTGGGAATGTTGGCGATGTCGGAGAGTTGGGGTAGGGAGGGGGGAACTGTCGGGGACAAGCCAAGGGACGGGATCAGGGCATTCGGAGAAGCCAGACCAGTTCCCACAGGGCACCGACTTGGAAGCTTTGTAAACAGAGCTCACTTGGCAAAGGATCTGTGTGGCCACTGCCATCCACGACAGCATCGCTGCTGGCAGAGTGTTTACTCCCATCACTTCCTCCTCATTTCCCCCTGACACTGTCCCTACAAAGAAGGATGGGAATTGGGTGAGAATCAGGCAGACGATATCCTCTGGACAACCGTCAGGGTTTCTAAGAATCACACCAAGCCGCTGCCGGCCAACTCATGTTTCTTCCTCTTCCCCTCCATGGGCGTGAGTACCCAGTGAGGCAGCGAAGAAGCACAGCTCAGGAGCCGCCCACGCTCTGTGAGACGGTGTGGTCGCTTTGCAGCTTGGAGCCTCAGTGTGTCCATCTGGGACGTGAGCACAGTGGCTCCCTCCTGGCTTGTCTCACAGGGGCCTCTGAGATGCACGATGGGGAGAGGGGGCTGAGAGAACTAAAGACCAGCCTCCCCTCCATTTCCGCAAAGCTTTCCATTCCTGCCTCTCTCCCCCATGAAGATCAAATCCAGACTCCCTCTCAGCCAACACATGAGGCCACAGGAGACCAAAGGTCCCACCTCGTTAGATTCCAATCACAGAATTACATGGTGAGAGTCCCCTGAGCTGCCTTACCTGGGACTACAGATCATATCATAGAAAAGACAGCCCCCGCCCCCTTCCCACTTAGCCGCTCTGACTGTGCCTGTCTCGTCTCCTCTGCCAAGCTCTTTCCTGGGAAGCTATCAGGGCTGTAGCTGAGCACGTGTGACTTTGACCCTGACAAGACGGAACCCAAGGCAACCCTACCTCCATCTCCCCAACTGGTCCGTATGGAGGGAGAAGGCAGGACCACAGGGAAGAGAGAACAGAATGGGTTCATTTCTGCCCCTTCCCCACTCCCCCAAGCCAGCCTCCAGATCAGTGCTTCCAGTTACAGACACTCTGAAGCTGGTTCCCAGAATATAAGTCACATGGAAGACGCCCAAGTAGAGAAGGTGCCTTTCCCCAGACAGAGGAGCCCTCCAGGGCACCCACGAAGAGCTCAGGATAAGCCCTTCCCGTTGCTGTGCTGCATCTCCTTTACCCTCCTGATGGTAACTCACAAAGCCTTCATCAGCCCCGTCTCAGACTGCAGGATCTGTAGAAGGAGTCCCAGCCCTGCACACACCCTCTCCGTCTGCAGGGACCTGACGGTGGTCATTGTTCTCGGCCTCGTACTTCCCTTCCCTGAAGTCCCAGCAAAACCGCCCAAGCTCAGAGCCTTGGGGTGACACAGGGGAGACACCAGAAGAACCCCAAGCTGCAGTGTGGGAGGGTGAGGGCCCACTAACCAAGACGTGAGAGAAGTTGGGGGGGGGGGCGGACACAGGAAAGGGAAGGAAAGGAGAAAAGACAGGAAGGGGTAGGAGAGAAGGGAAGGGAAGGGAAAAGATAGGAAAGGAAAGGAAAGGAAAAAGAAAAAAAAAGAAAAAGAGAAAGGGAGGAACATTTCACCACAAAACCTTTAAAAATGAACTCTCTTCCCCAACAGAGGGATGCAGTGGGGAGGAAGGCCACAAAAGGGAGCACAGACAAGTAAATATAAATACGGTTATTTTAGGGCTTGGTGGGGAATGGACGCTGGTGGTCTCCAGCTTCTTCCTGGTGGGTCGGCGCTTATCCCAGGGAGGAACCTTGGGCCATGCCAGCCCTGGCCTTGCGGCCCGCCGGGGTGGCCGGCGTGGAACCGCAGGGCGGCCCCAGGGGCGGAGGCTCAGCCGCACCTCAGAAAAGCCAGGGTGTAGGTGTAAGCAGCATATCTGGCCGAGGAAGGGCTACTTCTCAAAGCCCCCATTCATGGACCCTACGCGCAGGAGCGGCAAACAGGAAAAAATATTGTTTCCCAGTCGGCCTCGCAAGGTGGGTTCCTGTTTATTAATCAAAGACCACATCAAGAATGCAGGGTTACAAATGTTCCTTCTCAGGAGCACAGAAGCTGGTGGCTGGATGTAAAAAAACTAAAAATCCCAAATGGTGGACAAAAAGCTGCCGCTAGGGGGGCGGGGCCCCCCTGTGTTAGTTTCCGAAGGAAAATTCTACAAAAGGATGAGGGGGCCAGCAGCGGGCGTCCGTTGCTGAGGGCACTGTGCTCTCCATGGGGCTGGAAACAGGCCTCCTGTTGCCGGAAGCTCTTGGGTGGTGGGGTTAGCGGCTGCCCTGCACCCCCTTTCTTCCTGCTAGCCCCCTCTTCTTCCTTCTGAGCCGGTAGCAGTGAGAAACGCCCAAGGGGATTTTTTTTAAAGATAATTAGCAATTAGTTCCCTGTGGAAATCGGGGGAAATCGAAAGGAGGCCCTTGGAGAAGGTTCAGAGAAATTCATTCACCAGGCAAGGCTGGGCCAGACCAAGAGGGTTCCCCCACCCCCCACCCCCGCCCCCGAGGGTCCCCATCCCGCCCATCGGAGACCAGGCTGCGCTTCCCACCTACAGCAGGGACCGTGGAAAAGGAATTAAAGAAGCAAACTGCAGATAAGACGGAGGCTCCCGCTCTCCTTTGAAGCTTAATTAAAGCAAACTGATCGGCCTTACACTGGGCATGCTGCAGACTTCCCAAATGGCAGCGATAATCGCTACCAGGGAGCGATGTTATTCCAGAATCGGGGATGCACAGGAAGCTCGTTCAGGCTTCCAGTGCGGGTAGAGGAAAATCTAAACTGTGATAATTCAATACAAATCGCGCCTGGGGGCAAACAAACAAACAAAATCCTTGCTCTCTCCAGATAAGGGGGAAAGGCAGCAGCAGAAGAAATGGATTCGGGGCCATCTACATTTAATTTCATTCTCTGGCAGATCTAAACTGATTTCTGGGTGAGGGGGATCAAACAGACCCGTCAGCAGATCACAGAGCCGTCTCGAATACGTGCAGGGTGTACCCCATCCAGCACCCAGACCACCGGTACGTTTTATGATTTCTTGACAATACAAATATTTGGCAGTGCTGAAATCGCCCCAATCAAATCAACCTGGGGCTTCATCTGCAGTTCTGAGGTGCTCTCCAAGAGCTGGCTGGAGCCCAGCCCCACAAAACCACGGCTCATCTTATTCTAATATTGCAGGAAACTATGTCCTCCTTCCCCTGGCTGCTCCCCACCCTCTGCGGGGGAAGGGAAGGTCTCCACTTGCTGTGTGTGGCTGTTGCCTTTGCTGTTGACTTGGCCGCTCTTGTTTTCCACACACAGGGCAGCCTAGTGGCCTGAGTCAGGAGACCAAGACTCAGACCTTCCCCTCTAGCCCTTCAGCTGCAGGCCCTCCACCCTCCTGCCTGCAGAAGGAGGCCAAGGCCAAGTTCAGGCTGGGAAGCCAGAGGGGAGAGCAGGCGTTTCTGAGACAGGGCCGAAGTCAAGGCTCAGAAGGGCCCACCTGAAGAGGGGCCGTGTAGGATGAGCGGGGAAGGGAAACGAAGCAGGAGCTGCTGCAGCTGTGATGCCTCAAGGTGCCCAGGGAACACCAGGCAGGTAGGTGCCGTCATCCATGTGGCTGCTGGTGGCTTCTTCCACAGCATAAGATTTCACCTGTGTTAAGACACTGACACGTCTGCCTCATCTTTCTCTTTGAAACTAGAAGTTCTTGGAGCATACAACGTGGGTTTCACTCAATGCCATTTTGGTCCTACTTAGAGAAGGTGGTATAATTTTCCCTCTTCACAGGTGAGAAAACAGGTACAGAGAGGTACAGAATCAGGAGGAATCCAGGCAGGCTTACTGGCCTATAACGAGGGGCCCTGAAGATCTTTCAGGAAGCCTGGAGAAATCCGTACTTGCTTGCTAAGCACCTGTCTCCAAAAGCCTCAATGTCAGGGGTTACCCGTGAACCTAACCCATGAACTTGATGTATAACTTGCTCCATACGCCCATAAGCTTCAATGCCTCACCAACGTGTGGAGAGGATGAGATCCTGGACAGCAGCTAAAGGACCATGCATTCCATCCTTACCCCGCTGAGCCAGGCCTATGAAGAGAGCAATTTCTATCAGACCCCAGCCCTAAGTGCCCCTGGATCCCAGAGAGTGGAAACATGAAAATCAGCCCTGTTCCTCATCACACAGAGACACCCCCCCACCCCCAAAAATTCTCAGACAAGCCCCATGGCAAAGCCAACAAAATTCAGTGTTCCTCCCCAGGCCACACCATGCTACAAAGTGACTACCAACCCCCTTCTTTTAGTGATTGCCTTGTTTCCTTCCTCCCGCCTGGGAGATTGGTGAGATACTAAGTTACTAAACGGGCGGCACTTTGTGTTTGTGTGCCTACAGTCTGGAGTAGACCTCGATTCCCTGGTCTCTCCCTGACATCATTCAGTCTGAGCCCAGAGCTTATAATAAGCCCCTCCCCAGGCCTTCCTCCTGAGAAGCCCGTGGCTCTTTGGGGCATGTTCCCCTCGCTGCAGCAAGTTAGTGAACCTGGCTTTATGTGGTGACTTGCATTCTTGGTGGTTCTTATCTGTTGGAAAGAGCAATGCGGGGGGGAAGTAACTGAGGCTAAGCCTTGGGTCTGACCACAGCCTCTGCAAACCCAGCTTCCACTGGGTTGATACTGATACTCTGCTGAGATATCACCTCGTTATCAACACCTAGTTTTCCACAGGGAGGTCACAGGCCCCAACCGTGGGGTCAGTGGCTCCGTATCTTCTTCCTATTTCTCCTGGAGGCCACTTCTCCAGTTTGGGTCCAGGGTTCTGAGAGGCGAAAAGAGCAGAGGTATACCCTCTGAGCTCTGAAATGTACGTGTTGACTTTGTCTTATTGTTGCTATTTTTTTAAATTGAAGTATAGTTGATTTACAATGTTGTGTTAATTTCTGCTGTACAGCAAAGTGACTCAGTTATACACATATATTCTTTTTCGTATTCTTTTCCATTATGGTTTATCACAGGATATTGAATATAGCTCCCTGTGCTATTCAGTAGGACCTTGTTATTTATCTTATTGTTGCTATTTTTAATTTTTACATTGAAAATAGTCTCTTTTTTTCTGATTCAAATATAATAAACAGTGCAAAAAATTCAAACTCTAGAAAAACATAAGAAACTAAAACTAACCTGAAATCCACTAGTCTGTTAATCACCACTAACATTTTGGTAATCCATCTCTTTATATCTCTGTCCGTGAACATACGTACGCTTTCTATATAAGTGGGAGGTAATACGTACTGGTGTTCTTATATGGTGCACACCTTTTTCTCTTTTATGGTCCTTTTTCTTATCTCCCACCTCCCCGTCTTCAACACTTCCCCTGCAGGGCACCAATGCTGCCTAATGTGCCCTCCTCCCACCCTGATCTGCCTGCTGCTTTCTCCACACGGCAGTGGAGCATGATAAAAGCCCTGCTCCCAGGAAAGGTCTAGATTTTGACAATGGACCCTGGACAAAGAGACAAAGACAGAGATCCACACTTGCAATTAAGGAATCTCTGATAAGAAGTCAGAAGACCTCTAACCCGTAGATGCTGAATATGGTGCTATCATTTTAAAGATTGTTGCTAGGGCATAACTGAGTTCTGCTCAAAATATATCGACTGGTAGGACAAACAGAGCAGCCCCAGATGTCCTCCTCTTCCTCCCAAAACAAAGTTGGATAGGGTGGGGCGGGAGAGGGCGTCCTGTGTGGGTTTCAACACACCCTGTAGCCCCTTTAGATGGTACTTCCAGTCCGTTCTCTGTGTGTGGCAGGGATCTGGCCAGGATGGCACCAAACCAGGGTGTTACTAGCCTCCTTGGTGGCTCCACTCTCCACACACGTCTCCCCGCAGTTGAAAAGAACTCCTCAACCCTACCAAACAGAATTCCCCTCTGCTCCCACAGAGCAGCTTCTTGCTTTCTCTCATTTCTAATTATTTAAGATCGTTCACCGTCTTGTATAACATCCTCAAGACATCAGCCATGCTCAATGGCCACTTCCTAATGCGCTGCTTTCCACAGCATGTGGTAAAGATGGATGTCATTTTAATCAACTCTATTTTTTGAAAATGCAGATGTATACTAAAGATGAATTTGATGGTGGTTATTTGTTTAAGAATCAATTTATTGCATAAGACAGGGATATCCTAATTGGGGCTACAAAAATACATGATTTGCACCCAACATTTCAGGAGCATATTTGTTGCATTAAAGAGAGATGGGGGCGGGGGCGGGAGCGCATCTGGGTCCCTGTCTGTATGTGTGTGTTTCTGCATCCATAAGCTTGGGCCTCTGGTCTCTGGCCTTTTAAATCAGGACCAGGTTGCCTGCCACATACCTCTCTTCTGCCTGTCACTCACCAGAAGCGGCCCTTTGCAGGCTGGAAATCTGCTGTGCAAACAGGTGCGGCAGAGTTCACCCAAAAGAGTTAAACGAAAAAAAAAACCCCAAAACAAAATCTTTCCACTCAGAGCAGGCAAGCTTTACTTTTTTCAAGTAAGTGTTACTTAACAGAAGGCCTTGTAAAGCTCATAAAACCCTGGAACATCTGGTAAACGGTGTCAATTTTACACATTCTCCAACACAGGGTACATGACTCTTGTTTCCACTGGCGTAACTCAAGGATACTGGTGCGTCTCCGGGCATCCTGCCCATCCTGATTTTCATGGGATGGTCTCAAGCCAACAGGTCATCTCTCCTTCCACCAGCCCAGCAACAGACAACAGAAAACCTCAGAACCCAGATCCAAGAGGCAAGGGAGATGGTGGGGGAGTGGAATCAGCCAAGGACATCACTCCTGCTGTGACAGGCGCACACGGCACACTGGGAGACGGGGGAGGGGGCACAGACTAGGGTGCTGCACGTGAGGGGCAGGATGACTTCTCTGGGTGGCTTTAAAATGCCATGAGAATCTGCGGTTTTAATATTTAGTCATTTATCCCAGTCCTTAAACATACCACCTTTGGCCTGAGTTGGCTGCCAGGGGTTGAGGGTTACTCAAAAACATTTAAAATCAATATTTCCAAAGTTGTCTGGAAATGAGGTCACAGTCCCATCAGCAGATGCTATTTGCTATACATGTTTTTATATTCTGGCTAGTGAGAACCCCAATGGCTCCACTCTGAGATTCTGACTTTGCTATCAGAAGAAGGCTTCTTGCTTCCCTGCTGGACTGTTCTTCCCACTATGTGACTTTCAACCCTAGGGACGGCCGTAAGAAAACGTCAGAGAGACCATCTAAATTTTGAGTCCCCAAGCAAACATCTCAGAAAGCAAAACCTCACCCTTTTGCAAACCCTCACACTCTTGCATGTCCCTTCGGGATGTATTTAGCTCTCAGGATTGTCCCAAAACCCAGGCATCAGGCAGTGCATGCACCCAGGAATGAGCCGAGGACACCTGGCTGTAGGAGAACTGACTGTGTGTTCTTGGGCAAGTCCCCCACTTAAGCCTCGATGTCCTCATCTGAGAGATTGCTCTGTGTTTCTCACAGGCTTGATGGGAGACTCAAACAACCTAATACACATGAATGTGGTCTGTAAGACGTTCCACAAGGGTTACTTACAGTTATACCTGCGTAATTGCTGACCATTTTGTCTTTTCTATAGTCTTCCCTAAGAAACCCAGTTCTGGCTAATGAATTAACAGAAAGTCTGCTGAAAGATTTCTGGGAAAGAATTTTTGCTGCTGATGAAATACTGAGGTTAGAGAAGAGAGCTCTCTGGTATACCCTCTTCCCTGTGCTTCCTGACTTTGAAAGCAGAGCTGCAGCAGCCATTCTGTCATCATGAGACTAGTGGAGCTGCAGCAGCCATTCTGTCATCATGAGACCACAAGCCCAAGAGTAAAAAGTCCATATGTTGAAGAGGGGAGGGAGGAGGCATAGAAAGGGCTTGGATCCTTGAAGACATCACCAAACCAGTGCCAATAAATGCCTGCTTTTGGACTTCTTGTTATGTGAAAAGAAATAAACTCTACTTATATAAGTCACTGTCAGTTTTCTGTTCCTTTCTGTTCCTTGCATCAGTCCCTCTGTTAGCCACTTTCATAGGACCTTGTATTTTCCTCTGTAGAACTTATCATCACAGTTATAATCACTTAATATATTATTCAATCCTTAGTGTAATTATCTGCTCAATGTCTCTATTCCCATCTAGACTTTAAGTTCTGTGAAGGCAGGAACCACCTCTGTCTGGTTCACTGCTGAATCCTCAGATCCTCGCTCACTGTCCAACATATAGTAGTTGCTCAGTAAATATTGGTTGGTTAAGTGAATAGCTCTGGTTCTAAATGGACGCTGGTCACTTTGCTTCTTACTCTCAGTAGTGTTTAGGTTCTGGGGACGTGGAGAGGCCACTCCACCGTTTTACTTCCAACGCTAACTTGAGTCAGAGTTTTATGCCAGTCAAGCCATCTCCCTTGTGGAAGATAACACCCAACGCCGAGCCCTTAGAGGACCCTCAGTAAATACTTGTTGAACAGAATTTGCAGCCTCCCAGAGTGGTTTTCAATAAACAAATGCATTCTGCTTTCTAAAGTCGATTTGAATCCTTTCTTCAGAAGTCTGAGCCTCAACCCCAGCTTTGAGAGCAGGAAAACACAGGAAAATAAGTAATACCCGCCCATACAGTTTCTGGATTTTGCTTCAAGAACAAGGAAGAATATTTTCTCAGTGAAAAATCTTCCTTTTCTTGCAGCTCCCTGGGCTGTGTTACCACTTCTAGCCTCAGCTGGAACTAGCAACCCAAAAGCAGCCCCAGAAAAGAGAAGGAAAAAGAATTAAATCACACCACCCACAAGGGATCAGGAGTTTACAATATAGTTTCCCCGTGGTTGGCTGCGAACACCGTCTGGAGGGTGGTCTCTCCCTCCATCGCTGGTCCCCGCGTCCTCCCTGCGCGCCAGGGGTATATATTACCTTTCCCTCTGTTAAATGCCAACACGCAAACTCCTGGAAATGGTCCATCAGCAATTCCAAGACAGGATCCCCCACATAAGGCAGGAGGATCCTGAGTTCCAGCTTCCTGTCTCCATTCATAATGTACCTTCCAAACGGAGAGAGAGCCTGGGTCCTGAGGGGCCATAAAGCGTAACAGTCAAGAACCAGGATTCCAGACCTGGGAATTCTGCCACTTCCTGGTTATATAATCCTGGCGTTTTAGCCAATCTCCATAAAACTCACTCTCTGCATTGCTCAAATTGGGAAATAAATGAGATAACCCATGTAAAAGTGCAAGCTTGCCACAGAGCAAGCCTCGAAAAAACTTCAGATATTTTTATCCAGGCTCAACCAGACCCACACTTACCTATTAAACCATGCTTCGGGAGTTGTTAAATGGCCTTCAAGATTTTTCTTCCCGATTGGCCAGTTCCCCGAGCCCTCTCTGGTCCTGCCTATGTTGCCTCTGAGATCATCCGCCTCTCCTAGCCTCACTCTCTGAACGGGCGACTCCAGCTTGAGAGGTGCCTTTTACAGCCTTTGTGGAGCCTGGAAATGGCTATCTCGGTGAATACCTTAGTCATCCTGAATTTTGCTCTCCAGTTCTCTGCCAGGCAAGTTATCTCCCCTCAGCTTGTTTGCATCCTCTGAACATCAGGGGTAATAATTGCTCACTTGCAGGATTGGTATAAGGTAGAAAAATTAAATAATGTTTGCAAAGTGCCAGGCACATCCTGGGCACTTAAATTGTACTTAATATTGCTAGTATGAATATGAATATCATCATCATCAATATTATTATTCAAGCTAATAATTCAACAATATTATTCAATAATAATATTGATATCATTGATATAATATTGATATCATTCATAACAATATTGATATTCAATGATAGTATTAATATTCAATAATATTATATGTTCATTATTATTATTCATATCATTATCATTATTAATATTGTTATTCAGGATTCAAGTTAGCATATGCCTGAGTTAACCAAAACGAACAAACAGACACACAAACAAACCAGAAGTAAGGGCAAAAAAAATTTTTTTTTTCTTAAAGCCGAGATGCAACTTGGCAGTCGGCTGGGGTCTGGAAAGGGAGCGGGCCAGCCACCCAGCGTGCTGCTGCTTCCTGGGAAGATACTGCTTTAAAACCGAAGCCCCATGGGCAGGGTCCAAAGATGCCTGGCCCATAATGGCACCACCACACAAACAAAGAAGAATGTGTGCTTGCAGATACCTGTACAGATTTGGATGAAATAAAGTCCCCAGGTGGACCCCACCAAGCTTATATTTTAGAAGGATTTCTTTCTCTCTCTATCCCTCCATGCGTGTGTCTGTCTCTCTCTGGCAATATTCTGGACTCCTGAAAATAGAGGTTTATTATGGAAATGCTGACAGACCCTTAAATAGAGCACTGTATTTGCAACACTGTAATTATGCCTCCATTGAAAAGCTCCAAAGAAAACATGATTTCCTTGAGCAAATAAATCACGCATGGCTCTAAAGGCCCAGATTTAAATCATTTGAACCATAAAGAACAGTCGTCTTCCATATATAAAGGGAATATAAATAATAATGACTGAAAAAAAAAAACAAAAACAACTAGGCCTATACCAGGGAAACGTAGACAAACTTTTACGGTCTTCATAAAATTGGACCCACGTCTCACTACCATCTGACTGCATAAGTAGGCACCAGATTAGCCTTAGGACAGTGCTGATTTGATTGGCCTAGAAACTGCCCCTGAATAAATAAGAGATCCATATCTTCTCCCATGCACACCCGGCACAGGACTCCTGTTTCTCTCTCTTTGTCTCCCTCCCTCTCTCCCCCCTCTCTTATCCTGACCACACCCTACCTCTCCACCCCCCCCCACCCCCCCACCCCCCTCCCTCCCCATCCCACCACTAACATTTGCTCTGAGACATGCCTCAGCGATATGATCTAAGGTTAGACCCTGCAATTAACAGCCTCAAGGCGATGCAGTAGCTCAGATGTGTCCGGTCACTACAGACAGGCTCTCACTCCCCGTGGAAAATGACTTGTGCATTTCTCTGTGCTCTCAACACACATCTCATTGAAGACATGAGGCCACCGATCCTTGAGACCAGCACCTTGACAAGCAGCGTGTGTTTGACACGTAACCTGTGTCTGCAGCCTGGGCAAAATTCGCTCCAGATTTCACAGTCACCATAGCAAGCACTGAAAAAGGGGCCCTTCTGTGACTCTGCAGCAGCTCCCAGCAGTAATCAGAGAAGCCCAACACGGTACTGGAGGACAGGCTTTTTTTTTCTTTTCCAGCCAGATTGTGGTTTGCTTATTTTCAAACAGTTATTGATACTTCCAAATGGCAGTCACTAAATGACAGGTTTCATTTAGATGATTATCAAAAATGAAACTCGTAAAGTTTGAGGCTATAATTCCTTTTCTTAATAGCAAAAGAAAACCTGCGTTATAACTATATAGACCTCATGTGCTTATCCATACTTACTTATACCTACAAAAACCAAAAGTGTTCTATGGCTTAGTTTTTTTCAACAACATAACTATATCCAGATATTTTTCAGATGTAATTTTCATATTTGGGGGTGAATTCACTCCTACGAGGCCTTTCAAATTACAAATGAGAGATTCAATTATGTTCCTTCTGATTTTCTTATCAAGTTTGTTTTATTATATTCTGATCCTTTGAAAACTGGGTAACAGAGAGTAGCCTAAAGCTACATACAACCCCTATAAACTCAGGGCCCCTGTGACCCCCGGCTTGGTACAGGGCTATACTAAAAGCAATTCAATAGAAAACAAATATACTTGAAAGCAATTTAAATCACTTTTGCTTCTTTTTAGGAAAACTAAATTGGGGATGGTGGGGGGAGACACATGTTTAATATAGTAAAACAACTTTAAAACCCTTGTATGGACTAAATTGTGTTCCCCCTAAAAATCATATGTTGAAGCCCTAACCCCCAATGTGACTGTATTTGGGGATGGGGCCTTTAAAGAGGTAATTAAGGTTAAATGAGGTAATAAGGGTGGGCTCTAATCCGATATGACTGGTGTCCTCGTAAGAAGAGGAAGAGACACCAGGGATGCACGCACACAAAGAAAAGGCCGTGTGAGGACACAGCAAGGAGACGGTCACGTGCAAGCCAAGGAGAGAGGCCTCAAGAGAAACCAACCCTGCCAACACCTTGATCTTGGATGTCCAGCCTCCAGAGTTATGAGAAAGTAAATTTTGTTATGGCAACCATGGCAAACAAACACAAGGCTCTTTAGATGTCTTTCATGCTTATTCTCTCTCATACCTGTCATTGCTTCCCCCACAAAAAAAAATCCACTTCCTCTCTCTCTATGGCCCTCAAACTCTCCCAAATGCCCATTTCACACCTGCTTTCACTTCTCCCTTCCTGCTCCCCTCTGGGGTTCAGCTCTCTATTATCAACTAGGTCACCCCGGCCGTCTTAGCCTTAACCCATCTTATCCTGTCCAATATCAAAGATCCCAGAAAACTAAAAGCCTTCCTCCGAGAGATGGATGGGGAGAGAGGCTATGAATATGATCACGATCTGCTGTCCTTGTTACAGACTTTAAGATGATAACGTAGGAGCAACTAGGACAAGAAAGAAAGGGATGAAGGTCGAAAGGACAGAAGTGCAAACAGGGCAGCAGCACTGCCTACACGATGTCAAACGTTCAGTAGAAAAGACCAATTAGGGCTTCCCTGGTGGCGCAGTGGTTGAGAATCTGCCTGCCAATGCAGGGGACACGGGTTCGAGCCCTGGTCTGGGAGGATCCCACATGCCACGGAGCAACTGGGCCCGTGAGCCACAATTACTGAGCCTGCGCATCTGGAGCCTGTGCTCCGCAACAAGAGAGGCCGCGATGGTGAGAGGCCCGCGCACCGTGATGAAAAGTGGCCCCCGCTCGCCACAACTGGAGAAAGCCCTTGCACAGAAACGAAGACCCAACACAGCCATAAATAAATAAATAAATAAATAAAAGAACGTGAATTTCTAAAATAAATAAATAAATAAATAAAAAAGAAAAGACCAATTATTTCTCACCATTAAAAAAAAAAGAATCCAAACGTTTGACTAATATGTTTGCCATCCTGACAAACTGGACTGAAAGCTTTGACATCCTAGCCACCTAGGTATGAAGGTAGCCTGCTTGAAAAGGGTGTGTTCAAGTCTTATCACCTGGCTTATCAGTCAGTCTTATCAGGCTGGCTCTCTGCAGGCGGAGGCGGAAATGAAGCCAGCCTCATCTGGCCACCCCTAACAGAAGAAAAACGCGGGAGAAAGAAGGGAGCCGTAAATGCTCAATGGAATAAAGACCACTTAAAAAGCACCAACAGAAAGTCTGATTTTTTTGGGGGATGGGCTTGTTTACAATTGACAACCAAAATATTCAGAAATGTCGTGGGGAGAAAAGGTCACCACCAACTCTGACAAATTCTACTGTTAGCAGAGTGCCTGTAAATCTGGATTCAGGCATCTGGGTGCAATTAGGACAGCATTTCCGACACACCCTTCACCTTTAAAGCCCTTTCGCCAGCATTAACTAATGAATCCTCCCAACACCCTGGGAGGGGAGGTGTGATTATTTCTGTCTTGGAGAGAGAGGTAAGGTGGCCCAAAGAGGGCTCCACCTTCCCCAGGCCTGAGAGAGAGGTGACACCTCTGTTGTAGGAGCCACCCAGAGAGGAGGCCACCAGCTTACAGCTGCTGGTCCCCAAGGACAGACACAGTTCCCCTCTCTCTTGGGGTGAGGAAAGCTCATTTCTGCACCCACATGGGGACCTCTCCTCCAACCATTAGTTTGCAGAGTCTTCTTGCAACACGTGCCGGCTTTGTCTAGTGTCAACTCAGCTAAGCTGTGACTGGGATTCCCAGAATTCCCTTCCCTCTATGGCTCCAGATTAGGGTTGGGCCACCAAAGAACCTGGAGTGGGATTCGGGGGGTGGAAGGCAAGCAGCCTCCATCGCGTGGGGAAGGTGGTGTAGAGCACCAAGCACCTTGGTGGCCTGCACCTGTTGTCATTGGTCCGCTAGCCCACTCCGTTGGAGGAGAGCCTGCAAGATCACCTCCTTCAGCCTCTCTGGGTCCTAGGCCAGGCGTGCAAGCAGTTCCACAGAGAGACGGGCACCTGCTTCTGTAGGGCATCCATATGGTTAAGGTTAGAGGTGACGAGTGATGTACACGGGTCCCAGGATGTCTTCATGGGCTTCTTGAAGGTGCGTTCCAGTTTGTCCTTGGCTCTCCCCCGCTTCAAATCCAAGCTTTTCTTCCCAACTGTCGACACTGACCTGCAGTGACTTCAGGCCACCATCAGACGGAGGCAACAGCCTTCCATAGATTTCTTCACCAGTGGCAGATGGGTAAGCTATAATCCTTACAGAAAATCTCTCATTGACCACATCGCTCATAGTGGTTTGACTTCCTTGATCAAACCCTAACTGACACAGAGCATTTGACTAATTATGTGATCATAGAACCTCCAGACAAAGTGGGGGCCCCCACCAGGAATCTCATCCCCAGGGAGCCTACAAGGCATGTACGATGTGGTACACAGGCTGGATGGACTTCCCAGTTTCCTCATTTCTCTCTCGTAGGTAGTCTGCTTGGCCTCCTCCCCTGTGAACCAGGATCAGAAGATCTGTGAATCGGAATTCTAACCCAAAAGCACATTCGCACTGCTCTCTTCTCCCTCATACTCCCTCCCAACACAGTGACCCCAGCCTGTACTCTTACAGGTCAAGTGTTTATTTAATGAGGTGCTGCCTAAAAGATACTCCACCCACGTACATTTCCAGTGTCAAGGGTGAAGCTAATTTGGGGTGCAGTGGATTCACTAAGCAGTTTACATATTTTCCAAGAAAGGCCAAATCGGGAAGAAAGAGAGAAAAGGTTCAGTACAATCCTCCCAAGGGGCCACCATTTATCTAAGATGAGTGCGGCCACATTGCCTCAAATCCACACCGTAAGGAGCGCTGGGGGCGTCTCTGGATGAATGTTGGTCACTTGCCTATTTGCCCTCAGATCCAGTCCCCACCATTTCCTTGTTCTCTGTATTCAAAGCGGGAGACCCCAGGAAGCTACCAAGGCTACCTCACCCACTGCCACCTGCTTGGTTTGGCCAAAGGGAAGCACAGGCAAGAGATTGGAGGGTGGATTGGAAAGAGAAGCCAGGTGTTCACTTTCACCCCATCCTGTACTTCGGGCTGAGTCTTCCCCATTCAGCACAACTGTTGAACTTCCCATGGAACCAGATTCCAACAGATAACCCAGGCTCTTGAGCTCAGGTAATGCCTCTACTCCTCCAGCCCTAGAAAGGAAGAGTAAGCTGTAATTGCTAATATTGGGGTTGCCTTACCTTCCAAGCTTGCTCTTGCAATTCTTCTAAAAATTCTTTGTAACTAATTTCCCATATTAAATTTCTTCTATGATATTACTCTGCATGAGTTTTGTTTTTTCTTGACAGACCCAGGCTGATGCATTTGCTTTCAACCCTGAGGAATAGAATTTGCCAAAGCTGACTTCCTTCCAAGATTTCTAAGCTCCCTGGATGAGTATCATTTTGTAAAATTATTGTAGATAACAACACACAAAGTGTTGCAGAAGAGGAAAACTGAATGATAACTCTGCACCCAGCCTTTCTGGGTGGGGGTGTGCAGAGTTGACTCAAGTCTCCCATCTAACCCAATGAGAACAGACATGTACTAGAGGAGTTTCTCAAGGGATGGCAATGGGTTTCTACTCATGGTAAGTAATGGGTTTCCACACTGTCTTACCTGAAGTTCACAGCTTTCATATAATCACCAGCATATGACCTGCTAGGCCCTAGAGAGTTGTGATGGACAGCAATGGCTACTGACCTCAAGAAACATCCAGTCAAGTAGTCAAGCGTGATCATGTGTGTGCTGATTCTAGGATCAGCCCTTACCAGTAAAACAAAGGGAAGTCAACTGGCCCCGCTGGAAGGAGTCTGTGGTTGTGGCTTAGAATGACCTGCTCCAATCAAGCCAACCAGATCAGTTCATTGTAGACTAAAACCTTTGAAGTCACTTGGGTAGGGCTGCTCATAAACAGAAAACTGGACTCTTCAAGTTCAGCCTCACAGCAATGCCCATCGCTAAGGTCATTCAGATAGAAAGGGCAGCGACATGCACCCCCAGGGAGGAAACCATATTCTTCCTCTCAAAGTTCAGAGCCCAGTCTCTTCCAGGATTGGACATTCCGGCCCCTCCTTTCACTGCCCTGTGTGCTCTGATCATGCATCAGTCTAATCAACTAAACCTTCAAGGCTTGCCTTGTCTTACATGTTCAAAAGAGCTTATCTTCCCTCTTTCTCCTTCCCTAAGCCAGATACTGACCCCGCCACTCTTCAAGTCCCTTAGGATCATGCCTCCATCTCTTCCTTCTCAATCAGCTCTGTGTCTTTCCTCAGCACCTGGTAGGCTCTGACACACTGAAGTCCTTTAATGAGTCTTTACTTTTTGAATGAATGATTGCATGGGTGCACGGATGATCGGTTTGGAGTGGGAAGCAACCACGGATGGATTCCCTAGGAGTTGTCTGCAAAGCACTGGTCTAGAAATCCTGCTTTAAATATGGTAACACATCCACCCTTGATCACCATTAGAGCTGAACGGCAGAAATGAGACTTACAAGGAGGAATGTGGAGTAACGCTGAAACTCCATCCCTGGGCACAGATCAGGACCAGGGTGTGCAGAGGTGACCAGACCTGCAAAACTGTGACCAGACCTGCAAAACTAGTTTCGTCCTAAAATTCAGCCAATTCTAGAAAATCACGATGTCTAAGGAAGGTTCTGAAGCATTCATTTCGCAGAGTCCCCCCATGAAGCTGGTTCGGTGTGGATCCAATATTTTAAAATCTTCCACTGGCAGTTCCAGTTGTAGAAAATACAGATCACAACAGACTACAGGCAGATAGATGGCTCCTCCGTTTTCCTTTGCCAAAGTGGCCTGCAAACCCAACATCCACAAACAATGCCCTCTCTCTGCAGAGGATAAGTTAGACCCCAGGGAGGTGTCTGTTAGTAGCTGTAAGACTCTCCCTTTTCCCAGACTTTAAACTTTGGCCTCTAGCTTGTTAAAGATAGAAGGTAGACTCCCGTGGGGCCCAGACTTGTGCCCAGCCTACTAGAAATAATCAGGAAGCCAGAGATGACTCAGCGTCTACTTTAGACCCAGGATGACTTTTCTACCAGCCAGCGCTATTGTTCTGAGGTACCCAACCCTCGGGGTTCCTGACCTTGCTTGCCTTGACCTCCAAGACTTGTTTGCCCTGTCCTGCCATGACAAATCTACTAGTTGGGCCTCAGGCCTGACCTCTGAAGACATCAAGTTCATCATTCTTGGCCTGCAGCCCCCTAGTCTCGATTCCTGATCCATCTCTGCATGTCCGGCCCTGACAGGAACCACCCACACCTCAAACTGTGAGTACCTCTCCCTCAGGAGACAAACAAAACAAGACATAAACCAGCAAAAACCCTAGATAAAGATTAGATGGCAGATTTGCAGTGGCGTGGGTGCCATGCAGAATTAACACGGAACGCCTCGTGCCGTAAGATGAGACCACAGCCCCCAAACAAGCCACCTCCAAACGTCCCCCACTTTGCTGAGACAGGGTGGCAAAGGCCTGCCCTCTCTCTGCCTTCTAGGCAGGAAGTCTTATATGGCTCTTGCATTCTATCCAAAAGACAAAAGAGGGGGTGGATTTCTCTGAACCCTCGCCAGGTCGCATTGAGGTGGGTGTTGGGTCTTTTGAAACCGTCAGAATGAGTATGCTTCTGATTATGGGGTTCCCAAGACTCTGAGCCAGTTTTTTTTAAAAGCACATACATTTTCTTTCTGGACCACAGCCACGTTGCTCTGGCTATGTTAATCCCCCCACTAGCCACGGTGCTTCCCAGGACATCCAGGGAGTTGCTTGTTTTAGGGAAATCCTGTTAGATTGAACTCTGTTCAAGAATGTGCCCAGTGTGCTTCAGCCCAGAAGCAAAGTGAATTTTGCCTGGAGAGTTCAAAGCACTTGGGTAATTGGGGGCCGGGCAGGGATGTGCATCTGAGGGGTCAGTTAGCTCAGCCCTGCAGCATCCTGACCTGCGATCTTGGGGATGAACTAGCTACTGGAAGATTCTCAAGATGACCCAATTAATGAAAGAGCCAGTTAGTACTGATGTGGTGTGGGCAGCTGTCAAGTGGGCCTTACTCCACCTTGTGTTCTAAGACCTTCCTCTCCCACCGGGTTCTCTGGGCCCTCTCTGCGCCCGGGAATTCTCAGCACAATCACTTTGCTGATAGGGGAGTATGTTGACATTTCCAAACGTTTACCAGAACTTGCCTGACCTGGGTCCCTACGCTGATAATAGGGTATGATCATTAATCCCCGTTAATGTATTTTTAAGGGTAACCTTAATAACTGGAAAAGGACATTTCCTTTATGATGGGAATTTAACCACACCAGTTGTTTGCCTCCTTCATCCCAAGAACTCTCCACTTCTGATTCAAGACCACGTAGAGGTTCACCATGATGGATATGAAAAAGCAAATCAGAGAGGCCGTATGCTATAGTAGGGAGAACAACACCGCTAGGAATCAGGGACTTCTGTCTCCCGGCTCTGCCATTAGCGAGTTATGAGATCCTGGGCACCCACTTCATCTCTCTCGTCCCTTATGTACATGAAGTCCAGGAAGGTCCCAGGAATAGTGGCAATTTGGTGGTTCAATAAAGTCACACAGCCCCGAGGACTGCCTGTAAGCGGGGGCTCTCTAAATATTTGATGAACAGATGTGCACCGACCATAGACTAGCCTGCAGGAGAATTAAGACCTTATGACCACTTACGTATACTTGTATGTTTATCAGATTCTTTCCCAATATTGGGTTTTCTTTAGTTGAGGGAGGGAGAGGGAGAAAATATAAGAAAGGGGGAGAGACATAGAAAACAATGAGCTGGAACATAAAACAGGCCATCAAGAAAAGAGAAAGAAAGCAGAAAGGGAGAGCAAAGGTAGCAGCACTGAGGAAGAAATGAGCTTCCTTCATAACTTCATTCAACCCTGCCTCCCTTTCTCATCACCAGTTCAAATATACCACACGGCATGTGGCCCTGGAGTTAATCAAGCTGTGAGACAATGTTCTGAATTGGAATTAGACTCTACCTCTCCTTTTAGAAAAGGTATTTAACCATGATTACTTTCAAGGAAGAGATTCTGGGAATATTATGTTGTGCTCTTTAGAAAATAAGATTTTATGAAATGTGAACACTGGGAAATTTTAGACATGATCAGGTTTTACTGAATAAATTGCTGCATTTATAAAAGTTAATAAATTTAATAAAAACACACTACTGATATACATGAGGCTCAAATTTTCCAATAGCCTTTTTTTGTTATTAAAAATCTATCCTCCATCTGTGACACTACGAGTGAATTATATATGTAATATAACATAACATAAAAATGAATTATATATATAGGAAGTACATAAGCTATGTCTACATGACACAGACAATATTACTTATTAAAATACTGGAGCATACTAAAAAAGACAAACAAACAAAAAAACAAAGGTATTTAGCTTTTCTATGCCCAGACTTCCTCCTTTATAAAAGGAGGTCAACATTAGTACCTAACTCCATGGGTCGTTTGGAGGACTAAGAGGGTAATGCATGTTAATCTCTGCCCTGCTAATGGATGTTAGCCTTCCTCACTGAAGACTCGCTATTTGTAAGTTCTTGTTAGTATTTGGGAGGAACACGATGCCCTGAACTCCAGAGAGGCATCGAGAGGAAGACGTATTCCTTAAACAGGAGAACAAGGGCGGTGAGCATTGCAAGGCCTCTTGGGTTGAACCCTGTGCAATGGGAAAATGAGCTGTACATGATGAGCTCCTTGAAGGACATGCATGAGGTCAATTGATAAACCCCAAGTAATCCGCAGACGCCATGTTACCCGGTGCGCTAAGTGCATCCCCCTCTAAAGGTCAGGTCAGACTGATCAGACCTTGAGATTCACCCCTGCATTGAGGTGAGATCCCCAGGTTGCATTCTGAAATGTGATGGTTCTTGACCAGCGAGTTATTTTTAGCTGAGAATGAACAGATAGACTAAAGCTCTTCACAACTTAAAAGGTTATCTAGAGATCAGGTCAGCTGAGGCCTGGGGCCACCACCCTGCTCCAAGGGAGTGAGGATGGGATCCTGGTGGTGTTTTCTTCTCAGAGTACGACTTGGGATTTTTATCACCGATGATAATGTTGTAGACTCACAGCTAGGACAACACACTGATCTACCAGGGCCTAAAGAAGTTTGAGTGTAAAAGAAAAATTATCTAACAACGTGGTTTTAAAAAAAAAAAAAAATTCTATAGAGTTCTTTTCTGAAGAACTAATTAAATAAAATCCATAGTTCTCACAATGGCTTCAATCTTCTACATGACCCAGCCCCTTTTCTGACTCATTAGTGGTCATGAAATCAATGTAATAGACTGAAACAAAATTTTTATGTGATAAATGAGAAAAGGATAGAACATATCAGTATTTCATAAAACTTGTACTTCCATTTTGTGGAGGTGTTTGTAATGTCACGATCTAAAATAAATTTTTCACTCTGGGTCACCGTTAAAAGGGTTGAAAAGTACTGATTTAGTAGAATTTATTACAGTCCTGATTTGGGGTGATGAAGACCTGAATTGAAGTGGAAGCTATGAGAGAAAGAATAACAAAAACAATAATAACTATTATTATTATTTTATGTAATCCTCACAATAACCCTGCTGGGTAGGGTTTATTGTGTTATCCTGATTTTTCAGAGACGGAATAGTAGAGAGTAAGTCACACAGCAAATAAGTGGAAGGGCCTGCCTGGAACACAATTTGTGTTCTTGGTTTCTCTGTTTACTCCAGATCCTACGGTCCTACGACTAGGCTATCTGCTTCTTCTCAAAGGGGGCTGAGGGAGGCCGAAAGCTAAGAAAATTCAGAGTCAGTATTGACACTAAGACTTCAGTCCTGAGTGGCTAAGAGAATGCTTGTACAAATGTCCAATATGGACACGTCAGCAGAGACGACTGGTTTGGGAGGAGAGTGGGATAAGCATGAATTTAAAGTGATGGAGGGACATTCAAGTGTCTAAGTTTCAAGTCAAAAGCGAACTTCAAGCCCTTGGGAGAGATCACTGGGATTTGGGTTTGCACATCTCTGGGTCAGAGCCAGCACCTGTCCCCTCCGTGCAGAGGAACACCTCCTATACCCTAGAAGGGCTGGCTGGCCCTTGTGAACTATGTGCTGGCCTCATCACGGCGCCAGTATCCTACCGACACCTTCAAATTCTGAGGAACCATCAGCCTTTCCCTGTGAGCACACCTCCTCACCCCCTCTAAACTGCAGTCCTCCACTCAGAGGTCATAGAACATGCTAGAGTCGCTTCCTGTTCTGCAGCTTCAGTGTCTGAGGGCCTCTCAGACCTCGTCTAACTCCATCCCCCATCGCAAGGAGAAGCATTCATCAAACCTCTCCCTTGCCTCCGAGTTCAGCCGTCCTGCACAGCTCACCCAGTCTCTCTTGCTGCCACGTGAACTGGTTGTTCTCCGAAGATGTGGGCACCAGACAGGCTGTAGCCTTCTGCAAAAAGCAATGACCCAGGGCAACCATATGTTAAGTTAACTGAAAGTCAACCTCACGCCAAAGGCAAAAACTAAGGCTCACATATGGACCAGGGGTCAACAACATAAAACAAACACAGTTTTAAAAATTCTTGCACCAACATCAGTGTGAAGCAAATTCAGCTAGTGGATGACTCCTCTCCCTCCTCAGCCCGAGGGGACCTCAGAGGTAAGGCATAGAACTAATGATTAAGGGGCTCTGGAGTTAGAAAAGTAAACTACGACAACGAAATATATAAATGGCTAAGCTGTTCACCTAGGCCATTCCTAACATTTATGGTTAGGCTGTGCAGTCAGCCGAATAACGGTCCTTCTTGAGATATCTATGTCCTAGTTCCCAGGACCTGGGAATGTTACCTTATATGGCAAAATTGCCTTTGCAAATGTTAAAGATTCTTGAGATGAAGAAATTATCCTGAGTTACCCAAGTGGGTCCTAAATCTAATCACAAGTGTCCTTATAAAGAGAGAGGTTGAGAGAGATTTGACACGTGAAGAGAAGAAGGCAATGTGACCACAGAGCAGAGTTTGGAGGGATGTGGTTAAAGCCAAGGAATGTTGGCAGCCGGCAGCAGCTGAAGAGGCAAGAAACAGGTTCTCTCCTCGAGCCTCCAGAGAGAGTATGGCCCTGCTCACACCTTAATTTCAGCCCGGCAATATTGATTACAGACTCCTGGCCTCCAGAACTGTGACAGAATACATTTCTGTTGTTTAAGCCACTAAGTTTGTGATAGTTCTTTACAGCAGCCGTAGGAAACTAACACAGTCGGGAACCCAGAGATGTGAAAATGCCTGGTGCAACAAATGGTACATAAAAGACACTCCATAAAGGTTTGTTTCTTATTTGCAAGTCTTTCTCCATCCCTTCCTTCCTTCATGTGCTTCCTATGTTCTTATCCTCCTTTTAAAAAATATATCCAGTCTCTAGGGCATAGAAAAAGGAACACAGGCTTTGGAACCTTAGCTCAAATTCCACCACTACTCATTAGCTGAGCTTAGGCTAGTCATGTAACCTTCCTCAGTTCTCACATCTGCAAAATGGGGATTTGCTATGCAGGGTTCTTGTGAAAAGCAAGGGAGATAATACACATCAATCTTTATGCAGTTTGTTTGCATCATGTACCCATTTATTATATCTTGTCGTTTCAACTTTTCATATTTGGGGGAAAAAGAAAATGAGAGAAAGATCATAATAGCAGAAAATAACTATTTAAATTGTGTTAGTAATTAAGCCTGGTGTTTTTCTCTATAGTCATTTTCTACAAAGAGCATATAAGATGAAGGATATGAATCTACTCTTCCTTCTGGGACATCCACACTCAGGTGATTCTGCTGAGTGCATGTTCTGAGTACAAACCCAATATTTAAAGACATATTTTGTTATAGAACATGGTCCCTGAACACAGGTGCACTTCTTCATCTGGTGCCCAGCCCCAAAACAGCAGCATGATCCAACATAGAGGAAAAATCACCGGGATGCCTGACACTCTCCAGTGTGTGCCTTTCTATGGGATTTAAACCAACATTATTAAGCATGCATGGTATACACGTTATGGCTGACTTCAGAACGTGGACCCAGGGAAGATGTGATTCCGCTGTACTGACTACTTAATAACCTCCCACACATATATGCACTTGGCTGGCCGGCCCTCTCCTTCCATCCCCCAAGTAAACCATCCCTCACTGAACTCCTATAGGCACCAAAGGCTATTAGCTTTCTGGTCTTCTGGCCACACTGTAATTCTGGAACAATTATCCTGCTTGTCTCTTATCTCCATCACATAATTTCAATGCAAAGTTGCAAAGAGGCATAAAGATTCCCAAAAGTTGGGGAAATGTAGAAAGCACTAAAAAGTCATGAAACTCATCAAACACCAAGTTACTGCTCCTTGCCCTCAGCAATTCCCTCAAAGAAGACAAACATATTTATAGAACATTGGTCTTCCTACAGCATCTCCCACTTCAAACATGATTTCTTTTAATTACAGCAGAACTTATTGCTAAACAACCATGTCTGTATCCGATAGCTTTTTGGGAGGTTACAACACAGATAAGCAGCTCTACTGGAGCCATAGCATAGCAAAAACCTAGTCACACCACTGAAAAAAGGAAACCTGAAATGTGCCCTACCCGCCTTAAAATGGGAGTCTCTCAGGGGAAAAAAAAATGTCTCTGGCTTCTTTAAATATCTCTCTGTATTTAATTTCACTGAAAACCACGCTTCTGGTCCCACGGTGCCGGCAGCCTTCTCATTACCTCCGGCAATTTACATTGCATCTTTTTTGAACTCTGAGTTCCCGGACAGAGTGTGGTGCAGCAAATTAGTGAATCATAAAAACTAGAGTCGGGAAAGGCCTCTGGGGTCATAGGGTTATCCTCTGCCAATTCTAGATGGTTCTCTGTGGTTTATTCCTGAGTGCTTTGTTCAAACTGGTTTGAAGTCAACAGTACATCCCACAGGGAGGGGAAAAAAGAACAACAATATATCTCTTGCCTATCCATTCCCCTAGCCAGCCCAACCCAGGAGAGGGAAGCCTGGGGCCACCAGGAAAGGAGGGATGAACCATGGGATGTGAGGGCTGGAAACGACTTTGGAGGGCATCTCATCCAACATCAAATTTCACAAATAAGGAAAATGAGGTTCAGGGAGTTTAATGCACAAGCCTCAAGGATAACATGAGACCCATGACAAGGATAGCACATCAAAGGAACTCAACAAATATTGGTTCCATTTCCTTCATCAGTTCATCTTGTGCCTTGTATTTGAGTTGGTTGTATGCACACATTAGACTGCGGCTTGTGAACTCCTTGTGGGTGGAGCCCCTATTTTATTTATTTTTATATCTCCCAGAGTGCCTAAATCACTGCCTTGCACATAAAGGATGGCTTAGTGAGTGCTGGTCATGTTGCATTAAGTTACTACAGAAATAGTTTTTCTCATACAGATCTCACTAGCTTGCATCCATGTGTGTCCCTGCCCCCATCTTGTAGACCTAGGAACAACAATCCTACATTATAGGATCAACGTGAGCCGAGCTTTCTATGGATGCCACCTAAAATGGACTGCACTGTCGTGGGAGGTGTGTCAGGCAAAGAAGGGAACTGCACATAGACATAAAGAGGGGACTCAGGAACCCAATCTAGGTTTAGAGTATTGACCTCCGGGGTGCCATCCCACCTTCAAGCTTTTATGATATAAAAGAGCTTTATTTCCAACTGCACATAAGGTTTCAACTAGTTGAATCCCTTAAAAGTCAAAGCCCTCTCAAGACAGATCCCTCTAGCCCCTCACCCTTATAAATCAAAGACATCAGAATATGGCTCCAACCGTGGGTATAGGGGGAAAGAGTTGTCCCCAAAGTTTTCTCCCAAATGCACCTCTTGATCTAGCTGAGAGACTTCAAAAGTTATCCTCTGATACACTTTTTAAAACCTCATTTAACATAGTCGAAAGTGGAATTAGTTCTGTGAGTTGGTTTGGCAGAGAGATGAAGTCACATCAAATCCATATTCATTATCGACATCCCATATGTCATCTGTGCAGATGAATGGGGGCTCTCGTGTGGGAGAAAGGGTACTTCAACGGAAACACTCCGGGGCTCACAGACACCTGTCTAGAGTCTTCCTGTTTGGCCTCCATTTTTTTTTTTTTTAAGAATTTCTTTTTTTATATATATATTATTTAGTTAGTTAGTTAGTTGTGCGGGGTCTTAGCTGTGGCAGGCGGGGTCCTTACTTGCAGCTTGCAGGCTCCTTAGTTGTGGCATGAGAACTCTTAGTTGTGGCATGCATATGGGATCCAGTTCCCCGACCAGGGATTGAACCTGGGTCCCCTGCATTGGGAGCGTGGAGTCAACCACTGAGCCACCAGAGGAGTCCCTGGCTTCCTTTTAATTGATTTATCTCAAATACTGGCCAGCCAGGGAGACTCATCCAGTTCAGCTGAAACTCTCTCATGTTTAATACTTCTCTTCCCACTCTTAGCACCTAAATAGGCCTTTGAAGACATTTAAACCCTATGTGTTGTTTTTAAAATTAACTTAGTTAAAACTGGGAATGTTATTGTAGAAAAATTAGAAAATGCAGGTAAACAAAAGAAAAACTCTCACCTCTTGGAGAAAATTGCTATGATTATCTAGTAGGTAGGCTTTCAAGCCTTCTCTCTCTGTCTTAGTCCTTTAGAGCGATGGGAATGAGGGTACTTAGAGAATAACTTTATTACCAAGGCTCCACTGAGAGTCAGCTGTAACTTCTAGGTCAACCTCACTCTTGGACACTTGGGAAAGCCAACAGTAGGCGTGTGTAGAAAAAACTTACAGAAATGATACAGGCTGTTTCAAACCAAACATCCTCTCCCTCTTGGAAATTATTCAGATTTCCAATCATTATCAATAGAGCTACTCCACATGTAGCTTACTGAACATGTATAATGTGCCAAGCATCCTTCATCTCATTGAGTTGACATCTTCTAGTGCCTTCCCAGGGGCGTGATGGTAAAGTTTTAACAGCTGGCAAATTTGGGGGTAGAGCCCTGACTTGTAACATTTGCCATTTTCTGTGGTGTAAATACTCCTACGGATTTCAAGTTATGACTCAGAGTTGGAAAGAGGAGCACAGCATCCTATAGTGTTTCTGCCACTCAGATGTCATAGTCATAAGAGATGATAGCAAAATAGAGTCACGTAATTAGGAAGTGGTGAGTGTTGCGTGTTGTATATTTATTACTTATGTTTTTAATATATTCAATGGAAAGTTTATATAGCTTAATTTTCATTAATGGCTGTGTTTAACAACTGGCTTGCAAAATTCCTGAAAAGTAATAGATTGGTTCTCGTGAGGCTGCACACCATGGAGCCTTCCTCACCAACTCTTCTTCACCAACTCATCAGGTGTAAATAAAACCTGATTCATGAGCTTTTGTTTGACCTGGATTTAGGTTTTCTTTCTCTATTTTCCATCCTCAAGATACTCTTCTCCTCCCCCTCCTCTTCTGATCTTGTCTTTCGGCAACAGGAGATATTGGGATGGGAAATGGAAGCTAGACTCCAGAGGGAAGAGCTTTTTCTATGGAACAAAGATTTGAAGAAAGGGAGAGCGTTAAAGCCAGAAACGTAAGGCAAGTTCAAAAGCCACGCTGTCCAACGTGGTAGCCACCGGCTGCACGTGGCTACTGAGCTTTGAAATGTGCACAGTTTGAATTGAGTTGTGCTATAATTGTAAAATACGCACCGGATTTTGAAGACTTAGTTCAAAACAATATAAAATATCTCATTGATGATTTCATATTGATTGTATGTCAGATGATGCTTTGTATCTGTTGAGTTAAATTATGTTATAAAATTGATTTTACCTGATTCTTTTCACTTTTTAAAAGACATCCACTAGAAAATGTTAAGTTACATCTGTGGCTTGCTTTATCTTTCTATTGGACACCACTGCTCTAGACAGTTACCAGGAATCAAGGATAACCTTTGCTGAAGGTTACTTTGGGTTATTCAGCCCTAAGTTTCACAAGCTGGGGGCACGGTCTCTGAAACCTGCTGGCTTGGTGAGAAGGCAAACCCCAACCCTAATCCGTAGCATCTTTCAGGAACTCAGGCCGACCCTGACTTATTTAGTGCCAACTCTTAGGGACAGTGTGAGCAGGAACCAGTGCCAGTAACACACTGCTGTTGTCATACCACCTGACTTCCTTACCGCGCTCCGCTCCCCAAGCCCAGCGACATTCACCTGGATCTAATGAGAAAGCCCTGAAAACACCTGCAATCAAGTTATAGCCCCCCCCCCCAGCAGTTATTAAACACCTACCATGTGCTAGCCCTGAGCAGGGGCTATGACAGAGGTGGGGGTCAGGAGTATTAAAAGAAGTAGACCCACAGGTATACGGCCAGTTGACTTCTGACATAGGCGCAAAGGCATTTCAGGAGAGAAAGGAAATTCTCTTCGATAAATGTTGCTGGAATACATAGATATTCATATGCCCAAAAAATGAACCTTGAGCCTTACTTCACACTCCATACAAAAACTAACTCAAAATGGATCCTAGCCCTAAAGCCTAAAACTATAAAACTTGTGAAGAAAACATGGGGGAAAATGTTTGTAACCTTGAGTTAGGCAAGGTTAACTGTTGTTGCAGTTAATTCTTTGCTAAGAATCCTAGCAAGGAGACCAGATCGATTCCTTTTAAGATCTGGACCCATATGGCCCCGGTCCAGGGCCAGCAGCCAGCAGCCCTCCCACCTCTCTCTAGAACCTTCTCCCCTCTCCCACCTGTACTCCCTCCTGCCAGCTGTTCTGAGCGCCCTGTGGGGAGCACGGTTCTCAGTCACTCCCACCCACAGAGGAATTAGTGCCTGAAAAATGTTTGTGTTGTTTCTCTCAATGGGACCTGCATTTTTACAGATCTGTGGAGCAAAAAGACTCAAAAGGATTCATTTCTAGAGGGGACATTTCAGACTCTATTGGGACTTGGGGGACCTTTCCATCACCTGGGCAATGGGCCACAATCCCCTCTCATCTTCTGCAATCACAAGTCAAGAGACCCTTACTCTGGACTTCCCTGGTGGCGCAGTCATTAAGAATCCGCCTGCCAATGCAGGGGACACAGGTTCTATCCCTGGTCCGGGAAGATACCACATGCCGCGGAGCAACTAAGTCCGTGCGCCACAACTACTGAGCCTGCGCTCTAGAGCCCATGAGCTACAACTACTGAGCCCATGTGCCACAACTACTGAAGCCCGCACGCCTAGAGCCTGTGCTCCGCAACAAGAGAAGCTACCACAATGAGAAGCCCGCGCACCGCATGGAAGAGTAGCCCCCACTTGCCGCAGCTAGAGAAAGCCCACGCGCAGCAATGAAGACCCAACACAGCCAAAAATAAAATTAATTAAAAAAAAAAAAAAAAAAAAAGAGACCCTTACTCTCCAGTTGTGGGAGGTGCTGGCAGAGGGAAGTCGAGCTCATCTCTTGCTTCCTTTCGAACTGACCGCTCAGGAAAGAGCAGGTGGAAGGAAAGCCCTGGGGCTTTGGCTGCCTGTTGGGAACGCAGTCATGCGGGCCACCACCTAAGTTCCACCTGAGACGGTGAGTTGCAGGCTGAGAAGTGGGGAACAAACCCAAAGTCCTATTGAGACAGGCTGGGACCTGGGACCCTTTGCTGCAGCGCCTGCACCTGGACAAATGTCTCCTCAAGCAACAAAATACACAGAAACTATAAGGGACTAAAAATAACTGCATGCATGCGCAGTTGGGGCGAAGTATGGACAACAAGATACAAAAACGAACAAACAAACAAAAACCAACTACCACTTCTGAAGAGCTGAGAGCAAAAACAGGGTGTCAGGAGCAAAAGCAGGGTGCTGTGCATGCACCCCCCACCCCCGCACACAACAGCAGCAAAGGGGCTGGCAGACCACCTAAGTCACCCTTCCAGCCTGACCCCCGAACACGCCGCTGCCCTCACCCCATGTAAGAAACCAGCTCACCACCCCTGCTGGGTAGCGAGCAGGGGAAATTGTTACCTGTTTTTGCTCCCACCCTGCTGCAGCAGGGGCCCCAATAAAGCCTTGACTGAATTTCTTATCTGGCCTCTTATCAGTTTCTATTGACTGGGGAAGGCCAAGAACCCTAATAGGTATCACTCTGGAGGACACTCCCCGGTGAGACTATGCCTGCCAAAGAGTGGCTTGGAATCTACTGGAATGGAATCTTTCTTCCCTCTAGGTAATAATGACGGGCCAGGTTATTTCCCGATGGGGCTAGATGATGAGCCAGGACCTTGACTCAGAACCTCCTGCGTTTTGACATGGCCCAGGTCAGCCCTGCAAGCCAGCCCTCTGGAGTCTGAACCACCCAGGGCTGGCTGAGCCCCAAGTCAGAGCGAGACAGAAAACAACAATGTTGTTTCTGGAGTTTTTTAAACTGCTCTTTAATCTTTGGACAACTTAACACAGGATCAGGAAATCTCAGTTGGAGGAACAGTAGAAGTATTCTAGCCTGACTACCTCGCTGACATATAATCTCAGCTCCATCATCCCTGTCTCTTCTTTGCCTGAATGCTCCCAGTGACAGAGTTCTATTTTCAAACAAGCCCTAATTGTTAGAAAGTTCTTCCTTATATGCAGCTGTGAAAAAGAATGAGGAAGTTCTCTTTGTACTGATGTGGAAAAATCTCCAAGATATACTGTCAAGTGAAAGGAAAGAAAAAAACACAACCCAAAAAAACTGGTGTTGAACAATGTGTACCACATACTAACTTTGAAAGTTTTAAAAATGAGAAAAACGAGAAATGACATTCATATCTGCTTATATTATGTGCATTAAGAAATTCTGAAACAGTATACAAGAAACTTGAAAAATAAAGGTTACTTAAGGGGGAATGGGGAGAATGAAGCCAAGGATAATGAGAGGAATGAGAGCTAACATGTATTGTGCAATTTACTGCGAGCCAGAAGCTACTCTAAATGCTTCACATGTATGAACCCATTTAATCTTCTCTACAATCCCACATCATTATTCCTATTTTTCAGATGAGGACGCTGAGGCTCAGAGAGGTTAAGTAACTTGCCTAAGGTCACACAGCTAGTAAGCAGCATGGATGGGATGCAAATCCACGCAGCATAGCTTCAGAGATCCAGCTCTAAGGACCCTGCCAAACTGTTCCTTCCAGAATACAAGGGTGAGAAGGAGGCTTTTCCCTGTGTCTGTATTTGTTTTTATACTTTTGTTAGTTTGGTTGTTTGGTTAGTTGGTTAGTTGGTTGGCTGGTTAGCTTTTTTAACCACATGACTATATTAACCACGTACTAAATAAAATTTTCTCTGGTTGCTATGAGGAAGCAATGTTACAAGCTGGGTGGTGGTGGTGGGGAGTTGGAAAAGAAAGGAAAAAAGAGAAAAAAGAAATGAAAGTTCTTCCTTGAGCTGAGAAAAACAAAAATAAAAACCTGAAGCTTTTTGCTTTTTTGTCCTGGGTTGGTTCTCTGGGCAACTACCAGCTCCTGCTAAATGGACCCTTTCCCAGAAATGGAAAAGGACATTCTCAGTTCTTTCTGCTGATTCCTAGATGCCCTAGACTTTCATACCCTTCACCATTCTGGTCCGTCTTCGCAAATACACTCCAGGATACCACTGTCCTCTTAAGGGTGAGGTCCCAAACTTGAACCCAGGTCTCCAACACTGGTCTGGCCAATATGATACTCTCTTGTTTTGAGAACTATATTTCTACTAATGCAGCTTATGTTTACACTTGCTTTTTTGGACTCCTCATGTTTCCATTGCAATTAACTAAAATGTCCAACAACTATTCCCACGTGCTTCTGCTTATTCAGCTCTTCTCTGTTCCTGCCTGGCTGAGTTGTTTTCTGAGCCCGTGTCTAGGATGTTAAATCTCTTCCCATTAGACGTTCTCTTGTTAGTCTGTTTGACCCATTGGTCCAGCCTGCCTCAGTTGGCTCCTGAAATAGTCAAGATACTTCTCAGACAGACAGGTTTCCATTTGGCAGGTAAGGAGACTTAGTCCCAGAGAGGGGTCTTGCCTAAGATCTCACAAATTGTTGGTGCCGGTGGGGAGGAATGAATCAAGGACCTTGACCTCCATTCAGTGCCCTTTCCAGGAAGCCCTGCTGTCACAGGCCGGTGTCTTCAGAAGACTCCGTCCTACAGGCATGACATAGGCCGCCTCTGACAGGAACCAGGAAAGAGCGCACCGAGGTAGCCCCGCCGGTTGAGTGTTGCAGTTAAGAAGGGAAGGCCGGCATGTGCGTGGCACATGTTCATAGTTGGCTGGTGATTATAGCAGCTTAAAACATCATGTTCTAGATTAGCTGCTTGGGGTTTTCTGAAGCTTGTGCCGAAATCAGAGATGCCGTGGGGATGAGATCTTCCTTATCTGTGAAGTGATGCGATGTGGAGTTATTCAACAAGCAATCCCCAGAGACCACAGACCAAGGAACCGGTCCAGGAATTCCACTCTCATCTGCCCGCCCGCCTGCCAGATGTGCAGGTTGAAGTGTGTTTCGATGTTCCGCCTGTCTCCTCTCCAAGAGATGGGATCAGACAGCTATTTCGAGGATGAGTCCAAAACAGGAGGGGGTGCCTACCTAATCCTTATGCTGGTACAATATCCGATTTGGCAAAGTGGGTAGAAAAAGTGAAAACCGGAAAATTCCCTGAGATAAATGCATCCGTGGTCATGAAGACCCCAGGAGACAGGGTAAGGGAGACAGAGGAACCTCAGTTGGGCTGATCCAAGTGCTCCAGGACAGTCACCCATGGGAAAAGTCAGGAAAGTACAAGTAGCAATGAGTGAAAATGCCTTGCAGATGAGGTGACTCCAATCAGACTCGGAGGCCAGCCCTCTGCAAAGGTCATGGAGGGTTTGTCTGAGACGTGAGACACACCTCAATGTCTCGAATTAAGTCTCAGATGCCATCAGGAAATTTAGCTTTACTGGATCAGGTGGAACTTAAAATGAAAACTTACTAACCTAGACCCCAAGATTGTAGTCTCCAATTCTGACCCTGCCTTACTGGAGGGGCTTTTGAACATTACGTAACCAATGAGCACCTCCACTTCCCCCCTTTGGTGGTGACTCTTGGGAAGGTAAGAGGCCAAATAAGAGAGATGATTAATAATCCCCACTCTGCCTGCCTAACTGATGTCCTATAAATACAGAGACAATAACGTCAGGAAATTCTTCTGAACTACTTCAAGAATGACAGAGAATAAATAGGAGACTTTTTTACTGCCATTAACCACGAAACTCATAAAACTGCCTATGGGGGTATGTTTTCTGAAATCCCAAAACACAGCTTTTTCTCAAGTATGTAACCGACTTCACAATGTCAAAACACTTAACAAAAGGTCCCCGGGACTCCATCATGGGAAATTAAATCTCTGGAAAAGTAGAAAGTCCTCGAAAATATGCCCTTCTGACCCCAAACCAGGAGCAGGTTAGTGCGAGAAGCTGTCTCAAGTATGTTCAGTTGTGAACTGGGTGCAGCTGGCATCTCTTAACGGATAAAACTGGTTCCAAGAATGAGTCATCCTGATTATACCCTTGGGACATCATTCATAAATATCATCTGTCCCCAAAGACTTCCAAAACACAGGAGTAACGGCAAAACACACACACATATATACATGTAAGCAAGGTTTCTAACAATCGGACCATTGTCCAGTACAGAGAAACCGGGCACACCCTTTACCTAAGATAAAAAGAAAATGCGAAAGCAATCAAATGAAATCTGTCTTGTCCAACCTGAAAAACGGCAGTTGGATTAGAACATTGTCTATGATCCATTTTCAGCGAGCCACCTTTCTGGGAGCATTTCAGCGAGCAGAACAGCTTTTTGGGGGCCAGCCCTCCCCGCCTAATGAAGAAGCGTTCCCTGCCACCTGTACCCAGGTTCCCTTCCATGACTGTCCTCCCCAAATCGGTCCCATCCTCACTCAAGGAGCCCAACACCTGGTTAACTAAACTTTCTTCTTTCCTATAAAATGCGGTCTCAGAAAAATAGCTCTCTTTTTTTCATAGGGAATAAAACTTCAGAAATGTTCATTTCAGCCTTTCGGGCTCCTGTAAGCTCTTAGAGATGGGGCGAGGGAAGGCGAAGGGGATGTGTACACTATCCTCTCCATCTCCTCGAGGAAGAACCTGCGGTTCATCACCGTGAGGGAGTCTCTCCCACCTCCCCCTTCAATCCTGCACAAACAGGAAGTCGGCAGAGGACCAGCCCTACGCAATGGCCACTTGACCCCGCTGCAGCATCTTACCCAGAACAAAGCTCCCCAAGGATGCCTTTCCGCAGAAAGACCTGAGAAGAGTCAGCAGGCCACACAGCATAAGGCCAGGTGTAGAACGTATTCATCCTTGCGGAGCCTGCAGCCCTGGGGTAGAGGCTGGGGGGCTTCAGACTGTCTCTACCCCCTCGGTGTCCCTGGTAGGGTTCAGGAGGCTTCTGTGTGGTCCCCATAGAGAGACACACATAGAACTCTGTCCCCACAGCCTTTCCCTCTACTCCTCTCCCCAGTGCATTTCAGGAGTTGGGAACTAACTGGAGTCCTACCCTCTCACGTGCAAACCCAAGTGTGGCCATGACCCCTACACCCACACGCTGCTAGAGCACCAATTTTAACATAGAAATGATGCCCCCACCCACCCCCATGCCTACCCTTTCGAGGTCATTAGACAACCAACTTCCCACTGGACACACATTTTCTAATTTGCCCCCCCAGGAGTTTTCGCCCCAAGTAGAAAGAATTCTAGCGTTATTCTGCATATTCAAAACACTCAGGCAAAGAGAGAGGCAGAGAGAGGGAGGGAGAGTCTCACAGGCCACCAGGGCTGGGAGACACCTCCTTAGAATAAGCCAGACGCAGCCACTAATTTTTTTTAAATTTCTTCAATGGTCATAGATCTATTCATTTTTTAAAATTTATTCTGAGTCAGTTTTGGTAATTTAATAGGAAGTTATCCATTTAAATGTTCAAATTTATGGCATAAAATTATTCAAGATAGCCTTGTATGTACAGTTATGTCCCTTTTTTTCATGGTTTGCTCATGCTTTCTGTTCTTTCTTGCTTAATTTTGCCACAGACTTGTCTTTTCAAAGGACCAGCTTTTGGCTTTGTCAGTCCCCTCTTGAATCTTTGTTTCTGTTCCTTTAATCCCTGCTCATGCTAGTATTTTTCCCTTCCTTCCACCTCACCTTTATGCTTGCTTTTCTTCTAACTTCCTAAGTTGGACACTTAAGCTCATTAATGTAAGGATTCTTCTGTTTTCTAGTTGTGATGCCCACTCTCACTCAGGTGGTCATTTGTGTCTTCTCTCCCTTCATTTCTTGGTCCGTCTAGCTACATGTTTGTCAATTTTACTGATCTTTTCAAAGAACCAACTTTTTGTTTCATTGAATTTCTTTATTGCTTTTCTGTTTTCTCTTTCATTCTTTTCCACTCTATTCTTTATTATTTTCTTCCCTCTGTTTGTTTTGAGCTTAGTTTACTCTTAATTTTCTAGTTCCTTAAGGTATAAGCTAAGGTTATTAATTTGAGGTCTTTCCTGTTTTCAAATATAGACACTTAAAGGTATAAATTCCCTCTAGAAACATTTATGGAATGATGGAGTAAGAACCTCTGAAAATCAACTCCTCCATAAAAGCAACAAGAATATTGGCAAAAATGTTACAAGCAATTTTTTTTTGGAATTCATAACAATCCAAGGAGCATTATGACTTTTAAAATCAACTTTTCCATTTCTGCAAGAAAGGCAATTGGAATTTTGAAAGGGATTGCACTGAATCTGTAGATCAATTTGGGAAATATTACAGACATAACAATATTAAGTTTTCCAGTCCACAAACACAGGATATCTTTCCATTTATTTGAGTCTTCTTTAATTTCCTTCAACAATGTTTTGTAGTTTTCAATAGATAAGTCTTGCATTTCCTTGGTTAAATTTATTCCTAAGTACTTTCTTCTTTTTGATTCTATTATAAATGGAATTATCTTCTTGGACTGTTCATGGCTAGTGTTTAGAAATATAATTAATTTTTGCATATTGTTATTTTTCCTGCAACCTTGTTGGACTAGTTTATTAGCTCTAAAAGGTTTTCTGTGGATTCCTTAGGATTTTTTATATATAAGAGCATGTCATCTGCAAACAGAGTTTTATTTCTTCCTTTCCAACTTGGTTGCCTTTTATTTCTTTTTCTTGCCTAATTGTCCTGGCTAGAACTTCCAGTACAACAATGATTAGAAGCGGTGAGAGCAGACATCCGCGTCTCCTTCCTGACTTTAGGGGTAAAGCTTTCAGTCTTTCACCAATATGATTTATTTTAGCTCTGGGTTTTCCATAGATGCCCTTTATCACTGGTGGGAATATAAAATGGTAAAGCTGCTTTGGAACACTGTTTGATGGCTCCTAAAAAATTTAAACATAGATCTACTATATAACCCAACTTCCCACTTTGGTATATACCCAAAATAATGGAAAACACATGTCCACACTAAAAAACCTGTACATGAATTTTCATAGCAGGGTTATTCATCATAGCCAAAAAGTGCAAACATCCCAATGTCCATTAAGCGATGAATGGATAAACTAAATGCGGTATATCCATACAATGCATTATTCATTCATAAAAAGGAATAAAATACTGATACAAGCTACAACATGGGTGAATCTTAAAAACATGCAAAGTGAAAAAAGGCAAACACAAAAGATCACATAGCATGTAATTCTACTTATAAGAAACGTCCAAAATAGGCGGTCCATAGAGATAGAAATTGCATTAGTGTTTGCCAGGGAATGGGGGAAGGGAATAAAACCGATTGGTAATGGGTATGGGGTTTCTCTCTGGGATGATGAAATGTTCTGAAATTTGTGGTGAGGGTTGCAAATCTCTCAGAGTTATACTGAAAACCACTGAACTGTACACCTTAAAGGGGCAAGTTTTATGGTATATGAAGTTTATCTCAGTAAAGCTGTTATTTAAACAAATTTCCTTCTAAGCACATTAGCTGCTTCATATAAATTTGGATGATGTATTTTGGTTTTCATTCAGTTAAAAATATTTTCTAACTTCCCTTGTGATTTCTCATTTGACCCATGGGTTATCGAGACATGTGTCATTTAATTTTCAAATATTTGGAGGTTACCCATATTTATTTCTGTTGTTAACTTCTAATGTAACTCCATTGTGTCCAGAAAAATACTTTGTATCATTTAAATGCTTTTAAATTTATTGACAGTTTGCTTTATGACCTGGCATATAACCTGTCCTGGAGAATGTTCCATGTATGCTTGAAAAGAATGCATTCTGCTGATGTTGACTGGAATGTTCTATAGATCAGGTCAAGTTGGTTGGTAGTGTTGTTCAAGTCTTCTTATACCATTGCCAGTTTTTTGTCTAGTTACCTATCAATTATTGGGAGTGGAGTATTAAAGCCTCCAAATATTTTTGTTGAATTATCTATTTCTCCCTTCGATTTTGTCAGTTTTTATTCATACATTTGGGACCTTGTTCTTAGGTGTGCATAAGTTTATAACTTTTATATCTTCTTGATAAATTGACCAGTTATCACTATGAAATGTCCCTCCATGTCCCTTAATAACATTTTTTGTCTTACAGTCTATTTTGTTCGACATTATAGCTCTCTTATGTTTACTTTTTATATGGTATATCTTTTTCCCATCCTTTTATTTTCAACCTATCTGTGTCTTTGAATCTAAACTGCATCTCTTTGTAGATAGCACATGGTTGGATCTTGTTTTTTATCGAATCTGACAAACGGCCTTTTGATTGGAGTATTTAATTCATTTACCTTTAATGCAATTATTGAAATCTTAGATTTATGTCTGCCATGTTCTTTTTCTTTTCTGTATGTCTCATGCTCTTTTTAGTTTATTTGTTCCTCCTTTACTACCTTATTTTGTGTCAAATAGATATTTTCTACTGTGCCATTTTAATTCCTTCGTTGGATTTTTAAATTATTTTCTTAGTGGTTAGTCTAGGGATTATAGTTTATATCTTAATGTACCACAGCCCACTTTGGATTAATACTAACTTAATTCCAGTACAATGTTGAGTTTACTTCAATATAACTCTGTTACGTAACTCCTTTTTGCTATTTTTGACGTATCTATTACATCTTTCTGTAAGCCCCAAAATACAGTTTTAGAAATTTTGTTTTATGCAGTGATCTTTTAAACCTGACATGAGAAGAAAAAAGAAAAATATATAATACAGTCTTTTATATTTACCTATGTAATTACCTTTTCCAATGGTCTTTATTTCTTCATGTGGATTCAAGTTACTCTTCGATGTCATTTCTTGTAAGGTAGTTCTGCTAGCAATGAACATTCTCAGTATTTGTTTGTCTGGTAAAATGTTTCATCACTGTCACTTCTGAAGGACAGTTTTTTGGATATAGTATTCTTGGTTGATTTTTTTTTCTTTCAGTGCTTTGAATACGTCATCCATTGCTTTCTGACTTTCAGTGTTTCTAATAGAAATTCAACTTTAATCATGTTGTTCCTGAGTATGTATTGCATTATTTTCTCTTACTACTTTTAAGGTTTCTCTTTGTCTCTGTCTTTCAATAGTTGTACTATGATGTGTCTAGATGTCACTACAGTCTTGGTAGTTCAGGTAACTTCACCTATTTTGGTCTTGATCATACAAGATGCAGATACAAATTGTTTTTATTATGTTCAACCCATGGTCCAGGAGCCAAGTAATGTGCTATCATATTTCAAATTGAATCTTCATAGCAATGCTGGCAGGGAGGGAAGCCTAGTCATGCCCATTCTGAAGATGTGGAAGCTGAGGCTTAGAAACATCTCAGTTTTTAAGTGGTAGAGATAGGATTTAAACACTGACTTTAGACTGTACGGCTTAGTGTTGAACATAGTTCAATGTTCTCCTTCAATTGGGATGTCATCCAGCTGAAATAAAGTGGGGAACATGGGACGAGCCTTGAGAAAATTGATAAGAATAATGCAAGATTTAGGAATAGAAAACTTAAATATTGGGGATTACTTGGTCTAGAAAGGAGCTGAAATAACAATATTTAATATCTGAAGTGATATCAAGGTTTGCTGGTAAGCACTAGATAATTATTTTCACTGAAGGGGAAAAAGCAAAACAAAACAATAGAAAGTGCATTTCTAGTGAATATTTCATCGGGAAAATTTTACTCCTTTCAAGGATTCATGAGATGTTAAACTTTGTTGCCTGAAAGTTTATGTGGTCGCATTCTGCAGTAACTCATTGCTTTTCATGTCTCCTTCATATATAGCTTAGGTGCAGGCAAAAGTGGCTTCCCAAGACTCTTTCAGCCCTGCCTGCACTTCTCAAGTTAGAATGACAGGCTCCCCATCCAAGACGACCAGCGTCTGAGCTCCACATGCCGCTCACCTCTGGTCCTCCACATCGCTCTCTGGTTCACGGAACTAATTAAAGCAAGAGTCCTGTATGAAACACCCCTCCACTCAGGGCCAACCCTCTCTTGAAGAAATAGGCCACCATATGAGTTCTAATACAGAGACATGTAAAAGCCCCACTTGCTCCAGCTAATCTCCCTGACCGAAAATCCACTATTTGATTTAATACTTTGAGGTAAGGAATGTGCATCACCTTGGGCACATCTTTTTAAGTACATGTGTACCTCCAACTAGCTAACCATCTCTTGGAAAGAAGGAGTGATTCTCAGATAGTACCAGCTTAGATCAGGAGAAATTCAATTTGTGGACAAAAAAAGAAGATAGAGAGGCTGAGATTTTGCCTGGATGGAGAAATGAGTCAATGGGGGCTGAGAAAGGAAAAACCGATGAGAGAGGAGGGCTAGTTGACATTCAGAAAACACCACTGTAGACCAGGGATGTGATACTTGTCCTTCACAACTGTCCTTCAGCCCAGCATGGACTCAGATCACGCAACATCTATGCCTTGGGGCCAAGAGTCTGAAGCGAAGACCTAAATGCCGTGCAACTTTGATTGCACCTCAACCAACCAGCTGGAATCGTAAGCATATGTTTTTACATTCACTTTTCTATGAACTTCATTTTGCTAGAGATTTCATTAAAACCCACTTCCAGTCTTGATATGTGCAACATGAAATCCTCCAGATGAATTGGGTCTGTAGATGGTGACAACACTCTCGCCACACTCCATGGATCAAATTGCTCTGTATCCACTTAACTTGGCCGGAATGTAAAGGCAAACGCTGAGCAAATGCTATGAAATCAATAGCTACAGAGTGTTGGTTTCTTGGTTTTTTTTTTTCCCCCCTAGGCAGACCCCAGAGGAGACTGACACACAGATTAGACAAATCACTTTTCATAATCCTAAGGACTGCAGCATGACACATCCAGAGTATTAATCAAAGGCTAGGACCGAGCAAAATGTGAATTAAATTTCTTAATGGAGAGAGACGTGAACTTTCTATTCTCAGATCTCTGGCTGTGGACGTCTCTAAGGCAATGAAAAATTCAGCTACCCAGTTTATAATATTCTGAGAGATATATCACCAAAGTGACACAACTTATCATGGTTACATTTTCTGTTTAGAGAACTTGGTTTCCGATGTGCTCGAAGGAAGCTCGGGGGCTGCTGGCAGAGAGTTTGAGGGTAGCCCGTGAAACACAAGGTCTTATATATTTGGGGTCATTTAAAGATTCCTTTCACCAGTGTCTGGGGGCCTGTCCTGGGGTCTCAACCAGACTCCAGGGTCTTAATACTTTTTATTTAGTCCATGGAATTGCAAAGAAGTGAAATCTTTTGTTTTCTAAGCCAGCAGAGCGAAGATGAGCCTCAAAGAAATTAGACTGAAAGCAAATGAGATTTAATACTAAAATTGAAAATAAGCCTGCGCCATGGCCTTTTTTAAAGGTCAAACTCACACCACCTAAAGTCCCTGCTAGGACCCTGGTTAAGTTAGGGATAAACAGCAAGAAAAAAAAAAGTCAGTCATTGTGTTTGTGAAACAAAGGTTTTCTTTCTCAGCCCTCACAAAGATATATTTTGGGGTATGTGGCAGCGCAAAGTCTATCCAGGACAACTGTGTATCTTAGAAGGCGTGGGCACAGCAGCAGACACACAGGGTTCCTCCTCATCCGGGACTGTCTCCTGCTCCTTGTGGATGGACGGGGCTACAAAAACATATGGAATTTTTATAGGACGCAGTGTTTGTCGTGGACAACTTTCTCCTGGGGGGTTAAAAGCCTTTTATGGGCATTATCTGACTTATCCCCTGCAACCTCCTGGTAGATGGAGGGAGGAGAGTGGAAGCCAGCCGTATAGATTGGAACACCAATCAGAAATCCACAAAGCCTGTTTTAAGATGTATCAGTGACTTGCCCAGGAGGAAGCAAGCTGGTGGAAAAAGAAATCAGAGGCAATCAGCTTTCCCAAGGAGACAGGGGCTGCAGGATTGCACACCTCACACACACACACACACACACACACACACAAAATCTGGGCCTCCCTAGGACTCAAGATTACAGTGTACACCTTGCAGGATTTTGATGAAGACTCAGGGAGATGACCTAAGTAAAAAAATAAATAAATAAAATAAAAATAACTGATCCATAATAAAAGGCAATTCCCTCCTAAACCCTTCCCTTTCCCTCCTCACTGCCATATCCCTCTAGAAATGGGCCACAGAAGGGGGCAGAACATATGAGGCAGCCAGATTGGCAGCGGGAGGAGTGAAGCTTCTAACAACCCCTCAAACAAACTGATTATAGATTCTGTATATTCTGGGCTATACATTGCCCGTATCCATTAAAGCTCATCGCAAATGCATTTTGCATTTTGTCAGCCTAAGCGTGCACTGAATCACTGGCTGAACCTTTGGCTTCTTCTGCCATGCCCGTCTGCTCCTCTTCGCCTGTGGTGGGTGGAGGTAGATTTCACCCCCTCCTCACCCTCCCCAGCTTGGAGACCCAGGGATTTTATCAGCATATGTGCAGTAAATCTTGAAGATCTATCCCCACTTGAACGCAGTGTGCTGTAGCACACCGGGTTACAAGATGCATAATTAGAACTCATTCGGCTGACAGATTGATGGGGGTGTAGCAGAGGCCAGATGGCAGTAAATTAGGCAGCTAAACACAGCAAACTCTGGCATAACATCGGCACCAAGTTGCATGTCTTTTGCAAAGCTTCTTCAAAGTGTATCTGTTTTAGGAGGTGTTTCCTTTTCAAGGTACCTCAGCATAAATACTTTTATGGGGAGTTTGTCCTCCTGGTGTTCACCATTCCACTGCCCCAACTACTTCAGAATCACCTACTTAATACATCTAATATATCACTATGGCCTATTACTAGATGAACGGTCACATGTATACGTGACAACAGTGACTTCTTAGTAGGACTCAGAAATACTCTCCCTAATGAACTGAAAAAAACACCCTAACAAACTCATGATTTTTGTACAAATGTTCTGATGACCTCATTCTCTGAAAGTCAAATTGGTTAAGAAGAAAGTTAAATTCCAGAGTGTTCTGACGGATAAATAAATAAACCTGAGTGCTACGGGTGTTCTCATTCTAGATAGGACAGCTCGCCAAGATCTCACATAAGACAGACAAATTCATGCCTAAGTACAGGCAGCAGGATCTTCTCCCCCAGGGTCTCCTAATCTTTTTCACCTTTTTTCCATGTCTGCTTAGATTTCTGCAATTTTGAGAGCATTTCTCGAATCCCGGGCTCCTTTCTGTCTATTAATGAGTTTTCCTCCTTGCCTGTGTCTCTCAACTTTCTCTAAACCAGGGGTCTTCAAGAGATTTTGTGTGTGTGTACCCATAAAAGAAATTTTTAAAACTACATTTTTCAGATAACATCTACATTTCATCATCGTACATGTAGTTATGAAGGATGTACCGGCTGGCAGTTGGTGCTCTCTACTTACTTGTACTTTAGCTCTATTCCATCAAACCCTTATTGCAACAGATTCAGGTGATTCCATTTATGGGAAATGTCTGCCATAGGACCTAAATGACTAAGCAGTTCTCACTGCCAATCCAATTAGCCAAATCAGACTCACTTTCTCACAGAGAAAGTCGAACTTCATTTTTCATTTCAAATAAGTGTGTTAATATGTGTCCCCATGGCAACTAACTCATTTCTGAATTGTCATTCTAATAGACAGACGAGTGGGTAGATACTGATGGCAGATACAGACATACATACATGGAGAGTTGCCATGAGTTTGTTATGTGGTAGAATAAAGCTCTGTCCCCTTTCAGTATTTCTCCCCAAAGCTCTCTTTGCTTTGTTCTCCTGGGACTTTCCCTGGGGTTAAATGTCTTCACACATTATCCCTTCATTTAGAGACCCAGAGGATATTTAGACCCTGGGGCAATGCTCTACAGTGACACTGGGGTGGGTGAGAGGATGCCTTTTTTTGTAACATCACTGTAAAGGAATGATGTTCTCAGGCTGTTGAGCTATAGAAAAGATGGGAGTGAAGGATCTCAAAACCCATGCCTTGGGCTTCCCTGGTGGCGCAGTGGTTAAGAATCCGCCTGCCAATGCAGGGGACACAGGCTTGAGCCCTGGTCCGGGAAGATCCCACATGCCGTGGAGCAACTAAGCCTGCACGCCACAACTACTGAGCCTGCGCTCTAGAGCCCGCGAGCCACAGCTACTGAGCCCAAGTGCCACAACTACTGAAGCCCGCGCGCCTAGAGCCCGTGCTCTGCAACAAGAGAAGCCACCCAATGAGAAGCCTGCGCACCGCAACAAAGACCCAACGCAGCCAAAAATAAAAATAAATAAACAAATTTACTTAAAAACAAAAACAAAAACCCATGCCTTTGGGCTTCCCTGGTGGCGCAGTGGTTAAGAATCTGCCTGCCAATGCAGGGGACACGGGTTCGAGCCCTGGTCTGAGAAGATCCCACATGCCGCGGAGCAACTGGGCCCGTGAGCCACAACTACTGAGCCTGCGCGTCTGGAGCCTGTGCTCCGCAACAAGAGAGGCCACGACAGTGAGAGGCCCGCGCACCGCGATGAAGAGTGGCCCCCGCTTGCCGCAACTAGAGAAAGCCCTCGCACAGAAACGAAGACCCAACACAGCCAAAAATAAATAAATAAATAAATAAAATTAAAACAAAACAAAACAAAAACCCATGCCTTTAAAGCCATGTGCATCTGCATAACCCCTGGAGAATCCAGGTACCCCCAGAAGGATGCATACTGCACTGAAGAGGCTGTTCTTGATCAAGCACACAAGATGGGGGTCATTCGGGGGCCAGCAGCGAGAAGCACCTGCTGTACCACCATCTGCCTCCGTTATTCCATCCGTCACGAGCAAGAGGTGTCCCCTCCTCACTCGCTCATTAATTCATTCAACAAACACCTGCTTTGTATGAACCACAGTGCTCTGTAGGCTCCCTTGACATTGTGTCCCAGGGATCCTCTTGAATGATCGTTGTCAACAAAATCTGGAGACTCCCCATCAGCCCTCATTTGCGATGTCAGATCGTAACAAAACCAGGGCGTGTGTAGAGACAGCCACTGGTTACTTGGGTAGAAAAACCTGCTTTCGGTATTTCCAGGCACTTGAGCCATCTAGAATTCCAGATCCCAAATAAAATAAAATATAAAATAAAATAAAAGGGGTGGGAGGGGTGCCTGAGGGGAAAAGTCATATCCTAAACTTACTGTTAAATTGCTAGGAAGTGTGAGTGATGAAAATGGCCAGAAAATATGATCCTTTGGTGAATTGGGATCTCACTCATGTTTAATTAGGTCTCCTGTGAGACATTTAAATCTATGGGCAGCTATCAAGGGTGAGAAGTCTGCTCCAGGGGCCCCCAAATGATTTCACCTTCACTTTCATTTTAGTGGTGGAGGAAAGCCAGGACATTTGCTAAAATATCTGAACTGTGGGTGTGTGTTTTAAGGCCTGTATGCGTGCGGCAGTCGCCACGGAGGAAATTCAGAGTCCCATGATCACTTTAGGGCGTGTTGCTTACCAAAAGCCAGGGCAGCCATGCTGGAGGTACAATCACCTTGTACATGCCCTGGATTTCTCAGTTTCCCAAAACAAGGTTTTCGTAAGAAGCATGGCTTAGAAACGACTGTACTCAACATTCCTTCAAGTACTTCCAAACCTCCTTCAGGCTGAAATCTAGGTGCTTCCAAATAAACAAAAATAGTTTGCAAAGCACTCCCTAGCTACTTCACCCCAAACCCGTTCAGAATAAACAATAAACGTTGTATTTTTTTTTTTTTTTCCTTTTAAATTCTACCTCATCATCACAGGTTTGGGGACTAGAGACAGGGAGGAAAAGCAGTGGACCAGAAGGCAGGAGACTGAAGGTTTAGTCTCAGCTCTGTGCAGGGACTAAGGAGGCTCTGGACAGAGGTGGTGAATCTCCACCCCACACTTCCTTGCCAAGTGATCTTGGATAAGTTACTTAACTACTCTCTGCCTTGGTTTCCTTATCTGTAGAGTGAGAAGCTTCTGAGTGGGTTGTCAAGAACTAAAGGAGATACGGCATGGGAGTGCTTAGCCTGGTGCCAGCACGTACCACGAGCTCTGTCATGTTTGCCATTACTGTTGGTGGCATCGGGCAAGTCACTTAGTTTCTCTTCTCCTGCCAATGTGGGGAGGAAGAAAAGCACATTTTATGGTTTTACCACAATAAAGTTTTACTGCAAGGTAAATGGATCAAAAAGCAGTTCCTCCCTCCATTAAATTGCAAATGTCTTGAGATCTAAGACCAGAATCTTGCTTTTATATTCTACCCCAAGCTCCCCTGCCCCCTCCATTGCCCATCAGTACCTTATACATGGTGGGCATCCATCAATACACGTTCGTGGACCTGAAGTATCTCTAAGTTTAACTTTGCCATAAGGGAGTGAATGAGTGAGGCCGATTTTGGGGGGGTGTTAAAGTGTGTCTGGGAGAGTCTGTCTGAGTGAGAGTGGGTGTGTTTATCTGTGATTGAGAGAGGGATGGGGGAGGGGTGGCCACACATGGGTATAAACATTTCTGTAATTGCTGAGCCTGCTTTCACTGACCCAAAGACTGAATCCACAGTAACATAAATCTCCAGCCGGCAGATAGAGATGCTGTTATTAAAATTCTAAAAATAATAATAATAATAAAGAGGCACATTTTAGATCTCAAATGAATCAGATTTTTGACATTGATCTTCCAAAGATAAGTCCGTGTGGGGAGAAAATGAGTTGCATGTTTTCCATCTTTGCCCTTCCTTGCCTTGTTTTATTGAAAAAATACCACCTAGGAGAGAGCTTTTTCACTTCAAAACACAACAAAAATCAACCCCTGCTTCTCCACAGGCCTCCTCCTCCACCTTCCCTGTGAATAATACCAAGTGCAGATGAAGCCCTTTGGAACAAGCCTGGGTATCTAAGACTACCTCAGAAACCTGAGGTTAAAAAACACCTCTAAACAGCGGATGTCCATTTCTATGCCTTTTTATTTTGAAATAAAGGAAAGATAAAACAAAACCAAAACACCCAGTGTTTTACCTGGCATGTGTGTTTGTGCTGACTCACTTCAAGAACATCCGGTGAGGGGAGAAAAGCCCACTTCACTTTTACCTCTAGAAAATTTCCTTTTCATGGGAATGAAAATCCCGGCTCCCACGTGCTCAGATCTGGGGATGTGGGGACGTGGGTCGGTCTTCCTGCCCTGAAGCTACGAGCCCTAGGGCAAGGCAGTGCTTTCTCTCTAACCAGATCATATTTTTCCATCTGAATGGTTTTATGATGGGGGCTTAAGCAACTTCCTACAGCCCCGTTGTTGTTCTTAATTGCTTCGACTTGGAGTGAAACCCCTACAGGGAAACTGTAAAGAAAATAAAAGAAAGAAAGGAGGAAGGGAATGTTCCTCTTCTCTTTCCTCCCTAGCCCCCCCTCATAAACATCCCACCCCATGTCGCAAAATGTATGGCGAGCGTTAAGCCTTGGCAGTATTTTGACACGATGCGCGGTCCCTCACTCCCCCTCTATTCCTTTGAGGTTCATCTTGCAGCCCAGGGCTCTGTTCCACTGCCAACTTGGTGGGAGTGTTTAGTGACTAGAAGGTTGTGGCTTGCTCTCCCCAGAACTTCACACTTCATTTTTCCATATCCCTGGGAGCAGCAGCAAATATTTCACCAGCCTGGTTTGCTGGCTACCAACATAAATCAGACTTAGGCCTCAAAAAAATATCCAGGCCTGTCAAGGCATTAAGCTTTTATTTTCTGACTCCATCCAGTGGTAAATGAGAGCTTGTATTTTCCTTGAAAACTGTAAAGGGATTTTTAAGGATTGTCGCTGGACGGCTGCCAGCTCTGAAAGATACAATACGTAGTGTAGCTGGTTAGGAAAGATTTGAAAAAGTCTTAAGTATGAAAAATGGCTTTTCTGAAAGGTTTTTCAATGAAATGAGAAACGGGGCTTAAATTTCATATAGATTTTTTTTTTTTTTTTTTCTGGAAAGACCTGAACTATTCATGAGAAAAGCATTAGGAAGAGACGTGTTCTCAGAGAAATGTGAGTTATATTAGTGAGGCGTGCTCCTCTCCCTTGCCCCGTTCTTCCTCTCTTTCTCTGTGTACACAGACACTTGGGCCGCTCATTAGGTCAGTTCCTGCCATCATTACTGATGATATGACAGCAAGAACAAACAGACTGGACAGTTTTATGTGCTGTGTATTAATTGTTTCATAATTGAGGCCAGCAAACCAAGTCCGCTTTGAAAACCCTGGCTTCAAATTCTAAGCAAGTTTGCAAGGTGCAGACCATGCCTCTGAGATCGCTGCTTCATATCTCCCCTGGGTGAGGAATCCAATCTCACACTCCGAATGTCGAGAGCTTTCTTGCACTGGGAAGGGCAATGGAGTTAAATAGGCAGGCATTTGCGCCAAAACACCATGCAGGTCCAGGAAGTCTGGGAAAAGGTGCAAGGAACCGGGCTGAGATCACAGGAACTTGGGGTAGAAAAACAACCCCGCTTAGATTTTGTGATGTGTCATGTTTCATCGAGGTACATGTTGAATTTCAGTGGAGTGGGATGAAATGAGAATAAATGTAATCTGCCCCCGGTTTCGTCCAGGTCATTGTATAGACTTGCCACCTGGGGTAGCAAGGAGGTGAGAGAAGGCAAGGAAGAAATAACTAAGGAAATAGTGAGCCTCTAGGTTGAAGGTTTCCATGTAGCATTTAAAGCAGGATGAGACTGGTCAGAAAGGTAACAGGCCATGTGGACGATGTGATTTGATTTTTGAATCAGGGACCTGGGGATGAGGTGAGTGAGACTGATGGAAACACAGTAGCCATGGACCCAAGAGGAGGAAATGGCAGGTGTGTAGCAGAGTGTCATAAGGAGAAGAGCGGGGAAGACATACCCCGGGCTGACTTTGCAGGGACCCACAGCCCATCCGTCCTGCTTGTGCAGTGATTGAAGTACACGGCTCCCATCCAACCCCAAGTCATTAGTTGTATTAAATCTTGGGTGTTCCCAAGGTGGGACATTGTTTCCCTGGGTGCTTTGTCTTCTTGAGAGAGTACAGAAGAATCTGAAAACCAGACTTTCTGGACCAAAGCACTTTGAGCCATGGTTCAAACCTCATTGCCAGCCCAGAATGAACCCACTTCTACGTTCCTTCCAGCTGATCTGGCTCCACACCTTCAGCCCTTTTGGTGGCACCTGGAGCCAAGCTTCCAGCGGCTGAAGCCTCTGCAGCCACAGACCTCACCTCCGGCTCCCACTCAGTGGTCTGTGACCACCTTCCGTTAGTTCTTTCGATTTGCTGATCTCTCACCTGCCTCTAGTATTTTCCCTCTGGAAACTGTGAAAAGTGTGTGAAATTCAGAATGGATTCAGATTTATGGACATGGATGTCCATAAACGAAGTTTTATTGGGACACAGCCGTGTTCATCTGTTCATCTCACATACTGTCTATGGCTGCTTTCACGGTAGAGCAGCGCAGTTGGGTCGTTGTGACAGAGATCGCGTGACCCACCGATATTTACACCTGGCTTTTTACAGATCAAGCTTGCTGCCCTCTGCACCACTTCCCTTCGTCAACCATGCACACCCACGCTGAGTCTGGCCAGCCCCTTCCTCTTCCTTCAGAGCTGCCTGCAGACTAGCCCTCAGGCTGGTGGTTCCCGTCGCGTACACTCTGAACTCAGCCTTGCAGAGCGAATATGTTGTAAATTGAATCCATTTCTAAATGCTTTGTCATTCAAACTACAAAATGGCAAAACTACTAGATGAAAAAATTTAAAAGTCATCCAGCGACCATAAAAAAAAATACCCTACTTGAAAACTGGAATCACACACCCAAAATGTTCATATTGGTTATCCATAAACAGTGATATTCTGGATGAGTTTAATACACTTTTGACTTATTGGCACTTTCTAAATTTTCATAATATGCATCTTCTAAGTTTTCTCTGTAACGCACATGTTCTAAGTTTTCGAGAACATATATTCTATAATGTTTAAATATGACTTTTAATGGGACTTTTACAAAAATATATACTGAGCACCTTTTATATGCATGCAACTGCATTAAGTGCCATGGAAATAATCCATGCCCTCAAGGAAGTCTAAAATCTGGTAGTTTACAAAAAATGGACATGCATAGTGATACTGACAATATGCCGACTTTGCCTATTTTGTTTGAGTATTCAAGAGAGCAACTATCATTTGCTGAGGAAATAGGTTTAAGTGTTATGAAACAATGTATATGTGTCTATGTCTGTCATCCCCTATTTTATCCACCCACCCCCTCCCCCCTCCCCCCTGCTGCACCCTGCCCCCCCCCAGGGGCATTCACTTATTTATCAGAAGTCCTTGAGTATGTCTCTCTCCTTTTTTTTTTTTTTTTTTAAACATCTTTATTGAAGTATAATTGCCTTACAATGGTGTGTTAGCTTCTGCTTTATACTAAAGTGAATCAGTTATACATATACAATATGTTCCCATTTCTCTTCCCTCTTGCATCTCCCTCCCTCCCACCCTCCCCATCCCACCCCTCTAGGTGGTCACAAAGCACCGAGCTGATCTCCCTGTGCTATGCGGCTGCTTCCCACTAGTTATCTATTTTACATTTGGTAGTGTATATATGTCCATGACACTCTCTTACCCTGTCACATCTCACCCCACCCCCTCCCCATATCCTCAAGTCCATTCTCTAGTAGGTCTGTGTCTTTATTCCCGTCTTGCCACTAGGTTCTTCATGGCCTTTTTTTTTTTTTTTTCCTTAGATTCCGTATATATGTGTTAGCATACTGTATTTGTTTTTCTCTTTCTGACTTACTACACTCTGTATGACAGACTCTAACTCCATCCACCTCATTACAAATACCTCCATTTCATTTCTTTTTATGGCTGAGTAATATTCCATTGTATATATGTGCCACATCTTCTTTATCCATTCCTCTGTCGATGGACATTTAGGTTGCTTCCATGTCCTGGCTATTGTAAATAGAGCTGCAATGAACATTTTGGTACATGACTCTTTTTGACCTATGGTTTTCTCAGGGTATATGCCCAGTAGTGGGATTGCTGGGTCGTATGGTAGTTCTATTTGTAGTTTTTTAAGGAACCTCCATACTGTTCTCCATAGTGGCTGTATCAATTTACATTCCCATCAACAGTGCAAGAGTGTTCCCTTTCCTCCACACCCTCTCCAGCATTTATTGTTTCTAGATTTTTTGATGATGGCCATTCTGACCGGTGTGAGATGATATCTCATTGTAGTTTTGATTTGCATTTCTCTAATGATCTCTCCTTTTTTAAAATGGAGTGTATGTGTTTTCATTTACAGTAAGGATATTCTGCTATAATATCATTCTTTAATTTTTACATTCTTTAAAAGAGTTATTAAAATTTCCCAAAAAGGTTTTGAGCAGTCTTCTGTTAGGTTGATTCCCAGATTTGTGGTGGGTTTAGCTGCTACTGTGAATGGGATCTCATTTTCTATCATCTTTTCTAGTCAGTTATTGCCGGTGGGCCATGAATCTTGAATATGGGCCACCTTGCTGGGGAAGGGGAAAAGTCAGTAAAACACAGAGCAGCCTCCGACAGATCACCGGGCCACAAACTACGGAGTTGAGTGTGCACCTGAGGTCTAAGAGCCTGGGGTAGGGTGGGGCGGGGCAGGGGAGCCGTCTCTATCTTTGTCACCCATCAGGCTCTTCACAGCTGAGACCCCTGTAGGCCTGCTGCGTGCACCTGGCATTTCTTGACACCACACCACCACCACTCTGACTATCCAACCTCACCACCTACACACTCCCACCAAGAAACCCATCCTTCCTTTAAAAAAATCCCCTGCAGTCTCACTGAGGCTCTAAGCCTGTCCTCTCTGCTATAACTCTGTGGGCAAGAAGCAGCACCGACAGAGCCCTTTTTCTCTTTATACCCTCCCAGCTATCCTGGTAGATCGAATGGCCTCTAGTATCCAGCAGACCCCACTGGGTGGATCTCATTATTCTGAGGGCGCTCCTACCAGTTTAATAAGATCTGGAGAACCCTGGAATGATCTGACACCCGAGGTTTCCGGTCTTGGCTGGTCCCTGTTACCACCACCACTACCTGGGCTGAATCTTTTCATGGGTATCATAATGTCCTAGTTCTCTCAGGGGTTTGCTGAGAACAAGCACCATTTTGGCAGCAGTCACACAAGCTGGACAAACAGATACTCTTTGTCCACATCCATGAAATGTTGGGAAGAAGCTTTTGAAAGGCTTGTCAAAGGGCTCTAGATTATCAGACCATCCTTAGCTGATATTTATGCAGGAATAAGCAATGCTACTTCTTACTAGGGCCGGGCCCAACTTTTCCCAGTGATTTGCCCTCTAAGTACAGTTAGTCATCCCAGTTCTTTCAATAACTAGACCAGAGGCTCTCAATCACCTGGGAGCTTTTGGCAAATACCAATACTTAGGCCCTACCCCAGAGAAACTGAATCAGAATTTCCCCATCTGCTGGGCCAACGGTACCATGTCGGGTCTCTGAGACCAAGCAGGACACTTCTGTCTGTCTGGAGAGATGGAGGAGTGGGGTGGAGGGCCTGTCCTCTGACCCCACCTCTCTCTAACCACATCTAAGTTAAAAACCACAAAACCAAGTACACAGGCAAATGAGGGTGATGCCATGATTCGAAGGAAGGGGGAGTGGTGGGGTGGGGAGGATGGATAAGGAAGAGAGGCCGTGTGTGACGGAGAGAGTCCTCTTCAAGGTCAGAACGGACACTTCACGGCGGAAGTGATCTTTGAGGGTCAGGGGAAGGACGGTGCCACCAGTGCCCAGGCTGGAGAGGGCCGAATCTCAGCTAAGTCCAGGCCAACTCCAGGAGTTCCTGCCCCTTCCTCCCTGCAGACCCAGGCCACCCTCCGGCTCCTCCTCCGTGCCCCCTGCCTGGCTCACACTCACTTCATCTCCGCCTATATACTTCTTGGGTGTCCCACCCGCCTCTGGCTGCCGTGTGAGGGAATTCACTTCCTAAAATGCCACAGCAGCCTCGCGGGCGGGTTAGGGAACAGCCAGCAGGGTTGGCCACGTGGCTCAGGAGGCCATGTCTCCACCAACTAGAAGTGCCAGAGACTCATTCTGGGGGCCCTTGGGGCGCGACGGTTTGCTCACCAGAGGTGTTTACTAGAAAGGAGGAAATAGCTCTCCCAGGCCTCCTCTGATACTTTCACCAAAGTTACAAAGAAACAGAAAGAACTCTACTTCCATCTCTGTTTTCCTGCTCCAACGACCTCTCGTTCCCAGCCAGGTCCTCTTTGCTTCCTGTCTGTAATAATAAATACCTTCGATTGCATGCTAGCTAGCATTGGTGGCAGCGCACTGAGGGATTTCTGTGTGCACTCTTCTGTAACGTTCCACGCCTAGATGAAGAAATTGGGGCCCAGGGAAATTAGGCGGCTTGCCTCACATCACATGGCCAGTAGCTAGCAGAGGACGATTTGGACTCAGGCCCATCTGAGACCAAAGCCAAAGCAACCACCACACCACGCCGAGAGCTTTGTAGGCCAGAAACCGGGGTCATCAGTAAAGTCAGAGCTGGTGCTCAAAGAGCCCGACTATCTTCCACCAAACTCAACAGAACTCAGAGCCACTTGGCGGCTCTGGAGGGTAACAGTATAAGCTAGAGTTGAAAGCACCCGCAGGCTTTGGAGTCAAACACTTACTTGACTAGCCAAGCTTCAATTTCCTCATCTGTAAACTAGGACAATAGTACTTACTTCATAGAGTTGCTGCAGAAATAAAATAAGATAATCCAGGGGAAAGGTTTACTACAGTATCAGGCACAGTGTAAGATCTCCATGATGTAGCCATTTTATTATCAATGGTATTATCGTTAGAAATATAATAACCACCAAACATTTTCTCACTCGTTCGGTGAATATTTACAGAGGGTCCTGCACCAGTCACTGAGGTACACAGTGAAGCAAAGACAGAACAGTGCTGTCATTGGTCAGTTCATGCTCTCCCCAGTTGGAAAGTCCACTCTGCAAAGCAAGTTGCCATCAGAAGGCTGCCTGCAAGTTGTGGATCCTCAGAGAAAGATGGCAAGTGTCTTTTAAGTTGTGACAACTTGAAGTGGCCCCTTCCCTTCAAACATCTTTGGAGCTAGGGTTCACGATGGCCTATTGCATGGAGGAGAATTGGGGAAAGAGGGAACTAAGCCTTATGGAGCGCTTCCTGGGTGTCAGGTGCAACGCTCCTTGCTTTCATGCAGGGCAATGTCTCCCTATAATTCATGATGCAGGAAATGCTTTTAGGCAGCACCTGACATGCTCTGGGCATCATGAAGTCAGAGCATTAAATAACATTGACCCCGCTGTGCACAAGAAGAAATAGACCCATGGTGACAACAGCTCTGGAGACAAATCACTTTGATTCTCTCTGTGTCTGTACCCCTAACTAGCTGTGTGCTTTGAGCAAGTGATTTATTCTCTCTCAGCCTTGGTGCCTTTAGCTGGAAAAGGGATAGAAATAACAGGAGTAGCTGTCTCATATGATGGTGGAGTACATGCAAATAGGGGCTCAACAAACTTGATCCATTACTGTTGCCTTCTGTCAGTCTTCTTTACTACACCAAGGAGAGAGTCTCGGTTGGCTGTGCTGGTAAGTCTAACACTTGTTAATCTGACCTCTAACAAAAAGAAAGCAAGCCTCAGGCCCACAGAGTTCCACAGACAATAGTACCTAGCTAGGACTTAACAAGCTGACTTTTTTCATCATTGTGGGGTGTGTGTGTGTGTGTCTGTGTGTGTGTGTGAGAGAGGGGGGGGGGAGGGAGAGAGAAAGATTAACTTCTAATTGTGGTGATACTGGTTTTTCATTTCTGCTAGTAACAGAACGCTTCCTTTTAAAATAAACATCTTTTAATTAAAAGAAGAAATCAACTTAAATGCAAATATTGAGGAAATAAAAGGACAGGTAGCAGGTGGATATGACAAACATCTTGACTGTGACATTTGAATGATGGAAGTTTGGCAAACAAGGATAGGGCAGCCCCCATGTCACGCCTTCCAATCTTCCAATCTCGTTAGAGACGAGACCCCAAAAGCTTAAGAGCAGTGGAGCAAAATGAAGCTTGGAGGGAGGGGTTGTGTCTCTCTCTAGCACCTCTGCCCTTTCCCAGTATATGCTAGCAACAGACCTATGTCTTTGCTTTCCAGCCACCCATTTTTCAGACCCCAAAGAGACCACTGCCCGTCAGCCATCCCCTTCTTCTAAGAGGTCAACACCATGACTGTGGTTTCATCCCCTGGAGTTGCCTCCCAGGCTGAGGGATACGGCCCCATCCCCTTGGCAGGATCAAGCAGGTTTTCAAGTCTTCTTAGAAACACAACTACAAACCGTCTCTAGGTGTGGCCTACTTTTGCACGTGGCTCACCTCACCCACAGGCCATCGGGTCCAACTGCTTCCTTCCTTAGATGGCAATGGGGGCCCCTGGCTGGAGTTCCTCACGTTCCAACCACACATCTGAGATAAACGAGCATCTCATAAAATGGGACAGACCAAAGCCCCATGAAGGATTCTGTGTCTATTGTGACTCTGATTTCTGTCTCTCACGTTAGAGAAAGGGGAACTCTGGGTAGATATTGCTGGATAAACAGTGTTCTTTGGCAAAGCTGTGATGGTGGGTCTTAGAAGTCAGTGAACTAGGGGCCCCAGGGGGCGTGTGTTGGGAGAGATAAGAGTCATAGTATTTGAGATGTCAACGTTCCCTAAAACTACAGTCCCACGATTCTGCTTCACACACAAGGGGAATGAGGCTGAGAGGTTACTCGACCTGCCCAAGGTCATAGGCGTCCCAATCAAAACACTGCCACGTTTCCCTTTGGGCCTCTGAACCCAGTTTGACCCTGGGCCTCATTAAAAATTCTTGCCATGTCTTCTTTCTTCAATGGATAATTTAAAATAGGAATAATAAATATAACACCTCGTTGTATATGTGTAGCACCTTTCTTCCAATAAATGGTGTTCTTTCAGCTTGCCCACCCATGCTGCACGGAGCGGAAGTGTTTCCACTGTGGACTCTGACACTGGTTATTGACTGAACCTCGCCTCAAGCCCACACACATACCCCTATCAAAGGTATAGCTCACGGGACAGGGCCCAAGTCCTACAGGGAGCTCTGTGATTCGCTACTTCAGGGTGGTGTTAAAAAAAAAAAAGAAACAACCCAGCTCTCACACATCATATACATGAGAGACATATTTAGAAAGCTAAAGTTTTAACTGTTTTTCTTCTATCTAATTCTTTGATTCTCCATGGAATAACAGGCCCTTTTGTGTTTTTAGCAGTTTTTGCTGTAGCGCTTGTAGTAGCATAGTAGTGATAACCATCACTTATTAAATGTAATAGTGATTACCATCATTTATTAAACTTCGACATTGTAGACATTTATATCCAGTATCTTATTTAATCTTCACAAAAATCTTAATGATATAGGTATTATGCTGCCTTACGAATGAAACAAACTAAAGCTCAGAGAAGTAATTGCCTGATACAAAAAAGTAAAGTCTTCTATTTTTGACAATAGGGTCAACTAGATTTTCAAGGAATTCCTAAGAGCACTACATAAAATATAAAATCTTTTTTTTTTAATGCATGACAGATTTGGCAAGAAAGTGAAGTAATTCTTTGTGTTGCAGAAATGACCAGAAAGCCCAAATCCAAAGGAGTCATTAGGTGCTGGACTTAGCATTTCCCACACGTGAGGGACAAATCCTGAAGCCCAAGCTGAGTGAAAGGTTAGAGCAGAGACCAAGAATACTGAAGGGAACCGTCTCAGTAAGTGAACCGGCGAAACCCTGATCCCACAGAACAGGAAGGAGGAGATCTGTGACCACTTGTCCTCAGCTCTGTGTGGAGCAGAGAAAGAAAAAGAAAAAAATCCCCCCCCCACCTTATTTCTAATTACAGACCTAGACTTTCATGAGTTTGGGGCCTGAATATACACAACCACTGCGGCTGGAAGAAAACGTTGAAATGTTAGTTTAAACTGGTTTCAACTTGGTGATACCCCCAGGCACCTGAGAGAAGCAAATTCCAATTTTCTGTGGAAGAAAATACTCTTAAATGCGGCCTCAATGAATTCCTACAGGTTAAGTTACAAGGAAAATGACTTTTTTTTTTTTTGTCACTAAACACACAAGGAAAAAAGCCACACTGAGAGTCAGCTGGAAAAAGAAACTCTAGAATCAGACCTTCAGAGACCACAGATACTGGAACTAATCAAACACAGAATATAAAATTAGTATGATTAACATGTTCAAAAATATGAAAGGAGATTGAAAGTATAGCAAAGGAAAAAAGAGACTATCATAACTGGCCAGATTTGATAAAAGATCAGATAGAAATTCTAGAAATGAAAAATGTGATCACTAAAATTAGAATTTTAATGACTGGGCTAAAACAGAAACTAGATGAACTAAAATACTGAAGAGATTACACATACTCTAGTAGTAGAGGGGGAAAAAGCAATGGGAAATATGAAAATGTTTAAGAACCTTAGAGAATAGCGTGAGGCTATTCTATAGGAAACAATAAAGAGAATGGGAAAAAGCAATATTAAAAGAGATAACGACTGAGAATTCTCCAGAATTAATGGAAAGGTGCCAGTGCATAGACTAAGAAAGCCCAGAGGATCCCAAGCAGGATAAATAAAAAGAAATCCATTCCTACACATATCACAACGAACACAACAAAAACAAACAGAAGATCTTACAGCAATCAGAGAGAAGAAGCAGATAATCTGGAAAAGAATGACAAGCTGACAGCTGAATTCTTAAGAACAGCAGGGAAAATTAGATGCATTAATATCAACCAATTAGCATCAAATAACCAACAATTTAGAATTCTAAACAAGGAAAGCTATTTCCCAAAGGTGCGGGGAGGAGCAAACATTTTCAAAGCATCACAAACTGAAAGAATTTACTACCAGAACACTCTCACTGTAGGAACTTCTAAAGGAAATGCATTTTAGAAAGAAGGAAATTGATCCTAGAGTGTAGGTCTAAAATGCACGCAATTCAGTTAGCAAAGTAAAAGGTTGAAATGTGGCTAAATCTTAATAAACATTGATGGTATAAAACAACAATAATGTCTAATTTATGGGTTTTTTAAAATTAAGAGAGAATTAAAATCCTGGACAACTGGGTATAAAATTGGAGGAGAGCAATTAGAATTCAAGGGTTCTTTGCTTCTTTTATCTTCTGGAAAGAGCTTAAATATATTAATTTTCAACTTTATTATGTTAAATATCCATATTGAAATGTCTAGGGTAACCTCTGAAAGAACTGGAATATGGAGAAAAATGAAATTGGGGGGGGTGAATGAAACCAATCAATTCAAAACAAGGAAGCAAAGGAGGAAAAAGAAAAAAATACAGAAAAAGCAGGAAAAATATTACTAGAAAGTGCAACATAAGATGATAGAAGTGAATACAAAGAGTTCAATTATTACAAATGATTTAAATGGACTAAACTCTCTAGTTGAAAGACAAAGACTATCAGACTAGAGACTGACCTGGAAGGAGTAGTTGGTCCAAGTTGAGGAAGGGCAGAAATAAGTTTGAGAAGGTGATGCAAGCAGTACCATGTCACACAGGGATATAAAAGCTTAGCATTTGACTTTGATTTAACAGGACTTGCTAGTGTGAAGCATGGGACAGAAGACTGTTGTTTTCCATTATAAGACTTTTCCTATTATTATTTGAATAAATTTTTGTTTAACATTTGCATGAATTATATGGATAAATATTTTAAAATTTAAAAAGACTAAAAGAAAGAATCTCAAAAGACCAATCCTTTGGTTTGATGATAGATAGAAAGATAGATAGATGATAGATAGATAGATAGATAGATAGATAGATACATAGATAGATAGATACATAGATACATAGATAGGAGATATTTTCCTTTATACACTTCCGTTTGTATTTGAATTTGGGACAGTAAGTGTTATTTTTGTGATTTAAAAAAAACTCAAAAATAGGCAATCGGGTACTGTAGAATTTTGAGTCGGGGGACTTGAGAATGGGTTATTATTCAGGGAGTAGACTAGAAGATGGATTGAGAGATCAAGAGACAAAACCTAGAATCAGAGAAATAAGTTGGAAAAACTAAAACGATTGTCTGGACCCGTGTGATCAATGTGGCATGGAAAGAAAGGAAAAATCTAAAAGGAAAGAAGTGATGGTCTTTGTTGACTGTTCTTGTTCCTGCAGGTCAGGGGTAGTGACAGCAACTGAGTTCTTGAAGATGAAGGAAGAGGCAAAAATTACTTAATGAATGATGAGGACAATGCTTGTTCTAGTCTGCCCCTGCAGGAGTCACTCCTACCCTAAGCCAGCTTCAGACTCTCTATTTGGAGAGCAAAAGATTTACTTATTGGACATTCTGGAGTGTTTGCAGTGACCCCCAGTTGTACTGTAAACCCCTCCTTGGTATCTTTCCTGGAAATAATTTGGCATAACAGAGGACCAAACACTACTGTAGCCTTCAGAGCCTCCAAAACACAAGCCAATTGGATGAGAATGGGAAAAAAAAAAAATGCTCATTTGCTATTCTTCTGGAAGCTCCCCTAATCGCAGTCCACAACACTGGAGGATCTGGAAGGATCTTGGAATTCTGGATAAATTGTCGAAAAGGAGAGGACAGTACCTCAACCATGCCACAGGTCCTGGCATAGGACGGGCAGGTCCGCTCTCCATGCCCTAGACCAGGTTCTTCCTGGAGCCACGTTATCCCGTGGTTGGATAGGAGACTCTAAGCCCCCAAAGGCAAGGAACCAATTACCTGAAAATGGAAGCACCTTTATCATCATTTCTGGTGCCTCCAGAATGGTATCCAAACTGGCCATTCCCCAGGCCTTCTAGAACTTCACTTGTGTGACCTGAGAAAGTCACTGAGTGTCTCTGAGCCCGAGTTTCCTCATCTGTAAATGAGGATGGCAGTAACAGACTTCTAAAGGTTTGTTATAAGGGTTAAATGGGACAATGATATAGAAATCCAGTGGCAGAGGTTTGGGCAAGGTATTAACTTAACACTTATTTTTTTAATTAGTGGTTTAAAAAGAGATGATAAAGAGAGCCCTTCTATTTCTGGAGAAGTGCCAGGAGAAACATAAAGGGAAGAGGAGACAGGAAAAATAAAGGGTAGAATCAATAGGACTGAAATAGCGGGAATGAAAGAAACGGAATCTTCATGAATTCAGAAAATATACGCCTGGGCTATTATGTAAAGTGTGTTATCAGTGATCAAAATAAAGATGTCAGGAGGGGAAGTCTTGTCTCTGCAATGGGATCGTAAGATGTTTGAGGCAAGAAACTGTGATTCTTCACCACGGCATTGAACACAGGTCAAACCTTATTTTAGTTCTAAAAAACTCAAAGTTATCTGTTGAGTAAATAATGAATAAGGGAAAGAGTGAATGAATGAGAGGGGAAAAGGGGGTCGAGGGAGGGAAGGAAAGAGCGCAAACTCTAACACAAGGCAGGTGCCCTCTCCTAGGGTTGGGATAGCAGCTCTCGCATGCCAAGGAGGGTGCCACCATGTTATCTATTCCAAAACAAGAAGGGATGCTGAACCTTGAGGCGATTTGGACATTATTAACCAGAATCCTTTCCGAGAGGCTAACACTGTCCCTGAGCTTCGTCCCCTGCTCCCTCATAGCATGTCCAGAGGTCTGAGCCCTAAGAAATGACCCAAGGGCTAGCGATGCGCTCAGAGAAGCGTGGCCATCATTGGCCTCGCTGGTCACAGGTACAGAGGCACGAGCTAGGCTGAAGCTTTGGCGCCCGCACTGCTCCAGATCTGGCTCCCACCCCAAAGCCAGTGTCCCCCAGAGGCTGAAGCCCGCCCTGGCTCTCATCACTGGTAAGTAAAGTGGTTTCAGACAACCTTGTGCACGGAGTCAGGACGTGGAAGGAGTTATTTCTTTTCCCTGCAGAGAGTTGGTTCTTCTGATAAACTACAGTTTGATTTTATTTTATTAATGCCAATAGTGGAGTGTGATTTCTCATGATTAAGCTTCTTTTCCTCCCGCCTCTTTAGACTTTGGCTATAAATAGGAGCTTCTTTGTTCTGTCTCCTCTGGGCAATAATTGGAAACATAAAGTGGGGGAGACACCCTCGTGTCCTTCCGCATCTCTTGGTTGTTTCTCCACAAGTAGGCAGTCGCGCAAACAAACAGGCTGCTGTGTTTGTATTTTCTCTGAAGTCACCATTTCTTCCACTAAATGTTTACACATTCCAGCATTTCGGGGACTTGAGGACCAAGACTGATGGTATTTTAATATTTGTTTGAACACGCACACTTAATGTGCTTGGTTAATTGGAGTAATTAGTAGTCTTTTCATTCCAAAGCCGTTGCTGAAATTAAATCTGGGTTGTTATTTCTTTTAACAGACTACCTGAAGAATTTTTACTTTGAAAATGAATCAGGACTGACAGACATGAAGTTCAGCTCTGCAACAGAGGAGGAAGGGACAAGGATTCTAGGGACCTGGGGGTCTTTGGGGAGAGTTCCCAGCCTCATTTAGTCCCTCCAGATTTCCATTGTCAGTAATCACAATGCCCAGGGTGATAATGACTTATCACCCAAACCAAGACACTTCTGAGAATGAAATGCGGTCCCATTACTGATTTGAACAGGACCACGGTCCTAAACGGTCCCAGGCAAGCCAGGACTGTGGTCTCCCTACCCCACAAATGCATAGCTCTTTACACAGGACATTCACTATTTGATCTCATCTGCTCCTCCCCACGAGGGAGGGATCATTCCCATTTAACAGATGAAGCAACTGAGGCTGCAAAGTTAATAACCCGCTTGCCCCAGGCCCACCAGGCAGTGGATAAAACCACACTCAACCACAGCTCTTCTTCAGAGCCATATTCTTCGTCCACCACCCTGACCCACATTCCTTCTGGTCAGCCAGGAACGGCCACAGGGTTGAGTGGTAGCATGTAAACATCTGTGGCAGAACCGGAAGATGGATGGGAAGGTGGCAGAAGGAAGAGCCCCATTAAGGAGCCGGCAGGAGGTCCCAGCCAGGAAGGCGGGTGGACAGCCAGGCTGGGTTTCTGAAAGAGGCTGACCTCCCTCAGGGGCCACAGAGATAGCTACTCTTGTGTTCTGGCCCCAGATGCCACCCCCCAGGCATGCATGCGGCTCAGCTCCAGGGCTCCTGTGTGGCCAAGGGAGCTCTAATTATAAAGGCAATGGTTGTCGTGACAGAATTTTCCAGGAGATAATTTTTTGGCAAACTCCCTGGACTGAGAGGGCCGGCCATACACAGCTAGGGGCTGTTGCGGTGACTCTCTGTGTGTCACCCTCCTCTGTGACTCATCGGCCAGGCAGCACTGCTTCTCTCATGTCTACCTGTTTCTCTCCACCTCCCATCTCTCCTGCTCCCCTCATCCTTCCCACTTGGTGAAGGCAAACGTCCTCTGCTCAGTTTAACTAATTCCCTCTGATATCAGCGTTTCTATCTTTACAGTTTGGCGTCCCTGTGAAGTTTCCCTTTGTACATTTCCCCGTTCCTGTATTCCCATCATTCAGGTATCATCACTCAATAACCATTCGACAGCAGTAATGCTTTTCATATGGAAAGAATTGGTTTTTTATTGATGGCAAATGTTGTGATGAACGTTCACGCCCACTTGGAGCCAAAGGAGCTTTTTATTGGATGAACCGCACTAAGATGTGGTTCCAAGAAATGTCTTTGGAGTGTGGACTGAGATGTACTTTTGGGAACAGGTCTTGTGGCGGGGGGCGGGGGAAGGAGGGCAGCCTTTCCGTTTATCAAAATCTCATCCATCAAAATGTATAATAGCAACAGTATTAATAACCCCATAGTTGCATAGCACTTGGTATTTTTCCAAGCACTTCCCTGAAATATTATCATTTCCATGTTACAAGTTAAGCAACATTGTAACAGGATGGACTGCCCTCATGAGCAAGGAGTAAGCTGATAAGTGGGTCAGTGTCCCACGAGAAGGATAATTTTCAGCATGTGTGAAAACCCATCTTTGGGTGTCTCTGAAGATCAGAAGTCCTTCCCAAGCTAAACTCTTCTCAAGGTCCCCTTTGCCCGGTCAAAATATAAAATGATGGCCGCCATGTCCAGGCACAGGACTCATCTCAATGCCACCTCTGATGCAGTTAAGCATCCTGACACGTAACCCAGATGCAGTGGGAAACCAAGGTTTATTTAGCAACATATGCCATTGGCATAGGGTGTGGCCAACAGAATGTGAACGCCATGTACCGACTGTCCCAGACTAGAGCCCTTCTCCATTGGAACTAACAAGAGAATGGCAAGCATTGGATGATGGAGGTGGTGATGCTAGTGTAGCCCATCCACATTAGCCAATTGTCCAGTTTGGACTCCAACCCACCTCTGCATTCCTCAGAAGCTAGCCTTAGCACTGGCCTTGGTAAAACAGGGGAATTAGGGGACTAGACAGATAGGAACTTGGAAGTCATATGGGGCTACCATCATCACCATTTTATTAATATAGAAGCTAAAGCCTCAAGACTGCGGAGGGACTTGCCCTAGTTAGCAAGGCGAGCCAGGGCGTAGCAGTACCAAGAACCCAGCACTCTGATGGAGGATGTGTCTCTCTTCACTCAGCCTCCCACATCGAACCAGAGAATTCCCTAACTCACCCTGCCTGGCTTTTCTTCTTCCTTCTTAACCCGTTGGCTTTCCCTTATTACTGGTCTGCAGCTGGGACTCAGGGACTCGCCAGTCTATCTGAGTTAAGAAGAGGGTATCGTTCTACACATTCGGTTTCCCCACGCTCCACCGCCCATCCCACACCACGTCCACATCCTTCATTAAAAGGGAGCAAAGCTCCCGGAGCAGCAGGTTGTAGTAGAGGCACTTGGAGGCGATGTGAACCATCAGGATGCTGAACTCAACAGGGTGCGTGGGTAGCATCTAGCTGCCACGCCTGGAGGGGTGACCTCGGGGATGTGTCCTGAGATCTGGTCCCAGACACACTAGATCACGCAGGAATGCACTGGGAGGAAAGGTGCTTTTGTTTCTGCACCTGCTTCCATTATTCATGGGTGTCCCTCACCAGGTCGGCAGCCTCGTTGCTTGTGTTACTAATTGGCTCGTAACAGAACATCCAGACTTTCTGGGGCTCAGATTTTCTGTCCTTTCAGACCTAACCCTCCCTGGCTCGTGTTTCAAGGGATGTTTTCCTGCCTACCCTTTTGGCTTTCTCTAGTTCTTCGTCTGCTCTTTCTGTTTTGCTTGGCTTACGAAATGTCATATTTCATTCTAAGCCAGCAAGCTGCTCCAATAGCAATTCCACTTCAGTCCCAGAGCATCGAAGAGGGGGCCTAGACCACGATTAGCTTCTCTAGACTCTAAGATCGTAGGAAATTCCATCCACTGCGTCCGCAGCTAATTACCCGTGCCATATGCAGGGCTCTTCATTTATATTTTGCTTGGCAAACAGAGCAACTTATGGGGATTTTCCTCCTCAATGTCCCCTCAGAAATCAACCATCTAATGCTACTACCACCACCACTGAGTTAAGGAGGAAGGCAAGGCCACCAGCTGGAGCAGTGGTGACTAATAAGGCCCTGGCTTCATGGCTGTTATGGTCTCTCTGCTCGGTTCCATCTAGTCCTCTGTCCTCCCAGCATCTGTCAGGCCGGGCCTTCCTCAATCCACCTTTTCCAGTCTGGTTCCTCTCAGGTTCCTGGTTGAGGATAACTTAGCGGTTGCTTCCTTGTACATATGTGGCCATTGCTCCTTACATTGGGGGTATCAAGAATGAAGTACCTATTCTGGGCCAGAGACACTGTGCTAGGCACCTTGTATACATTATGTACCTTATCTCACATGATCTGCACCATGATCTTACATGGGAGATGTGAGAACCGAACTCAAAGAGAGTCACGATTACTTAAGGTCCAGGAAAGATTTAAATCATAACTGCCTAATTTCAAAGCCTGTGCACGCTCCAATATTCCCCCAGGTTTTTTCAGGGAGATGATTTGTGCAAGTGGCCCTTCACCAAGAAGGAGAACTTTGACCATCAGCCAGCTTTTCTCCTTCACCTTTGTATTTAGCTAATTCTCATCGTATTGCTGAAGCTGACAACCAGGGCTCTCCCTTCAGGAACGCAGACCCAGTAACCATTTATGATGGCGATCAGCACACACATTCCAATGAATAGATACAGCTGGAGGTGGGATCTCCAAATCGAACACAGGAAGCCCTCCAACTTCAGCAACGTAGTCCCAAAGGACAAGCCATTCCCAGGTGTAGCCTAGAAGATTCATCTGTGGTTTCTATGTGTGCTCAAACATGATAAGAGGCTCCAGGATCTCCAGGGATGCCCTAAAGAAAAGGTTCCCAGGTACTTTGCAGAGGCAGAAAGAAAAGGTGCGCTGGGCCAGTTCACACCAGTTGGTGAGAGTCAGCTGCGCCCATCACTTCTCAGTTCTGGTTGTAGTGACGTCGCATTGGTAGTTTGAACTTGGCCAAGGAGGGAGTATTTACACCACAGAAATCGGCAAACCACACATAAGGGCTTTTGTTTTTGTTTTTGTTCTGGCGAGCGAGTGATGAAACATTTACCAACTTTTGGAAGGACGGGTGGCATAATGAGAAACATCTGAGTAGCCAGTTTACATGGGGGGCTTTGAGGGGCTCCCACAAAGCCCCACCTGCTCAAGACCCATTAGCCGTGTTGTCCCTCCACCAACGAGGGCTATACTCCCAGCCTGGATCACTTCTCGGGACCGGACCACAGAGGCAGGGGCTCTCCTGGAAGTCCTGGTCACCGTGCTTACCTAGGACCCCACTTGTAGGCCAGGCTTTCTCTCCTGCCCTGCCCTCAAATGCAGTGGCCAGCACCCCTTGACCCCATGAGGAAACTGCTACTTGGAAGCACAGGCATGGCTGGCAAGGACCCAGGAGGACCACGGGTCCATGCTGAGGAGGACAGCATCTAAGTCTGAAGCTTTCTTACTCTCTAGATTCCTGGTTGTAGGAAGGAGCTACAGGAACAGTTGGGGAAAGGAAGGAAGGACTTTGCAGAGGCAGGAAGCTGGGTTAAAACGGCAAACTCCTGTGTTTGGGATTTCCCTTTTCACCCTCCAAGTTCTGGGAAAGAACTGTTCTAGTTTGAGGAAATCCAGGCCAGGTGTGCCCCTCCCCCATTGTACCGTGAAGCCTCCTCCTTCCTGACAAGGACCCCAAGTGCCCCTGCACTCAGCTCCACAATTTAGGTGAAGCATCTGAAGGCAAGAGTGGCAGAGGGGAGTCAGAAAGGAGGATGGAAGAGGAAGAGAAACAGAGGATAGAGGTAAAGCCAGAAGCAGAGGAGGAGAGTCAGAGACAGCACCTTTGCTTTGGAAACCAGAGTAAGGAAGGAGGAGAGGGTGGCGCTAAGAGAGGACGAAGACGAGAGCAAATGCCACCATCTTGCTCGTTTCTACCGTGAGGGCTTTCTCAGTGCAAATCCATTCTGCAGCCAGCAGCTGGATGAACCATCCTAAAATACTGCTTTCAATAGGTCACTGCCACATACTTTCGATGGCTCCCTTTGGCCCCAAATCACTAGCTTGGCGCCTCAAGTCTCCCTTATCTGGCCCCAATCTCCCTTCTCAAACACACCTCCTACTGAGCTGTTTACAGAGGACAATTCTAAATTAGAAGAGAAGCAGAGGCAGGGCTGCTAATGCAAGATGAAACCCTTGATTGAATCCTAGAATTTTTTTTTTTTAAGTAGCTGTAAAGAATATCATTGGGGGCTTCCCTGGTGGCGCAGTGGTTGAGAGTCTGCCTGCCAATGCAGGGGACACGGGTTCGAGCCCTGGTCTGGGAAGATCCCACATGCCGCGGAGCAACTAGGCCCGTGAGCCACAATTACTGAGCCTGCGCGTCTGGAGCCTGTGCTCCGCAACAAGAGAGGCCGCGATAATGAGAGGCCCGCGCACCACGATGAGGAGTGGCCCCCACTTGCCGCAACTGGAGAAAGGCCTCGCACAGAAACGAAGACCCAACACAGCCATAAATAAATAAATAAATAAATAAATAAACAAACAAACAAACAAACCCAAAGTTTAAAAAAAAAAAAAGAGTGGGCTGAAATGGACAGCATCTGTGTATCCTCTGTCACCATCTCAAATACTTAAAAAAAAAAAAAAAAAGAATATCATTGGGACAATTTGAGAAATTTAATATATTACTGTTTGTGACATAGTAATATATTTAAATAATATATTTTAATATTTAAATACTCATACATAATATGATATAATATATCAACATTTCCTGGGTGGGATCATTGTATTTTGGAATATATGATGAAATATTTAGGTGTAAAGTGTCATGATGTCTGCAACTGACTTTAAAATGGTTGAGAGGGCTTCCCTGGTGGCGCAGTGGTTGAGAATCTGCCTGCCAATGCAGGGGACACGGGTTCGAGCCCTGGTCTGGGAAGATCCCACATGCCGCAGAGCAGCAGAGCAACTGGGCCCGTGAGCCACAACTACTGAGCCTGCGCGTCTGGAGCCTGTGCTCCGCAACAAGAGAGGCCGCGATAGTGAGAGGCCCGCGCACCGCGATGAAGAGTGGCCCCCGCTTGCCACAACTAGAGAAAGCCCTCGCACAGAAACGAAGACCCAACACAGCCATAAATAAATAAATTTTTTTTAAAAATGGTTGAGAAAAAAAAGAAAAAGGGAGTAAATGTGGTGAAATATTAATTAGTGAACAAGCTAGGTGAAGAGTATTTATTTTAAAAAGTCTTTCAACTTTTCTAAAGATCTGAAAATGCTCAAAATTAAAAGTTGGATTAAAAATAAAATAACAAAGCCTAAAGTAGCTCACGCCCTCCATCCACCATCACTACCAGCTTCCCCAGTCATCTCAGAATAAAATCCAAAGTCCATCACAGCCTACGACTGGCAGTCCATGAACTGGTCCTGGCTCCATCTCCTACCATTTCCCAGCTCTCTCACTAACCCCCAAGCTCATGAGCCTCCCCGCTGTTTCTAGAACCAAGCATGGGCATTATAACTAGAGAAACAGACAATAACATATAATCTGATAAAGATCGATTATGTGTGAGTGAAAGAAGAAAAACAAAACATATGCCTGCCTCAGGGCCTTTGCACTTAATAGCTCCTGTTGCTTGCAACAGTTTCCCCAGGGGTTATAGCTTACTGGCTCACTTTATTCAGGTTTCTATTCAAGTATGACCTCTTCAGAAAGATCATTCCTGGCAACCCTACCTGAAACAAAATCCCTGCCTACTCCATTATTCTCTATCCCCTTTCTTTGTTTTTTGATTATGCAAAGCACTTAGCACAACTTGACATTATGTTATTTGTTTTATAATAGGTTTACTGTTTATCTGCCCTTGTTATCATCTGCAGTGTCTAGAAAAGCAGATGGCATGTATTTTATATTATATAAATAAATGAGTGCAAAACTGAACTGCTCTTTATATATTAATTTGATACATATCATGCCTGACTATATACTGTTGTTACCTTGTCCATGTATCTTCCCTCACACCTAGTTCTGGAAAGCTACTTTTTTTGTTAATTGATTCTTTTTTATTTACCACTTGTCTAAGTGACAGTAAGCATTATCATTCTCATTATAAACTAATTTGAAAGGGTAATTTTCTAATTAATAAATATATACCAGTGTAAACTGTGTTCTTATAATAAAATAATTATAAAAGCTGCTGACATGGGCTTCCCTGGTGGCGCAGTGGTTGAGAATCTGCCTGCCAATGCAGGGGACACGGGTTCGAGCCCTGCTCTGGGAAGATCCCACATGCCGCAGAGCAGCAGAGCAACTGGGCCCGTGAGCCACAACTACTGAGCCTGCGCGTCTGGAGCCTGTGCTCCGCAACAAGAGAGGCCGCGATAGTGAGAGGCCACGCACCGTGATGAAGAGTGGCCCCCGCTTGCCGCAACTAGAGAAAGCCCTCGCACAGAAACGAAGACCCAACACAGCCAAAAATAAATAATAAATAAATAATAAATAAATTAAAAAAAAAAAAAAAAGCTGCTGACAACTTTGGAAAGAAAACAAAGGTATTTGTCAGTGGCGAGACCTCATGAAAAATCTGATGGTCTAAATAAGGAAAATGCACAAGCACAATTCCCCCTACAAGGACACTGGTAAATTACTTTTGATTTAATAATTTTGCCTAAGGATAATTTCAGGCATCATATACACAGATTCTCTCTGTGGAAAGTGCACAGTAAGAGAACTTCTGTTGACGGCCTAGCTCGACCATTTACTGTTTATAGAAACTTGGCCAAGTTGCTTAACCTCTCTGAACCTTTGTTACATTGCCTGTACAATCATTACCTACCATACTTTGCAGATCTATTGCATTAAATAAGATCAAGTATACGCATGCTGTTTGTAAACTTTAAAGCACTGTAAAAACATAGTCTATTATTTTATCTCTGAGAAAGATCTGGAGAAAATAAACACGTCGAGTACCATTAAACATATTAATAAAACTAACAATAGTGCTAGTTATAAAAATGTGAATCTTTCTATACTTATTCTCCAAAGCAGCACTGTCCAGTAGAACTTTCTACAATAATGCAAATATTCTATACCTGCACTATCTAATACAGTAGCTATTAGCCACATGTGGCTACTGAGCACTTGAAATGTGGCTGGCGTGACTGGGGAACTGCATGTAAAATTTTAAACTAACTGTATTAATTTTATTCAGACTTAAACAGTCATGTGGCTGGAGGCTCCTGTATCAGACAGCACAGCTCTAAAGCATCATTGCTTCAAATATGTTTTGCAGAAAACTCCTACTTGGCCCTAACCATAAAGGGATTAGGTTTTGCAAGCATCAAGACGCCTGGTGATGGAAATCTTGTGGTTTGGAGTAAAGGAAAAAGTGTGCAATGAAGTGAAGATGGGAAGAGAAGGAAAGGAGAGGATGGCTTCTTTGCCCTGTGGCCTTGCTGATTTTGAAAAAGCAAACAGAATCTACCCCTTTGGAATTCCAGCATCCCTTCTTATGTGCTGTGTGACCTCAGAAAAGATATTTAACCTCTCTGAGCTTCAGTCTTTTAACTATAAAATAGGAATCATGATGCCTACTTCAGAGGCATAAATAAGCTTCATAGGAGTAAATGAAACAGATAAATGATATAAATGATACAAAGTGCCTAACACAGTGCCCTGTACAAAGCAAACTGTGAGCTCTCTAATCCTCCCTTCACTCCGGGAACACAGGAGATGGGGGGCAGCACATCAAGTCTCTTGCCCTGGACCACACGGCTGCTGGGCAGCCTGGCCATGAGTGGGCATCCCTCTAGCTGCATCCAGCCTCAAAGTAGCCCGGCTGGCACACACCCAGTCTCCCACCCTCCCTCCATTCACGCCTCCTGAATGCCCTGACCTCACCCAGCACTTTGCTCTGAAGATCTCTGAGGGCTTCAAAGACTCCTCTTTGGATTCAATACAAACGATATTCCTTCTGGGTATGTACACAGGTTGGGGGAAGGCTAGAGGGTGAGGTCCAATCACCCCTCAAAATGAAGCCACGACTCCCTCTGTTGCCTGCACTGCCGTTTCCTCTGCTGTCGGTGGAAAAAATGCAAAGTCCATTTCATCCCCGTGAGGGCCTGGGGGTCCACTGGGACAGTCTCACTCCCTAAAAAGCAGGTGGTGGTGGTGACCCCACTTTTCACAGGTGTGGCAAATGAATATTTCCAGCAAACTGCTTAAAAAACATACTTTCCTCCGGATTGCCCAAGGTAGTCCCATTTTCAATTATTGTCCCGTAACCCTTCAAAATAGCCCAGAGTTCAAATGTCCAAGCCTCATCTCTTAGATTGCCTTTCTACCCTGGAAGCAGCACCAAAATCTTTGTTAGATGGTGGGCTTTCAGTGTTCATAGAGCATAATCACCGTATGTCCGTGACGGTTTAACCCCACGAGTGCCAGCTCTCTGACACTCCTCCGTTGAGAGACAGGGTCCCTTCTCCTTGAATCTGGGTGGGCTTGTGACCGCTTGGACCAATAGATATGGTGAAAGTGACACCATGTGATTCTGAGGCTCTGGCATTAAAGGCCACGCAGCTCCCCCCAGGACGGCTGGGACACTTGTTCTCAGAGCTCAAGCAAGTACAGGAGAAACCCAGCGACTCTGAGGCACCACAGGGGGCAGGCCATGCAGAGGGACCCCAGGAGGCAGTCCCGGCTCAGACTACCCTTTGTCCAGCCCAATCCAGGCACCTAACACACGCGTGAAGACGCCCCCAGCCTTTCAAGTCTTCCCAGCTGAGGCCACTTGTTTACAGTGGAGACAAGCCTGTTCCAATTCCTGACCCACAGAAGCTGTGAGAGTAATTAAATGTCGTCCTCCTGCACCACTATATTTTGGGGTGATTTATTGTTCAGTAACAGATGACGGGGCCCAAGTACCATGTCTCATAGAACCCAGGAGTCTGGAAAACTGAATTCCACAGACTGAATGCCCTGACTGTCAGGGGCAGGGTGGGTTGGGGGACCTATGCAGTTCCCACTGGGACTTGTTGATTGAAGAAGAGGCAAAGCCGGACCTACATAAGAGTTGTCTGGAGTAGAATTGGTTGGGGAGGGGAAGCAGGCAGAGGAAGACATTTTCTTTTTTGCTTTAGTATAATTCTGGACCCTTTGATCCGTCAAATAATTTTTTTAAATAGAGAAATCGATAGCAGAACAAAGACTTACTAATGTGATTTCGGTGGATGGCTTTACTCAAAGATTTTCATGTTGAAATTTGCTGGTGGTGGAGATGGTTTTTTATCTTATGTTTCGCTAGCATTTTCTCTTCTGGTCACCCCCGTGTTTTTCGGGGTCCTATGGAGCACGCTACTCGAGAATGAAGGCCAAAAGTGGCCATTCTGAGTTGCAATGTGTCCTTGCAACTCAAATACTTTGTGTCCTTAGAGGAACTCAAACATCTATGGCACAGAAGGAAGAGCCCTGGGCTGAGAGGAGGAAGTCACCAATATGATGCTTAACCTTGGGCAGCTCATGTTAACAAGCCCAGGCCTCAGTTTGGTTGTTCACAAATTGGACTCAGTGATTTCCAAGGTCCGTTTTCTAACATGTTGGAGAGAAAGCAGTTAATATTTATTAAGTGCTTGCCCTGTGGCAAGCACCATGCTAGGCCCTCTATCTAGATTATTTTATTTACTCCTCAAAAAAAGAAAAAACAAAAGCCTAAGAACCAGTGTCCCCATTTTGCCTGTGAGGAAACCAAGGCCCAGTGGGATGGAGGTTTCAGCCGCTGGGAGGTGGAGGGATGGAATTCTAGAATCAACAGGGCCACCCTCAGGGGACGCTCCCTCCCCTCTCTGCCCCACAGTGGTTCCCACACCTTGTGCCCAGAGGCTTTGAGAGTCTGGCTCTTCAGTCAGTTCTAATCCTCCATAGTTAAGAGGGAAGGTTCTAACTACATTCCTTTGTACTATCATCAGCTACTTAAAGTGGCAAGAAACAATAGACTCTTTCTCTGCTTTCCTGGAAGGGTGGCTCTTGGACCCTTACTGAGTCTCTGAGTGACAACCAGGGCAGCCGTTCCAGCCTGACCGCCCCCCAGGTGCCCTGGGCAAGTCTAGAGGAATCCTGCCACCCAGCTCTTCCCTGCAGAACCATTAAGTGGCGTGAGCTTCTATCTTCCCCTTAACAAGAGTCCCCCAACCCTAGGTTATTTGGCATATACTCGGTCCATCACAGGACTCAACAAAGCATATAATGACTGTTTTTCCAAAATACCGGGGACTCCTCTTCCCCTGACAAACACACACCTTCTCCATTGCCAGGATGTTACTTATCCTTGTGTTTTGCTGAAGAGGGTTCTAACTGTGCAGGATACCTCACGCCCGAGATCTCTTCTCACACACCTGTTACTGATGTCTGAATCCTGAAATAATCACCCAGTGCTGACCAAGTCCCACTGCAATGGGCACTGAGAGGGGTCATTGAGAACTGTGGTATCTGAGGGTGTGGCTGCAGGGTGGCTTTGCCTCTCCTCCCATGAAGATTTGTGGGTCTACTTCCCCTCCCCTTGACTCTGGGTTGGCCTCTGTGACTGCCTTTGACCGACAGAACACAGTGGAAGTGGCCTTGCCCATCTCCTCTTCCAAGGTGGACCTTAAAAGATGTGCAGCTTCCACTTCTGTGCCTCTTAGAAGCCTGGGCTGTGGAAGAATTCTGACTACCCTGGGACCGCCATGCCGTGAGGAAGCCCAAGGTAGCCCTACAGAACTGCCCGGCTGAGCCCTGCCTGCATTCCTGACCCACGAAATCATGAGCAATAAAAGAGCTGTTGTTCTAAAGCACTAAATTATGGTGTAGTTGGTTAAGCAGAAACATAGCTAACCGAAACAGAGTATAAGAGGATTAGAGCACCAGACTCACAGTACAGGTGACATAATGGTGTCATTGAGCAATTGGGTCAATGAATGGTAAGGAAGAATGGTAAGGAAGTCTTCATAGCGGAGGGGGACCTGAAGGTTTGTAGGAGGGGATGGAGTTGGATGAGTGCAAGGACAGGATGTGGGGAGAGGAAATTCCACAAGATCCAGCTCCTCCACAGGCCTCTGGGAAAATGCCCTGAACACCCACCGGACTCCTCGTTTATTTCTACTGCAGCCACCTGACTGCAGAGAGCAAACCCGTAACTCTGGGACATCAGCCTGAGTTTGGCCCAAAGTAACCCATTACAAATAGAAGATTTCTCCAGAGTCCTGTTTTATCTCTCCAACTCCCATGAATTCTATATTGCATTCCATACTTTATTCATCCATATCTTAATATAAAAAATGTTTGAAATCACTTACCAGTTAGATTACTTAACTTCACCCTACCCCAACCAGTTCAAGGAAAATAGATACTCCAGGAAGAGGGGTCAAAATGAGACGTGAGCCTGTGTAGCCCCAGAACACACGTGCACCCCAAGGCAGGCGTCATAATCACACATCTTCAGTAGACAAATCTAGCCTCTGGCCTCCCCCTTCCTGTCTCATTCCCAGCTTTAAACTACCCCTAGGTTCACAAGGGGCCCAAATCAGGAGACACCCGGAGGACTCCCTCCAGATGTGGATTAAAAATTAAAGTCACCTGATGCTTTAGCTCTTTTCTATCTCTGATCCACCCTCCAGGTCAGCCACCCGTAGAGTGTTTGGAAAGCAACCTAGGGTGATTCTCAGCCTTTCCAACACACTGGAATGCTCCCCAAACTTCTTTTTCTTAGTTCACACACACACACACACTCACACACACACACACACTCTCTCTCTCTCTCTCTCTCTCTCACATCTATAGCCTGTGTAGATACGTTGACACTTGGAAGCAAAAGAGAGGAAAGCTTTTATTATTGTTTGCCATTTGAAAATGATTATCTAGCAGGATGATGTGTATTGAAGGAGACGGCCTGCAGTTAGCGTCCCAGGGAGAGCTCCCTTCCTAGACCTGGGTGAGCCTGCACTACCTCCCGGCTTCTCGACTGGGGACTACCTGGTGCCAGACTTGGATGCCGACCAACACAAATTAAAGGAATACACTGCCTCCTAGACAGGACGGGGACGCGGGAGAGCGAGAACGCTGAGAATTTTAAAGGGATCATCACCTCAGCAGGAGACCAAAAATCAGCCTCAGAAAGAGCAGCTATCCCAACAGATGGTCACCTCTAGTTCAGAAAGTCTTTGGTTCTGGGTTACCGCGTGATTCCAGATGCTGTCTCTCTCACACCCCACCACCCCCCCATCCCAGCCCAGGGCCTCCACCCCTCCCCACAACAACTACTCTCTCCTCTCAGTCCTTTCTGGAAATACAGCCGTGCCTTATTTAAAATCGTGAAGCCCTCGCACTGTTGGTGGGAATGTAAATTGTTACAGCCGCTATGGAGAACAGTATGGAGGTTCCCTAAAAAAACTAAAAATAGAACTACCATATGACCCAGCAATCCCACTGCTGGACATATATCCTGAGAAAACCATAATTCAAAAAGACACATGCACCCCATTGTTCACTGCAGCACTATTTACAGTAGCCAGGACATGGAAACAACCTAAACGTCCATCAACAGATGAACGCATAAAGAAGATGTGGTACATATATACAATGGAATATTACTCAGCCATAAAAAGGAACGAAATTGGGTCATTTGTAGAGATGTGGATGGACCTAGAGTCTGTCATACAGAGTGAAATAAGCCAGAAAGAGAAAAACAAATATCGTATATTAACACATATATGGGGAACCTAGAAAAATGGTACAGATGAACCTATTTGCAGGGCAGGAACAGAGACTCAGATGTGGAGAACAGACATGTGGACACAGCGGGGGAAGGGGAGGGTGGGAGGAATTGGGAGATTAGAATTGACATATATACACTACCATAGATAGCTAGTAAGAACCTGCTGTATAGCACAAGGAGCTCAGCTCGGTGCTCTGTGATGATCTAGATGTGTAGGATGCGGGGGTGGGAGGGAGGTCCAAGAGGGAGGGTATATATGCGTACATATAGCTGATTCACTTCGTTGTACAACAGAAACTAACACAACATTGTAAAGCAACTATACTCCAATTAAAAAAAAATTTTTTTTTAAAGGAAAATGAGAAAGGAAAGAAGAAAAGGAAATAAGTAAGGCACGCAGGCAGGAAGGAAGAAAGGATTCCTTTCAAGAATTGGACCTCTTTTCCCTGGGTTCCATGTTGTCATTTATCTTCATATTTTCTCTCATTTTGCTAAAGCTCATTCTGCAGTAACTAATGTATATGTATATTAAATCATCACATTGCACATCTTAAAAAAATCACATTGTACAACCTAAATATGTATAACTTTTATTTGTCAATCATACCTCTATAAACTTGGAGAAAAAATAAAATAAAATAAAATCGTGAAGCCCTAAAACGACACTCTGTGGGAAGGCAGTTAACCAACTTGTACTCAAAAATGAATCTAGAGGGACTTCCCTGGTGGCGCAGTGGTTAAGAATCCGCCTGCTAGTGCAGGGGACACGGCTTCAAGCCCTGGTCCGCGAAGATCCCACACGTCATGGACCAGCTAAGCCCGTGTGCCGCAACTACTGAGCCTGAGCTCTAGAGCCCGTGAGCCACAACTACTGAGCCTGCGCTCTAGAGCCCGTGAGCCACAACTACTGAGCCTGCGCTCTAGAGCCCGTGAGCCACAACTACCGAAGTCCGCACGCCTAGAGCCCGTGCTCCGCAGCAAGAGAAGCCACCGCAATGAGAAGCCCGCGCACCGCAACGAAGAGTAGCCCCCGCTCGCGGAAACTAGAGAAAGCCCGCGCGCAGCAGCAAAGACCCAACTCAGCCAAAAGTAAATAAATAAATAAATAAAATTTTAAAAAAAAAAGAATCTAGAGGTGGGAACAGGGAGTCAGGGCTTAATGGGTGCAAGGTGTCTGTTTGGGAGTGACAAGAATGCAGTGGTCATACAACGTGGAGAGTGTACTAAACGCTACTGGATTGTTCACTTTTAAAAATGGTTAATTTCATGCCATGTGAATTTCACCTCAATTTTTCTTTTAAAAAAAAGGATCTTCCAAGAAAGAGTAAATCCTTCTAGAATCCTATTAACCAGCCCACATTTGACTGGACCTCAGTCCCCTGAGGTGCTCATGGGAGGCTGTGGGGACGAAGCGGGACCCACATTATCCGATGGTTTCACGTCCTGGCAGGACAAGAGCTTCAGAGGCTCCCAGGACAGAGAGAAAATGAAATCAGCAAGCTACCCCATAGGCTAAAATTAACTGACCCTATCTATGACCTGGACTTGGCAAGGGACTGAACTTCTCTCTTGTTCCTCCTCTGTGAGCCCAAACGTGTCTTATGAGACTACCAAGAGGGGCCCATAAAAGTGATGATAAACTCAGGCCAAATCTGGGGGGGGGGGCTATATATTTGGCTCCTATAACTTCATTTCTTTCTCTGCTACCAGCAAGCAGTCTCCAGGAAGTCCCCATGTCAGGCGATGCAGAATTTTTCTTAATATATGATTTTCATCTTCAACATCCCTGGCCAGTTCAAAATAAAGAGAAGAGAGGATGCTGGGAGCATGTCCCCCACAAATTTTAAAAAGAAAATGAAAGAGGTCTTGTACTCCAACAAGTCGATGTGATACTTAGAAAAGAATCCTTTTGGCCGAAGAATATTTTTACTTCGTGTGTCTATATAAGTAGGCTTTTTTTTTTTTAATAGAAAGCACATCACTAGTGTCTAAAACCAAACGTGGTTTTGATTGAACCAGACTTACGTTTATATCTGAAGCTCATTGGCTAACAATAGAACTGGCTTTCCCATTTGCCAACATCAATGTTGACCTGTTTTCACCTAAATTTTATAGTTGTCAGAAAAAGAAACTGTGCGCTAGTCAGTGGCATACCCTGGCCTTTCTCAGCCACACTTGCTTGCATTTTTTGCAGCTCCTTTAAATTCCCCTTGTCACAAATACTAACAATAAGGTCAAGTATTTCAGTAAGAAATATTGAATTATTATCCAACTTTGTCAAACAGCCAAGAGCCTACGAAAGCTAACCACGAACTGTAGAAGGGCGGATTAACCTCAGGCCTCCCCACCCTGCCTCCATGGCTCGAGGAAGGATTTTTGGAACCAGGGGGGCACCGGGAGGGTTGGGGGGAATGGGAAAGGGATGGCTCACAATCACGTCCCAGCCCCCATCCCTCGGGAGTGTCCTGTTGCTCTCGTTTGCTGCTGCAAAGAGCCAGCTTTGATTTTTCTTGGAGAGGGTTCCAGGCACCCTAACATCTCAGTCATGCCAACAGCACGAGGCTGCCCAGCTCTCCTGATCCCCTGGCCGTATCCCTGTCCATCAAGGTTAATTTCTATGACAACATAAACTTCATTGCGTAGCCAATAAACTCAAACCTGATGGAACTTGATGTGGCCAGGACGGAGAATGACGAACGGGCAAGATGTCAGGGCTGGAAATAGAACTCGCTTCACCAGCCAGTGGTTTGGGAGGCATAGAGATGGATTTATGTGTGTGTGCATGTGTTTTATTTGCTCTAATAACTGTAATAGATTTCCATTAATCAATAAACTGCCTCTTGCAGAGACAGGAATAAAATGCAAGGCCCCTGACATAAGCTTCAGGTAGAACCAGGACTCTCTCCCTCATTTTCACTGTAGCCCATAGCAGCTAAGAGCACGGATCTCCTATCACCTCAAGGAATCTGGGCAGGGCAGGTTTCTTGGGCAAGAGAGAGAGAGAGAGAGAGAGAGAGAGAAGAATGAGGATTGGCTTTCAACTGGACAAGAAAGAGATTAGCCTGCAGGAAGGCAGCAGCCCCAGGACGAGATGTCAAAAAAATCGTCCCAAGGAAATTTCCTGCTCTTTGAGCAGGGTGTGTGGCTTTGGAAGGAAGGTTTTAGTGGTTCCAAAAAACCTTCCTTGAAATGCAAATACACTGACTCCTCAAAGGTGAGGGTCGGGACAGTTTTGTTTTATAAAAGAGGATGTCCACAGCGCAGGGGTAACTGGTGTGGGCTCGGAGAGAGATGCGGGGTCCATGGGAGGTCCTTCAGGGGCATGGCAGGCCTCCAAAAGAGGGGTCTGGAGGATTGGGTAGAGAAGACCCCAAAATACGGTTTTAAAGTTTTACGCAGGGTCGGTCATGAGCATAACTCTCGAGAAGTTCTTTGACTGTGTCTCATCCAGAGCGTCAACATCTCCCAACCATTTATACTTGTCACGCCACTGCATGCTGAAGGGTCCGACGTGCCAAATCATCCCTCCCTTTCTCATCAAGACTCCGGTCCACTTGGTAGTAGAGGTTGAACAAGCAATCAGATAAAATGTATCTATACTTTGTCCTGAAAATTTGATATTTTGTGCTGTCACCCCTCGACATTTTTATAGTGGTACTTTCTTTTGTTAAACATTAAGATCGCACGTTTTTTTCTTCATGTTGTATATTTTGATAACATAGGTATCTCCTCTGGTTTTTGATGATCTGATATTGAATCTGGTTTCTGAAGTGGGACTCGTCTCCCACAGAGGTTCTGATACCGCTCATCCCACCCCCCTCACTCTAACGCCTGTGAGAATCCCTCTTGCCCATCCTATCGGTGGAAGTGTGATTTGGAATGCTACTGAAGGCCACGAGCTGGGGGCAGCCGTCTCGCCCTCTTTTTCTCTCTGGAGAGTTGTCCGTGGGATCTCCATGGTGGGGATCCATCTGCTGCCAGGTACCACACTGCAGGGTGGACGTGGGGCTGACACGAGCTCAGCTGCAGACCCAGAATGGCGAGGAATTACTCAGCCTTCCAGATCCAGCTCAAGTGTCATCTTCCTGCTGTGCCCAGGAGCTGCTGCCTGAATGGGGCTCCTCTACCCTTGGTTCACATCACTGTTGTGGCACTGCTATGCCATGTTGTCACTTACAGCTTTATTTTTCTGTCTCTCTGAGCAGATGGTGAGTTTCTTGAGGGCATGGGGTATGTTTCATTCACTGCCATTCCCATCATTTCTAAGAAGTGTTTTTACATCAGTGTTTACTGAATGAATAAAAATGCAGCCCTTCCCTCAAGGTCAGATGAGAATTGGGGATTGTGAAGCAAACAATGACAGCTATTCTCTCAAGCAAGGGATAGGGTAAAGCTACACATTCTTCCTCTTCTTAGCCCTCCACCTCCTTCCACCCTGTAAATGGCTTTGCACTTGTGTCTGATAATCAAGGGGAACAATAAGTCTGTGTCTATGATTAAACAGGCATCAGATGATTAATCACGTTCTAAGTTTTGTGTGATAGCACTACACCTAGTACCTGTGTCTTCCATCCTTGCCCCACTAGAACGGTTTTCTTCTTGCATCTTTAAAATTGAAGAGATCTTGGTGATAGGTAACTCAGATAGTAAGTAGATAAAAGGTAAAATTGAGATGGAAAATCTTTTTTCAAGATTAGCTGTCATGTACCATTTGTTTAGATGGCTAGGATGTCGTGTTAATGAAGTCCAGAGTGTGGCCTCGTCTCTATAGCCAGAGCATGAAAGAGCGAATAGAAAGACCTTGCACCACGACAAGGTCATGACATCTACCCTTAGCACTGAGGACAAGGGGGCCTAGGGACATCGGCTTGAACCATGTTGCCAACAGATAGATCATCTTTATCCAGGAAGGAATGACAGTGATACTCTTAGACTGACGTTCTCACTAAGTCAGACCTGGGAGCTTTATCTATGATTTTAATGACGTCATACATAGCAGGTCTTTTTCAATAAGGTGAGCTGGAGTATGGTATGTTGGAAATTCGTATGTTGGAAATTAATTCACATGAGTAGAAGAAATTTTTAACAGAATCAGTATGAGTTTATAAAAAATGGAAATAGGTTCATAAAAAGTACAAAAGTAAAGAAGTGCTTAATGAAAAGACAACACAGAAGAAGCTACTCTTATAAAGGAAGGAAATGTCTCTTCCTGTGAATGAGTATGAGAATGGCTTGGAAGTAGATTCCAACCCTTCACGTCCCCTCATCTGTCTACAGGGTGATCCTGCGTAAGTGATTTGACCTCTCTGGGGTTTCATTTACTAATCCTCTACAAACTGGCCATTTTTACCAATTCTGTGAGAAACAATGGACCTCGTTCTCTCTCTTAATGCTAGGCAGACTCTACCTGCCTCTTAAAACTCCCCATAATTTCTCCATTCTAAAAGCTACTCCAAATCTATAGGTAAGAGTTGCTGCATGGAACCTTAGCATACCATCTAGAAGGTAATATATCACTGCCCACATTTAAGGAGAAGGTCAAGAGAGGTTAAGTGGCTTGTTCAAGGTCACACATTTAGTTGGTAGGGATCTGGAACCCAGATCATTTTGCCACTAACTGCTTTCCCCCTTTCTTTCTTTTTTTTTTTTTTTTGAATTAATTAATTTATTTTTTGGCCACGACGCATGACATATGGGATCTTAGTTCCCCGACCAGGGATTGAACCCGTGCCCCCGGCAGTGGAAGCGCAGAGTCCTAACCACTGGACCGCCAGGGAATTCCCTCTGCTTCCCTCTTTCAATATACCACTCAACCCCTTAATGCAGAGTTGGCTGCATGACTGTGACAACAAGAAAGAGAAAATAGAAGACCAGCTTTCCCCCTCTGATTATATGAAAATCATCCACTTTTTCAACACCAAGCCTCCCATATACTGTGGTAGAAATGAAGGGCTTGTATGACTAAATATAGATGCCAAGTATCTCACAAATACTTGAGTGTTTCAGGAAATGAAAAATAGAAAATGAAATTGGCTATAAGCAGAAATCAAAACTATCCAAATTGTCTCTAGAAACTAATCACTAACTTTTTAATCTCTGTTTTGGGCAACCTGAAACATTCATGAATTCGCTTAAATAAAGAATGGCATGACAAACACCTCTTACTGGGATGGATTAAGTTGAATAGAGACGCTTTCCAAGGTGCTTTGTAATGGTGCTTTTTTAAGCCTTCCACCATACTGCTCTGCCTAGAGTAGGTGTTCAATAAATATTTTCAGAAAGAAGAAAGAAAAGAAGGCAGAGAGAGTGAGAGGGAGAGAGGTCATTTCTGTTCTCTTGGGATTTCAGGAAAATGGGATATTAATTCCATATAAAGTAGACGTAAGGAAATAGTCTATAAAATGCTTTAAAACAGTTGGAGAGAAGCCTACTTGTTCAGTTAAAGAGATTTAAATGATTTAGGGCAGAGGACACCGGCGCCCCATTCCCAGGCTCCTCCAGGCCGCTGCACAAGTACACAAAGCCGTGCACACACCAGGTATCCCATCTCAGGCCTGGGGCCTCCAGGATCAGCTCTCTCCAGTGCACAGCACTGCCTCTTAGTGATGCATTTCAGAAATGGGGGATCTAGGTGCTGCCCCTTCATCAGGTGGTAAGAAGGATCCCAGGGCCACTCTTGGAAACGAAAGAGCTGAAGTTGACAGGAATTTCTTGGCTTGGGCCTTTCTCTTCTAAGATGAGGTCAATGCTGCCAAATTAGGTTCATTAATACCTTTTGCAGTAACAAAATTAACATGAAACTCAACACACCTAAATGGAAAACCTTGGAAGAGATTACAGACTGGGGACTGAGGTTGGGGTAGGGTCAACATTTCTGTTCTGAATGTGCCTGTGTGTTTTAAATTTATAGTTTATGTGATGTGATGTCTCTGAGTTCCTACAGGGAAGAACCCATGGTAAACCAATTGCCAAACTTAGCCACGATGTTCGGTAGAAAATTAGTTTATAAAATATGTAGAAAAATATTACTTTCAAAGAGCAACATTTTTTTAAATGTTAAAAGAATATTTTTTAAAAAGCATTCCACTTGGGGCTCCAGCTCTATTGTGATTCAAGCTATTTGGAAACCTTATTGACTCATTTTAAGAGAATCATCTTAGTTATTATGAGTAACGATAATAGGTCCCATCAGTTTTATACTTACTATGCTGTGGACACTTTGCTAGGCTTCCTCATATCTCATTGACTCATTTACTTTCTCCATTATACAGATGATAAAGGAGATTGTGTCTAAAGTTTTAGCTTAGGAATATAGTCTCTGGAATCAGGCAGATCTAGGCTTGAGTCTTAATGGCTGTGTAACTTGGGCAAGTCTGAGCCTCAGTTTCTTCATCAGTAAAATGCGGATAAAACCAATACTACCTTCTTCATAGGTTGCTGAGAAGATTGAGATAAGTCATGTGAAACATTCAGCCAAGTGCCAAGGGCATAGTCCAGTGTGCCATGAAAATTAAATGGTGTTAAGTATTATTATTATTATTATTTGATCACATTACCAGTACCAAATACAACTTTTCCCCAAGAGGAAATTAAAACAATGGCCATCAGTGCCATCCCAAGAGGGGAAGGAGGTAAATCATCTCCTGTCTCCACTCCTTTCTCCCCGGGATGTTCGTATTAGTGAGATGAGGGCCAAGCAAACTTCAAGGACAGCTACAGAGGACGAAAATTGTTGCTGGGGTGTCTTTTGTGCATTGCAGGGGAGGGAGCGGCAAGCAGGAAAAGGAAGGACCAGGGTTTAGGAGGATGATGGGAAGAAGAAAGGCCATAAGGAGGACTTTTTGGACCTGATTACCGGTACGAGCCTCTCTACCTGCTCCTAACGTCCCTTCCTTCTCTCACTCCTGCAAGCCCCAAGGAGAGACTGTCAGGGAGTACCAGGCACCCCTGCTCTCTGGGAAGCAACTTCTGGGTGGCATGAGCCGGCAGCAGTGTGCAGCCTTGCCCCACAGAGCCCCACAGCGGCTCTGGCAGCTCCCTGGGAAAGAAGAAAGCAGCGTCTTACATGTGTGGCGTATTCTAAAACAAAATAAGAACTGCGAGATTTGATGAACTCTGACAGGGGGAAGAAGGGAGCGAAAAAGATGGAACAAAGATGCCATTTTAAAATTATTGGCTTGGGTTCAGGATTTCACTATTTTCTATGGCAAGGAGCAAGTAAAAAAAATCCCTCCTATTGATGAGTATTTTTTTATAGTCGGTGAAAGCCAAAGGGCTCGGGGCTTCCGACTATTCCCTCCTGGGGCACCTGGGAGCCGGTCCTCTGGATAACTCAGGAAAGAGCTGGACGGACAGCAGGCAGGAGACTCAGAGGCCCCCAGCAAGCAGCATGAAGGAGGCACGGGTGCAGGAGGACAGACTGTGTTTTCAGCTAGGATTCTGTGATCTTCCTGCCAAACGGGGGTTTACAAAGCAAAAACCTCCAGAGAATTCTCATACTTTCTGGCTTATTCTCCTGGTGTTCATCTTAACAGGAATCAGCTGTTTGCCTTCTCACTTCTCCAGCATGTTGCCGAGGAGAATTTAGCATCTGGTCTGGCTATTATTAAAAACAAGAACATCCTGCTCCGTTGGGAGAACAGCACCACTGGCAAGAAAAGGACAGAGATATTTGCATTCAGGATTCCAAAGATGGGTTTCGGTTCAATATCTGCTCTCCCTCCTCCCCACCCCCCCTCCCCACCCAGGCTTTCATGTTAAAATTTCCCAATGCATCTGTCATTTGCATCGTGGTCTCCTCTTTCTGAAACAGAGAGATGGAGTGTACTTTTTCCTTTCACTGGGAGGCAGGAATCACTGGAGTTGTTCGAACACTGACCCGCTCCTGCTGTGTGATAAAGTTGAACTACCAGAGGAAATTTTTTTTTTTTTTTTTTTTTTTTTTACAACTGCGGAAATGAAAAAGTAAACAAGACTGGGGCTGCATCGGTATTCAGGCTCCAGCTTTTTTGTTGTTGTTTTTGTCTTTTGCTTTTTTTAAGCATTGGGCTAGGAGCCTGAAGGAACCGTATAATATGAAAAACCCTGAGAGGTTTTATTAGCCAATAAAAAAAAAACTGAGTTCCCATTAACCACTTAACTCCTTGCTAAAGTTCCGCCCTTTCTTCCCTCCTGGATCCTTCTCTCCCTCTGATGCCGGTGAAGAATAGAAATTTGGCCCATCGGTCTCTCCCCGCACAATCTGAGTTCCCAGTGTGTCCCAGAAGTTGTGGTGGAGAAGTACATTCAGTAATTATCTCTGCATTTCTCATCTGTAAAACCACTAATAAGATCTTGATAAGGAGTCAGATTTTCTATGCCCCCAAATCCACACCCAGAAAGACTCCCTGAGCACACTGCTAAAAGGAGAAAGGTCATCGTGATTTTCAAGATTTCAATACTAAATGACTGTTAGAGAAAAACAGAATCGGGCTAAGACATTGCTGGAATATGTCATGATTCTCACAAAAGGCTCCTCTCGTTTCAGGGCAGAAGAATAGAGAGAAACTCACAGAGAAACAGAAAGTGAAACTGGCCAGAGTTGTTACACTGTCAGCGATGGATGCAGTTATAAAAAAAATAAATGACCTAATTTAGGAAGGAAAGGATGTCCAAGGAGATTTAAATCATAAAACCGTTGTATTAAGGCTCCCGCGATTACACATGTCATGCGGTTTTGTGTGTTTGCTTTTGCTGTTTTTAAATAAGACATTTGCACATTTACATCAATCCATCATCCGATTGCATTTTGGGAGTTCCTGGTACCCTCAGCTCTCAAAGACCCCCTTCAGCTCTGCCACTGTATCCTGTATCTCCTAACTCCACTGATCCCACTCTATCTTCCTTCCATCCCCGCATCTGGGCTACCTCTGGTACTTTGGGTTCTCCAGTAGAAATGTCCCAAGGCAGAAGGAGTACAGGGCCACATGAGACCTCGTTGCAATTTTGTGTTCTGGTCTCATTTAGTGTTGTGAAGACAAAACTAGTTCTTGAAGGGCTTGTGTGGAAGAACTTTTGCTCATCCCCATCCCTCCCCCCTCCTATTTTTTTAGCATTTTGCTAGATGGTCTTGGTTTCTCTATAAGGATGACAGGTTGGGGGGTGGGGGGCAGGGGTGGGACTCTTTCCATCGTATCGGCTGTGGAGTGGCACAGAAAGACCTGGGACAAAAAGACAGCAATCATGACGTGAGCTACCTTTGCAATGCTAAAACATAAAGCAGGTTTTCCAGAAAACCCCACTGAGCGGTCAGACATCATTGCAACAAGATAATAAGCAAATGAAATTAAAATAAATTTTAGTAAAAGTTCAGTGAGTTTCCAGAAACTTGATCCTTCTGCTTTCCAACTGGTTGAGCATGTCTGTCCAGGACAGCAGGGCCGGTTGAATCACAAAACGCTTGTGAATAAATGCGTTACAAAAATGAATAATAACCCTTCTTAGATGTTCATGTCACCGTGCTCCTGACATCTCAGGGAGGCGTCCAGTGTCCCCTGTCCCTTCTAAATAACCTATTTGAAGAAGAGTAATTGCTTGTGGGATGGTGTGTTTTTTTGCAGAATTTTAGGCAAATAAATGCTGTGTCAAGGGGTATCTGTGTGTGTGCTGAGCTTCGTCTTTCCCTCAAGGTTGCTCTGGCACCTCTTCCCATCCCTCCACCCTCCTCCCTCCCCGCCTCCCTCCCTTCAGGTGTGCGTGCACCCATCACACACACACACATACATACACACACACACACACACAAACGCCCCTTAGTATACTGCCCTTTACATCTTCAGTGGATCCTTTGCCAAATTTTGATGAATTACTTTTTAAAAAATGTCATTTCCAAGGCCTCCCGACTGAATGCTATGAAGCCCCAGGGGAGCCACACAGAAGCTGGAGGAGGAGGGAGATGCCCTCGCCTTTGCTCAGAGCTCATAATTTAAATGAGAGCCATCCATGTATTGGTTACTAGCTGGCCTTACTTAAGCATCTTCTGCAGACCCAAGGAGAGAGCCCAGGAAGGAAGAGCAGAGGTGGTGGAGCAGGGATTGGAGTAGCCCGGTGCCCCCAGCACCAGGGAGCAACCAGCTGTCACCCACATGTCCTCTGCACCAACACCCGGACAGCTCAGGCATCCGTCGAAGGATCCTTCCCGAGCCCTTCGGACTCGATTCGAGGAGCAAATGCGTGTGTTTGCCTGGGGTCTCGCAGGAGAGCTGGCCCGCGCTCACTGAAACAGAGGAAGTCAGTTGTCCCCAGAAAAACTTACAGCCTGTAAGATAGCGATCTTATCATACCACCCGCCCCTCCCCTCCCCACCCCACCCCCACCAAAAAAACCCTGTTTCCTAGGACAGGTCTCTAAAATGGCTTTAAGTGATTGGGTCAGAGATTGAAACTGGATTGCCCACTGTTAACCTGATCATCTAGGTAGGGTTGTTTGCTTACATCAGACCAGCCGGTACCTGCATTTGCACCCTGGCTCTTGGCCGGGTCAGTGCAATGAACCACCCGCTTCCAGAGGGGATGAAAAATCAACACGCGCAGATCTGTGGGCCCCGCCCTCCCTGTGAACAAGGGCTTCCTCTACCTCCTCCCTGGCCTTTTCAGACTGTTCTCAAATCCCATAAACATAAACATGTGGCTCTTCAACCGCATCTGTAGATAATAACTTCAGGGGGCTTCCTGTTTACACGGCAATACCCATTTCCCAGCCAAATAAACTCTGCGACAGAGAGCTGAGGTGTTTATGGGGCCAGTCTCGGCCGGGATCGAGTTAACAGGAAACACCCACTCTCCAAGAAATGTCTGATGATTAAATATTTGTGGGGCAGGGGGCACAAAGGGTCAAAAACACTGGAGAAATTGCTTTCTTCTTCCGCCTGTCGTTTCCAGTGAGAAACAGAAGCGGCCATGATAAATACAGCCCAGCCGGCCAGGCCTAGCAAAGCCCCACAGCCGTGCTGTTCGCTGGCTGCAGGGCCCGTGAAGCGGGGAAGATGGAGGAAGTGCAGACTGGAGAGTCAGGGGCCTCTGTCCCAACACATACAGCCCTCAGGGTGCCATCAGGTGGAGGGACGGGGCAGGCAGATGGGCATCCAGCCCCCGGGAAGTCCCTCAGTCTCCTATCTGGCCGTCCTGTTTCAATGAGCAACGTATTCTCGCACCAGCTCTGTCCAGAAAGCCTACGAAGTGAGAGCCTTTAGCCCAGTCATTCTTAATCGGGGCGATTTTGCCCCCCCAGGGAGCACCTGGCAACGTCTGGAGACATTTTTCATTGTCGCGACTGGGCAGACGCTACAGGCATGTAGCAGGTAGAAGCCAGGCACGCTGCTAAACACCCTCCAATGCACAGGACAGTCCTCCCTGCACACACGCCGAAGAATTATCCAGCCTGAAACGTCAGTAGCGCCAAGGTCTAGCCCAGTGCCTTTCCGTAAACCAAGAAACTGAGACCCCGAGGAGGAGAGTGATTTGCTGCTGCGGGATAAAGCTGGAGAGGCCGAGAAGGCCACCATGCCCACCTCCCGTGCAGTGCCTTTTAAAGCCACACAGATGTTTAATTTAAAAGGATAAATAAATATACATCCTCAAAGAGTTGCAAACAAGTTCCCTGGCCTAAGTTCACCCAAGTGCTTTTAGGATGTCTCCCAGGCTTAGAAATGAGCTGTTTCCAAGATCTCTCAGAAAACAGTGCCAAAGGGGTAAGAATGAGCAGATCTAAAAGGCAGCCTCTAACTCCTAGCGTGATGTGGGCCCCCCCCGCCAGTGACTGTGCTTGTCGGCACCGAGGTTTCCCCGTCCCTCTCTAGAACTGTGATAAGCCAAGGCATACGGACAGCATGGGACAGGACGGAAAGAAAGCAACCGCTCTACCCCAGGCCCTCGACCTTCTCGCAGGGGAGGGACTTACCAAAAATAAACAGTGGCCCAGAAAAAACGTCTCCAAACTAGAGTTAACCTCACTAGTAGTAGAATTTTTCTGAGGCTAGAGCTCTCCAGGCCAAGGTCCGTTTTCACTCATCCTTGTCTTTGGTTGACTTTCTGTTTAAGAACCCAAAAGAGATGTCAGAAGGAAAACAGACTACCCCCTACGGCTGGGCTGCTTGAGCTCTTGTGACTACAGTCAAGGGTTCACTTGTCGGCCCCGTTCATGTGCCCAGAGATTCGCATCATGGAACCATCGAGGCTGCTGTCTTTCTACCCTGACTCGTCCCCTGGTTGGAATAAGGGGCTTTACCCAAGGATGGGGTGAGTACTCCTTCCTTCAGACAACAGGCTGATAAGGAAGTGAGCATACTGCTAGATTCTTCACCCACCCCTCTCTAGGGGTAGGACAAAACAAGAACCCAGCGCTTACCAAGACGGTTTTCCTCTCACCAGTAACATAGGATCTCTGCTCTCATCCAGCCCTGGCAAGTCCTACGACCAATAAGTGCCCAGGTGTAGGCAGGAGTAGGCGTCAGACTAGAGAAGAAACCGCGGATGAGAAAAGACCCAGTGTACACACATAACAAAACCAAAAAAGCCATTTTATTGAAAATTAAATTCAAACTTCAAATTAATATTACAATCATGAGAAAAATGCCAAATAATTCAATTTACAGTTGCAACATACAATACAAATAGTCCCTTTGAAGTTAAGAGTAAACTCATCCACAATCATGACCTGTGGCACAAAGCAGAATTTGTACAATATGTGCACGGAAAGCAAATCTTGGGCAACAGCGACTGGAAAAAAATAAAAATGAAAAAGCTTGTATTTACACAAAATGCTACAAATATTTTTGTTCCACAGAAATCTAAGAATGGTAAAGCATATCCAAAAAAAATGGAATTTTATTCAAAATACCTAAGAAATTACTGTAAGTTATGGTTTTGGCTGATATACTTCAAAGTACTGCATGAAGAAGCAAACAGTTATTTGTAAACATGAAGTAAACAAACATCTAAAAAATTCTCACATAGAAAATATGTTTCAAATGTGTTATCTTTTTAAGAACAACAAATTCAAGGTTTGGAAGAGTCGTCTTTTATTTATTTTATTTATTATGGTTCTTTCGAATGTCATAGGTATAATTATTGTTTTTGCTAATGCTTTGTGTTTCCATGTATTCACCTAGACTCTGAGTCAGTCCCTTTCCTGGGAATGGAGGGAACTCTTTCAGCCAGCACACACATCTCTTCCCCTCTGAATCTGCAATGGACGGGCCCCAATGGTGTACAGTTCTCTGCTCACTTTTAAAAGGCCCTGGTGGGGGTAAGACGGCCTGAAGAGCGAACCACAGCTGATACTGTTGAGTCTTTCAGTTCCAACCTGGATGTCATTTCACAAAAAAAAAACTAAAGCTTCGGTACCTGTTCTGGAACTCTGACATAGGTTAGAACAGGTTAAAAAAGTGGCTGTATTGGTCACACTGTAAACCATGCTTTTTTAATCTGAAGGAAGTAGAGTGCTGGCTAGTTCATGGTTCCACAGTAGCAGTAAGGCTTTGCTTTGGTCTTGAAATCACAAATCATACACGTGACCCAGTGCAAATTAAGGATTTGGTTAAAAAAAAAAAAAAAAAAAGAAAAAGAAAAATTTAACCCCCGGGCTAAAAAAGGGCTGAATTTGATCTAAGAAATGTAAATTACCCCATTGGAATGGTTTGAGTGAGGGGAGAAGGAAGAAGTGCTTGAATTTTTCCCAAGGAAAAAAAAGAAAACTTTTAAAGTGTTTCTGGGTTGCTGCCTGCAGCCACTATACTAACATTTCAACACAAAAGCATCCCTCAAGTCACTTAGTATGTGTACTGTAAACTTAAAAAAGCCCTTTCAACATTAAAAAAAAGAATGTACAGATATAGTACCTTTTTTATTAAATAGGGTACAGCTGGCACTGGCAGTAACATTTTTTCTGTCAATTAATTAAGATCGAAATGTGTAACCAGACACTGGCTTTTTTAAGTGCTACTGAAACAAACACACATATTTTACACTTACAAATAAATGGACAGTGGCTTGCTTCAAGCTACCACACACAAATAATAAATAGTATCAATTACTACTTCCATCTTCAGTAATAGAAAAGTGGCTTATTTATCTAAGCATACTTGGTATACAACCTTTAGAAGGCAAAGTGTTTTGTTTTGGTTGGGCTTGGTTTTCCCCTCGATCTTTATTAGGAGGAGTCAGGGTGAATTCCCAGGCGAGGAGCACAGGTCCAATGCCCAACGAGCCGTCCCAAGATGCTTGGTGCTCTATGAGGTGGGCTGGACGATGGATGACGGGGGAGCAAGGGGCCTCTGGGGCTGGAGGCAAATCTCTATAAGGTTCTGCCTGGGGGCGGGCACAAGCTTTAAATGAAGGGGCCCTGACCTGTGGGGGAGGTGGGTGGGGATCTGCCTGGTAGGGTCGTGAAGTGGTCCTGGCTTGGCTCAAGGATCCACACTTGAGAATCTGCCACGTGGCCGCCAGGAGTGGTCAAAGTGCATCCGACAGGAGGGCTTCGGCTCAAATTCATACGCAGTAGTAGACACCAAATTCCACCTAGCTTTGCCTTCCCTTCGCCCCCCCATGGTGAGAAATATGAATATCAGAGGCTGTATTCTGGGTCCCCACTGCCTGTATGTTCTCAGATCAGCTGCCTGCTGGAACCTGCCTGCTCCTTCAGACGACCCTGCTCCCGGAAGACAAGGACTTAACTCTGCTCCTTTAAATGCAAATTCTGTGGGAAGCTGCCAGTGGGCCCCGGGCTAAGGCAGATTTGGGTTCCCCTGACTTACTGTTTGGTAAGGCGTTTTGGGTAACGCTCCCTGGGGCAGTTTTGCTTTCCTGTACCGTGTGTATCACGACTGATCCTTCAGCCACATGTGTGGCTTTAAGCTGACTACGTCTTCACTGGTGATGTCGAGTTTTGCTTTAACTATGAAACCACAGAACATTGTTCTGCAGTTCAAGGATTCACTTGTGCTTGTCTTTTTAATATGACAAGAGTCATCATTATTTCAAAGAAATTAGGAAACCACATCACTCCAGCATTTCATGCCGACAAAGCGCAACGTAAGTGATAAAGGACTAAGGGTTGCTTTTTTTAAATCTCTGATTATTGCTTTTTAAAAGGCAAAGCTGTGTTAGAGGCAATCAAAGATCTGAAAAGAACTAAACATAACATTTCCTTCATACATCACAAAAACAAGCTACATCTAAAATATTTGGAGATGGAAGTATTTTTTAAAATCACATTGTGTCTGGATGAACTGAAATTGCTTAGCAATATTTCAGATATGGCTCTAGCCCACTGAAGAAATTTGTTATTTAATAAAGAGCACTTTTAGAGACCGAAGTCAACATATCAATACACTAAGAAATGTTTCAAGGGTCCAAATGTCATTAAATAATTATAAATATATCTTTAAAGTTATATGACCATTCACGTTAGCAAGTTACCTCAGATTTTACACATATTCATAATTTAAAAAAAAAAAAGAAGACAAATAACACACAGCCAAACGCAAACACTATCTCTACCATTATGGCTATAATAAGGTATTGCCATTTTCAGTTTTGCATAAAAGAAGAAGGGGTTAGGTGGGAAGGGGGCAGTCCGGGATCGGATTTCTTTTTGGTTAAATGGGAAAAGGAAAAAAAAAAAAGTATAAAAAGGTAAAATAAAGTAATCTATCCTGATCGGTACTTTCTGAAGTCACTTTCTTAAAGTAGGAAAAAATTAAAATAAAAAACAACTGAACCAAACAGTTCAAATGAGTACTTGCAGCAAGTGTGAAAGCCAACGTTTGGAACAGTTACTCTGAATGGATGGCACGGGGATGGAAGCGTTCTTTCTGCCCCTCTTCCCTTCGTGGGCACCTGGCCCGGCTGTGTCAGCGGGTCTGCCGAGGGCACTGGTCCACACACAGCGGCACCGTGGGGGAGTGTGGTGTCAAAGCACAGGGGACAAGCGTCTCTGCTCTTCCTCCTGAACTTGGGAGTCCCCCTCTCTGAACTGGCATCTGAACAGGTTACTGAGGATAACAGACCAAATGACAACAGCAACAGAAGTACCTTTTCTCCTTTGTTTGCTCGCAAAGGCACATGTTTAAATAGAGAATGATCTGAAATCTGATTAGGATTGTCTCTCTCGGGCCTCTTGCTTCTCAAGAGCTACCCTCTGAGGGTTGCAAGATCATGACAGAGTGAGTGAATGCCAAAAAAAAAACCTTCTAAAAAATAGGCACTTTGTAGATAGGCTAGTTGATATACATATATATGCACTCTCTATATATGTATATGTCGATACATTTGGGACGTGGCTCCCAGAGACCGCTGGGCCACTGCTGAGGAAGTTTCAATAGGGCCGCCAAACAGATTCATCCATTCTGCCACTAGAATTCAAAACGGTGGGGGAACTGCTGTGGCTTCCGTCGGCGTCAACGCCATCGCTCTGGTTAGGCAGGTTTGGGTTTAAGAGCGTGCTGCCGTTCGAGGTGGTGGTGCACGGCGGTAGCATTCTGGAAGGAGACCGGTCCCCCCCGGGCACCACGGGGAACTGATAGGATCCTGACGAGGTGCCATAGTAGAGATATGGAGTGCTGCTGGTCTGGAAGGGTCCGCTCTGGCTTTGGGAGGAGCCGGGGTAGGGTGGTGGCAGGTAGGTGTGGTAGTGAGTGGTGGCGGACATACCGAGGGACATGCCTGAGGTGACTGGCGGGGTATAAGTAAAGGTGGCTGGATAGTGCATTCGTGGGTTGGAGAAGCGGCTCTCAGTGAGGGATGAAATGCTTGAGAACTGCCTGGGGTCTGAAAAAGGGCCCAGTTCTGAAGCACCTAAAAATTACAACAGAAGATGGGGGGGGGGGGAAACATCTGTAAATAGCAGTTAAAATCATGAAAGAATTTATTTTTTTACAAGAAAAAAAAAAGAAAACTTTAGCTTTCCCCCAAAGGAACAGCAAGCCACAAACAGACTTTCAAATGCACCGGTCACTACACAGACTTCTGGGGTTTTTCTGTTTGTTTGTTTTTTCACTTTACAGTCTTAGCGGCATTTAGCCTCAAGTTCTTCACCCCCAGAGAATCCCAAAGGGCTTTAAAAACCCAAATGTGTGCTAGGTCGTGTGTGTAAACCAACCCAACACTCTAATCAGACAGATTCACTCACCAGACTGTAAGACTGAATCCTCATTGATTTTTTTTCCCTCTCTTTTTGTTCCTTGTTGTACCTCAGATATTTGAAAGTGACCTTTTTACTAAGTCGGACACGTTTCTTTTTCTCAATCCAATATAAAGAAAATTCCAAAGTGATCCGTTTTGTTATTGGTACTCTTAGCAGGGCCCCTTCGTCAATGAGGGAACGTCAAAAAGATACCCTAGCATGGGCCTATCACTTCAACTCTTAAAATAATGTGAAATCCTGTTTTATTCCTCATCTTGGTAACAGATTTCAAAAAAAAAATCAAACTAGATTTCAATGTTTTCTGGAACTATCTTACTTATCTGGGGCTGTATAGGGAGTGTCTGACCCTTAGAAATTCTCCCAAGGGTCATAAACTAGCAGGTTTTGAAAGTGAGTGGGGGGAAGGCTTGGTACCTGGGAATCACTGCATTTCAAGTCTTGATGGGAGAAGTAGGACCTGATTAAGGCCATGTGCCAACAGCAGCTTTGGGGAAAGGCTCGCTGGTAGAGGAGATAAAACAGGAGGGCACCTCACCATCCACCTTCCGGACCCCTGTACCACATCCTACAGAATTAGCTTCAGGCCAGTTTGAACTGGGAACCTGAAGCAAAGACAGTTTTCCTCTAAAATGTAAAGTCCTTTAACTTCTAAAGCTAACAGGATGCCTCCTTAATAGGTATTTCTCGCACTTAACTTATGAAACCACAGTTAGAAACTACTTCATGTGGAAATTAGTTTTCGGAAATGCCAAAAACTTATAGTTGTGATCTTTAAAGACAGGGTTATGAATTTCTAACACTGACAGAATTGTGACAAGCCGTTTTATAATACCAGTGTTCTTAAGATTTTGTTCACACCTAAAATCTTCCAATCCTTTGGATCTCATACATTTGCTTTTCCTACCGCTTTTATCTGTAAGGGAAAGCACTCAGTAATTCTTGAAGGTCTTAGTGAGCAGGTACTTCTTCAGCTTCAATTTTATTTAGCCACGTTCTTGGATACTACAATACTTATTAAACGAATCATCCCAATATTTTTCTTTCAAGGTGCTGATCGAGAGTTGTTCATTTTTGTTAAAATGCACACTGCCTGTGTTCTTTATAAAATGCTCGGGGCAAGTGCCGTGATGTGCACTGATAGCGAGAAGTGACTACTTCAAAGCAATATATCGTTAACAAGGTGCTTCTCACTCATCGGACAGTCCCAATCAGACAGCCCCACCCAGCCCAGCCCAGCAATTGTGAAAAGTCTCACCTGCCTGGCTCTTCTTACTGAGAGTGGAAGGCCAGAGGCAGAAGTCAGAGGTGGCAGTGTCATCATCTGTAAAACGAGGGGATGAGCTCTAAGTTCCCTTCCGGCTCTAACGTTCTATCACGGTGAATCCCAAGACAGGAGGAGAAGCAACTGCCTTGGTGGGGGGGGAGGGAGGGGGGGAGGCAGAGAAGGTCCCACCCCTCACAGTACCCTCCCAGAATCCACAGGCCCATAAGCAGAGAGTAAAAAGCTGGTGAGCAGCTTCTAAGACCAGAAGCAAACACTTTCAAGATGACAAACCAAAACTAGCACAGTCTGGGCAGTTACTCTCTGCTTTTTATAAATTCTTCCATCCTCCACTGGCTTCTCCCTAACCCCTCCCAAATATGAAATTCTGACAAGCTCAGGTGTGAAAAGGTACAAGAAGTGATTAGGACAGAATCGCCAACGGGGCCAGATGAGATTTGCCATCTCCCTGCCCTGTGCTTCTGTAGTGCCTGACACGATACAGGCCCTGCACGGAGACCACAGATGTTCTCGGCCAGCCTGATTTTTCACTGCAGGGCATCTAGGTGAACTTGAGTTGGCAGAGTTAAAAGGGTATAGGCAGGCCACCTCTGTACGCTTTAAGTTCAACGCTCGGCCCGTGAGAGAAACCAGAGTAATGTGAGCCATTTCAAATGGAAAGATGTCACCCTTAAAGCATCAGCGTTTGCCCCCCACAGGAGCACAGAGCTCATCACACAGGTAGCCTCATCAACGTAGAAAATGCTTCTCGCGGGTATTTATACTTAAAATATACTGTCGTCATAATTAAAATTCCAGGTGGTTTCCCTGATGTTGATGCAGAAGCCTCATTAAAACCCTTTATGTGGGACCCTGCCAGTAAACTCCAGTGTGGTTTTGAATTTCTCTCTCCACCTCCCACCCCCAACTTCTCGATTTTACCTGATCCACTTGTCTGATGTTTTTATTATCCATCACATGCCAGGATCACTCTACCTTTCTGGTTTCTAAATGCCAGCTAATGCAAATTGACATTCATTTTTCAATTAATGAGCTCTGGCTGTGGTTTATAGGCAACAATGCAACACACTTCCGCTGGCTTTACAGAATTTTGACCAATGACTTCTAGTCATTTGAGACTGTCATGTCTTGAGGATTAACTCCTTCTGGGCAAAGAGAGCTCATGAGGACTTTAAAGGGATTATATGGTAATTTTTATAAGTTACAAAAAATAAAATTTTCTGGAACTTAGTTATTTCGTGTTACACTGCAATGTGTTCTGTAGGAAGAAATTTTAACAACTTGCTGCAGTATCATGTGAGATCTCTTATATAATAATCAATGATGGGGAGATGGAAGGAATTCTAAACTTAAAAAGAAAGAACTTAAACCCCTTCCTAACCTTCGATTATTTATAATAGTTATTACAGAAGCAAAGGATATAACTAAATTTTCTTTCATTGAATGGGGTTATACCTGTACTTCTAACCTCCGTTCTGTACAAGAACTCAGTTTTTCTTTTAGACCATCTTCTCAGGTTATTTCGACCTTGTGTCCTACACTATTCATACCCATGTCACCAGCCACATTACGTCCAGCTACCAACTATCTATAGACCTAGATATTATATCAACTACAGTAAAGAAAATATAATATCTACTTATTAAAAGGATCAGGATGAAAGCCTGGAGAGTTCTAAAAGTACTCTTACCCCAATCTAATTTTAGAAATGTAAAGCCAAAGCTCAGTAACGGCCCCAGTGATCTGCCTTGTAGCCTCAGAGCCAGTTTAAAACTCCAGATTACAACCTACCGATTAAATAAAGCCAGCATTGCCAGGAGTTACTTGAAGCCCAAGATAAACATGGTGCATCTTCCTGATAGGCTTGTTTTTACCCAGCATGGAGACAAGGGTATGCTGTACAGTAAACACGTACATGATATGTAGTAGAATGCAACACTTGGGTGAATTTTCAGACAAACAAAAAAATGACTTCAACAAACTTTTGCACTTGTGAAGCTTTAAACTATGCCCCCAGATTCCCTAAGGTACCCATTTATCCTCCTCTGCTAGTTTGGGGTACACTCTGGTGAAAAAAAAAAATCCAAACCCCTCGTTTACTGTTTAGATGATCCTAATCTAACCCGCTGACAAATAGGGAAGCTCAGTGGAGAAGGGAACCAAAAATGTGCTCTGCAAAAATCACAGAGCTCCAGAGAGGCAGAACCACAGCTAGACAAGACCTCTTCGACCTCTAACCACTCTGCAGTCTTAGTCACCCTTAAGGAATTCGGTGGACACAACCACAGATATATATTTGCTGTCTTACAAGCCTATCTGCCGAAATAAATTTGTCTAGAAATATTTAAGTAGGTTCTTCTGGTGCCCATGTGTTGCCCAATGAGAGCGACTGTCCTTGGGACACTAGTTAAAAACTCTTTCGGGACTTGTTGATCTAATCTGCTGAACAGTGAGCAACTAATTCAGTTGTTCGTGGCATAATGTGAAGGAGACCAAGGTCAAGGACTTGATTCCCTTAGGACCTGCTGGTTCCCTACAGATGCATTTCATTCCACCACTGCTCGCTGCACCGTTAGCCAGTCAGACAGCTGCAGATTTATGTAGTTATCATAAATAGAGCTGCAAGAACCTTGCTCATTGAAACGGCAGCAGCGGCAGGCAGTTTTTCACCACCTAGTGTACCTGGGGAAGAATATATTAATAAAATGCCCGTGAAGCTCAAATAAAAATAAAATCGATGTTAAAAGTAAAAATTTCTTGCTCCTCTCCGCCAGAGTCTATGGGGAAAAAGGAAATGGCCTCCCTTTACCCAACCAGGTCTCTTGGGTCTCCCAAGCAAGTGGCAAGTGTAGGGGAGAGGAGTGAAACCAAGATAAGGGAGAATAAAAGAGAAGCTCTGATCTTTTATTCTTGCAGCCTGCAAGCCTCCACTCAGCGCCTTCCACACTCGGATGGCTAAGGAGAGTTATCTTGGGTCATGCTTGACTCCTAACTAGAGTGAGCTGCGGAGGGCAGTGATAGTCTAATCCTTGTTCGTCTTCCCCTTTGGGGCTTAATAACAATGATACTTGATGTTTCTAGGCCTTTACCAAGTACTTTCACATGCATTTTCTTATTCAGTAGACCGTCAAGACATAATGGTTGGTTGAAAATGGGCCAGGAGAGCTCTCAAAAGAATGGAAATAGGAGTTTGAAAAGAATAGCAGACTGGGGTACTTGCCATTCAGGGCTGTCAGCTAGGAAACATCGTACCCATGTATCACCCCCTCTCAGCGGTGGAATTTACACACCCCAGACAAGGAGGGCAGGCCGGGGCGGAGAAAAGGACAAGGGGCCTTGAATCCAGGTGGAACACAGATGGGCAAATGCAGAGTCCTCTGCCCTTTTTTAATGCAAGGGCAAAAATATACAGAATGAAAAGCCATCATACTTCTCGGCAATGAGGCGTTAACTTCAAAGCTTCATCGAGGCCTTTTAAATGGTAGGAGTTGTTGCCACACCAAATCTCAAATAACGTCCGGGTACTTTTTATTAACCCCCTCGCAGCATCCTTTCTATTGGAACATATAATACACGAGATCTCCACAGAGCCGCTCTCCTCTAACAATCTTCTTCCCCTTCTACATTTTGGCTGCCACCTTCCCAACTGCTCTATTATATAATTTCCTATTTCACTCCTGTTCGAAATAGCATTTATTTTCCATGTCACTCTTTCGGGCCCTCAGCCACTACTTCACTGAATTATTAGCTGTTTCGTAGCCTGTGCTCTCCAACTACAAAGTAAGCTTTGGATGGTAAGGATGATTTATTTTCCTTTCATATCCCTCAGAACCGTCTACATTATAAGAGCTTAAATTTTTTTAAATATAAGTGTATGAATGGATGGATAAATCAACAAATAAGTAAATTAGCTGGGGGATCAGGAACTCTGCACAACAGCTGGTACATTTTTGACGCATCCAGAAAACAGATATTATAATAAACATTAAGCAATGCTGACATCAAACCTAAAATGTAACTCAAATATGATTCCATACTTATAAAACCTCGTAAAACTCTCTTTAAAGGGTGTTCAAAGCTCTCCCCAAGCACTGTTACATCCGTTGACCTCACGTTTCAGACAGGGGCAGCAAATGGCAGTTGCCACTAGTGAAAGGATTCTTCTGTTTTGCCACCGTGCTGTTCCCAATATCCTGAGAGCCCGTATCTGTGTGTAAGTCTACACTGGGGAGCCACGGGGAGAAGAGAGGAAGGAGAAAGAGGGCCAGGCCAGAAATGTACAGCCTGCGGGAAGGCGAGTCAGCAAGCTCCTCTCCCTCTGGACCCCAAGGTAGCTGCTGCCACTAAGGTCACGGGGTTGATTTGCAGCGGGTTGGAAAGCTTGCTTCCTGTCTGAGTTTCTAGATAGTACATAGAGCCAGTAAGTCAGCATCATCCAGAATTGCGGATGACCTTTATAGATGAAGAGGTGGCAGCCTGGAGGCACGTGGATCTGCGTGACATCCCGAGATGAAAACGTGGTCCTCCTGTCTCAGGCCCGAGTGTGCTACTCCCTGTCTGCACCCCTGACAGTGCGTGCCGGCGGGGAAACGGAGAGCTTCGGCCTTGAGCTTCCTTAGATCTGCGTTCTACGAAAACACACACAGAAGGGGAAAATCTTCCACCTTTTCAGGCCACACAGGGGCAGAGCCTTGAAACCAGAGGGTGTCATCTCGACCCGGCACAGGTCACAGCCGCCCTTCACCAGGCGTGACTGAGCAGCTCTGCAAAGGGGGCGTGGAAAATTAGGGTGAGGCTCTTGGCATAGTCAGAGCCCTCTGTTCTACTCTTCCACGGTCACGTCCCACTACTGCTGGGTATGAACCTTCCTCTTTGTGGCGGGACAGGTACTCAGGACCCTCACTACAGCTTTGCTCATCCCCAGACTCACGGCCACCTCTCTTTTCTCTGCCAGACCCGGGTACGTAAGCACTGCCTTCAAAGCTCACCACTACACAAGGACTTCCCAGGTATACAAATCCCTATCACATTTTCTTTACCCTATACATCTGGAACGTTTACAGATGTAAGTTTTACCACGCCATGCATTTTAAAGTATCATCACTGGTTTTAGAGAAGCATTTTCATTTTCCAGCTAAAGGGAAAGCAAATGAAGAAGAAGAACCATGTACCCTTCTTTGAGATCCTACCTAGTAGGGGTTTCCCTGGCAGTCCAGTGGTTAAGACTCCTCGCTTTTACTGCAGGGGGCGTGGGTTCGATCCCTGGTCGGGGAACTAAGAACCCCGCACGCTGTGCAGCCAAAAAAAAAAAAAAAGCACCACCCCTACCTAGTTCACAGTATGGTACCGAAAAAAGACGAGTACTTCCAAAACATCTACTAAACGAATCAGTTACTAGCATAGACCCAAGCAAGCAACATGACAGAAGCAGAAATGCTATGTAAACATTACCTAAAAATCAACTTTCAACTCTACGCAGAACATTACTTTGCATTTTCCACATTGAGGTTTGGAGAGATTTTTACATCAGTTTTCTTACTTTCCCTGAATTTGTCCCCTCACACTAAAATGATCAAGTATCAATCACTAAATTAGTTTTACTTTTAATTTCATTAGATAATAGGTGGAAAAATATACCCCACGTGGGAGAAATGTAATGGATCACATTGATGGAGAAGAAAGCAGCAAAATGAGAATTTGAAATCGATTTTTTGAAGATAATGAGAGGTCAGACTACCAAGCTCCATAGTTTTGCAAAAGAGAGGAAAAGTGCCTCGACTATCCAGTATAAATATTTATTTTCCGTGTTGTAATGAATTGTACTTTTCCACTGCACGCTCACAAATTCTGAAAGACCAGCTGATCCCAAGGCTAAGAAAGTATGCTATGCTGAAGGAAAGAGAGAGAAAAAGGAAGAATAAAAATAAAGCAAAAAATGCACAACCTGGCAATTTTCAGAAACTTCAACCATCCCTTAAACCCACCCAAATTTTGAGGATATGGTTGGAATAATACATTTCCTCTTGGTGAGAAGGAGGGAGGCCATAGATGTGCAGTGCGTGTGTGTGTGTGTGTGTGTGTGTGTGTGTGTGTGTGTGTTCGTGTGTGCATGGGGAGGGAGGGTAAGAGAGAAGGAAGAAACCAAAGGGTGAAGGGGGGAGAGAAACGGAGGAAAAACGAGAGAGATCTTCTTGCTGGGCCTTGATTAAGAACTTTTTAAAGGCTAGGAAGGGTGGATAGTCTTTGAAACCAGATCCGCCACAGGAAGGAGGCCAGCACCCAGGACACCGTGTCTTTCAGAAGGGGCCACCCACAGAGCCGCGGTGGTCATATGACTGCTCTGTCACATCCTGAAGCCATTTCCAGCCCATGCACACGTCTGTGCTCCCATTTAGAGAGGATGGGATATATTGGGAACACACATATGGAAACACTTTCAGAGAATCAGTTTCCATGAAATTCATAATGAGCCAAGTGGCTTCAGATGTGGTTGCGTTCCTCCGATTAGCCAGAAAAAAAAAGAAGGAAGAAAAGGAGGAAAAAGGGACAAATCCACCCTTTCAGACCTTATTTCAGTTTCAGAGAAATTAAAAACCACTAATGACTTATGGCTACCAAAACACAGAGCCACAATTAAGACAGGAGGAACTAGGAAAAAGAGGGACAGAGGTTTAGAAGCAATAGCCTTTCCCTCCTAAAAATAACAGCTTCAATATCAGTAATCTTGTCTTAAATCAAGGGGAGGCTTTCCTGTGACGGTATCTGCCTAGGGTGGCATAATTAATTTTCTGACATCCTGGCAACATGCAGTGCGCATGCGCACGTGTGGGGTGGGACCACGCGGACAGAGGCAGAGGCTAGAAGACCGGCTTTTATTCGATAACATATGTGGCCAATTAAGATTATTTTAAAAATTGCAACTAAATGATAAATTGTTCCTAAGTAAATCTTTCCAAAAAGCCTGAGTGCAGAAGGGACAGCCTGGTATTTTCCTGTGGCCTGTGCTAATGGTAACTCAGACTATATTAAAAGCAGAAATTTATGAACTGGTTGAGATGTTATATATTAGACAATCAAGCTTAGCTGATAGGAAGGCATGAAATACAAGAAGGGAACAACTGGGGGAGGGACTTTAAAAAGGGACATTGAACTGATATTAGTAAGTTAAGACGTTATTTTTATATTAAAACCAAAGCAGATATACTATGGAGGAAAATTCACATTAATTTTAAGGTATAACAGGAGACAAGAAAATGCTCTCCAGGCAAGAGTTGGGGTTGTTTTGGGTTACGTCAGCAGATTGGGGGGCACAGAGTGGGGAAGGAGCCGAGTTCCCTCTGCCCTTTGGGGTGCTTCAGTGGGAAAGTCTTTCAAGCTTGGTACGTTGTTTAGGAATGCCCTGAGGATGGGCTGGGAACCATCACTGGCTGGTGCTTAACAGACCAGTCTTTGCTCCAAGCATAGGAATCCTCCAAGTGATTTTGTAGTCACAGCATCCCATGGTGTCACAGGTTTTACTAAGGGGAAAGAGATTCGAAGGTTCCCACCTGCAGAGGATCTGTACTCCGTGGGAGATGTCTACTCACATTACGGTGTGTCTACTCACATTAAATCCTCACCCCAGCCCTGGGAGGGAGACAGTATCACTGACCCCACATTATGGATGACAAACTGAAGCCCAAAGAAGCAAAGTGATTTCCTCAAGGTTACAGACCAGTAAACGGTGGCCTGGGACCTGGCCCCAGACCTAGGGGGCTCAGCTGCCACAGTCCCCTCCAGGGTTCAGGGATTCTGTGTCACTTTCATGCGAGTTCTAACATACTGGTGGCCATGCCTACCTGGAGGGCAATGATGGAAAGGGTTCTGATCAATTGTCAGTGACAGGCCTGGGGATGGAGGTGGGGATGGGATGTGGAACTGGTGGGGGGTGGGGGGTAGGGCTGATCCCTGCTACCTATTTTCCGTGCTCGACTCGGCCCCAGAATTCTCATATGGTCCTTACCGTTGATGTTCTGAGTGATCGTAAGCAAGTCACATTTTATTATTCCCCAGGTTCCCTCATTGGGTAAGACTCTTGTAAGTGAGAACGGGCAAAAGTACACAGCAAATAGTAAACATCTCCATCTCAAAAGGGTATTCCTTCATACGGTATTATTTGAATTAGTAGAGCCAGAGATGAAGGAAAATTTAAAAATTGGGTCCAAGCTAGGAAAGACGTGAGTTGAGAATTAGAATCCTGAAACTCCTGATTCACTCCACACACCCAGCTCCAGGCCCAACCAAACTCTTCTGTTAAAAAAAAAAAAAGCCTCTTGCAGTGGGAAAAGGAGGCTAGGAGAGCAAATAATCACCATAGCAACCACATTCCACCATCCCCTAAATGCGCAGACTGTTTTCACATCCAGCTCGATTCTCCCCTTCTTAAAGTAGGTGCAGATAGACTAAATCCAGCACCAATGCAGTTTCAGACTCTTCCCTATGACTGACTCTAGCGCTGACCCAGGAAGGCTCCAGGCAGCGGCTGCCGTGGAGGTAGCATCGCTCAAAATGTGACAAGCTCGGGGCACCGTTTTTTTCAAATAAAATTCCCTTCCAAGGGCTTAGCGCCCTGGTGTGGTCCCACAGCCCTGAAGCCATCCTGAACCTTAATGCCTGTGTCTCGAACCACCCGATGTCCCAAGACCCAGAATGTGAACCAGATGACCAAAGGGCTCTGGTTCAGGCTCGAAGTCAGCTCCACAAGGTACAGCTCTCCCAGGCCTGATATGACCCACGTTAATCTGGGATCAAAGCCGCAGGCTTCAGCCTCAAGCTGTGTCCTGCCAGGACCTGTCCTTACCTGTGCCCTCTCTCCCTCTCCAATCAGATGCATCCACTTACCAGCTCCCTCTGCCCATGCCCTGGGATGGGTTCCTGTCCCAGGGAGACCATGTAAGAGGCTTCCTGGTTGTGCCTTAGAACCAAGGTCCACTTGTGTGTGTGTTGTATCTGCTGCCCAGATGGCTTAGCAATCCTTGTCTCATCCAACTTGCTGGTTCCTCAAGCTTTCCTACCCGTTCCGTGACTTCATGTCACGCTTTTTACTCGGGTTTGTGTGTATGTTTCTAGATCTCTCTATTAGGCACACAGCAAACATTTGCTGGAGTGACAATCCTGTCCCAACTTACCTTTCCAGTCTCGTTTCTCATTCTCCTTCTTCGGGAGCTCTACAGTCCATTCAGACTGGACCCCTGTCCGTGTTCTGTCCTGTCCACCTTCCATTTTCCCTCCTTCAGGCGCCGGTTTTACGTTATTCCCCTCAGCCCTCAGTGTCCGCACCTCCACTCTATCTCAATCCCTTGAAATTCTAAGCATCCTGTAAAATCTACCTCACAGTCCCCCTCCGCTTCCAAGAGTCTTCTCGTGTTCTTGCTTTAGCCCAGAGCGACCCCTCCTTCCTCTGCACCTTGTTCTTCACTTATATTTCTCTTCTAGGCAGGCATGCACATGCAGAGGACCTACAATCGCCTCACCACTTCTACCAGCCTGTAAATTCCTTGAGAACGACAACTCTGTCCTATATATCTTCAAACGCACCGTAGCTCCTCTCAGAGTGACATTCGGAAAGTTTTTAAATGTGTGTGAGAGGAAAAAGAGATGGCGATGCCAGGTTTGACCTACAGCCTTGTCTCTAACTGCCATTTTGCCTGTGCCTTCTGATTTCTGCCTGTCTATCTATCTGCAGCCAACGGCTTTTCCTGACCTACTACACCTGTGGTTTACTTGCACCGAAAGGGCTCAGGTTAGTTCCAGACCCACGGCACTGCTCTGCCCACCGGTTTTGGGGTGCATCTCTCGTTCTAACCTGTCCCCTGGGTTTGCTCCCTTACACTAAGAGCAAAAATTTGTTCTGGCTTTTTCAGTCCCAAGCAAACTCTCCTGTCCCACGTCAACACTGACTCTCAACACTGACTCTCAAAAATAATAGTTCAATTAAAAAATCATGTCGCCAATGTGTACATTGCTTTTTAGGTTGTCACTGTTTTTACATACATCTGGTTTTACCTTCACAAAAAGCCCAACTGACGTGGAAGCTGAGTCAAGGAAAGAAGGCACCAACTCAAGGACGCAGCCAATTAGTGGCAGAGCCAGGATGGAATTATTGGGTTTCCTAATTTGTCCCTCTTCCCCACTCAACTTGTCCCTTCAGCGTCTACTACTTTTCATCCTAAGAGAAGTCCTGACAGGGAGAAAGATGGTATTTCTTTAACAACAGGGATCATCTCGATTGAATTTTTTTTTTTTTAAGTGATGACCGGCATGCCTTCTCACATTGAAGGTTTATATCCAATAATATCAGAAACCAAACTACTACCTTTCATTTAACTGAAAAACTGACTCACTTTGAAAAGAATTTCTTTTTCTTTGTTGCTAGGATTCAGCCTAAAACCATGTACAAGTCTTCATACTGTCCTGAGACAATGCTCCTTATGTAACTTCCGAATCCAAACACAGTGTTGCAGTAACTCGTTCCTCTGACATTCTGAGTTTTTCCACTCAGGCCCTGCACACGGAATTAACTCAAAACTTCTGCAAGAAAAACGTCCCTTTTAGAGTTTGATTTGGCATCCATTTCAAAGAGCTGTTTGTATATTTTAGAATATGGAGAATTTTCCTTTGATTGAAACCTCTCTTTTCACAATGGACAAGAGATGATTTCTCTTCTGAGTGATTTAAACAAAAACAAACACATCTTAGTTACATAGAACCTTGTTCTCAAAGTGGGTTTTTTGACACAAATCAAACCCTACAGATTGTAAAGCATTTGGCAAAAGCCTTCAAACAGCCAAAGCCAAATAGTGAAATTTTCCTTGTTGTAGGAGATAAACAAATACTAAGGCAAATCGGAAAAAAAAAAGAAAAAGAGGACCTCCTTTCACTTTCTACTCTGCTCGATAACGTTGCCCTCTCAACACACACACCCACCCCTGCAGAGGGGTTTCATCCTCAATGTTTATTCCTGGTGCTATAGTAATAAACCTGCCACAAATGGACAATTTCAACATCTGTTTGTGGCTGCTCCCAGACTCCTTGTACTCCTTTAGGACATGAAGACGGCTGTCTCCCAAGTGTAAACAGACACACCTAATTATGTATTAAGGTGTCTGAGAGGAGCTACTTGTTTCGATGACCAAAAAAAAAAAAAGAGGGCCTGGTCAGCTCCATATCCTTGAGAGAAACACACAAAAACACAACAAATAGTCCAACAGTAGCTCCTCCAACAGTGGAAGTTCTCTGCCTGCCCAAAACCTGAGCCCTATTTTTCCCCAGCCTGGGAATACCGTCCACTGAGTGCACTCTAGATGTGGCCCAAAACAGCTGATGACCGGCCAGGAGAGATGGTGCTGTCACAGATGTGGAGCAGAGTCTACTCGGTCTATTCATAAGGATTTAATTCGAGGGTGAAAAGAGGAAAGGGGCAAAGGAGATAATTCAGGGATAGCTTCTTTTTTTCCTTCAGATCACAATGGCTGTGTGCAGTAATAGCAAAAAAATGTCAGTGGTCTATTAGATATGTAGCAGGAGAATAGGGTTCTAGAGCCTTGGGCTAGCAGTCGGGGTGGCGGAGGGTTCTGGTCACAGCAGTGTCCCTAATGGGAAGGGTGATCATGGTGGAGCCCCCTTCCCCCACCATTCTTCGTCAGTAAAATGATGGAACTTGACTCAATCATCTTTATGGGTTTCCAACTCTAAAATTCTAACTCAGCTACATATTACAAAACCTTGAGGATTCCAAAAGTACCTTTAAAATTCTATTAGAAGTGCTGTTCCTCTAAACAAAGGTGCCCATTCATTAAAAAACAGTATTACAGTCTTTTTTAAAATGAAGTCTATAAATCCACTGTGCGAAAAATACCAGGTTTCCCTCGATATACAAAATGCCGATTAGAAAATTAAGTTCTTCCACAAAATAAAAAAAGTATAATTGTTAACAACAGTTTGCAAGGAGGCCAAAGGAAAATGGGAACACTATTAGCTTTTCAAGAAAGTTTTTCGTCATTAAATTTAGCAGTAAAGGGGGTTAAAATTTGCTTTAGGCCCACACATTCAGTGAGGGATACGATGTGAGCTATTTCTCTTTCTTCTTTGTTCTAGACTTTTCCAGCAAATTGTTTTGATCTGACCTATCTGAAATTAAAATAAATATTTATATCCACCTTTCCAACTCTTGCAGGATAGGATATATTGTTATGCATAATTTAAGTAGCTTAAGTTTCCTTGCCCCACACATAAAAATATATACTTTCAGGTTTTAAGATTTCATTAATATGTACATTTTTCATCTCAGAATAATAAAATTCAGGTTTACAAAAATCAGAAGGTGGATGATTTCCACTGTTGTTTCTGGTAGGAATCTGGTGAATTTTACTTTATTTTGGGTTCTCTGACTTGTAAGCATGAACATTGGCTACTTAGGAAGGATTACTGGTGTTATGTCCCCCGAAGATAGCCTGAAAAGACCAATGCGATAAAAATCCCTCTTAGGATGACACCCAACAGGTTTTGTAGCAAAATCTGCCTCTGATGTGGAGACCCCTATGACAACGCACGGTGGGGAAAGCACACTTGGAGCCCAAAGATGTGGGGTTGAGTCTTTCCCTCCCCCCTCTCCCCGTGTGACCTAGAGGTCAAGTCTCTGAATGTCCCCGAGCCCAAACTCCTACTGGCAAAACAGAGACTATAATAACATCTATACCGATGAGCTTCTGTGAGGTTAAATGAGAATGTCTGTGCAAGTCTTTTCTACATATTTAAAACACTATCTAAATATTATCATCATTATTAATACTGAGTTTTGCTATGCACTTAATTTTACTATCACCTTTGGATATGGTTGCTATTGTATAATCCTTCCCGTTTTCCTCTGCACCTAATCTGTTGTAACACGGTGTTCTTCTTCTGTAGGCTTTAAGTAACTTCTGCCATCGGAAAAGCCACTGTTATCGATGACGTGAGCCTCCTGGGTCTTTCCAGTTTCCTCTTGGGAGTTGCTGAATTAGAGCAGCAGAAGAGCTCCAGCTTCCCCACCATGAGGACGATTCCGCCTCCCCAGTGGTGTCTTCAGTTTTTCTTCGCACGTTCAGGGGCGCCTGCCCGAATCTCCGCGTCTCCTGGCGACCCAGCCTTCAGACCAGCATCCTCTGAGCCTGACGTGCTGCTGGAGGCCCTTCGTCCTCAAACTGCACGGGGCCTTGGTCCTCGTCACACCCAGTGTGATGCCACCGGAATCCACAGTCCCGAGCCGCAGGTTGTATTTGTACAAATCTCTTTATTCGTCCCCTGTTTCCCTCAAGGCGAACTTGCCTATTTATTCTATTTGTTAGAGCTCACTTGCCACATTTTTCAGTAACTGCAGAGTTTTACCTCAGTGTGAATGGCTCCAATTTGCCTTCTACATCATCTCAAGTGGTACTTGCTTATTCGATTTTTACAAACTTTCAGAAAGATTTTTTTTCCAACTTCCAAGCCGAAGTTCTGTTATTTACCATTTGAAATGTTACCTTTGTATTAAAATGTTAGCAGGAAGACCCTTGGGTGGGGTTCACTTTGGTGAAATAGTTTTTCTCTTAATTTAGGCACCAGGGAACATGGCAAAGAGCAGGGCAATGCCACGAAGACACCTGCAGGGACCCAGGGCGTAAGCTGTGGCTTCAAGCTGACACTTCAAATACTAGCTTGGAAGGTCTGCACAGGGGCTGAAACACAACCACGTCGCCAGTTTTCTAGTTCCAAGGTCCCTAAATAGAGGTCTGGTTATCTATCTCCTTGCCCACTTTTGTAGTGATTTTCAGTATAATACTGCAAAGTTACAGCAAAAAAGAACAGGACCAAAGCCTTAAAACTGGAGGGGACCATGAGTCTGATTAAGACCACCCCTCGTTTGAGGAAGAAGCAAGCCTGACCATCAGGATTCAGACCTGGCTCCTGGGGAGAAAACAGCCCTCCTTCTCAAGCCTGTTGTCTTTAAGTTTTATTCCTTTTAAAAAGTGACTATTTTTTTTCCCCAGTGGCCTGTTATTTGGTGTTTCTCAATCTGGTTTTGCATCCTCCTTACACTGAGTCTTTTGGTTTCAGTCTTCCTTGACTGCTCTAGTCTAAATGACAAAGCCAGAGAGAAAGGTTAAGAACGAGCTTCCACAGCGAAAGAAATGTCCCACCTGTTATCCGGAATTCCAATCCATCAAGTTTTCAGAGCCCCTGGAATTATTCCACATGTCCCATCCTAGGAGATGCTGACGCCCTTTGAATCGTACCTTATTTTGGGTCCTTTGGGCTTCCAAAGCTCAATATAAATCCATCAAATAAATTTTAAGCGGATCAGGTCACCGAGAAATATGCTCCCCAGACTCTGATTTTACTGCTCTCCTTCTTTCCTTTAAAACAAGCTAACAAATGGTGGTAACGGTTTTCAGGACACACCTCCCTCTGCACCTTGGCACTGCAGCAAGAAGAGGATGCTGGTGTCCATGGAGAGCAGGACTTCTGTTACTTTTCAAACAGGAAATGTCAGAAGTGCTCATATCTTCGTAAGATCTGGAAGCTAATTACCAGAACCACAGATGGAAGGTTTGGGGGTTGGGGGAGGGAAGACTCCCTCTTGAAGGCCCGGTTAAAGGATGTGAGAAGGGAGTGATCACTGACTACAACAGTGACTCTACACGAGAGTCTCAGCTGTTTGAAGATTCCTCCTTTAACCCTAGTTTGCGCTTATGAGATTCTACTTAGAACAAGTCCCTCATCCCTTATCAACTCAAGTTCTTCCCAATTTAAGCCATGTCCCCATTGCTCAGTCCTCTGGGAGGCAGCTGTCTGGGGTTGTCGACTCCATTCCCAGTGAAGACAAGTACTGGTGTCTCACCCAGCTTTCCTTTTCTCAAATGCAGGAGATGAGCTAGCAAGCCTGATGTAAGGAACCCCCAGCCCCTCGCCCGGGGGTCTCCTCCCTTCAGGGCTGTTGCCACACACGCTTCCCTTGTGATCATCTAATAGCCCCGGCACAGCATTTCACTCCATCTTAAAAGCAGTGTATAGCATATAGTATATAAAGGCCATGAAAGACATAAAAACACAATACCTACATTTTAAGAGGAGGACATACAATGCGGGTCAGTCCCCCTAATTAATCTCATCAGTGCACTTCACTTCACTGCACTGTAGTCAGGGTTTGCACGGTGCCAAGGAAGGGGAGCTACTGGAAATAATCAGATTAATGTGTCAATGAAAACAACCAAATCAAACATTTCAGCTCTCAAAATGGTTTGCTGGCCTGAATTTTCCAGGTGGGTGGTTCTGTATTCACCTAATAAATCAAGCAATTCCTGAATTACCACTTCACTCTGGGGTGTATGAACAGCGTCTAAACATTAACTACGGTTTTATAAGATGCAGTATTATTCCTTTTAAAGTAAACTAATGACTGGGGTGGAGGGAGCATTACTGAGACATTTGGATGATACAGGGGTATTTGAAAATACCCCCTCCAATCCGCAGTCTCTCCATCCCCATCCCTTCCAGGTAAGCACAAACCACCGTCCTGTCACCAGCATGACTGCCACAGCCTCCCAGCCACACCCTTGCTTCCTCCCTCATCCTCCTACACAATTCTCCGCCAAACAGCCAGAGTGACCTTTGGAAGATAGAAATCCGTTTTTATTGTGACCTTGCTTAAAATCTGCCAGTGGCTCATCACTGCAGGTACCTGCAAATCCAGACCTCTAATCCTGACCAGCGAGGCCCTGCATGACCTGGAGCCCATCCCTCTGACGGCATCTCACCTTCTACACACTCCAGCCACTGGGCATTCTTCTTGCCCACTGCCTGGGGTGATGGTGCAGGGCTACACCTCCTGGCTGTTTGGATCTCAGCTTAAATGCTTCTTCCTCATCACATCACCCTGTTTTATTTTTTTCACAGCACATATCCCTAGATAATATTTTCTTATTTTCAATTGCCTACCCTCCCCCAGGAATAGCTAACATGTATGGAGTGCCAGGCATTATTCTAAGGGCTTTACATATATTAACTACCTTTGAGTCCTTATAACAACCTTTCAACATTGGTGATATTATTATTACTATTATTAGCCCATTTTACAGATAGAAAAATTGTGGTATGGACAAGCTAAGTAACAACCCCAAGATCACACAGCTAGTGAGTGAAGAGGCCTGTATTTAAACCCAGGGAGTCTGGCTCCAAAGACTGAATGTTTAATCACCACGTCATACGCCATTAGAAAAAGCTCCCTGAGCTTTTATTAATCACCGTATTAATAAAGATTTTTATCACGTGGACGTAAAACACTATGATAGCAATGCATCACTAAAAGGAAATTTGTTATAATTCTAATCATATTTTCTCTAAATATATCTAATTTCTTTAATATAGAGAGTCTGGTCTCTGATCCCATTTATTCTGTTATTTACAAAATTCACCTGCCCTTTTGTTTTAATAACCTTTAGCTTACAAGATTCTCATTTCTCCAGTGAGATAAAGTACACTTCATTATAACCATCCTCTGGTAAAGAGTGTGTAACACAGATAAGCTGCATAAAGCCACGCAAGGGTGTGTAAAATGTCAATGAAATTAAGTTCCTTAATTTTAAATTAAAGCTGGGGTTTCAAAATCTGTCTGCAGACCCTGACACACATGCACATATATGAGGCTTCACCATGTACAGAAGCTCAGCTGTGGTCAAGTGTCAAGTTCTTTGGCATTAATTAACCTGATCTTAGGTTGCTTCTCATCAGAATCAACTGAAGCACAAGACAAAGCTTTCCTTGACATCTGTAGTAGTTATTCCTATAAATTTCGTTCATAAATCAAATACTATACTAGGCTTTATTCTTATTATGGGTGGCAGTATCCAGTTTTCTGATGTGCTTTCAGGCCTTAATTTAGAATCACAGACATTCAAACTTAACGAATATCTAGCCCAACTAACTCATTTCACACCTGAGGAAACTAAGACCCATGGAAGTTAAGTGACTTGCTCAAGGACTCAGAGGCACATCCAAAATTAGATGCCAGGTTCCTCAATTCCTAGCCAAGTGCTGTTTCCAACACACGTCCAATGATGCTATGAGAGTTTAATCACTGTGCCATATGCCTGGGCCTTAGAAGAAATGTTTTTCTGATAAACCAAGTCAATTGAACACAATTTTATTGAACAACTGCTATTTTATCACTGTTGGGTTCTATTCTCTTTGGGGATGTGTGTCCCAAATTTAAATGCTTCAATCATTTGCTGGATTAAAAAGATTATTTAAGACTTTACTAACCCTTCCAAGAGATACTAATCCAATTATATCAATAATCACATTGAATGTCAATGGTTTAAATGCACCATTAAGACAGAGACTGTAAGAGTGGATCAAAAAAAAAGACCCAATTGTATGTTATCTACAAGAAAGGCACTTTAAATATAAAGGCACACAGAGATTATGTAGAGCAATGGGAAATCTCATTCATTGCTGGTGGGAATGCAAAATGTGCAGCCACTTTGGGAGACAGTGTGGCCGTTTCTTACAAAACTAAGCATACATTTACCATGCGATGCGGCAACTGAACTCCTCGGCATTTACCCAAAGGAGTTGAAAACTTACGTCCACACAAAACCTACACACAGATGTTTATATATTGTGAGGTACTCACAATACCCATGAAGTGGTATGGTGTTATTGAAAGACTTGGAGTAGTCATAAATGTACATTGCAAACTCTAGGGCAACCACTAAAAAAAGGTTAAAAAAGAAGTAGAACTGATATGCTAAGAAAGGAGAGAAAAGAAGATCATATAAACACTCAATTAAAACCACAAAAGGCAGAAAAGAGTGGAAGGCAAAAATCAGATAAAGAACAAGGGCAATAAAAAGAAAAGAGTAACAAATATGGTAGATGTTAATCCAACTATATCAATAATCACTTTAAATGTCAATGGTCTAAATGTGCCAATTAAAAGAGAGAGAGTGGATCGAAAACCAAGACCCAGCTAATGCTTCCAAGGTATGGTACTCTTGACAACCTATAAACTCCTAAGGTCAGAAAAAATGGAACTTGTTCTATTAACTGCCCAGGGAGTCAAACTCTTTCCTTTTCGGAATCTTTAAGGCCAATTCTCCACCACACCTTTAAGCAATACTGAGACTCACTGTTTTCCCAAGGTGTAGGTTGGGAGCTTACAGGTTTGTTATTTTTAATGATGAGTACCACAACAGTATTATCAGACTTTTCCAAGCCTGTTTTTATTTCCTCTGTAGTTGTTATTTAGAAAGGGTTCTTCTTAATTACATGTGGATTTATTGTAGCCACATCAATGGGTTTATTATTGATTTATTATGAATCACTGCTCTCCTTGGCATAGGGTGGAGCGTTTATAACCCTCCTTATACTTGTTATTATTATTCCATTAATGATAACATGATTATTAATTACAACAGGGAACTGGAATGGTGACCATTGGGGTTGGAGACAGCTGTAGCCAATGTTTGGATACAGAAACATTGGTCTTATCCCAGTCTACCATGCTTGGCTGTTTCTAAGCTGGTCACTTAACGTGAAAGTCTCTCTGAAAAAGATAAGACACCTTCCTGCTGAAGAAATCCTTTGAGATATTCAGGGACAATGTTGCCTGAGCAGTATTTTAATTTACATGATGTTCACAGACTTGACATTCATGAATTTCTTGAGAGTCACATCAAAAAAATAATAATTTGTTTTAAAAAAAAATAATAATAATTTAGACAGTTTAGTCAAATGCGATCCTAGATTTACCTCAGACCAAGTCACTTATATTCCGACCCAATTTAATAATATACGCCTTCCTATCTGTTTTCTGAAAATGAACTGTTCGAAATAAAATACTACTCAAAAATGACTTTGAACAATTCAAATTTAAGTGCTGTAATCTACATTTTATCATACAGAATTTAAATTATTAAAAAGCTTTTTACTTGTTTAGTCATATCTTTCTACGTTCTCCCTTATAACTATTTCTACATATTAACAAACCTAAAAACTAACTTAATATAATCATGCAGTTTCTCTTTCCCTTTTTCTACCAGCACTGATCAATTAATATTTCCTGAGAAAGCAGTGCTCAATAAAGTAACAAAATAATACTAATAATGTATTTTTCCTGAAAAAAAGTAAGTAGTAGCTTGGTTGATATTTAGGAATATCCCAAGTAAGAGACCTGTCAAGAATATTCACATGTATATTCATTCTAAATGTAGTGAATAGGTAAATACATGCACATATGCATGTATATGTTAGAGCACGTATCTAACAGTGTTCCTTCACTTTAAAAGAGACAGTGGAAAATTCTATAACATAACCATGTGCTAGGACCATATCTGTGTATACGGAATATGAAATTAAGGTAAATGACAATTATCCTTAGTCTCCTATACAGCCCCACTTCTAGATCTATTAGCCAATTCCTAATGGTCAGAGCATAGTTAACCCTGAGGCATGCAGCCTGGACTATTGGGTAGACTTTTCTTCTTCAGGCACGGACTTCCCATGAGCATCTACATGCAGAGCAGAGAGAGAATAACAGAGGTAGCAAAGGATTAGAAGGCCAGGTCCTTGGCCTAAGGGGAGCTTCCAATCTAGCTGGGAAAAGACAAGATCTTATATATTCTTGTCGTATCTTAAGAAACATTATGAAACCACACATGTCAATAAGTGTAATTTTTTTTTCAGCTGAAAATGTAATTGTTGAAGCAATTCAGAGTAAAAATATAATCTGAGCAGAATGGAATTGAATTTTAATTTCCTAAAGGAGAAGACTTTAAGTTTATGCAGGGGCAAAAGAGATTTCCTTTCACTAAAATCCTGAGCATTTTCTGCATATTCTGGCATCCATACGGGCTGGTATCATAATGTAACCATGTCATATTCCCATCACGTCTTCTGAATAAGACTGAAACCTTCCTGAAGCCAGAGATGATGTCTTCTATTTTGCTTTTATTCACTGCCTGCCTAAGCACATTTTAAGTCACATACCAAGTATTTGTTGAGCCGACTTGAAATGGCTGAAATGAATTGAGGAAAGACACCTGAGGTTGGAAAGAAAGCAAGAGACTACTAATATATTGGGTGACATTAATAAAAATCCAAAGTTCTTGACAGGTAGAAACTATTACCTGAATTAAATAAGATAAAACCTAACAGGAAAAACTATAAATTTCTATACTTGGATCTAAAAAACAAAAACAAAAAACTGCAGAAGTTAGAAATGGGAGAATCGCAGCTTGACAGAAAGCGGCAAATATGAGAAAACAGTGTAACGTGGTCTCCAAAGAACCAAGACCACTTTAGCTGGCACCAGCAGGGGCCAAGAATAAAGAAGTTTGGTTCTGTATGCCAGGCATTAAGAGGACCACTGAGAAAGTGTAGTTTGCCCAGAGACCACTGACCAGGACAGTGAGGTGATGTGTCACAAAACCCCATCATACGGCAAGAGTTTAAAAAGGGGGGGAAGAATAGGTGAAAACAGGAAAAATTCAGAAGACTTTGTGAGAAATGATAGTTGTCCAAACCAGAACTCTTGCTTTGTTTTAGAGGAATAATTTTGCTTCACTTTATGGCTTAGTTAATATAATTTCTATCGTTTTCTCAGAAAAGATTTTGACACTTTATTACATGACGGCTATAATTAATGTCAGACTCTAAATTAGAAATCAAAAACTCTATTTGATCATTTGGTTTCAAGCTGGATCTAAAGTATGTTTTGGCATGATTACTAACTGTTAGCAGCAAGTACTGGAAACAGATGCAGTCTTGATATGTGTTCTAAATGTGAAACACATTGCAAAGAGACTTGGAAATAAAAATATACACTGCTCATGCACACTCTTACTGTGCTATTTCCTGTCCTTATCAGTCATAAAAGTTTCTCTTGTTTTGCCCTTTATTTGTTTTCCCAGGTGAATAAAATCTTCGTTCTCCTTTTTCCCTTTCTTCTTCCATTTTTTCCTACATGCCAATCTTCCTTTTTTTTTTTCTATTGTCTTTTCCTCTAATAGTTTTTCCATTAAACATTCACTGAGCACCTACTATGCACCAATATCCTGTGCAAGGATATGTAAGACACAGTCCTGTCCTTGGAGAAGCCTATCTCCTACGAAAGGGGAAAGGCATATAATGAAATTATTACTAAAGGAAAATACATACACATTAGAGGTGTGTCCAAAGTACAGAGACGAGAAATGGAGGAGAGAGTGATTCACTTGGAGGAAAGTGGTGGTTGGGAAAAGGATGCCTGAGTAGGATCAGTCGGGCCCTGTCCAGCTAATGCAGAGAAGTGGGCTGGCCCGGAAGTATGAAGCAGCACAACATACTTGAGGAATGCCAGGCATTCTTAGGAGAAAAGGAGCATCCTTTACTTAGGAGAGTTGAGTATTTGCGGAGGCAGCTATCAATCCATAACATAAATGGATTGGTAGTTTTTAGCTTGGGTCTGTGCTGTACTTGAATTGATGGGAACGACCACCTAAAGGTAAATGTTTCTATGGGCAAAACCAAAGAAAAAGTTTTTAATTAAAATATGGGCCAGGGACTTTCCTGGTGGTCCAGTGGTAAAGAATCCACCTTACAATGCAGGGCACGTGGGTTTGATCCCTGGTCGGGGAACTAAGATCCCACATGCCACGGGGCAACTAAGCCCGCGCGCCTCAACTAGAGAGCTCACGTGCCCTGGAGCCCGTGTGCCACAACTAGAGAGAGAAAATATGCATGCCACAACTAGAGAGAAGCCCGCGTGCCACAACGAAGAGCCTGAGAAACATGCCGCAACTAAGACCCGATGCAGCCAAAAAAATAAATAAATAAAATGAATAAGTATTTTTTTTTAAAATGGGCGAAAGATAAGGAAAACCATAGTCTGGACCATTTGGGGACAGTTGCTGAGACAGAGGACTTGTTCCCCCAGGCAGGAATGCATGAAATGCTTTCTAAAAAGAAATATCACTAAGTCAGTAACAAAAGGAAAAGGGGTGGTAGTATTCATAGGTGCAGGGAGAACAGTCTGGATGCTTTTTTAAAATTTAATAACATCCTTACAATGGAATATCGTTCAATGGTAAAAAGAAATGAGCTATCTAGCCATGAAAAGATACAGAGGAATCTTAAATGCACATTGCTAAGTGAAAGAATCCAGTCTGAAAAGGCTACATACTGAAAAGGCCAATTATATGATATTCTGGAAAAGGCAAAAATATAGAGACAGGAGAAAGATCAGTGGTTGCCAGGGGTTGGGGGGCAGTTGGGGAAGGAGAAGTAGGTGGAGCACAGGAGATTTTTTCAGGCAATGAAACTATTCTCTGTGATTCTGTAATGGTGGCTACATGGCACTATGCATCTGGCAAAATCCACAGGAGTACACAACACTGAGAGTGAACCCTAATGTAAACTATGGACTTTAGTTAATAATAATATATCAATATTGGTTCATCAATTGTACCACACAAATGCAAGATGTTAATAATAAGAAAAAGTGGTCAGTGGGGATGGTGCGGGGGAGAGATATAGGAACTCTGCACCTTATGCTCAATTTTCCTGTAACTCTAAAACTGCTCTAAAAAATAGAGCATTAGTTTAAAAACAAATATATATGATAGTATGTTTCTACTCTTTTGAAGCTAATGACATAACTTAGTTCTTCCACTAGCATTTATCAGGTCAGGCAAGCGTTCTTTACCAAAAGTCCCAAGAACAACAAATCCCTGGACAGACATGATCATACTCCCTGCACAACCTCTGAGACATGTAGATGGGCAATTTTGAGTAATTCACTTACACAGGACCATTGAGGCACAATAAATTAACTGATATATCTGAGAACAGTGCAAAGAGTCTTTAGTGACAATGAAACTAAAACTCAGGTTTCCTTAGTTCAACTGTCTCCACCCTCTTCTTAGATCACAGTGAACCACAGAAAGCCACTGTGTCATTCAAAAATTAACTTTAATACTTCTGGTGAAGTGAGGTTCAAGCTCCCAAGCTTTCTTCTATGAAAAGAAAAGGATTAGAGCAAATCTTTCAATAAAATGTGTAACCATGTCTTTGCCATCCCTGCATAAGCATGATTGCTTTCATTACTGAGTCTTTTCTCCATATGTGGGTGGTTGTACATGTATCAAAAATAAATCGTCACAGAAACAACTGACAAGAACCACGTATAAAGTCAGAGTCGAACCGTGTGCACAGGTTTCATTCTGTGCTTTGGTAGCTCAGTCTAGCTACAAGTAGCTAGTCATACAACCAAGTTTAGTCAACTTTGTGAGCTGGGCCAACTATCCCCCACTGATCTCGTAGGAACGGAAACCACTTCTTGCGTCCTCAGCACCAGTAGCTCAAAAGTTATGCTCAACTGAGGTCCAGGGATGCCCTGGAAAACTGGGCCTACAGCAGTAAGATAAAAATATCCTCTGCTCGTGTCAGAAAATAGCCCATTTCTAAAGAAAGCAAGATGAATTTCAACTTACGGAATGCAAAAATAACCCAACCAATCACAGTCAATATTATAGGGAAGAATATTGAATGTTCAATTGGTAACACAGGGCTTGCCTTTGTTTAGGGTCCATTAAATTTAATAACTTCCCCCTCCGTGGCTTTAAACAGAGAACTTCTTCAAAATAAAGAGTGGCTCCTATTAAACTTAATTACTTGCCCATGGCTGCGACGGCAGAGGTGTGTCTACCAAATAGGTGGGTCTTAAGAAAGGAATGGTTCTATAGTAAAAAAGTAGATGGTCTGGTGTTTTATTATAGTTGCTTTAACTTTCTGGTTTATTAGTATTAATTGCTGGAGTTTTCCTTTTTACCTCTCTTACGGCACCACTCCCTCCTGTGAGTTGAGTGGCCCTGCTAAAATTAATGTCCACATATACTTGACACATTACTGAAGCTGCTGGTTCCAAACCCTCAACCAGGGGAACTGACAGAAACTCGGCTATAAGGGACATTTAAAAAATGAACTACATCAAACACCGCTGGCTTTGAAATGACATGAAACAATCCTCCCGATAGACTTTGAGTGATCAAATGGAGTTTTTCCACTGCAGTTTCTAGATTTTGTGGTAGTAATAAAATAGTTTTTAGGAACTTTGTTTATTAGACTAATCTCTATTCTGCTGACCTTTGGAAATATTATAGTTTAGCGACTAAGAGTCATAAAAATGGAGACATCTTTAACAGTCCTGTACAGTTGATTAAGTGGAATTTGTCGATATTTAAATATCTTGAAAGAAGGAATTCAATCAAGACTATTTGCATAAACAGGAAAAAAAAATCTTCAAAAAGATTACAGTTCTTAACTCTGTCTCATGTAAAATAATCCTACAATTGCAGAGAAAAATCATCCACACAACCTGTATTGGCCTCTCCCAGAGTACCTGAGGCAGACAATGTGTATGACCTTGCATCTCTAATTCATGTATACTACCACTCTAAGAGACCTCCAGAAAGGATCAGAGAGGTCCATGGGCACAATGACCAAGACTGCAGAAAAATGCCTGTATAAAAACCCCTTCCACCTCGTGTATGCCAGAGTGGTACAGACTTAGGTTAATCTAAGATACTTCACTCAGATGGGTGGGACGGGGAGGAGTTATCTGCAGTGAACAACCCAAGGTACAGTCTCCGTTAGGAGGCTAACAATAGCTCATACTCTGACCCACCAGTCAAAGAATAAGGCTCAATAAACAGTTGTGCTTCTTTTCCTAAGAGTATAATTACATAAACTACATTTTGAGAGTCAGTAATTATTTATCTACGTACTATTTTTTAATGAGCTCCAGAAAAGTAATTATAATCTTTGTGTTAAGCCTCACAAGTGCTCTGAACATCAAAAATGCCATGGGTGATAACATTACAACGATGAAGCCATGCAATGGTTTGGTTTGTTGTCAAGGTTCCTTGCTTGTCTTGCCACACACCTTGCTCTTTAAGAGAATCAGTGAGAAATAACTTTGGCTACCTCCGTGTGGTGAATATTCTTTTAGGATCATATAAGATGAAATGAGATAATGCATAAAATCTCTGGGGATTGGGGGGGGGGTACCACTTAAATACAGATTATTATGTGATAAGGCCATACTTATCATAGTAAGTATGGTGGGGAGGGGAACCAACCGCTAACAGGGCTTCTTCTGCACGAGGTATCTCTGGACTGGTTTCTGCTTGAGTTTTATCATTCGGCTGGATATGGACTAAACTCGATACAATAAGGTAGACCCTATTAGTCAACTCCACGACAATAATTTACTGTTCAGCCATAACTTATAACTGCTGCTATTGTTCTTGTTAAAATATGGAAGGCTTCTCAAGGTTAAGGAAAATATTTTCTGAATCTTTGTACTGCCCCTGTGAACTTCAAGATATCTGGGTTTGTATCTTTCTTTGCAATAAAGTAGGGAATGTTAGTAACATATCTTTATCATCTGATTTTATTTACTCCTTGCTTCCATAAAGAATTTGAGGGAGACTGCAGGAGCTATGTGGTGTAAGATCATTGTCATTATCATAATTCATTAAGTTCGAGCATTTGTAGCCACACTTGAAAAATGACGCAGAAGAAAGGATAACAAAAAAAGAAGTTGTAAAATTGGATTCCCTGAAGGTCTTTAAACAGATTAAATCATGGTCTTTCTTTGCAATGGTCTTTTAGGATGAAACGGAATTTCTTTAGGAATATTTCTTTCTGAAAGATCTTTCTGGCCCCCTTTATTCCTATGATCCCTTGGAAAAGAACCTTAGCATGCTTACTTACATGTAAGTGTAATTTAACATCTTCTATTTTCTGACACTATAACTGAATAGTTATTTTCTCTTAGTGCTTTATTGAGTTTTTGTGAATGGCTCCCAACTGCTTTTAGCTCTATAAAAATTTATAAGTCTATGGAATAATAATAATAATAATGACAAACATTTATTGAGTACTTCTATGTGTTAGGCACTGTGTTAAGTGCTTTATGAATGCCATATGAGTATTAACTTGTTTAAATATTTAAATATTTCATTTTTTTTTTGTTTTAAGTATACTCTGTAGCCATCCATTTTAGAAAGCAAATAATCCCTTTAAAAGTTTTGATTTTTACCTACTGATTCATTTAAACCAGGGCTTGCCTGCAAATTATATACAGACACAATTTTTACAAAACAATGTTAGCTTCATAATCTCAGCTACAATCTGTTTAGCACATATTGTGTGTCAGGCCTGCCCTAAGCACTTTACACTAAGCATCTCATTTAATCCTCACAGTAACCCCAAGAGATAAATATTATATCCCTGTTTGACAAATAACAAAACTAAGTTTCTGAGAAGTAAGAAACTTGCCTGATATATCTGTGAGTTAGAATTCAAACCTGGGTCTAAACCTCCAACCCTACTGTATAAGTGAGGAATTTTATTCTTTCTCACCCAAGATCATAGGAGAATGTTTTCTGTATCCCTTCATATAGCGAGATGAGAACTGATTTCTCTACACAGAAAAACAGGAACTGTTCTGGAAAGCATCTCAAAAAGTGAACACAGGACTGCTTGGAGATGGAGACAGAGGTTAATATTTTAGCTGTCCGTGTTGCAGAGACATAGCATCCTGGAACTTAGGGATACCTTTAGATATTGAGGGGAATAAGAAGAAGAAAGTATGCAACTTGGTACCTGAGAACTTATGAGATAGGCTCCTCTCCAACAAGTGTCCTAGGACCGGTCCCCAGGGAACTGAAAATGGGGCTCACTCCAGATGATTTGGTCCCCTAGTCCACCAGGCAGCGCTCTGGGGTGCAGACACAGCCCCACACCCAAGAGTAAGGTCAGAGAAAGCAAGGCTCCTCCAGTTCCCTTACAGTCCACTTCTAGTTCTTTCTTCCTGATTCCCTACTGCTGACAAGAGGGATTTTCTGTTCTCTTCGCTTTAATGTTTATACAGAATCTCCCACCCTGGCCACCATGTTACTTTGCCAGGAACAACTCATAGACATGTTTGGGGTGGGAGGAAAAAAACTGGACTAAACTCAGTCTCAAACTAGTTTAAAGCAGAGGCCCGTTCCCACCACTGGCCTCAGATCAATATACGGCTGGATAATTAACCAGTTTCTGTCTCCTCTGTGAAATGAGAAAAGCTGTGTTGTGTTCGTTTATGGAAATGTTTTAAGTAATTATCAGTAAATTGCCTCCAAATAATCTGGCTGTTCCGTATTACACATGTAAATGATAAAATGCCATTTTCAGTGTTATTTTCAATGGTTTTCCCATTGAATTCACATACGAATACACCTCAGCGAGAAAATGCTGGAGGTAAGTGTCTCTAAGGCTGCGATCACTCCCTGAGGTTTTTTTTTTTTCCTCCAGGTACTGCCAGAGGACAAACAGCAAAATCTGCTTCAGCCACAGAGGGTTGGGCAGATGGAAGCCCCAGAGGACCCTAAACAGAAACAAGTTTGCACAAATCTGTCCCGGCAAAGTGTCACCTTGGCCCCATGTAAGACAAAACGGACTCAGTCTAAAATACAGAAGGAATGACCAGAACTAACTCAACACCACCCAACACTATACCTCCGATCCCGCGTCAGCCCTCGTTATCCCCCGTGCCTTCCTCATCCTTTCCTGTGTCGTTAACTGATGTTTGCCAGTAGGAGGGAGTCATTCCGGTCAAGGGAAATGATCACTAAAATTCTATACTCTGCACACTTCCCCAACAAATACCATGTGATTCATGACAATAAGAACAGCGGTCGGAATGAAAAGTGGTCACGTGGTTTTCCAAAAAATCTTGAGGTTTCCCTCCCCCACCCCTTCTTTCCCTACTCACCCCTATGGGAGTCCGTCTGTGGCAGAAAATGTGAAGGCATTAGGACCAGAGAGCCCTTTCCTGCTATTTGCTTGAGAAACAAAGCCTTCCCTCCTCCCAAGTTGAAAGAAATAAAGGAGTCTGAGCTAGTCACAACCTGCAAGCCTGCTGGCGGCCCGTCAGCTTGCCAGTGGCGCAACTCAGCGGAGTGAGTACCGGCTTCGAGCTTTGCAGAAAATGAGAGAGGGAGAGAAAACAGAGACAGAAACACAAAGAGAAAGAAAGAAAGGCATTAACCTGGCCAGGAGTCAAACAGGTGCTTGGAGCCCGAACGCTGAGAAGAGTGCCTGACAAATAGAGGATCCGACTGTGTGTGCCTCTAGGGGGCTGCTTCTGTACTGATGGGGCCAGGGCTGCAGTCTGGATGGCAAGGGGTGGATGACAGATTTTTTTTCGTATTCACAGGACTCATATGGTTGGCCAAGAGCCTTTAACTTTCCTCCACTTGTCAGTCTGACATCTTCGTGGATACTCTCTGGCTCCCTGGGATGAACTCTCCATGAGAGAGAGGGGCAGCAGGAGGCTGATCACATACGCTGTCACCATGAGTCACAGAATTTCGTGGTGCCTTTGGAAGAGGGGATGTGTGAGCCCCGGGGGCTGCCACGTTGACAGCAACAGCAGTGAGCTGTGTGATTCGTGGAGCGGCTGCCTCGGTCTTGAGCTGGCCGCTCAGAGGCCATACGTGGCCTTTTAAGACTCTTACAGCCCCACTGCACTTGGAGTGACACACGTCTGGCAAGGATCTGAAGTTTGCAGGCGCCCTCTCTCAGAACTGGCTACCTGGGACTCCTGGGATTTAAGAGCCTCTAGAAACGGAGGGCTGTGCCCTCAGGCTGTAATTTGGCTTTCAGGCAGATGTTAGGCACAGAAAGGAACGCAAGCAGAGGAAGGCCTGGTACAAGACCCTCAGAAGAAGGCCCCAGTTAGGAGACAGAGCCAACCAAAGGGCGTGCAATTCAGTGGGACTGAAACTGGGAGGGCACTGAGTGTCATCTTAGACAAGGATGCCATCTCTGGTGGACTTTCCGTCTCTTGACTTCAATTTAAGTTCAAGCACTCAATAGCCCCATAATTCAGAAGACCTGGTTTGCAGCTGTCAGACCCTTGTCCACATGCCTCTGATGGAGAGTTACTGTGAGTGTAGCTGAGACAGCTGGGCTCATCCCGCAGTCCCGACCCCACCCCTGCACCGGAGTGGGTTTTGAGTTCAAGTGTGGTCTTTACCTGAAATGCGCCTGGGCACGTCGGTGATGGCAGGCAGCCCGGTGCCCCGGGTGGAGGACAGCGGGGTGGTGGAGTGAATGGACGGGGGCGTCATCTGGCTCAGGTACGAGGGGTAGGACTGGTCGTAGGACCACGGCGGGGAAGACTGCGTCTGCCTGGGATCTGGGCAAAGAAGAAACGTCTTTAGCACACCAGCCGCTGTGGCCTTCGAACACACAACCCCAAACTCAGAAAGGAGAAAGCAGGGGAAAATCAGAATATACAAGGACGGTTTATTTCCCACAACTCCACCCTTGCAGGCCCCCTTGGGCACAGAGCTTCCTAGACTTCGAGTCTCTACGAAAGTAACAAAATGGATCGTGTGTAAGGACTATTTGTCTCTCTCACACGTAAATATTTCTATTTGGAAAGCTTAACTGTCATTTAAGAAAATCTGCTTTGGTTATCGTCACAAAGTTGAATTCCATTTTATTTATTTTCTGTATTTCCTGTATGTTTTTTAATATTACTCCAATGAATATGTATTACTTATTTCTTTTTTAAAAAGTTAGAAAATTTGGGAACAATTTATTTGTTTAAAGAGCAGGCAGACTGTGCCCTTTACTGCTACACATGCAGCCACTATCTTTCAGCCGTGCTTTCCGGTTTGCAAATAATTCCATGATTTTAGCATGGTTCGCTTTCTTTCCAGGCAGGTCAATGGGGTGGCCCTTTTCCAGCCTGGGGGTTAGGAGGCTGGGGTAGAGATGAGCACAGAAGGGGCAGCATGTAAGGAGAAGAGGAAAGAGGGGAGCCAGTTATGTTATTCTCATGCTAAAGCTACGCCAGAAAATAACCTTTAAGAAAAAAACAAAACTTAATTTCAAAGCCAACTAAGAACTGAAAAGCTTCATCACCATCCAGTTTCAATGTTAAGCACATGAGTTTCTGACAGTAAGAAAATGATCCAAAACACAACAGGGAAATGTCTTCAGTCCTATTGGAATCTGTTTAAAAGATGTCACGTGTTTGGAATGTGGCCTAGTGTTACCTACAGTCACTATAACGATAAAAATAATGGGCTACCAACTGGTTAGAGTGAACTGCTGAGAATTAGCAATATCTTTTGATTTATCTCTATGGAGTTTCTTGGAGGTACAAACAGAATCATAAGCAAATTTCTCTTATCATTTTTTTTTTCTAACTTCACATTTTTAAAATTTTAAACACTCTAACATACCAGGTTGTTCTCAAGACAGCTTTGTATATTAGAATAGCCATGGACTTTGGAATGTGCAGAATGAGGTTCAAGTTCTGAGACTTCTATTTTCTAGCTGTGTGATCTTGGGTTAATTACTCAGTGACTCTGAACCTCAGTTTCCTAATCTGTAAAAGGGGGTGGGGGAGTAATAATATATGAATCACAGGGATGTGGGAATTGCATGAGAAAACTATGTGGAGAGGGCTAGCGTAGGAAGCACTCAGTAAGTATTAATTCTTGTCTTTTAGAAGAACTCTTGGTGACACGAGGATAGTTCCATGGTTAAAACACATCTGAACTGGAGTAAATACATTTGGAATAGGTCTAATTTTAAATTATTCCTCTATCACCTATCAGCCTCTGAAAACGAAAAGCTCAATTTTTAAAAACTATAAATATATTTAAGTCAATTCAGGTTTATTGCTACAAATAAAAGTGAGAGTAACAAAACATGGGTTTTCCTGAGATGATTCCTCTTTTAAAGCCTCTCAGTTTTTCTGTACAAAGCCATTTAGTTTCACCTATTTCTTGTTTATTTGTTCCATTCAGAAATATTTTATTTAAAGACTATCTAAATAGGACATACTTTTCTTGAGTCAAAATAATTAAATACATCTGGGTATTTATCTAATGTTACTGTATCAACAGATGTATAGGAAAATTTCATCCAACTCAATTTTAAGGAATATTTACCTGAGTTTGCAATTTGAATAAAAGCATAGTACTGTAAATGGTTAACAGAAAATTTTCCTTCAGAAATCTAAAGGATACTTGATCATTAAAGTAATGAACTTTTGTGCTTTAAAATGTTCAAGGCTGACAGTGTATAGATTGGCAACATTTCAAATCTGAGTGAGTGGTCCTTGTTATATATCTGATACAGCGATACTTCCTTGCTTTAACCATTAATGTAATTCACTATTCAGATAAACGGTAAATGATCTTCAGATGGAGAAAGATGCATTCCTTACAACCAGAAAGCAATCTCACAAAGGTAAGGCCTTCTCTCAAGCACTATTTTCAATAGACAAAAAGGACAGGAACCACATAGCAAAATGAGCAGGGCACATGGGACTCAAATTTGGATTTGAGTTCTAATCTAACGTCACCAGATGACTCCCTGAGCAAGCAGTCTAACCTCTATCTCCATCCCTCTACTATAACATGTTACCAGCAGTATTGGGCTCTCTGCCTGCAAGTGGGGGAAAAATACAAAGAAATCTAAAGAATGACTAAAATCATTGACACTTAGACATATCACGAAGGAATTAGGGAACTTAGCTTGGATGTAAGATACAGCCTTTCATTTCTCCTTAAGCGGAGAGGCAGGCCAGTACAGGGGGAAAGAAAGGGGTTTTCTGATGAGAAGATCTGAGTTGGAGCCCCAGCTCTGCTATCTGTGAGCTGGATGACCTCAGCTGTATTAGCTAACTCTCTGAACCTCAAGTTTCCTCATCTGGAAAATGAAGCAGCATAACATGGTAAAGTGAACATAGCAAAGTGCTCACGTGTGCTGGCTGGACAGACAAGCCTAGGCTTGAATCACAGCTCCCCACTTTGCTGAGCAAGTCACTTAAACTTTGGGGGCCTCAATGGCTCATCTGTAAAATGGGAATCATGACACTTATTAGGGCTCTTGTGAGCATTGCATGAACTAGGCCTTCTTTAAGGCCTAGTTCTTCTAAGGCCTAACTTCTAAGTTACCTGACACTCTTGGCACATACTAAGTATATAATAAATAGATATGATTATTGCTATCGGTAAAGCGAGTATAATTATAACTACTATCATTTTTGTTTACAGAATTAGGTGAAATAATACAAGTAAAAGAATTTTGTAAAGTACTATATGAAAATGATTATTCTTCTCTCTAGGAGCTCATAACACGTGGCCAAGGCCCTACTGTGTTTCATGGGGTGTTTCTTAATGTTGCTGAGCTTTAATTCCTCATCTGTAAAATGGGATACTATCTCAGAGCGTGTCGTAAGGATTAAATAACATACAGCCAGTGGCTAATTAGCATTATTCAAAAAAATTAAAAATCTGACTCTAAACTATCCAGGGTGGTTGGGTTGTCTAGTGTTAAGTCTTGAAGATTTCCAAGATCAGACTCAGCACAATTCAGTATAATGCCTGGCACATATTAGGTGCTCAATAAATAACCATTGCATGAGCCTCCCAGGGTGGCTGGAGTGAATAATAGAATTTTATAATGAAGTAGTAATTAGTCCTTCTCTAACTTCCCCTTAGGCTACAAAAGAACTTGTTACTGGTGACATTTTAGCTTTGACATAAATTTCCTGACTGCTGGAATATATACTAGAACAGTCTATCAAAGGATAGCTTTCCTTTGAGTGGAGGTCCTTCCTGAAGATATCTAAGATTAGCAAAAAGAACTTCTCACTAGCCCTAAACAAGTGAGAAGCTCTCGATCTCTCTCTCTCTCTCTCTTTTTTTTTTTTCTTTCTCAGAGGACAGGCTGTAGGCCAGCCAATCTCTCTTCCAAGTTCACTGTCCTAAGATTCTATGATAATGACCTACTTAAGGAGAGAGAGTTACTAAAGAAAAATAAAACACAAGAACTGCCATATAGGGCTCACTAGATCTAGTCTAAGGAATTTTAAAAGGGAACAGTAATCTTTAAAAAATAATAATAATAATGGTCTCCAAGCACCCCAGGGCTTCTCGAATACCCTGTGAATGAGGCCTCAATAATCCCAGCTCCCCAACGTCTGGCCTGTGTGATCTTGGACAAATTACATAACCTATCTAACTTCAAGGTGCTTAATGTGTATAATGGGAATAAATAAGAAGAGCTCCCTCTTAAAGTTGTTTTAGAGATTAAATGAGGTAATGTAGGAAAGAGCTTAGCACGTGGAAAGAACCCAATAAATGTTCACCACTGTTAAAGCATCTACTTTACTGAGCCTTCATTCTGTATTTATGTTTCCAGCCCATAACCTCTTATTCTAGCAAAGGGCCATTTTTAGAAAGCTTCCTGTAGTTCTGAAGTCTGCCATTTGGAGACCATGTCTGCACCAGTCGCTTTGATACACTTTACAATCATTTTAACCTGAATCGTGTTCCTTCTTAGCCTTAGCTTCTCCCAGACCAAGAAATCCTAATCTGCTTAGTGTGTTTTCTAATACTGTATGCTTCAACTTTTTTCAAACTTTTAGTGGGGGGGGAAAAAAAAAAAAAAGGCTATAAAATAGCCATAAAATGTCCAATCACTAAGAAAATGTAGTCCTATCATAAATATATGATTACATCATATTTGCTTTGTTGTGGACAATTATTAATGCTTACAATAGAGAAAAGTCACCTTAACCTGATCTCATAAACGATTTCTGAACTCAACTTCCTGAAGAAACCTGAGACTTCTGAGATTCACTCTGAACTTGGATGAGTCAGAGCAGGTGACAGATGTTTTTAGGCACCGCCGGTCAATCCTAAGGTTACTGATAGGGAAGAGTGAGTACAGGGCCTAGCTCTGAGACAAACCTACTGATTAACCATTAACAAACAAGAAACTGTCTTCATCAACCTCAGGCCCCACAGGGCTAGTAGAACGTATTCCTTTCCTATACCCCATGCAGAGTTGTACTGAATGTTTCGTCCTTTTGAGTCTGCAGAAACGTGGAGGGAAGTACCCTGTCCTTCCACTCCAACATAAATAAGAATATCCTTGATTTTTTGGGTCTCAGAGACTAGAGGTGCCAATCATCGCCTTGATATTACATCCTGGGTGACCTGAGATTACCTACGAACACCCACAAGTTTTCAGAAAATAACTGAACTCTATTTCACAGACGTTCCCAAAAGACAAGAAAACTGCTGTTGAACTTTAAATAGTTTTAGGGTGCTTTAAGAACGATAATTCATTATTTTCCTATGGCAATCTTCGGAAACAGCATCAATATTATTTTTATTACTATATTCTAGAAACTCAAAGCATTGACAGAAGTTTTTATATAGATATGACAATTTAAAAACAAGACCCTGGGTGTTGGCTTTTTTATGGGCACATACTCTTTTGTGCTTGGGAAACCTGAAATACTAAATAGCACAGGAGCATTTTAATAGGACTCCACCCCTATTTCTCCCCAAACTTCTCTCCTATCACCTAACAAAGGGGAGGGGGGAGTTTAAAGGGAAGTCGTAATCAAGTATGACCTGTAACATAAACTTGAGAGAGAAGATCAGGTCTTCCCTATACAATGGGCTCCTGTGCTCACAGCAGGATGTGACTAATCACAATGACTAAATGGGAGAGAAGCGAAAGAAGCAGAAGACCTAGGGCAGGGCGGAGCTCCTGGAGGCACTGGGGACGACACCAAGGAGAAAACAGTCCCCAGTCTAACTGGGAACGCATGCTAGGAACCGCCACCAGGCTTCGGAGGTCAGGCTAGCGATTGGACACGTCAGACCTACAGCTGTACACTTCCACAAGAAACGGTGGACCAAATCTAGCTACTAAGAGCTCAGGTTAAATAAAGAGGAGCCAGTCACTTGACAAAAAGAATCCCTTCAGCATTTGTTCCAACTGAGGCAATGTCAGTTGGACGAATTTTAAAAAGACACCAGAGAGGCACAAACTATTGGGTGTAAGACAGGCTCAAGGATGTTTTGTACCACAAGGGGAATATAGCCAATATTCTGTAATAACCGGAAATGGAAAGTAACCTTTAAATATTGTATAAAAGCTTAAAAAAATTTTTTTTAATTAAAAAAAAAAAAAAAAAAAAAGACACCAGAAGTCCGGGGGCCCACATACACTTTGCACTTTCTCTCCCAACTCACTAAAGTTGAGGGCAAGGTTCTTATTTAGCTATCCCTTTTTCACCTACAAAGTACCAATCGTCATTACTGCCACCTTAACAGGGCTTTCGGGGTGGGTGGGGGGCCAGTTTTTACATGCTATTCTGGTGAGTCAGCAAAGTATCCGTTTTTATTGTGACGAACAGCTTCTGTACGCCTACGTGGCCGTGCGATGGCCTAAGGGATAGATAATCAACAAAAGACATTTCTTGCCACGCAAAAGCTTATACATGCAGGTGGGGAAAGTAAGACTAACAGACATAAAACAACAAGTAACTTAAAAATGTTCAAAGCATGTACCTGTGTTTTTCAAAAAGCTCCACAGGGCACCAATATCAGTGTGAATTTTGTAAGATCTCCTTCTAGGGTGGTGTTCCTTCAGCTTAGGCTACTTGGAGATTGGGCCATCTGCCTTCCATTCTATAGACCCCGAAACATAAAAGTACAGGAGGCAACATTCCCAGGAGATGCTCAAAAATTGATGTTACTTGGGGAGAGAAGTGGTTCACACGTCTCAAGTGGCCTTTGCATCAGGCAAAAAATGGAGACAACCATTTATTTAAACCGTGGATATTAGAAAAGCAAGCTCTCTCCTTTGAGTTGGACCACAGCTTCTGAAGTTCAATAACAGATATGGGGAAAAGGAAGCAGGGCCATGCATTTCCTAAAATGATTTGTAAAGAGTCATGGGCTCTAAGAGTATCCAGGCTTTCAAATGACTGAGAAGCTAAATTTCATGTCTGCCTACTTGAACTCTGAACACTTGGGGTCATAATAAGAGAGGAATGAAGAGACAGATGGTTAGAAAGAAAGGCACCGTAGGAAAAAGAACTGACTCCAGGAGAACAGCTAGAAGTCTCCTAATGAAGAAGTTTGAGTGGGGAGAGCAGAGTGGGCAGAGAGCTTTAGAAAAGCCCAGGGAAAGGTACACGTGGAAACTCAGCGGTTGCTATTAACGAGCCCCCTTTGGTAAACACTCTGGTTAGACACCTGTGGGTGTGAATGAAGGGCTGCTTTCCTAAGAACTGCTCGCAACGGGGCACACCTTGGACACAGTGCTGAACTTCACGCAGAGACGGGAGGAAACGAGTCAACAGGGGCCAAGCCTGAACCAGCGCACAAGCGGCTTCTTCCTGTGGGCGCTGCCGTGGGCTGCTGTGTAACGTGGCAGGACAGTGGCCGGTGGTTTCTGCCGTGTGCGCCCCAGTGAGCACCTGCTATATCTGGGGGCCCAGTCCATTCAGAGAGCAGCACATTCCCACCCCTTCTCCTCCACCCACTTCCCCCTCCCCAGCACTCAACTCAGGCTGCGCCCACCCCCTCTCCTCCACCCACTTCCCCCTCCCCAGCACTCAACTCGGGCTGTGCAAACCTCCAATATTTCGTGAGAAAACTGGGGGACTTAAAATGAACTGCACAGATAGTTCTCCTAGTTGAAGATTGTGCCTCTCCATTGAAACCAGGGTCAAAGTCAATCATCTCAATGGAGAGAGGCAGCTTTACAATTTCCTACCCTAGACTATTTCTGTCATTCATAAGACAAATATACTCACATTCTTACCTCCGTGAATTCCCATTTCCAAACATTTACGCTAAATGCTAAATCTTAAATTCTATGTCTTCTCTAATAACCCTGCTACCTAGACTGGAGTTTTAGAATGAGCTTTCCCACTCACTTCCCGTTCTCCTGACCAAGAGGGAACACCGTCTGAAAACAAACAGGCACTTCCAAGTGCAGGAGGAGCGCTGGATGGGGGGCTCTGGCACTAACTGTGCGGCTGTGCACCAATAATTCACCTTCTCTGAGTATCGCTGTCGTCAGGTGTAAGATGAGAATGGATGGGTTATCTCTAAGATGTTCTCCAGCAATGAAATGCTATGATTCTAACTATTCGGAAAATTGGGCTCCCAACCCTCAGTCCTTTCTGGAGTCGGTAGTTGCAACAGCAAGGACCGAAGCCGCCCTGAGCTGATCTGGGGCGGCTGGGAGAGGAACGGATGGGGGCTGACACTCGTGGTGTGTCCCATCACAGAGCGTTGTGGCCCACCTCGGCAGAGAAGGCACCGAGAGCGGAATTTTGACTCCCCTCCTGTCCCCAACCAGGCTGTCTCCAGCCGACTAAGGTGGCCACCAGAATCGCTCAGCAGAAGACCAGCCCAGCCGATTCCAGAGCTTAAGGCTGAAATCTGAGAAAAAAGCAGCAACCTGTTCGGATAGAACTGGATGTCACGCAGGGTGCACCAGGCATGACGAGTTATGTGTCGGTACAAACAATGGGAGGAGGGGCACTTAGTGAATCCTAGGGGAGCATGGTGGGGAAGAGAATGAGAAATGACAGGTACAACCTGAGACGTCACAGCCCCTAACAAAATGCCAAAAGAAAAACCAGAAGGAAGTTAAGACAAGGTAATGAGAAGTGCCTTTTTTCAGTACCACCAATTTGGGGCTGGATGGAACTCATCACTGTCTTACAGAAAATGAGGGCATTTTCTTATTTTCTTTTTAGTTAGGGCTTCTCGTTGACAGAGCAGAGTCTGCAGAGTTCTTCCTTATATTAAGGAAAACATGTCTCCCTAGAACTCCACTCACTCCTCATCACTGTTGCCTGGGATTCCTCGTGCACATGACAGTTATTACATTATTTGAAGATAATGCCTTTAAAGCTTACTACATGATAGACAGTACTTTTACATTCTCTTACCCCATTTACCTAGAAAAACCTAATAGAAGAAACAAGAGGCTATACCATATGTCACACCTAACCTGGCCTCACCCTCGGCACATCCGGGACCTCAATGTAAAGGTAGCAGAGGGAAGGGAACTAGCTACAAACAGGTAGGACCAGAATTTGAGAAATAACTGGGATGTGGTGCTGGCCAGGAGAAGTGACCTTAGTTCAAATTACAGTATTGAAGTGGATGCAGGAAATTCAGGTTCAAATCAGGCTATTAACATCTAGTGGGTGAGATTATAGCAGTCGGGGTGTTACAGAAGGTCCCCAGACATGGTGAATCCTGTTGTCGGATGGATGATGGTATTGTCCATGGTTCCAAGAACTGGCTCCCACTCCTTCATTCAAAAAATATCTATTGAGTACCTCCTCTGGTACTCTGCTAGGTTCTAGAGATATTAATGGTGAATAAAGAGTCTGCCTGCCCTCATAGAGTTTACAGTTTGGTGGGAGAGGCTGACATTAATCAACTAATCATATAACTGTGATAAGTGCTAAAAAGGAGATGTCCTTGGCATCATAAGAATGTACAGTGGGGGACTCCAGCCAAGCCTGGGGAAGGCTTCTCTAATGATGTGATGGTTAGAGAAGGGCAAGCAGAAGTCCAGTGGATACGTAGGTGGGGTTAAGAGGGCTTTAGGTAAAGCAAACAGCATATATCAAGTTCCTGGGACGGAGGCAGTATAGCTTTTTAGAAGAGCTGAGAAAGCCAGTGTGGTTGGACGACTGACAAAAGGTTCAAGACAGTATGAGAAGAGACTGGAAAACAGGCAGGGAGGACCCAGGCTATGCAGAACCTGCTGGGCCACGCGAGAGGTTTTGGTCTTTATCCTAAGTGCAATGGAAGGTCACGGGGGTGTTTTTAAGTATGGGGTGACATCATCAGATTCACATTTTTATAATCTCCCTCTGACAGCATCATAATAGAAACAGGGCAGAAGTCCAGCCCAGGACACACACAGGGAAGGGTGTGTAGGGAAAACAGCAGCTGAAACAGATGCAAGGGTGGTGTCCAGGAGCTGCACTCAGGGAACCAGGAAGCAGCCTGAGGCACTCAGCTGCCTCTGCACATGGTCCAACCAGGGGGATGAGGTCATGAGATGCCTCAGCTGGATCAGATTGGCTCTGGGTGGGCAAGGGGAGCCCGCGATCAATGGTCTTGGGCCTGCAGCTGTGATCTGGGCAGGCTCCACCTCATACATTCTGGTTCAGGGGTAAAGCCTGGGCATCTGTACGTGTAACAAGCTCCCCAGGTGATGCTAATACACGCCAAAGTTTGAGAACAACAGGCATCATTTTTACTCATGTTTGTTAGAAAGGAAAATTACCCAACAGTACTCTGAATTAATCTTCCCTATCAGGAAGAATGATCTTCAAATAGAATGAGCAGAACAAACATGCTTAAGAGGAAATTAAGGTCCAAGAGACGTGAGGAGATAAGAGAGAGCAACCTACTGCTTTAAATGAATTCAAGTTCCTGCTCCAAGATGAATTACGCCCCACAATATTGCAAGAATGTATGGAGACTGGCAGACAAAGGGCTTCTCTTTGACAGAGCAGGGTCTGCAAAGTCCTTCCTTGTATTAAGGAAAACGTGTCTCCCTGGAACTCCACTCACTCCTCATTGTAGCTTCGCTGCCTGGGATTCCTCGTCCACATGACAGTTATTATTTGAAGATAATGACTTTAAAGTTTACTACATGATAAGACAGTACTTTTACATTCTCTTTCCCCATTTACCTTTCCTGAGAATGGCATTGCCACGGGTAAAAATCTAAATTGCAACTAGTTTTTTGGAGCCATTGCTTGCAGACCACTAAAAACACTTGAGTCCCTTTCGAAAGCCTGTGTATAATCAACACTTCCCACTTGATGCCCAAAGTGACTATCAGAAAGCAGAATGGGTTCACTAAAAACTTGTTTCCTAGGATTACGAGAGCAATAGGTTAAAAGAAAGCTCCTCTGTCTGCTGTGCATGTTGACCTCAGCAAGATACACACCTTACCTCTAAAGGGACGTACAGGTAGTTAAAAGGCCCACCAGAAAGTGGTTGTTGATACGGGTCACGGTCAGCTTCGAGAGAGGAACACAGTGGCATATTCAAGGGCATGATAATCCTACTTACGTCCTGCATCTTCAGCAAAGTCTTTAAGAATGAAAAGCAACCTTCCTAAGCTTCAAGATGAGACAAAATTGGGAGAAACAGTCAACATACTGGATGAGGAGCTAGAACTATAAGATAACCCTACAAGATGGAAGGAGGAGATGAAAGTGACACAATGAAATCGACAAAGAACAAGAGTACAGTGCTGCATTTGGTCAACTCCAAGACGGGACGGGGGAAGCCTGCCCTAAGAGCAGAGTTTTTCATGGACTGCAAGACACAGTGTGATGGGATGACAAAAAGTCAGCACAATCTTGAGATGGATTAACAGAACACGAGTGGACCCCTACCCCACTGGTCAGTGCTGGAGGGTTGTGTTTTCTCGAGGTAGGGTCAGCCCAGAGCCCTGGAGAAGACGGAACAAGGCATGGGACCTCCATCTGTCACACGAGGAATGGTTAAGGAATGGCCAAGAGCTCCCATCTACCCTCAGCCTTTCCATGGGACACCTACTTCCCACCTGAACTGAAGCTTGGATTTCCCCAGATCCTTCCTCCTAACCTTTCCACTTGGCTGTTGCTCATTCTCCAAGGCCACAAGATGAGCCAACTCCTCTTCAGAAGTTCTTCTGTCTTTACCCTAACCTACCAACCTCCAGAACGTTCTTCCACATTGGTAAGTGGCTCAACATCTTCCTCGTTTCCCTGACTTGCACCGAGTCCTACTGAGTCCTAGAGAAACTGTCATTCCCACTGACCATCAACCACTGCAGAGCCCACTTCTGTTCACAAGCTGCAACCACTTCAGGAGACAATCACTGCTGACTGGCTCTTCCCAGCATCTCTGTCCTTACCTGGGTCCTCAGTGATGCTCAAAGTCACTGTCCTGTCCCCCCACTCACCTTGCTGACAGCCCCAAAGGTGTACTGTTCTTCTAACCCTTTCCCCTACACCCTCCCCACCTAAAACCACCTTGTCAGACTTCACCTTCCCGGGACACTGATTTCTAATTTCAGCCCTGAGAGTTCCAGAATCTCCTGGTGCCTAAGTTTTCTTATTCGCTAAACAGGGTTCACAATACTGACTCTTCTGTGAAATCTGTCCTCTTACTGACTCTCCTGTGAAATCTGTTACAACCAACTGTTTTTAAACAGTTAAAAAGCAAGTCCTTATCAAAATAAACAAAGCCCTGGAAAGAATCTGATGGTCTTAACTGGGAATAGTGCCATACAATTTTATTCCTGGAATACTTCTGCATATATTAAAATGAAAAAAAATGGAATGAAAATACTTTTCAAACTGATAACATCTGTAATATAATGTTGCTGCTATTAATACCACATAGTACAATAAACTCCAGCTCTCTGTTTGAAGGCCTGGGTGCCCATCCACAATTCAACATCAAAATACACCATTAGAGCATCCATTATATCAAACCGCATGCCTGACTCGCCCCTCTCCTGGAGTAGCCCTGGAGGGTGAATATTTCATTCAAAGTTAGACTCCTATTCTGATCATTCTTCCCAGAATCCATAGCAAAAGATAAAAAGGGGCAAGAAGGGTCCCCAGGCAACTAGTAAAGACACGCCTACATGTGTGTACACATATACACATATACATATATGTAAAGCTCAAACTAAATATAAAACTAAAAAGAGAAAGGTGATGCTTTGGAAAAGAATGAGAGAACGAAACCCAGACTTCCTCTGGGCAGAGTCCTGAAGTCAGGCTAGAAATGGAACAGTCTTGGGGAAGGACAAGGAAAGGCATCATGAAGGAGATCGATTCTCCTTATCATGATTCGATATTAACTGAGCATCTTGTATTCCAGACAGGAGAACATTACGATGACAAGATTTTGGAACTCAAGAAATTGATTTTTCTTGGAACATTACCCGTCTTGTGTTTTTCTAAAAGTATAGTAAAGTCAGAGCATCTTCAGTTAATAGGGAATTCCAACTGACAGAAGTCCAGAGACCTTTAAGGAGCTCATCTACGAATGATGCCAACAGTTGCAGTGACCACACAGCCCATTGACAGCCAGCCCTTCACAGGGTCGTACTGAGCTTTATCCTTCAAAGCCAGCCCAGGCTGGACCTGAACTCCACTCTTCCTTAGTAGGTGGCTGCCAGAGTTGAAGAGATGTGAAATCGTGTTCACACACAGGATTTGTGTTATTTCTTCATAAGAACTGGAACCAGCAACCTCCTCTGAAGAGCTTTCCCGCTCACACGTGTGCGTGGCAGCAGCACATTTTCCTGGCTATTCTGCCCAAAAGATCTCAAAGGAAGAAGGCAGGACAGGACTCTGCAGTAACTTCAGAAATGAAAACACAGCACCACCCAACTGAAACAACAGAACTTCCAACCACCTGCCTTGAGTGTGGTGATTTCAGTTCCTTAAGACACAAGATGCCTATAGGTGAGTAGGACCACAGTGATCGTAAGGCAGGGGACCTCATTTGACTCCCACTCCCCACATCCTACAATTCTTCTCACGCTGAAGGCACCCGCAGTCATCCTTCCTGCTCAGTAACAGTCACTGTGCCCCTCGTGGGTTCATCCTCTTCACGCTCACAGCCACCCACCCTCGCCCGCTTCACCTCCCAACTTGTTTCACCCGAAAGAATCACGGGGTCACTCGGCACTTGAATAGGACGGTAGTTTGGGACACGGCTGCTCAGCTGTGCTTTCCTATTTCTAAAAGGCTTTGCTAGTAAATGTTTCAGTGCAAGCACAGCGGCCTGAGGGCTAAAACAGCCAAACACATACACAGCTGAAGCCCAGCTGGCCAGAATCCTCTTAATGCTTAAAGGAGCATGTTTGCCAAGGGGACACAGCAGCGGACTGAAGTTGGGCGGAAACGACTTCGCTTCAGGCAAGGTAACTGCTGTTAAGATCATCATCATCCTACATGATGCCTGGCAAGTTGATTTTCAAGATATCCCTAAAAAGGTTACCTTGAATATAGGCTCATATATAACTGTCCTTTAATTAGCAAAAGCAAAATTATATTGCATTTTAAAGCTTAATTCAGATACTCCTAATGCATCCCTTTTATGAACATTTCGTCTCTGAGGATCCTAAATAATATCTGATGGAGAAAGAAAAAGACATAGGTCCATGAGGACACGTGCCACTTAGACAGTCAGCAACATGGCCGACTCAATGGCCATGAGGCTGGTTGCCCGCTAAGAGTCTGGAACTCACAGTCAACTACAGTAGCTCAAGAGGCCTTTAGCAGCTCATTTCTCAAAGAGTCCATTTCCTCCACCTATAAAATATGTACTTTACAGAATTGTTTTAAGGCTTTAACAAGAACTTTATGTAAAACTAGTTTGTAAGTGGTAAAGAGCTGCACAAATGAAAGTCTGAAATGGGAGGAAACTGGGCCAAGAGAGACGTACGCTTCAGCTTCCTGAGGGTGCCTGGTGGTTGAGTGCACAGGACCCTCCAGCTACATAAATCTGGCCTTAATTCCTGTATTTATGACTCACTGGTGTGTAAGTGGGACCTTGAGCAAGTTACTAGCCTCTCGGACCCTCAGTTTTCACAACAACGCTACCCATCTTATAGAACCGTTGTGAGAAATGCCTGCTATACGATACACAGTCAATAAATGGCAGCTAAGAGTAATCCAATCAAATAGGTACTAGAAAAATATTCAGGGTAGGATAATAATGGGTCACACTTCCTGAAAAAGTCAAACACCTGTTCATTCGTTCATCACCAAACCGAAAGTCACCAAGCAGTGGGCACCATAGAAGACAACGGGGACACAGAGGTCAGTAAAACATGGCCCTAGACTTTGAAAGTTCAAACTCTGACGGAGGAGACAGACGTGTACACAAATAATTGTCACCATGTGCAATGGTGGTGTGGGAGCCTTAGACTCAGCTTGGGTGGGTTGGAAGAGGCCTGACAGAGGTGCCAGCGTTTGACCTGAGTTCTGAATGCGACCATCCTTAATTCCCTCTGGGGCTAGTGCAGTCTCTTCCTCAAGGAAGACCCTGCTCCTACCACTGCCCCCTTATGATCCATGCTTCACACAGCAGCCAAAGGAGTCCTTAAAAGCATGTGAATTAGATAATGTCATTCTCTTGCTTCACATCCTTCCATAGCGCCCCACTGCGGTCTGGACAAAACCCACACTCCTTACCAGGGCCTTGAAGACTCTCCTTAATCGAGCCCCTGGCCGCTCCCCTTTTTCACTCTGCTCTACCTACCCTGACCTTCCTGTCCCCTGCACACACCGCATCACCGCTCCCTGAGAGCCTTTGCCTGAGTTTCCCCTCGGCCAGAAATGCTGTTCCTCAGAGATCTTCAAAGCTCTTCAAACTTTCCAATCAAAATTAGCTTCTTCCCTCCCCACACTGCTGTCTCTCCCATTACTCTATTTCATTTCCCCAAAGCTTCTATTATTATCTGAAATTATCTTGCATGTATGCTTATTGACCCAATCGCTGACTATATGTCACTAAAATGTGAGCCCCTGGTGAAGAGAAACTATACTATCTCGTTCTCTTACATTAATGCCTGGCAAAAAATAAGCACTCAATAAATATGTTTTTAGGAATGAATAACAGAATCGCAGAATGCCCACCCCCAAGGTTACATGAATTTCCCAATCGGCCAAGGGCCTGAGTCAGCTTTTTTTTCCTCTAGATGCGGCTCACCCATCCAGAGAGTACTGAGTTCAAAACAGTGCTTATCTTGAGCAACATCTCCTAACATAGTCTCCCTACTCCACTGCTACCACCATGTTCTGAATCAAAAGATGTGGACATTTGTGACAAGCTAGGTGTTTCCTAGCACCCAGAGACAGGCAACTGATGTCTGAAAGATTAAAAAAGAAAAGAGGTGCAGAGGAAGCAACTTCCTCAGGAAGCCGTGGGGAGGCCCTGGGCCCTCAGGCAGAACGTCAGCCATTAAAGACCTCAACAGAGTGACAGGTCAGACCGGCACTGCAAAGAAGCCAGCCTACCACATGGCCAGGACCTTGAGCCCTAGGAACTGCAAGACACACTAATATGAAACACTAAAGGCTTAGGACTTCTTCACTTTACAACTCCTAATTTCATTCCACGCTTCTGGGAGTTCGACTTGCCTTTTATGCTGGCATGTGGGAGAACTCATAGTGACTATACAACCATGATCATTGTCTGTAGTTTGGGGGTAAGAGCTTGAGCTATCAAGAGAGCCAAGCCGATCGATGAGAGATAACTGGGCCCTTTCTGTTACAAATACCTTTATCCAAAGTATTACGTGAACTAAAATGCAGGTGTGGCATATTGCAAAGAAGTTACAAAATCCAGTCTCTTAAGGAGAATTTAAATTTAATCATGTGAAAATGTAGACCCTAAACTGAAATGATACCAAATGGTTTAACCATGTACGTGTTCTACTGAAATGTGATTTCTGCTGTTATTGTTCATCGGAAGGGAACAAAGGCACCCTGGGATAGGAAATCAGAAAGAACGGTCAACACGAACCAGGCATGATAGTCCAACCCTTCTTGCAATGATTTCTTCTTATCTAAACTTTCATTCATTCAACATTTAATGAGACGCTAGCTACCACTGTGCTAGGCACAAAAGAAAATAAATGCCTGGAATAAATCCCTCAGAGAATTTCTAATCTAGAGGGGAGATACACAGAAGCCATAAAATAAGGCTATCTCAACTGAAGCTTAGAGGATGGAGAGGCGGCCTCTAGATGAAGGTTCCAAGACTTTCATGAAGAAGATAACAGTGACCTTGAAGGATGGGTGGATCTTGTCAACAGAAAAAGACCGCCATAGATAGAACAGTGTAAGTCAGGGGGTACAGAGGGAAGATGTGTACATTATAGCCTTGGGATAGAATGTGGCTGTGCAAGGGCTGGGAAAGATAACTCTTCACTTCGATTTTAACTCAAGGACAGAACTTTTCTGCTCTCCCCCGTGTTCCCTAAGTCCCAATTCTCTACATGTGGTTCACTCTAACTCACACTTATTAAATAAGTAAGAAAATTAATCCAGGGAGAAAAAAATGATCTATTCAATTCACTTTGAAGTTGCTGCTGCTACGGATGTTTCTGGGTTGTCCTAATAATCCAGGTCATTGTAGAACGCCACACATCCTTGGTTATGGGTAGATACTTGTCTCACTAATGACATGCTGGGGTTTAAAGAAAGGGCATGTGGCCAACAGTGGGTAGGGGCGGCATGAATATGTGTGTAAGTCTGCAAATTTGGGAAGTTCAAGGAAGTTTTAGGGCCCAATACCTTGTGGATGCTTAAGAAAATGAGGAGACTCATCTATGAATCAATTCTACTGATGCCATCATCCCAAAATGCAGAGCTAATACTCTTGTACTATAATTCCAGAAAGTGATATTTTCATTTTTAAGAATACATCCAGTGAATATTGAAATACTGTTTTTAAATGATCATGATGGAACTGCAGCATGATATTGTATAAGACCAAACATACTGCCTTAGGAGTCAAGAGACCGAATTCTGCTCTGTCACTAACGTGCTGTAAAACTGCAGACAAGGAGCTTAACCTCCGTGAGCCTCCCGACGGGGAGGAGGCTGATGCCCGGAGGTGAGCAGGGTCGGTGCAGGTGGCCAGGCTTTTGCTCGGCTCACATGCTCACCTGGCAGCAACGTGCCCTGGGCCTCCTCGGAGCCTCCCTCTCTGCACTCGTATGTGGGGTCAGGGGTGCTGCTAAAATGTAGATCCTCTTCACAACGTTTACCTAGCTTTTGGTTAATGATACCTAAGGGGTCTTTGGATTCTAAAATGTCCTCTGGGTCCTCTTTTCTGGTGTCATCTTTAGGTTTGAGGACAAAGCCTTGAGAAAAGCATCTTCTTAAATGAATCTAGCAGCACACAGGTTCCGAAGGCCATTTTAAAGGCTTTAGCCATCAGCAAAATATAATTAGTAAACAGTTAAGGATTAAAATATAGAAATCACACATTTAAAGAACCCAGGGGTTGCCAAATCATAGAACATATATTTTTCTTATATATATCTTATTAGCCATCATAAGTCCCTTACAAATCATATATAAACACTTTTATATATGTATACACATACTTCTACACACATACACACACACACACACACACACACACAGAAGCTAAGGATTACTATAAAGACAAAAGGACAGCTATTATGAACCTTAATCAATGATCTAAAATCCATCACTTTAACCAACTACTGTATATAAAATAAATAAGCCATAAGGATGTATTATGTAGCATGGCAAATACAGCCAATATTTTATAATAACTATAAACAGAGTATAATCAATAAAAAGTTTGAATCACTACGTTGTACATCTGAAACTAATATAATATTGTAAAAACTATATGTCAATAAAAAAATAAAAAATAAAAAAATTAAGTCCATTACTTTAAATGTAGTAGCACGCATAGCGACAAGCTTCAAATTCACAAGTTGGTGTGAATTTCACCCTGGCATTTTCATCGAGGACCCATGTCTAGTGAACACACTAACCTGACTCCTACATTTCAATAACTGGAGATTTATTTAAACCTAACACATGGCTATTCTTCACAGAGTTCTAAGTTTCTTCTCTCATGAAGATATCTGGTTCTCTTCAGTGTTTAGATATTTTATTTTTATAATTCTATATTATTTTAAAAATACATACTCAGGCATATCCATATATTCAGACTAATATACATAGACCCACAGAAACCTAAGTAAATATCCAAAAAGACATAACACCTAATAAGGGCAGGACAGAAGGAGAGATAGGTCATTTCGTTTATAAACAATTATGCTTATAAACCGTTAAAGACACTCAAAACCTAACGGCTACAGACAAAAACCTAACCATTAGAAAAGATCCAAGTTGAGAGTTTATTGTACATTTTGAGTTATTTTCCTTCCCATCTAGTCGCTCTGCCAACAATAGTAACTAGATGACATGTTGAGCTCCTTGCTGCTCTCAGTACTGTGATCTGCAAATTAAAGACCTATGATGATTAGCGCACTCTCTTGTCACCATGGCATAAAAGCAAGCAGACTAGTCCTACAGGAAGATCTGCTTTTGCCCAAGTGGGGCAGGAAAAAAAAAAGGGTTGGGAGTCTTAACGCACCAAATGTGAATGATTAATCTGTAATGCGATGCTGATATTCATTTTTAAGAAGAAAGGTAAAGCAAGCAGCACACTGGAATGTATAAAGAGAAATGTCACATGAAGAACGGGAGCTCAATGTGAATCAGAGGGGACGTCTGTCTGCCCGATGGGCCGCTCCTTGGTCTTGCCTTATAACCACCAATTAAGGCTACCTGTTAGCCCAGGGCAATTTTCCAGCCAACTTAATGAAACAGTTATACATGTAAGAAACATTAGCCCAGATCTGAGACGGTAATGCTAATTTTCTAATAGTGAGGGTGTGATGTTATCCCCTGCGCCACCTGGACACAATATAGAAACTGACAACAAACATTCTCCCAGACAGCATGGTATTACCGTCCCACCAGTGTGCAGACTGACATCGCCACAGAGGACAGCATCAGTAGAAACTTCCTCCAAAATTTATCCCGAAGTCAGTGAATACTGGTATTTGGTTTTTATTAAAAAGAAAAAAAAAAGAAGGCCAGTGTCTTCAAGTGTTGATTTCTTTCATCATAAGCCATTTCCCAGCTCCAGAAGCTTTGAAGTGAACGCGTCTCATCTGTCAGGCAGCCCCTCACCCCCAGCCTGCCGGAGTCTGCGAAAGTGAGACCTATGAGTCTGTCTTACCTGTAATCTGACTCTGTCCTTGTGGATTAAAAGGACTTGGTGCAGAGTTCAGGGAGGGCCGTGGGTTCTGAGGCGGGACACCTACTCTCATACTGGGATGAGGGATGCGCCCTAAATCACTGAGGCGGTCAGAGAACAAACTAGGTTTAGAGTCATCAAGCTTCTGTCTGTGCCCTGGAAACAGCAAATCATAAAATAAAAGCATATTAATTAGCTGAACAATTGACCATGCTAAATAGATACGTGAACATACATACTAGGGGTTTAAGCCAAGGAATTGTCAATACTGATCTTTATAATGATGCGTCTATATAATGCCTTCCATTCCAAAGGGCTTTGTAATAAGCATCGTCCGGTGGCAAGCATCCCTAGTTCTGTTCTAGGAATGGAGAGCGGAGGGGCCCAGAGGGTGACTCGGGGCCAAGCATCAGCGGTGAGGCCCAGACACCAGAGCCCAAGAGGGACTCTCTGGGCACCCCCTCTGGCCTCTCGGGGAGGCTGGGAAAGGTGACTGTGTCCTGGGCTGTGTTTGCTCATTTCATGAAGGAGGAAACCTCCCCTGAAACTTCAGAATCTGTGCATGGGACACACAGTGGGCCATACTTGGGGCAGAAACAGAGACAAACACATCTGTTAAAGGGACATTTCCATGATGACCATAAGTGACTTTTTCTTTTTTATGTTACCACTGTACCTTATGGAGACTCCTTTCTGAAAAATTAAAACTCAAACCGAGAACCCCTTTAAGAGGAAAACAGAAATACAGGCAAGGAAACTCAAATCCTCGAGAGGAATGTGGATATTTTGTGATACGCCAAAGCCTGAAAGCGTATAATAAACTATGTTAAATCAGAGAGAATGCTTTTTTTATTTTAAATCTAGTACTGTGGTTCTGTAAGAGAAACTGAAAAATACCCTTTGGGTTACCATGTGAATGTGAGAATCCACTATTTAAAAAAAAAAAAACCAAAAACCTCACTTTGTCTCTCTTCTAGTTTATTCAAGTGTAAAATCCACAGAAATTCTAGATATTAAAGAACTATGTAAGTTGAAGTATAACCAAGGTACTAAGACTTTTTAAAAATCATCCAATCATTCTTAGCAAAGAGCATGGTATTGCCTTGGTGCAGGTATAACTGGAAAACACCTGAATCTTGATGCGACATTGGTTAAGTGTAAATCCGTAGAGTGGGACTGTGGTGAACAAGTACACTAATGCCTACTGCCTAAACAGAAATATATTCCATATTCTGTACCAGTGAAGCCCTGGTATGTTGCCCCAACAGTTTAGTAAAATGTTAAGTAACTGAAGCTGATTCAAAGAAGAGCCATTTAAGATGATGGCTAGAAGAAGAATTTGCAGGAAAAATTAAGGGCATTAGGAGTAGTATCTATAACAGAAGAAAACCTTGAAGGAGGATTAAGAGCCTTCGAGAAGGGGAAGGTAGATTCTACAAGTAGCAAGAACACCTGGTCTCCTCCCACTTAGTACAGGACAAGAGGAATATATCAGGACAGGGTTAAGCTGAACATTAGAATTTCCCAACTATAAGCTGTCTTCCTAAGACAAATTCCTTATTTTACTTGCCCCCAAATGTATTTTCCTGTCTCCTTTTTCATTGCCTACCCAGCCCAAAGAAAACAGACAGGAAGCCAAGGCTTGGTAATAGGAGTGTAGCTGTCTCCCCAGCCAAACATGTTCCAACTAAGGCCCATTAACTGAAATGCACCCACCACCCTATTTCCTGCCAGTGTAAGTCTGGGGCGTGGGCTACAACTGAGGGGCTAAGATTGGGAGAAAAATGATCAGGAAAAACTAGGGAAACTCATTGCTTACTGATAGTTGTTTTCCCCACCATTTATGACTTTTTATCCAGATTACACATAGATATTCGAAATCTAAAGGACCTTCAGGGATTACCCAAAACAGCTCCCAGACCCCAGGAAGTGAGGTGTTCATAGATGAAGTGACCAAGGCCTGCAGAGATAAGACAACTAGCCCATGGGTCTTAGCTATTGACTAGCTCAGCCTGGACCAGGATGCAGCCCGGGTCCTAATGGACTCAGCCTTCCACACATCATGTGGCTCCATCCATGCTGGCTCCCAGCTTCTCCCTTCCTCTCCCAGCTGCTACGAAGGACTGAAAATATCCAGATCGCCAGAGTGAGGCACCTGAGGACTAAGCCCTGGGAGGTGTCAGGCTGGTTTTCAAGGCAGGCAGAAGCAGCAGCAAGGATTCAGTTACAAAGTTAATAGCTCACCCATTACCCTAAACAAACTTCCATCAGTACACCTCGCTGTGTCTTACAAGGTTCACGATTAGAGAATCATACAGTACTTGTCACAGTTAGATCCATGGATTCTGTTCCTCATACACATATCAAAAAAAAAAAAAAAGGATTGCTGTGGTGTTGATACAGCTGTAAACATTAACAAGAAAGCTTATGGAATTGTCCCTGGAAGTTATTTAATAGGCCATATTTTTGGAATGGCAGATTCCCTGAGGGCTGGGGTGGGGGGAGGGCTACACGATCTTGCATGGTTCCTTTATATACTGGGGCTTTATGTGGGCCATGGGTCACAAGAAAATTTAATAAGCTTTGCCTCTGCTTTCTACAGCCCTTTCGTTAGGTTTTCATGGAGACCGTATGAGATGTGAACTCAGTATACAAATGTGCGAGGACACGTTTATTTTCTCTGAGTCCGGTGCTTCGGGGCAGTAATAGGAGGTCGTAGGCAAGAATAAAGGACTTGGAGGAGCACGGATGTGTGTGAGAAATTTAAGGGCAGGTGAAATTTGAAAAGCCTCCATCACCTTTTGGAAACGATCTTCGAAGGCAAGCTACCGAGTATCTACACACACCCTAGAGTAATTCGGGGAACATCTATCTGCAGCTGCATCTATACAAAAAACATACCCATTTTTCTTCCTAGAACGTCTGCCCCTTCACAGCCACCACCACGACCACAACAAAATTCTTACAGGAGAATGAAGAGCAAAAGCCGAACGGGTTCTTCATCTTTCAACCATGACAAATAACTGCTACCGCTAAACCACATCAGGGTGACACAGGAATGACGGGCTGAAAGAAGAGGTACTTAAATCCTCAGCACCCAAGCCGTCCCTTCGGAAACTGGGGACTCGGAAGACAAAGGGCACACCGACTTAAATCAAGGACAGGGTACTCTGCCACGGTACAGGGAGAACCAAACCTCATCCAAAGGGCCAAAGAGTGGATCTTCCAAGCAGGAGGAAGCTGTAAAGAATGGAGAACTGCTGTCTCCATGTTGCACAGTCTTGCATATCTAAGACTATGCAAAAGCTCGGTCCGGGATCTCCTTTCCTAGTTGCACTGCCTGCCTTGATCAGTGGCTCTCCCATCCAAGCTGAATAAAAATATCCTCTACGGAGCTTTGAAAAATATAGATGTCCATCAGCTCAATTAAATCGGGAGCTCTGGAAGAGGGTCCTGGGGAAAGTTATTCTTTAAAAGCTCACAACATAGTCCAACGTGCAGCTGAGGTAGAGAGCCACAGCCCAGGACGATCCCACAACCCCACTCGCTCAAGGCCACCGACTCACGTCCATGCCTCCCCCATCACTAGGGTGAGCCCTGACCTCTGTCCTGAGTTCCAGGTTTGTGTGTCCCTCTGCCTACTTGACTTTGACTCTCCCCTGGGACATCTCAAAGGTATCTTAAATTCAGCATATTTAAGACACAATTCTTGCTTCTTCTCTCCAAGAAACCCCGTTCCTCCCTAAGAGTCCCCCATCTCAGTAAATGGCACCAGCCACTCAACCCCTGAAGCCAAAAACCTTAACACTTTCCTTGATTTCCCCTTACATTCAATCCATTAACAGATTTTGTTATTTCCATCTTAAAAGTCTATCTCGAATCTGTTCAGTTCCACCAGCACAACCCTCACCCAGGACCCCATCATGTCTCTCTGGGCCTCTGCCATTGTCTCCCTTAGTGTCCCATTCCAGGACTTTTCCATTTTCCTGAAATGCTCTCCCTGGGATTCTTTGTACAGCCCACTGCTTCTCATCCCTTAGACCTCAGGGTGAACACCACCTCCTATGAGAGGTGCCTGCCTACTAGACCCAGAGTAGGTGCCCTCCCCTTGAGCACACCCTGTTTATTTCCTTGATGGCTGTAACCACAATCTGTAATTATCTCAGGCATTGATTTGTCTCCCCTGCAAGACTATGAGTCCAACAAGAACGACTGCTCTGGCATGTTTACAGCTCTAATTCTCACAACCCAGTTCAGTCCCTGCCGTACAGTAGGTGCTCAATAAATGTTTATACAATAAATGAATGAATGTTCTCCTCTTTTAGATAAATGTCTTGGTTGAGAGAAATTTTTCTGGCCCAGGATATCATATTATAGCGCTATCTTTCCCAGAAAAACGCTTTCCTTCTTATTTGGCAGTCTTGTGAATCCAGCAGGGAAACCCCTTTTTTAGAGACCAGCCTTTATTGATGTTTCCTAAGAAATTTCCCTGAAGAACATTCATTTAAGTGAAAGCTTGTTTGCTTGCTTGCTTTCCGAAAAAGCCACATTTGCTCTTACTATAATTCTTAAGCATTGCTGCAAGCCATTTAGAATCATAGTGCTGAAAAGGACAAGAGAAATCATTTTGACTCTCAGTTTTAGAGCAGGGTACTTCTTTAATGGAGAGGACTCTGAGTTCCTGAGAGGGGAAGTGACTTGCCCAAAGTCACACAGCTAGTGGCAGGACGAGAACTCAGGTCTTCTGACTGCTGGTCTGGGGCTCTTTTCCCTCCCATTTGGCAACCAGCTTGTTTTAGATTAAAACAGCACATCATCAGTCATTCAGAGAAAATCACAGTCAAAAGTGAATTTCAAGTGGAAAAAGAAGTAGTTTTCAGGACAAATTTCATTCAAAAAGTTCAGTGTGTTTGGCTGAATATGACTTTTGTTGCAACAAATTCAGGGGCACAAGAAGAAAGTGTGATGGAAAAGGTCACAGCATTCACACATCCCTAGAGCAAAGACACATGAGGAACGGTTAAGTCACCAACCAATAGTCTAATGGTCCCATTCTTCCCCACCCGGCTCTTTCAGTCCAAGGGCAAGTCACCCACGGTGAAAGCTGGTAATGTTGCCTTTAGAACTTCTGCTTAAAAAATCACGCTTCTGAAACTGGTCCGTGAAGACTCTGAAACTGTGGTATGTGAACTACGAAAACAAACGTGCCACTCTGATGTAACCCATTTTGCCCATTTTTATAAAAGTCGATTGAGCACCGCTTCACAACTCTGGAGAGGCGGGTGGGCGCTCAGCCAGAACCTCATGCTCTGTGCCCCGTATTCACAGCGTGATGCACTACGCCAATTAGTGAGCCCTCTTGAAGGATGCCCAAGTGCACTTACAGAAGAGTACGCCTTTCACAACAGGCAGGGCATGTCACAGCCCCTCCGCTCTCACGTGGCACAGAAGGGTCATTTAGCTGGTCACTAGGGCATGACGTTTGACAGCTCTTCTCTTTACAGCAGTATTTTAAATCAGTTTTAAACACTCACTTGTTTTATTAGGTATCTATCTACTTGTATCCTGGGTATCAGGAAGATACAACGTTTAAATAAAATAAAGTTAAAAGGCAGATCTGCAATAAAACATCAATCAGGAATCAGTATGGCGTCCATATTCAGGTCAGTTAGTCTAGCTAGTGTGTGCTGGGCATCTACCATGTGAGCCTCACTAGGCATTGTAAGGAGGAGCGGGGAGAAAATATATAAGATAATGTCCTTGCCCTCAAGCAGTGCACAGTCTAGTAGGGAAGAAAGGCAAGCAGTTAAGTCTAACTGCAAAGGACTGTGTGAGACAATCACTGAAATGCTACAGTTTGGGGATCAATTGAAAAAATATAAATATGGACTATTTCAAAATATTAAGGAAGAGGTGCTTTTGGTGATTATGTAAGAGTATGCCCTTAGGTTTTAGAACGGGTAACTAGAGGTTAAATGTCCTGATGTCTGGTATTTGCTCTAAAATATTTCAGCAAAATAATAAATGAAGCAAATACAGCAAAATGCTATTAATTATAAAACAAGGCGATGGGTACCTGGGGTTTTATGAAATATAATCTCTCTGAATGTATGTTTGAAATTTTTCACAAAAAAAAAAACTTTAAAAAGTAATAAAATGCCGTTGGAAGAACAGGGGAACAACTGATGCTGACTAAACGGGAAGAGGAAACCCTCACCGATGAGATCATTACGTCCTTGAAGGCAGAGGAGGATCCTGATGGCCAGAGAAGGAAGGAGAAAAGCTAGCTGGAGGACAAATGACAGAACCATGATAACAGACGTCCTGTGAGACAAGATGGTGCTGAACATATATGTGATATTAACCTAACCAGAGGCAAACCATCTTCAAATCACTTGACACTTCTCATTTGACAACATTAATTCTTTTCAACGATGCAATATATATGGAAATCTGTCTTTTAAGACAGATCTTTTCATCCCCTGACCAATAAAACAACACTTTGGCAGCCCCTGAGCCTCCTGTGTCATGCCATCAGGCCTCCCTGGAGAAGAGGGGCGTCTGGGAAGAGATGAGCTAATTTTGCTGCCAGCAAGTCAAGTGACAGAATGAGATCTGGTCCAATACCCCAGGGCTCAAGCCACAGGGTAGAACCATCTAAGAATGTTGTGACAATGACTTAGAGAGTAAAAAGGAACAGGGGAGAGGACTTGAACCAGAATTACCATTTTTCAGAGTAAATTGGTTATATGCAACAGAGACGCTATTCCACAGCAGTTCTGGGGGGACAAAAATGATGCCTTCAATTCTAATCTCTCTACCTTGAAAGTGGCACATGAAAGAGTGTTTGCAGGGAGGGGTTAGGGAACAGGGTGACTAATTTTAAAGTCATAACTCAATTCCAAATGAAATTACTTGGAATTTTACCTCTAAGGATGAGCGTTACTACATTCCCGCAAAAATAGAAGATGACACAGACTCAAGTGAGTTCTTAGGGAAGCCATGCAAAGTTTGGATCCAAATACTTTATTGAGGCTCTAGGTTAAAAACCTTGATTTTCTGCATTCCTACATATGCATGAAAATGAAAATACTATTGAGAAAAGTGAAACTCTTATCTGTTTACATTCAGATGACTACATTTCACTGGTGGTTTGTGAAAGTCTAAAAATCGAAGACCTGTACCCTTGCCATGCACCCAATGTTTAGATAAGTTCTTCGCCTCTCCCTGACACACGTCCCCACGCCACTACAAACAGTCCCAACCAGCTTCTCCTCTAATTTCCCTGTTTCCATTAATATAACTGTTTTCTAGTCTCCCAGGCTCAAAATCCAGCCTAGGTCTTTTCCACCTCCCTTTCCTAGACCCCAGCATCCGGTCAAGCCCATGCCTGTAGTTTCTGCAGGTCTAGCCCATCTACAGGGATGAGCCCCTAGTTTCCATTCCCACTAGGACCACTCCTAACCTCTCACTTGTGGTGAAGATACCAGAGCAGCAGGCTGGCATATATGAAAGGGCACCAACCAGCTGTATGACCACAGGAAGGGTTTAATGGAACTCTCTGAGACCTAGCAAAAACGAAGAGTTCGTTTCCATAATTTCTAAAGTCCTTTCAGTCCCTAAATCCTAACATTAACGTTATGTACCTGCTCCAACCCTTTCAGTCGTCTTACAGTGTCTATCAAATTAAACAGAGCCCCCTGAGCCCAGTAAACAAGGACCTGGAAAAGATGGTCTCAATGTACCTTATTACGCTTTCTTCCAATGGCTCCAACCATACTGCTCCCGGCCTAGGCTTCACTCACACTGGACACCCCACAGTTCTTCAGAGTCCCTGTGCCTTTGCCCAAGCTGCCTCCTCCACTAGAACTGCCTCTCCCCAGTACCTCCATTTGGCCGAATCCCTTCCCAGTCTCAACCTGGTCACCACATTTGTTCTGGTCTTTTCTGTCTGTAGGGCCTCTGGTTTCTATCACAGCAAACTGAGAGCAGCTACAACTGCTTTTTGTCCACTACATGTGGTTATACTTAAGTGTAGTAGGCATTCAGTAAGCATTAACTTTCTGTGAATTGATATAAAATATTTATATAAAATTTCAAACCCTAATATCTTAGCTTTTCCTGGACTTGACTGTGAACTCCCTGAGGATGGGTGTCACGTCCTACATCTAACACATAACTTTGAGCCTAGGTACAGAGAAGGCACACAACAAATACTTGTTAAATTAATAAATAAGAACATTGTTACATTTAGAATTATCTCTCCTTTTGTCCAGTAAAAGTCAGAGAGGAGGGGCGGGGGGGGTGCGGAAAGGCTGGTTATTGGGCAACATTTCCCACAGTTAAATTGATGAGTCTCTAATCTTTGCTGGGAAAGGCTGCTGAGTCATCCTTTTTCCTAAGACTATGCTGTCTGGTTCAGGTCAAAAACTATTTCGGGACTAGAATAATGAAATGGACTAAGAAACTGTCTTCATGCTTAAGGAAGGCCTGGAGCCCCTCCGAGCCACTGGAAATTAGCAGCCGTGGAATATGATGTGTGCATGGGGCCCCAGAGCTCACGCAGGACGGCCCGTGAGACAAGACAGCCCTAGACCACTGTTAGTGTGTGGCTTCAGACAGAGGACCACAGATCATAAACAAATCCCCTTCCAGGAGATTCTTCTCTGATGGCATTTCAAAAATGAACTAACAGATCTTCCCTCTAAGGGCCTTCTTAATATATAAACCAATTTCTAAAGGAAAAAAAAAATGATAATCACTACCACATATCTTCAAGAGCTCTCTTTCGAGCCCTTGAACAGAGTCAGGCATGTAGAATTCAGAGTTTATCAAGAAAGAAGAGAAGAAGAACAATTTCACCCAAGAGAGGTCTGAAGCCTTCCAAGTCTCTTGGGTAAAAACATAATTATGGGAAGAAAAACATAATCTACTCAAGAGACATAATTACATAGTTAAGCCATAGACTCCATAGAAATATTCTAGGAACTCCAGTTCATAGAAAAAAATGTTAAAAGCTTGAATTTGCTTTCTTTTAATAATAAGAGGCGCCAGTTTAGATCAGTGAGTAAAAAGTTCACTCTCCCAAACTCGTATGGAGTCATTTTTTAAATATAATTAGATGCATGAGAGAGATCATTGAAGGACAGCCTCTTTCAAAATGTAGGCTTGTAAAGGTTAAAGAATTCAAGATCTTTCGATAAATACACAAATGAAAGAATTGTGAGATATTAATTCGCATGTATATAAATGCAAGTTACTCTATAGCTTTTAGATTTTAGGCTGTGGCAGAGCCCGACAATCAAAGAATAAGTATCTGGAAGAAAGGACAGTCGCTCACCAGGGAATAACCCCTGAAAAACATATGCTTTGAGTACAATCCTTTTTCTTGAAATAATGGAGTCAAGCAACATGAAATATCTAAAGAAAGAGAAATTCATGGGAGGTAAGGAGAAAAAAGGATTTTAAAAATGTAAAGAAAGACCCGATGAAAGCGTAATGGAAATATACAGGAGGAGATGTAATATTTTTGCAGGCGGTGGAAAAAGAACTAAACCGGGAACCTGGCTGACTTCAGCTCAGCCCCTCTCCTCTGTCCTAATACGTCTCTAATATACTCTGCCTCTTTACCTCTAAATTCTCTGGCACTTTCTTTCTAGTTCCAATCCTGCTACCCTTGACTTTGCCTGCCTGTTGTTTCCAAGGGATGCTTCTTTCCATCTTTACTCGCATTCAAAATAAGATTATATGAATTCGAATTTTTCAGAGCTGGAAGAGAATGTGGACTTCACCAGACCATGTTTTATTTTAGAAAAGGAATTGATGCCCAGAAAACCCCTGTGACTTGCTTGAAGTCACGGAAGTAGGCAGTGACACTGGACACTAGCCCCTGACCAGCCTCTGTCCTCTTTTTCATATGCCAGGCTGCCATACAAGGAAAGAAGGAAAAAAAGGCTAAGGAAAAGAGACCTAAAAAGAACAAAATAAGAAAAAGCAGAGAAGCTTAATTCAGAGATTTTGTTACATTATACCCAGTCTTACTGACTCCGTTTTATCACAACACATCTTGTTCTACTAATTACAACCCAACATCCACAACTGTCCTGGGCCATCAGAATCCGCATCTCTCCCTTCAGTTTCTGGGAAATGAACAAAAGATCTCTTTCTCTATGTCTACACTTTACTCACAAAACTTAGTAAAACTCGAGTGTGTTAGTTCTGAAAACATTTCCTTTGCCTTCTTTGACTATAATATATTCCTACACACCACAGTTTTGTGTTACTGGCCTTTACAGAGACCCCACAGAGAGATGTAAAGATTTTTTTTCTTAACGGTAACGTTTTAGGCAATGGAAATGGTAGTTTCCATAGTTGAACAAAAAGCATCACTGTTTATTTGCCAATAATCCAGCTAAACATGGATGGCATTATTCTTCAAAGAGTCTAGTGACAACTAGCCTACAGACTGTCACGCAATTCCTGGATCCTGGCTGAGCTTCCTTAGCATGCGATCTTCTCTGTTTCTCTTTCATTATTACGGTTTGGGGCATGTGCTGTGTGACTGTGTGTGTGTTTCGAGCAAAGAAAAAAAAGCACTACATCGAAGCAATTAAAAAGTGCAAAGGGCTCCTCTCTTGACATTTGCTGCTACAGCCGAGGAACATCATTTTCAATTTTCCCCTTTCTGTTAACAGGAAGAAAATGTTAAAAAGTAATAACCAAGGAAAAAGTCAGCCAGCTCCCGCAGCCTGGTCTTGCTGTGCTGAATGGCAGTGAAGATCATAGAAGAAGAAAAAAGAAAAAGACAGGGGAGAAAAAAGAGGGGGAGGGGGAGAATGTCTTGCTTAAACTGGACCTAGTCCAGCTGGCAAGAAGAGGTGGTTTTCTTAACGCTTGCAAAACCTGATTACTTTTTTTAAAGGAATGAAGAAGAAGGAGAGGTAAACACAGCCATTAAGACAGATTTAAGGTACTTAGTTTTAATCTGGTCTAAGGCCTCTCCAATTGTCTGCCGCTCTGCAATTCTCTGCTCGCTAGACAGGAATACGGGGTATGTCAGTGTCTTCCGAGCGGCCAATGCTGTCAGCTGAGCTCTGTGGTTACCCTCTCAGGTCAGGCATGGAAGGAACAGCGGCTTAAACAATAATGGATGGATGTCTGTTATGTGCTGTGTCTGTCAGAAGTCTGTTCTACTACATTAAAGGACTGTTGTGTTTATATCTACACAACAGGTCTCAAACAGATTGTTTAAACGTGCTTAAACAGGAGATGTCTTTGAAATAACCCCCCCTAATAAAAGTCAGATGGGTAAGGAACTGAAAAATGCCATCAACAACATTAAAAAAATAACAACCTCATTTCTCTCTAAACTGCAAGGGTAACATGATATAAATTCCAAAATAAAACAGTTTACAAGTTAAACTCAGAAAAATTCCCTCATGCATCAGCAGCCTTTTCCAATGGAATAGCGCTTATCCACCCATCCATACACCCTTCCTAAACGCTGTTGCACAAGGTACTATAGTCTTGATAGACAGATAATTGCTTTGTTCAGCCATGTGTAATGAAGGTAGTCTATTGTGTTAATCTCGGTACTCTTATCTTCTGCGAACTCTGAATAAAGAACTGAAAACTCTACCCTCTTCATTCCAAAACAACCAGCATTTACTCACTTTCAGATCTGCTAAAGTGTTCTTACATTCCACTCTGTCACTAAAGGTGCCAAGTATTTTGAGTAGGATCAAGTTATTGTTATATAAAAGGGAATCTAAAGTAGTGTTAAATGGAGTTAGAAGATAGCAAGTTTTACTTTTTTTTTTTTTCACGGCACAACAGACTAGAAAAGTGCATTCTTGTCAAACCCAAGGAAGTGGGTTGGTGGCCATTTTTTCAGAGCTCATCATCAGCGCCCCCTCAATGAAAGAACATGATAGAGACACCAGCTCAATATTTTTTTAAATATTAAAAAAAAAGAACCTTCAGGTGTTTAAAATTAAACCTTCTTTTCCAGAAGCAGATGTAAAGTTTTAAAGATTTTTGTCTGCTGGCTTCGTGCTGAATTATCTAATCAGTAATGACAGTTGAAGATTTTTCTTTTGTCTGCGTAAAATGTATAAAGTATTGGCTTTTCCACATACACGTGTATATGGTTATAAATTTACATGATCTCTATTACATGCATACATATATATGTACAGAGAGGGAGAGCCCAGCAGCAGGGACAGAGATACCACCGATGTCAGTTCCATGTCTCTTTCCAGGTAACTGGGATGTTGTCCTCTTGAGGCCCAACATGCTATATACTCTACTTACACCAGGACACCACAATCCTTCTGACTACTGAACATACCATCAGCCTAATTAGATGCCTTGGTTTTATTTCAAAATGGCACATGCTCAAGAATCCAGGAAGCCCACTGGAAGAGAAGGAATATGGTCTGGAAAGTGGGGTAACCAACGAAACAACGTCATCATTTGATTCTTTCCCTTCTGGGTTCTATCACTTTCATGGACCTTAATGGTCACAGAAATGATATCCTTTCTGCTCCAAAGGTAGGCTCTTCCCAAGAATTCACTGGCCTAATGGCTCAACAAGTCCTGCTAACAACCCATGAGATTCAACCATAAAACTCTGTCCAGTAGAACTGAGGATTGCCCAACATGTAGTAAGAAGGATAACACGTGACTAATCGTCAGGAGATTTGGGTTCTGCCACTAATAGTAGCTTGTGAACTTCTCGGGTATAGAATTTTCTCATCTGTAAGATAACAAACTGCCTAACTTACAATTCTAAGAATCAGTGATGCCATGGATGCCTCACCTGTCACCATGGGCTACACACACACACACACACACACACACACACACACACACACAATTAGTGAACTTAATGGAATAGTTAAAAGACCAAACCACCGTCTGACTAAAAGCAGAATCCCATATCTAAATCTGGGCCTGACTTTACAAGGATCAGAAAATCTGGAGTCTGTTCCTGGCTTTGCCACCAACTTGGTTGTGGAGCTATAGGCAAATAATCTAACATCTCTATGACTCAATTTCCTCCTATGACTCAACTTCCTCATCTATCAAACGAGGATCAAAGTATTTGCATCACAGGGACATCATCAGGATGAAATGTAATAGAGGTGAAAATGTCCTACACGGGGGAAACCACGATGCAAATACAATATTCATTTCTCAAATAAAATTTCCTAAGCACTTATTATGTACCATGAACTATGCTACACCAGGGGGCCCAGCATACACTTGGGGAGGCATCGTATAAACAAATAATGACAGCAATGTGACAAATAGCATAACTGAGGTCTGAACAGGCAAAGGGGAACCGAAGAATAAATGCTTAACTTCCAAGAGCAGACAGGAAGGGCTCACAGAGGAGATGGCATTTGAGTAAACTTAAAGGATGAGTAGAATTCAGTCAAGCAAATGCAGAAGGAAAAGACATTCCAAGCAGAAGGAACAGCAGGTGCAAAGACAGAGAGGTTAAAAAAGCATAGAGGGAACAATTTGGCGTGGCTGGGGGTGTGGGAGGGAGGGTGTCGGGCAGGTCAGATGCTGAAAGGCCTTGTCCACAATGTCACAGCATCAGAACTTCACCTTGTAAATAACAGGGGATCACTGAGATATTGTAGGCAAGGGTGTGCCATGGGCTGATTTATAGTTCCAGAGGACCACTTTGCTTAAAGGGGAAAACAGATCTAAAAAGCAGTGCAGTTTGAGGCATGAAACCAGTTAGGGGATTATTTTTTATATTATAGACCAAGAGACAAACACTGAGAGTGTGAACTCAGCTACAGCCAGGCTAATGGGTATGCAGGAAAGCATTTCAGACGCAGAACGGAGACAGACAAGACAGTAGAACAAGAAGATATAAGAGGTAAGGTGGAGAGGATGTTTCTGGTTTGGTCAAATAGGTGACTGTGGGGTGTTCAAAACTGGTGAAACTAGAGGGGGTTCCTATTTGGGTGGAGAAGTTTGGTTAAAGTGAAGGTGGGGGGATCCCGAATACTGTAGGGGACATCAGTTGGAAGTACCTATGGGACATACTCAGGTGGAGATGCCCAGGAAGCAAACCAGAATTAAGAGCCTGAGATTCCGAAGAGGACGGAGATGCATTTTCAGTGGTCACAGGAACGTGAAGCCATCGGTGTAAATGACTCGGTCCCTCGGGGAATGGATATAGAGAATGAGTGGAGGAGAGTATCTTAAAAGGAGTCTAAAAAGCACGAACACTTAAGGGGTCGGCAAGCAAGAGGAGCCAGAAAAGAGATGGAGGAAGAGGAGGAGGAGGGGCCAGTGGTGCCATGGAAACCAAGGAGCAGGAAGCTCTCCTCCTGAAAGGACACAAACCAGGAACCACCGCCCCACTGCTACTTCAGGGGCCTGAGGAAGCCTGGGAGAAAGCATCCTCTCCTTCTACTCCGGGACCAAGGGCACAGAGTTAATTCAGCCACAATGGTAAAAAAGATAACTCAACTCCACTCCCTCTGTACCCATTCCCCAAGTGACCTCATCCACATCTATGGCTTCAAATGCATCTCCAGCTTCTCCTGAACTTGAGACTCACATTTCTAGTTGCCTCTGGGCATCTTTTTAATAAGAATACCTTCACCAGTGACTGCAAGTGTGCATAGGGTCTTCTGAGTTCAATCTTGGTCATGTGATTTTAAAGGAATATTTTAAAGCCTCCCAACTGCAAAGCTATCAGCCCTCTTTGGGCCGAGTCACAAGTCAGACTGTGACTCTGTACCTGTCACTGGCACAGGTCAGAGGGTAACCAAAATGTGTTCTGGTCTAAATATTACACTGGGAACACCTAAACCAGTGTCCAAGAGGAGGGGAAGCAAAAGAAAACATGAGGTGACAGCAAAAATCTCTAAAACTAACCATCTTTCGCAGTATCACTTCGGAAAAAAATCCTCCAGAATCCTGTGCAGCAGTATATTTGACCACTTCTTAGCCTGCCATTTGCACTCCAATAAGCTTAAGAGAAATACAGAAACAAAATCAAATAAACCCAATCCCTCTTCTGCACCCTCCCCCTTTCTGCAGTCTCACTCCCAGTGTCAATCAGAAAGTAACCAACCCTGAAGAATGTATATGGGGATGGAAGGGAAGAATCCATCTGCTACGGATGGAGACGTGGCAGGGGTCCAATGCAAATAGTAGGAGTGATAGCATTTAGAGAACTGCAAACTTAACTAATAAACACATATCAAAGGACTTTGAAAAGAAAGTCTGAGCCACCAAGTTGGCCTGAAGATCTTTAGACCTTTTCCTTTCCCCTCCATGAACGCTGAAGTCCAGAGGTTGCTAAAGTCCAGACCAATTTACAATTTCCCTTGAAAAAACATGATTATCACCTCTACTGATTCTGCAATGGGCTTTTTTTTTTTTTTTTTTTTTCCTGTTAATTCAAAATGAGGTCCTAGGCTGGTCAATAATTTTAGGTACCAGGTCACAGCATAAATTTGTATTCCTTAATACTAATCTGAAAAAACAAATTTCAGTGTGTGTTTTAAAAGTTAATTCAATTACCTGATCTACTTTGTTCCACTGAATTACCCTCAACTGAGTATCTACAAGGGGCAAAATGCTATTTGAACTTAGCCCTGAATGTCTAGGAGGCCCCAGATGAATAGAGAGGAATGCAGAAGAGAGTTAAATCCGAAAAATACCACCCCAGCCAAAGCACCAGGTCATAACTTCCATCAATGGTCTGCAAAGAGTCAAGATGGAGAGGTTTCTGCTTTTTGGGTTTTTAGGGGGTCTTTTTGGCAGGGGGTGGTAGGTGTTAATCATAAAAATAAAAGAGATTTAGTGTTAGTCTTCTGAAAGTCACCATCTATCTACCTAGAATTTCATATTCAAGAATTTCTGCCAGTAAGTTTAACTGCTGATATTCGAGATCCAGCTCACAGGCCTTCACATCCATAAAACCTTCCCTCCACCCCCCAAACTGAAGTAAAGCTGCTCCCAAACTTCCCTGTCACTTCCACTGCCACTATCTTATGCCCCTTCTCTTTTCCTATCACTTTATGTTACACAGGCACGGGCATTAATACCCGTGCTTTCTCCCCTTATCTGAGCTGCCTTCCGGGCAATCTATACGACTAAGTCATCTCTGCATCCCCACAGCTCTCTTTAAAGTACATATAGGTACCCAACAAGTGGCTGTTGAATAAATAAATGGGCCAGTGACTGACAGAATCTATATACTAACAACCATTCTCTCTAGTAAAAAACAGTTCTCATTACAAAAACACCGAAGGCAACAGGAAAGCCTCGTAACCATACCTATCTTGCCTTCTTTTTCTAGGATAAGAAATGAAAAGTTGGACTTAATATCTATGAAGTGCTCCCTGGGAGTGTGACACTTAAGGAGACACTCTAACTTCCTAGTATTTTCAACAGCCAGACGAAGCTCTACAGATTCTGATCATATTTCAGGCTTATTAACAGAAATGAACAAATATCAACTTATATTCCTTCTACAGCAAACACTAGACAGGAAGACTATCCCCCCCAAAAAAATATGAAATGCACAATGATTCATCACAAGGTACACATTGTACTGTGTCCTTAAAGACTTAAATACATATACACGTATAATATGAAAATACTGTATCCTTTAATATATTTACCAAACCTAATTCTCCCTCAAATATTCCCTTAGCCATTATACAAACTGAACTCTTATTCACTTTACCCTTCCCTCTAAGATAGCTATATCTAGAGCACACCAGTACTGTGACAAGTAGTTCAGAGGAAAATATTACAGCCACTGATGCTGGACAAGGGGAAAAAATAGCAAAGCAACTGAATCTGCATTAAGGGTTTGGGCAGGCAGAATATAATTATCCTGACCTTAAAATGTGCTTTCGGTGTTGACAAATCACATGTTTCACTGGATTAAGGGCAATTTTTCTTTGCTTTTAAGAACAAAATCGCTTGGCCCAGATAATAATTCAAAGTGTGTATACCTGAGATGGCTGGACCACTGCAGCTCCGCCAGCCCCGTCCCAAGACTTTATACGTGTTGCCCGAGGTGGCATTTGTGAAAAAGGCAAGAGAACGAACATCTGACTTTCACAACTAAGCAGGAGGCAGAAAATGTTCTCAGACATATGTGACTCCTTTCAAGAACTCCTGACTCAAAATTTTAGAGGGAAGTGGCCCTGTAATAACATCTCTTCTGAGAATAGTGCCATATGGTTTTAACAGAGGTTTATTTCCTGAACCCAAAGAGGGCTGCTGATTCTCAATCCAAGGAAAATAATTATGCAGACAATTTCACTCTATTACTCTCAGTGAAACCCATTCTGTGTGGTCCACACATGCCTGCTGACACCTTCAAAGAGACATTAAGCCATTTTTATGTACCGTACCCTTAATGGGTAGAAAGCAAGGGAAATTTCCCTTTAGATTAGCACCTGTCGCCATGCATAAGGGTCCCCCACTTTGACTCTCACATGTTAACGCTGTGAGGTCAGGAAAGAGGAGGGAGATGAACAGAGCTTGCAAGTAAAAAGTAATTATCAGTCAGATAGTAGGGCAAACACACACACACACACACACACACACACACACACACACACACACACACACACGCTGAAAACCTGAAATACTGCATCTCCCAAAGTCAACAGCACTGCTGCGAAATTACTTCAGACACAATTGGCAGGTAGGAGGGCTGGGGGAGGGCAGCGGGGGTTGGGGGGATGGGGGAGGGTAATGGAGAACCACTCCCTTATGTAAATTTTAGCAACATTCAACTGCTAACCTTAAAAAAAAAATCAAGAGAATAGGAAAATAAAATTCCTCCAGTGCCAAAGCCGAACAACACAAATGCTGTAAAAATAAAGATTTCAACCAAAGAACACAACCATTAAATAGCGCTTTCAAAGAAGACCACCCTTTAAGCCTAAGAATATTCCCTTAAGAGCAGAATACGCTGAACCACGCCAGGTTGCCCCTGAATCTGAATTTTATTATAGTACTTGGCTAGGAAATGAACTAGTTTCTCCCTTTCAGACGATTAAAGATCACCGAGTTTGAACATGAACCCAGGAAAACTAATTTTTATTTTGCTAGCGTACTTGGCACCTTGCAGAAAGAGTCTCTTTTCCCCGCATGAGATCTTTGCCTTCCAATACCTACCCACCTCTCTTTGAATCAGCAGAGAAACAACCAAAAAAAAAAAAGTAAAGTTTCTGGAGATGTCCACAGGAATTTCACAAAATCGAACCAAAATCACAAATATTCCCTGAGAGAGAGAGACAGAGAGACAGACAGCCTTGTAGGGCAAGCACTGTCCAGGCCCAGGGAGCAGGAACCAGATACAAGCGGTACAGTATTCACTACGAGGCAGGCCAGGACTGTTTTCTTTAGACTGCCTCAAAGTCTTGCCAAGAAACAGACGGATGCTGCTGAAAGAATATCTTCCACAGCTGGGCATCTGGGTTCTGTGACAGACAGCCCTGCTCCTGTGTGTGTGGCCTGTAGAACGTCTCAAAAGCTTGGGAGGGAGCTCTTAGCACAACAGGAGAAAACCCAAGGATGTTCTTTTTGGGGGGAGAGGGAATGAAATTCCAACATCATACGCATCGGAGTGAAACTTTGCCTCTGTTGCCGACACCCCAGACTTAAACTTTGTTTCTCACTTGCGACCCTGTGTCTGCTGTCTGCTGACTGATCGGGCGGAGAAGTCTCTGCTCACTTTCATTTCCAGTAAGACTTTTACATCTCGTTATTGTGCCAGCCAACACTAAGGCATTTTTGTTTGGAACAATCCAGGAGAATGTTTAAATAAAAAACAAACTGGAAATCTGGAAATTTCTTAAAAACAGAAACAACTGGAAACGGCCTAGCCATACCTGAGAACTATGCTGCCAAACAGGTTTCGGTTGAATTTTCTTAAATTAAAAAAAAATGCGACTTACCTTCCTTGATCAGATTTCTCAAAACACTTAGCAGTACCAAAGTTTTACTTTGACAGTATACTGGCGAAAACAGTAAAACAAAAACAGAGCCCTGACAAATAAAAAAAGTCAGCCTCTATTGTGTGTCCTTCAGAGTAAAAAGTCAGAGCTCAACAGAGAAAAGGAAGGCAAGCCTGGAAAATTAACTGTTAATAGAGGGTAGCAGCCAGCTTCCAATCTCAATGGAATAATAGGACACCACCTTCTTGCTTATTCCATTCAATTTAAATAGCTTTGAAGATGCCTGGGGTGAGGCATACAGGTATCGCTTGAGCTCCTCAGAGAAAAAAAACACGTGCACAGAACACAGACCATGCTTTTTAGAAATTTTAAAATAGAACAATTCTCTGATTTATATCCATAAACATCACCCAAACAGTAGCATTTTGTACGAAAGCCATACATCCTCCCTATAGTCAGGAATTCCTCTGGTCTGGACCTGCTTTTTGATATAACAAATCTGGTGAAGCCAATGACTGGGAACCACTCTACCCAATTTAGAAGTTGAGGCACTTTTGCTAAAAAGAACAGGAAGACACGCAGTGATCTGCCACCTCCACTCCCGACACCCCAGCGTCGCCCCTTCTTAAGACGGCTCCTGGGTTGGTTTTCTATTTTCCATGGTTCTAACTGGCAAGACTGAACAGCTATACCGTTTTAATTACCGCAATACATTATGTAAGTTTTTGTTAAATCTCAAATTTGGGGACTTGAATCCACAAAACCTGCAAAAATTTCCCTGGGTGGTGGAGGGAGGAAAGTTAAAATGAATCCATTTCATTCCTATGGAAACTTTTTGCCTTCCCAGAAGCCACAGTACCTGCCAGAGTCCTGAGCTAACCAACGTAAGAACTACAGACAGTTTGGGGCATGTCTTCAAAGAGGTGTATTATGAAAAGGAACAGGCCTGGGAGTGACCCATTTTTAATGCCCTACCTCCGTGTTACAGAAGACACAGTGACTGAGCCCCAACGGAAGCTCACAGTCACCAAGAGAAGTATTCCAGGTATCAAAGGAGGACAATCTGATCAAAGAACCACTGTCGACTCAGAAAGAGGCCACGATGCTTTTTCTGAGTATCGGGGTCCACAATGATCTTGTCCCAGGAATCTGCAGAACTCTGGTCTGTATCACTCCTCTGACATGTATCATATACTTCTTTTCTTTGTAATCTCCCCTGGCGAGTATTTCTCAACTTCCCAGCTCTACATGAGGTCCCTGAAAACAGAGCCCATCTTTATTCTCCATTATATCTCCCAAACTACATGAAGAGCTGGTTTTTAATTGACTCATTTGGCCGGAGTCTGAGCTTTTTCTAACGAGATGGGGTCTGAACAAGGCTCAAATGCATATGAGTCAAGAGAAGGAAAGAAAATAATGAAAATTGATGATGTCATTTGGCTGTATCACTTTCTTAGATCACTTTACATGGCCTTTACATTCAAAGACAAATACTTCCTACTTCAAAAAAATTATGTAAACAAAGAGCTGTTAATTTTCTCGTCATCCTCAACAGTAACAATGCCTTTGTTGATGAGCACCTATGGCCTGACTCATTATTTAATACATGAAAACACAACCATCAAAACTACAATTTGCCAGAGTGCTGCAGTTGGATTGACAGAAAAAATAATATCTACTTTTCCAGTGGCAGTGGTGGTGTGCAGTAGCTTAAATGTGGTTTTCATTGTCGAAGGGGTCTGATTTCTTTCATACGGATATTGTTAGGAAGCTGAGGATTGGTGATGGAGTTAAGATGACAGAAAATGAAGCCGTGGCAGGAGAGACTGCACAAATGCTTCATGCGCCTCTAGTTAGAGATGAAAGGTGTGTGTGGAGTGAGCCCTGGGCTCATGTCCTTGGAGAGAGATGCTCAAAACTGGAGTACAAAGTGGAAAAGTTGAAAGCATTGAGTTCTTGGAAATCTTGCTTATGCCTTAGACCCTATGTGTTAGAAGTAGATCTTGAGGGAATTACCCATAGTGGTTTTGAGGTTTCTGAGTAAAGAGGGAAAACAAGGGAAATTGCACGGGCATCCTGATTGACTTCAAAAGTTGATTTTATCTGTACATTTCAGAACTGAATGAAAAAGAAGCACTTTATTCCACATTTTCCCTACAATGTTTGAATGCTGGTTTAATTCTGCTCCAAACTCTTGCTCTGGATAAAGAACTGCCTTATCTTTAATAATAATTCCAACAAACACATATCATAAAATATCATAAATATTTAGACAGACCAAACCTATAGACCCATAGACTTGTTATATGCTTTTCCGATATTAATTTGTACTATAAAAAATTTGTGACGTGAAGGTAAAATGTAAATATCACTTAAAAAGTAAGTTTTAAATGCTAAAATCAGAACCAATCTTTCCTTTTGTTTTTCTCTACAATATTCTTTACAAACTGTCCATTCATTTACCTAATAAACATTAATTGGGTATATACTATGTATAAGGTCCTTTGCTACAAACACTGAAGAAATAACCTCCCATAATAGATGGTCTATATCCTCAAGGATCTTATAAGCTGGTAAGTGAGATAATACCTATACATAAGTAACTAACACAAAGCAATATGTTTTAAGAATGGTAAAGTGTTGCAGTCAAGAATGCTGCCAAGATTTTAGATGCCAGGCATTCCTCCTAAAGGAAAGCTTAGTGGATTATGTACCATTTGAGCTAGAGAGGTGGGTGAGGTTTCAAAAGATGGAAATGGAAGAAGCATATTCAAAGCAAAAGGCACAGCATGAAAAGAAACCTGTGACTGGGGAAGGGCAAGGCACATTCAGGGAGCAGTGAGAACAGTTTGGCTACAGCCGTGGTTCTCAACACGGAGAGTGCCAGCCCCTGGGGGAGCTTCAGAAATTCGTGGAGGTGGTTTTGATTGTCACATGGCTGAAGATGCACTACTGGACTTTGATGGGCAGAGGCCAAAGATGCTAGTTGTCCTGCAACGCATGGGACAGTCCTACACAAAGTAGTTTTCCCACATCCCTCAGGACTTTTGGAAAACCCATCATGCATTCAAGTAGGTGGAAAAAATCTGGTTATAATTACCTGACCCTACAACCTAACTCTACTTAAATATAAAGTGTTTTTTTTTCCCTAAAGTTTTAACACACTGGATTTTCTGGGAATAAAACTACCTAGAAGTCAAAGGAAGAGCGTACTTTTCGGTTAGGAATTTTACCTAGAGTTGTACAACATTTCAGAAAATCTTCACCAACAGTAATGTCATTCTGGGTGTCTGAGCCCCTAACACACACCTGGATCAATCTCAATTTGTAGCTGTCCCACGTGAGATGGTTCTACACACGTTCAAGCAGCTGGTTCGTTCATTATGTTTTCTAGCCTATTCTTCTCCAAGTATTTAGATACTAAAATATATAAATATAATTTTAGTTTAAATTAAGTTCCTTGATTTTTCCTTTATACTGCAATCCTGGCATTATGTTGCTCTTTTGGAAATTACTATCTAGATAGATATAGAAAACCTATGATTTCTTTTCAGGATAAGTAAAGGAAGACTACTGAGTTTTTGTTATAGAAAGAGGGCTCTGGCTCTAATACATTTGAGAACTACTGGACTAGAAAGTGTGTAGGAAAGTGATGGGAGATGTAAAGGTAAGACAGGGCCAGGTGATTGTGGCTTTGAGAAGCCTGTAGGTGACTGGGTAACAACTAGAGCCCCACGAGGGTGACACAATAGAAAGCCCTCACGTTGACATGCTCAAAGCTGAGCCTTAGGAGGACTGAGCTGCAACTCTGGGTAAAGAGAACTTTAAGAGGAAAGAGTCTGGTGGCGACAAGAACAGTTAGTGACCCTGGCTTGTCCCTACAGTTCTCCATGTTAAGGTAAGGAAGGGATAGTTTTTACAGGGATATATTATTTAAAGATCATAGGTCAAAAGGACTTAAAGATCAAAGATCAAAAGGATTTTGTGGCATTCGTTTTAGGGATGAGGGAAACGGGGCAATTGAAGATGGTTAGGATGAAAGATAAAGATTTGGAGGGGTGTTCATAAAATCAAGGTGATTGGGCTTCCCTGGTGGCGCAGCGGTTGAGAATCTGCCTGTCAATGCAGGGGACACGGGTTCGAGCCCTGGTCTGGGAAGATCCCACATGCCGCGGAGCAACTAGGCCCGTGAACCACAACTACTGAGCCTGCGCATCTGGAGCCTGTGCTCCGCAACGGGAGAGGCCGCGATGGTGAGAGGCCCGCGCGCCGCGATGAAGAGTGGCCCCCGCTCGCCGCAACTAGAGAAAGCCCTCGCAGGAAAGGAAGACCTAACACAGCCAAAAATAAATAAATTAATTAATTAATTAAAAAAAAAAAATCAAGGTGATTGCTCATGTGACAGTGCCTTAAATGAGCAGGCAAGGAAACAGAGAGAGGAGAGCCAAGTTCAGAACTCTGGGTGACGTCCACTTGTAGGAGGAGGTGGGAGTTTAAAAGCCATAGCAAAAAGAGACAGAGGAGCAGTCAGACAGGCAGGAGGAAAGCGGAGTCCGATCCAGCAGAAGCCAAGGACAGAGGCGGAGGACGTAATCGGCAGGGTTAGTGCGCAGAGAGGTCGAGGCTGGAGACCAGGAGGACGGCTGCCAGAGGCTCAGGCCTTCCTAGCAGCCGTCCGGACAGTCTCAGTGCAGCCCAGGGAGCGGAAGCCAGCCTGCAGGAGGCCAGGGGCGAGTGGGCGTGAGGAAGCGGAGGCGACAAGTCTAAGTGACTCTTTCAAGAAGTTTGGTGGTTAGAAAGAAGAGAAATAAGATATTAGCTCAAAGGAGGAGGAAAGACAAGGGACGTCTTAGGATGGTAAATCTGACCAGATAAACAACAAAATGTTGCAGGGACTGGTTTTCAGTTTCTTTATCTGTCAAGTAAATGAACTGAGCTCCAGGGGCCTTGGGTACAACCCTAAGATTCTCTGATGAGTGGCTCGGGATAAATCACATTGGTTAGGAAATAAAGCATCGTAACAAAAGTCTTGGGTCATGGAAACAGGGTTTATTTCTCCATGAGATTTAAAGAGGGAAAAACAAATGTCCCACTCCTATGAGGCTCCTTCTATAGATTACAAAGCATTATAATACTTGAAGGGCTCACCACGCCCACCATTGAAGAGGTGTCAAAAGCCAGACCACCTCCCTGCTTGGGGACCCGAGAGCCCACTGTGCGACCACATCCCAGCCTGGCAGGAGCTCAGGCCCTGACTTCGGTGCTGGATTCCAATTGTGGCTTTGCAACCCACTGGGTCTGAGGACTTGGATGTGTTCCTTAACTTCTCCAAGCCCCTTCCTTTCCTTTCCCATTTAAAGTGAGATCCTACCAGCATCTAGTCGTAGGACTGTCATGTATATTATATAATGTAAGGTATTATTATTGGTATTCTTAACATCTCAAGATTAGAGTTACTGCTGCAGTTTAACAGGTACGGAACTGAGGCATGGAAAGATGAAGTGGCTTTCCTAAGTTGCCACAGATGCAGAACGGAAGGCAAATTTCTAAGCTAGCATCACAGTGACCATACCAGCTAGCCCAGGCTCCTTCTTAATTGACTGAATAGTTTGTACCAGCTCAGATCAACAAAGTATTGATAGTGACCCACAAGGTAAGCGTGGTACCAAAATTAGAGTCCTTGAAGAATAAGACTCTGGTGACCAGCGATGTTTACCTCTTTCTAAATGCATCAGGCAAAACCCCCAAATGCTATATAATTAACCATGAGAGATGAATATTTCAAAAGAATGGATTCAAAGCTGTAATGTTTCGATTCCACCGCCCTCTTCTGATCTCGGAAGCCCGACCCACCTTATCCACAGGCCAGAGCAGGGTACAGGAGAGAAGGACATCTGGGATCCGGTGACCAGGGGAGCCCAACTGGCTGGTACTACGCCCACCTGAAGGTGTCCCGGACGTTTGGCTAGTGTGTTCTTCTCAGGACTAAGACCCCCCTGGGATCACTATAGGAACCTGCAGTTTTCAGAGTATCTATGGAATGCCCACAAAGAGCGGCCTGGCCAAGGCTTGTAAATATGTCACAACACAGGTGACCTGATTTCAGAAACAGGCCCCAAAGCCACTGGGTGAATTACAAGAAACTACAGTCGAGACAAAAGAAAGAGGGTCACACGTAAACTCTAAAACATTTCCCTTGGTTTATAAACATGATTTGCTATAAAAGATAGCAAATCATGTCCACGCAGGTATCAGTGAAGCTCTCCTTAGAGTTCCCTTGTGTTTGAAAGAAGTGATGCAGCCACATTACAGACAAATGTCCCAGATACATAAGACGCTGCCATGGTCTCACTGTGCAATGAGAGAGATTGTGATCCACACCCAGCAGATGCCTTGTCCAGACAACTTAAAAACTGTAAATCCAACTGAGACACAGTCAGGTGCCTATAGCTATCAAAACGACAATGTCTGCTATAACTAATGATGAGAGGATATTCATTAGGGTAAAATGAGCAAAGTGAATGAACAGGCTATATAGATCTGCTCAATCCTATACAGATTCTAAAGGAGGAAACCCCTCCATTTCCTGTAAGAAAGCAAGTATTGGATAATGCTGTGACACGGGTCTCAGCTGGTTTTTCCAGCTCTGTAAAGAGCAAAGAAAAGGACACAGTAATCTGGTTTGAGGCAGCTCATGCCAACCAAGGACCACTGAAGATGCAGCTTCGGAAGGCTGACACTGCTCAAAATGAAATAAAGGATTTGCATTTCATTTTACATTATTCTCGTGTCATCATCTTAGTCCGCTAAAGAGACAAAAAAACATGCTTATATTTAGGGTGCTTTCTTGGGTTTAGCCATCACTTAACAGTTCATTTACTCATTCTAAACACTAGAGTTAACTAGTACCTGATGTACTGAGCCGGGTACCTGTACATTAGGATAAAAAGAGACATGGTCTCTGACAAAGAACCTATAAATGTTTGTTTAGGAGCTCAACTATCTCAGTTGTTGAGACATTTTTCTAATTTTCAACACAATCTACAGTGAGTTCAACTCATTGTCTAGTTGGTCTTATCCCACAAATTAATAAAGGTAAAAACATTTCCGTTAATTAATTTATTTCCAGGATAAAATAAAGACCTGGATGCAAATATTTCCCTGTATTCTTCTAGTTAAAGAAGAAAAACAAATAAACTGAGCTACCCTCTTCTTGCCAGGGAAAGCTAAACTGAAAGAAAAAAAAGGAACAAAAGTAAGAGAAGAATTAATGTTTTAATGAAAAGCACTTAAATATATGTGAGCATCATTGTATCAATTTCTTTGGTTTATGCCTATGACACTTATGCTGAAGGAATCCATCAGTTTTAACTCTACTGGCAAGACAAAAGGAAAAAAAAATACCCAACATGTACCAAATGAAATGAAGACTAATGTGGGAAAGATTTTTTTTCTCCCCAGCTAAAAAGGAAATATCTCCATCCTTTTGGAATAATAAGGGAACTTAAAATGCCTTAATGTCAATCTGTTTAGCATATAACCCACCTTATAGTGTTTACTATTTACTTAGTCAATTCACTCAATTTTTAATACGCCTGAGGATGATATAAATGCTTCCTTGTATAGACTTTTCCTCTTGCTTCTGTATGGAAAGATTTTATTTCTATTGGAGAACAATGGCATGAGTTTTATTTCCATTAGAAGGTATCAGAATGTCTTATTTCCTGTACTCATAAAACCAAAAGGGAAGACAAAGAAGTGACCAGGAACAAAACCTATTGGTAAAGACTCCTCCCCTTTAAAAAATCACTGATCAATATTTGCTGGAAAGAGAAACTGGCTGTGACACGCTCCTGTTTCAGCTCAGACACACAGCGGCTGCGGTTCTGAGAGGCTGCCTGCTTCAGTGCGTCATTCACGCAGGTCCAGATGGGGATAACTTCAGCCTCGGGTTCTGGCCTGTCTGTACAAGCCTGGGCTCAAGCAAGTAACTTGTCTTTCCTGACATGAGTACAGAGAGACAATATTACACTATGGCTCATAAAAAGCATGCGAATTGGTGATGCTTTCCGGACATCAGTGTCAAAATTAACTTGTAGTTGATGCCTACTTTCTTACGTTTCCTTCGTCTGAGTTCAAATTCTTTTGCTCCGAAAGGGAAATGTTTACTCTTGTACACACTTTGGTTTCAACCTCTGAAACCATTGCTAGCAATTAATCTGAACCACTGAACATCTGCTGTAAAACCCAAACCCAAATCCATCATTTTAATGACATCAATTACAAGTATACTGTTTATAAAATTCTACTGTGAATAGTTGTGCATTGTCACCACACAAGCCATTAAAGCCAGCACCTTAGTCCTGATGAATTACTCAAAACTGTAGTTCACAAATTAGTGAGTGCTCATTATCTCATGCTGGAAGCTAGTTTTTAGCCAGTAAAGAGTTCTCTTATTCATGTATATGTCCATTCTCACCTAAATCTCCAGGTGCATTGTCATGTGGTCTTCTTCTACATATATACACAGACCTATCAGCTCACCAGTATCAAGGAAGAACAATGACAGAACTGCCACACCCCGTCAGCTTAACACTGAAGGAGGGACAGTGGATCAGCCCCCACCCCCCATTCCTATTCCCTTGGTAAGGATCAAACCACCGGATTAGAAAGAGAAAACAGCTTACTTCACTGATATAAATAACTCTGCAGTGCCTAAGACCTTTCATGTATTTAAACCAATTTCCTTAAGAGAGACTGTCAGAAATGGAAGCTTTTTTTCCCCTTTATTCTGAATCAATGTTTCTCTGTATGTTTTCTGAATCTTAGTTAATATCTTCTATTTTTAGTGTTTACTTGTGTGAGTGTCAAATGAATGGTGACGGGGTGGGGGGGGCTTGCATTTGATAGTATTCTAGTTGGACAAGCCAACTGTGGTCATGCGTCCTAACCACAGCTGCCCTGGGAACATTTTTAAGGCTAGTAATTAATGTCTACTGACAAATCATGTTTTTTAAAAAACTGCGGCAGCAGATTAACATGGCTAATTCATTTAACAGGTATTACAAATTCATGTAGCAAACTGTGTGATAGGCACAGAAAAATATACAGAATCCCGGTAAGATGTAATCCCTCACAAAACAAAACGACGAAAAGAAAAGGAAACTTAAGCTCATTTTTGTCACAGTTTGGCTTCCTCCCACACATTTCCTGCCATCAAGGGTATGTAGTCCATGCTCAGACGGCGCTGGGAAGAGGGCCCAGAGGAAGGCCAAGAACTGCAATGGCACATAGTAGGTGCTCAATAAATACCTGTTGACTGTATGGAGACACACCCTCCTTCTGCACTGTCCTCTCCACGGTGTTAACACTGACTTCAATGGCACAGAAACTCCCAAACAATAAGGTTCAATCAACCCTGATTCTCACCACACTTGGGTCGTGGAAGAACCTTTCCAGCTGGCCTCCTTGCCCCCGTACGCTCCTTACCTCCTGTTTCCTCCTTGTTTTTGGTTCCTCCTGCTTCCCCCACCAAATTAAAACATTCCAGTCACAACCCACCGCTGGAGCTCTTCCACAGACGGAGGCCGAATTCGCTGCAGTTCCTGCAATTCCACATGATGTAGAAATCCAAAGCCTTCCACTCCCACCTCTCCTGCTGGCAAACCCACTGAGCCGCCCTCCGGCTGCCCCAACAACTCAGGCTCTTCTGTACAGCCTTGCAGCCCTGCATCCTTCGCCCAGTTCTACCATCAGCTGGATTTTCCTCTTCTCCCCTCCATGCATGCTCTGCCCCACTCTGGCCTTGCTGCTGACTCCCTCTTCACACCGCACGGTCCCTCCCTTCCCTGTGCCTTTAATGAGTGTCTTCAGTTCACCCAGTAATTCATACCCACTTTCTTCGGGACTCAGCTTCCTCCAAATGATCACATCTGTCTTTAGAATTTCTACCACACGTTAAAGATGCTAAGACTTTGACATTTATGTTGCAGTTTACAACTGACAAACTTATTATACATGATCCCCTATGATCACCATTAGAGGTAGGTTTCAACATTCCCATTTTTCCATTGACGATACCAAGGCCCCAAGAGACAGACAGAGCGGTTTGTCAAGGACACTCCCTCCTGAAGGATCGGCCCTGGGGCTCCAGGTGTGTAACAAAGTCCAAATGGTCCTCCCGTTGTGCCACCTCCTCCTCCAGGTCCTCTCCGCTTCCGTAATCCCCTTACAGTGAACACTCTCAAAGGCTGTGAACTTTCTAAATTCCTGTCCCACTTCCTGTCCTCCGTCTCCTCTTAAACTTTACCAAATCATCTTCTGAACCTGTCCTTCCATGGACATTTCCTGGCCAAGATCACCAATAGCTTTTGTATGGCCAAACCCAATCAGCAGAATCTGACACGGTTGGTGACCTTATTCTGGAACTGAGTCCCTGGCTTTCTGGCCACCACACTCCTTGGGGCCCCACCTACTCACTGACTGTACCCTCTCGGTTTCCCTCACTGGTCCCTTCTCCCAATTCCAATTTTCAAATGTTGGGAACCACCCCAGGGCTTTGTCCTTGGCCCTCTTCCCTTCTCTATCTAAAAATATTTCGGGACTTCCCTGGTGGCACAGTGGTTAAGGATCCACCTGCCAATGCAGGGGACATGGGTTCGAGCCCTGGTCTAGGAAGATCCCACATGCCATGGAGCAACTAAAAGCCTGTGTACCACAACTACTGAGCCTGCGCTCTGGAGCCCGCGAGCCACAACTACTGAGCCCGCGTGCCACAACTACTGAAGCCCATGTGCCTAGAGCCCGTGCTCCGCAACAAGAGAAGCCACCGCAATGAGAAGCCTGTGCACCGCAACAAAGAGTAGTCCCCGCTCGCCGCAGCTAGAGAAAGTCCGCACACAGCAACCCAACGCAGCCAAAAATAAATAAATAAATACATACATTAAAAATAAGTAAATAAAAAATAAATAAAAATACTTTTCAGTCCCATGGTTCTAAACACCACTCCAGACCTGTTCTGTAGCCTGAACTCCAGCCCCACAGTCTAAATCTATTGGGTTGGCCAAAATGTTCGTTTGGGCTTTTCCGTAGTTAAACGGATGAACAAACATTTTGGCCAAACCGTATATGATCTAGCCTTCCAGCACCGGCCTCTGCCCCCGACTCACTCTGAGGCCTCCTCGCCTACCACTTCCCCCTTCACTCTGCTGCACATGGGCCTCCTTGCCACTCCTTGAACATGTCAAGGAGCTTAGCCTCAACGCCTTTGCTCTTGACATTCCACTGCCTGGATCCTTCCCCAGATATGTAATTTAATTCAGGTCTCTGCTCAAATGCCACCCCATCAGCAAGGCATGCCTGACCTGCATGAAAGAGTACCCACCTCCCGTCCGTGACCTCTATCCCCTTACCATGCCTCTTTTTCCTTTAAACCCCTTATCACCACCCTGCATATTTGCATATTATATATGTATGTGTTTGCTTATGCCTCTTCCAATAGAATGCAAGCTCCATGAGGGAAAGAAATTTGTCTCTTTTGTTAAAGACTATCTCCCTAACACTTAGAAAAGTGTCTGACATATTGTAGGACCCAATAAATACTAGTTGAAGGAATGAACATACGATAACATCACACAAATGAATAAGTATGTATCATCTAATTGTTTAGTAATTGTAAATGCTATCACCTGAACCATGTTTTAATTCCTTAAGGGGAGAACCTTGTGCCTTACATTCCAAATGTGTATGTAGTTGGCATAGTTGTGGGCACGCAGTAGGTGTTCAATAAAGACTGTGGCTGCCTGACTGATTTGAGCAACGCAGAGAAAAGCAGGACCAGAATTTCAAGGATATTCAGCAAGCCGTTATTTTTAGGTAATTCTATGTGTGCAGGTTTTTACAAAGAAAATGAACTGACAAGAGTCCCTGCCCTGTGGGAATATAGTTGTATGATATTGAAAATGGAAAATCATAATGTATGTGGAATTTTTAAAAGTATATAAATAACTAAAAATAGGTCAAACACTTATGGCAAGAACCCAAGCTGAAAGAAATTCAACTAAAAGATAGAATAGGGGTTAAGGCTAAAGGGGGAATATGGGATTTTAACTCAAGAAATCTAGATAAAAATAAGAACTGAAGAATGTTCCATACAAAGAGGAGAGGGGAATTAATCCGGAGAGAGGAAGGAAGAAGGTAGCGGTCCAAAGCTACAGGTGCCTGTCAGGGTTTAGGACCAAAGAACACAGCCCCACATCCCTGTGGACAAGTTTGTTCTGAGAGGAAGGAATTTGAGGTTTTGCATCAGTGGCACCACTGACTTGAGAATCAGAATCATTAATAAAAGAGCAGCAGCTCTGGAATTTCAGGGCGCTGGGAGGTTCTGTAATGTTTCCAGATCATGCTTCAAACCAGTCCCTCTGTCCTGCCACAGATCACTCCCAATCAGTTTTATTTACAAAATGAATAAGTGAAACTTGACAGGTTCGTTGAGCTAACTACTAGATGATTCCTTTAGCAGTCGGCTATTCACATACTTTTTATAGAATTTTTTATACCCGAGAGGAAAAATAATCAAGAAATTATTTTTGTTGACTTAATCTTCACGGCAAAAAGGATTAGAAACTGAAGAAGGGCATACTGTATTTGCCATTGAACACATTGTTGGCACTGAATAAAGGTATAATTTGTGGAGGTTATCATAGCTGGTTCCCTAGTAACCCGGTATTTCTTTGTGATTTTTCAAGGTTACAGAAGTGAAATAAGAACTCTAGGTAGTTCCATCAAGAATTTAAGGTGCTTAACAAATACTCTGCATTGCCTCTGAGTTAGCACTGGCTTGTTTTTATTGTTTTTTGTTTGTTTTGTTTTGTTTTGTTTTTGGTTGCCCACGCCACGTGGGACCTTAGTTCCCTGACCAGGGATCAAACCCGCACCCCGTGCCTTGGAAGTTCGGAGTCTTAACCACTGGACCTCCAGGGAAGTCCTTGGATTATTTTTAATTTCCTATCCCAGAACACATCATTGCCTCTGTCATAGGATCAGAGCACCTTTATTCATCCTAGTCCAGGCCCATAAGCTTCCTTGTCTTATTAACAGGGAAAACGACTTTAGAACGACCTCTGCAAACTTTTCCCAGAGCTTTGGACCACGAAGGTTGACTGAGCCTCTCCTTTTTTCCCCTCAGTCACAGGCCCTCCTCAGCCAAGTCATCATCGTCCTGGCTTACTTCTTCCGCCTGGTTCTGTGGGGCAGACTCCCCAACTCAGCCTCCCGACGTAAGAAGTCTGACACTAGAAGGGCTGGTTTCGTTTTCACAAGCTTTGAATAAAAAATAATAATAATTCAAATGACATTTCCAGGTAGATGAAGTAGCTTAACACAAAGCATCTGCCAAACAGGATGCTTCTTTCTTTTCCAGATATCTTTATGAACTGAGCAAGTTTTAGATTTTAGGGATTTCTAAGAAGTTTGAATATTCGTTGTATCATCTTTCACGCTTCTAGAACTTCAGAAATAGGTAAAGCCACTGTCTGACATTGGATCTTCCTTTCACTTGTCCTTCACCAGACACCCTCGCTCCCAAGGAGATAGGCCAGGAGAGAACGAACAACTGGTCTACCCACTGACTCCCCCTATAGCCTTCTGCTGGGAAAGATGAACCACTATCTTTCCCTTCCATTCCTGATAACGTGTGAGCTGCTACACTGAAGAGACCATCTCTTTTCCTATATCTATTTTCCTCCATGAATTGATTTAAGTTGTTTTTTTTTCACTTGTATTTGATCCCTACTTACTTTTGAAAAAAAACAGCATATAAAAAGGATTAATTTTTCTGGTTAGAATAACCTAAAGTCATTCTGACTGTAGTAATGTTTTCTGCACTTTGCTTTAAATTCTCAGCAGGAAACTTTTCTTGAATTTGTTTTGAGTCATACTAAACTGTTTTTAAACATTAAATGTTCAATCAAGATGTGTGACCCTGGGCAGGTCCCTTAACTTCTCAAGGCTTCTTCCTCACCTGCAAAACGACATCTTCTCTGCCTACTTCACAGGGTTATTGTGAAATCAAAAGAGTTAACATAAACTTTGGAAACTACACAAATATAGCATATGATATCCTAAGTGAAGGCACACAGGACCACTCCGAAAGAGGACGTATGGAGATGGAGCCTCTAAGAGGCTTGAGAAGAGACCCTCAAAGCATGATTATGGCACCCAGCATAGCATATTCTTGGTCATTTAGCATACCGGACATCACGTGAGCACCTTTAAGACAGAATAAAGGTGAAAGGAAAAAGAGACAAGAAAAGCAAGGAGGAGAAAGTACAATTAATGTAAGTTATATTCTGAGACAGGCAACTATATCAGGAACTAAATAATCCCAGGAGCTATAATATTTTTAAAGGAACCAAAATAGGAAATTTTTTATGCCAATTTTTATAAGCTAATTTTCACAATGTTTATCTTTACCAAACAGAAGATTTACCATTTTGAGGTTAAGAATCAGGATGCAGCCCAATTCCTTCCAATAAGTAAAAAATAAAATCAGCTTGGAAGATATGAGCAAAATTTTGTCAAATAAAATGTGTGAACATATATGCATACACACAAATATGCACTTAGGAAATATATACATATATGCATATACACAAATATGCATTAGGAAAAATATTAAAAGTAAATACATCAAAATACTAACTGGGGTTATATTCGGTGTTGAATTTCAAGTGACTTCTACTTTCTTCTTCATATTGCCTGCATTTTCTGAAATTTCACAGCAAATGTTTTTCTTATGTAGTAATTAAATTAAAACAAATGTTATTGTGAGTGGATAAATAAGCTGTGGTATATCCAGACAATGGAATTCAGTGTTATAAGAAATGAGCTATCAAGCCATGAAAATGCAGGGAGGAATCTTAAATGCATATTACTAAGTGAAAGAAGCCAATCTGAAAAGGTTACATACTGCATGATTCCAACTATATGACGTTATGAAAAAGGCAAAACTATGGAGACGGTGAAAAGATCAGGGATTTTCCAGGGTTTGAAGTGGGGTGGGGAGGAATGAATAGGCAGAGCACAGATGATTTTTAGGGCAGTGAAACTACTCGGTATGATACTATAATGGTGGACACGTGTCATTATACATTTGTGAAAACCTACAGAATGAACAATACCAAGAGTGATCCCTAATGTAAAATAAGGATTTGGGGTGATAACGATGTGTTAATCAATGTAGGTTCATCAATTGTATCGAGTACCACTCTGGCGGGGGGTGTTGATGATGGGGGAGCTGTGCGTGTGTGGGGCAGGGGGTATACAGGAAATCTCCGTATCTTCCTCTCGATTTCGCTGTGAACCTAAAACTGCTCTAAAAAATTAAACCTTAAAAATAAACATTATTTGAGTTGGGGGTTTTTGAGCACAAGCCACCTGTTCTCCTTGCTTGGCCCTGCAATAAACCTTTCCCTACTTCCAAAAAAAAAAAAAATTCTACTTAAAATATAAGAAGAAACAAGTGGGCAGCACTGAGCATCATATATGTTTTTGTTACTATTCCCACAAATGTTGTATTTTCACCAAAACAACATATTTTCCACATAATCTAAACTACCGAAAAATAAAAATACTATTACTTCTCTACCATGGCAGAGCATTTATCCACGATGGCATTAAAGACTAACAGGAAAAAACAAATCCTGTTTAGTAGGTGAGATTATTCGTCTCCTGTGACTAATAACAATTCTAATTTCGCTAAGAAGAAAAGATGGCTACATAAAGTTAAGCAAGGCTCAGAGGAGTCCAAAGTGGTATTGCTGGTTGTCACACGAGACTCTTTACCCTGGTCCCCCACTTTCCACCCTAGTCCTTTACAGTTCACACTGAACAAAGGACAAATCAAACGACTACAAAAAAATATGTGAGTCTAAGTTAGCTTTGTCTTAACCCCTGATAGAAATCTCTATAAAGTTTCCCCCTCAAAATACTCACAGATATTCAAAGTCTTTGTTATCAAACAGCAGAAAAGGGGAATTCCCTGGCGGTCCAGTGGTTAGGACTCGGTGCTTTCACTGCTGGGGCCTGGGTTCAGTCCCTGGTCAGGGAACTAAGATCCAGTAAGCCACATGGCTTGGCCAAAAAAAAAAAAAAAAAAGCAAAGCAGCAGAAAAAGTACGGACCTGAAGTGAGAAAACGGAGTCGACTTTCTTAGTGTGAAGAACTAGGAGATGCAACCCCATGAGGTCTCAGTTTCCTCATTTGTAAAAGAGAAGTTAATAGACATAAGGCATCCAGCCCGGAGCCTCGTGAACGAATGAACATTAATTTTTGTCCTCCCCAAGCCACCCCCCAGCACAGACACACTTTAAATTGGATAAATTTTGTTACACTCCATTCAGCTTTGGAACCCTTTCTTAGAGTCAAAATGTACTTGGAAGGCCGTTTTGTAAGGCGGAACCCCGCTCCCGTGGAAGGGAGTGGTGAAGCTCAAAGGTGCCAGGAAGGAAGCGGGTCTGGTGAGGGACAAAGAAGTGAAGAGAATGGAGCGACAGGATAAACTGAGATAAAGTGGGAGGTGGTGGGACTGAGTTCTCAATGAGGGCACTGAAGGCTGTAAGGAAATGTGGATGTGGCCAGAGAGGGGACAGCTGACTATAAAGTATGACAGGTAAACCGTAAAGTTCTAAGTTACTAAAATAAAAGCTGGGACCCCGCTTGTTCTCCCTACAAATTAAGCGCTTTACATCCTGATGTGTTCAATATAATACTGTGCACTACCCTTGGCTCTTTCAAGTTAGAGTCTCAGTTATTCCATCAGCACCCAGCATTCAGAGGCTCTGACACAGAGCAGCCTTGCTAGAAATGTTTGCCCAATTAATATAGATACAGGCTGACTTTTCTTCCTAAGGTTATTTTAACTACCAAAGTCATCATGACCTAAAGGGTCGAAGTATCAACATTGGGATTTCACTGCATTGCTACAGGTTCTTTGTAAGTGTGTAGAGGTCTTGGGATTTCAGATCCTAATGTACAAATAAGAATATTTTTTAAAGCAGTTATTTTTAATAATTTACAAACCATGAGTCACCCAATAGTCTGGCTAAATGTGGAAGAGACTAGTATGACTACATTTTCCTGAGGTGAAAACTATCAAAATCCATTCCCAGAACTGGCCAAATAGTACCAGGGATAGAACTAGGAACAGAGCTCAGCTATGGCTCGCCTTCAGAAGCTCTTTGTAGTAGCAAAAATTTTTTTTTAAAGTTGTCTTCCAATAGATTTTTTTAGTGCAATTTATTCCTATTTTGAAAAGAATGAAAGGAGACATATATAAATGAGCCAGAAATGCCACCTACTCCTTCCAACACAAGGATCTCCCCATTCCCCCATAAAAGCCTTTATTTACAGCTGAATTTGGCTCATCCTGTTGAATGCCCAGCCTAGAGGCACACAACAAAAGTGGTAACAACCAGACGCATCTATCTAGATCATCAGATTTCCTTCCTCTGGTCAGCGTGTGCCACAAATCTCACGCTGCAAAAGCTACAACTCATCCTTCACTGTCAGATTTCTTCCAATTCAGCTGCAAATTTTTATTTACTTTTATTTCAGTTCCCCCAACAACGGAGAATGCAGAAGTGGTCGCCTCCACACCACATAAGGGCTTCTCCTGAGCCGATGGTGGAAGGCGGACCCGCAGAAAGAACAGGTGGCCGGTGCTGCTATATCTCGTCCCGTTCTATCAGTAACTTCAATTCGCATGCCACCGCTGGGCCAGTATGTGACAGACAAACTACAATCAAACTGAATCCTCAGTACAACTCCTAGACAGCCTGGATGAAAGCAAAGGGAAAAGGCACGTGTCCGGCTTGGGTTATTCCAGCTACTTGGCTCCACCAAGGAGCTGTGGAATCGGAGCTTACAATATATAGAACCAACATAGAACAGATTAAAAAGGGGCCAAAATATTTCTGTAAATAATAAAATGGATATATCCTACATTTTGGTCCATCTATGCTTTCCTAATTATAGACTCCAAAAACTCCTGTATCCCTGGCCCCAGCAAATTTCCTTGCTATGTCTGATCTGTGCCAGCAATGTAGAGTTCTAAAAATACCCACGGAGACCCCACGTGGGAACCCCCTGAGAGGTGATCAAAGCACAGGACCTTCTGCCAACACGCTATCCAAATCATCCACCTTTGCTCCCTTTGGACCTTTATAAAAACCTTCGTCCTTCGTGATTGTGCTTTAGACATTACCACGGCCATGTGTCCAACCTTCTGTGAAGTCCTGACCACTGAAAGCTCTCACTCTGTCTCTATCACAGTTTTCCTAAAGGAATGGGAGGTTGGTTCACAAGTCTTAAGTCCTCAGGGAAGAAAGGAGCTCAGAGAAGAACAGACAACCGGACAGTTTCTGTGGACACACCAGTGGGTTTTCTGTTGCTTCAGATAAACCAATACATGATCAGTTTCATGGCTCATTCCTCGGGGAAATATAGCCAGCCTCGGTTCACAGTATTTCAAAAGTATCACAGAAAATAAGGAATAAATTCCCTTCCACTGCCCACATATGTATAATGAAGAGACTTTTCCCATAACAAAGAAGGATTCAGAAGAGGGCTCCTTTTTATAATAGGAGTAAACCACATCTCTTGTCAGTTGTTCTTCCTTCCCACTATCAATCGCTTGGCCTCAAGAGCAGAAAAGAAGGGCCACTGATCCCCTTTAGGTCACCTTTTCCAGTGGAAAAGGCAGCTGTAGGTTTTAAGAATCCTTAGGATGGGGTTTTGAAAATAAATTATCTGGGGGTGAGGGATACCCAAATGTAGAAATCACAAAAATAACTCAATAAAGTCCCAAAGTGCCAAGGCCACTAAGAAAATACCACAGTCAAGGAAGAAAGGAGGCCCGTAAAAGGAAGCAGGTTGTGACTTCTGACCCAACCGCGGGCTGTGGGTGGCTCTCCAATGGTCAGCGATGCCTTGGAAAGGTCAAGTGTAGTGGCTCAAGGGTCTAAATGTGCTTAATGAACCAAGGAGCCCAAGTTATTTTGGGAGGAAAGAAAAATATGTTTTCTGAGTATTTTTCCTTTCCCCTAGCTTAGCACCACACCCACCTAGCCTTTCCAGTCGTGTCACCTGTTTCAAAGTCTGTTTCTTTGGTCTCTTTGATTATTTCTTTTCCTTTAGAGAAAATTATATCCACTTAGTTCAAAACAAAGAACCCATCTGAGAACACTGCATATGTGTGTGCTTTGTTTTTCACAGTGCTTCAAGCAAACCATCTGCAGGCGTGCTAATTTATGATTACAAAAGTTGCTCAGACAGGTATTTAATCAGTGAACGAGTGGATTAAGGCATAAATTTTAAAATAGAAACTCTGACACTTGGCTTCACGAGAAAGGTTAACCTAGGAAGCTGGGCTCTTTGCTTCCCTGCGGCGCCAGCTCCATGGTGGAAAGGAACAGTGTATAACGTCAGCCCTTCTCAGATTCGCTCTGCTCAACTTCTCCCCTGCTCTGCCAGCTTTTAAATGCATGAAGGTTTGTTTTCAGAAATAAATCCTGCCTATTTCCCCTCTCCTTCCTTCTCCGTGCCGATAAATTCCTTGAGGGTGATTTTTGGATTGCGTCTCTCAAGCTTCAGGTTATATGAACTTTGGTGTCACCTGGAAATGTTTTTAATTTCTCCCAGTATGGAGGGAACAGAGAAAAATGAATCGACTTCCTAAAACTTTACCTTCTGAATATGGCATACCCAAATCAAATAAACCTGAGTTTTTCTAAGGATAAAACGGTCTCGCCCTCACTCGGCCCCAAATTCTTAATAATGCATCTCTTCTGATTATCAGTAACAATTTTTTTGGACCGTGTGGCAGATCCATTTCTCTTGTTCGTCATATTTTTTCTCAATTAAAGATTCTAATGGCCATTGAAGCAAGACAAATTACCCTCATCATTTATGCCTACAAACCTCTGTGACTCTGAGCTTCAGAATTATAATGGGAAACAGAAATCGTGCCTGTTTGATTTTAAAAGCAGAAAGGTGGCACTTTGTTGCACTTCATAAACACACAGAGAATCGAGAAAACGAAAGAGATTCGAATGAAAAGCCCTCCAGTCAAAACCTCAGCCTTCAGCCACCCGTTCTATTTAACAATTCTTAGAGTCAAGAAGTTCTTCTTTAAATCTAACCTACATCTATCATGCTTCAGTGAAAACCTACTCTGTCTGTGCCAGAAACAAAACAGCTGGTCACCATACACAGCTTAATAACTCCTCATAATTTTGAAGTCTGTTATTAAGTCATTTTTTAGTCTCCTCTTCTTGAAGCTAAATAATCCCAAGTCTTTCAACTTATCCTTATAGGTTCAATTTTACAATCCTTTAATCATCATCAATGCTCTTTGCTAAACATTCTTAAGTTTTCCACATTGCTCTTATGTTTTGAAACCCAGCTCACCTTTGGAATTGCTTCTCGTCGTCTATAAAAACCCAGGACTTTAGTGCATTACACACAACCCACAGAATGTACTCGAATAGGAAACCTACTGCTTTGTTTGGGTTCTTTTTGGTACAAACCTACTCCGGCGGCTCCTTCTCTAAGGAAAACATGTTCTTTGGGAACCAGTGTTCTCACTCCCATGCGTTCTTCCCCACCAGAGCTCTTCACGGCCTTTCTCAACTCACTTCCCCCAAACGATCCTGTTATACAATGAGTATCTAGCTAATCTGATCCACTTATTTAAACCAAGTTGTTAACCAAAAAAAGTCTTAAAATATGCTATGCCTTGGGCTTCCCTGGTGGCGCAGTGGTTAAGAATCCGCCTGCCAATGCAGGGGACACGGGTTCGAGCCCTGGTCTGGGAAGATCCCACATGCCACGGAGCAGCTAGGCCCGTGAGCCACAACTACTGAGCCTGCGCGTCTGGAGCCTGTGCTCCGCAACAAGAAAAAGCCCGCAATAGTGAGAGGCCCACGCACCACGATGAAGAGTGGCCCCCGCTCGCCGCAGCTAGAGAAAGCCCTCGCACAGAAACGAAGACCCAACACAGCCATAAATAAATAAATTAATTTAAAAAATATATATATATATATATGCTATGCCTTGCAGATAACATCTATGAAGGTCCTGCCCTCAAAGCCTTAACTCAAAGAAGAATCTCCTGCACCTTCTCTGGTGAGAATCACAGGAGGGAGGTTGGGGCCAGTCGGGATGGACGTGGAGACCCCTCCTGTGCTGCTCAAACTGTACCACACCAGCCGTGGGTAGAACTGATTCTAGTCAACTCTCTCTGCAACCTTCTCCAACCACTTAGGCATTCCCTATGGCCTCTCTTCTATTGAATGAAATATTAGATGCTGACACTGACCGTGCCCTTCGCCTTGAAGCCTCTTCCCCACTCTTCCTAGAGCTGGCTCTGTCTCACCCTCAGGTCTCTGCTCTAATGGAATCTCCTTCCCTTCACACTCTAGAATAGGTTCCTAGCTGTCCCCCAATGCCCCATCCTTCTTTATTACTACATCAGTTTCCTTTACAACACTTGTCACAACTTGCAGTTAGATGCAATTACAGATAAAGGTTCGTTTGCCCACTTCTTGACTGTCTTGCCCACCGAATGGCTCCTCAAAGGTGGGGTCATGTCTGCTCTGCTTTGTATGACTGGCACTGGCTAACAGCACTCAATTTTTGAAGGAATAAATGTCTCCACTGCTGGAAATATTTACATTTTAAAACATGTCTCGGGGGCCGGGGGGGAGGGGGAATGGGATGAAGGCCATCAAAAGGTAGAGACTTCCGGTTATAAGATAAATAAGTACTAGGGATGTCATATACAACATGAGTGATCTAATTAACACTGCTATCTATGATATATGAAAGCGGTTAAGAGTAAATCCTAAGAGTTCTCATCACAAGGAAAAAATATTTTTCCTATTTCTTTAACGTTGTACCTATAGGAGATGATGGATGTTGCCTAAACTTCCTGCGGTGATCATTTCATGATGTAGGGAAGTCAAACCATTATGCTGTACACCTTCAACGCATTCAGTGCTACGAGTCCATGATATCTCAATAAAACTGGAAGGAAAAAAACATCTCTAACTGTCTTTTAAAGGGCTCTGTCAGCTATTACAAACGGGGGTGGTATTTTGGGGGGGTGGTATTTTTAGCAGTGGGACAGGGGGGTGTGATCGGACAGGGTGGTGGGAGGGACCCCATTCAGATCCGTCTGGTTTAATCATTCGGACATGGCCAGGGCCATGCCCCGCCCTACCCACCCCCCATCACAGAGACAGCTGCTGCTTCTTCCAAGGCTTTAACTGGAAACTGTGGTCAGTCCCATCGTCTTGCTTCTGCTCCTTAAAACAATTAATCTCATGTCCAGTTATTCTCTCTCCTTTCAGCTTCAACATAGTCACCCCTCTTGTAGCATTCCCATCATCTTCCTGATGCTATGTCCTCATGGCTGAGCCCTTCACAGAGAGCCGGCATTTAATTTCTATGATAATTTAATGAGTAATGAATATTATTTATTAATATCCAGGATGTATCACTGGCAGTGGAAATCTTTGGAGATGCGATTATGGACCTTTTTAAAATTTTCTTCTTTTGATTAATTTTTATTCTCTAGTTTTTCCACCATGTACTTGGTCTGCATTTTCTACTTGAGTGATTTTTTTTTTAAGGTTAACTAGCTTTATTTCAATGGTATTCAAAGTGAGATTCTACTGAGGGTTAACTTACAAAACTTGTGTTCGTCACACAAAATTCAGTGTTTTCAGCTCTGTTCAACTTTCATCTTAATGAATTCAAGACTTCAACAAACAAGACTTCAATTCAACAAACATATAGATATTCACACACACACACACACACACACACACACACATATTTACCTATATATATATGTCTTCTGTGTGTGAGGCCTTATACCTTGGGACTTGTTTACTATACAGCAAGGCTACCACATCATCAGGCTTGCCTCTCAGGTAATACTACTTCATAACATCAACCAAGAATACCCCGGGCACGATACCAGGAGCTCCCACAACTTTAATGACGAAGCATTAGGGAGTCTGAGCAGTGAATAACTGAACAGAAAGAGACCTGGGCTCCTTGCCTACCTCCATAAATCATCTGCTGACTTGCAGACCAACATGCAGCAGATGAGTTTTCAAGTGCCCGTGCCTCAGTTTACCCGCCCATAAAATGCACAATGCATCCCTCAAAGGGATGTAAACAGAATCAGTGAGGTAATATCTAAGCCTTTGGAACTCCTTGGCAGGAAGGTGCTACATAATTACTATTTGGTATTTAAGTTGCCCTTCATGTGTGCCAAGTACTTTATGATCATTTCTCAGGAGTTACTCCCAGCTATTCTGAAGTTGTCTTCATGTCTATTTCCACTAAAAGGATGAAGAAATTGAACTGGAGAGAAGTGTAGCGATTTGCTCAGGGTCACTAAGATGGCATTGAGGTCTCAGAAGAGGACTTTCCAGGTCCTCCAATTCCCTCAACCATACTGAACCCACATCTTCAACACAAACTACCAATACAGATGAAATCCCCGTTAAACTGCTCTGAAATAGCCCTCATGGTACAAAAAAAATTGTAACTTGTTTTTGTAGAATAGAGTGAATGGCAAGGAGGTGAAACAGAAACCAAAGCTCTAGAATTAGTAACCCAGACTTCACAATCAGCCTTTTTTTTTTTTTTAACACATCTATATTTCTCCTCACTTCCGGTATAACAGTGTTTCAGTACCTTCATAATCTCTCTGAAGGGCCCATATTTTTCTACAAATAATTTCCAAGACCAGCCCTAAGGAGGCATAGAGCCCAGGTTAAATCACCCTGAGTTTTGCCCAGCAAAATACGTACTGGCATTTTCACCCAAGTTGTAGCTCATGAAAATTAGTGTCAAGAAGGTAAAGAATGAGAAGATGCACGTCACACAGGGTGCATATACGGTCCAAGGAGCCATGAAAAGGTGGAAAGTACCAGCTTGCTTGAGTGTCAGCTGACCTGTTCCCACCAGCCACTTCCTGCATAACTCCAAGGAGGTGTGCACAGAGCCAACACTGGAGTCACCCCATCTACTTTGCTTCCAGACAGTCCTACCCAAGGTCATGGCTCTGGTTCTCCTGAACCATGCTCCTCTAGCCCACACACCTGTTTTCTCCCCCTGCTTCATTCAAGGACTCGTTTACCTTCTTTTGCTAAATGAAGCATCTTTTGGCTCTGAATCCTGTACTCTCACCAAAATGACAGAAGACCTGTGGACACAACATCTAAGAAGTGCTGCTCTGGCTGTTCAATGAGCAGCAGCCAGATGACCTCAGAGAGTCAAGTGCAGTGACAGAGTTCTTTACCATAAATTTGGATAGAAAGTTCCAGAGCACCACGGGCCCTGCCCAAGGCAAAACAGTGAAGTTGGGGGTTGAATTTCCTCTCCTTAAATGTCCCTTCCTTTGACTCTGTCTGTGGGAACATTCCCTCCCACCACCTCTCCCACCCACTGGCTCTGGACTTTTCAGAGCCCCTATTTCCCTTCATCCATCGTTCATGAAAGTATAGCTGTCCTGGATTCCATTCCCTTAACTACTACTCCACTAACCTGATCATAATGGCCTGAAAGTCTCAGCCTAGACAATGGCTAGGAGTGAGGCTCCCGGACTCCCCGTAGGGCGCCTCTCACACCATGTCACGCTGGCAGCCAGCAGCCACAACTGCTAACGTTTTCAGGAAAAAAAACGGAGTTTACGACAAACAGGTTCTCGCTGAAGGAGCTACCAAAGGACCTACATCAAGAAAACTGAATCCAGAAGGAAGAACTGAGGTGCAAGAAGGAATGGTGAGCGAATAAATCGATAAACGTACAGGTAAATATGAAATAAACAATTTAAATCCTGATGATGACTAATTCGGGGAGCATAAAACAAAGATAAAAATATCAGACAGGGACTTCCCTGGTGGTCCAGTGGTTAAGACTCCACGCTTCCACTACAGGGGGCACAGGTTCGATCTTTGGTTGGAGAACTAGGATCCCGCATGCCACACCGCGTGGCCACAGGGAAAAAGAATCAGACAGCGACATTAGGAGAGACAGAGTCAAACTTACAGTTACCAAAGGGGAAAGGGGGGGATAAATTAGGAGTTTGGGATTAACTTATACACACTACTATATATAAAATAGATTACACAGCAAGGACCCACTGTATAGCACAGGGAACTATACTCAGTATCTTGTACCTGTAATGGAAAAGAATCTGAAAAAGAATATATATACACATAACTGAATCACTTTGCTGTACACCAGAAACACTGTAAATCAACTATACTTCAATTAAAAAGGGAGAAAAATAAAACAAGATCTCTCTAACTCCAAAAAAAAAAAAGAGAGAGAGAGAGTGACTGCAGTTAAAAGTATGCTAAGGTTCTTCTATTATCCAAGAGGTAGACAGAGATTATGATGAGTTTTATTAAGACAGATATACACTTTAGAATAGTAATGATAATTACTGAAAGAAAAGAAAGAAATTGAATGATAATTTGCAAACCAGGAGAGGAAAAAAGCCGGCACATATCTAGAACAAAACTAGATGAGAAATACTCTTATTAAAGGGAAATGTTTGCAAAAGGGGGAAATATGGAAATATAAAAACCCAAACTCACAGCTTGAAATTATAAAATCCTGCTCTCTTAGTAATACACCAGACTTGAAAAGCATCAGGAATCCACACTGCAACAGCTGACCTGCAGCAAAATTGCAACACTTGAACTTGGCAATGACTGCCTTCCAGGCTGGCCAAGGTCCTGCCTGCCCACTTGAGTCTCTGTTTACTTCTAGTACCCAGGACTTGGCTGATTATTCGCCCTTTATCTCCCCAAGACCGCTCCCAATAAAGGATTCAAGATGACTTGTTTTTTATCTTAATATGAATTTAAGTCTGAGTTACCTTTCTCAGAGGTGTCTGGATATAAACCGTAATCCTGAATTTTAATGAAGTCCTTTTGTCTGCTAGCAAAGAGTCTCACCGCCAGTGCATACCAGCAGGGAAATTTGGAGGGGAACAGGGAGCCCTTCCTTTGCTACTTAAGTACCACATCCCAAATACAGTCTCCTGCATATGACCTTGAATTAATAATTTCAATTTATGTGCTTTTTTATGAACTCCCTTAATTTCCAAGAGTTTCTCGAAAAACATGAGCAATTATTTTCCATGCCTGCCTAAATAAAAACTTCCGAGATTTTATGTGAAGACCAAAGATAGACTTTAGTTGACATCATAAAGGTACGCTATAACATGCGAGGTAGGGACAAGTATGAATATGAAGAGTAACATAACGAATCTTTTTTCTCTGTTATTTTTAAGTATTTCCTATTCTCCTCTGGTCCATCCCTTCCTGAAGCAAACGCTAGAGTACAAACAAAATAGAAGTAAAGTAGTTCAGTGATCTATTGGGAATTCTCTCTCTTGGGAAGGAAAATTTATTTTTTATAAAATAAATAAAGCCAAAAAATTTTTTCCTCTCTCTCAAGCCCCTAACACTGTTTTAAGAATGAATGATTTCTGACTTACAGTGAGATATAAACCGGTGACACACTTGGATCCAGTCTGTGTGTGTTTTGAGAGCATATATCGCTTGAAAACCTGCCACGCTATATTTAGTTAGAAGTAAATACATCAACTGGAACTGTGTCTGTGGACAAGGTGTTCTTACTGGGAAAGCCACACTCCTTGTGAACACATGTCCGATACGCTGAGAAAGCACATTTGGAACTGGGAAGCCAGGGGAGAGTGCAAAGGAGGGACACGAGCGTGTTTTAACGGCTGCGACAATTTGCCATGAAAGGATGTGAAGGCCCGGCTCCTTGCTGCAGCATGCCATGTGCTGCTGAATTCAATTACTGCCATGCCGTCTGCGAGCAAAGGAATGTGTAAACAGGCCATATAGCCTTGCATCAGTTCCACAGAATGTTGCACAACCCAAAATGCCTCTCGATGTGTCATTTCCTTCTTGGCCATCTTCCCAGCTCCTGACAGTCAGTCAACAGAAAAAAATAGTACTGAAAGGGATTTAAAAATGCTCTTGTCAAGAGTACATTCCACCAACCACCAGACTTAACCTCCACCAGTGCTTCTGACTCTCCCTCACCATCCTCCTTAAGGAAAGGGGGAAAGGGAACAGTTTTTTAAAACTGTGATTATTCTCTTAAGTCAAAGACGTTCAACAAGACTTCCCTGGTGGCGCAGTGGTTAAGAATCCACCTGCCAATGCAGAGGACACGGGTTTGAGCCCTGATCCGGGAAGATCCCACATGCCGCAGAGCAACTAAGCCCGTGCACCACAACTACTGAGCCTGCGCTCTAGAGCCCGCGAGCCACAACTACTGAACCCACGTGCCACAACTACTGAAGCCCACGCACCTAGAGCCCATGCTCCGCAACAAGAGAAGCCACTGCAGCAAGAAGCCCACGCACCCCAATGAAGAGTAGCCCCCGCTCGATGCAACCAGAGAAAGCCCGCATGCAGCAACAAAGATCCAACACAGCCAAAAATAAATAAATAAATAAATAAATTTATTAAAAAAAAAATGTTCAGCGATGTTTTGTATACTAGTGACTAAAGGATGAATATTTATGACCATGAAACTGCTGCTTGTGTTTGCTGACTTGTAAATATCAAAACATGACATGTGGGGCTTCCCTGGTGGCGCAGTGGTTGAGAATCTGCCTGCCAATGCAGGGGACATGGGTTCGAGCCCTGGTCTGGGAAGATCCCACATGCCGCGGAGCGACTAGGCCCGTGAGCCACAACTACTGAGCCTGTGCGCCTGGAGCCTGTGCTCCGCAACAAGAGAGGCCGCGACAGTGAGAGGCCCGCGCACCGCAATGAAGAGTGGCCCCCGCTCGCCGCAGCTAGAGAAAGCCCTCGCACAGAAACGAAGACCCAACACAGCCAAAAATTAATTAATTAATTAATTAATTTTTTTAAAAAATTGGATGCATGGATGAATGGTCCAGGAGCACATCCCTCTCATTTAAAAAAAAAAAAAAACATGACATGTACCCATCACGTCCATTCCTTGGGCACTTCAGAGACAGGGAAGAACCACGGGAAGTCTGCAAGTCAAGAAGTGAAGGGCTTTTTTGCAGCAACATGGATGAACTCGGAGGGCATTATACAAAGTGAAGTAAGTCAGACAGAGAAAGACAAATACTGTATGATATCACTTATATGTGGAATCTAAAAAGTACGACAAACTAGTGAATAAAACAAAAAAGAAGCATACTCACAGATATACAAAACAAACCAGTGGTTACCGGTGGGAAGAGGGAAGTGGGGAGGGACAATATAGGGGTAGGGGAAAAAGAAAAGGGTTATTATGGGATTCTATGAAATCATGTGTGTGAAACTTTTGAAAACTGTGAAGCACTATAGAATTTAAAGAATCTTTCATTAAAAAAAAAAATTTTCCCATTAAAAAAGAGTTAAAGGCTTTTCTACTAATACTTTCCGCCAAAGACTAAAATTCAGGTCTGTGGCCTCAGGAGTATGGTACGAGGCTTAGCAATAGCAAGGGTATCTCAAATTGTCTTCAGAGACAGCAAGAATGTGAACGCAAGAACTGTGTCCAGATGTATCAAATAGCTTTAAAACTAATTCTGCTGTCCCTCCATCCAACACACTTTACATGTCCCGCATCTTCTTTCACAGGTGACCAAGCTTTATAACAGCATCCACCATGGATAAATAAGGAAAGGTCATGGGCCAGCCATCATCAAAAGCCTATTCCTTCACCCAACTAGGATGAAGAGTAGTGAAGGATAAAAGCCAGCTGCTGCTGACACCATCTGCAATAAGGCAGAGAAAATGCCAAGCTTGCCATTCTCGCCACCCTTCACGGGACTGCAGGTGACCCAGTCTCAGAACTGGGTGGAACCGCACAGGAGAAAAATGAGACGATTCTGTGCCCAGACCACTCTGTTTTGATTAAATCTGTCACCTTCAGTTTATAAGGTAAAATGTCTGCAACTGGAAGTGCCCAAGAATATGGAAAAACAAAATGTTCTCTAAAGAATTAAAAATGTGCTGATGAACTGGACCACAGGTGAGAAGGAGCAAGCGGGAAAAGAAAACAGTTTGGCTGCAGGACACAAGCCTGACAAGCTGGGTGAAGCAGGGTGCTGAGGCAGCTCTAGAAACACACACGTACCCTGCACGTCCAGAGAAGCTGTCATTCACCTAAGCACCAGCCCTACTGAAGTCGCAAACGGAGCCAAGAAGAGCACTGCTGCAGCCATGCGCTCCAAGCCTACAGGAAAGGAGCCGGATGGCAGGAAAGAAAAGGCGGGGCTTCCCCCTTCTCCCACCAGGTCAGGACAGGTAGCTGGCTGGCAGTGACCGGGAGTGTCCCAGCAGTAAGGACACAGGTGATGGCTCTGGTCTCTCCCTGAGAGTAACTATTAACTATGATTTACTTCCCTGGGGCACAATACACAAAAGCTATTAGAAACCCATCCATGTGTGTTAGGTATCAGGTTTGCAGGTGTGCTGGCGAGTGAGACATTTCAGTGCTGGGTGATGTAGAATACAAAGCCTCCAGGCTTGCTCATTTGAAGAGTCATAAGATACTTTGGCTACAGACTTGCCATGTTGCCAAGCAAGGCTAATAACCTCTTTATGTTGAAAGATCTAATGTTCTTCTCAAATAAGAGTATTGATCTGGCTTGGCTTGCTGTTGACCTGTTAATACCAAGCACCACAAGGTAACACCCACCCTTAATTCATCTGGTAATTACCAAATTGGTCCAATTCAGAGTGAAGCTGCTATCACCGAAACTGGGAGGCACCTTGTAGAACTTTAAATGTCTCCCAGATTAAAAAGTCAAGAGATCTTTTCAGGAGATGGTACCTCAAAAAATTATTTCTCCTGTTGCAACAATGACATTTCCCATCTAAGCACTGATGGAAGTTGGTGATATTGGTGGTCCAGTGAACCACTGCCCCCATCATTAATATCTTTGTGGGGTTCCCCCCACCCCCTTGAGGCTAGGCTGCACCTGTATCTTGCTTTAACCAACAGAGTATGGAAGAAGTAACTCCATACTAGTTCTGAGCCTTAAGAAGCCTTACAAAGACCTGAAAGCTCCCACTTTTGCACCTGAGGGAGACCTGAGCTGCCATATAGGAAGTCAGACTCTGCTGGAGAAGCCGCATGGAGAGGGGGAGGCTCTGGGACTACAGGAGAGAGAGAAAGGCCCAGCTGTCCCCTTATTCCACCGAGCCCAACCTTCCAGCCATCCCACCAAGGCACCAGACATAGCAATGAGGCCATCATGCATGTTCCAGCTCTAGCCACCGTGTTACTGCAGACACAAGAAAGACACCAAGCAAGACCACAGAAAACCCATCCAGATGAACCCCAGTCAACCCATAGAGTCGTGAGAAATAATAAACTGGTTGCTGTTTTAAGCCATTATGGGGACTTCCCTGGCGGTCCAGTGGTTAGGACTCCGTGCTTTCACTGCCGAGGGCCCAGGTTCAATCCCTGATCGGGGAACTAAGACCCCACAAGCCGTACGGTGCAGCCAAAAAAAAAACGTGAGAGCCATTATGTTTGGGGAATGTTTGTTATTTAGCAATAGATAACTGACAAAGCAGCAAGAGAATGAAAAGGCTTCTGACTGTGTAAAGTGATTTACTTTTTCCATCCTCTGCACAGCCAGTAATACCCTTCCCATCAGTCCTCTTCCCTAACTCAGAACCACTGCAATAGAACATGACACTGCTGAGCAAGATTTCACCTTCCTGGAGAAATTCTTTCAATCAGACTGCAGCTGGAACCAAGTGCATACAAGGAACAAAGGATCCTAATAGAAACTGATGTTTAAAAGAGGTATCCAAACGCATTACTGTTGCTGCTGCCCGCTGACTTCTGCTGGCGAACATACGGCAGTACCTCTTCAGAGCTAACTTGCCAACAGGAGGTCAAAACGCCTTGCCTAAACACAAGACTTACAAATTTGGGATCTTAAGTATGATGTCATGTCTTAAAATGATAAGCTGGCAAAGAAAATAAATGGCATTCTGTAAAGATGTGCACCTTCTCATGTTTACGCTACTTAAGATGAAGGTTCTAATAAGTCATCGGCTATGTTCCTTTAAAGGGAAGTTTTATAACTGAGATGAATCACAACTGCAAAAGATCAAAGTTAAAAAACATCAATGATGCCATGGGGTACTTTTTAATCTTGTAATGAGTGATGATCATGTGCTCTTATGAAGTTAGTCCAACTGCCAACGCCAGATGTGTATATTAAGAAAAGGAGTTGTTTGTGATGTGACAGCACCAGTTCAGCTGCCAGAGACAGAAAACATAGAAGGATGAAACCTTTCTGATTTTTGAGTGAAAAGCAAGTCTTGGCAGATGTGCTGATAAGCAGGGCCTCCAAGGAGGGGTACTAGTGTATCCAAGCACCCTCTCTTGGACTTTGCTGCAAATAAATTGTTTATCATCAGTTCTGTACAGCTGTCCCCAGGCAGCATGAATACCTGCTCAAGCACAATTTATAGCACTTACTAGTGTTATTTACTGATGAGCAGAAATTAGTAAAGCCATCTGCAAGAAAGAAAAATATTACCCTAGAGAACAGAATCTAGATGGTATCTATTTCCTGGAAGCGTACTCTAAGCAAAACTACAGCAAACTTCTGACACTGAAATTGATGTAATAATAGCTCACGCTTAATTAGCACTTACTACACGATAGTCACTGTGTTGTGCATTTTACATACATGACATCACTGAACATCTTTGCAGCAACTGATGAGAAAGATACTATTATTCTTCTTCTCACTAACTATTATTATTATTCTCACTTTAACAGAGGAAACTGAAGCAAAGAGAACTTAGGTAACTTGCCTACCACCACACAACTGGTAAACAGCGGAGCCGGGCTTTCAGTCCAGACAGCCTGACACAAAAGCCCACACCCTTAATCACTACGTTATTGCTGAGTAAAGACCCAACCAGTTAACGCAGAACTCGTCCTTGTTCAAATAGCTCATCTACCAGAAGTAGCCTGTTCAATATATACTATGGTCTTCCAAAGAAGGACTGAAATTCCATTAACAGAAATCAAGAGCACGAAACACTCAACCCCTTCAAATCACTGCAGCAATAAACAGGCGTACATTCTTTCGATGACAACCACTACTTAAAGAATTAAAATTCTGTGGGAGAAGATGCTAAAACAATTGCATTCATTGTCTTTTTTTCTACCCTCAGGAAAGCCTTTTTCTGAAGTCCTTCTCTGTTAAAGGTCGAGAAAATAAGCCACTTTGAAGTCTAGAGCAGTGATTGGCAAACCACAACTTGTGTGTCAAATCTCACCCACCACCTGCTTTTGTAAATAAAGTTTTATTGAAACACAGCCATAACCATCCATTTATGTATTGGTGAAGGCTGCTTTTGAGTTACATTGGCAGAGCTGAGTACCTGTGACAGAGATCGTATGGCCCAAAGGGTTGAAATCATTTACTATCTGGCACTTTACAGAAAAAGTTTGCCAACCCATGTTCTAGAGGATTCTCCATTTACCATCACATACACGAAAATCAGTCAAAATCCTGTCATACTCACAGTTGAAGGAAGTTGAAAATCCTGGGCATTTTCCACACCTGGGAGTCTCAAAATTAAAGAACAATATTGAGATGAGAGCTATACTTACAAACATTCAGTGCCCAGATGGCCAAGAGCAGGGCAGAAGGAAATAATCCAGTACAGAGAACCCAGGTTGTAGGATTAAAATGTTACTGATACCAGACCCTTCGTTACATCCAGACACTGAGTTTGACCAGTCACCTCGTGATGTCAGACAAATGACATCACATTTCCCCAGATATTTTTGGATCATGAGCAATGTTACTCAGGCTGATCTAGGGCGGTGGTCTGCCACTCGACTTCTGTATCTGCTTCCCCCTCCCACCCTCAGCAGCACCCAAAGCCTGAATTCAGGTCACACAAGTACCAGCCGCCCCCTCTACCGCTAACCCTCATTGCTTTCAGAGCACTTCTCTGCCTTTGCAGGGCAGTGAACCTAGCAACTATTAATTCTGCCAACAACCTCTTGGGAATGAGGTAATACTACCCTCGCTTGAAAGAGAAGTGACTTTCCCAAAGCTACTGTACCTCCTCCCTTTTGTCACCACTTTCAGAATGAGGCAGCACCCACCTTTCCCCGCTTCCTCTCCCAACCATCAACTCTGAGCATCAACCCGTGAACATCTGGAGACACACACACACACAAACATATACACACACACAATGATGGTTTTTCCAAGAACTGAGAAAAGCAGCTGAGATCAGCAGGAAACATCTTTACAAGACAAGTATTAGTCGTGTTAAATGTTAAAAGACTACCATCCTGCATTACTAAGAGGGATGTCCCTGCCTTTCCAGGAACGCAGGGGCTAATTAGATTAAATGCTAGAAGATGTCTTCCATCCTAAGGCATCGTCCCAGATGGATGGCAGTCCAGAAAAGTCAGACAAAACCCCAAACCAGGCCAGACGGCCCTGCGCTGATCGATTCACCTGCACTGCGTGACCACTAGCCCTGACAAACGGAGACTTGGGGCAACCAGAGACGTGTGTGTGGCCACAGCCTAATAGGACATTCTCAAACTGAGCAGACAGGTCCAGCACTCCCAACGTTGGAAAACCTAGAAGAACGCCATACACATGAAAGGCGGAGAAAAGAAAAACCTCAAAGACTGGCCTTTGAGGCAGGAAACCTCCCTAGTTCAGACAAGCAGTCAGCCTTCGTGAGAAGAAACAGCGGCCAGAGGAGCGGAAGGCAACACGTGTTCCCACCGCTCAGGGACAGGCTGCCAGGGGTAGAGGCAAAACTTCACCAGCCCTTTGCTCTTGGTTTTAGGGGAAGAAGAGCTATGCCACTCTCACTGTCTAGGCAGGTGTACTGTTATATAACAAATATTTCTGCCAGCTGTCCCTCCACCACAAACCAAATTAAACTCTCCAAACACAATGAATGCCTAGGCCTCCAATGAATTCACTCATCAAAGGCAGAGTTCTGTATGATGTTTCCATTGGCACAGAATTTTTAATGTTGTATATATCAAATAATCTTTAATCCTTAAATATATTTAAATACTGCTCTGGTGAGTATGTTGAAATTAGTTTTGGGGGCGGGGCAGGGAAGGCAAACCTGTTTTAATTTAGGTTTAGGAGGAAAATGACATTAGCCCAAATGGATCGTGTGCCCTGCCTTAAAATGATGCTGGTTCAACCTTCTAGATGTCTCAGGAGACAAATAAATCAAGGTGGATTTAAACCTGGCTTGACTCTGTTAAAGAAACTATCTATGGCAATTACTAGAACAAGACCAAACAACAGTGTTGTAACAATCAAGCAATTTATCGTTTGCAAATAAATTCTTTGTAATTAAGCAGTGTGCTCTTTATAAAGGGAACTGAGTGGGCGAGTTAAAAAGTTAAAACACATTCTTAGACCATGGGAAACACACACAAATGCTTTTTGACTAAGCTCGGGATTTTTCAATTTCTTGTTTTCTTCCTCAGCTCTCGTGGGTCTGTTCTGCCTTGTCTATTGTGCCCAGTGGATGAACAGAATTTTTAGGAAAAAGTTACAGCAACGGAAAGTCACAAAGTTGTGTAGGGCTTAGCAATTTTGCGGCAAAGGTGAAAAGTGTAATTTGATTTTCTACTAACTGTGAAGTTCTCCTAATTGTCCCTCATAAAAATATATGCAGATAGCAAACTTGGCAAAGAAACTATGTGAAAGTAGCACTAACTTATTTGGGATAAATTCCTCACAGGGTCTCTGCAAACTCTATTCCCATTTCCAGTAGGAAGGCAAGCACTTACTTCTGGGTTCCCGGGGTCCATCCACTGTAACTTTAATAGCTCTGTGATAGGTGGCGACTTGAGGAGGATTTGTGAAGACAGTTATGGTCAAGGTGAAACTCTTGCCTGCAGATAGAAAAGGGGAAAGAAAATCCACAGTGAATATAAAAAGACAGTATTGATGATAAAAATAGCAGTACAGATGTCCTAACTGCATTTAAGCATCGCTGAAGAGGGAACAAAACAGCAAGGGTCAGGACTCCTTATTCTAATGAGAAACCCTCTGATGGCCACCTTAGGGAGTTGCTAAGCTCACTGAGTGCTAAGATCATCATCTTCACGGCAGTCCTGTGCAAGGAGGCTCCAATTCCAAAAAAGAATTGCTCAGTAGCAAGAGCCGTAATGAAAACAAAAACTGGACCTCTTGAAGAGGGTTCTCTTTCCCTTCAGTTTTCTCCAACATCAGGAACACATCCAAGCAGAAAATTTTAGAAGTCTTTATTTAGGATTAGGTCATGACCCCGTGAGAGAACAATAGTAAATCACTGTTGATTATGCTATTGACTTCACATGGCTTTAGCATTTCATTTGCTTAACTGCACTACAGTGAGAAGATGAAAGAGGAAGGTTCTTATGGGAATCATTTTAACAGGAGCCAGTGTCTCCCGTCCTGGCCTTAATGTGCCTGTGGTATGATGATTTCATCATTACTGGAACAAAGTTTTTCTCCTCCCTGCCCACCCCTTCCCTAACATACATCCTCGCTCAGCAGCAATCTTGAAATGACTCCCTGACAGTGACTTATTTTTGGCTAAATGTACATGACATCTCCCAATGTAAACATGAATACTTGCTTTTAGCAGAGGGTGTACTTCATCGAAATATTACATCTGATGTTTCAAATTAATGAGCTAAAGGTGATGAACAGAGGTGGGGGGGAAGACGGGGGGCGGCGTGGGGGGGGGGAGTTTAGGAGCAGATTTGGACGTTTGCTTTCTCCAGAAGAAGATACCAGACTCTGTTACCCAGACTCACTGACAGTTGTAATCAGTTAGATTTGCGACGGTTAGTCATGTCAGATAGTCAAAACTGCAAACTGTTACAAGACAGGAAGAGGTGGGCGTGAAGCAGTGACTCAATAAAACATTCAGCAATCTCAGGCCAGAGCATTCATTTAGCCTGCTCCTGGGACAGATCTTTAAAGAGCTCATTTCATTTTGCTTTGTTTTTTGGTCAGAGACTGTTTTTCCCTTTACTGAAAGCAGAGGGTATGAAATCAAAACACAAATCTTAAACAATATGTAGCAATGCAAAGTTTAATGCAATCTTTTCAAAGCTTAATATGGAACAGGTTACATACAGGGCTTAATGTGGAACAGGTCTTTGGCTGTCAAGTCTAGTGAATGGGTTTTCTTTTCAACCCAGACCACGTAAGTTCCTAAAATATGTTTAAGACACATATCATTTGTTACTCTGTATATATAGTTTTAAGTCTCTTTGGCTATACTTTGGCCAAGAAAAAAAAAAAATAGGAAAGAGGGAGATGCAGGGGGAGGGGGTACAGGGAAAATGAATATTGATTAGAAACCTATTAAGTGCCAGTCACTTCATACACATTATCTCATTTAATACTACCCAGTCAGGTTTATCAACCCCATGTCACAAATGAGGAAACCGAAGCCCAGAGAGTATTGGGACTTTAACCACACAACTAATAAGTGGAAAACATCAGGACCTGAATCCAGGTCTTCTAGACCCTAAAATTAATGCTCTTCCTTTTAACTTTATCAGAGAACATTTTTAGAAATTAATAGGTAATTTATTACTACATGTGTCCCAAACAGCTCTATCAGACCAAGAAGCAAATATAAATCTACTAATGTAGTATGTCAGTCAGAATGATGAAATCATCTATTCTTAAAGTGTCACTGATATATCGTATTTCATCCATTATATATTGAATGTTACATGGATTTAAGTAACTTAATTGTCTGGTTGGGGAACAGAGGATTTATTATAAACATTAAGACTAACCAGAAGAATAAGGCAGCCAGGAGTCTAAACTAGTCACAGAAAACTGAAAGTCTACAGAAATGGAGATTAGAAAGTTGAATAGGAAGCCACTGGATCCAGATCAGGACCTTAAAACAATGGGAAGTTCTGGAGGAGTGAATGGGCTGAACCCCTAGATTGAAAGTTAATTTGCATTAAACCGTAAAAAGATCCATTCTGGGTTGGATCAATGGTCTGTGAGTCAGGATCGCATTTCTAACAGTGGCTTTGAGGGCAGTGCTTGGAAGACAGCTGTCATCTGTGACACAAATCTTCATAAATCAAGGATGTACACATCTCAGTTGTCCTTAATGACTCTAAATAACCTGCTAGAGACACTGCCCATGAGTTTATATAAACCGCTTCTAAGAGTATTGCTGTTTGAGACTTTTACAACTCACTTAGGATATTAAAAGGCATCGATGCTACTCCCAAATTCAGAGGAACACCTTAGGTAGGAACAAAAGCCAAATATAAAATTCACCCTCCAAGATAAAGCATCTAAATGTTCAAAACAGAACCAGTTTTCTACAAAGACCTCTTTTAAAAAGAGGTGGGTTTGGGGGAAAGGAAACAAGTATTTGAGTCCGACGGCGGTCTTCTAAGATCAAATCCTAAGGATCAAGATGTACTTTAACAACTAAAACAAAAACCAAGGAGGTTCCTTCCACTTCTCATTGCCCCTTCAGAAGGAACATGAACGTAATGTTCAAGAAACTTCCACCCAACTAGGTAATTTGTTCTTCCCCCTATAAATAGTGATACATTTCCTAAGTCAAATGTTTATATCCATATTCATGACTTCCTTAAATTAAAAAAAAAATTTCCAAATCCCATTGTTTATTACTTTCCATAATAAGCGATAAACATGCTGGCTCTTAAGGAGCTAGCGCTCATTAGACAACTAATTGTAGCATCCTTGGCTTCATCTAGGAACTAGTTCTGCAATGTGTCCTCAAGTCATATATTTTCTGAGATACACATAGGAACTGTCATTGAAAGACAATTCCAACCTAGCCCGAGGGGCTGTCAGAAATTGTCGGGAAAGTTAAGACTATAAGCGCGGATTGTATCCTCAATTGACAAAGTACCATGCTCTGTACACTGCAGGTGCTTAGAAGTGCTTGTAAATTAAAAGCAACATGCTTGATGTCAAAAGTGAGGAAACACACCAAGAAAACTTAAGAACCAAAGTCACTTTAAATACTCCTGTTTCAAATATAAAGGAGAAAAAAGGAAAGGACAATTTAAAAATATAAGCCACTCCTCACTTAATGCAAGTTTCACCGATGCTCTACTTTTATTCCAAAGTACTTCATAAAAGTTGTGGTCACTGGATAACCAATAATGCCAGAGTACATAGTGATGTGACTCCCTTATAAATCAAAAACTGTTTTGCAATTTCTGAGAGTTTATATTTCTACCAGTGAAAAAAACTGTACCGTTTGAGGAACTTGGTGTTTTTTATTTTTTAATGCTACTGAAATAGAAAATTTAAATAGCTGGGGAAAAAATACAATGGTAGCAGCATGTTGACCCAGACTTAAAAACCTGAGAGAAATGTAGAAGTGTGAAAATCAAAGAGGAAGCTGGAAAGAGTCTGTTAGAAAGCAGGTCAGGTACACAGGCAGGTTAAAGGGTTTCCTGCCACTGAAGAACTGACCCATTTTTTTTTTTCAAAGAGTGGTATCTCTTGTCAGTATTCTCTGTCCTTTTTTCCTCTTCATTTCAGCTTGATATTACTGTTTCCTTTCATATAATGTTAATGTCATGATATAAAAATCTATTATTAGTGATAAATCAATTTTTCTTTCTCTCTCCACCCGCTCCCCCCACCCCCAATCTAAGTCTCGAAGACAAGTCTGGACCAATTTCTCCATCCTGCCTCTGGCAGCAAACTGTAGCATTTCAGATCCTCCACCAAGTCCCGGCTGCTTCAAAGGAAAAATCCTACTTTCTTCAGTTAAGATCATAAGAAATATAGGGGGAGGGGGTCAGCTCTGTTTGGACATAATTACACTTCATCAAAAGAAGCTTTCTTCATCTTCCATGCGTGAAAAGTCTGCAAGCAGTTAAGTCTGTCTTTTTTTTTTAAATATAAAAATTGCTATTTGGGAAACCAGCCAAAACTCAGAAAGCCAATATAGTAAAACAGTGCACACCCTTTGTTTCTCTTTGAAGTTTCTTAAATAAATATGTTGAGGGTTTACAAAGTACACTATCACTTTGCCATAGTTTCTACTCAAATTGATCAGAGAAAAGTTATGGAGCATCTATATAATACAAAAGCAAGATAAATGAAAACACTAGTTTGTATCTGTAAAGTAAAATGAAGTATAGCGCCCGGTCTTTTAAATACTAAAATTCATTACTCTAGTTCAAAACAAAGTAATATTACATAAGGAGAAAGATGCAACTCAGAGCATACAGGTAAATCATCGTGTTCAAATTTTTCTTGATTCTTACTAGAAAAAAGAAATTTTAATTGTACTGTGGACCTGCACCAGTAACTGAGAAAAAAAAAAATGAATACACACACATACACACTTCACACCTAATCAGTCAACAGTGAGACAGAATGTGTCTTTTTTTTTTCTTTTAATGAAAGTGAACTAAACCTGATGCTGAGATAACCCCTTGAGTTTTGATTCTACCAGAGGCTCTGAGCCTCATTTTATTTCAAACCTTTCAGTAACAGTATCTCATTAGCATGCATCATTTTTTTTTAAGTTAAAAAGTACAACTTCTTGGCCGTGTTCCTAGAAAGTACACTAAAACTACTCATCGGAAACAGCCTTGCCTGAACTTCCCTTATCAAGTTTTTACAATGGTAATAATTTGACATCTGATCCAAACTAAAGGGCAATTATTGGACATGGTTTAAAAATTGATGCTTCTTATTTCCTAATTCAAACCTGGGTTGAAGTCACCCCATAGGTCTTTATAATTTAATTCACCCCAGTCCTAAAGTGGTCTATTTTCTCTCTTCTCATCGAAATACTTAACATGGAAATATTAGATTCAATCAATAAATAAATGAACATAATACTTCTAACGAATGATGATTAAAAGTCTCTCTACAGAATAAGTAAATAAAAGCCAAATATTGGTTTTCTTTGAGACTTTTTTAAAAACATTAACCCCATTTATGAAACAGCTATAAAAACCCTAAAGGGGATTATTTTCTGTTTTATGATCTTTTGATGGATTCCTAATATTTGAATGGGGGTGTGGATGGTGGAAACTCTTAAATAATGTAGAAATATTTAGAGTTCTGATCATTCATCTACATAGTCATACTAACATAAGTAACATCTTATTCACTTATGCAAATGAAAAGCCTTCTGTAAAAAACCATGATTTTTAAATAGGTTCTTATAGAAGTAAATTAAATCCTATAGAGGTAACATATGTGACAAGTGAAGAGCGTTATACTTGCTGTCCTTGCAACAACTTAGAGCAAAATTGATATTACCAGGAAATTGATCCAATGCATTCCCTTTTCTTTGCCCTTTGCCACTGAATGCACTCAGTTACTTGGCTCCTCGTAACTCAGAACTTGAACCTCCAACTGTTCTTCCCTCCACCTTATATGCTCACACCCAGTGAAATTAGGAACTGGTTCTTCGGAAAACACTGTTTGAATTTTCAATATCATAAAACAAATGAAAAAGGCCTGAGTACTCACTAAAACACTCAACCTCATCTGGACATATTTAAAGAAAACCTTTAGTAATTCTATTCGGTAGAAGGTACTGATTTGAATACAGACAGGCCTACATTTCATCAGAGGATCCTAATGTGTTTATTCCATTATCCATATTAAAAATCAGAGACCTACCTCGTCCACTCCGGCCCACAAATCTCAGATCGTTGAACCTTGCTACTTGGTTTTTCATAACAGCAGAGGCATTTCGGAGCTCAGCAGAATAATTTTCATCATTACCCGCCATGACAGTAACCACAGTCCCATCTGGTACCTCTCCGAGGGCTACCACCTACATAAAACAGGAAACACAGCAACAATAATGGCACATCAGAAAAGCTTAAACACTGAGAATATAGTCTCATGGTAAATGATGCATCTTATCAGGACTTAGTGCTCTAGTCCAGTAATGGCAGACAGGAATGAGGCATCTGCATGTGGGTTCGGATGCCACTTCAAAGAGACCAGTGTTTCAGGGTCCACCCATTCCAAAGGCAGGCAAAAGTTTCCTTCATTTGTTGTTGGATTCTTCACAGAATGCATGTACATTTTTATTAAATCCCCATGTTAAGTTGTCCATAGGAATTATGCCACAGAAGGAAAGTTGATGCCCCATCTGCAGATTGCATCGTACACATTAAGGCACCGCCTGTCTGCAGCCTGGAGCGCCCTGAGGTGTGGTCTCATCCAGATCACAGGCCAAAAAAAAAAAAAAGGAAGTCTGGTCAGCTCTATGGGAGACGATATTTAGGGGAAACCTTACAGTTCCTGACTATAGGGAAGACTAAATATAGTGTGGTATCCAGAACTACACTTCATCTCCTTACTTTGAGCTAGATATCCAGCTTTCAATCACACTGCAAAGAACTACTGAATGCCCACTCTGCAGTGGGACCCATGGAATATACAAAGTCATCAAGAAGCCTAAAGTCTAGGTACAGGATAAAGATATATAAGAGGCTGAAAATGACCACCGACAAATGAGTGGTATAGACAGAAAATACACCCTTAGCCAAACTTCTGTCTTGTCCCATCTGCCATCTTGGAATGACACACTTGCCTCCTTAATCTTCAACAATTAACCTGCAGCCGATTAACTCGGGCAAGTCAGGATCCAGGATAATCAGTCTTTGAGTCTAATAAACATTTTCACTGCTGCAAGGCAAGGATCACACGCCAGGGTTGGCTAACTTGCAAATTGGTGCCTCTGATTAACATGGAGCCCGGAAGGGAATGTCGGTGCAGAGTCTTTGTTGTCATATATAAAACACACTATTCTTAATCCATGAATTAAGGCCTTGCCCCTTGATAACATCCTTTCTCTCAACTAACTTCCAGGATCCTATAATATTCAGATGAGTTCCATCTCTTCCTCGTTCGGCTTCCAGATGCCCATGTGGTGACTAAGCCACAGCTCTGGCTACAGTAGCCCCACTACCCTCCAATGACAATATCCATGTGTGCTTGCCTGTCTGGCAAATATTACCCTCATCCTTCTGCTACTCCCTCTTTTGTCAAGATGTCCATAAGGCAAACCAAAGCATTTAATTCCATGCTCCCAATACAATTTGTATGTAACTCTCATTAAAGCAGATTTCCTACAATGTGATGAAACAGACATTATCACTACACTTTAGAGCTGCATTTCCCTCACCCTTGAACCCTACCCCTAACACGCCTCCACTATACCCTCTGCTCAAGCCAGGGAAACAACCAAACAAACTTGTCAGTATTTCTTTCACCCTTCCTGTTCTCTTAGGCTGTTCCATTCCTGCTTCAGCACTTTGTTATTCAGTTTAAAATCTTAAAGCTGTCCTTAAATTACAGAAACCACTTCCTGAGCATCCCACTGGACTCAAATGATCCTCATTTCAATGTACATATAGGAATGACCCATCTACTCCTTTTGATATGCTAGTCCAAAGCTATGAGACTCCCTCTTAGGAGCCCAGATTATATTCGACTAGAAATTACACAAGGCAAGGGCCTTCATCTGTCTTGTTCACCACTATACACCCAGCTCCCAAAACAGTGCCTGGCACAGAGTAAGTGTTTGATAAATATTTTTGAAATAAATAAATGAAAGAGCTCCACAAAGAGCACCACTTCCCACTGCCAATAGTCTATGAGAGACCCAGTTAAAGGTTGAGTCAGCATCCCCAGCTAGCGGCAATATGCCCTTGCTCCAAACTAGTTTTCTGACAACTTTTTCCATCCCAGAAGAGAGGGAATCCTGCCCACTATCCTTTACCCGGAATGTACGGTTACTCTATTCAATCTGAGAAGTCTCCCAGGTCAAGGGTAAATCCCTTGAGAACATGGCTTCCTTCCTGCATACTTGACCTAGTGCCTCAAGCGGCTGCTGAACACAGGTAACGCTGTACCCCTGATGGGGGCAATGTACTTTTCAACTTCTTGAATTCACAATGCCAAAAATGTGCACATTTGAAAAATACTGAAATACTGAAAAAACTGATATACTTGCCAGTATTCATCTGAATGCTTGACATTTTTTACACTCAGAATATTGTGTTTTAACACCTGCTGTGAGGCTTTCTATGTCAAAGTAAACATGGAACCAGTAAGTGCACTAATGAAGGTAGAAAAGTTGTACTGTTTAGAAGAGAATTAATGCACCAAAAATCAAGAGGTCCCACTTCTCCCCCACCTCTGTTACACATCTGCTATGATCTCAAGTAACTTCATCTCCTGAAACTACCGTTTTCCAATATAAATTGGAAATCGTTTTTTTAAAGTCTGTAAAATGTAGAAGAGACTATATAAGTATAGAGTACAATTATAATCATGTACTTTTTGTAAGATGAGCAGGATAACTTCTGTTCCAAGTCAGCTGTGTGCTAAACACAGGCTTTTACTTATAAGCTTCCTTAAAGGGTTCAATTGAATATGTAATTTTTTACTTCATGTCCTGAGATATTTTTTGGTGTTGTTGAGAGATACAGGAGGACTGCTGATGGGTTTCACTCCAGGCTGGCTAAATTTCATTTTAAAAAAAGCGAAGAAATGTGCCCCAATATAAAGATTTTTAAGAGCTCTGGGACATTATTATTTTACTGCATATTTTTAACATAATGGATTTTTTTTAGTTAGAAGAAAAGGAAAATTGATTCAATATGGGAAAATACAAAAGAAAAGATCCCTAAGCGTGAAATACATAAACCCATTTTTCTTTGCTTAAGCAGTAATAATTAAATATTAAATATTGGTATGTTTTATGCATTACATTTAATAACAAAACAAATAGGTCACCACAAAGTGTGCGAGTCTTCTATGAGGCTTACAACTTGGCCCGGAAAAAAAAATTGCTAACTAACAAGATATAGTGACAACTTTTCCTGTTATGGCTGAATTCTATTTTAATGGCTAAATATATTGGTTCTTTCTGCTATTCACTCTACCAAAGCAGACTGCCTAATGTTTTTCTGAGGAAAAAAGGGGGGATAAGAAGTAATGTATGCGCCTTTATATCAATCAGAAGTGTAATTATATGTTTGAGGGTTTAAACAAAAAGTAGATCTCTGAAGCTAAAAAGTTTCCCTTGGAGATTCTCGACTGTGTTTATCTAAAAGAAAACCAAAAGAATCAAGAAATTTTTACACATTTCATCTGTACCAAACCCAAGCAATGGAAAACACTTTAAGGGGTAGAGAGCAGTCAAAAATCGCCCTTTAACTAGTTAGGAGTTAGCACGCATTAAAATTTGTTTCCACACTACCCAATACAAAAAGTTGTTCTGCAAAGAATAATTTGTGACGAAAACTTAACAGTTACTTTTCTAGGTGCTTTTAACATATAAAATCTACATAATTCAAGAAACTTCATGGGGAAGAGGGAAGTAATTTTGTGTCCTGACATTTTAGAATAGAGAAAGAAGTTCCTTTATTTAGCGCACCTCATTATAACTAGCATTTAAATCACATGATACGGAGCTTGTGCAAAATAAAGTAAAAGAATATTTAACTCTAGAAACGCTATTGAAAATTTTTATGAGACTCCCTACGACTAAATCTGTGAGTTACTCTGAAAGAGGAACAATGGAGAATTAACTCAGGCCCTTAAAATTGTTTTTGTGGTCTTATTATATGGAAATTTAAATTGCCTATGACATTTTCACGTACAGAAGTCTAGTCTTCGCTAATCAATTACTCTTACAGACCAATATCACTGGGCACACTGCACTTGCAGCAAAATTGAAATATAATTATTTTTCAAGATAGAATCTTATCAAATCTTTCTTTGGAATACACAGAGAGGTAAGGGAGTAATTGCAAAAAGGAAAAGTTTTATTTCTACGATAATTATTTAAAGGTAACTTTAACTATCAAAAAGTTTCACAAATATTACAGTTATTTCTTAGAATCTAACTTAGAATTTAGAAAAACCTGGTTGAATTGTAGAGAAAAGAGTAAATACAATATAAAATATCATTTCATAATTTTTAAAATACATGTCAAAGAGAAATTTGATGGAAATTATTTCAATTTAAGCCAGAAATTTATGAGCCATGTATCAAGCTGGTTTAGATCATCTAACGATGGATATTCTGGAATTTTGAAAGGATACAAACAGCAATGCCAATGGGGAGAAAATAATGAACAATATTTTACCATGCCTGTTTTCAAATATAAGTTTTCTAAAATTTTTGAGTATTTATTTTCCATCTAAAATTATTTGTTTCCATTACCTTACCAGTAAGTTTTATATACTCAATCCTAAAATTTTTAACTTTAAATAATTTTTATTGCATTTAAAGGCATAACACAAAAATGTGTCTGTCTTTACATAACTTGAGATCTATTACGATTTACATAATTTTGCACAGCAACTCATAGTGGGTTTAGCAAAGTTTTAACAGGTTTAATAACCTGTTTTTCTTTGTTTAGGTATAATTACATTCAAAAAGACACAAACATAAAATCTGATCATTAAATATGTAAGGAAACTACAACTCATTATGTCAAATAGTTATTAGCTGCATACTTGCTTATGAAGAGAAAAATGGCCAATGATGTTGAAAAATTATTTTCAAATAGAAATTGCTCCATCATTTTGAAACCCTACTTATGACAAATACTGAAAGGTATCATTAAACATGCAGAATTAACTATGAGCAATAGATGATATATCTAAAACTGTGGTTTTTTTCTTTAACATTGCCAGAAAAACATATGATATTGTTAAATATATAGTCCAGCGTTTGCTAACTTAAAACAGTGCAATAGTCTTACACTACTTTTAGCTTTAAAATATACATCTGGACTTAAATTTTCTGCATAGTGTTTCAGCTTGAAGCTATTTAAAGCAGCTGAGTTATGAACCCTGAACACCAGGCTTCAGGGTGGAAATGCTGACAGACCCCTAACTTACAAGGGTGCTACTGGATACAGGGCTAACATGTTCTCTCCACTATTTCTACCTGACCATTAACTAATGAGCTGAATTTGCGTATTGCTTTTTCATCACTACAATTACCTAGGACAGAAAGGGCCTGGGATCTTCTAATAGTATGCCTTAACTATTTTAAGCTTTCAGTGAGATACACCTGAGAGAAAGGTTAAAAATATTTATTTCCATTTCCTTGACACCTGGGAGCACTGAACATTTCAAAACTGCAGAACTTTGTTAAAAATATAACGCTAATAAACAGCTTGGTGTATTTTAAAGTATACAAGTTGTTTTTGCACTTTTACATGTCAGAGTGTAAATGAATTAACTACTTTCGTATAATCCTAAAACAAGATCAGATGAACAACTCTAATATGTGACATGTCTTAATACAATACATTGCCAATATCATTCTGAAGTGCTGTTTTAAGTTAACGTATCGCAACACAGTCTACTGAATTCATTTCTGATTCTCTACCTTGCCGAGCTCAGTGTCACGGACATAAAATATGAGCTCAATAAATATTATATTGATTTGAATACCAGACTTCTCAACAATTAAGTTCTGTATTAAACATATTTACCTGTCTGCTATCTACCCAACAACACTATAATTTACTTTGTACATAGCTCTAAATATGACAGCCAAATTGCTGTCACCACTTTTAAAACTGAGACTTCTTCATATTACTTCTTCTTTGCACATGTATTTGATTATGTTGCAAGAGTCTAGAAAGTCTACAGCTCACAGGCTTTTATCTCGAAAGTAAGGTAAAAAGAGGTTGTTTTTACTAACATTCAGATGAAAACAAAAAAAATATTGTCAAAATCTGGATGTTCCAAATATCTACACATGTTTTCAACACAGACAAAACTTCTATACTGAGTGGATCTCAGCTGTCGCCCGCTATTTGAATTTTGTTAAACACAGGTAGGGGGGTGGGAAAACATGAAAGTCAAGTTTTTGGTTAACTCAATTTAACTTTTAATTAATATGAATTAAAACATTCAATTTAATATGGCCATGTGTTATCTATGGTTTTGTTTACTGGTTAAAAGTAAACTTAATCTGTAATTAAAAATAAGTATGATGAATAGCAGGGAAGCAATTTATTTTTAAAATAATTTTAAAAGGGTGGTAGTGAGAAAACCTGAAGATAGCCAAATTATCTGAGAATAGCTTTAACTAAATTGTATTCTGTCTTTATGCCAAAAACATCCTTTCTATCCAAAATATTAATGCTCAGTATCAATTCAGCACCATATATGTACGAATATAGTTCAAGACAGTTATACCTTAAACATGTTTAGCAGGACAAACGGAATGTAGAACATCAGACATCTAAATGACATCTTTTAAAAATGTAGGCACCCATCCTTAACTTTTTCATACCCTAACTTGTGGCATTTTATATATAAAATATCTATTTATTTGTATTATTTGCTGTTTTCATCCAGTGTTGTTTTTTTGTTTGCGTCTTGAGGGGCTTGTGGTGGGGGCATGGAAACAAATTTCCGTTCTCACATAAGGCCAATTAGAAAATTCTGGGCCCTTGGAGGATGAATTGTAAAAGATATATCTTATGTGAAAATCCAAATTTCTACGATTCGCCTATACTCTGAGCTTTTCATATTTCAAGGAAGAAAAGCTTAACCTACAAAATGGGTGGTTTATAAAAGGAGAAATGGGACGGTTAAAACACACACACATTTCTTGAGCCAACTGCAAAATGAAACTTGCCCCAGAGTGCAACATCCCCTTTCCATAACAATTCATTCGATTTCTGTTCTGATACAAGACATAGCGAGATAACCAGCTCTAATTGACCTGGACTCCTCTTTCTTTCCACGCCACCCACGCACGGAATCTGAATTGGTGCTCGTGGGGAGGGGGTGGTCAACAACCGGGAACTGCCAGTGGCCCGTGGGAGTTTGGCCCCAGGGTCCACAGGGGAGGAACTGGCAGGATTCCTCCCTTCCCCCCTCCCCCCAAGGCCTGGCTTACCCTGCTCTCCACAATCCCAGAACCCAGGGGACCCAGGCCCACCTTCGCGGGTTCAGAGGCTAAACAGGGCCGGAAGCATCTTCCTGGGAGCGCTCTCGTCCCTGTCTGGCTCACCGCCCCCTCCATCCCAGGCGCCTAGTCCCGAGAGGGAGCTCGGCCCGGGACCCCATCTCCCCAGCAACCTGGGACGCTCCCGGCCCTGCGGGCTCCGCGAGGGGACGAGGGCTGCCCGAGGGATCCCGATAGCCTTACGGAGAGACTCCGGACCCTACACCCTCAACCTGCGGAGCCGCTGCCCGCGACTCCGGCTGCTGAGACCCGCCCTCAAACTAACGGGCCGGGAGGGCGGAGGAGGCCGCGGGTCGCGCGCAGGGCGCTCTCCAGCCCGGGAGTCACTCCCTCGGCGCCCAGGCCACGGGCCCGAGCCTCCCACGACCTCTCAGAAGCGGGAGGGACCTCTGGGGTCTGAGTCCTTAAAAGTAAGAATAAGGCGAATCGCACAATGTCACCTCAGTTTTCAAGGCGGGCGAGCCGAAGGCATTTCACAGGTTTCCCTTCTCCCTCCCGGGCGCGGCGAGGCGGGGAGCGGGTCCGGGTGGAAGAGGCGGCCCGAGCCCCCGCCCCCTCCACTGGCCCGCGCCGCCTTGCACTTGAGGGTCCGGCGCCGGGGACTCCCGGACTCCCCCGCCTCCGGGCGCGCGGCGACCCCTGCAGCCCCGCCTTCCTCCCGGTAGCGGGAAGGGGCGCGGGTCTGCAGACGAAGAAAACGCCCCCGTCCTGTCTGCCCCTCACTCGCTCCCTGAGTCCCTAGGTTCGCCCGGGACCCTCTCGGATACTGATAATGCGGCCCACGCGCCGCAGCCAGCAGCCGGCACGCGGCGCCCCGCCCCGGGCGCAAACGCCCGGCGCCGGCACCCCACCAACACCGGCCCCCGAGTCCGGGAGGGGCCGGAGCCGCCGAGGCGCAAGCGGGTCAGAGAAGGGGGCGCCGAGACGGGCGGAGGGCGTTCGGATGGGAAGGGAAAAGCGCGGAATCCCGGGGAGGGGCGGCGCGGCGGCCCGCGGTGCGGGCCCGGCCGGGATGCCGGGGAAGGGGACGCGGGAGTCTCGGGGGAGAACGCCGGGGATCCTCGCTCCTGGGGAGTGGGGGCGGGGTGGAGCACGTCCCGGCGGCGCCGCCGAGAGTGGGCACCTGGGGGCTCCTGGGGGAGGGGAGACCGCTCAGAGGAGTGGGTCGGGACGTTGGCCGGGAGGCTCCAGGGGTGATGAACGGATAAAGGGGACAAGGGCTGAAGTGGTGGCTACGGGCACAGGTGGGAGAGGGAAGAATCTGCGCGGGGTCACTAAGCCCCGAGCCCGCTGTGGGATCCGGAGGAAGAGGGCCAGACGGGGGTCCCTCGGGTCAGAGCCACCGAGGTAGGAGCCATGGAGGCCGTCCGGGTCAGGGGCCCGGCCCCCGTGGGCTTGGAAACGCCGGCGGGCAGGTTCCGCGGCGCCCGGCCGGGGGCGGGGAGCGGGGGGCGGCCGCAGCTTCTTACCTTGAAGGCCACGGGCAGGGTCTTGTTGCAACGCCAGTGCGAGGGCAGCACGGAGCACAGGAAGTTGGGGCTGTCGGTGCGGACGAGTTCAGCCGGGTGGTCAGCGATGATCTCCACCATGGTGCGGTTGTCGTGCGGCGGCCGCAACCGGGGCACCGCGGCCGCCGCCGCCGCCGCCGCCGCCGCTGCCGCCGCCGCCGCCTCCTGCTGCTGCTGCTGCTGCTGTTGCTGCTGCTGTTGCTGCTGCTGCTGTTGCTGCTGCTGCTGCTGCTGTTGCGCAGCCACCACCGGGCTCACGTCGCTCATCTTGCCGGGCTGCAGGCTGCTGGAGGGGGGGCTGAAGCGCCGGCTGGTGCTCGGATCTACGGGAATACGCATCACAACAGCCACAAGTTAGCGAAGTGGCCGGGGGAGGGGGAGGAGGGTGGAAATGAGGGGCGAGGAGGAGGAAATTGGGGGGGTGGAGGCGAGACGGGGGAAAGGGGCTGGAGGTGATGGGGCTGAGGAGGTGAGAAATCAAGTTCGATGAAGCCGACTGCCGGGCGGAGTCTGACGGGAGGCAGAGGTGGCGGTGCGGAGCAATCGGGTTGGCGGGTGGGGAGACCCGGGAGGCGCAGATCTTGCCGGAGCCTTTGGAACACCCGGGATGGCAGCTGCGAACGGGCACCGGGATGTGTTTGGCCCGGGGAGGCGGGAGGCTTCAGTTTGCAGCAGCTTGTAGTGGGGGTTCCCGTGGGGCACCGCGTCCTGGGTGCGCTGGCGCCCCCTCCCAGTTCGAGTCCGGCGGTGGAGCCGAGTGGGTTCAGCAGTCCAGCCCCGAGGCCAGCATCGCCGCGCGCTGCCCGCCACCGCCGCTCCGCGCCGCGCGCTGCTGCCCAGCTGCAGGCGTCCGCGCCGCCGCCCGCCCGCCCGCGCCGCTGCCGACGCCGCCGCCTCCTCCGCGGCGGCCGCCGCTCCCCCCGCGCCGGCTGCACACTCAGATTCCTCCCGCGGCGGCTGCCAGCCCGGCTCCCCGGCTCGGCTCCTTCCTTTCCCTTCTCCTCTTCTCGCCCTCTCACCGCCACCTCCTCGCATCCACTCTCTCCTGCTCTTTGCAAAGCTCCCCTGACCCTCGTGCTTCGAGGTGCCAGGAGGTAAGTCGCGGGCAGCGGATCTCGGGGCAACGGATCTCGAGCCTGCGAATCGCAGCCGCTGCCGCCGCCCGCCGGCCGCGAGAAGGAGCCCCCGGGGCGCCGCGCGCAGCTTCGGAAGCCGAGAGAGGCGGCCCCGGTCTACGGGGATCTCGCCTGGTCGCGTCCTCTTGCTTCTCGCCTCCTCCCCCCAAGACAAGGAACCCCCTCTTGGTCGGAGGAGGTTGAAGTTGAGACGCCAGAGAGCCGCCGGCTGATCTGACTGTCGTTATTTTTCGTTGTAACTTCAGGAGAGGAGGAAGGAAAATTCTTGAGCGTCTGTGCTGACTTCTCAGCTCTCTTCACCCTTCCCCCACCCTACCCCCCCCCCTCCACCTCTGCCGGAGCGGCTCCCGAGGGAAGAAAAGATTTTGCAGGGTTTGGGTGTGTTTTTTTTGTTTTGTTTTGTTTTTTACTTAAGTGACAGAAAAACTTGGGATGGAGGAGACACTTGTCAAAATACTTCTTAGAAACTCAAGTGGGTGGCTGGACACTTTTTTCTTCTATATTCAAACTAGTCGTTCCTAGAGAACAAGGATGAGTTTTTTAAGGACTGGAAAACTGTCAGCTTGATGATTAAAATAAGTTGCAAAAACCCTCGCTGGGGGAAAACCCCAGCAGTTTTCCATGAATCTCAATCTCTTATTGTCTATTTTGCATCTAAAACTAGGTCTAATGTCTTAACTTTCTCCCCCACCACTCCCGGGGAAAAAAATAAAACTACAAAATAAAATATTCAAAATGCTTCAATGGCTATTTATTTATGTATTTATTTCCCAATGTGGGTTTAAAAAGCGACTTTGGATCCCCCAAAAAGTTGTGGTCGGGAGGATGAAGGAGCGCAGAAAAAAAACCCGGCAGTTTTACCTAAAATGTGGTTTTTGGAGGCTGGGATTTCTAATGATTAGGTTTTTGTGGTTTATATAGACACGACTCTGGCTAAGGCGATCATTACGCTGATGAGAGTCAGAAGCACGTGGGTGTCTCCGACCAGCCTCAAACTCTGAGCCTTCAAAACAAATAAAACAATGTGGGGCGCCCGCAGAAGCCGGGAAATCCGCTTGAGGCTATTGCACCCCTAAGAAGGGGGCACCGGGCCGTTTCCCCTCCTCGTAGTGTACTGCTACGTTCCTTTCTGCCCATCTCCTTTAAACCTCGCAAAGCTTGAAAACTTGTCTGCAAAAAGAATCATCAGTTGCCAGAGTTTCAAAGATTCCTAACAGCGTAGCTGACACTACACAGTAATACGTGATTTTATAAAAGAAATGAAGTTATAGTGCCTCCTCTTCGGAGTATTCAGGAAGAAACATAGTTGAGTCATCACTCATCGGGCCCCCCCCATCTTACTTAAATCAATCCACGTACCCATTAATCGTCATTTTTATTGCTCAGCGCAAACGCCTCTCTCACCCTGGTAGCGACCTGCCACGACTCTCTCTCCCGCTTTTTAAAGCGTCGCTTCCACTAGACCAGCGGGCGCTTGGGGGTCTGCGCCTTTGAAGGGGCCTGGAGAGCGTGGGGGGCGCGGCAGAAGGGACCTGGTGTCTGTCGAGGTCTCTGGAGCCTATTTCAAGCGCAAGATGAACTTGGAGAGCTGTAGTTGAGTGGCTTGGGGACCAGGATTGCTCTCTCGACTGAGGGACCTCCAGCCGTGGGAGCGGAGGTGGGGCGGGGGTGGCTCGGCGAGCGCCCTCGCGGGGGTAAGGATGCGGTCCAGGGGACACTGCTCTTTCCTCTTTGGGGCTTTAGTTTTACCTTCCCTTTCCCCATCCACAACTCCACGCGTCCCTCGTCCGGCTTTCCCTTCCCCAGTTTTCTCCCCGACGTTCCTGCCTCTCCCTAAAAGTCCCCCCGCAGACGCGAGCCTCCTCGCCGCACCCCTCCCGCCTCCTCGGCCTTCCCACGGCCGCCTGCCACCCTGGGTGACTCATTCTGCATCACCCGCTGGGACACCCCCTGCCCAACCTACTCCTCGCCGCGGCCCACTGGCCTCGGAGCCCGGGCGCCCCCGGCATGCGAGGACCCACTCATCCCGACGGACTTGATGCGCAGCGAGGAACGGAGCTGTCTCCTGCGCCTGTGATTTTTAATTATCTTTTCGGTCACAGGGGAGAGCTCTAACCCTGGGCACTGCCGCGCTGCAGGCGCGCGCCAGGGTCGGGTCTTCCCAGCCTCACGCGGCCGACCAGCGAAGGGAAGCCAGGCTTACCCTTCCAAAAAAAAAAAAGGAGAGACCAGACTGCCTGCGTTAGTTTCCTACCTTACACCCCCGCCCCACCACTTAGTCACATGCACCGGAGCACACACGCCTCACATATCCCCACACTGACACATTAATACACATACACAACTCACACACAAGACTTTTGTTTTTTGTTTTTTGGGTTTTTTTTTTTTTTTTTGCCTTTTAGCGGGGCAGTTTTATTTCGGGCGCGTTGCACCTCAGTCTATCAAAGATCTCTGACTTTTTTTGTTGCGTTTTTGAATGTGTAGGGGCTGCAAAGGAGGAAAGAAGTTACCGGAAGCTGATTATTTCTGTGGTCAAAGGGAGATAAAAATTCAGTAACTACCGTAGTCGGTGTTATGCCGCCTTCTTTGGAGTTGTCCTTCTCCCTGGAAATCCACAGGACCGGGAACTACCAGAAAATGTGGTGCTCAGCAACAGTCAATATTTCAAATATGGGCGACCAGACGGGCTTTTTTGAGTAAGAACTTCTAGGGCAGTTGAACTTAAGTAATCATCATGGGGACTTTTCCTCCTCTTTCTTTCTCCATTGCTGTTTTGTCCGTTCTTTGTTTTACTTGGTGGATAGCAAAATATGCAGGCCTCAACGTTTGGGTGCTTTGACTGGGGATTTTAAGGGCTATTTAATCAATGGTGAATTATTTATTTTAATTAATCATATCCGGTAATTCAGCTTTATAGCCGTCCTTGGACATCCTCCCTCCATTTCACATTTCAGTGGAGCTAATATAAGCAACTCTTGGAAGTTACTAGTCTTGGATCCCTTAAAATATCCTACAGTTATTTATAATGGGGAAATGAAATTTTCCACCGAATACCCTAACAACGTTTCAGGTATCTGGCACAGCGGATTTTCAGTCTCCTTTCAAAAATATCCTCTTGCTGAACATTCACACTTTCAACTGGAGCTGACTGAGCCTGGAACAGATGATGTCTTGGCTCAGAGTGTTATACTTAAAGGAAGAAAACATTTTTACAGACCCCTAAACTGAACCTCTCCTGGTAATAGTAGGCACAGAGGGAAACTGTGAAATTTGACATGTGTGTATTTTGTGCTATAGTTGGTATGATCTCACTCTTGGGCTTAGATTTTTTTTTTCTACCCTGAAATGTTCAGAACAAATCACCCAAAAGATTTCTCTTCAGAAGCATGCCTCTTTTCTGTTGTATGTTATGGCATAAAAACATGCACACGCACACACACATGTTTTTCTGAACATGTGCCTATTCCGGAAAATATAAGCATAATTTTTCCCTCCATCTCCTTTAACGTTTAATATAACTGTTTAGTAACAACACCTGGAAATTCTGACTTTCCAGACAAAGAAAATGAGATGTGAAACGGTCAAGTTATTTATCTAGTCAAAGAACTGAACTCCCAAAACCAGGTCAAGAATCCATGCTTCTTTCTTTCAGGTTTCATCTTCTAACCACTAAATTATTTTATATATACTTTTTTCTTGATGAAAAGTGAAAAAGTCACTGTGAAATTGTAAAACAGTTTTCAATGGGCCAGCTAATAAAGTGGGACAACCTTTCAGACGTGCAGTAAAAAATAATGGACATATCGATGATTGCTAAAGTTTTGAATGGTTGTATGGGAAAACTTTATAAATAGAACCATCTTTAGAGAGTTTTCCTTTGAACCGTAATTGAGTGAAAGTCACCCAGCCCTTGTAGAAGTAGCACTGCCAGTAGACCAGGTGTTGTCACGCTATAGCCCACAGGCCAAATCTCGCCTGATGCCTATTTTTGTATAACCCACAAGTTAAGGATGGTTTTTGCATTTGCAAACAGTTGGGAAAAAATTAAGAGAAGAATAATATTCATGACACATGAATCTGGTGTAAATTCAAATGTCAGCGTCCACAAAGTTCTATTGGAACACGGCTTTATTCATTTAATTATGTATTGTCTGTAGCTGCCTTTGCCTAAAACAGCAGAATTGTGTAGTTGTGAAAAGGACTGCATGGTCTGCAAAGCCTAAAATATTTAATATCTGTTTTTTTTTTAAACAGAAAAAGTTTGCCAATCCCTGCCCTGAATAGAAAATGATGCAGGATTCTGGTGGAATGGGACAGCAGAAAGAAGTAGCTATTTCAGAAGATGGAAGGATGGAGTGTGTATAAGGTCCAAATTGGTTCTTTAAAAGTGAAAGTTTTTTCATTTAACTTATTCTTTTCTGTATAAAATGTTAATCAGTTAGAATAATATTTTTCACTTAATCATTTTAGATGGGCCAAAATGAAAATCAGAGAATGAGAAGTTAGTGCGTTTGCATGAGGTCTTTAAGCACCATTGTCTTACACATCTCTATATGTCAACATCTTCCATTATCCTTCACAGTGAGAGCACATTGACTGCATAGAGAGACAAGAGTAAAGAAACTTCCATGTAGTCTGAACGTGAAAAAAAATATGTATGGCTTGTACAGGTTTATTCCATGTGTTCTACAAATGATTACACAAGAAACGTAAATGAGCTTACCAAGAATTTTCTGGTATACAAGATTTTCACAAGTCCTATATATACTTTTAAGATAGCTTAATAACTTAAGTGACCCCAAAACTTTCTGTCATATTTTTTTCATTTTAATTTTTTATACAGTTCAATACTGTATGATTTGTTGTAAGCTCGCTCAATTTTCCCCTTTGTCAATGGACCTGTAATAATTTGCATGGCTGTAACAAGAGATGAATGTTTGTAGTTAAAGGGCTTAGCATCATAAACCTTTCCTCGTTGTTCCAGTTAGCATTCCCATGGACCATTTTCAGATATTTAAAAGAGAGTACAGCATTGTCATAAAAAGGCTGATGCTCGCCACATCATTACCACATTTATGGAGCACCTGTCTAATTGTACTTCAGGAACGACGCTGACTAGAGTGGCACATGTGTTTGACGATAGTATCAACTTACTAAATGACACCCTTTTTACCTCAGGCGACCAATATAATTTCTAAAAATCTCATTTATTACCCAGGAGTCAGAGAAATAAGGCTCATCTTCTTAAATCAGCCCTTTGGTATTTTGGTGTTGGTAATTGTCCTACGTTGGTGGCAGTGATCTCCGAGAAGTAGTGGAATATTATATGTAAAACTTGACAAATGTCTGTGATGAAGCATCTAAGAACACCCTAAAAGGAAGTAATAATTTAACTTCCGTAGTAATTTAACGTAGTAATTTAACCATTCTTTACTGATGTGCTTGCATTTTACTTTCAAGGCACCAAGGCAGGTTGCTATCCAATTCTAATCCCACTGCCCACGGTTCTACAGTTTCACTCTAGACTTTGGGATGGTGGCCTGAACCATTTGTCCCCTCTCTCCAACTTGCCTTCAGGGTGAGAAACATAAATCGTAGTAGTCTTAGTCCAAATAACAAAGTACAAAATCAGCATTTGCGCAGTCTGAGAAATTTGAATTACCAACTAGAAAGGTAGGAAAAATAGAAGAGGAAAAAAAGAAAAGAATAGCAATAATCCAACTTGGTTCTCTTAGCTGCAATCCTAGGGGAGGCCAGTTCTGGGTCACCATCCTAAGTGTTTTATTCCTCTGTATTTCATATTCAGAAACTCTTCCTCCAGTGTTTTCCCCCAGGATTTCCTGAACTAGACTTTTCTCAGAGAAAGCACTTTCTTTTTCCCATCTAGCCATAATCAAGTTCTATACGCAATGCTTCTTTTATCTTTTTTAACTTCAGATGAATTATCTGAATTATCTTTTTATCGGGCGGGATCTGTTAATCACACTCCTATAAGTCACATTTTTTTCCCCAGATCATTTTTCTTCCCTAGAGGAGCCAGTTATCAACTTATTACCTCTCAGGTCCAAATTCATCTTTTTACCTGCTCTGTGAAAATGGATCTGGGCCCTTTAAATATTTCTCCTTACCAAATGGCATTGACATTTTGTCAGTAGGGGGCATTGGAGAAACGTTACAGAGGGAAAAGGGTTTGCTTCCTGGTTCCCTTGTGCTCAACAGGGCAGGTTGCTACAGCCCTTCAAGTGTAGCTTCTCTAGCTCCTAGCTTTTCCAGCACACACTCCAGCAGTTTCCCCAGGGCCCAGCTGCTGCAGCAAAGTTGGTTTCTCCAGTGCCAGGCTCCTGCTGTGCACAGCCAGCCGCCAGCAGCACCCAGCATTTTCCCCCAGCACCCTCCACCTTTGACTGTTTTGTAGCAATGTGTCTCTGGTAAGTCACCTACTTGGGAACAGCTTTCCCTAGCAGCCTAGAGGGCAGATTGCCAGCAAGTTCCACCAGTGCGACTTCTCTGCCATCCAGGGAGTCAAGGCTGTGCTCTTCCAATAAGATCTGTATCTCAGCCCAGGGGGAGGAAAGAAAAGGACTCTTTCTTGGTTCCTCTGTTTCAGTCCTGAGGACAGTGGATGCTCTTATTCCTATAGTCTAGAGTTCTCTTGACTTCTTTCTAGCCAATTCTTTGTTACTCCAATCCATTTTTATAGTCCACAATTATATTAAACTTCCCTTGTTCAAATTACTGTGTGGTCTCTCTTTCCTCATTGTTCCCAGACTGATGTTACAAGGGTTTAAAATTTTCTGGCCCCCCTAATGTACTTGCTCACAGTGTTTTCCATTTGCGGTCACACCTTTTGGGTCATTATAAGGTGAGCATTTCCAACGTTACATCACATCTATTTGACTTATCTCTACCTGAGAAGTGTGATAAATACATACTTAGAAGACATTGGGAATTCCCCTGGCGGTCCAGTGGTTAGGACTCAAGGCGCTTTCATTGCCGGGTCCTGGGCTCGATCCCTGGTCGGGAAACTAAGATCCCACAAGCCTCATGGCACAGCCAAAAAATAAAAAAAGAGGACAGAGAGTAGAGGTAAAATGGGTCAATATTCTCCCCCCCAGAGTCTCTTGACATCCGTCATGAAATCCCATAGTCCACACTTCAATTAAAATATACATAAATAAAATCACACACAAAAATTCCAGAGCTGCTCCATGCCTAGATCCAATAAAAAGCCAGAATCAGGGAAGGTGGATAGATATCTTGCAGGATCTGGAGAGCAAAATGCTACTGCCCAGGAAAGACAGGGAGCCGGATTAAATGATGCTGCCTTATCGTACTTGAAGTCAGAGACTAGGCGATGCTATGTTTCTACAGTAAAATAAACCAGAGAAACACTGAATGAAACAAAATAAATAGACTTAGTACTGCCAATTTTCTCCCAGCTTTTAATATGCTATAGGTATCTTGAACCACCACGGAAGAAACTAGAATATAGCATTTCCCAAATTTACTTAATTATTTCTTCTGAGCAGATTTAAAGTTCTTTGAAGTGTTTTTAGAAAATCCATAGCTAAATCAAAATAGAAAAAAATTGTTGGAACATTAAAGGGACTATCCTGTCTAAGGGAATATTGTAATGTAGTGGGGAAATAAAGTTGGCTAAGCTACTTATAGCTAGGTCATGGGGACCCTGGTACCATGATTCCTACCTTTGTACGCATTTACAGGAGGGACAATGTTTAGGCTGCTTCTAGAAGCCTTGCTCTTGGTCCTCATCCCACTATCCCAGCCCATTCACCCTTCTTGATCTGAACAGAGGAGTTGAATGGAAGCTTTCCTGGGCAGGGCCAGTAGGAGGGTGAGGCAGAAGAGCCTGCAAGGGTGGGGTCCAATCCTATCTTATTTTATTTTATTTTTTATTTTTTGGCCACACTACAGGGCATGTGGGATCTTAGTTCCCTGACCAGGGATCGAACCTGTGCCCCCTGCAGTGGGAGCATGGACTCTTAACCACTGGACCACCAGGGAAGTCCCCATCCTATCTTTATTTAAAGTTTTGATAATTTGCTAATCGTGGATCTTTTGGTATTAAATTTGATTTTTAAGAATACTGCATGAAAATATTATCTTGAATAATGGGTTTCTTGGAACGCCCTTAAATTTTGCACTCAAGGCTAGTGCCTCAATTCATTTCATCCTAATCCTGGCCCAGCTCTGTGGGGATGCGGAACTTACAGAGCAATTCCTGACCTCCTTGCTTTGTCACCATCTTTCCTCTTTTAAATATATTACTAAATGTAAATACAAATTGCAATAATTCCATATTCTCCCACAAAAGAACATACCTTATAACTTTCAGTACCTAACTGAGGTTTCAATGGCAGATATAACAGAAGAGTTTGACCTTCAATAATATAAAAAATAATATGTAAGGGTAACTCTGTGTGTGTGTTTACCTGGTTATCACTCTTCAGCAACAAAAATACAAATTATCTGCTTTTAATTATGCAATTTTTTTGGCCACTTGGTTGTGGGATCTTAGTTCCCCGACCAGGGATTGAACCTGGGGCCTCGGCAGTGAAAGCACAGAGTTCAACCACTGGACTGATAGGGAATTCCCTATTATGCAATTTACAAAAGGCAAAAATGTGTCTTCTTTGTAGTTTAACTCTGTTTTAGAAGAACTATCTTCAATTTTATTTAAATTAAATATGTTGCAAACATGATACACTTAGAGCCTGTTACTTTTCATTTCTGTAAGTGCAGTATTAGTGTTAAATTCATTAGATTCTTTTAATAAGTTAAATGGATTCCATTATCAAATCTTTATAGGAGTTTTATAAGAGACAATTCCTACTGGTGTCAATGTGGTAGAAATAAACTTTCACCAGAATGGGGAAAAAAAAGTAAGATATTAAAAAAAAAAAAAAAGCTTATTTGACCACTGTTCTTTCCTCTGTCAATACAGTTCTTTTTCTGTTAATTCACATCTTTGCCCAGAGAATATATTTATTTCTCTTTCCTAAGTAAAATCTCTAACTTTCTATAGTTTTTGATGACCAGGTTTGAGGCTTAACCGTGACGTGTTGATTCTTAAGCATTCTGAAATACGGATTTTTCACATGCCTTAAAATCAAACTTTTTACTTGACTCTTCCTAGCAAGTCTTAATTAGGATTTTGACTTCAACATTTAGGTCAGACTTATATGTATATGGCTAATGAACAAATCTAAAATCTTATTTGACGCTATTCTCATTATTGTCAAGTAAAAAAGAAACTGATGAAATGTTCCAGATCTTCATCTGATTTACTTAGTTTAAAGCTTATTCTTCTCTAAGATTGCTGAAAATGTGGGTTGCATCTAGTAGTTTCATTGAACATAACTATTTTTTCCTGTTTTTAACTTGCTTCACTGTTTATCCTTATTGAAGGGTATTATTATAGTGTGCCCATAACTGTAAACATGGAAACTAGTTGAGGTGTTACAATTTATTACATATTGTCATTCAAGATTTAATCATGGCTTCTTTGATGCTGACAGTATTGTTGACACAAAAATAAATCTCTTTTTTCAAAGGTATCTGTGATAAAACTTGAACTATGGAAAATATATTAATAAGCAGAGAATTACTAGAAGTATGATACATAGAGCCATAACTTAGAGTCAGCTTTGCAATTTGAAAGTTTTTCAATTCTCAACTTTGTTTTACAAACTTTTATAAACTCAACAATAAAATTTCCCTCTGGCAAGAATATTTCCATTCAGAACTAAACTTTCTATAGAAGATTTCCTACTGTCAGTGTTACAAATTTTAAAACTGGAAGAAAAATAGTTGGAAAGTTGCTTTGTGCTTGTCATTGAAAAAAGGGGGCGGTGACTTATATATAAATAAATTAAAGTCTAAACAGTCCATCAGCGATTTTTATTACGCATGTATGAAAAGAAAAAGAAATTCGCTTTAATTCATTCACTTCACCCTTGAAATCATTGTATTATGTGAAAATCTTACGTGGCCTTGATAATTTTAATACAAGTTGCTCAACTTTCTTTTCTTCTCTGTCAGAGAGCATGCAATTTGAAGCCACTGAAAGAAAACAAGAACTTTCAGAAGGTTTATATTGGAGTGGAGACTTGGTCTCTTCCCTCTGAACTCCCTTCCAGGAGCACAGCAACATGACCACATGTGAGCTATAGCTCTTCTCGGCACATTTTAGAAGAGAGGGTAGAGGTGCAAAATGGGAAGTGTACTGGCACATCTTTTTAACTAACTCCCCGTAAAACCTGGAACAAGGGCTCCAGACCAACATGTCCTATGACCTCACAGAAATTTCCATCTGAAGATTCATTCCATAAACCAATCAAGGTCAATATGTCCAATATACCTAGCTCATTGTTCCAAGCAGAAAGGGAAACAAGGGACAACATTTACACTGCAAAGGCCCACTGTACGCAGTCCTTATTTCCCCCCATCTTTATTAATACTCCTACTGAACACAGGATTGTGAACTGTGTAATGGTAGGGACTATATTTGTTTGGCTCACAAATAATCTGGAACCATACCACTGAAGAAGTCCAGGGAATTCCATTCCTACTATGTTCCACATGTACGCAATGTGAATAATGTTCCCTGGAGTGGTGTAACATGGTAGCCCTAGATAGCCCTGGCAGCTAGCGTAAGGCCTGGCTTACAGTATGTGACCAATATATATTAGTTGACTGAATGAATGAATATTCCCTGTTAGGCAGAAACTTGGGTATCAAGATAAACTAAGAAACTTGAGTATTAAGATAAACTAGTCTTCTCCATCATTTTCCACTTCTAGTCTATCACCTAATTCTATTAATGCTACTTCCTGAATATCATTCATATCTATTTTCTTTCCATATCCATTACCACTGCATTAGTTCAAGCCTCTATCATCTTGAATCTCAACTGCAAGAGACTTCTAGCTTATCTCCCTGACACCATTCATGCCTGCCTCAATCCCAAATCATCCTCCATGTTACCATCAGGGGTCTCTTTATAACACAATTTCAACCATGTCATTGCATGGCTTGAAACTCTTCAGTGGTTCTATATCATCTATCACATGGGACAGGGGATAAAACCCTTCACGATCCGGCCTTCTCAGTTATCATCACAGAACCACAAGTACAGGGGTTAAAAGGTGAAACCCAAATTTGAAAACAAACATATCTTATGAAAAACCCCAACCTACACATCTCCTACTATCCCTTGCCCCCAAATCAGCCACATTTTCTCTCTCTCTTTCATCAATGCTATTGCAATTTGCATTTACTTCCATTATTGCACTCATCACCTGAATTCTCTGTTCACATACATGTCTCTCAAAGAGAGTGTAAATTCCTTGAGGGCAGGGATTGGTTTTATTCATTTTTCATCCTCAGCACTTAGCATAATTTCTAGACTACAATAAGTGCCTATAAATATTTGTTTAAATGAGTCAATGTATAAATAAACTTACTTAAAATTCTGTTTCGACCTGAATTTTCTGTCCTTTAAAATAGGAACTTTTCGTGTTATTGAATCCTATGGTTCTGTCTGAAATGATCAAATACTGATGAGAATGTGGAGCAATGGGAAGTTTCTTACATTTTATTGAGACTGTGAATTGCGGGGAAAGACTTGGGATCACAGCTTGGTAATATCTAGTAAAGGTGAAGCTGCACATATACTCTGTGACTTTGCAATTCCACACCTAAGTATCTACCCTGGATGGGGAACACATAGAAAATGACAATAGGTTACACGTTTTACTGGAGTAAAGAAATGAGAGGCTTGTGCTTGCAGGCAAGGAAGTGCGGCTTCCACTACTTCAGCCCACCCTGTGTCCTGAGTGCTCAGGGATCAATACTTTTTGCTGTATCAGTGGTCTTCAAACCCGGTGTAATGTGGTTTGCTGTATTATTTAAGAATACTCACTCTGCTTTAGAAAATCAGAGAAGCAAATGAGGATAAATGAAACTAAATACAGAAGCTAGTCGTTTGTAAGACACATTAGACATAAAGGAAATAGAGCATATGTGTACTTAACGTCAATTGGAAGGGATAGAAGGACCAAGAGCATCAAATAATCACAACACACTAAGTAAATATGAGGCACTCAATATTCCCAGGGTCTTAAATGGGCATCCCATTGATGACATCCATTCTGGCCCATGTGTGCTCTGCCCAATAAACTCAATAGCTCCTCATCAATCTAATGGGTAAGCTACAACTATGACCAGGTGTACCATAAGCAAGTGTGTACTGGTTCTAGGTACCTTCCTTCTGCAGAACACTGTTGCATAAACCTCCACTCTGGCTTGTAACCACACCATCAGGAGAATGTTAAAGCATCAGAGAAAGAAATGAAATATACAAACTTTGCATAATTTGGAAATATGCACCCTATCCTAAGTGTATCAATCTATACCATCTCTATCCTCTTGCTTCTTCCTCTGATTTCAATTAATTCAATCAATTGCATGATTCAAGATTCTTAATGTGGTCTGTACGCCTTTAGTTCAGTGACAAATAGGTTGCCTTAGTGTTCTTAGAGGCTACCATTGATTGCATCAAGATAATTTCCCACATAATGCTGGGTTACATGTACCCCTACAGGACATGAGAACTTTCCAGGAACACAAATTGTTTTAAGAATTAATTTTAAAATCCTCAAAGTCATATATACTTAAAAGTGATCTTCCTGGGAACTTGCCTGTGCTTCACATTTTCTCTCTTTATATTTCCCTTTTCCCACTTCACAAAAGAAAGGATACCTCCTGGCCACCTTCCCTTCCTATTGAGCATTGCCTCAGGGCAAATTAAAAATCTCCTGGCTGCCACACAGAACGTCCATTAATCAAGACACCAAAAGCACCATTTCACTCTACTCCTTAAGAGATGCATTTCCAAAACAAGTTTGACTTTCATGTTCAGTAATTATTTATAAAAGAATATAATGTATTTATGTTGTTTTCATCAATTGTATACTATGGGAACACTAATAATACAATAACTCAAACCAGAAGAAGTATTTTAACAATTAGAAACGTATGGACCTAGGAAGCTAACAATTTCTAATTTACGTACCTGTTAATTTATGTACCTATTTTTGCTGCTGAAAAATAGTCCAGCATTACTGGTTGAAGATTTTAAAGCATAAAAATATATTACATTAAGACACTTTCGTTCAGGATGTATGATAGAAGTGGGATGAAAGGAAACAATGTAAAACTTTTGACTGACAAGGATCTTGTTCATATATTTTTACATAATGGTCTCACATCACTATGATATTTATCTTGCACTGAATACTCCTGAAAGAATGATATATAGGTTTTATTTTTAAAGTAAAAATTTACAATACACTGGAAATAGCATCCTTGGCAGATATTTAAGCCTATAATGAAAAATGTTAGATGTTTTATCAGTCAAGTCCAATGAAGAAAACAGAAACATTCCCAGGTATTTTTTTAATAGAGGGTATTTAATAAAGGTATTTACAAGCTATGGAAGAGCTGAGAAGTCGACAGGGAATATGAAGCAGTCCAGAAGTTAGCACCAGGTGGAGTTCCTCCCAGGACTAGAGGAACAACGAGAGTAGGTTTTGTTACCAGAACTCACAAAGCAGGGCCACCTAGGAGCCAGAAGCATGGTGGGACCACACTGAGGATATGGGAACCACAAAGGGAAGAGTTATTTAGTGTACTACGGAGTCACAGAGGCAATACAGCAACTGCTAGAGATACTACCTGAGGCTGAATGAGAAGGAGAGAAATTCTCTGGCTTTCCCCCTCCTATCTGTTCTCTAATCTTCTACTAGTACCGCCAGTGGTTGACCTTACCTGGGAGCCAGTTGCTAAGGGAGGCTGGGCAAACTAATTCCCTGAAATACACAGCAGAACATGGGAAAGAAAGACAAGTTCCCAGCATAGGTGTGAACCTAAAACTGAGTAAGCAGTATGCAAAAGAATGAAGTTAGATCCCTACCTCACATTGTATGCAAAAAGTAACTCAAAATTGATCAAAAGCTTAAGTGTCAAAGCTAAAACTGTAAATTCCTTAGAATAAAATGTAGGTATAAATCTTTGTGACTATGGATTACAGTGGTTTCTTAGGCAGTGGTTTGTTAGATATGACACCCAAAAGACAAACAACCAAAGAAAAACTAGATAAATTGGACTTGATCAAAATTAAAAACTTTTGTGCCTCAAAGAACACTATTAAGAAAATACTGTACAAAGACAACTAACAAAATGAGAGCATATATTTGCAAATCATGTATCTGATAAGGGCCTAGAATCTAGAACATACAGAGAACTCTTATAACTCCACAACAAAGCAACAAAAAAGGCCAAACAACTCAATTTAAAAATAGGCAAAACATCTTGATAGACATTTCTCCAAAGAAGAAATGCAAATGGCCAATAAGCACATGAAAAGATGCTTAACATCATTAATCATTAGAGAAATGCAAATCCAAACCACAATGAGATACTGCTTCATATCCACTAGGATGGCTATAACAAAAAAGATGAACAATAAGTGTTGGAGAAGATGTGGAGAGATTAGAACATTAATGGTGGGAGTGTAAAATAGTGTAGCCACTGTGGAAAATAGCTTGGCAGTTTCTTAAAAAGTTAAACATAAAATTACCATAAAACACAGCAATTACACCCAAGAGAAAAGAAAACATACATTCACACAAAAACTTGTACACAGGTATTCATAGCAGCATTGGTCATAATAGCCAAAAATGTGGAAACTACTTAAATGTCTATTGACTGGTGAATGAATAAATAAATACGGTATATCCATTCAATGGAATATTATTCAGTCATAAAAAGGAATGAAGTACTGATCCACACTCCAGCATGGATGAACATTGAAAACATTATGCTAAGTGAAAGAAGCCAAACACAAAAGACCACATATTGTGTGCTTCTGTTTATAGGAATTGTCCAGAATACAGAAAGTACATTAGTGGTTGCCAGGGGCTGGTGGGAAGGAGTAAAGGGAAGTGACTGTTAATGAGTACGACATTTCTTTATGGAGTGATAAAAATATTCCAGAATTAGATAGTAGTGATCATGGCACAACCTCGTAAATATATTTAAAAACTACTGAATTGTGTGCTTCAAAGGGTGAATTTTGTATAATGGGAATGATATCTCAATTTTTAATTAAATTAAAATTTTAAAAAAATGAATGATTGGGACTAGAAATATATTGGGGGAAAGGAGCCATAGCACTTCAGCTGGGAAATTATTCCCGAAAGAAACCTGTACATATGTGCTCTAGGAGAATATATAAATATTCATAGCAGCACTAGAAACATCAACAGTAAAGGATAAACATACAGTGGAATACTTACGCCATAGAACTATCTACAGTGAAAATGAATAGACAACAGCTACACACAGTATCATAGATGAAGCTCAGGAAACCAATATTGAACTAAAACAACAAATTGCTTCAGTATAAAGACATAGAGGAGAATGATCATAGCCATGCTCTTCATAATAACCAGAAAGGAAACTACCCAACCAACATCCACAGTAGAATGGATAAATTACGATATATTGACACAATGGAATACTATGAGCAATGAGAATGAATTAAGTTCAATCTACATGTAACAATAAGGATGAATCTCATAAAAATAATATTGAATGGGAAAACCAGAAGTGACAGAGTGCATACTGTATGTTTCTCTTTATAAAAAACTCAAAACCAGGCAAAACTAATCTACAAGGTTAAAAGTCAGGATACTGCCCCAGGCAGAAAGGAGGGTAGTGACTGTCAGGGGGCCAACAGGGGCTTCTGGGATGCTGATAATGCTGTTTCTCTATCTCAGTGAAGGTTAAATGGGTATATTCACTTGCAGAAATTCATCAAGCAGCACACATATGAGGTGTACACTTTTCTGTATGTATGTCATGTATCAAATGAAAGTTCAAAAAGAAAACAACAATCACTTGCTAAAGAATTATTAAATATGATACCATTTATGTGAAATTCAATAACATATAAAATTAAATAATATATTGGAGAAGCTGATATTTGGTGAAATTATAAAGATAAGAAAATAATGAACCCCAAATTCAAGCTTGTGGTTACCTCCAAAGTGGATCAGAGACCAGATCAGGGTTTCACAGATATAAGTAATATTTTATCTCATATGCGGGGTGGTAGGTACACAACTTTTCATTGTATTGCAATTCCTTACACTCAACAATATTTTATAAAATCCTCTTGATACTACTCAATATTTAATAAAAGCTGTTTTTAAAAACCCTATGGTTCTGAGAGCCAAAGTCTATAACTTAAAGCACATATGCTTCCCAGTTTGGGGTTGGGCTGGAGATTGGTTTGGAAAATCTGTCATTATTTTTCCTATCTTTACATACTGTTAATTATTCTATTGGTTGATTCAAGATCTTAGGGAAGAAAAAGTTTTTAGTCAAATCCTGTGTGAATCAGTTAACCCAGAAAAGTCAACTCATTCGTTAATTTCCAAGTATACAATTCAGAAGAATTGTATTCTTAAATTTTGTTTGCAAAAGGATTTTGGGGAGTTGGGTATACTTTTTCCCATAAAACAGTATTATAAATATTGGTCAAATTCCCATCTGGCCCAGGAAAGCCTATTTAACCTGCAGTATAACTAAATATAATACCGAGTCTTATATTCTTCCATTGATTCTGTGGAAAATGAAGCTTAAATTTTGCCTGTGAAGTCAGGATGCTAGAACATACCAGCTACTGCTATAGCCCCAGTCTCTCAGCCAGTGATCCTTCTCCTGTAAATATCTAGAGAGAGAGATTTTCATGCTGTGGTCAGCTTCCCTTATCGTAGGGGTAGGTGAAGAAGAATTCACTGAGGCAGCAGAGAATGTGTCCTACTCTATACAGCAGAGGCATTGTGGGAGATGATGTTGCAAAAATCAAGCATGGTTATATTGTGGACTTCCTTGAAAGCTTCACAGAGCAGCTGAGAATTTATGAGATAGGTAGATGGATGATCTAATAACAATTAAGCTATCAGTTATTGAATATTTACTATGTACCATGGATTTTTTCCAAGTAGTGTACATGCACAAACTCGTATACTCCTCACAACAACTTTATGAAATATGTAGATAATTCAATATCCTTATTTTCAGATGAAGAAACTGAGAGGCAGAGCAGTATCAGATGACTAAGAAGCAGAGTGATATTTCACCCGATGTCACACAACTAGTAAATGGTAAAGCCATATATGCAAACCGAGGCCATTGATTTGTAGCATCTGCCAATTTCTATGGTGTAAATACTTCCATCACAATTGACCTTAAGCTACCAACATGATGTCACCAACACTGGGTTGGAAAGGGATATGCACAATTGGCTCTAGCAAAATGATATGAGCCAGCTCTAGTGCAAAAACAGAACAATGATTTATCAGTGCTTATTGTATACAAGAAGTACTGTGCTAAAGCAAAACAATTGTTCAGGCTCCAATTCCTGTCCTTCTGGTAGTGACAGGATGAATGGAGAGACAATATTTACGTTAATGAAATATTGAATAAAACATACATATGTAACTTTATAAGAGGTATGAGAGTTCACATTTAATTGTCAAATAAATGTTGTAGTTTAGAGGTGGAAAAAAATAGCAGTGGCCTCAATGGACAAGTAAGGTTTTATGGAGAATTAATGTTATTAAATCATTGCAGAATTTGCATGGGTGAAGAGGAAAGCATTCTAAACAGGGGTAAGAACATGAACAAAAAGCGCTATTTAAGTGAATTAATGTTTTTTGAAATCAGTTCAGTTCACTAAATCAGACTACAAAAGGAAATTGTAGAACCTCTCTTAATGGAAATTTTTTTCAGTGACCTAGATCAGCTTCAACATTGATTTGCCAAGAGGCAGGGGGATGAACCGGATGACATTTCGAAATCTTTTCCAAGTTTTCTAATTCTTATAGCTGTAACTCTTTAGCCTTTCTGATCTTAAAATACATTAATGTAGAGAGCATTTAAATCTAATCTTTCAAAATGCGATGTTCTGGTTCTGGAATGCTGAGAATCTTCCTCTGGCTAAAATACAAATTTCACATCCTTTTTTTGGTTAAACTGTGAGTAATCAATCAAGTTGGTCTGTTATGTTGATGTCTAATGTGTTGTTGACAGATATCCTAAGAATTGGAAATTCTATTCAATTGCGTGGATATTTTAAAGAATGAATTAATAAATGTCAATTGACAACAACACTATCAAAAAGAATGAATGAGTGCTTATAGGGAGAGGAGCAGAAACCGGTTTCCACACAGGCTGTTTTTCTAAGCAGGAAGAAGGAGAAACACCACGGAAGGGAGCAGAGGGGGTGGAGAGGCAGGGATTGAGGATGGAGACCTCTCAGAGCAAGAGACCATCTCAAGAAGGTGGGTCCTTTGCACTTGCATTTCTTTATGCCTGGAGCACTTTTCTCCAGGATATCTATATAGTTCACTCCCTCATCCTTTGTTTTTTTTTTTTTTTTTTTGGCCTTGTCAGGCAGCTTGCAGGATCTTCGTTCCCTGACCAGGGATTGAACCCGCGCCCTTGGCAGTGAAAGTACAGAGTCCTAACCACTGGACAGCCAGGGAATTCCCTCCCTCATCCTTTAAATGTCACCTTCTCTGAGAGGCCTCTATAGACTGTATATGTTAAATAGCGATTCTGGCCCCGCCCCACATCTCACCAGCTGGCTCCCTTATGTCCCTTCCCCTGTGTTGTTTTTATCCATGTCTCTGATAGTTCACCATTTGGTATACCTGTTTATTTCCTTATAATCTGTCTTCCCTCTTCCGCCAACTCACACATGTATTAGAACGTCAGCTCCATGACAGTGTCTCTGTTTTTGTTTACAGCTGAATGCACAGCATCTGTTACAGTGCCTTAAGACACACGATACACAATACGTACCCAATAAATACTCATGTGAATACAAGTAAATGAAGATGGGGCGATCAAATGAGCCAGAGATATTCTGGTTCCTCAAATAGACTACATCTCTAACACTGGTCAGCTAGATTAAACACACCTCTATCGATTATAAGGAAAATCAAAATGATTAAGTATGGAAGAAGACAGCTTGAGCCCACTGCCAACCGCTGAAGATAAAACAAAAGAAATCCTTCAATCCTATTTTTGTGTTACACACGTAGTACAATGAACTTGGATCCTTACTATAAGGTTGTTGTGATTATATCCTTGTAAGTGTTTTATAATCCTAAGAAGAAAAAGGTCCTGTGAGTGTGGGTTACTTTTTAAAATCACATAGTTCTACCAAAATGTTTTGCAGACATCGTGGTAAAGGTACTTTAAAAAAAAATCTAAGTTTCTGCTTTTCCAAAAAAACCTCTTGAATAGATACTTAAGTATTGATTTTTAGGTCCAAGATTTTTGAAACATGCTCTATATAACTGATTATTATCTTTTGGCATTTTATAAGAAGCTTTATAATTCCTAAAATATTCACTAAGAAATGTAGAAAATACTAATATGTATTTAACTAACTTGGCTGAAACCATTTCAGGGCCCTTTAAAATCTTTTGTATTCTTCTTTTTAAATGTTGGTTTCAGATGACTTTCTCTGGGAAGACATCCTGATATAGACTGGTCTTTCATAATTCCGCTTGTGATATATAATTTTGGCAACTCCAAGATCTGTAAGAGGCCATTTGCAAAATTTGCCAGTTGCTGAGGGAACAATTATTTTTAAATTCCCATTAATACAATCTTCAGCTAAGGAAGTAGACAAGTTAGAAGAGGATAAGGGATGCTTACACTGTTTTCACTTTAACCAGCACCTTGCATTATCTAATTTATTTCTCATAGTGTTTGAAAAGGTTGAATCGGACATTTTTTGATGCTGCAGAAATAACTATTAGAACCCAAGGCACTAGGACCTAAAGCTAAAAACAAAGAGAAGTTGGGTATCCCCATTACCACCTGTTTGGATTGACATGGATGCATGAGATTTGTTTGTGCCAAGTGGGCACTGCAGACAGTAACAGTACTAGAACCATCTGGGCAGTAGCTCATGGAAGAGGGCTGCCACTAGTCTTAGAAACGGGAAAGGGAGAAGGAATGCCGCTGGAAGAGGCTGAGCTGCCACATGAGGAAAATGTACTGGCTTTTGAATTCCTGTTGTTCATTAGCCAGAAAGGCAGGGACACTCAACAGTCAGTCACATAAACAGGTTCTGCCCTCTTTCCATTATCCAATAGTTCAATTACTGGTTCTAGTTTTTAAGAGCCCACATTATCCAATTTAATTCTTAGGGCAATTCTGTGAGGTAGGCATTTAAAAAAAAAATCATACCTCTTTTTCAGATTAGGAAACTTGGAAATGCACTCAGAGAAGTTATACAGCGAGTCCAAGGTCACACAGTTAGTGAGAGAGCCAGGACTTTTAAACCGACTTTTTTTAGGCTTTGCCCTCATTTAATGTATTCAATATCTCTTTTGGACAAGGCACCATTAAATGCATTAAAGATTATATAAATATCTAAGATGGTTCTTGCTCTTAAAGAATTCTTAAGGAATTGTTGAGGAGAAGATCTTAAGTAGCTTGGGTGAAAAGACAATACAAGTACGATTAGTAGGAGATAATGCAACAAAGAAAGCTGAACTGCTTTCCATTAGAAATAAACAGAAATTTTGGCAGGGTTTCCCCACTATAGAGACAATCCAGAATTGGAGAGAGAGAGAGTAGGATGAATGGCTGAATGACTTGGCAAAGAGACAAAAGGGATTTTTTTGGTTTTGTTTTTTGTTTTTTCCAATCTTTTATTATGAAAAAAATTTAAACAAACAGCAAAGTTGAAAGAATTTTTACAGCCAACACCCATTTTCTTACCCACCTATATTCTACATTAATATTTTATTACATGTGTTTTATCACACATCTGTACATCTATCATCCCCCTATCTCTCCAGCAATTCATCTTTCTAAAAAAAAAAAGATTTCAAAGTAAATCGTGGACATTAGTACAGCTTCAGGCATTTTAAAAACAGGGATGTACTGTATTCCATTTAAAGTTATCTGTGTTGCTGCACTGTAATTCTTCATGTCTCCTTACCTTCAGTAAAGCTCACTCTACACAAAGAGGCCTTGTAAGAATGGTGTTTTTAAATAATAGAAGTCAAGGAAAGTGGCTGACGTCCAAGTGTAAGTAGATGTAGAATTTGAGATAAAAGAATATACAAGACAAAGGGGAGAAGCCAAATTTAGTGGAATCAGGAAGTCAGAACTAGAGGTGAACACAAGATTATCAACTCCCTGTACTGTGGAGGAGTCTTGGGGAGAGCATTCGACTTTGCACAAGGCGGAATTAGGGATCTGAGGCTGTCTTACACAGATCCTTGAAAGGCCAAGCAAATATCATTTGACAAGTAGATTACCACCTCTTTCTCAGTTACCATTAACTAGAACTAGAGGTGTTCCATCACTGGAGGCAACAACACCTGTGATTAGAAGGAAGGGGCAAGGCAGAGACGAAAGAAAACCTTGACTTGAACCCTAAGACCCAGCCACTGCCCTGGGTCTCCCCTGTTTTCCCTACGCACCCCCTACACCTCCTAATTTCTCTTCCTTCCTTTCCTCCTTCCTTCCTTCCTCTCTCCCTGTCTCTCCTTGTCTCTCTCTCTCTCTCCTTCCCTCTCTACTTCTTTTACTCCTTCCTTTCTCTGGAGGGTGAAAGAAAGAGAGAAATAGGGGAAGAGAGAAGAAAGAAAAAATTAGGAAGAAGAGAAAGGGAAAAAGAAAAGAAAAGAAAAAAGGAAGTCACTTTGGAATCTGGGCCCTTCTTTCTGCCTCCAACCTGACCAGGCTCAATTTCTGCTCCTACTTTAGACCATTGATTAGCGCAGATAAGACAAAGAGAGGAGGAAACAGACTACTCCTGGTGGGGGGATGAGGTGTGGAGCCAGCAGAAAAATGGGAGAGAAGAAGAGGAAAAACTTGTGTGAGAGAAATCACTAATTCTTCTAAGCATTATTCCTACCCACATAAACCCAAACTCAGTCCCAGAAAGTCAGTCTTACAGTCACAGGTACCTCAGTGACTTTTTATCCCTAATTAGAAATTTCTTTACAGTTTGCTTTTGTTAGCAAAACTTCAAACACCTCTTCTCAAGTCACATGAGAGTCACACAAACACTGGATTAAATACAAGCTCTTTATTTACTTATTATGTGCCTGAAGAAAATTATATCACTGCCTTGAGTCTCAATTTCCTTGCACCTAAAATAGGGCCAATAATACCTCCTTTCCTAGGTGGTTGTGAGAATTAGAGATAAAGGGACATTAAAGTACATGCCACACAGCAAGCCCTCAATAAAAGACAGCTGTTACTGTTAAAAGGCGGTAAGCCCTAAATTGGAACTCTAGGTGACAAACTGGTGTTCAGGTTTGAGGAGCTCTTTTGAGGGACTGCCTGATTTCAAAATAAAGATTTAAGGTGAATTAGAAAAGAAAATATTTTATATAAACCCGGGGAATGATGATAGACTGTGGTAAAGTAATATTTGCTAATATTTAAGGTTTAGTAATAAAGCTACCATATTGTATCTAGTTGCCAATCTCTTTGAAACTTTGCTGTTCACATGTCACCTTTTGACTATTGAGACTGTTGTTATGTGTTTTGGTTTCAAAAGAAAGGATACACATATAAGTATATTTTAGGGGAAAATTGAGGGGGAAAAGCAGCTGACCTACCTCTCTGTTAATCAAACCTATAGCTGAAGTCTGGCTGTTCCGACTGTAACAACCAGTTAGAGTAATAACAGCTAGTCTTTATTGAGCACTTATTTTGACCAGGCATCATGCTAAGAGCTTTATGTGGGTAGCCTCATCTCCTTCTCACTACAACTCTATTCAGCAAGTATAGTTAATAGGTGACGAGCCTGGGGACTGATAAAAGAGACTAAGTCACTTTCCCAAGTATACACAGAAAGTCGCAACGCCAGTCAATCTGACTCTATAGCTTGCACGCTTAACTACTGCATTATACTGCCTTGTGTCCAAGAGCCAAGGAGGCAGCTCAGTGGAACCCCTGACAAAGTTCCACGGAGAAAAATAACTTCACACGTTCTGAATTTCCAAACCTAAGTGTAAACTCTTTAATAACCATCCACTGAACCCACAGAATGTTTTAGGCACAGTGCTAGGTTCAATGTTAGATGCAGGAAATACTAAGATGAGATAGGATTCCTGCCTTTGAGGACTTCAGCAGGTCAATATTGATATTCTGTTGTGTTGTTCTTATTTAATGTTATAAGGTTAAAGATAATTAATTGTACTACAATTATATTTATGTATATGTGTAATTCCTGAATAAAAAAATCAAATTGAATCTAAATGGTGTATCTGTAATTCTTTAATTTGGGTTCCTTAGAATATTATGTAACTAGCAAAAGATTTGGATATACATTTCACTAGAGAAGGTATACAAATGGCCAATATGCCTTTCTTGGAATATTAAGAAGTATCACAAATCTGGCACCATTAGTCATTGGGGAGATGCAAATTAAATCTACTATGAGATACAATTTCACACCTACTAGAATGCCTATAATCAGAAAGACAGTAACAAATGGTGGCAAGGATGTGGAGAAATCAGAACCCTCAAACATTGCTTGTAGGAAAATGTTAAATGGTGCAGCCACTTTGGAAAATAGTTGGACTATCTCTTAAAAAGTTAAACATAAGAGTTACCATAAAACGCAACAACTCTTATCCTAGGTTTATCCCTACGAGTAGAACTGAGAAATGAAAATATACATCTACACAAAAAAATTGTACTCAAGTATGTATAAGTATTATTCATAGCATTATCTGTAATAGCCAAAAAATAGAAATGACCCAAATGGCCATCAACTGGTAGATGGATAAACAAAATACGGTACATCTATTCAATGATTTCTGTTATTCAGCAATAAAAAGGAATGAAATACTGATACATATTACAAGATGGATGAACCCTGAAAACATTATGCTAAATGAAAGAAGCCAGACACAAATGGTCACATATTATATGATTCTATTTTTATGAAATGTCCAGAAAAAGCAAATCTGTAGAGACAGAAAATATATTAGCTGTTGTCTAGGGCTGGGAATGAAAGCAAGGATTAACTGTAAATGCACGTAAAGGATTTTACTGGGGTGATGAAATGTTCTAAAATTGGATTATGGTGATAGTTGCACAACTTGGTAAACTTACTTAAAACTATTGAATTATACAATAAACATAAGTGTATTTTATGATATGCAAATTATGCCTCAGTAAAGCTTATTTTTAAATCTTAGACAAAATAAAACAAAAAAACAAACAAAAAATTTTTTTAAAACATTAAAAAAAATCCTAAGCAAGTATGGAACCGAAAATCTGCAGTATTTTAGTTATTAATAGGAACTATTTTTGTTTTATATAATATTTATTTTAACAAATATATTCAATAATATATATAATAATTATATATTATTAAAATATATAATATTATTATATATTATATATAATTACATAGTAGAATAGAATATGGGGGTTTTCTGTACTAAAGCTTTATAATTGCCTGTCACTTGATCATGTATATTCAGGTTTAAACTCTATCTCAATTTTAAAGCAATTACTCAATTAAGAAATAGTTTCATAAAGCAAATAATCCTTTTATAATTAATATAGTGGTTTAAAAATGTCTTGGATTAAATAGTGCGTGACTTTTGAAATGTTTACTTTTACAGGCTATAGTATAAAGTAAAGAACCATAGAAATTGCCTCCTTTTTCATTGAATTTTTGTGACATTTCTTTCTTGTCCAAATGTTTTCTTATATAGTCTTAGTTTACCCTCCAGTAAGCCTATGATTTAGGAAGAAGAATGGATATTACCCCCATTTTACAGTTGAGTAAATATGGGCTCAAGTGGGTTGGGTGACTCAGCATCCAGGAGGGTTAACAATTATATCTGAGCAAAAAACAGTGTGTCCTTCAACGGCTGGATACTAGAGTGGCTTCGACTGATAGAAATTAGGATTCTAATATTCACAGATTATTTCTATATATGAAATTAGAGTGGACCTCCGGTCTCCAGTCCGACATAAAAAGAGCTTGGAAGTTGTCGCTCTCCCATCCTCACAACAACAGAAAAAAGCTGAACATATTGAAAATCAACCATTCTTCTTAGATCTATCAGAGAATTGAGGTTGCAGGGCAAACCACTGCCCCAAACACTGGAGAGACAGATGTCTTTGCTTGCCCTCAAGATAAACTATTTTATCAGAGTCTAACTGACCTGAGGGAAAGGAAATACCTAATTCCAGCCCCCTCTAGCCTTATACCTGGAGGAAGAGAAATACCAAATTCCAAACCCCTCTAGCCTTCCTCTCCTACTTAATAGCAGGGAGTTGGGGAGGAAAAGATGAGCTCTCAGGAAGGTCACAGCCCAGGGACACAGGCTGACTGAAAACCTGAATCGTAATCATAGGCTATAGAACACTCCTCCTGTCCCATACTTCACCACCATGTCACTCAGATTCCTGTATAAAAACAAACGATTACAGCTAAAAGAACTGCAAGCCTCAGACCCTACTAAAGAAGGACTCTCTCAGGGAGACAAAAATAAGGACATTAGAGGAATTTTAGCCTCTGACACTATGGCTGCAGCAACAGTAAACACAACCTAACTCCTCGCCAGATAAACACAAAACGTCACATTGAATGCCCTCACTTACTTTTACCCAATACATCATGTCCAGCTTTCAACAAAAAATTCCAAGGAGTGCTAAAAGTCTAAAAACTCAATCTGAAGAGGCAAAGCAAGGATCAGAACGAGACTAAGATATGGCAGAGTTTTTGGAATTATCAGACTGGGAATTTAAAATAACTATGATTAATACGTAAAGGGCTCTAATGGAAAACGTGGACTACAATGCAAGGGCAGATGGATAATGTAAGCAGGAAGATGGAAACGCTAAGAAAGAATCAAAAAGAAATGCTAGAGATTAAAAAAAACACTGTAATCAAAATGAAAAATGCCTTTAATGGGCTCATCAGCAGAAATGATACAGACAAAGAACGATTTCAGTGAGCTTGAAAATATGTCAATAGAAACTTCCAAAACTGAAAAACAAAAAGAAAAAAAGAGGGAAAAAATCAGGACAGAGTACCCAAGAACTGTGGGACAATGAGAAAAGGTGTAACATAACTGTAATGGGAATACCAGAAAAAGAGGGAAGAGACAATAGAAATATTTGAATAATGACTGAGCATTTTCCAAAATTAATGACAAACACCAAACCACAGACTGGGAATCCCAGAGGACACCAATCAGAAGAAATACCAAAAAAAATCGACACCTAGGCATGTGGTATTCACACTGCAGAAAATCACAGGGAAATTGGAGCATGGATCCAAAGGGTAAAGGGTTTTTTGTTTTGTTTTTTCCAATTAATATGACAACTAGGGCTTCCCTGGTGGCACAGTGGTTAAGAATCCACCTGGCAGTGCAAGGGACACGGGTTCGAGCCCTGGCCCGGGAATATCCCACATGCCACGGAGCAACTAAGCCCGTGCGCCACAACTACTGAGCCTCTGCTCTAGAGCCCGTGAGCCACAACTACTGAGCCCACGTGCTGCAACTACTGAAGCCCACGCGCCTAGAGCCCGTGCTCCGCGATAAGAGCAGTCACTGCAATGAGAAGCCCGCACACCACAACAAAGAGTAGCCCCCGCTCACCGCAACTAGAGAAAGCTCACGCACAGCAACGAAGACCTAACGCAGACAAAAATAAATAAATAAATAAATAAATTTATATAAAAAAAAAATGACAACTACTTGGTCTCCTTTCTTTTTCTTCTGACTTCCCCCCACCACCTAAAGTCTCTCTGTCTGGGGAATATGGTAGAATTGTTACGGGGGCTGTATAACTTAATTATTTCCCTCTTTAATAAGGAAAATATTTAAATATAAAGAACAAAAAATAGAATGTTCTATTAGCTTTATCTCTCCAAATGAACTGCAGATTTCTTGAAGGCAGGGATTATATACTGCATAATTCTGAATCCCTTAGAGTGTGTAGTGCCATCTATAGTGTTGAAGCAAATGACATCCTGTTGTTTTAACTGGTTGGAAGTAACTGTAAAAGCCTAACTACACTGGGACCTGCAGGTTGGGACTGGAGCCTGGTGAAGAGGAAAGCCACTAATCAAGTGGATTAAATAGTTTTGAAGTATTCTTTAAATATTTAAAAAGTAAAACTCATTCTCTCTATGGTCCCATAGTATGCTGTGCCTTTATAAGACCTGCAATGATTTGTTTACAAGTCCATTTAGCCTCTTAGAGTGTAAGCTCCTCTAGGATGGGGTCACATTTTTTTCCTCTTTTAATTGTGAGAGGCACTTAATTCACATTTGGTAAATAAAAAGTTGAGAGATAACTGATGAGAGGAAGGAGAGTCTAAAGCCATTCTATAGTAATAAAGCTATGCATTTAAAAGAAGTACCTAAATGTTATATTTCAGAGGAATTTTGAAGGAGTTTTTCCCAGAGAAGCGATGTGACCCCTTTGCCCCCAAAACCCAGTCTTCTTAGGGAGCCTGGATTCCACTCAGCCCCTCTTCTTCTACCCAATGACTTTCATATCTCTGTTTCTATTGGCTCCTTCTCTCTTTTTTCCTGATCTAATATCCTTTTCATGGGGGTGGGGGGAGAACCTAACAACAAAAGAACCAAACCTCTTTCCATTTGCACCATTACCCTTTCCACCTCCCACCTTGCTTCCTTCCTTTCTTTAACGGCTAAACCTCTCAAACGCGTGATCTTCAAGACATTCACATTTCCAACCCCACCACAGCATCAAGACTAGTTATGTTAAGGTTAAAGGATTTCTGACTGAACCCAGAAGTCGTTTCTCAGTTTCTCATCCACTTTGTTCCCTGTGCTTCAAAATACTTTCATAAAGTAAATGATCCTTTTATGAAGTGAATAATCACATGCTCGTTTATCTGTTTCCTGGAGTTGTTCAGAAAGGAAGGCAGGTTTCCAGGTTGGGATGTTGCCAAGGAGGGCTGTCTTAGTCGCTCCCAGTGGAGCTGGCGTTTGGGCTTTGGCTCCCCAGCCCTCAACAGGCAATATTATCCCTGTTTCAGAGCTGACTCACCCTGACTCATAAGAGACCCAGCATAAAAACCGAAATGCTGAGTTATTGATTGGTAATGAGGAAATATAACTGTTGGGTGGAATGAACCGTCCTATCAGCCTGGTCATCCTATTTCTTGGAAACCTTCATGGAAGCCAAAATAGCTAAAGATTGCTGGTCACAACAGAATCAGGATAAGAAGAGTTAGCTACTTCATTTGAATTCTTGAGTATTAGGACTCTGATAGCCTGACTCATTTATCATTTCCCACTTGTCTCCACCATACAGGAATGTGCTATGCCAATTTGTTCTAATTCTGCTTTTTCTGTGCTTCGTAACTAACTAACCTCTCTTCTTATTTACATACTATTTTAATCAGGTCATAATTAAGGCTTGTGTTGATCTATATCCCTTCTGCGATCCATTTCTTGTTTATTGTACCAACTGACTTTCAGAGGTTGGTCTTATTGGTAATTAGAAAAATGTCTCACTGTCATCTGCACCTATAGATTGTAAATATGGATTTCCGCACATTATGTCATATTTCTTAAAGCAAGGTACACCAGGATAAATCAGCCTGATCACCCATCTGCCTACTGGCTGTAAAATAAGTCTTTAAGATTCTTCTAGATTGTGACTGTTGGCTTTTCCATTGTTTAAGGTATTCAAAAGAACATCCTCCCCAGATCCTGAAAGTAGTTCTAAGTTAGGTTCCAAATATTTGAGCAAAGGCAACATTGTTGGAACACTGGTAGTAGAAACTGACTATATTTTTGGTATGTAGTATGAAAATCACAGTCACAAACATGTGTCCAATTATAGAGAAAATATTGAACTAAGTATGACTGGCTAACTTCAAGTTTCATTAACATTCATTTACTATTCATTCACTTATTTTGTAATCTATTAGCATTTTGTTTTGCAAGATAAGCAGTTACAAGGGCCTAAAGTTTAAGAAAAATTTATGGGAGAATAACTTAAAATTGAGAAAATTCAATTCATAAACTTTCTCCCCATGAATTGAGAAGTGATCTCTATTATTAATTAGAATGGGATGATACTAACGCAGGAGCGTAATTTGAGAACTGCTACTATATGGTGAGTTATTGAATACTTTTGATGGAGTAAATAACAATTTTATTATTTCTATTATAAATGTAGAAATTGAGTAGAGAGGCAAAAATATTTTACAGTATTTGCTTGGTAGAACTTAGAAGAAAGAATTCTCTTGGTTCAGATTTTTAATCTTATATGACATCCATTTCCAGAGAGAAACCAGCAGAGTTTTTTAAATCCTTAAGGATATTTTTCTGAATAAATATATTTTACAATGATATGAAAAATGTTACTAAAAAATAACTAGAATATGGTCGAGTAGCCTAGTTTGTGCTTTATTATTTGCTTGCTAGTTGGGGGAAGTCACAAGTTCTGTAGAAGTTATTTTCAAACATTAGGGAACCTCAAAATTCTTTGGAGGGCTTGTGAAAGCAGATTGTTGAGCTCTATCTCAGAGTTCCTGATTCTGTAGGTGTAGGGTGGGCCCCAAATTTGTATTTCCAACAAGATGTACCAGATTTTAGGACCACTGCTCTATATACCCTGCTCCATTTAACAAGCTCTTGTTTATCTTTCTCCCATTCCTCACAGTGGTTTAACCAAACTTTATCACCTCACACCCATTTTACTCTATCATCCCCACTTTTTCAGCATCCCTACTTTCCTACATTTCAGGGAGAAATTGGGGTCATTGGGTATGAACTGCCTCAAGTTCTTATTCCTTTCTTCCAGTTAGTCCTTTTCCATTTTAAGGTCATCCCACTTCCTGGGCTCTTGATCAAAAACTTTCCCATTTCTTCCAGGATCTAATTCCATCTTTATGTCCTAAAGATTTTGCCATTGGCCCTCCTCTATATCAAGTGTTCAACCTCTTTACCAGCTTCTTCTCCAAAGCTCGTGGACAAGCTCAAGGCCATGATCTTGAAAAATCTATCCTGTGACCTTGAATATTTCTCTAGCTACTCTCTTTCTTCTTCACAGACCAAGTTCTTGGAAAGAATAACACACTTGATTTCTCAACTTCCTTATCTACTCTTCCTTTTTCAAGTTACTACAACCAAGTTTCTAATCCTACCACTTTATGCTGCTTTGGAAAAGGTCATTTTGAACTGGCTAAATCCAATTAACTCTGATTCTTATTTTAGTACCTTTAATTTCTCTTTGAAACTCCTTGCTCTCCTGGTTTCCATGACAACACTGCTTCCTCAGTGTCCTTCATAGGCTCTTCCTCTCCCTCTCCTACTGAATGTGGGCATCTAGAATTCAATCTTTTACTCACTTCTCTTTGTTCTATGCGTGCTCTCTTGGCCATTTCATTGTCTCTCTTGGCTTCAGTTGTGCCCACAGATCCTCATGAGAATGTTTTCTGGCCAAAGCTGGGAACAGGGCTGAATTCTACATCCAAGTGATGTGTGTGGAATGCTGTACGCTACTGGTTCCCAAACCTAAATGTCCATCTACTCTCTTGAACTCCAGACTTTATTCTGTCTTCTATCACCACAATTCTGTCTGGATAGTCCAGTTGGCTACTGGTTTATAGCTACGTGCAATTTCGTTATGGTCAACTTAAACTTACCAAGACTAACTTGCCTCTCAGTAAGTTGAGAAAACTTGGAATCATCCTATTTCCTCTTTGCCTTACGTCCACCCTGATATCTTACCAGTTAGTTACTGGTCCTATAAATTCCACTCCCTTAGTATTTCTTCCATCTGTCATCTTCTATCATTTCCTAGTCCATTGATGTAGCTCAAGCCCATATCAGCTCTTTCCTGAATTGTTAACTTCTTCCAGTTTTTCACCCTTCCAATATTTCTTGCACATTACTGCCAACTTACTAACAGGCAAATTTAATTATGTCATTAAAAAAACATATTTCCAAGTTTCCCCATTTTTTATTAGATAAAGTCCAAATTCCATAAAGTAATGCACAAGACTTTCTATGATCTGGCCCTTCCCAAGTTTCTGGCTTCCTTTCTTACACCCTGTGATCCCATCATACTGGACAGCTTGCAATTCCCTCTAACACACTGTGGCTTTGCTCATGTTACTCCCTCTGCCTAAATAATCCTTCCTCATTTTGTTCCACTATTACTCACTTTTCAAGACTGAGTTTTGAGTCATTTTCTCAATAGTAATAATGCTAATAAAAAACAAGATGTATTAAGTACATGTTATGTACCAGACACTTTACATACATTCTCACTTTACATGCAATCCTCACAACAAAACTCTGAAGTTTATAATATCCTTGTCATAAATTATGCTAATAAGTGGCATGAAAGCCCATATTTTTTGGGTTAATGAAGTTGTTTTAAGTATATTCTGGAAAGAGAAAATATACCTTATGCTGCATCTATGAAATACTAAAAATAAAGTAACTTGGTCAAAATTTTTGGTATAAATCCCTGATCACTAGCAATTGATCTGAGCATTCCTTAGTCAGTACAGGTTTATTGCATCCAACTTCAGAGTATGAAGTAGGAATAGCAGGCTGCATTAGCTATACTGTGGTTTATTTTACTCACGGTACTGATTCATTTTGGGCCCTGTTTCCATGTATCATAGAAAAATAAATGTATATGCATAATATAAAATGGAGGCAGTTATTCAAATAATTCACTGAATTTGATCCAGCTTTACATCTAAATTTTTCATTGAAAGTACTTTTGGGAACTGAATGTTTCTGTATATTTGTCTCAACTGAATTTTCTACTTTATTTTCAGGTATTGATAGACCCCCCGCCAAAAAAAAAACCAAAAACAGTTATTGTTTTCTTTTCTTTTCTTTCTTTTTTTCTTTTTTCTTTTTAAACAAGGGAATGTTTAGCTTTCCTCACCTCTTCTTAAAGCAAAAATAAAATATTCCTTGACATATGTTAAGTCTAGATGGACCTCTATTATGTGAGCAGGATTAGAAATTAAATTATTATTAAAAGAGTTACAAATACAAACTTTCCTTCATTTCCATAAGAACTTACTTATGATGGCAAAAACATTAAAGATAATACAAACACTGTACTTAATTACTTATTTATGCCTAAAACTGGATTCTTGATCTCTTACACTTGGATTTTTTTTTTTTTTTTTGGCCGCGGCCACATGGCATACGCGATCTTAGTTCCCTGACCAGGGATGGTACCAGCGCTCCTTGCATTGGAAGTGCAGAGTCTTAACCACTGGACTGCCAGGGAAGTCTCTGGATTCTTGATCTCTTATACCCACCCAACATACTCCATCCCCAGTCCTTTCCATCTCAGTTCATGGCAAATTCATTTTTCCACTTTCTCAGAACCCTTGAGAGTCATCCTTAATTCCTCTTGTTCCCTAGAATCCCAAATCCAATCTGTCAGTAAATCACAATGAGTTTCAAACTATATCCAGAATCCAACCACGTCTCATGGCATCTACTGTAACAACCCTAATCCAAGCTACCGTCAACTCTTGCCTGGTTACTGTCTGTGCCTCCACAGACTATTTCCAGCCCAGCAGCCAGAGTAATCATTTTAAACCCTTAACCACATCATGTCAATTCTCTGCTAATAGCCTCCTAGTCCCAGGCACACAGACCTTCCACCATCTGGTCTCCTAGTTCTTCTGTGACCTCATATTACACTATCTTCTTTCTGGGTCACTATTCTTCAGCTAAAATGGCCTCTTGGCCACTCCTGCAACTTACCAGCCCCGTTCCCACTACAGGGCTTTGGCGCGGGTTGTTCTCACTGTCTGGAAGGCTCTTTCTTTAGATATCTACAACTACCTTCTTCACCTTCTTCCTCAAGTCATTATTCAAATGCCACTTCCTCAGTGAGCCCTACCCTGCTTGCCCAATACAAATACCACAGTTCTCCTATTCCTCCTGTGCTTTTTCTCATTCCATAATCCCTTCCCTGTTGTATAAAATTATCCCCCTTTAACACTCATAGCCTTTTAACATATCACACAATTTGGGTATTTATTTTATTGTCCAACTCCTCCTTCTAGAATGTGAGTTTGATGATGGCATGGAGTTTTGTTTTGTTCACTGCTATATCTACAGCCCCTAGAATAGTGTCAGGCACATGGTAGGCCCATCATAATAATTGTTGAATGAACGAAATAATTAGCACCTATCACTAACACTCAGCAAATAGACCTTATTTTCAAGGGGAGAAATGTAAAAGTTGTTCGTTTCCAGTACAAGAGGTATTATATATTGGATTCTATGGGAATGGGAGCAACTAAGTTTCCACATGTCTAGAGAGTTTAGGGGCCCCATGAAATCCTGATGTTCTATAATTCCTTTCCCATCTAAGTCTCAAAAATGATCATTTTCTAGCAGCCAAGCACTAATTTTAAAAGATCCTGGAGTGTTAAACCTGCAATGAGAGATTCCTAAGAGGATGGTTCATGATTATAGTTCCACAAGCTGCTCAGTACTGCAATTCTTAGCATTTCTTCTCTCATCACTGTGTTGCTCTTCCTACTTCAAAACATATGAATATAATTGGAAGGTATGGGAAGCCAATTTGATTACACTCTGAACGGTTATGTGATGCACCCTCCCTCCAGTGTGTCAATAAATTTGATTAATATATATCTTTTCATGTTGGGCTTTCTTTTGAAATACATAACATCAGTTGATCCAAGTTGGCCTAAAGCAAGAGTCCTGCATAGTCACATAATTTTTTCAGCATAAATATAAATGCTGAAATTATTCTGTACACCTTTTGGTTATTCCTACTTTAAAGACGCATAGAGTTTTAGGACTACAGGTTTTATGTCATTTGGTTAGATCACCTCATCTTACCGATATGAAAACTGAGGACCCATGATATAAAATGACTTGCCCAGGTACCACAGAGCTGAATAATTGTTTCGGTCAGAACTCCTTGTTCTAAAGATAAAACAAGGTACCTTTGAGATTGCAATTGAAAAAGAGTTCTTAATATCAGGAAATTAACTGAATATAGCAACAATTTCAATATGCAATTCTAAACAATATTCAGTTCTACCTGGTTTATTTCCATGGTGACTACATAAACATTAGAATAGCAAATATAGCAAAGGGTAAAATAATTGATAAATAGGAAAAGAAAGAGCCTCCACAAGCATCCTAATACATGACAGTCATGGGTCACAAAAGAGTAAGAATTTGCAGGTCACCTGGAGTAAACTGTCCGCATGGCATCCACAGGAGAAGAAACCACTTTATTACAGAGATGGCACCATACTAGGCATGGCTTCTGCTATTATTTGGAGGATTAAGCCTTCTTTTATTATCTAATCTAGTCATCTTTTAAGATGCCAGGAGGCATTTTTGCTTAGATATGTACCCTTTCTGTTTTCATTAGTCAGTCTATATGAAGGTTATTATACCAGAGGAATGTAAAAATCTACAGTAACAAAGCTTCATTTTCCTTTAATGGCTTTGTTCAAGGGATGAAGACATTTTTGTGGTGTGATGAATTCACTTGGTCTCCTGATGTGTTTTTTCCACATGCTTTGGAAATCACGTGTTTTTCTGAGGGGTGGTAGTCATCAATGTCTTGATTTCAGCACCATTGTTTTAGCTTTGTTATAATGAAGATACCTTAGTAGCACTGATAATTTAGGATCTTTGATATTAATCGAATGGAGAATATTTTTGACCCATTGCGGGCAGGAGTGCTCTCAAACTACAAACAAAATTATGACTAAATTAAATTTTTAAAATAGATTTTAACAGATTCCAGGAGGTAGGAACAGTAGGGTAACTCATGTGACTGCAAAGCTAAGATCTCCGCCAACAGCAAAAGTCACAATTTCCTAAGAGCGAAATTTTGAGCTCCCTCTACCAGGGCCTGTTTAACTCGGTTTCCCTTCTCCATGACACACTTTCATTAACTCCTGTTGTGTGTGATTATATGTAGGTTAGACACCAGTGACTTGAGAGTAAGGTCTGGGTTCTGTCCCGAAAAACTAGGTCAAATCTGGCCTCCATGTGATGCAGGTAAAACTCCCATGAAAATATCAGTACGGCAACACTGACTGAACATAATTTTACTTGAAAGGATCTCCTTCCGGTTATATTTCCTTAGATGTACTATTAATATTTTTCTTAATTTTCTTCTATTTTCTTGCTAATGTACTTGAAAGGGCTTTTCAACTATTGTATAAACCAGTCTTCCTTCGTAAGAAATTATGACGATTCTCTCTCACTGTTACTTTCTTCCCTTATACACTTTGCCCATCAGTGGATTGAGCCCTGATTTACACACTATGGTGAGCTTTTACATCTTAAACAAATTTATTCTTTTGGAACTTTATTTAGCAAGTATTTATGTGTTGGGGAGATTAAAGGAGAGCTAAAAACAAAATTAACAAGAGACTCAACTACAATCCACAGACGAAATAACCAAATAATTTGCTATTTTAAACAATGTAAGCGAATAGGAGGAAGGGATTCTTTCAGTACACAAATATTCATAGGCAAGAAAATAACTGAAGTAGTAATGCTTACAAAAGACTTGATGAGGGTTAGTAGTTGAATCTCTGAAATATAATATTTGACGTCATAGGCATGGACTAAGTGGGTAATAGTTTTCTTTCCTGAGCACCTGAAAAGAATGTTAAAAATATAAATAACAAGACCACGTAAAATAAAGCAACTGAAATCACTGTCTTATGACTGTATTATTTAAAGAAATACATCTGTATCAATCAATTCTGAGAGGACAGGATGTACAGCTCAAAAGTGGGAGTGCAAGATTTTAAAATAAGGAGAAGCAGGCTAAAATTCTAAGGAAAAATAAATATAGGATCATCCATTCAGAAGCCTTGAAATAGCAAATAGTTTTCAATAAAAACGTGGTCATTAAATGCTTGAGCTTGGTAACATGAATAGGAGGGAAAAATTCGCTGCAGACTATCATCTCCCACTGCCTCTGGAATGACTTTGCGCAGGGGAAGGAAGGATGGGGAGCGGTGATGTGCGAGGGCCGGCGTAAGAGGGGGTGTTTCACGGTCCCAGAAAGGGTCGCATATCCACACCCCGGCACCGCGGTCCTTTGGGGGAGGAGGGCCTTTCTGATGTCTCCGTTTCCCTGCATCGTCCCGGTAAGATCCCGGTTCACCCCAGCTGCGCACAAGACTGTTACAGAGGCCAATCTCCGCCCTGAAGCTGAAAACAAACTTCCAGCCTCGATCACTAAGTCCCTCGAAAACCCTAGTCCTCTCAGCTCATTCTTAAGGAGTCCAAGACTGGCCTTGAACACCCTCCGATTCTCAGCTCATCCCCACTCATCTCCCAGCAGCCCCCGCTCTAAGGGCCGCCGCGTGGCTCAGTGTCGCCCGCCCCCGGCCCCGCGCAGCCAGCTCCGCGCAGCCCGCACCGCCCGCACCAACGCAGCATGGAAAGCGGCGGCCGGCGTGCTCCGCGACGCCCCGCCCCCAGCTAGCGTGGCGGAAGTGGCTGCCTAGAGAAAGGAGACCGCGCGCCACCTGGCCGAGCGCGCATGCGCCAGCGCCCGCGTTGAGAGTGGAGGGGGTGTTTGTAGCCCTCCCTCCTCCACCTCCGCCACCCCCGCCCCACAGAGAGAGTCGGGCTCACGCCATCTTGCTCCCCCCCCCCCCCCAGTCCGCGCCCAGCCACCCTTTCCCTTTAGACACTCTCAGCCCCCTACCCCGCCCCTTTCCAAGCGTGTCCCGGGCCGCCGCCGCAGAAACCGCACCATCTCTATCCCCACATTCTCCACGCGGGACGCGCAGCCGGGTCTACAAGTGTTCTTAGAACAGAGGTTGTAGGGGGACCGGGGGAGGCGCGGGGGCGGGCGGGGGAGAGGGCTGGGGGCCGGGAGAGGCGCCGAGCCCAGCGTGTCTGGGCCCCGCCCCCCTACCCCCGGGAGCTGCCGTGGGGGGTCCCGGTCGTTCGCGCGGGAGGCTGAGGAACGCACAGAAGCAGCGTCTCCCGAGGCGCTGGCCCCGCGAGTCGGCCGGGTTCTCCCGCGGCGTGTGGAGTTGGCCTTGACTCCTCCCCGTAGGCGGGTGGGCGTGGGGCCAGGGGAGCTGGGCGGGCGAGCGGGAGCGGGCGTCGCTGGGTGTGTTCAGAAGCACCTTCCGCGTGTCATCTAGGTCGTGTTTTGGGGGGAAGAATTCTTAAACAAGGAAATTGTAGCTTTATGGGCGAGGTGGAAGAAGAGTTAGGTAGCGTTAGTAGAAGTGTAGCATCCAGGAAAAGGAAAAGATCGACTCCCTTCTCTCTGGGGTGAGCCCACATCTGTGACCCCTGGGGAAATTATTTAGCGTGTCTTTGGCTGAGTGTTCTGGTCTGTAAAATGGGGATAGTAATAACCTAGCTCAGAATTGTGAGGATTAAATGAGGTAATACAGGTTAATGCTTATAACAAGCTCCAGGCACTGATCAATTACCTGTCATTTTTATCTCCCTGTTTAAGGAATTCAGAATGACTGTGACCTGGCTTTCTAAGTGGAAAAATCAAGAAACTGGTGTGGATTTTTATAGGGGCAGTGGAATGTAATATCTGACACTCAGAGGCGATCCTGGAAATGTGTTGTTAATGTACACGTGGATAAATGAGCTTAACTCCGTGAGGCTATAGAAACTTTAAACTCTTTCGTTCCAGAGAAATGAGGATGTATTTATCTGGGAGGAGAGCACGAAGGGTTTTAGTATATGTGAGGACAGAACTTTGGAAACAGAATTAAATTACCTCTGTAAAGATTTACTTGAAGACCAAATTGAGGATGGAACTTGTGGAATTTCTGGTGGATGTTTTAGAGAGGCTGGATTTCACTGAATGTTATGAATAATTTCCTGATAGTTACTACTTTGCAAAAATAAAGTGCACTTCATTGTGTTATTGCAAGTTTCTTATCTCTGGGAATATTCAAGAAAAGATCTAGAGCAGCCTAGGTCTAGAGCAGCCCTGTCCAATGGAACTTTCTGTCGTTGTGGAAATATTCTGTAATCTGTGCTGTGCTAATATGGTATCCACTAGACACAAGTGGCTCTTGAGCCCTTGAAGTGTGGCTAGTAGTGCACTGAGGTATTTAATTTTTAATTTTATTTTAATTAACTTAAATATAAATAGCCACATGTGGCTAGTGGCTGCCTTATTGGACAGCATAGGTCTAGAATCTAGCCTTTGAGACCTTTTCAAGTTCTTGATTTTGTTGAGTTTTAAGTCAGAGAAGCCAACTCTTAGAACATTTGTTGCTTTAGGGAATTATAATTATATTCAAATAATGCCTTTCATTCAAATACTGTAGTTCAAAGCTTGGGTCTGTTAATACTTACTTACAGCTTGAAAATTAAAGCAAAGCATTCTTTTGACTCCTAGGTTGTACGGCTAACGGCAGATTTGTTTGGAGAGTCATAATAATACTAAGTGGAGTTTCCTTTAATCATTGTACTGTTTCGTGACTGTGGGTTTCCGCTATCTTTTATCACTTTAGTTAGTTTTCAGTGAAAACCTTTCAAATCTTTTACTCCTGAGTTTTTTCAGTTTGAAAGATGGTGCTTTTTCCTTAACTTTTTGTATAAAAAACAATTTGATAAATTATAGTAGTAAACTGAGCGTTGGGCCATTTCAGAAGTAGTTTTGTGGTTATTGGTATTCAAAACTTTTGAAGAGATAAGTCTGAAATTTGGCGATATTTTGCAAGATTGCTTTCTTTGAAATACATAGAGTGGTTTTTTTCAAGCAAATGTTTATAAAGTTAAGTTTGAAAGAAAAACTTAAAAAAAAACCCCACTTTGTTTATAGATAACACACCCTTAACTCTGGCCTGATGTTTGTGAAGTGGTACCCTTGGTCTCAAGGCTGATGATAATCCTTGGATCTGCAACAAAAACTTAAAGCTCACGAATTAAGCATATACAAAGAATAGTCCATAACACACAACAAAATGGGTTGCTCTTATGTATACTCTGCTTTTTCTGGGGCAGTCATGGTTTAGAGTCTGTTTGTCTCAGGATAATTATTAATAGAACTCCTTTCATTTTCAAAAATGTTCCAGTTGGGTCTACTTAATAATATGGTCACCCTCCTTTCAGGCTTGTTGAAATTTGGAATATATGATTTTAGGAGGATTAAGCGTACTGCAACCTCAGAAATGTACTTGCTTTAAAGTAGTGACAACTTTATTGCTTATGTGCTTAAATAACAGATGAGCTATCTGGAATAAGGCCAGCAAGTGACCTGTCCATTTAAGCCACAGGTAATTAGAATTTTCTACTTTTCTCCATGTAATTGGATAGAAATCTTGGGCAGCTTGATTTTTGGTTTTCTCTTGATTTTTGGTGTAGGAATCTGCAAAGAAAGTTAGGCCATGCCAGTTAAATCAGAACATTGAGTATTCTTGTTGAAAATAATACCTGTTTTACTTTATGGTGAGGTTGAATAGTGAAATTAGTTAGACATCTACTTATTATATTAAAGACTGGTTTTGCTGATGGCTCACCTAAATAGTAAAGAAAAATAATTCTACTTAATGTTTTATTGTATTAATTGAATTTATACTGTAGTGGATAAAATATTTTATTGAGAGTCAAACACATTTGGTTTGATTCCTTACTGCTGAAGGTTAAATGAAGTAACCCATGTGATGTGTGTTGGGGGCAGCAAAGCACATAAGAAGTATGTACTCAATATATATTGGCTGCTCTAGCCTTAAGTTTATTGAATAATGGATCGGGAGAGAGATTAATGTTCTGAGATGCATTGTGGATAGGTGCAAAGAGCATTTAAAATTCCAGAATCTAGATGTAGCCCTTTTCTGCCCTCATTCTCTCTGTGTGATTTCAATTAAGGTATTTAACTTTTTTGAGTCTCAATTTCCTCATCAGTAAAACGGAATTAGTACCTAACCTTATCCCACCTCCTCCCAGGATCGCTGGAGGCTTCAGATGAGAATTACGTAAATTGTTGTATTATTTTACAGACGTTTAATTATTTAACTGGTTTCCTCTCAACTTGTCTACCGACTACCTCCAGTAAATCTGCAAAAACTGTTTACACATATTTTAATTTGTGAAACAGCATAGAGTGTAATAGACACTGTTACCTAAGATCATTCTCTTTGACAAATAATACTGTACGCCCCAGTAATGGTGCTATATTGATCTGGTTACAGTATATTCCCTGTACAGAACAACTCCATACTACTGCTAAGGGAGAACCAGCGTTTTCATGGGCACTTGATGTGTTCCAGACTAATGCTCCATCTCATTTATTTATCCAAACATGTCATTCCCACTTAATAGGTGATACTGATGAGTCTCTTACTTTCTGGAACGGATCTGTAAGTTTTTTGTGCATTATACTACTGCCTCTGATAGAATCTGACTGATAGTGGATACTGAAGGTTAAATAAGGTTATGAATATTAAAATAACATGCTAACTGGCTTATAGTATATACTAGTTGCTGAAAAACTGTGTTCATTGACTTCATAGAGCAGTAAATATAAAATATTATACAAATATAAACTATTTAAAAATCTTGAAGTGTACTTTTGCTATTTCAAATGCTATAGCAGTTTTATGACTGAATCCTTTATATTTTACTTTATTCATATTATTTGTTTCTGAATCTTTAAAAGACTATTCCTAATCATAATATTCTTCCCCTGAGAATATACGTGTTTAATAATAATACTTTGTGATATGTTTTCAAGAAGCTATACTTTTGCTTGGATTCTTCATCATCATCGTCATCATCATGAACTGAGTGCTTTCTAGGTACCAGGCCCTGTCCTAAGTGCTTTGTATACATTACTTGATGTCACCTGTGAGAGGAGTATTTTTAATCTCCTTTTTAAAGATGAGGGAACTGAGGCAGGGAGGTGATGTGACTTGCCCAAGGTCACCTGGTAAGTGTTAGAGCCTGTGTTTGAATTCCAGAGCCCAGCTCTTTACAGCTAAACTGTGAGTCGGCATAGACAGATACTTCACAACAAAGTTCACTATGACAGACACATTGTGGAGGTCTTGTGAGTTAATTATAATCAACTTTTATTTGTGTGTTCCTTGTGGGATAGTAGAAAGAACTCTGGACCAGGAGTCAGGGGACCTCAGTTTTAGTCCCAGCTGTATCACTAAATAGTGATGTGTCCTTGGGCAGTTCAAGAAACCCCTCTGGACTTCAGTATCCTCACCTGAAAAATGAGGGATTTGGATGAAATTAGTGATTTTCAAACTGTAGTTCTGAACGTCAGCTGTCTTTGGCCCCCCCTCCCGCCAATTTCCATAGTTATACTTTGTCTGTTATAGTTGTTTATCCATCTGCCTAAGATTTACTTTTAAGCAAAGAATTCCTGAACTTAACTTTTAAAGTCATCAGTCTCCAAGAAAACTTAATGACAAGTCCCCTGGCTACTATGTGTACAACTTCTCAGTAATTCCATATTATTTTAGTGTGTTAAAACTAAGGCACTAAAATGGTAGGGGATTGGTAAATTTTAAAAAAATATGTATGTAGATGGACTGAATATTTCAGGTTACCTGGGATCAAAGCCTGTTTTTTGTGTTAGATTTGTTACCTTCACCCAGTGTTTTTACTCTTAGCTTCTTCATGAATAGGGGGGAGATACGTGCCTAAGAGGGTGGTTGTGAAATATGTGAGCTAATACAGGCGAAAGACCCCTTATAAACTCCGAAATGCTTATACAAATTCACTTCTTTTTTACATGCCTCCTCCAGTAAATCTCCCACTCCTTTTTAGTCACATGAACTGTGTTTTTAACCACATGAGATATTTTATTGAATTGTTTATATTTAATATGGACTTCTCATAAGGTTTAATATTTCTAAAATGTGAATCTGGACTGGAAGAGAATCTTGACGTTTAAGAGAGCTCCTTTTTTGACATCCTTGTCAAATACACTTACTTCTTACTATTAGAAGTATAATTGATTCCAAATTCTTGCATATATCTGGAACGTTAACCATTGTCACTCAATTATATAATATTTTATGTAAAAACAACAGTGTTTTCAATATTGGAAAAATAAGCTTGCCATTTTTTCAGGGTTTGGATGTCACGTATTTTAGGATGATCTGATAGGCCCGTTGGCAGTGCACTTTAAGAACCATTTTTGCAAAGAATAAAATTTATTTTGAAACTCAGTATTTCTTTGAGAGTACTGGATATGAAAGCACATGGAGTAGAAACCTACATTAATATCAGACTAAAGAAGAAAAATATAATAATAGAACTTCACGTGTCTCTGAGCAGTGTGTCACGGCTTCTGTGTCTGTAGGTTTAAAAAAATTATCGCTCATGTAGCCAACTGAGATAAGTAAACTCAGTTTACAATCCGTCTGTCTATAGGAAATTTTCATAATTTACAGGTGTTTTGATGTTTTCAATTCACGTATATTTTTTGAGCGCCCATTATGTTTCAGCCACTCTTCTTTACAACACTCCTCTGAGACAGGTAGAAACTATTCTTGACGGATGGAGAAACTGAACTTGAGAGATTAGTTGATCGTTATTACCAGGTTCTACTGTGTTGATTAACTTGAATTGGGGCATATATAAATATATTGGAATTATCATTGTGTTATTCCGAAACTAGGTATAGAAGTTTTAAAATTTTGCACATTTTAATTTTTTTTTTTATTTTTTGCATTCTCAGTGATTGAATGATCGTTTGGTATTATTTTTGCACAGCAGGAGAAATTTAGATCATGATGTAACTTGAGTTTTTTTTTTAACAACAAAACTAAAATATAGTGTCTAATAGTGTTGGCTTAACCATAATCGCTGCCTGCCTTTGGAGTTCTATGAAAATGAAAATGTTCTGATTATAATAGTTTTCTATTAATTTATATTATGTGGGATGCTCAGATTATGAGTGACTTAAATTGAGACTGTAGATGCTCAGAATCAGTACATAGTTCTGCTGAATTAATATTTCTCAGGAGTGAAACAATTTAAAAATTCCACTGTCTTTTAGTAAATGGGTAGACTGATGGATTTCATAATCCAGATTTTTGACACTGTTTTGAGGGTGTTGTAACTAGTTGTAACTAGTAATAACGTTTTCAACTCTGAGGTATTTTAAGCTGAAGGTGTTTCATGGTATTTCTTCTTTGGTCATTTAGTCACTAAAAATATGAGCTATAAATAGAAATGCAGTAACATGTTCATTACATTTTTGTTTAATTCACGTTTGTGATGTATAACTTTACTACAGTTAAAATTTTTTTGTCGTGGTATTTTCTGAGAAAAGGGGCATATCCTTAAATTCCATTATTGTTATTAAAAGATGTCAGTTTTTCTACTCTGGAACAGAATTTTACAGGTGTGACATAGTATTGGCTACTGGCTTAATAATCAGGTTTAAATATAAGTATTAATCAGAGATGAACTATTCCTTGAGTTCACATTTAAACTGTGGCATGTTGAAATAATCTGGGTCTCCATCTGCACATCTGAATTCATTTTGTAAAATATGGCAAACAGCTGCATTTCAATTGAAAGCTAAAACAACTGCAGGACATTAACCCATTGAGAAGATTACAGTAGGTTTTCAGTTCCATGTTAACTGTATTTATTAGAGAAAATTGACTTGAGTGCTTCTGCTTTTAACCGACATTTTTTTTTTAAATGTCCGGGAGATAGGAAATAAAGCATTGGAATGATAGGACTTTGATGTGTAAAGAAGTTAATGTCTAAAGAAGTTAATTATCTAAAACATCAAACAAAATGTGTGCACAGGAAATAATTATTTTAAAGATTCTAATGCACTGTCAGCTCATGATGTCAAGAAAAATGTTATTCACCTGTTTGATTTAAGAAGTAAATAACTTGACTGTGAAAGGATGATCGTGGTTACTAAGATTGGGATCTTTTCACTCTTACCAATACTCTTGATACGAAACATTTGCAGTAGGGGCACAACCTAAGAAAGCTGGGGTTTTAGTATGAATTTACTTTCTGAAATGTCTCTTCTTCAGAGAGTGTTAAAGCAAGGTGACTGGATTTGCAGAATGAAAGGGGTCAATAACTCCAGCAGTGTCTCAGGATAATCCCAAGAATGGCATGCCTTCAAATCTGACATGAGTCAACTTAAATCATAGACGGGTTAATACATAATCTTTGAGTTTAACATCTTCTCCAGGATGTCATATCTCTGTCAGTCTTCTCTTGGGACAAGTGAACCATTTTCTAAGGTCACTGGAAAGCCAAGTTCCTTTTTGAACTTGCTTTCCTGTCTTATTATTCCCCAATCTTGGACTGATGATGCGATTTTTTTTTTTTTAACCTGAGTTCCAAATGGTGTTGCTTCTTTTCCTCTATTATTTGTAGAAAAAAGTACTTATTCCAAAAAAGTCTTTGTGAACAAATAGGACAAATTTACGCTTGAAAAGACCGATGGTCTTTCATAGCACTAGCTTCTTTATGTGTTTTAGAACTTTGGTTTTCAGGTTCAGTTTGAGTGAAACTTTCTTCCTTCCCTTTCTCTGCTCTTGCAGTCTCTGTCTAGTGGTTTTCGCCTGGCTCCTAGGGACCTTAGGTTAGACCAGGGCTTATATTGGCAGAGAGTTGGTCCTGCCACAGAATGATACTGGGACATTCCAGATCTAGCCACCCAGCTATTGTGCTGCTTGTCTTAGGTCTCTGTCCTTTTGCCTTCTCAAAAGCTTCATATGTGGCCCATCTCAGGCAGTGGTTTGTAGTAGTTAATTTTTTCAGCTTTCATTCATGGGACCCAGCCTTTCCATCTCAGCCATCAGTGAATGACCCTGGTTCAAGTTTCCTTTATCAATTTTAAGCCTCCATTGCCCACAGAAGTGGTCAGATTAGAAGATGTATTAAGAAGATAGATTTGATAGCAGTGTGGAGAATGAACTGAGCTGCAAAGAGAGAAGCTATAAATAGAGCTTAACAAGAAAGGGAGGAGGTAAAAACATAAAGTAGAATTTATTTGGCTTCTTATAAATTATAGGGTGCAGGAGAAGGAGTCAAAGATGATGACTGAGATTTTAAGCCAGGCTGACTAGTAGCAGTAGTGATGTCAGTGTGAAAACAGAACTTATTTTATAAGGAAACTTAATTAATATTTGTTGAATTGTATTGAGGTCTTTTAGTGAAAATATTCAAGTTTCTTAAAGTTTGTGATTATGAAATAAGGATAATCTAAATTTGTCACAAAGAAGCTTTTAGCAGATCAAGAAAGGGAAAATTCTTGAGTTCTTTCTGTTTATAATAGTTAACATTGTGTACTGACTGTGTGCTAAGAACTATTCTGAATGCTTTGTTTATGTTAGTTCATTTAATCCTCACAACAGCCCTAAGAGTGTGCGATTATCATTCCTGTTTTACAGATGAGGAAACTGAGGCACAGAGACATTAAGGAACTTGCCCCGAGCCCTAGTAAAGTAGTGGAGCTGGGATTCTAACCTAGGCAGTCTGATTTCTGACTCCTAATTATTTTACTGTACTTAAAGTTCTCAGTACTGCTTTACTTTATTATATATTTTAAATCTGTTAATTCTTCTTTAATCAGCAAAGTATTTTTTAAAGAAAATCACAGTATTGCAAAATTTATATAAGCATGAAATAATAACTAACATTTATTGAGCACTTACTGTGTCCTTGAGGTAAAAGCCTGAGGCTTTTATCTACTTCTATTACCTTAATGTTATTTTCACTAATTCTTGTTTGTGGGACTGCCACATGTAATAAATAAAATGACGTATATTAGGATTAGCATCTAGTTTTCCCATTATGCATCAGCTTAATTTTATTGGGAAAAAAGTCACATTTTATTTTATTTTATTTTTTTAAAAGTCACATTTTAAATTGATGAGTAATTTAACCATAAGATTATAAAATATCACAATGCTTACTTGTGATCTACTGATTGGCTTTATTTGTATTATTTGTATTTTAGGCTATGGCTCAAATGGGAATTAGATTATGTTTTGGTTTCCTAATTTTGTATCTTACAGCTGTGCAACTCTTTCTTTAAATGAAATCTTACTTGGAACCCCAATATATGAAATAGAAAAATCAGAATTCTTGTGTTCTGGGTGGAACTGCTTGGGGGCCACTGGGAGCTCACTGAAATATTGCTGGGGAATCTTTGGGCTCCATGGAGTGGAGTTTGAAAACCACTGAACTGTATTAAAATATTTTAATGAGTATTTTTCTTCCAATACTTATTACAAAATATGTAATGAAAAGTTTATCACCCAAGTGAGTAATTTTTTTACATCATATTTGACTAAGCAGTTTTCTACCTTACTATTTCATTTTAATAAAGAACAAATATGGACAAATCAGATTTACGTAAAACAAATCAGAATTTAAAAAATTTCTATACTTTTTGAAGTAACTTATAATTGCTTCCGTTTTCCATGCATTTACTTATAGCTAAATACATTTTGTAAGCTGAGTTCTCTTTTTTATTTAGATGAATAACACTGCAGCCAGCCCAATGTCTACTGCCACTTCAAGTAGTGGAAGAAGTACAGGGAAGTCTATAAGCTTTGCAGCAGAATTGCAGAGTATGATGTAAGTATGGCTCTGTATCTCAGTTATTACTATTTTAAGTTTATTCATGTTGATAAAAGACAATAGAAATAACGAGATTTATAAAACTTAACTTGGAAATTTGTACTTAAGTACAAATGAAATAGTCTGATAACATTTTAAATAGCTGTATGTGGAAGGGACAAATTGGTTAAAAATGCTACAGTGATACTGTATTCAAAAAGTAAGTATTGGTTCATCTTCATAAAAGAATGAATACTCATGTAGACATTTGTGCTCTGATTATTATCTGCCCAAATCTGTGTTATGGATTGCTTATTGCTATTTTAGTTTTAGATTTAAAAAATTTTGACATTGATTATATTCTTGGATAGTTGGAAATATTTCCACAGAGTTCTCAGTTTTTCTCAAGTGTCAGTCATAATCATTCTGTGAACCTAATTTAGTTTTCAGTTTTGATAATATTTGAAATCACTGTGTTTTAGAACTTGAGAAAAAACTTAGGACATTTAAAAAACACATTTGTTTAGTTTTTGAGAAATTGCATAGTCATTAACATTTCTTTCCTAAAGCTCTTTTCAGCTTGATTTCTGGCTTCTTTCATTGAGTGAGACTGCATATCTTGATTTGATGAGAGGTAGCGTATTTATTAGAAATGTGTGCTGGCGCATATTAGTTTTTCTTTATTATTGGTCCAGGAGACAATTTTCTGCATAAGGGGGACAACACGTTAGAGCTCTTCTTTTCCTATGGATACATTATTCATGACATACCCAGCAATTTTAAAAGAATGTTTCTGTTGAAGATTTAAATGGGTGTATATTGATAGCCTTCATAGTGGATTAACTCCACTTTGTGATGATTATTGTTCAAAGGAAAAATGAGTTTGAGCATATATCTAATGGTTGCTTGGTAAACATACTTTAAACAGCATCAAAAATGTTCAGGTCACAGGTTCTCAAACTTTGGCCTCGGGATCCCTTTATACTCTTAATTATTGAAGACCTTAAACAGGGTTTGTTTATGTGAATTGTTTCTATTCATATTTATTGCTTAGAGTTTAAAACTGAGAAATAAAAATTATTTACCAATTTATTTGAAAAAATAATAAACCTATGATATGTTAAGTGAGATATGCCCTATAAAATAGTTATATTCTAAAACCAAGAATTGGTAACACATTTTGTTAGCTAAGATGAGACTAATAAAATGTGTTAATTTAGGAGTTGTATGAGGTGAGGCTGTCTGTTAAATTATGGAAAATGTTAAGGGTTTATGCTTGTATATACTTTTGTATGTTTAAATTTTTTAGCTATGGTTTAGTAGCTTTATGTTAAACTTTTATGTTGTACTATGTTGATTATTTTTAAAAACACTAGACATGTTTTAGAATGTTTATAGTAAAGTGAGGAAATTAATTTTCCTGTAGAGCCAATTCATTGATCTACTTTGTATTTTTAAAAACTTTTAATTTTGAAAATTTCAAACTCATAAAATTATTGTAATAGTATAATGAACTCCATGCATCCATCATCAGACTAACGCTAATTGTGTTTTGCCAGTCTTCTTTTTTTTTTAAATTAATTAATTTAATTTTATTTTATCTTTGGCTGCATTGGGTCTTCGTTGCTGCTCGCGGGCTTTCTCTAGTTGCGTCGAGCAGGGGCTACTCTTCGTAGCAGTGTGTGGGCTTCTCATTGCGGTGGCTTCTCCTGTTGGGAGCACGGGCTCTAGGTGCACAGGCTTCAGTAGTTGTGGTGAGCGGGCTTCAGTAGTTGTGGCCCACGGGCTCTAGAGCGCAGGCTCAGTAGTTGTCGTGCATGGGCTTAGTTGCTCCACGGCATGTGGGATCTTCCTGGACTAGGGCTCGAACCTGTGTCCCCTGCATTGACTGTGCCACCAGGGAAGCCCCTTGCCAGTCTTCTTTAACCTTTCTCTCTACTCTTCACTTTTTTTTAAATGAAATATTTTAAAGCAAATCCCAGACATCATATTTCAAATTTGGTGTTATTTATTAAAACAATGTATTTATTAGTAGGTAAAAAAACATGCTTTATAGTAGAGGTCAGCAAACTGTGGCCATAGACTGGCTGCTTGTTTCTGAAAATAAGATTTTATTGGACCACAGTCACACTCATTATTTATCTGTTATCTATTGCTGCTTTCATGCTACATGGCAGAGTTGAGTATTTGTGACTGACACCATATGGCCTGTAAAGCTGAAAATATTTACTATATGGCCCTTTACAGAAAGTTTGATGACCCCTGATCTATAGAAACAGCTTTCTGTAAGAAGAAAGCTGGATTTCCTTTTGTCATTTATACTTAGGAGAGGTTCTACTTAGCGCATTGGATAGACTGCAGGCCACTTAAGAAAACAGAAAAAAATAAAATAAAAGCTAAATTCAGCACTTTCTTATGAAATACTTTTGCAGACATCTTCCCAACTAATGTGCTTAAGCTAGATTCAGAATGCAAAAGTTATTGTTGGCCACGGCTTTGGAAGAAATGTACATTTTCCTTCTATTTCAGACCTCATAGAGAGGCCACTCCTAATAGTTATACATTCATCATTTATAGTCTGAAGTTATTTTTTCTTCTTATGAATTGCTTCATAGAACAGGAAAATAGGGCCAAGATTAGGGGAGTCCTTTTTTTATTTACCAATATTTTCTATTGGCATGAGGTTTTCAGGCTTTTGATTATATAAAATTAGAATCAATATGCATTTGATCCTTGCTTATGTGATTTTAAATGAGAAAGTGCAGACTTAAGTCTCTGTGTTAATTTTGTGTTGTAGGAATTTCATTCTGTGGATCTCTACTTTTTTCCCCCTGCATTTTCACAGTTCTTCTAAGCCTGTTTGTGTTGTATATTGCTGTTTTTTAATCCTCTGGCTGCTGTCTTCCCTGCCCATTCACTGCTAATGAGTTGGTTTTTCTTGGCTCCATGCCCTCTAAATAAGTAACAGGATTGTAGTGTCATTTCCAGGGAATGGCTTCACTGAAAGGCATCTAGTTGTCAGGCACAAATGTGATTGTCAGGATCTGCTATTAAATATAGAACTGGCAGCCGGTTTGTTCTCCTATTAGAGCCTTGATGGGACTGACCACATTTTAAGTTCGGGTGAGATATAATACTACGACTGCAGCATTCTCTAGGAAATGCTTCTACAGATTTTAAACTAGCGGATTGGTGGTCAGACAGTTGCTGGTGGGTTGTGGATGACAGCAGCTTTCCCTTACCTAGTGCATGTAACTGAGCACGTTTGCTATATGCTCCTTATCACAGCTCTTAGAATAACATGTGCTGGAAGGGTCCAGAGGCTTCTCATTTTTAAGTTATTGAACTCAAGTAGCCTGTAAATTAGAAAGTGAAATCTTTTCAATCTACATTGTAGGTATTTTTGACAGACTTCTTAAGAATTTAAATTAATTTAAACTCACTTGAAGGAATCTTCATTGGACTTTCTTTTCCTTATTTTACTCATTTATAAATTTCTTTGCCTTGTTATATTGTACTTTTGCAGGTTTATAGGCCTGGTGATAATGTCAGGTTTCACTGCTTGGTAGCATTTAGTAATTCTCATGTGACCAAATTTAAAAAAAAAAAAAGGATTTTGTTTGTATGCTACTTACATTTTATAAGAATACTTCCAAATGAAAATTTCATCCTTATTTAAAATCCACAGATTGAAAAGAAAATTTCTAAATCAGAGTTTATTATAAACAATAAAATTCACTCTCTTAGTTGTACTATTCTGTAAGTTTTGCATTTTTTTTTTAAAAAATCAACATTATTAAGCCCTTATATAGGAGGACCTAAATGCCTTCAAGATAGTCTAGCAGTAGAGAAGGGTTGTGGAGAATAAAAATTGTCAGGTAATAGGATGTGAAAAAATCCATGGTAATACAAAGGAGGGAGTGGTGAACTTCTGAGTGTAAGCTTCCTAACTTTAGGTCTGTACTTTTGACTGCTTCCTGAACGTCCATTAAGTATTCTGTTAGCACCTCAAACTTAGTATATCCAAAACTGAGCTAATAATTTTCTCAGTAAGATTCGCGTCTCTTGGGAATTTTTGAGATAAATAGCAACAACCATTTATTCATTGCTACACTAGAGTAGGTCATAGTTGTATATGTGAAATGGTATCATTTGGCTGTTATTTAACATGATGAAGTTATGTGCTGTGAAAGAATGTATTCCCAGTTCTATCCTTACCTTAATCTGACTTTAAAGGGACCTAATATATAAATGAATCAATTAGTAATAGATGTTTATTAAACTGCCACAGGGTTCCTTCAAACATTGAGTTTCCCTGGTGCATTTAAGGTTTTCAGGAAACTGGAGGAAAGAAATTCTTAATGGTAAAAAGTGCTAACATTAATATATTATAGTTTCGGAGATGTTTTAATAATGCCAGTGATAATAGCGAATGCTCTTATGTGTACCAGGCATTCTCCTGAGTACTTCCACATACCATTTCATTTACTCCTCCCACAACCCTATGAGGATACTGTTAGTCCCTTTTATAGATGGGGAAACTGAGACCCAGAGGTTCCTAACACCAAAAATTGCCATTACAGCAAGTGGTAAAACCTTGATTTGAACCAGGAAGCCTAACTCCGGAGTCCATGCTCTTGACAAATTACGCTAAACTACATTTCAACCAATAAAACTTATTTTGATTTATAAAATTTAGTATACAAATGAACTTTTACCAACTTATGTATGACTAGTGTGGTGTAATGAGGTGATAATGGGAAAGATGAATAATTGTTCAGTTAATTACTGTTATTTGTGATGAGGTCTAATTTTTACAATAAATATTGGATTAAGTTGCTGTTTTCATATTATCATAGCATTTATTTCAATTTCCTATTCCTAACCACCAAATCTTTTTAAGCAAGGCCATATCGGTAACCAAGAGAAAGTATAATTTTTCATAGAAATTGAATACTAATATACTCCTTATTGGATGCTTATATTTGTGATGGTTCATAATTTTGGATATAAACATGGCCATATTGTTGAATATTTAAATGTCTATCCTACTTTTATATTTTGTCACTATTAAATAATAATTTATCTTAATTCCTGACATTTAAATTCATTAAAATATGTGGATAAACTTATCCTTGTACTTTTTGTGAACTGTATCTATTTGGAATGTTTTAAGATATGCACTGGTTTATAAGTATAATAATAATGAAGATTTCCAAATTATAAAATTGGTCACAGTCTTTCCTGAAAGTGAGAAAGTGTGCAAAAGTTAATTGGGAACATAAAAGCACTGTGTAACTGAAGATTGTTTATACTTTTTTTCCTTTCAGAAATGAAACAAGGTAATGTTTAAGTTGCTAGATCCAACTGAATTAAGTGCTTGCATTGAAAGAATGTATCATTTTATAAATGTGACAAAATACAATTTGAATTTATATTAAATATCTCTATCTATTGTTTCATGAACAGAAAATACCTAGGCCTTTTATTTTAGGATACATAATCACAAGACGGAAGAACATTTTGTTCAGTCTTAGAAATGAATTCTTGAAATTCAGGGAGAGTCATTTTAATAATTTTGTGTTGAAAATCCTTAGTTATGTGGGGAAAAATAGGTAAAAATTCATGGATTTGTCATTCTAAAATTCTGGTATTGTATAAATGCAAGTTATTACACTGGTCAATGGGAATATCTGTTCTGAACTAGTTTGATGGCAGAACCAGGACCTAACTGATATGTGGTTATTCATTGACTTCACTTATCTTTGGTGTTAATATTCATACATTCTTCTGTGTTCCTGAGTGCTTCCCTAGACCCTGCTGAGGGTGTTATGTAGCATATGGTTTTTGTGTAGTATTAACTTTCTTTTTTTTTTTTTTTTTATAAATTTATTTATTTATTTATGGCTGCGTTGGGTCTTCGTTGCTGTGCACAGACTTTCTCTAGTTGTGGTGAATGGGGGCTACTCTTTGCTGCAGTGCGTGGGCTTCTCATTGGGTGGCTTCTCTTGCTGTGGAGCACAGGCTCTAGGCACATGGGCTACAGTAGTTGTGGCACACAGGCTCGGTAGTTGTGGCACACGGGCTTAGTTGCTCCGCGGCATGTGGGATCTTCCCGGACCACGGCTCGAACCCATGTCCCCAGCATTGGCAGGCGGATTCTTAACCACTGCGCCACCAGGGAAGTTCCTAGTATTAACTTTCTAAATCTGAAAACTTCCGAATTGTGAAATACATGTTTCAGATAAGGCATTGTGGACTTGTATCTACCTCATAGGGTTTATATGAAGATTAAGTGAGGTATTGAGTCAAAGCACATAGTATTGTTTCTGGCACATAGTAAACACTGTCCTGTTAGCATTTATCATTGTATTTAAAAGAATAATTATGATCATCAACATACTGATTTAGGAAGTTATAAAAATATTTCAGGTGCAGGGGGAAATGTTTGCAGTTTTATGGGAAGAAGTTTTATAATTATAGAGAAAAAATTGATTTGTCTATTACAGCATGCTGCCCAGTAGAACTTTCTATAGTGATGGAAATTTCTATTTCTGTGCTCTCCAGTGTGATAGCCACGAACCACATGTACCTTTTGAGTACATTAAGTGAGCTCGGTAACTGAGCAACTGAATTTTGCATTTTATTTTAATCAATTTAAATAGCTACATGTAGCAAATGGCTACCATATTGGACAGCACAGAAGAAATATGGAAAGTACACAGAATACTTCTTTTCTGGTACGCTTATATTTTTATTGAAATTGGGAAAATACATTTTACATGTTACATGATTTTATTTTGTATTTACTCTTTTTTTTAAAATAAATTTATTTATTTATTTATTTATTTTTGAGTGTGTTGGGTCTTCGTTTCTGTGCGAGGGCTTTCTCTAGTTGTGGCAAGCGGGGACCACTCTTCATTGCGGTGCGCGGGCCTCTCACTGTCGCGGCCTCTCTTGTTGCGGAGCACAGGCTCCAGACGCTCAGGCTCAGTAGTTGTGGCTCACGGGCCTAGTTGCTCCACGGCATGTGGGATCTTCCCAGACCAGGGCTCGAACCCGTGTCCCCTGCATTGGCAGGCAGATTCTCAACCACTGTGCCACCAGGGAAGCCCCCTGTATTTACTCTTAACACTGTCATCCATTTACTTTTTACTTCTTCCTCTTATTTTGGATTGTCATTGCCTCGCAGTTCTTTAGTGATTGGGGCTGTTAATTTTTGGTTACTTTGGCAGGTCAGATTTGATTGGTAGGTTTAATATTACATTCGTGTTCCATTTTGTAGGCAGTCTGGATAATATTGAAGTGTGTTTCTTAAAAATGTTCTTTTGTGAATTTACTTAATATATTTATACTTAGTCCTTCTGAAAATCCTGTGACTATAGCTCTGGGTATATTGTATTGCACTTGATTATCATGCCAGTTGTGTAACTGAATATGTAACAGCGTTGTAAGTTTTGGGCACTCGTTTTCATGTAGCTAGATTTGCAAAATTTACTGGTAGCTATAAGTTAGCAGTATGTTACATAGCATTTTGTCAATTCATTGTTTTTATTTTTATTTTTAATATGCTGAGATTTTGAAAACTTATTTTTAAATGTATATAGGTCAGAATTAATCTTTGAAAAAGTTACTCGATAAAAATGGATTCTTCAGTACTGAAAATATATCAGAAAGTGGTTAGTAATTTTGGGTAGGAAATTAAAATTCGTTATCTGTGATTATGTGCTTTCCTCCTTACAATAAATTCTGTTGATACAGAATGTAAACTCTTAAAATTAAAAAGGTGTGATTTTATAAAAGAATAATAGATTCTTAATATAGAGTAATGGATCTTTTTGATCTTGACTCTGTCGAGTCAGAGGATCCATGGCTGTTTTTAAGTTTACAGAGGCACAGTTCTGATTCTCTCTAGATGTGAGACGTGCAGTTTTATATTATCTCCAAAGAAATGGGAATTGACTTATTCTGTGGTGTGTTTTAATATGTCAACATACCTATGAATATGTGTGTGCATATTTTTAGCATATTTAAAATACATCACAAAAGTATATATTGGTATATATATTCGTATGAGTATGTCACCTTTTGCAAATTTTTCTTTTTTTTGTTTGACATCTCTGCATAGACATTTAAACAATCTCAAGTAAAACACCATACGCCTTTTTAAAAATACTGTAGTAATTAGGTTTTCTAACTGGCATAACATTTTTTCCCAGGACAGATTAAATAGAGTTTACAAACCCCGGTTCTGGGGAAGAGTAGTGAGAACTAATCCTTAACCTGTTATCTTTGAATAACTGCTTTCTTCCTGTTTCTCTGTCTTGAAAGAACCAGGTTATGACCAGTTTTTGAGTGTTAGTAACCTTTTGTGGCTGTCTACCTATTCCTAGATTACGTGGGTTGGTAATGTGTGTTTAATAGGGATAACAATATACTAGTAATATGTTTCTGCCAATTGCGGGTTAAACTTTTTGGGCTGGCCTGGCAGTCAATTAATACTTATTTCTACAACAAAAATAACATTCTTTTTTGTGTGGAATTACTTCCAAACAGTTGAACTTGGAGTACAACCCATTTCTAAGTCAAATACTGTTTGTATTTTAAAATTTTGCCTCTTCCAACCTAGAATTTGGGATTATCAGCATCCTTTATGTCTCTAATCCTTTAGAAGGATGTGAGCAGAGATAACATTTGTTTTAAATATACAATAAAACTTCACTTATCTGGAATTTGTAATAAAATATAAATGTTTTAAAGGGTAAATTAACATTAAGGACAGTAATACCACATATAAGTGAGTGATTAAGGTAACATGGTACAATTGAAAGGATTGTAGATTTGGAGCCAGAAGATTTGGTTCACTTTTGTATTGGTGGATTTCATAATGTTAAGAACAAAATATCAGGCTTCCCTGGTGGCACAGTGGTTAAGAATCCACCTGCCAATGCAGGGGACCTGGGTTCAAGCCCTGGTCTGGGAAGATCCCACATGCCACAGAGCAACTAAGCACATACGCCACAACTACTGAGCCCACGTGTCACAACTACTGAAGCCCGCACCTAGAGCCCGTGCTCCGCAACAAGAGAAGCCACCACAGTGAGAAGCCTGCGCACTGCAACGAAGAGTAGCCCCCGCTCGCCGCAACTAGAGAAAGCCCGTGTGCAGCAACAAAGGCCCAATGCAGCCAAAAAAAAAACCACACAAACCATGCAAATGTTATGGGTAGGGGAATTATTATATAAATATTTTTTTCAAAATGAAGTATTTTTTTATATTTTAGAAGCAGTTCATGTTATTTTCTGAAAAGAAATTACAGAAAGATAATAAAGAACACTTAAAACTCACTGAATTAAAGCACTGTTAATGCTTTGCTATTGATCTTTCCACTTCCTTTCTAATGCACATAAAAAATAAATGCCAAAATCCCATATTATAGCTGCTGTTGTGTAACTTGGGTTTTTACTTATTATATAATATCATAGGCCCTTTCCATGTTGATAAATATATGGCATTATCTTCGTAGCTGCAGTAGTTTGTATTCCATTATGATGTCTTTAAACAGTCTTGTTAAGTATTGATACATTAGGTTATTTCTAATTTTTCAGTTTTATAGATAGGATTGTAATGAACTTCCTTTACTTCACAGGTATAGATCTCTCTCCTCCCTTCCTTCCCCTTCTCTTTCCTTCCTGCCCTCCTCCCCGCCCCCCCTTTCTCTTCCTCTGTATCTATATCTTTGAGCATGTGACTGGATATTTCATTAGGAATAATTCCTTTAAATTTCTTTTTTTAAAAAAATATTTATTTATTTATTTTATTTTTGGCTGCGTTGGGTCTTAGTCCCGGCACGTGGGATCTTTGTTGCGGCACATGGGATCCTCCGCAGCTGCTCGCGGGCTTAGTTGCCCCTCTGCATGTGGGATCTTAGTTCCCCGACCAGGGATCGAACCCAAGTCCCCTGCATGGGAAGGCGGATTTTTAACCACTGGACCACCAGGGAAGTCCCTCCTTTAAGGTTTTTGGTGACCTTCCATAAAGGCTTTAATGAATTATAATCCCACCAATAGTGTATGTATGCCTTGCCAATATTGAGTAATGTGACATGTATATGATATGTATTATTTATATATAAATAAATTTATATTTATATATAATCTTTTAATTTATACATATTTAAAATATATATTATCATGAAAGAATTGTTTTAGTTTAGTTTTTAATTGGTAGTAATTTAAGAATAGTTATACAGTAAAAAGTTTTCCTATTCCTGTTGCCTGATTTCTTCCCTTTAAGTAACAACTTTTATTCTTTCTTGGGTATTCTTTCTGACTTTCTTTATCCACATTATAAGCATATAATGAATATACGCTTATTTTTTCCTTTTTACACATGGAGTACCATTCTGTAGACATTCTTTTATGTTTGGTGTAAAAAAAAAAATGCACCAGGAGATCTCTGCATAGCAACATGTCGGTGGGGGAGGGAAGGAGGAAGGGAGGGAGGATGTATTTAATTTAAAGTTTTTCTAGCATTTTTTTTTTGGGGGGGGGTTCACTTTTTTTTTAATTTTTTTTTTTATTTTGGTAAAAGTCACATAATATAAAACATACTATTTTAAGCATATTTAACTGTATAGTTTGGTGGCACTAAGTACATTCGCATTGTTGTGCAACACTCACCATCATCCATCTCCCTAATTTTTCACCTTCCTAAACTGAAACTCTGTCCCCTTTAAACACTAACTCCACATTCCCCCCACTCCCCCGACCCCCGGCCCCTGGCATCTACCAGTGTACTTTCTGACTATGAATTTGACTATTCTAGGTACCTCGTACAAGTGGAATCAAACCGTATTTCTCTATACCCAAGAATATGAATGACTAGTTTTTTAAAGCCTTTATCAGGAATAGATATTTTATCAACTGCCATTTTAGCATCAACTTTTTCTAGCATTTTGTAGATGAGTTACTGTTTGATGAACTCTGGAGCCTAAATAAAGAAGGGAGACCTTTATTTTTCAAGGAAACTGAGGCAACTTCTAAATGAGTTACTTAAGTCAGAAGAGGTAATGAGGTCCTCACACAGATAAGCAAAAAGAAGAAAATAAAAGTTATCTGTAATCTTTTACCAAGAGATGCTTATATTTTGGGTGTGTGTGTATGTGACTTACTGAAGTCTAAAAGTCTAAAAGCTTTTTTGATAGTAACTTCCTAATTTTTCCTCCAAGAAACTTGGATTTTTTACATTTCTATCAATAGTTATGAGAGTACCTCCCTCCATCTCTCTCTGACATTTTAACAGTAGAAACATTCTGCTTTTCTCTTAACTATTTTACATTACAGCTTTCCTTTGACTAATGAGTTTGAAAATACTTTGGCCATTTATATTTCTTCATATGTGAGTGTATGTTCATATTCTTAGCACAATTTTACTGAGTTCTTGTTTTTTCCCATTGTTTATTAAGGGCTTTTAATATATTAAAGACACTGAGCCTTTATTGATCATATATGGCAGTCTCCCCACAATCCCCCATACCCTTCATCATTTGGTTTCCTTAAGGTTGATTTCTTTTTAATATGTTTGTTTTCATTTTTAATGTAGTTAAATCAGCCTTGTACTTTATTACTTCCACTTTGACAAAGTCCTACCCTCAACTTTTGTACAAATTATCATGTACTTCTTATATTTCAGGCTTTTAGGCTTTTCAGGCTTCTTATATTTCTGGCACAGGGAGGGTTCTAAGTTAAAACAGTTTTACTTTAAGTTGGTTTGCCAGTGGTCTCACCACCACAAATTATATAAACCTCCCTTTTCTCTCAGAATTGAAATGCTACCTTTATCAGACAATAAATTATTATTTTTGAGTTTTCTGCTTTGTCCACTGAATTGTCTATTCCTTTGCCAGTACTACATTACTTTAGTTATTATAGCTTCTTAATATGTTTTAATATTTGGTATTACAGTTCAGGGTCACCTGCATAACTTTTCTTTTTAAAATATTTCTTGTCTCTTTTACTGTTTTTATTCTTCCAGATGAATTTTAAGGAATCATTTTATCAAGTTCCAAAGCAAATTCTAAGTGCAAATTTTAAGCAGTTTCATTTTTCTTTTCTTTTTATGCTTTTTGCTGTATACTCAAATTTCAGACATTGGTCTATGTGATTCATTTTACTTTTAAAGTTGATTAATGAAATAATTTTACTTTTAGAAAGTTTATTTGAAACAACACTGGATAGAAACTGACTAATGAGTGACTTGGTTAACTAGTATGTGATTAGAGATGCTGAAGAACTTCTCAGTTTTCTTTAGTATTTGTTTTTCTTGCTTGAATGTAGAATTGTGCTGTGCCTGCAGTATGTAAAAATCAGCCAAACTATCTCCTCAGTTTTTAAATCGTGCAGTTATTGTCTTACTTTTGAATGGAGAGCATGACTAGAAACAAAAGACCAGCTTAATTTTTTCATAGGGATATAAATCTGTATTCTGACTAATAGAATTAAATACAGGGGCATCCATGCCATATGTATCATAGAGAATAAACATTTAATATATTTATTTTATAAATACATGAGTTAATCTAAGTGATGAAATGGATCTTATTTTGACCATTTTAATGAAAATATTTCTATAGTAAGTTTATTATAGCACATTTATGACTATGTATAAATGGAATACCAGGTACAGTTTAATTTTTTTTTAACTGAAATTTCATTGTAAATATCAGGTGTTGCAATCTACTTGTACTATAGTGACGCCCTAGGGTACCATAGAGGCATAAAGTGTAGTTTGCTCCTATGATAAATAGTCCTACTTTGCTATGCTCTTTGAATTTATAATTTTTTGGGGTAGAGTTTTATGTTTTCTCTCGTTTGCATCTGCTAATTTTGTTGCTGTTCTTGTGCCATACTCTGGCAGTGTTTCACCTCCCCCACCTTTTGCATGCTGCTTCCAGCCTACTATAGACTAGAAATTAAATTTATTAGATTTGTATCTAAAATAAGAAGTCATACTCTAGGAAAGCCTGATACACTTTCTCTTCTGAGAAAAGTTACTTGATCTTTGGTGCATAAACTTAATATCAATTTTGAGAGTTGAGTTTACTTACTACTTTTGGTTTTTGGCTGTATTTTTAGTAGCTGAATTGTCAGGTAGCAGGTCAGAGTTTATTTTTAAGTCCTTTGTTTGGGACTGAATCTGTTTTCACAGTGAAACCATCTTAAGCATGTTAGGTTTCTGGGTTAGTTCAGTACACACAAATTTTTTTTTTTACCCATAAAAAATAGTCTGAAGTAATATTTTCAGCTATGCGTAATTATCATTCATACCATTTTGAAGAAGCAGGCAAGGCCACTGGCTGGGGTTGGCAAGGATGGGAGGGAGGGAAGCTTGAGAGTGGTGAAGGTTTGTAATGGCAACAGTGGAGTTAGAGAGAGAAGGCTAATTAGGAATGTGCTTAGTGTTACCTAATTTGTCAAGGGCTCTGCAGAGCTTATAAAAGGGCTCTAATAGCAAGGTTGTATAATTTTCTATAGCAGTGCTCAACGGCTGGGCATAGGACTGGAAAAGAAAGATGATTGGATTGATTTAGGGATTTGAAGGGCAGATGTAACAGAAGAATGTTGAAATTCGAGGTGTTTGAGTCTCTGATCACTGAGCCTAGGCTGGTGGGGAGGGATGGAATAGAAAGGTATGAAGGAGTTGATCAATTTGTAGAAAAATGGGAGAAGGAGAAGGGTTTGGAGAGTTCAGTGAAATATGACATTAAGTAAAATAGAAGATTAATTAAGAGAACCGCAGGTATAGAAAATACAACAAAATGGAAAACATCAGCTTGGATGTTTCATCTTCCAAGAAGACGTCCTTGGCCTGTCCAGTCTTGTTAATTCCTTTCTGTGTGCCGTGGCACCTTGTAGTATACTCTTATAGAAGTCCTTATTTTACTGTATTCCAGGGATCTATTTACTTGTCTATTTCTATTCCCCACTGTAAGCTTCATGAGTATAGAGCTTGTTTTAATTTTCCTGTTTTACAGTACATGGTACCTGTTAGGTACCTAGTAGGTGTTGAATTTAATAGAATGAATAGGAAGTTGTGTTCAGAGTGGGATAGTATAATTTAGGAGGATAATCTCCATGGGAGTTGCTAAAGCTGAAAAGAGGTTAGAACATTTTTATGTCACTCATCACCTATCTATTTTGCTTTCTTTCTTTTTTAAAATTTATTTATTTATTTATTTATGGCTGCGTTGGGTCTTTGTTGCTGCGCGTGGGCTTTCTCTAGTTGCGGCGAGTGAGGGCTATTCTTTCGTTGTGGTGCACAGGCTTCTCATTGCAGTGGCTTCTCTTGTTGTGGAGCACGGGCTCTAGGATCGTGGGCTGCAGTAGTTGTGGCATACGGGCTCAGTAGTTGTGGCACACGGGCTTAGTTGCTCCGTGGCATGTGGGATCTTCCTGGACCAGGGCTCGAACCCGTGTCCCCTGCATTGGCAGGCGGATTCCTAACCCCTGCGCTACCAGGGAAGTCCCTAACATTCTATATTTTGAGTGTCTTTGATTTACTTGAAACCTCTACTGCTTCCTTAGAAAATTGTAGCTATATGTCATGTCTGGTTTGTAGAAAGAAGGATGGTCTTGTGGAGTCATACAAATCTGAGTGAGTGCCATTAGTTCTCTTTTTTATATTGCTGGGGATTCTATTTGTAAAATTCAGATAAACATATACATCTCTCAGATTTCTTATGTGTATTGAATCAGATTGTGTAAATCATTTATATAGAAAATAGAAAGGTGTTCATTGTACATCTCTATATAAATGTCTATACCTTTTAATTAGTTGGACTTTACAGGGTTATAGATAGAATTGAACCTCAGCATATTTTTGTAGGACCACCTATCTGCCTTTATTCAGAAACAAAGGAATCTGGGTAGTATCAATTACTTTGACTGAATAGAAAATCTGAGAGTCTTTTTATTAACTCCTGAGGAAACTGAAGAACAGTGAGATGAGGTGATTTGCCCTAGAATGTTAGTTTTGGGTTAGTTTTGGGTTCAGGGCTGTATACCTGGTCTTCTGAATATCAGCCCAGTTTACTTTCACAGAGCCTGTCTGCTATAAATTAGTGTTAATTTGACTATTCCTCACTTGTTCCTCATTTTTTAAACCGCCAGCACTGGCTCAGTTCTTTGTTTTACTTTTATATTTGAGATGACACTACGGTATTGGACTCACTTAAAAGTAAAGAATGAAGTATATACTTGAAGTGTTTATGTTAATTTAGAGCATAACTTCTTTACGTGCCTTAATTCCTGTGATCATCTATTATAAACTGCTTTGAAAGTATAAAGACTTCATTCATTTAGACACTACTGGGATGTCTGAATTTCCTGATTAGAACCTGCCATTCGGTTGACAAAAAGAATTTATCCTTAAATTTTTTGTTGCTTTCATGTTTCATAAGCTTCCTTTAAAAGACACAGTGACCTAATTATGACCACATTTCAGCAGCCAGACATTATTTTTACAAATTATTCCTTGTTTTGAAGTTAGTTTTTTTTGTTTTTTGTTTTTTTTTTCCTCTCATTTCAGCTCCCAACATTTAGTCTAAGGAGGTGCCACCCAGTGTAGCCAGTATGTGAACTGTTTCTCATTGTCTTTTGTGAGATAAGTAGCTTGAGCCGGCTTGTAAACGTCCTCTGCTTCCTTCGTTGAGATAGTTTTCCTGTGTTACAAGAGGAATTAAATGATGTGCACAATGATGCACATTCTGGTGCAAACTCTTTAACTCATTGTGGACTTGTAATAGACAGTCCGAGACTGTCACTTGTAAGCAGACCACATTTGATATAAAGGATTATTAAATGCTAGTGCTTTTCATTTATTCATTCAACAAATGCCTGTTGAGTGCCTACTGTTTGCTAGGCGATATAGCAGTGAATAAAACAACAAAACTCCCCCAGATCTCATGAAGTTTACATTCCAGTTCTGTTAGAAATGCCATTATTATTTCTCTTTTCTCAGAAGTTCTGTTGTTTTTGTATTAAAACTGTATTTTTGCAGTTTACAGTCTTATGCATTTGAAGCTGTGACTTAATTCTGTATATGTTTACATATAGTGGTAACACTACTATAAAAAATTAAATTTTAAAAATTTAATCAGCTTAATTTTTTAGTGGATTCTCCTGAGCTTTCTAGGTAGAGAATTGTATTATCCACAAATAATGCTTCTCTTTTAAGTCAGAACTTCCAGAACATTAATAACTACGAGTGAGGATAATGGATCTTTCTATTCCTGATTTTAATGGAAATGTTTTTCGTATTCACTGGTAAGCATGGTGGTGACTTTTGGTTTAAAATGGTTTAAATCACTTTGAGGAAGTAGTTTTATATTTCTGGATTTAAAAAAGAAAATGAAGGGGAGTTGAGTTTTATCAAATGCCAAAAAGGGTATCTTTGAGACGATTGCTTTTTTCACACTTGACCTACTGATGTGTTATATTATGTTAATAAGTTTCCTATCATTAAACCACATTTGCAATCTTGTTGTGAAAGTTTACTATCATTTATTAATGAACTATATCTCTGAAATAGAGATTAACCTAGAACCCTTTTATGTCTCTAAATATTAATCTGGAACCCACTTGAATCTTTGACTTAATTGTGTATATCTTTACATGTAGTGGTAATACTTTTAATTACATTTTTGGCTTAGATCATTTTCTCTTTCCTGTGACTTATAAAACCTTTGAAAACAGTATTTGTATTTTTGTCACCTTCTAGCTTTACTCGAAGTTAGTGGTTCTGAAGCAAGGACCTTTTTAGGAGGAGATGTAGAGGGAGTTAATTTATAATAAAAGGAAACAGTGACATTATGAATTGACTACACAGCATATCTGGATAGAGCAGTGTATTAAACAGTCATTCTTTGGTTGTCTGTCTTATGTTTCTGACACATGTCCTGTTTCTGATTTTAGAGTATTTTAGAGATTATACTCCAATATTAGAAGTTTAATGATGAACTATAAAGCCTGGCAAATTGATGAAAACCGATGAAACAGCCTATTGCTTATAAAGACTAAATCCGCTAATGTGATGGTTCTCAAACTTCAATGTGCATTAGAATCACCCCAGAGCCTTGCTAAACCCTAAGACTGCTGGACTTCACCTCCAGGCTTTTGATTCAGTAAATCTAGGGTGAGCCCAATAATTTGCATTTCTAGTAAATTCTCAGATGATTCTGGTATTGATGGTCCAGGGACCACACTTTGAGAGCCAGCACACTAATGTTATCTAGCAGCGCTCCCTGACTTATCAGTAAATAGCTGATTTAATCACAGTTCTAGCAGGTGGTGATTAAAAGAAAACTCACTGGGTAAACTAAAAGCCAACAAAGAAACTTGAAATTTTTTTTAACCTTTATTTTTAGTAGACTCATTAATGGAAGATCAAAGGACAAAATGTAGTTACTGTGATTCTGTCATTGTGACTAAGTATGTAGAGGTAGACTGAAGTACCAGTGATGGGATGTTCTTTTCTTTCCCTCATGCAGTTGCCCCCAGAAGTACTAAACTCAAATTTAGATAGCCCATTCATATCACAGTCAATAACATTAATAATCAAGATCCCACAGATTATATAGAGACAAAATTTTAATGATATCAGTGGGAAGATTACAAATTTAAACATCTTTATTCATAAATTAATTAATTTATAATTTACTAAGCATATATGGTATGCTATGCACTGTGGATGCATTGGTATAAATAAATAATTATAAATTGTGATGATTATTAAAGGAAATGTACAGGCCACTCTGAAATAGTGGAATATGGGAACTTAATTTAGGGAAAGCCTCTCTAAGGATGTTCATTTAAGCTGCAGCCTGAAGGATAGGTAGGAATTTTGGCTCCACAGAGAGTTACAGGAAGAGGAAATACTACTACCATCACTAAATAGGCATTATGCACTAACATCTTTGCATGATTTCATTTGCTAGCCCTGTTAGTTGGATAATATTATTCCCAAATTTTAGATGACGAAACTGAAGATTAAAGAAGTTAAATAACTTTTCCAAAGCTACCCAGCTATTAAGTGGTGGAGCTGGGATTTCATTAGGTCTTCCTGACTCTACAGCCAAACTTTTAACTGCTATGTTACATTAGGGAGATTTGAGAATATTTTCTAAATTATCAAATTATATGAGCTAACTTTATATTTTACTTTTTCTCATTTTTACACCAGGGCCCTGCTGTTTCTATAAATTAGACTAGAGTAGGCCATTTACAAACATACATATTCAGATATACACATCTATACATACATACGTATTTATATTTCTGTAACGTTAACTTTTTCTCATTGTAAAGGTAACACTTTTGAGAGATTTTGAAATCTCTAGAAGAAAAAAGAAGGAAATAATTTCATCATTCAGAGATAATCATTTTGACATTTTGTTATGTTTGATTATTTCAGTATTTAGGCATTCATTATTTAAAAAAATTGTAATCATACCTTGTATACAAAATTATTTACTGATAAATAGACCTACAATATTCACATGAGATATACATCTGGTTTTGGAATGCTAGTAATTTTGTAATAGTTTCATTTCATAATGTATTGACTTTAGCCTTCATGTAGTTAGTGAGAAGGGGAAGGGGTTTCACATATTTCATGAAGTCAGATTAAAAGCATTCTGTTATAGTCATCTTTAGGAGTCAAATTTGGTAAATCATTCTTTAACCTTGTTGCTCTGATGGAGTGAAGTTTTTAAAAGAGATATTTGTAATCTAGTTTCTGGGCTGTTTTTCTCATTTTTAAAGGAGTATAAATAACTTTAAGAATAAGATATAATCTTGACTTGTAGTTTACCGTTCAAGAGTATTGTGCTAATAGTGTCACTAATTTTTTTATGCTGTTACTTTTCTTTTATTGATTTTTATCCGTTGCATGAAGTTTTGTGTGTTTGTTTTGTGAGTACAGAAAAATCATTTAGATTTCAGCCTTCTATTTAAACCACAATCCAATGGGATTATGTTTATTTGACTTTTTTTTTTTTTGTCTCTAGCATGTATATACTCCTTTGCTTTTGTAGACAGACCCCCAAGGATGCCAGAAGAGTTTAAAAATCTGTGGACTGTAAGCCTTGCCACATTTTATGTTTATTAACCAATTTTCAAAAATATTAAAGGTCAGATTTTGTTTTATCAAACTTAACATCTTGCCTTTAGTGATATATGCCTATTCCTTTTGGGTTCATTATATGTCATAGTGATTTGTGTTGAGGTATTTCTTTTGTGTACATCTACCTCCAAAAGAGTTTAAATACAGTTGCAGAACTTTACATTTGTCACTTGAGAAACAAGGAAACACATTTTAAAAAGAAAATCAGAACACCATTCCATAACAGTCATACATAAATCAGTGAAATAAAATTCATTTAAAAAAGCATGCTGATCGTTCACTATAGTTTAATTTAGTATAACTCTTATTTTTAAGCTGTTGGATGTAAATTGAGTTTAGATATTAGCCAGATAATCATATTATTTACACATAAGCCTTAAAATGATGTGTGTAAATAATTCTTTCATGTTAGCTTCTTTCTTTTGTAGTAAATTTTTACTGAAAAGTCTCCAGTTTTTAAATATATAAAGTACCACTTTTTTTCTTTTCTAACCATAAAAGTTATGTGTAAGGTATTTTCCTTTTTTCTAATATAGTATTTCTCTAGCATGTCTTTTTTCTGTACTTGTTATCAAATCCCTTTTCTAAGTCTTTTTATGTTTTGTTTAGACAACTGTTCATTCAGCTGTTCATCCACTTATTAATTCATTCGAGAAATGATTATTTAATTCCTATTATATGCTAGGCATTTGACTACATGATGTGGAAAGAAAGTACGGGGAGGAAAAAGGGAATGGGAATTCTTTTGTACTGATGCATGTCTTAGGTATGAAGTATGACTTTTATGTGTCTTATCTCATGTGGTCATCACATGAGATAGATTTAACATTTCCATTTTACAGATGAGGATTTAGGTTCAGAGAGATTAAGGGTTTGCATAGAGAACATAGTTTATAAACAGCAGAGCTATGGTTTGACCCCAGGACTATCTGATTTTACACAGTGTTGCCTTCCTACATGGGAGATAGGTGAATAAAGTGAGTATACTGCTTGTCTTCACAGAGGGTGTGGTTTGGTGTGCTGTATCTCTGTGCTTTGTGAAGATGTCTGCAGAGAGCATGAAGTTATAGCTATCTTCTCAGCCCTTCTCCCTTGCAACCAGAAAAGCTCCTTTAAAAGTCCATTTTCCTTATTGGGCTTTCTCATAGCATCTTATGTGAAAAATGGATTTTACAACTAAAAAAAAAAAGGGCTTCAGAGTCACTGGTCTAGGAGAATTGTATATGTTTACACATATGTATAAGTAGAGAGATAAATAGTCTTATACACAGATAGAAACAGAAAGAGAATGATAGGAGATGAATATGTGAAAAATTAGATATACTGGTTTTGGAATACAGAGGTAGGTTAATGGGATTTTCAATTTGGCATTTGGCATTGTAGAAATCTGGAGGTAGTGTGGCAGTGAGGATAGGTAGGGGACACTGCAAGTAAGGGAAACGGCATGATCCAAGACCCAGAGGTAGAGATGAGGCATATGCGACAGAAAGTTTAATGTGTCCAGAGAGAAACTTGATTGTAGGAAAAAACAGACAAAACTGTTGATTGGTATCAGAATGTGGCAAGCTTTGAATGCCAGACTAAGGAGTGTAGTCTTTTCTGTAGGTAGTGGGAAACCTTTAATAGGTGTTTGAAAAGATAAAGGTGTGATATGTGGTGATACTGATAAAGAAAGATTGATTGTAAGCAGCATGTAAAATGGATTGGCTGTGGGAAGACCTGTTGTACTATAATAGTCGAGGTGAGTGGTAATGGCAGTGGGAATGAAGAATAGGAAATGATTATAAGTGATAAAGCAGAGGCTAGATTGTTAGGTATTGGGGCCTCATGGAATTAGTGCATTAGTTACCAAAGCTAATTCTGACGTTTCCCTCCTGGAGGGAATGGGAAACTGATGGTGCCAAGTGGCAAGTTTGAGTGTTGAGTTTTATCATTTGTATCTTAACTGATTCCAAAAAGACTTGAGGAGTTTGTCATAATTGTTTATAATAGAATAGGATAGAAAAAATGAGAATCAAAATTAAACCTAAAAGGAGTGGAGGTGCAAAATTAATACAGGTGGTAAAAATGCACTGAGATGCATATAATAAAGTCCCTCTCTGATTGCTGAGTTGGGACAAAAGTTTTACTGTAAAGCTTCCTAGAATATAGGAAAGATAACATTGTATACAATACTGTCTCAAAAGAAACTAGATTCACAGTCCATGATATAACACATAGTTATTAGGAGTTTAACATTTATTGGTACTGAGGCCTGAGAAAATTTTCTTCCCTGGAAGCCTGCAGAGGGACACTTTATTATATAGTCAACAGTATCCTTAACTGTGTATCGGCAGTAAATATAGTCCTGAGTATTCAGCTGATTCTTTTAACATCTTTGACTTCCAGCTAAGGAAACAGCACTATTGAGTAAAAGCACATTTATTTATTTATTTATTTTTTGTACTTTTTTTTGAATTTTTGAACTTTATTTTATTTATTTTTTTATACAGCAGATTCTTATTAGTCATCCATTTTATACACACCAGTGTATACATGTCAATCCCAATCTCCCAATTCATCACCCCCCCACCCCCCCACCCCCGCCGCTTTCCCCTCTTGGTGTCCATACGTTTGTTCTCTGCATCTGTGTCTCTATTTCTGCCCTGCAAACCGGTTCATCTGTACCATTTTTCTAGGTTCCACATATATGCATTAATATACGATATTTGTTTTTCTCTTTCTGACTTACTTCACTCTGTATGACAGTCTCTAGATCCATCCACGTCTCCACATTTATTTATTTTTAAAGAGATTAATGGAAAGTCTGATCTCAAGATTAGTTGTTTCAAATTGTGCTTTCTGGAACCGTAGGTGTTTCATCACGGACCTCCAGGTTCTGGTTCCCTTATTCCCACGTTAATCAGAGCAGCTCTGCCTTTATTTGTTTTATAGATTTGGTTTGCATTTTAAAATTTGGTGTTGGAACAGAGAGTTCCATAGCTTAAAGAAGTTTGAAACCACTGGCTTATAGCAGTGGTGTCAAAGTAGAGATTAGGGAAAAAATATTAATACTTCTATTTATATATTTTTTCATGCCTTAAATTTTCTGTTTCATGAATAATTTATAAGGTAAATAATGTGTTAGAAAGGTAACATATATATATATATAATTTATAAACAAATGTACAGTGGTGGTCATTACATGTATATTTTATTGATGGGTTACATTATAAAAAAGAGGAGACCCACTGAGCTAGAGGAATGTATAGACAAAGTAACTCTGAGATAATTTTTAATGAATATTGTATCACAAAGCTTAGTCTTCAAAACTGCTTGGTTTGCTGAAAATTTTAAAGTTTTATTCTTTGGTAAAAAACTGGCTGGCCCATATCCCCTATTGCCATTTAAAGGCACAAGCATTTTTTTTTGGCATATTCAAGTTTGAACTTTTTTTTTTTTTTTAACAGTACTAAATTGTAATGACTTCATATGATATACATGAGATTTTTTTTGAGCTTTGACGTATTTTATCTCATTTAAATCTCAAAACATCCGTGCAAGGCAGGGCAGGTAGGTGGATTTTTCCTCCTGTTTCACAGATGGGGAAACTAAGGCATGAGGAGGTGGTTATTTTTCTAAAAGCCATGCAGGAAAGTAAAAGGGCTCTAGAATGAAGTTCTTCCATCTATCTATCTTTTTCATTACCTTTCTGCTTCTAATCACTGCCCTGCTAATGCCTCCTTAAAACATGCATCTAGGGCTGCAGAAGCAAAAACTCAAAATAAAAGATTGATGTCAGGATTCAGTAGAAATGAGCATGGTTAGATGAAAGTCAGGAAGAAGAAACTGAATTTTAAATGGAAGGATAAACCCTCAGGCATGTAATGGTGAAAAACTTCTGCAAATTCCTATTGTTTATTAGTGGCTCCCTGAAGACCAGAATTGAGAAGGATTGTGGTTATACAGGGTCTCAGTGGGAAAAAATGCCTTCTACCACGATATCTGCTATGGATGGCCTTCTGCTAGCCAGGAAGTACTGTTAGAAATAATCTTCTATCCTGAATGTAATAAGTATGGCAGAGACAGAGAATTTGGGAAAGCCATAGAGAGTTTTATATAGTTCAGTACTGGTAAGCGATGAAACTGAAGCTCAGAAAAACTGTTTTGTCTTATATCATTGTAACTCTGTAACTAGATCTTAATTCTCTGACTTGCAGCTTAGTCCTTTAAAAATCCTATCATACTAAAAAAGTTGGGATGAGGTGGGAAGCTTGGAAAAAAACAAGAAAACTAAACCATGTAAAGGAATAATTTATTAAGACTATGTCCTGTGACTATAATTAATCTTTCACTTTGACTTTCTGATATCCTGGCTGGCTATCATACTTTGTCTTTTTAAGTTTGTTTCCTTTGTAGGGCTACCTATTAGATATTCAGGTGTGCTGAGCCAGCAGATACTGGTCATGAGGAACATTTTAATATACAGCCCTTTTGTTAGCATAAATCAGTTTGTTTGATTTTGATTCAATTAGGTTCAATGGAGACATTTCTAGACTCATAAGAGTGAAGCCTGCTTTAGAGAATAGTATATAGCAACTACTAAACCACGCTGCTTATAAATAGTCCCTTACACATCAGATTTAAACATTCTCAACTTCCGCTTGTTTTATTGTCTCCCTTGTCTAACTCATCACATTCTTTATTTCTTAAATGAGCTTCCTTTCTCCATCCACTAAGTATATTCCTCTTGTTGTCTTTAAGGCCAATTCACCTTTCATATTCAGGTTTCTTTTTCTCTAAGTCTTCCTAGCCAAGAGTAAAATGCTGATTCATACACAACTTCCTTACCCAAAAAGTTGACATGCTTTTATCTGTTCTTAATTTTTAATGAATTTTAAATTTCTGGTAAGCCTTTCTGTGGGCTTTAATCATTATAGGTGTGCCCATCCTAAATTTTACTATTCTAGGTAATTTTCAAAGGGAAACCTACACATATGGACCCTTCCCTGGAAGTTTGGAATCTAAGGCCGTGCTCATGTGGACATGAATGAAAAGAAAGTTCAGGTAGGAGAACGGAAAGAAGAAGGCAGTACCTGAAGGGGCAACTAAGGGTATGTCCTTTATAAGGGTAGAGAGCAAGAATAAGTATATAGGTAAGGGGAAATTTAGGCTGAGTAAGTGAGGGAGTTCTCAACTGTACAAGAAATAAAAGAAAGTTGAAAGTTCTGTTCAAAGCAGTCTAAGAAATCCTTCAGAGGAGATCAACTTCTAGGAGCTCTGTAATAGTCTAAGTCATATTAGTGTACTGCTGAATCTAGTAGATGTTCTTTTTCTTTGTGATACTACTTCATGCCACTTTTTATTACTCTAAGTTAGGAAATTTGAATTGCTGTTTTGTCTGACAATTTTTCATATATACAGTTGTCTTCTGTGTTTCCTGTTTCATTCAGTTAGTTGTCATGGAATGGAAAAAAGACAAGACTGGGCACCTGCAATTGTAAAATACTTAACAGTAAATAGTATAAAATATCAAAGAGAGGAATTAGTTTTCAGAATCAAAGTCTGAATACCTCTCAGCTTGAGGCCTCTGAGATTCTAGAATAGGTTCTTAAAGACATGATTTGTGAACCACCTAGAAGGTGAGTACTAGAAGCCGAAAGGTTGTACTCAGCAGTAGCCATGCCTCACAAGCTCTGTGCTGTCAGGGATACTGGGTAGCCATCTCAGGAACATGGGCCAGATAGAGTGTTTTTAACTTTCAGTAAGGAATTGAGAAGTTTGCGTTGAGACTTCGTGGACAACATGGGTAAATATAGCCTGGTACCTAGTTAATACGGTTGTGCAGCTTAATCATTTTTAAAGTGTAATTATCAAATTTTTAAAAAATTTGAATTTATTGAATTCCTAAAGACATTGTTTCACAAGAAAGAGTTATGTACCACAGGACCTGCTCGGTGGATTAATTGAGGGGTGAACATGAGAGTTCTCTTTAGGTTTGAAAAGTATGTTTTGGAAGTGGAAGTAGATTAGACTTTCCATCGGTTTGTTGCAAGTCTCTCAGAATTGGGAATTAAGAGTAAACCACGAGGTACTCTTCACTCAGCATCAGAAAGAACTCGGGGACAGAGATGGAGTGGAAAAGTTCAGGGAGCTGGTAACTCCTTAATTGAGTGTTATTTGGAACAGGGCTTCTCAAATTTTGTTTTTCCCGGGGATCTTGTGAAAATACAGATTCTGATTCAGAAAGTTTGGGGTGGAGCCTGAGGTTGTACATTTTTATACAAACTTTCAGGTGATGCCATTGCTGCTGGTCTGTGGACCACATTCTGAGTAGTCACATTTAATCTTTTAAGAGGATTTAAGAATTGGCAAGTTGATTATGTGTAATAACTGCAGTGATTTTTTTCTGACTGGTTATGGGTGCTTTACACGTGTTATCTTACTTTTCACAGAAAACATTCAAGGTAGGTGGTAATATTTTTATGGGTGAAGAAATTGAGACACATTGAGCTTAAGTAGCTTGCTCACGGTTTGTAATTGGTGTGACTGGGATTTCAACTTAAAAGACACAAAAACCCTTCCTAGGTCTGTCATATTTCCATGAGATTCTGTGGTTTTTGTGAAACTGATTTTCACACTTAAAAATAGTTTCTAATTGTGGGAATTTACTCTATGTCATGCATGGGGGGAAAAAAAACAACCCAACATTGTTTCCAGTACCAAATTTGTTGTATGGGTTCAGGAAAAATAAGCTTTTTAAACATTAAAGCATACTGTCAACTAAATTTTAAAAATTATAGAATTTATTCATTCTTTAGTGGAAAAATATTGGCAAGTATAAAAAAAGTTTTTCATAATTCTTCTGAATTATCTAAACATAATGATTGCCACTGTTTTGAGTTTTTCTGATACACATGCATACCCCTGTATAATTTTTTAAAAATTAAAATTGTGTTGTGTACACCTATTTTTTCCCACTAAGCACAACTTTAATAATGACATAACAAAACTCTACTTTACCCTTTCCTGTTTTTCTCTTAATCATTGGCAACCTCACCATTCTCTGCTAGGCTGCAATCAAATTTTCCTTATTCTTCGTCTCTCCCAGTAATTGCTGCCAAATTCTGCTATTTCTTTGTATTATCTTTGTAACTTGCTTGTGTTTTTCACATTCAGGCTAGATTTTTTTTCTACTAGTTAATGATGACTAAATCACCATATAATTCTTAAATTCATTCTCTGCTTCATTGGTTGACTATTTTGGCTGCACACAAAACCTTTAGTCTTTCTTTTCTCACATCTTTTTAGTGACTTTGATGAAATCAGTGTGAATAGTTGTGGAGTTTAAAGCCAGTGAAGTATCTGACCCTATTAGCTTTTATTTCTAACCAAAAATTTTTTTTAACTTCTTGCCTCCATTGCCAGATAGGGCACCGGTTTGCATGTTTCCTTTTCTAAAATGTAGTATCTGTGGTTTTATACTTGCATGTGTGTTTATTTAATTTTAATAAATAACTCTACCTTGTTTAGGCTTTCTCAAGTTGTTGGTTTGATCATTAAAACTTTACGTATCAAATTAAATATGGGTGCAGAATGACTGGAGAAGTCTGTTGATGTTTGTAGATGCTCAAACAGTTTTCTCTTCTCCTCAGTTCTTTATTCTTTGCAAAAATGTCTCATCTACTTATCATCACCTATGGCTTCTGGTCAGTGCATCTTCTCTCGGTGGATCCATGTAGATTGAGAAATGTAATCTCACAGCTTTAATCCTACCCTCTGCCAGAAAAAAAAAAGCATCTAGAGCTCTTTTGTGGCTTTTCTAAGATTTTTTGTTTTGAATAATAATGGAGAAATGGTTGTGGATGAAATTGGGATGAACAGTGCATGTCAAAAGATATACTTCCTAAAGTCATGTATATAATCTCTTCGGTAGGTAAAGAAAAATGTACCCTTATCCGTGGATCTTTGGGAACATCAAAGATTTAAGTGAATAAGAATTTAGGAAAGTATACTTAGAAATTAATATTTAGAAATTAAAGTTGTCTCGGTTACTTAGCATAAGTGTGTGCATATAGGCTTTAAATTTTAGGTAGGACAGTGAGACCGTGGTAAAGGGAATATTGTGGATAATTACAGGAACTAGGATTTGACTCCAGATCTGACTGACACCAAAGCCTGTGATTGAAATGATTATGGTTTTAATTTTATAAATAAGGAGGATTATAAATTCCTTATGTTCAATTTAAGAGCTTAATTTTTAACTCCTAAAATGGTATTTTCATCTCATGTTAAGTATATACTGTGTGGTGTGGACATTAAATAAGATTATTGATTATAATGATTGGTTAGGAATTATTTATTTCCTTGGAACTTTCATTTTCTGATTAAACCTGACCCAAATCTTATACCTTGGTATCTTCTTGTTTCATTTTTTCTTAATCTTTTTGATTCTCACTGATCAGTATTACTAAAAGTTATACTTTGGGAGTCTTTGGAGATGCAAAGATTCTCTCTTTTTTTGTATTTTGTCAGTTTAATAAAACTAATTATGTTTCTGAGAACTAATACCTTTACAGATGAAATTGGGGATTAGGAAGTAACTTATTTAAGGTTAGGTTTAACACTATAAGGTAGTAATTAAGAGTGAGAAGGCTTGGGTTTGAATTCCAGCGCTTTAACTGTGTGACCTTGGGCAGATTTTATTACCTCATTTTCAGTTTCCTCATCTGTAAATACTTATAATGCCCATCTCATATAAGAGAGTTGTGAGAATTAAAGGAAATAATGTTTATAAAGGGTTTAGTGTAGTGCCTGGCACAATAAACAGTCAAGAAAGAAAAGCTAACATAAAAACAAAGTACAGCTTCAAGGTATTTTAGGCACATATATTTTCTTAAGCTATGTTACTGTGAACTTAATTAAATGAATTTAAAGTTTAAAATACTAGGTTTGTAGAATAGATTGAGATGATACACTTAGAATAGCTACTTAAACCTAAAATAAAAATATTAATTTGGGCGGCTCTATTCATCTCATTGAATTGTCTATGCTTCTGATTTTATTTTCCTTATTAATATTACTTGTTGGACACATCACCATTGACTAACCTCTACTTGAAGAAGGGGAAGTAAAGTAACAAACTGAAATTTTAATGGTTTCTATTTTGTGAGCAAGCTTTATAAATATTTAGGGAGGAGACAGTTTGGAAATTTATATAATTAATATGTATAACTTGTCTTAATAAGCTTATTATAAGTTGGCTATTGGCTCTCAAACTTGGCTGATTTACCTGGAGAGCTTTGCTTAAAAAAATTCCCAAGACCGCCTCTTCTCCCTGCCCCTCCCCAAGACCTATTCCTCAAGTGATTCTGTTGATCAGTCAGATCTGGATGTCACTGGGCTACAACAACTCAAGTGTAGCTCTGTGAACCCTATAATGGAACATACTCAATTCTTTTTTTTAAAAAACAATAAGGCAACTTAGTTTACTTTGAAAGATATTTATGGCAAATATAAGTCTCCTTTAAAGAAAATTTGTGCAGTCTCAGAACTCTTAACTACTCATTATAATACACAATGATTATTTAAAAAATATTTACATTTAAGTTGGAGTGGTTCCTTTTTTCTTTTTTTAGAAAAATATAAATCATATAAAGATAGAAACTTACTTTTAAATTACCATATTTCTGTTTATGATACCTTGCTTAGAATATGTCTCATGAAATGCTTTACGCTCATGTGCCTCCAGAGGAGAACCTGGGCCTAGAGTGAGGCAAGCAGAGTGCCCAGGGCACAGCGTTTAAGGAGGCACTCACGGTCAGGGCTGTGCCTGAGGATCTCCTTAAATTTTGAACCATAGGCGCCTGCTTGCTTGCCTCACTCTTCCAGCCTTGCTCCAGAGAAGTAGGCTGCATATAAATTATTTTAATTTTAGTTTAGCATAATCTTATGCATGCTTGTATGTTTCATAAAAAAGAATGACGATGAAAATAATGTAGCCGAACCCAAATTTATATTACCCAGAAAAAAATAGGTTAACTATTTGAAAAAGATAATATTATGACTTTATTCTTGCATGGTCAGTAATTGTCAGAGTGTCAGAAATTCCAGTTCAGTAGAATCTTGTCTCACACTGAAATGTGCTTGTTTTATCTACTGGCAGCTATATGAAATCATTAGTGCTCTATCATAAGTTTCTTAATTTGATAAATAGTACATTCAGCTCTTAAACTCATGGATGATCATTGAAGCAATAAGTGGTAACTCCAGTTTTACCATATTTTTATTAATAATTTTAGAATTCTTTGAGAATTTGCCTATGATTTTTCTTTTTTTTTGAGTGCCACATCTGGAAATGCTCAAAACTTGTTTGCCTTTTTAAGAGAACAGTTTGCAGTGAAAGTATAACTTCTTTAGAGGTGAGGTTCAAGTTAACGAATGATGAACCATAATGTGAGGAAGCATAATATTGTGAATTATTATTTGGCAAACATAACTAATGCAGGCATTAGCTGCCGAAGCCATTAATAAAGTACCACTTGCAGAAAGCTAGAGAGATAGGCAACACAGAACTTTCTCTGTAAACTCTCAGAATGTAAACTACAGTACAACCTAGTTTATTCAATAAGGACTAAATTCTTTAAGTTTGATATGTTTGTAGGTTCCATGATTAATGTGTAACTAGAGTATAAAAGGAGTATTTAGAATCTGTTAAAATTTGTAGATGTGACATCATTGTCAAGTCAGGCATTTTATTTCTTAAAGTTAGAATTTATTTAAATGCACTTTTTTTTTTTCCAAAATAAATTTTTAATTTCTACTTCCAGTGGTGCCAAAGTAAGTTTTCCTAAATGAAATTATTTAATATTTAGGTCTGTTGATAGTGTTTAAAGTAAACAAAAGTAAACCCATAACAACCAAGAGTGGAGGAGTATCTAGATTTGTTTTTAGCTTTCTTTTTCATGGTTTCTCAGAAGTGTATCATATTATAAATACATTCAAAATGTTTTGCTCTGAGGATATGTAGCATTCCTATAAAGGTTAAATCAATAAAAATGATTTGGACACATTCCTAAGCATGGCTAGAACAGGTAGCCCGTTGTTTTAGGTACCCTTGAGTTTTTGGAGCAGATCATTATGGCGTAGCAAAAGAACTTACTAAAAGTTGCTTTCTATGTGTAGATGCGTCAGCTTAAAAAAAGCAAGATTTTCTGGCCTTCTAGAAATGAATATTTTTACAGTAGCCTGTGAATATTGGTTTAATGATATGTTTTAAACTTTGTTAAAGTTCGAAGCTTTTTTTTTCTCTTCTCCGAATGCTGAAGATACACCATAATTGATAAGGAAGAGGTACGTACAGGAAAAATGCAATGGGCAAGCCTTTCCAGCCAGTTTAGAATAAATGGTAGTCTTATGATTAAAGAAAGTATCAGACATTATAATTGCAAAATTAGGAATTAGATGTGATTCTTTTTAGTCTTGCCAGTTTAGAAGAAAATTCTGTAATCACTGGAATGTTATCTGTTCAAAATGTTCAAATGTAAGTTTGCATTTGAACGTTTATTTAAAAAAGCGTATGTGTTTCTCCTATGCTCAGGGTTGACTTCTTAGTGTGGTATTGTTGCTAGGTAGAGTTTTATTTTATGCCATTTGTTTGCTGTTTTCTTGTTCATTTCATATGTTTGAGTATGTAAGTTTTAAGTTCATATGTAAGTTTTCAGATCACACACTTTTCACAGCTACTTTTCAAAAAATTCCTTTCTGTCAGCTTACAATAATAAGATAATTTTTCTTAAAGTTTCCTTTAAAACAGCATTCAGGGTATTAGATGTTTTTTGATCATGGAAACACAATGAATTGACCATGTATTTGGCTGAATAAGGTTTAAATCAAAGTGGAGAATTTGAGTTACATATATTAGTTTCATTATAGAAAATCGCTTATCATTTTGTACATGTAATATATATTTACTTTGTACATAAATACTTTATCAAAAATACTATGTTATTTGTTGGAGCACATGATTTCATTTCATAGCCAAGAAAATAGTTTGAACATGTCTGAGTAAAAATGATTTTTACACATATAAACATATATAGAATGGTTTAACCATTTAATAATGAAATAATGTAGCAATTTAAGCCAAATATTTTGCTCTCTTAAAAAATAGTTATAGTATCTCTTGATATATTCCGATTTATCATTACATTGAAAAGTAAGAACATTTATAAAAATAAAAATAAGCTAAAAATCAGCATATGTCTCAATTTTCTTTCTAGATACTTGTGAATGATGATTAAAAATAAATCTCCGTATGTGTTTTCTTTGGTCCTGTTGGTGCACTAAAATATTCTGCAATTTGCTTATACATAGTATATGGGAAATATATTGTTAAATCTTTATTACTAAGTCAAGAGTGATGTTCTGACAATACCGATTGTCTTGATCTAGCTTAGATAATAGTATTTTTAAAATAAATTGGATACTTGTGGTAAAAAGTTTTAAAAATGTTATATTTTCCTCCTAAAATAGAATATATTATGTGTGTTTATTTTTAACAACTGAGGGAATGTAAAGAATTCTGTTTAACACTGGAGTTTTAATAATATGAAAAAGAGGAGTTTCTACCATGAAGAGAAGGTTGGATTAATGATCAAAGGTTTGGATTACGTTGACTTTCACGTTTATATTGCTTTACGAACATACTGTAGTACATTGTCTTTGTAAGTATATCTGTTTTATGGATTATCTTCTTAAATATTTTAATTTTTGTTTTGAACTCTGTAAGAGCAGTAGCAGTTTTTTCTGCATTTTGTCAAAAGACGAATTACCTAAAAGCTTTACAAGTTTCATGAGAAGTAAAAATTAATCTTGCTAGATTACCTTTTGTAACCAGTTATCTTGCCTGATATTAGGATGGTACTGTCTTGATGGAAGTTTTCTCATAGATATCTTCTTATAGTGTCTTAATATTTTTGAATCGGGTGCTAAGGTCCTTAGTATGAAATGCTTGTATATTTTTACATTTATACATTTTATGGAAAACACAGTGATTGATAATAATGTAGACTATTAGCATAAAGAAGTTTTCTTTCTGTGGTAGTATAATATTGCAGATTTCTGTAATCTGACAGAAGTTTATACAACAAAGTGAGAATTCACTTTTCTTCAAAAAATAGGTTTTCTTTAAGGTGTGTTTACAAAACTTATAATAAAGTTATTATTGATTAAAGGGAACACGTACCCTGTAACTTTTGCATACTCTTGTGTCTAATTCTGGGATCAAATTACACTAATACTGTAAAACCAATGAGATAAATATTAATTGTAAAATACAGCACTTTTTTCTTTTCAGGTTCATAGTGAATTCACTTTGTTTAGATCCATTTAAGTAATTCTTAATCATTTGGTAGAAATGATGATACCTTTCCACTTAAAGATTATCTGGAAATTTGAAGTTTAAATTGGGAACTTCAGTAGAAAAATTTAAAAATAAAATTAATTATAATTATTACTATCGAAATGAAATAACCGAATTAAAAATCACAATGCCTAATTTAACTTGTTTACCTAGATTATATGGGCAATGAGTAAATATACAGAAAATATACCTGTTTAGCTTCAAGCCAGAGTTGTTCTTTTAGATAATGTATGTAAATAGGTATCTGTTAGCAGGTTAATTACATTCATATTTTCCCTTGTGAACTGTAATAATTTGTTTAACCGATACCAGTTTTTAATTTAAGTTTATAACTGGAAAATAATGTCCTTGTGTTTTACAAGTACAGTTTTTGATTATTTTAATCTTGTATACCCTAACAGATGCCTAATCTCTGTTGTTGGTTTTACAGATTAACATTTCTCTGTTAGTATACATGCAAAAAGTAATTGATTATCTTTCCAATAGAACTGCAAACGATGCCTCAGTTAACTAATTTACAATTGTTTTCTTCCTGGTTTACAGTTATTATCCCAAGTTTCTCTAGTCACTTGTGTGTATGCATTCATATGCACAGGTAAATTCATATACTACATATTAAAATTTTCATAATTGAAAGAAATTGAAGTTGTATTTCTGTGGCAGATATTTAGCTTCTGTATAAAAATATGTCCATGTCCATAGAAAGTTCTGTGGAATACCGCAACATCATTATTCGAATTTTTCCAAAGAAAGACTTTGCATATACATGCCTTAGAACCTTCCTGATTGTTATTGTGATTTGGCTAGCATTTTTCCTTTATTTCCCTTTTTTGGGGGGGGTTTTGCTTTTAACTGAACCACAAAACGGATTTAGTTGTAAGATACCTGACTACAAGGAATATCTAACAATAAGGAATGTATAAACAAAGTCTGGCACACTCATGGTTCATATTATTTTCGTGAACCTGAAAATGTGTATTTAAATGTTTGAGTTTTTAGCTAAGTCTTTTATGTAAATATATTTTTATAATTGAGGGTATAATGATTTCAGTAGACACCATTGATATAAAGACTGAAAAGTATAAAATAAAATTAATTTATTTGATTTTGTGGTAAAAATTATTGGCCTTGCACAGGATACTTGGATGTACCTTGTTAGAGTCTCACTTCTCTAATGTAACTCTTATGTATAATTTCTTAAGGGATGGCAGTAGAAAGAAGTAGTGCAGATAACAGTCTTTAAACTAATTGCCACCATAATCTTAAATACATGTCTGAGAATAATGTAACTTGGTAAATTTTCTGACATCAATATAATAATTTTAAAATATCTTAAACATCATTAAAATTGCATTCACTTAATATATGTCTATATGGTGCAGAATTCCTTGTTTTGTGGGCAGTAGATTTAAAAATTGAAAATCACTTAATTAGAGGCAAAATCACACTCGGTATGATTTTTAGTCCTGGACTACATATTGGATGTTGGATTTATGAGTATTAACAAGAATAAAGAGTACTTATAGGAGGTGTATCAATAATGAATTTTTTTTTCACTGCAAGTATTAAATGCTTATCTGGACTCAATTCTACAGCTCATTTTATTTGGGAATTATCTTAACATATAATGGTGAATGATTAGGTTTTTATTCGTATAAGACAGCATATTTATGAAAAAATATACTTTAGAGTTAACATCCTGTTCAACAACAACAATAAACACCCGAAATGATTGATTTGGTATTGCTTACATTCAGCCCTGTCCAAAGTTGAATCCTACATCCTTAGTAAATAATACAAAGGGGAGAAATTCCTAAGAATTCAACATAAGATGAAGATTTTGTATACAATGTAATAAAAGAGCATTTAATCTCAGTTGCTATACAGATCTTTAAAAAATTATGTGGGAATGTATGTGTGCTTGATGTTAAATGGACAAAAGCTTGTGGTCAACTGTGGTTAAAATTGTAAGTAAACTCCCTTTGAATAAGGTATAGAATTTCCCCATTATTTTTTTGAATTGTAATACATTAATCAAAATATATATCCACTGATTTCCATAAACTTTGAAATGGCAATAGATTGTATCAAGGTGTGTATTTTCATTATGTGAGACTTCCTTTCTAAAGATTTGTTTTAAAACATTAAATATTTCCTATTTCATGAAGAATTTCCATATACTTTAGACAGCTTAGAATATTTTGCTCTTTAGAAAATACTGAATATGGAGTTTATTGTTATCCTTATTATGGGAAGCTAATGACAGGTTTTTTTTTTGGATGAAGTTTTATCTTCAGTGGAATTCACTGGTATAGGAGAAAAAGGTAGTGCGTTTGGGTAACCTAGTGGGAAGACTGCTTAAATTAGCATTGGTTTTGTTAGCACCCATTTACTAATAAATCTTGCATGGCAGATGACTAGAAAAAATAGTTACACTTTGTCACGTTTACAGGTTTATTGTTTGTAGGAAGGATTCTTTCATATTGAAGGTATTTGTCTGTTTGACCATATGTGTATTATTTTTACAGAGACACACTGTAGAGGTAGACTGTTCCAGTGAATCCCTTATGTAAAAATATCTCTGTAGACTTTTGTTAGGTAATTAATTGCATTTGCAATGAATGCTTTTGAGGAGATTTGCATGACCTCACTATTAGAGTTGTCACATTTTAGTATCTTGCAACAGGGGTTAGAACAGCATGGAAGGTTGGTATTTGTATGCTTTGGAGAGGAGTTTGAGATGTTACCCTGTTTTGCCATCAGTTTTCGAGTATGCATGGGTGCATCATTAATCATAGGAAATGCAAAAATAAATAATCCAGTCCCATTGGATTTTTTTATATGAATACTTACCTTTTCCCTTTTTCGTATATACAGTTGAGGTATTTAGGTAACCCCTAACCTTTTGCTTCAACAAAGAAGTACAGTATAAAAATATTACCACAGTTTTCATGTGAGCAGCTCTTGAGAGGAAAAAAAAAAGCCCTCTAGATGAATATTTGTTGAAAAAAAAAGTTGTGATACAGAATGTCTTAACTCAGCCCCAATACAGTACTTGAGGACCACCAGTGTATAAAATTGAAAGCACATGAGTTTTGAAGCACTAGAAAAGGTTTGTAATTGATTAGCGCTGCTTAAAAGTACTGAAGTACAGTGAGTTTTGATTTGTGAATGGTTCTATTCAATAAAGATTAATTCTGTGTGTTTGATAAAATCTTAGTGCCTTCAATGAGTTAGTTTTTTCCCCCCTCTGCAGTTTATTTAACCATCAAATATTTCAGTGTTCTTTTAACAAACTGGAACATTTCTATCTTACTGAATTTAACTTTAGCATGACTGATTTAAACAAGTCAAACTATCAGTGATTAGTTTGAAGGGTGTAATTGAAGAGATTAATTTTTTCTTCTTTTAAAATAACTAAAGTATATCATAATGTAACCATGTATATTTCATGCTTTCTTGTGATTTAGAGACTATCAAGAGATTTATATAGACTAACGATATTTTTCTGTGATTTGTTTTAAATCTTCTACATTCTAAAATATTTTTAATGTTTAAAAGTGAAATCTTTACCAGTTTTCATGTAAAATTATGATTATTTACTATAATGTTAAATAATACATAATAAGAGTCTTTGGAAATTGCATCGACATTGTTAGCTTTTAATGGGAGTGGTCTTCTATGTATGCTCTTTTTAAATCATCTCCCTGGATTTTGGAATTTAGCTCTCTTATTTTAGAAGCAAGTTGTGGCACTTTGTCGCTGTTAAATCTTGAAACTATAAAATCACTATCATTGATATGGACCACAAGTATTGTTTTGGAAATCAGTCTTCACACATCACGTTCAGTCGGGCACTACGGGCAGTTACAAAGGTTTTATGTAGAAATTTAGTCTGTCAGCTGATATATTTTCGTAAATAAGTTCTTAATGGTAAGATACTCCATGAGTTACATCTATTCATTTTAACAGACTTCATTTATGATAAATAATGGACAGATTTTGAGTAGTGCATATTGAAAATTCACACACACACACACACACACACACACACACACACACACTCTTTTCACTCGTTATTTTGAGGTGAGGCAGTTGGTCAGCGTGTGCTTTTGTCCCTTACCTAGGAAGAACCTGAACTTTTAAAACTATTTTACAAAATTGGAGCACATACTTTTGACATTTCATTAGGTTGTTTTGATAATCAATTACTTAAGAATTTAAAGCCTGAAGTAAGGTTTCAGACTTCAGATAGATTCCAGAAGGGGGAAATGTTTGTAGTGTGATGATAACCTATACATTATGTCCACCACCCACCTGTAATTAGTCCCATGTAGTGGGTTCATCTTATGTTCTCTATCCAGGCTCTCAAATACTATTTGGGAGCGGGAGAGGGTAAATTCCACTTTTCAGAAGAGGAAGACTTAGTTATGATGTATAAAAATATGTGATGTGATAGAAGATTATTTAATTCATTATCATGCCTGTTTGAAACTGGGTCAAGTTTTGAAAATTTTACTGTAGAAATAGTTACTAAGGATGTCACAGAAATGTAACACTCCCTCATATGACAGAATAAAGAACATTTTAACATATTCTTTGTGACTATATTAGTAACTTTACATCTAATGCTGAAATAGTCCTTGAAATTTGTGTTCCCAATCTGGTTTGAAAAATTATTATTTTTTTAAAAATAGAGTGACATTGCGAAGAGTAACTTAACTGCTTGAGATGCTGTTTCAAGTTATCCCTCCATATAACAATAGTTTTAAGCATTTTTTTCCCCTCTTCTCTTGGGTGGGAACAGCAAAAGTTTCCATGTATGAGCTATAATTATAATAGGGGTTGTTAATGCAGTCTAGTTGTGTATATGTTCTGCTTCCTTAATGCAGAAATTTTTACAGTAATGCTTATTACCTTCCATTAAATTAAAAAAATAATCTGTGATTACTGTATTGTATGTGTTATAACTGAGGGGGCCCACTTAGAACTATTGAGGGAGTCACTACAGCAATTTTACATTTTTTGGTAAAATACATAGTATATTTCCTCACCCTTTTAAGAGAAACCTTTTTTCTCCTTCAGGTTTAATTATTTCTCTTTGACTGAAACTAAGACTGATCCTCTGGTAGCCAGTTAAAATGTGTGAAGTAGGAGGAGTAAAAGAAACTCCAATCGTTAGTTGTAAGTTATAAAGCAAAGTTAATACAGGTATACACAGCAAAAGGATTTATTTTAAAGGATAAAAGAAAATTTTATAAACTTGCCTTGTAGAACATGTTGGACAGCATAAAGAAAATCTTGTGAGTGTTTAGATATTTTACTATAATACCATCTTAGCTGATGAATGTTGAAGTAGTTTACTTTTGTGTATTAATACTAACTTGAAATTAAATATTAATACTATATTATGCCTGTTTTAAAGTCCAGCATGACTTAATTGGTATGGCTCTTTTAAATCATGCAGAGTATCCTTACAGAGTTTTCTTTTTTATGAGACTAAACGATACTCATTTTGGTAGGTCAATGAATATGATTAAAAGAATCCTACACGTTTTAATGTTTGCTATGTTTATAACAATTTCTACTTATGGATAATAGTGTGTAGATGTAAACTAAAATTGTATAGAAAGTTATGATTGCATGTAAGTTTTTGACGACTTCTGTGAGCTTTATAATATCCTGGATATCCTGGGCAACTATAAAGATCTTTTAAAAATGGCTGTTACATACTTATCATAATTTTATTTCAGTTGAATATATGCTTCAGTTATGTAAAGTTGTTTAGAAACAAACTTGTGCAGATATCTTATGATGCAGTCTAAAATTATAAGTAGATTTCTTGTAGTTGAGCTGGTTAAAATGTAAGTTATACTGCAGGTTTATTTCTCTGTTTTACATAGTAGAGTATAATGTCAAGATAATTCTGTGGTCTGTTATTTTGTAAAATTGCTTCCTTTTAAAAGTTTGCTCAAATATTGGGAGCTGCCGGAGTGAATACTTCACAATAGTTTGATTAATTTGGTCTCTAATTTTATTTCAGTGAAGGTTAATGAGAATATTAAACTTTCCTTTACTGTTTCAACTACCTCATTTCTATAGCTCTAGAAAACATTTAGACTAATGTGAGATAATTTAATTTTTTCTATTTCAAGTCATTAGTCCGAGAAGTAGATAAGTTACAGATGCCAAAAGCAAATTTGTACAGCAATTTCATTTTTCAACTTTTAGTGCAACAAAATAGCATCATTATGATCTTTAATATAATGTTAGCTGGCAAAGCTAGCAAGTTTATCCGAGAAACATACCTTTATGTTTAACAGGTTCATCTCTTATAGGATTTTAAAATATGATAACACTTACCCCAAAAGAAGTTTTGCTGACATGGTGTCACTGTGCTGAAGAGGCTGTTTGATGCCATAGTCCCTCCTTTTATTTTCAGATAGAACTTGTACCCTCTGTTGTAAATTCTGCTTGCAGCCTTAAACTGAAAACACAAACCATACCCAAACCTTGTTTTAGTTTTACAGTATGCCTGCAGTACATAGACTTGATATTTATTTTTTTCTGTCAAGAAATTATGTAGCTGGTAACATGTGAAAAGCAAGGAAACAAAACAAAAAGAGAATGAGCAAATATTGGAAGGACCTACTATTACTGCATAGACTGTGGTTAGAGAGCACTCACTGACTCTGTTGGTCTCGGTGGCTGGTAGTGACCTGCGGAGATTAACCATTTAAAAACCAGAGACTTCTTGCTGTCCTCCTGGAGAAAGTTTGCACCGCACTTGTGGTTCTGTGGTTGTTTGTGAGGCGAATGAAGCATTCACACAATCCAAAAAAGCAAAAGCTTTCAAACTCCTTTTTTTTGCAAGCACTATTACTGGAGAGACAGAATCATGTGGTTTGTGACCTCATAGTACTCACAGTCAAGTGGGACTGCCTACCACTGTGGCTTTCCCCCCTTGCTCATGCTCTCTCTCTCTCTCTCTCTCTCTCTCTGACAAAAGGCTTGTGGTAAGGCCCTTCCTGGCATCCAGAAGGATATAGCTTTTTAATTTTTGTGACTCATGAGGATTTGGATAGAATACAAATGCTGAAGGAGCCCAAACTCCTGTAAGGTTAAGCGTTTGTAGAGCAGAACTCTGCTGTTGTGGGCTTTCCTTTCTATCCCCCCACCCCTCCTTTTTGTGCCTCCTCCTTTTATTTAGTTCATTATTGTGTCTGTGGAAAAGTGAGCAAAATTGGCTCAAGAGGCTGTGTGTGAAATCCTGAACAACAGTGATGATTTACAATAATTTACATCTTTGGATTGTATCACATTCTGGGGTCTGCTTCATATTTGCTGGGTGATTGGAGTCCTTCTGTTTTTCTTTTTCTTGTCTTCTTAAACTCATGAATCTGTAACTCATTGTAAAAAAGTTTACCTTTCTTAAGGTCTGGTTGCAAACTGCTTGCTGGGCTTGACTGTAATTGGCTGTCATGAAAGTGTTAGTCTGGGGATTCCTTTACAAATATTAAATCATGTCTGTCTAGTTTATGTATGATCAATATTAGGTGCCGGCTCCTACAGTAAAGATTAAATATAATTAGTATCTTTTGTGTTATGTTTACCTTTATCTCATGGCTAGTTTGAGTATCTTATAAAAATGAATAGCAAAAATTGTAGCATAGTTTATTGGATGAATCTTAGTTTTCTTTATGTTTGTAATAATTTTTATTTTTCAAGGAAATATACTCATTTTGTATACTCTTTGTATAGTTTACTTGGATATTAACTTTAACAGAGTCTTTGATAGCAAGTCTTATACAAATATAAAGTAAAATTCTTATGTTGTAACTTAGATTGTTCAGTGTTATTGATTTTTCTAAGCTCAGAATGGAGTGGGTTAACAGAAGCTGTATTTTTTGTTTATAATAGAAGCTTTTGAAATAAATTACAAAATGCTGTGTGTAGTAAGGAATAATGCACACAGAGCATGTTAGTCGTCTCGATTTGCTAATTCTGATTCAGAAGAAAATTGGAAACATCTTTGGGAAACTATCTCCTTTTTTGCCCCTTTGGACATGTATGTATAGAACTCATTTTCTTATTAGGATGATTATATATCATAGGCAGAGAATTTCATATTTATGAATAGAGCTTCCTGTTTTCATCAGTTGAGAGCGATGGGGTATTTTTCAGCAAAAATTATAAAGCTGAACAGACCAATTTTCTAGGCATTTTTTTGCCATTTATCCACGCCACTCTGAATTTGCATGTTAGACTTCTTCCTAGTGTGATAGTAACCAGGAGTGGCATGAAGTAAATGAGTGGGAGGGTGGGCGGAGACAGTGAATTACAAAACATTATTTGGGGTGTATAATGGGGTAAGGACTGGGAAATACTGAGGAGGATGTAAGAGCCAAAATACCCCTTCGTATGGTCATCCTAGCAGAGTTCATTATCTGCTTTTGGTTTACATTCGATAAAGATAAATGTACTAATGTGTTCATAAGTTTCTTACAAAAAAATAATTTGCCCAAAATACACTGGGAGGACATGGGAATGACTTTAATCCTTTATTATTCAAATATCTAGAACTTTTCCATAATAAATTTTTAGTGATAAAAAACCAGAAATACGTTTTAGTGTTTTATTTAAAATACAGATTTATCGTGCCTCATTGTGTATGTAAACAGGTTTTACATTGAAAAGTAAAAGCTTTCATTTAACATGCAGTTATTCATGCAAAAGGGAAAATTTATTCATTGATTCTTTTTCATAAATAAGGCGTACAGTGGGATCTGTAGCTCTAATTAATATCTAAAAGTAAATTAAAGGAGGGCTTTGTCTATATAATTTGTGGAATTTTCAAACATAGTTCCATATGCACATACAATAGCAGCAGAATCAGGCAATTGAAAAAATTTAGTAGTCTGCTAAGTAAATGCTTTTCTTTTTTCAGAGTGAGTTTTCAGTTTCTGCGTTTGGATTTGCTGACATCTTATAACTTTTTGCTAAATATTTTCTCCCTTAAAATTTTTTGTTTTTATTAAGTGTACTTTGGCCCTCCAAATTAACTGTATATGTATTTGAATAAGTTTTAACATCTATGTGTCTCTTAACTGCTTGTTCTGTTTTTGCAGGTAACCCTCCTGCACATAATTTTTGGGTCAGGGTAATCACTCTTATTGCTTAAGAGTTTAATAGATATTGTTGAATATGCCCTTTCTGTTCTGTGTGAGGCCCATCGAATTCTGGCAGGAGAAAGTAGTGAAGTCATGCGCTTTAAAGTTTGTATATTCATTATCCACACACACACAAACACATGCATACGTACATACATACATAAACTTTTTTTCTTTTTAAAAATTGAAAATCTATCCTCTTTGGAGCAAATATTACTTTGTGGTAAAAATTTAAAAACAACAGTGATAACTGGTACACATTTGATAATTGACAGTCTGTTTCATTAGAAATAGCTTACCACATGTGTTGAAGAGAGACTGACTCAGAAAAGTCACTGCAGATGAAGCTCTTAATTATGCTTAAAGTCAGAAATGCAAACCACAGGGTTTTTTTGGTTTTTTAAAGACCCTCAAAACTTCATTCTTTTAGGGGATATATTAGTATTTGCTATGTTGAAGTAAGTATCGAGTTTAAGTCTGCTGTATAAATTATGTATTATAATGCCATGGAAATGAAATATAGCTTTGAACTTGCAAACAATTTCACAAAAAGTAAAGAAGTTAGTTATTTGCTTTCCCATTGCCTTGTATTTAGTAAGTTTGTCAACATTGGTCGAATTTTTTATATTGTATATTGTTACATGGTATAAGACTATAATGTTTTAAATGCTACATATATATCTTCATTGTTACCTTTTGAATCATTTTTTAATTTTCTGAATTAATGATCCTATTATAATACAGTAGTTTTATCAATATCAGTCTTGTGCCCATTTCTATTTTCTTTTGATTGTTTTAAACTTATATTTGTTGCTGTTCTATTTTTCTTTTAATTGAAAACAATAGAAGCAAAATAGGTTTGATGTAGGAACTTTATAAATTGTAGAAATCCTATTTTGGCTTAAAATGTTCTCATTGATTATGAGGTTTTAGCAAGGAATTTTCTTAATTTATTGTTTCAACTTGGTATGTGACAATTGTTTTTGGATTTGATGTATAGCTATTGAGACTTACATAGCATTTATTGGGCCTTGTATTGATGCTTTGAAAAATTTTTACATTAGTAAAATATGTATAATTTTATTGCTATTTTAAATTATGATGATTATGAGAGATTTAATTCCACTTCCTTATTTTAATGAGGTATATATCCATGTTCACAGCTGCGCACACATGTGTGGTTGTATGTGTGTACAAGGTATTAGTTTGTGGTACTTTAAAAAATTTACATATGTATGTGTGTGTGTATGTATATATATACTAAAAAAAGTGGTATTTTTTGTAATCAGAGTATTCTTTGTTTTTCTCCTCAGTTTCTTTAAATTTTGTAAAAACCCAAAGCACTACCATATCCATGATTGTTTGAACAACTTCATTTGGTTATTATTAGCAGCTCTCTGTCTAATGTGAGATAATGTGGAAGTTGGATGCCAAAAGAGAAAGTAGTTAACTTTTGTGTCTCCCTCTCTCCCCTACTCTCTCCCCTTCCACTCCTCCCCCTTTCTTCCCTCTCTCCTCCAGGCTTTTTTGGTTTCTCTTTCTCTGTTTTGACATTTCTATAAAATCTCAAAGTAGATTCTTAAGGTTCTAGTAGGGGATATTGACATTAATCTTCACTAATGAATACGTAACAGGTTTGAAGCTTCTAACATTCAAGGCAAATCATTGTTATATCTTGTTATAGTACACCTCATCTGTTAGATGGTATTGGCATCTGATTACAGAGATTTTTTTCTTTTAACATTTTTTAATTCCTTCCTCTGTGTTAATTTACTTTAACATTGTTTCACATGAATTTAGCCCTTTAATTATGAGGATTACTTTTTTCTCCCTTTGACTGTTTTTCAAAGTACACAGTGATCCATACTTGTTTAATGTAACTGTATAAATAATTCATGTTTCTTATAATTATTAGAACAATTCATCTTCTACTGCTGTCATTTTTCTAAGAAGAAAAAAAAGTCGAGAACTTGCAGAAAATATGGGAAACATGCTCATATGACAGCTGAGGATGTGGCTAGGGTAAAGCAGGAAACTACTACCCACAATGCAATGTTACATATACTGCCACTTAATAAAATTTATATCAGACATGCTACTGACAAAACCAAAGGAAAATAATATCCCAGCTATACTAGTTAACATACTAAATATATCTAGGGAAAAGTGAAACTAATCTTTTTGGAACCTTTGTACTTAGAGTATATAGTAAATGGAAGTGTGGGACATCATAGTACATTGGAGCCTTTGTGCTATGGGACTTGTTTGTAGGTGAAACTCTCTTATAATGAGAACTTTTTGGATATTCACTTTTCCTGGAAAAGGCACAAAAGGGCACCCTTTTTCTTTTTTGATTGAATTGTTGCAGTATTATATAGGGTTCGAGGACATTGTCATCTAGTAGGAAAAATAAGTTAAATTATGGGATGTTTATCACGATTATTTAAACTTTTCACCCAGCCAGGTATATTTCTTTACATTTTGCTTTAAGTTGTTTTTTATTGCCAGGTTTGAGATGGGGCTTGAATTGTTCACTGAAGCAATTTTCTTTTCAAAGTAATTGTTTTTCTTGCTCTTTCTTTTTATTTATCTTAACCTACCTATAGCTTACCTGACCAGTTTATATGCTTTACTAAAAGGGGGGTTAATCTAAAGCAGAAAACTGCTTTTATAATGTGGTTGAAAAAGATACAAAGATACCTTCTAAAAAATAAATCAGGTTTTAATATATTTAGGTTTCTGTTTTTAAGTCTTAATCTTTTGTGCTCTTAACTGTCAGACTTTAGTAATTTTGATGAATTTAGTACCTTTGTAATTTAGATGAATTTTGAGCTTTTATAAGGGAGGTTTTTACATATTTAAATAAGGGAAACAGTAGTTTTTTTGAATTGGTAAATAATGTATAGAAATTGTATTAGATAAAGAATAGAAAAGACTATTAAGTTAGTGTTACTTATGAAAGATTCCTTAGTATTCCAATATATAAGTTGTCACTGTTTCTGACCTGGCATGGTATTTGTCATCTCACCATTTAAACATTAATATATTGTCTATCTGTCTATATCTCTATTAAGGATGATTTGCTTAATTGTTTGAAGTATTTTCTCCTTAAGAGACTGCTTATCAATAACAGCTGTAGCACTGTGGCTTTTCTCCATGGACTCATGGTGGTCTTTGGAACAACGTTCTTCAACTTTGACAGGTGAGACAGAGGCTCTCCAGTGCCACTGCATTTGGATGAATCTAGCTGTGGTTGGAGAAAGTGCATCTTGCCAAAATATATGGGTGAGACCACACACAGCCTTTAAAATAGTTATTGTAGGCTTATTTTTAGGGATACATGTCTTGACAGTTCTTTTATTTGCATGCCAATTTCATTGCTGTGTATAGATTTTTCATTGGTTTCTGTGAAGGCAATTGCAGATTTAGGTCACTATTTGTTAAGCCTTGTGTATAATTTACACTGGAAAATACTCTGAGTTCAGCCATAATTAACAATATAGAGAATATATTGGAAATGAATCACTAGAATACTGATCTTTTTGTTTTTATAAATTTGACAGTATTCCCATTGGAAATCTCAATTTCCCAGGCAGCTTAGTAGTCAAAAATTGCTCCAATTTGAACTTTAAGATTAAATAAATTATGAAAGAATTTGAGAATATTTATATACTTTAATTATATTAATAATAAAAAATTTGTGGTTCATGTTATTGAGAAGTACATATTTTTATAATGGTATAATAAAGCATTGTTCAAAATATAAGTTTTACACTTTAGTAAAAGCCTGAAAATTTTGAAACAAATTGCCAAAGAAGTCGGTTTCTTAGTGCATGGGCATAATATGCAAGCTATTCAGTCTTTTTATGGGATGATTAAAACTTTATTTAACTTAGTGAACTATAAAAATTGACTACAATTTTTTAAAAAAGTATGTTTTGTCTTCTAAAACTGGCTTTTTTCAGTGACCAGTAAAGAGCACGCTTTAGACTTTTAGAAAATATTGTTTCTTTTTATAAGATATAGTATTTGGATAGTTATTCATGATTCTTATTAAGTTATTAGTGATAACAGTATTAAAGCTTAATTTCTTAAGTCCTGGCATGCCTTAGTCACAAGACTTTTCACTTGATGATCAATGAATGTTGGCTAGGTATATATTTATAAAAAATGAAATCAGCTGTGATAAGATTGCAATTTCATTCTAGATATTTTCATAGCGAAAACAGAATCTACTGAGATAATTGGAAATTCAATTTCCTCCCCACCATCATCCCAATACCTTTCCATTGCTGAATGGTTCTGGCAGGAAAGTACTGGGGAAATTGTGTTCCTACAGCTTTTCCAGAGAACAAGTTTTCGGAAAGAAGAGAGAAGACAGTATACACAAAAAGACTGTTTAAAGAAAAATTTGGCCCTTGTCTCTCAGAAATTGGTCATGTATGTGAACCTTGACTGGATGCTGGATTTTTAAAAAAGCTTCGTAAGTCATTTTTAGGATATTTGAGGAAACTTGAATATGGACTTGATATTGATGATACTATGGAATATTTATTAAGTGTGATAATGCTGTTGCACATATATAGGAAAATATCCTTACTCTTAAAGGAGGTGCATGATGAATTATTTTCATGAAGTCAGTACTATACTTAAATTCATACATAAAACAGATGTGGCAAAATGTTAACTATTGGTGAGTCCAGGTGAAGGGACTTTTTTTTTTTTTTTTTTACTATTTATTTTAGGCATTTATTCTGCTATTTTTCATCTTAAACAATAACTTTTTTTTTTAACATCTTTATTGGAGTATAATTGCTTTACAATGGTGTGTTAGTTTCTGCTTTATAACAAAGTGAATCAGCTATACATATACATATAACAATAACTTCTTAAAGGTGAAACATGTTTTGGAAAAGGTGTATAGGGATTTGATTTCAAAATGAAATCAGATAGATGGGGAAAATTCATTTATTTTTATAAATAGTAAGTTTTTTTTTTTAAAGAAGTGAATGTGGATAGCCTGGGCTATACATAGCAATTTTAGGTTTTAGTTTATAGTTTTATTTTTTACATTGAAATTCCATTCACATTAAAACAACTAATTTTCACAAATTTATACGTGGCAAATATAAATTGAAAATGGTAAAATATTTTTGAAAATAGCAATATAAAAATTTTACCTTTTTATTATAGTAACTCAAGTCTAGACCAATAAGCTAGAGGTTTTTAGAGGATCAAAATAAGCATCTGTTATTACTATGTCCTTGTTTATTAATTGGATGCTTCTAAGATATGTAAAAATGCCTTTAAAAGTTCATTCACATTAAATAAATACTACCGAATTGTACTACTGCTACTAAATTGTTTATACTATTAAATTATACTCTTTGAAGAAGTATTTTAATGAGCAGAAGCCTATATTTCTGTATTTAAATTATTCTGAATTTGTGTTTTTTTAGTTAACACCCTACCAGAGATGTTTACATTTTTTCTGTAGAGGGCTAGATAGTAAAGATTTTTGGCTTTGTGTGCTGTAAGGTCCCTGTTTACTACTCAACTCTGCCATTGTAGTCTGAAAGAGAGACCGTAAGTAAATTAGACAATAGGTGAATGAATGGGCATGGCTGTGTTTCAGTAAAACCATATATGCATGAATAGGCAGCTGGTGTGCCATAGTTTGCCCACTCCTGCTACCTCTATACTTTTATATATAGAACTTGTGGCCTGGTAGATAGCCTCTTTTATAGAAGAGGCAAGAACAGTTTGAAATAATGATCAAACTTTTAATTTACTTATTATAATGAAAATCTTTTCTTAAAGTATTTTAAAAATCTGGGTTTTTTTTTTTGGTTTTTGTTTTAATTGATTGTTATGTGAAAGATCATATCTGTGGGGCTTTATAACTGTCTTTTGAATTGAGTAGTGTAATTTCATCTTGATCATATAATTGTGAATAGTTTTATAAGGCACCCTAAAATTCTTTTAGGAATAGAGTTGGAATCCAAATAAATAATCTTGATTATAATGTATCCCCAAATTATCATAAATCTCAGTATTTATGTTAGTCGTTCATTATTACTAGTAAGAAGGATGGTAAGATTCCTATGCCTTTTATCCACAGAAATGTTTTCTTTTCAGAATTCACGGGATTTAATGCCCAAGCATAAAATATTTAACAGAAATCTTATCAGAGATTATGAGCTATTTTCTCTCTTTTTCATTTATATTTGAATTTAAATCTGAGTAAAGGAATTAATTATTTTTGGTATTACTTAATCTCTAAAACATTCATTGCACCCATCACTGTACATATTATCCAAAGTAAACTAGCTTTCTGAGGATTCACCTACATTAGCTAGACTGACTATTATTTATTGGGTGATGATGATGATTACAACAACTGAGCAGGAAAAGAACACATTTTTTTCAATTGGTAAAGAGCAAATGAACCCATATTTTGATCTGAATTTGAGACCTTTAGTGTATTATTACTACTATATAAATCTCATAAAATTTCATCATAAAGTCTTCCTCCCTTCTTTCTCTCCTGCAAGCTCTGGTCATTGCCTGCCTGCCCTCATTTATGATAAAGTTCTAACATGATTGTTTTTACGCCACACCCCTTTCCCCAATATTTAATTATAAAACAGACACGTAAATCGTTGCAAGTAATGAGAATAGCCTGTCTGGGGACTAAACACACAAAAGTACTAATAAACAAAACCTCAGAAAGCATCCTCCAAGGTCATTTAATGTGGATTCAGACTACCCTATCTATCTACCTTAATAGATTTTTTTAAAAGGTGGCACTGTGCTGAAAGCAGTTTTAACAAACAGGAAGAACATTTTATTAAACATACTTTGTTTAAAAAGTTAAGGAAATATTTAATATGTAGGCAAGATTTTTATAAATTAATTCAAAAGAGTTTTGGCATTTAAAGTTATAATGTTCATTTAGTAGGAAGATTAACCTTTGAGGAATAAAACCTGGCCTAAAAATTAATGGTTAAATACAGATTTATTTATTATGTTTTGCCTTCTCTTTGTACAATTTTAAATTTCCAGGGTTCTTGTCCTTTTAGCTATCAGTTCAGTTTTTAAAAAATTAAGAATCCTAAAGTTTGCATATTTCTGGAAGAGCTTATGGATTTTCCATATAATTGATATATATGACAGCACTGCTCTGTAGTTATTTACTGTCTGAAATCTTTATAAAGCTTAATACTGGCAATGTCAAAAAGAACCATTTAAAAACTTAATAGGTTTTATTTTTTAGAGCCATTTTAATTTTACAGAAATTTGAGCAGGAAGTACCGACTTCTATATACTTCCCCCAGCCCTCAGTTTCCCCTACTATTAACATCTTCCACTGGGGCCTGTGTTTGCTACAATTGATGAACCAATATTGGTATGTTATCTCCTAAAGTCAGTAGTTTATATTAGGCATCATTCTTTGTTGTGCAGTTCTGTAGGCTTGATCAAATGCATAATGTTATTATATACCCATTATTATAGTATCATACAGAATATTTTTTTCTAGAAATCGCCATAAAATTTTGGTTCAATACGCATAACAAAATTCAGCGTCTTAACCATTTTAGCAACTGGTGTTTTTACTCTCTCTATAGTACTGTCTATTTCAGAATGTCATATAGCTGGAATCATACAAAATGTAGCCTTTTCAGACTGAATTCTTTCACTCAGCAGTGTTCATTTAAGGTTCTTCGTGTGTCTTTTTTGCGGCTTAAAAGCTGATTTCTTTTTACTGCTGAAAAATATTTCATTATATGGATGTACCACAGTTCGTTTATCCATTCACCTATTGAAGGAAATCTTGGTTGTTTCCAGTTTCTGGCAATTATGAATAAAGCTGCTATAAATATGAGTGCTGGTTTTAGTGTGGACATAAGTTTTCAACTCATTTGGGTAAATATCAGTACTTAGGAGTGCGATTTCTAGATTGTTTGTTAAGACCGTGTTTAACTTTGTAAGAAACTGCCAAACTGTCGTCCAAAGTAGCTTTTACCATTTTGTATTCAGAGCAGTAAAGAATGAGAGCTCCCATTGCTCCACCCTTGTCAGCTTTTGCTGTTCTCAGTGTTTTGGATTTTAGCTATTCTGATAGGTGTGTAATGATACCTCATCATTGTTTTAATTTGTAATTCCTTAATGGCAAATGGTGTTGAGCAACTTTTCATATGCTTATTTGCCATCTATATATTTTAGGGAGGTATCTGCTCAGATCTATCCCCCGTTTTAAATTAAAATTTTTTAAATTGAGTTTTAAGAGTTCTTTGTACATACCACATTTGGTTTGTACATTCATTTGTTGATGGACACTTGAATTATTTCCACCTTTTGGTTGTTGTGAATAACGCTGTAATTGAACATTGATGTTTAAGTATCTGTTCAAGTTCCTGTGTTCAGTTCTTTTGAGTGTATACCTAGGAGTGGAATTGCTGGGTCATACAGTACTTCTGTGTTTAGCTTTTTGAGGAGCTGCCAAATCAGATGTGTGTTTTGCAGATATTTTTCTCCCAATCTGTGGCTTGTCTTTTCATTCTCTTTACGTTATCTTTCACACAGTGGAAGTTTTTCATTTTAATGAAGTCTAGCTTATCAGTTTTTTCTCTCATGAATCATACTTTTGATGTTTGTATCTAAAAAGTCTTTCCAAATTCAAGTCATCTAGATTTTCTCCTATCTTCTCTTCTAGAAATTACATAGTTTTGAATTTTACATTTGGTTTGTGGACCATTTTGAGTTAATCTTTGTGAAAGACGTAGGGTCAGTGTCTAGGTTCATTTCTTTTACATTTGGATGTTTAGTTATTCCAGCACCATTTGCTGAAAAGAGTATCTGTTGGATTGCCCTGCTCATTTGTGTGCATCTGTTTCTGGGCTCCCTATTCTGTTCCATTGATTTAGATGTCTCTTCTTTTGCCAATACTGTGCTGTCTTGATTACTGTAGCTTTATTATGGTGCAGTGGCATATCAGTTTGTTGATATTCGCCAAGTAACTTGCTGGGATTTTCTTTGGGATTGCATTGAATCTATAGATCCAGTTGGAAAAAACTGGTATCTTAACAGTTTTGAGCAGGAAAGCTGTGTCAGTGAGCACAGAATGTCTTTCCATTTTATTTCAGTCTTTATTGATCTCTTTAATTAGAGTTTTGTAGTTTACCTCATATAGATCTACATAGTTTATTAGATTAATATTATATATAAGTATTCATTTTTTTAATGTCAAGGTAAATGGTACATATTTTTAAAATTTCAAATTCCAATGATTGATTCCTGGTATGTAGGCAAGTAATTGGCTTTCATATATTTACCTTATATTTTACAACCTTGCTATTATTAATTGCCTATTGTTTCTAGGAGTTTTTTTATTGATTCTTTGTAATTTTATACATAGACAGTCACGTCATCTGTGAACAAAGATAGTTTTATTTCTTCATTTCCAATCTTTATACCTTTTATGTCCTTTCCTTAGCTTATTGCATTAGCTAGAACTTCTAGTATGATGTTGAATAGTAGTGGTGAAAAGGGAATATCCTTGCCTTGTTAACTGATCTTAGAGAGGAAAGCATCTAGTTTCTCACCATCAAGTATGACATTAGCTGTAGGGTTTTTGCATATGTTCATTATCAAGTTGAAGAATTTTAATTTGCTGAGAATTTTTTATTATGAAGGGGTGTTGGATCTTGTCAAATTTCGTCTGTTGATAAGAGCATATGGTCTTTCTTTTTTAGCCTCTTGGTATGATGGATTAGATCAGTTGATTTTCAAATAAATCCCACTTGGTTGTGGTGAACACTTCTTTTTATACAATATTGGATTTTATTTGCTAATATTTTGTGGAGGATTTTTTTGCATCTGTGTTCATGGCAGATATTGTTCTGTATCTTTCCTTACTTACAGTGTCTTTGTCTGGTAATAGAGGAATGGTAACCTTATAGAATGAGTTAGGAAGTGTTCCCTCTGGATCAGATTGTAGAGAATTGCAGATAATTGCTTCCTTATATTTGCTAGGATTCACCAACGAAGCCATCTGGGCCTGGCGCTTTCTGTTGTAGAAGATTATTATCTATTGACTCAATTTTCAAAATAGATATAGGCCTATTCAGATGATCTATTTGTCATTGTGTGAGTTTTGGTAGCCTGTGTCTTTCAAGGAATTGGTCCATTTTATCTGAGTTATCAAATTTGTGGGCATAGAGTTGTTCACAGTATTCCTTTATTATCTTTTAAATGTCCATGGGATAAGTAGTAATATTCCCTCTTTCTCATATTAGTAATTTGTGTCTTTTTTTCTGAAACTGGCTAGAGGTTTATAAATTTCATTCTTTTTCAAAGAATCAGCTTTTGGTTTCATCAGTTTTCTCTATAGATTTTGTTTTCAATATCTTTAATTTCAGCTCTAAATTTTATTATTTCTTTTGCCTACCTTGGTTTTAATTTGTCTCTTTTCTGTTTTCCTAAGGTGGAAGCTTAAATTACTGGTTTTAGAGCTTCTTTTCTAATATTAATATATGCATATAATGCTATAAATCTCTCTCTAAGCACTTCTTTTTCTGAATCCACAAGTTTTGGTGTGTTGTATATTTTACTTTTCATTTAGTTTGAAATATTTTGAAATATTTTCAAACTTATCTTGGGACTCTTTCTTTGACCCTTGTGTTTATTGATATAGTTGGTTTAATATCTACATATTTGTAACTCTTGTCTATCACTGTTCTTGTTGTTTGTTTCTCTCTCTCTCTCTCTTTCTCTTCTTGGCTTCCACTCTTTTTATGCCTTTCCTGGTTGGTGTTAATTGAGCATTTTATATGATTCCATTTTCTTTCCTCTCTTAATATACCAATTATACTTTCCTTTCTTTAAAAAGATTTTTGGGGTTATTCTGCAGTTTGAAATATATGCTTAAAACTATTCTGAGTCCACCGTGAAATAACGCTACATGGCTTCGTGGGTAGTGCAAGTACCTTTTTTTTTTTTTTAAATAAATAAATTTATTTATTTATCTATCCATCTATGTATCTATCTATCTATCTGTTTTTGGCTGCGTTGGGTTTTCGTTGCTGCGCGCGGGCTTTCTCTAGTTGTGGCGAGTGGGGGCTACTCTTCGTTGTGGTGAGTGGGCTTCTCATTGTGGTGGCTTCTCTTGTTGTAGAGCACGAGCTGTAGGCGTGCGGGCTTCAGTAATTGTGGCATGCGGGCTCTAGAGCTTAGGCTCGGTAGTTATGGTGCACAGGCTTAGTTGCTCCGTGGCATGCGGGATCTTCTTGGACCAGGGCTCGAACCCGTGTCCCCTGCATTGACAGGCAGATTCTTAACCACTGTGCCACCAGGGAAATCCAGTGCAAGTACCTTATAAGAGAGTATTCCCTCCTTTATAGCATTGTTGTCATTCATTTCCCTTCTCTATAAGCTATAATCACGGAATACATTGTTGCTATTATTATTTTGAGCAAACTAATATTTGTTAGATCAATTAAGTATAAATAAAAGTTGAAAAAGTTTTATTTTACCTTTTTTATTCCCTGTATAATGCTGTTTCTTTCTCTATATAGATCTATGTTTCTGACTTAATCATTTTCTTTCTCTTTGAAGGATGTCTTTTAGCATTTCTTGCAAGGCAGGTTTGCTGGTAATGAACTCCCTTAAGTTTTTCTTTGTGTGTGTGAGAAAATCTTTATTTCTTTTTCAGTTTTGAAGAGTAATTTTGATGGACACAGAATTCTAAGTTGGTGGCTTCTTTCTTTCAGCATTTTAAATATTTCATTCACCTCTCTTCTTACTTGCATAGTTTCTAAAGAGAAGTCCAATATAATTATTATGCAGTATTATTCTTGACCTCTTTAGGTAAGGTCCCCCCCCCGCCCCTCTCCCCCAACCCCCCGTGAAATGGCTGCTTTCACCAAAATTTGCCATTGTTAGGCTTTGTTGCAAATCATGTTTATATACCAATTTAGAAAAATGGCAAAATGTTACATAATATAAAGAACAAAAAGCACTCATAATTCTTTTTCCTAGAGATAAAAATTTTAAATCAGTGTTTTTCCTTTTTGTATGTATTTGAGACATCTATATTTATACATATATATGTGACTTTTTAAACTTAATTTTTAAGTTAACATTATGGTATGTTTTCTAAATATATTAAGAATCTCTATAATACCATTTTAGTTACTGAATAGTATTCCTCCTTGTGGGTATTATAGCATTTTCACATGGTTGAACTTTTAGTTCTCTGTTTTTCCCTAATGTGCATGTGTATATTTAAAACCTGTTTTTGTATTTGGGATCTTCAATTATTTTAAGATTTCTTTTGTTTCAGAGGCTGCTTGTTTTAGAGCCTGTTACTGCTTTTGTTTTTAAATAGTCGTCAGTTTAACATCATTGCTTCATGTAATTCTATTGAATACAAAACATTTTTACTTATTTTGATACTTTTTAAGCTTTCAACTTCTGTGGTTTTATGGCTTTGTGCCAGGGATAATCAAAAGCCACGAGATTAAAATGACCCATATTTTTGAAGCATCAATTTTAATTTCTGGTAAGTAATTTTTAAGATATAATTATAAACATGGATGTATTGTGAGATCAAGGTAAAGTTAACAGGAAATTTAAATATAAAACTGGAGATTTCAAAAAATTTTGATAAATTCTAGTATTTTGGTGGAGAGTTTTGAGAAACAAATTGGTTTAATTTGCGACATGTGATATTTTCAAATTTTATCACTTAGTTCATGAAATAGTGGTTATGTTGCTCATCATCAGTCATTTATTTTTCTCATTTGAGCAGACCTAGTAGCTATGTATGTTTTACAATGTACTGTTATGGACTTTTGAGTTATTTGTCATTAAGAATTAGGTAACATTTTAATAAATATTCTTTACATTTGTTAGACATATCTTGTAAGATTTGTTCCTGGTTTTTGTAAATGATTGTTTTGATATATTTCAGGTAGATCAAGACACAGATGTCTGGGAATTAACTGTGAAATATCTTTAATTCTCTTCTACAATCCCTTCTTTTTCCTTCATTTAAGCAATTAAATTAAAATTAAATGAAAAAGAATATTATCAGTAGTTTTTCCTGTTACGAAGTTTATACCTGTATTTTGTTGAAATGTAGAAAACAAAATTTCTTAATGGCACCATCATTCTTCCAGTCACTGGGTTTGCTATTTTGTTCTTTGACTCCTTTATTTTAGTTGATTCTTATCACTTGTTTCCTTATAGCCTTTCTTTCCCTTCTGTTTTTCCAACTTGGTTTATACTCTAAACTTCCTGACCCTTGCCTTATGAATTATGACCTCATTTCTCTGTCTCGAAATTTATCCACTCTAGTACTTTTTTGTTTTTACTTTTGTTACTACAAACCTCTTATATACTTATGTATAGTTAGGTAGGTTAAATGCTTGTTCTAGATAATGGTGCCAAACATCATTTTCCCAACTTGTTTCTTGCTGTCTTCACTTCTCTTTATTCCTGTGTTTGTAATGGCTTGCTTGTCTCCACTTTCTGAAGTCCTGGTCATCCTCCAAGTTATCACAAGCCCTGCCTTTCCTTAAAACTTTTTAGTGAACTTCAGAGTGAGAACAACATGAGGTTCTAGAAAGGAAACAGCTCCGGAGTTTGTCAAAACTGTGTTCCATCCCTGGCTCTGCAAATGATCGACTCTGTGATTCAACCTCTGGAATTTTCTGCTTCTTCATCTCTAAAGTGGGCGTAATCATTTTATGAATATTATGAAAATTAGATAATGTTTGTAAAGTGCCTAATACGAGGAGCTGATAAGCATATTATGTTGAACCATTCATTCAGTACATATGGGATGTCTACTCTGTGCTGGGTTTTCTCTAGGTGATGAGCTGCACAGGGAAGTAGATGTTGAAGTTTTAAAATTTTACCTACCATTAGTAATTTAGGGGAGGGGAATTATGAAGGTGAGAGAAAGTAAGATTGTCTTTTATGTTTTCAGTAACAAAAGCAAAAGTCTCTATGATTGAATGTCAGAAAGGCCTACTCCTACTGCAGCTTAAGAGACTATGCACAGAATGTTGATCAACATATCTTTAGGTCTTTTGGAACCAAGGCAGCTTTAGGATGGTGTGGTTTTGGGTAAACCTCACCCTCAGTGTTTGCATCTGTAAGGTAGGGCTACGAGTGTGTTCCCCCTGACCCTTGGACTTCTGTAAGGATGTGATTAGATAATGTACGTAAACAAATTAGCACAGGGCTACAGTGCTGTTGTAAGTCCTCACAGTAACACTATGAGAGATGAGGAAGTGGAAGTACATGAATTCTAAGTGACTTATCCACAGTCTTGCAGTTAATAGTAATGGCAGCAAAGGCAGCTGCCATTGCCACCTACCTCTCTCACTGCCTTCTGTGAGTTTGTAGTTTCTGGTCTCACCAGTTTTGTCCATGTTGTTTTTAATGCAGATCTGTGTTACACAGGGGAATAGGCAAGGGGAGAGAATCACAGTGGCTTTTCCTTGGCAGTTTTGGTTGACAGGAAGTTGCATATCAGTGATATTTGCTGATGGTCAAGAGTCGAGAGAGTCTGGAGAAATACTGTATGTCCAGAAGTACTATTAGATTGCTGAAAGGTCATAAGATTGATAATCTCATTGTGGTTCAGATTAACTTCTAAGAGAACTCTTTGTTCTACTTGGTGATACCATTGATATAAGAGGAAAGCTGTGTTATCTTTGAATTTTGAAGGGTATAATTTAAATTTTTCTTCTGTCACTTAATAACTGTGACTTTGGATAAACCACATAACCTCTGAAATGCTATCCTAAATCATTAAAACTGATGATAATGCATCTTGAAAGATTATTGTAAGGCTAAAATGAGATAAAGTTCAACTCCCTCTGACATAATGCTTAGCTCATAGTAGATGTGGCATTCATGAGTTATTTCATTCCTTTGTCAGCTGTGAAGATTCTTTTTATCTCCGTTTTGCAAATGAGGAAACAGAAGCTTAGAGAAAGGTTGTGTGAATTGACCAAGGTCACACAGCCAATAGGTAGTGGATCTAAGATTGGAACCCAGATCTGTTTGCCCCTGTTGCTAACTAGAATTCTGTATAGAAGAGTTATGTTTTAGGTGGGGTTTAGACCGGAAAATGTTTGTGAGATCTCTGTTAGATTTTATTTTCTCAAGGGCAGCCTTCTCAGTTTCTCTCTTTTGCTTGAAGTGTAGTGGTTGAGGCAGACTTCTTGGGGAAACTTGGCTTTCCCATTTATTTGCTGTGTGACTGGATGCGAGGTGCTTCACTTCCCTGACCTTCTGGTTCCTCATTTGTCAACTGGGAGTAGCAAGGTATCTCTCTCAGTGGGATTTGTGATGTCATACCATGGAATGCTTCAGTATATAGAATAAACCCTCAGTTGGTGTTAGCTGCTGTTATTATTTGACATTAGAATCAATAGTGTGGAAAGAGTTTGGAATTGGATAGACCTGGAATCTGGTATAACTCTTCACACTTTTTATCTTTGAGTGAGTTAATTGTTTGGAAACTTAATTTTTTTCTTATCTTTAAAAAGAGATAATAAGACCTACCGTACAGGATTTTTGTTGATGTTTAAAGGATAACATATTTAAAACAGTGCCCAGAAGAGTATATACAAAATAAATGTTAGCTTTTTCTCCCATTCTACTCCCCACTCCTGCCTTTTTTTGAAATCTTTAGCGTCCTGGTCCTTCTCCAGAAGGGATTCATTTGGTCCTAGGACAGCGCGGTTCAGAACTGACTGCAGCACTGCAGATGTAGTGCAGCCTGTGCCTGGCAGACAGTCTCAGTCTCAGGTCTTCTGGGATAATTATAGGCCATATTAGCTTAGTAGTTGTCTTCCTTTTTGTCTCCAAGTGAAAGCAAGAGACCTTTTTACTTCACAAATAATTTTAAAATTTAGACTGAGTTTGTCCAAAGAAAGATAATTGTATTTTAATATTTAAATAAGAAGTTGTTACTGTTAAAAAAAAATTCATACTTCAGTCTTCTCTGTACTGGTGTTAACAGCTGACTATTATGATTTTTCTTTAAAGTCTTTCAGCCAGCATATTTAGTAATTATCTCACCCTTAGCTGTCAGACTCACCACACATGACATAATGCAGGTATTACTGATGGATATTTTCTTATAGTTACCTCTTTTTTAGGAACTGAGGATAAGAAAGGTAATTATGCATAAATATTTTCTAAAAAGTCTGTACATTAGTCTATCAGTTAATATATTATCTGACTTCTCAATAAATTATTATGATATCTTTTGAATATAATACCACTAATGATTAGATAGTATTTCACAGATTACTTTCTTAAAATATACATGGTCATTGTGAGAGTAAAATTTTACATTTGATGAGACCCTTGAGGCTCACCCCCTTTGACTAAGTGACTCAAGTCCCATTGTGTATGTAATTCCCAGAGCCAGGACCAGATCTCAGATTTTAGTTGATATTTTCATGAAAATGTCATTATTTATTTATAACCTTCCTTGTTCCAAAAAGAACTTAAAATGACTTTTAAAAGTGGGAACAGCATTGTAAGATAGAATACATTAAGAATGAGTTATAAAATGAGGCAAAAGGAATATAAAGTTGGAAAATAAGATGGTGTTCAGGAGTCAGGTTTGTATGTGAAATGCATACAGAACATAAAAGTTTAACTCTTGTTAAAGTTTGAAGCAGCAATAAACCTGAGAACCTCTCACATAGGACCGGAAACTGAGCACAAATAAATATGTATAAAGTATTCATTGCAGCATTGCTTGTAAAATCAAAAATAAAAACCAATCCAAATATCAAATAGGGGAATGGATTAGTAAGTAGAAACAAATACATAGCATGGTTGTTGTTGGACAGTTTAAATGAACTAAGTCAATAGGTACTAACATGAATGGATACATTTTAAAAGCAAAGGAGTGCAAAAAGTAGACTGTAGAGGGACATGTACAATAATGACATTACTGATGCAGATTTTTAAAACAACACCATACCATGTTTTATGCATAAGAATAGTATTCCAAAACATGGTGAGAAGGATACATACCAACTATAGAATAGTGGTTATTTCTGAGAAGGGAAGGAGAGAGAGTGAGGAAAGATAGTATAAAATGGATATCAGTTATATCAAACAATGTATTTAAAAAAACTGGTGGTGACTTCTTAGTATATTCTCAGTAATGTCCTATCTTTAAAGTAATTCATAATTTAAAAAAGTTAGCATGAGAAGTTTGAACAAAAAGCAGGTAGCAGTGTATCATTAGAATTTAATAACATGTTCTTATTTTTACAGTTGTCTTTATAGTAAATGATTCTGGATTTTTATTTATGGTAGTGAGTAAAAAGATTCCTGTTGAAATTGAAGTAAAAAAAAAGGGTTGATATTTGAAGAAATTATTAAGTAAATAAGAATGTAATAGTATGTTGGTATGCAGAATTGTTGAAGATGGAATATGAAAAACACATTGGGAAACACCAAGTTTTAAGATTCAGTTTCTTACAAGGTTAAAAGAATTATGTTACTCATTCTTTCCTGATGCTGAGACTAGAAATTTTCCTATGGCTCCTATAGGGAGGACAGTATATAATTTAATGTGTGTGACTTGTATCATAAATGCAGGACGCACTCGTAGGTACGCGTCTCCTACAGTGCCTTGCTATTGACTGACGTTATCACTCCAAAGTGCGGTTAAGTGGAGGAGGGGAATGTTAGTTAGGTGGGAAGATGGGTTGATGGACAGCGAATGGGCAAAAAGTTGTGTTCTTTCTAATGATTTGTCTTTATCAAGGGATGGGTTTTAAAAGTATCTTAAAGTAGCCCATAGCTCGATTATTGCAAGGAATAGTTGGATTTATAAATAGTACTCAGAGAGTATTGAATGTAGACTTTAATATGTTATGCCAAATATGCATGCTACTGTATCTCTGTTACATGTAAAATTTTTGTGACTAGTAAAGTACAAATACGTTTTAAAACATTACTGGATGTGTAGTAGCTTTTGTCATCCGTATTCTTCATCAGTGTGACATAGCTATTATGTTTGAACATGTGACTTTTTTAATGTTAAAAAAGCAATATGCTGACTTAAAATGGTTGGAAATCACTATTGTTGAATTGCCAAACTGCATATGCTTAAGTCTCTTTTTAAATATTGTTACTTTCAGTTCTCAGTGATGATTCTTGAAAGGTACATAGACTGCAGCCCTTCTTGGCTGCTGATCAAGTAGTGACTTATGCCTCGAGGTTAAGGTGGAACAGATTTGACATCATATTGTGAAAGTTGAGGAGCTGAAGTTAGATGTGCCAGATAAGGGAGGTGAGCTCAGGAATTACCTGATGGCAGCACTGGGGTTTTCTTTAGAAAATAGTATTAGGTAAATTTTAGTAGGAAGTGAGTACTTGAGGCCCCACAATTTCGTATAATAAAAGTGTGACCATGGTAATGTTAACCTGGAAACTTTTTAAGGCAAATAGAACAATTAGCCTTTCTCAGCCATAAAAAGATGAAATTATAGGAAAGCAGTGTGCAGCATATCTAACTCTGAATAATGTATTATTTTAGTATACAAAATTAATGCTTAATATTTTTAAAAAGTTACAAGATACACAAGTAATAACTAAGTGTGGTGGTTTGCCACAAGTAATAGGGTAAATCAGTTAAAGTTGGGAAGATGCAGTTTAGTTTTGGAAATAAGAAAAATTTGATTTAAATTTATTAATGTTCATACACATTTAAAAATTGTGGTAACAGACATCTATATGTATATACATAAATTTTGCCATTTTTACCATTTAAAAATGTACAGTACAGTGGTCTTAAGTATATGGAATGGTTGTCTAACCATCACTACCATCTATCTCCAGAACTTTTTCATCTTCTCAAATTGAAACACAGTACCCATTAAACAATAACTTCTCATTCTTCCCTTCCCCAGCCCTGGCAACCACCATTCTGTTTTCTCTCTCTATGAATTTGACTGTTCTAGATACTTTATATAAGTATAATCATACACTATTTGCCCGTTTGTGACTGGCTTATTTCCCTTAGCATAATGTCTTCAAGATTCATTCATGTTGTAGTGTGTTTCAGAATTTCTCTTTTTTTTTTGAAGCTGAATTCTATTGTATTTATATACTACATTTTGTTTATCTATTCATCCTTTCTGTGAATTAGGATAGGTGTCCTTTCTGGGCAAATCAATTAGAGTTCCATTCTGGGCTAAAGACCCTTGACGATACAGACTGGTGAGAAGATGACACCTTTGGATTAAAAAGCAAAAACCAACAACCACTCCCTTCTTCTGGTGTGCTTTGCCTTGCACCAGGGTGCACCCCTGGATGGTTCAGTTTGTACCTGCTCTCTCAGCCAGGTGCTTTTGTGCAGGGTGTAAATCCTCGAACCATGCTTGATAGTTCTGCTCGTTTATGTATTTCATATCTTTAAAACCATGTGCCTTATCCTTTACTACTTCATTTTTTTTTTCATTCATTCCTTGTTCTGGTTAAGTATATATAGTACGTGTGCTTAGTGCTGGAGATATAGAATGGATAAAGGACATTAGAGTGCATTAGGTGGTGAATGGATGAGCAAAACAACATTATAAGGATGACAGAGGAGGGGTACATAACTTAGCCTCAGGGGATAACAGTTGGGCTGGATGTGATACTTAAACTGAATTTTAAGAGAGTAATTATAGCTAACACTTGAAGTGTATCTTGCATGGCTCATACTCGTTAAGGCTTTATATACATTAACTCATTTACATCTCAACCTTATATGATAGCTACCATCATTGTCAAGGTTTACATATAAAGAAGCTGTGACACAGAGAGATAAGGACTTTGCCAAGATGATACAGGATTTAGTTCAATTTGGAATAAGGATTCAAATTCAGGTAGTTAGCCCCAAAATCTGTGCTCTTAAACATTTTGCTGCACTGTATCTCAGGACTCGTGGAGTCCCAGGGTTGGGATAAGAGAGAGGGTTGTGACACAAGTGGTGGTCATTGTGGGGTCTTTAAAGGAGATAAGTTTGGGAATTCCAAAGAGATGGACTATCTAGATGGAACATCATATGCAATGTCATAGAGGCTTGAGAGAGCACAACCATTCTGAGGGAACTGCAGGTTCTATGCTTGGCCCTTGGCTGATATATGTGAAGGGTTGGTGGGCGATGAGACTGGGAAGTAGATGGATTTAGATAATGAAGGACTTTGTATACCATGTTGACATTATCCTGAAATCCTCCACTGCTTTGAGGATGTTAGTCTGTATGTTAGTTCCCTCGGTCTATGCTTAAGTCAAAATTTATCCCCACGTCTACCTTCATTTATTAATACATCTCTCTGAGTGGAGGGAGTAGAGGTGGGGCAGGGCATGTCGTGGAAGATGAGATTACAGACATATTAGGGGCTCCATTATGACGGGCTTTTGAATAATATAAGTGAAGAACAGGATTCCACAGAATTTTAATTAGTGATAGTTTTCTCATTGTACTTGGGATCTGGAAGTTTTAAATTTCATGAATTATTTGAATATTTTTTTCCAGAAAGATTATTCAAATATTCATCTTGTTTTACTTGTGAAATAAGCTAGTTATCAAAAATTTATATCACAACTCCTCTGTCAGTTAAATTATTTTTATATTGCTTAAAGGTCAAAATAAGCACTTTCTGTGTTTACTGTCTTATTCATGAATGATTTATAGTTCTCCTCAATATGTCTGCTTTTTGCCCAAGAATGCCACAGTCAAGTGTTTTTTAACTGATTGTTCTGTCATTCTTTATAATCATCTTTATTGAACAAGTCACAGACTTATCATTGTACTCTCCTCAATGTAATTCTCGCTCATAAATTGTAGTGCTTTGAAGAAATCGTTCAGTTCTTTTGAAATGACATTTAAAATGAAATCTACTTTTAGTTGTTAGAAAAAGTAACAGCTGTGACTTTGTAAGCTACTGTTAGTGGCTTTGGAAGCTAGTTGGTTAGCTAGTTGTCATAATGAGGTCATTTTCCAAAAGAAGATGAAGTCATTTGCCATCTTGTTTTAGTCATACTGGGCTTTTTCTTTGACCAAATATTTTCAAATTACACACTCCCACCCACTTATTTTCATAGTTACTAATACCTTCATGGAATAAGATAATGATGGAACTTTTAAAAGGCAACAGTTTATACTTAACATGGTCAGTATGTGATTTGTGTTTTATATCAGAGTTAGAAAAAGACCTCTATAGACTTGAAATATTATTAATTTATATTTCCTAATGGGAGAGCCAAGTAGTGTGCGGTATTGTGTGCATAAATCTCAGCACACAGAATTTGAATTCTACCAAGAATTTTGTTCTCCCAAGTCCCTGTAAGTTGATGATCTAATCAGATCCATGTAATCTCTACCTGCTTGAATTCCTGTTTTTTTTTTTAATTAGCAATGGTAAACTTTTTAATTAATTAATTAATTGATTAATTTTATTTTTGGCTGCGTTGAGTCTTCGTTGCTGCACGTGGGCTTTCTCTAGTTGCGGCGAGTGGGGGCTACTCTTCATTGCGGTGCGCCAGCTTCTCTTTGCGGTGGCTTCTCCTGTTGTGGAGCATGGGCTCTAGGCGTGCAGTCTTCAGTAGTTGCAGCACGTGGGCTCAGTAGTTGTGGCTCGTGAGCTCTAGAGCGCAGACTCAGCAGTTGTGGCATACCAGCTTAGTTGCTCCGTGGCATGTGGGATCTTCCCGGACCAGGGATCGAACCCATGTCCCCTGCATTGGTAGGCGGATTCTCAACCACTGTGCCCCCAGGGAAGCCCTCGAATTCCTATTGCTTCACCATATGTCACTCTAAATTCTTTTCTGGTCTCTGGCCCTCCAGATCCACTTGTGATGGAAAATTAACAGGTAGTAGAGATAAGATGCAACTATCCCAGTTATTCCTATCTGTTTTTTACTGGTGCCTGAATTATCTTTTCTTCAGGGTTGTAGCCCATATAAGCCTGTACGTTTATTTTAGCCTCATGATTCCAGATGTATCAGAAGGGCTGATTCTAGATACTTGATGACTGTCTGATCCAAGTGTCCTTTTCTTTGTGAAAGAAGAATAATTAGTATATGGTTGTTATTCAGTAATATAAAAATAGTTATATATAATTTAGAAAGATACTTCTGTAGTGAAAACTCTGAGGTATTAGAATTTATCTTTAATAATAATTAATCTGCGATCTGGCATAAACGGAGAGCCCCAAACTAGATTCAGTTGCAATTAAAAATTTACTGTAAGAACCATAAAACAAGAATAAGTAATTATTAAATAATGTCACATTGGATTACAGAGTTTACTATAAAGATAATATAAGAAAAACTTATGGAAAACAGAAATGCATTCTGTCTTTAGAGGTATTATAATGAAGAAGTAATTTCCTGACAACCGAAGTACTAATGTTAAAGTAGTAAATAGGTATCTTGTGTAAGTTATCTATTGTCACAATAATGCTGTACCACAAACCACTCCAAACTCTGATTGTTGTCATACAACAACCATCAGTCTTTATTGCTCATGTGCCTAAGATGGTCAGTTAGGCAGCTCTGCTGATCTAGCGTGGCTTTGGCTGGAATAACTGGTTGATTCAGTTTTACTTTGTTTCATCATTCAACTGGCTGTCCTCGTATGTTCTCATGATGATGGCAGAAGTGTAATAAAGAGCAAAAAATGCAATGCGTTTTGAAGCCTGATGTTGTAGGGGGCGTACCATCACTTCCACTCTAATCTGTTGGCCAAAGTAAATCTCCAGGCCAGCTAATGTTCCAGGGATAGGAAATAGACATCTTACCATCTCTTTAGTGAGAGGAACTGCAAAATCATGTGGAAAAAGGTCTAGCTATGGGGAAGAGTGAAGAATTGGGGCCCATTGCAGCCAACCTAAAACATAAAAAGACCAAAACAAATGAACAGTGATTATTTCAGTACATAGCTTTCTTCTCTTTACATGTCATTTGATCTTCTTATATGTGGTTTTATAGCTGGGGTTCCTTTTTTTCTCTTTTTTAAACACTACGAATTTGTTTTCAGTCGTAGTAAATATGTCTCTATATTATAATTTTTAAAAGCTGGAATTTTTTAAATACTGATTTTTGCATGTTAAATGATTCTTGCATTTCTGGAATAAACTTTACTTAGTTTTGCGTTATCACCCTGTGTATATGTCTGGATAGCATTTTGATGGATGTTTAGTCCAGTTTTTATTCACCTTTTAGTCTGTTTTATTTGTGTATGTTTGTTTGAACTTTTTGTATAGTAAACAGTGATGCTGCAAATATTCCTGCAGCAAAATCTTTAAGCTCACTCTTTGCATAAATTCTGTGACTGGAATTACTGTATGAAAAAGCTATTTCTGGGAGAAAATAAAATGCATACCTATCCATTTATGTATTTGCTTGCATATACATTAAAAAAATCTCTAGAAGGGTATACAAAAAACCAGATAATATTGGTTGCCCCTCAGTTAGGGAACTGGATAGATGGCAAATGATTGTAGGAGGGAGATTTTTCAGTCTGTGTAACTTTTAATTTTTTAACTCATTGAATATTGAGTCATGTAAATGTATTTAATCCCAAAATGAAATTTTAAACTTTTATTTTGAATTAATTTAAGCTTTTCAGAAAAGTCTCAAAAATAGTACGATGAATTCATGTATACTCTTAACCCATCTTCCCCTAATGTAGCAACTTATCTATCCATAGTACAATTATTAAAACCAGGGAATGAATTTTTATAAAGCTATTAACTAAATTACAGACTTTATTTAAATTTCACCAGTTTTCCCTTACTCGCCTTTTTCTGTTCCAGGAATCAGTCTAGCATCCCGCATTGCATTTAGACGTTCTGTCTTTCCTTTTGTCTTAGTTTCTCCCAGTCAGTGACAGTTCTTAATCTTTCTGTGTCTTTCATGACCATGATACTTTTGATGAGTACTAGCAACCATTCTGTAGAATGTCTAAGAGATAACTTTTTAAAAGGACTTTTTATAAGAACAAATTTAAAGATATGTCAGTGATTTTTCCCTTTTTCTAAAAAATTGATGACATAAAACACACATAGAAAAGAACACAAATCATAAGAGTACAGCTCAGTGAATTTTCGCAAACTGAACACACCCATGAAACCAGCATGCAGATCAAGAAATAGAAGATTGTCTTTGTCTCAGAAGTATCCCCCTTCATGCTCCCTTACAACCACTAAGCCCTTCACTACCTTGCTTCTCAGTTCATTTTATGAAGCTAGTATTTTCTTGATAGCAAAACCAGAAATCACAAGGAAACCATAGACTATATTATCTCTTACAAATGTAGGCACAAAAATCCTCCAAATTGCTAGCAAACTAACATATAAAAAAGATTACAACCAAGACCAAGTTGGATTTATCCTAGGAGTGTAAGGTTGGTTCAACATCAAAAAAATCAGTTAATGTAATAATGCTATATCAATAAGGGACAAAACCACATGATCATCTCAGTAGACACGGAGATAGCATTTGACAAAATTCGACATATTTTTCCAAATAAAAACACAATAAAGTAGGAATAGAAGAGATCTTCCTCAACTTGATAAAGAACATCTACAGAAACCCACAGCCTACATCATACTTGATGGTGGAAAACTGAAAGCTTTCTGTTTAAGATCAGGAAAAAGAGAAGGATGTCTTCTCTCACCAATTTCTTTTTCTTTCTTTCTTTTTTTTTTTTAAATTTATTTCACTTATTTATTTTTGGCTGCATTGGGTCTGCGTTGCTGCACGCAGGCTTTTCTCTAGTTGCGGCGAGCGGGGGCTACTCTTCGTTGCCGTGCGCGGGCTTCTCATTGCGGTGGCTTCTCTTGTTGCGGAGCACGGGCTCTAGGTGCGCGAGCTTCAGTAGTTGTGGCTCATGGGCTCTAGATTACAGGCTCAGTAGTTGTGGCGCACGGGCTTAGTTGCTCCGCGGCATGTGGGATCTTCCCGGACCAGGGCTCGAACCCGTGTCCCCTGCATTGGCAGGCGGATTCTTAACCACTGCACCACCAGGGAAGCCCTTCTCTCACCATTTTTATCAAGCATTATACTGGAGGTTCTAGCCAGAACAATGAGGCAAGAAAGAAGGAGAAGAAAGAGAAAGACGTAAAACTCTTTCAGTTCTTTCAGGTGACATGACCTCCTAGAAAGAAGAGCCTAAGACATCCACAAAACAACTGTTAAATCTAATAAATGAGCTCAGCGAGGTTGCAGGATACAAGATTAATATACAAAAATCAGTTGTATTTCTGTGCACTAGATTGAATAATCTGAAAATGAAATTAAGAAAATAATGCCATTTATGATAGCATCAAAAAGAGTAAAATACTCAGGAATAAATGTAACCAAAGACCTGTAAGACTTGTACCCTGAAAACTACAAAACACTGTTGAAAAAACCAAGACTCAAATAAATGGGAAGACATCCTGTGCTCCTAGTTTGGAAAACTTACTGAGGTGGCAGTATACTCCCCAACCTGATCTATAGATTCAATGCAGTTGCTATCAAAATTCTACCTGCTTTTTTTTTAATAGAAATGGACAGGCTGATTCTGGAATTTTTATGTTAATGCTAGATTCTAGCATGGAAATGGCCCATATTCTGGGTCATATGGGGCACAGATTAGCCAAGACAGTCTTGACAATAAAAGAGTTGGAGAACTCATACTTATCGATTTGAAAACTTAGTATAAAGCTGTTAGTAATCAAGGCAGTGTGGTATTGGCATAAGGACAGACATTTAGTTTAGGCCAGTGGAATAGAATTGAGAATCCAGAAATAAAGCCCTCACATTTATGACCAATTGATTATTGACAAGAGTTCTGAAACAGTTCAGTAAGGAAAGAAGTGCCGTTTCAACGAATGATACTGAGACAATATGCAGGTGGAAGAATTTAGACCGCTTATTACACCGTATACAAAAATTAATTGAAAATGGAGTATATAGATCTAAATGTAACAACTCAAGCTATAAACTTCTTAGAAATCAATATAAAAATAAATGTTTTTGACCTTGGGTTAGGCGAAGCTTTCTTAGATATGACACCAAAATCACAAGCAACCAAAAAAATAACTTAAAAAACCCCCAAACTCAGCCCAATTAAAAAATGGGCTAAGGATCTGAATACATGGCTCTCCAAAGAAGATTCACAAATCACCAATATACACATGAAAAGCTACCAGTCAGTATTGCTGGCTATCAGGAAAATGTAAATCAAAACCACAGTGATAGGCTACTCCACACCCAGTAGGTTGTCTGTGACTAAAAACACAACAACATTGATGACTTGGAGAAATTGGGAAATGGAACCATTTTGTGTTGTTGATGAGAATGTGAAATGGTGTAGCTGCTTTGGAAAACATTTTAGCATTTCCTCAAAAGGATAAACAATTTTACCATGTGACCCATCAGTTTACTCCCAGTGAAGGGGGGAATGAAGAGAAATGAAGACCATACAAAAATTTGTACACACATGTTCATAACAGCATTGTTCATAATTGTAAAAAACAACAAAAATGTCCATAAACTGATGAATTGATAGATAAATGTGGATTATTCATATAATGGAATGTTATTTGGCAATAAAAACAATGAATTACTGATACTTGCTAAAACATGGATGAACCTTGAAAGTGTTAAGCTAAGTTAAAGACGCTAATTACCAAAGACCACATATTGTATGATTCCCATATCATCTAGATACTTCTATTCTGAAGTGTCTAGATTAGGTAAATCAATAGGAACAAAATACATTGGTGGTTGCCCAGGGCTGTAGGCAAGGGTCAAAATAGGGTTGGGATAGGGGAGTAACTGCTAATGGGTACAGAGTTTATTTTGGGGTAATGAAAATGTTCTAGATTTAGATTGTGGTGATGGTCGCAAAACTATAAATTACTAAAAACCATTGAATGGTGCAATTTAAATATGTGAGGTGTATGGTTTATGAATTATATCTCTATAAAATTGTTAAAAATGATCAATAGCCTTTGCCCTTTAAACATCTGTCTTGTATGGGAAACAAATGTGTAAAGCAATTAAATTTATAATGTGATGAGTTAAATAAAGTGAAGGTATTGCAAAGCTTGAAGTTTGACTAGTTGCCTATCTGAGAGACCTGGGAAAGTGTTCCCTGTAGACAGAATTGTCTCTGCTAAGCATACAAGTGTGAGAGGAGACGATACTTTTAGGGATTGACAGATAGTCCTGTTTAAGTAGGAATAATGTATGTGAATAATATTCAGCACTTAGTGACTCTCAAATTGTAGCTGTCATGATAGTTATGATGAGACAACAATATTAGTGATGTTAATAATTTTTAACATCTTTATTGTAGTATAATTGCTTTACAATGGTGTGTTAGTTTCTGCTTTATAACGAAGTGATGACATTAATAATTAAAGTGGCATAGTCTGCAGAACTAGTCCTTCCTCAACATTAGCCTTTTCTTTAATGCCCTGAGTCGGGCATCCCTTTAGGTGGTTCTTGAAGAAAAGCTGCTAAGGTTAAATAAGTTTGAGGAAAGTGGTATTTTTGGTGCTTAACACTATATGTACTCTATTAAAGGCTCTGAGTAGTCCTGCAGTAAAGAAACTATTGTTTTAACTCTAGGTTTCCCAAACTTAGTTTATCCACCGTTCTTTTGTTTTCACCACACCTATTAACATGTTTTGCAGTTTGCGTTCCCTGAAACACATTTTAGTAAATGCTGCTCTAATTTCTTTATCTTTTTCCCAGCTATGTTGATGGTAGTATGACATACCCAGGCTTTACTTATTTGGGTCCTTAGATGAGTGACTTTACAGAACAATGCCTTCAGTTACAATGCTCCCGTTTCTCTATCAAAAAGCCCTGCATGACACTGTCCTTTTGAAGATTTGAAAAAAAGTTATATTTTCCTGACAGACGCTTGTGCTTCATTTTATTAGGTAAAACAATGGGAGCCATATAACCAATATGCTTTTCTTTTAACTTTAATTGGCATGATGTTCAAAACAAAGATCTGTGTTCAGTTTATTAACTCAGACTAGGCTGTCTGAAATAATTTTCCTTCCGAAACTATCACAACTATCTTCTTAGTTATCTAGCCTTTTAGTTTTTAATTTAATTTTATTTTTATTTATTTATGGCTGTGTTGGGTCTTCGTTTCTGTGCGAGGGCTTTCTCTAGTTGCGGCGAGCGGGGGCCACTCTTCATCGCGGTGCGCGGGCCTCTCACTATCGCGGCCTCTCTTGCTGTGGAGCACAGGCTCCAGACGCGCAGGCTCAGTAATTGTGGCTCATGGGCCCAGTTGCTCCGCGGTATGTGGGATCTTCCCAGACCAGGGCTCGAACCCGTGTCCCCTGCATTGGCAGGCAGATTCTCAACCACTGCGCCACCAGGGAAGCCCCCTAGCCTTTTAGTTTTGTTGAATAGTGTCGGGTTTTGTTTATCTGTTCCTTTCTTATAGTTTACTTTAAATACTTTTTTGGAAGCAGGTGAACTATACATTTGTATAATAGCTCAGAATGAGAAAAAATTCATATGTTGATTTATACAAGAAAGTGTTGTGGGTATGTTTGGGAGATTATATTTTAAATGACCTCCAGTTTACCTTAATCATTCATTTAAAAATATTCTAAGGCATTTCAACTGTACTTTTACGTTGGATGAGGTGTCTTTTTCTTTATCGTGTTAGGAGGTATACAAACCATGTGTTTACTTAGATGCTAAGCAATGGAAAAACATTTATCATTAAAATTTGTTTGAATTTTCATAGTTTGGATGATTTACAGTTATTAATTGTAGTGTTCCTCACATGCCTCTGATTTTTTTTCTAAATGTGTTTGTTGGAGTTATAAGATATAAATTATTTGGGTTTCTGAGTCTGTCATTTGTCACAGCAGCAGGATTATGACTTCATACAATTATGGAGATAGTGAAAGGAAAAGTCTAATTTTTTTCAGTGGTGTGTTTACTTTAACAATTTTATTCCCATTTGGTTGTATGTTTGGAAATCAAGGTATTTGATTCTATGGAAAGAGAATAATTTTATATTGTTGATGTTTCAGTTGGCGCCAAAGAGAATAGTCTACCTATAACTCATTTTGCTATTGCAACAATGTCCCAAAACACAGCCTATTTGTTTATCAGTTGACTGGGCTTACTCAGTCAGCTCTGCTTCTGACTGCACACGTGTGGGTAGGCGGGGGTGGCTCTACGCCCCTTGACTTTCCTCTTTATTTTATGGGGTACCTAGGGAACGTTCTTGTTTTGGTGATGGCAGAGTCTCAGGAGGGCCTCTTCAGGCCTTGGTTTATAACTGGCACATTTTGTCACTTCTGCCCATTTGTCATTCGCAAAAAAATTTCACATGGCCAATTTGAAGTCAAGAGGCAGAGAAGTACATTCCACCCGCAGTGAGGCCATGGCAGTGTTGTGGCTGGAGACATGGAGCCCATTATGTAAACTACCACAGTTTGAGAGTTCAAAGGAGATAAATTAATTAGACACTTAAGTGATTTGAATATTAACTAAATTCTCCTAATCACCATCCCCTAATATCTTTTTTTAATTTATATTTTTTAAATTGAATAAATATCAATTAACTGCCCTGACATACTCTAATGTTAGGATCATTTTAAAGCTTAAAATAAAAACAGTACACTTAATGCATGTGCAAGAGTGTGTGCATATATGTATTTAGGTATGAATGTGGTAGAGAGAGAATTAAATATTTTGTTTTCACTCTAGACCTATTTTATAAATTAGAATCTGAGATATGTGTGGCATAGTCAGCCTTTTTAAAAAATATTATTTATTTTTGGCTGCGTTGGGTCTTTGTTGCTGCATGTGGGCTTTCTCTAGTTGTGGCGAGCCGGGGCTACTCTTCGTTGCGGTGCGCGGGCTTCTCATTGCTGTGGCTTCTCTTGTTGCCAAGCACGGGCTCTAGGCACACGGGCTTCAAGTAGTTGTGGCTCACGGGCTCTAGAGCGCAGGCTCGGTAGTTGTGGCACACGGGCTTAGTTGCTCTGTGGCATGTGGGATCTTCCCAGACCAGGTCTCGAACCCGTGTCCCCTGCATTGGCAGGCGAATTCTTAACCACTGAGCCACCAGGGAAGCCTTAGTCAGCCTTTTCATTAATACTATTGTATTAACTTTGTCAACAGTTTTAGTAAAGAAGAATTTCCATGATGGCTATCTCTGTTAATGTTTGAAAATATAGTTTTCATCTTATGCTTTTAAGTTGGTATATATACCTGAGTATAGTGTCCCTGAATATAAGGCAAATTCCTTTGTACTGGATGAGAAGATTGAAGAGTTTTTACCAACTTGAGTGTGAAAACTATGAGGGATATAGATGTCCTAAAATTTCTGTGAGCGATAATTTCATTGTACACATTTAAATTATTATATAAATAAAAGTAATTTAGAAATGTGATTTTCCCGTTTAAATTTTATGAATCTTCAAATTGTTCACATGCACCTGACTTTAATATCTTCATCTGTGCTAGAGCTGTGTTTAAGATTCTTGATTGAGGTACAGCATAATTTAATGTAATAATTAGAAATTTTTACCAAGTCCTAAGTAACTATTTATTCTTTGTGGTATCTACATGATAAGTACTTTGGTCTATTTCTTTTTTAGCATTAAAAATTTTTTTTTACAGTAACATCTAGCATTTCTAATTTTAAAGTAATTCTCCCAGGAATAACAATTAAACTTGTATTGAATTCCCTTGTTGCTTCTCTCTCTCTCTCTCTCTCTCTCTCTCTCTCTCTCTATTTTTTAAATCTTAATTTTGTTAGGTGACTTTTATAAGCTTCCAGAACTAGTATTGAGTGAGGTTGATTCAGGCTCCTGTATGTTTCCCAAATTATACTTTTTGATTCTAAATAAAATATCGTGGTAGAGTGCCCTGTAACAGGAGAACCTTTGTTAGGATTCTAAGATGAGACAACTCTTTTTCTGAAAGATAATTTTGTGAAGAAAAGAAGTTTGATTTATATTTGGGCAAAAGGCATACAAAAGTTCATTTTTGATCACCTTAAGAAGACAAATTTTAACATATTGATATTTCTATCTTCACATATGCATTGTGTTTTTCCTTTAGTGTAGTCTTGTTTTTAACTGTTTTCAAGAGATTAATTGAGCAAACGTAATATTCTTGCATGCATAATATATTCAGAACCTCCACTAAAAGAAATGGTGTCATTTTCATTGGATTGCTGCAAGGACCACACAAATTTTATGTGGTTTTTCATGGCCATGTGACATCGTTTGTACTTTTTCTGAAGAATTATTTCCAAAGACAGGCAGTAGAAACCCTAATTTGGTGTGCTTTGCATATTTAAGGATTTTTAAAAATTACTTGACTTTAACCTTAATATGTTTAAAGGTATTATCAGTGTTGCTCAATGTGTGCAGTCCTTTCTTGCTAACTTGAAAGCTGTGATTGCTAAGAAGACTTATATCCTAGGAGATATAAAGGTTAAAAAATTATTAAAAATATTTTAAGACCTCATCTACTGAAGTCATGCTAGATGTTACTAAATTAGCCACAACAATTGTTAGTTGCTTATATTCGACAGGACAAAGTTGAGTTTAAGCATTCTCTGTCCATCAACAATTTTAAAAAACTCTACATAAACAATGGAATACACATGTTTATTTTTGTGACACCATAAAATGGAATTGAAATTTAATATGGAATGAAACAGATATAAAGTCTTAAGAAAATCTCTAAATATAATTAGTCATTTAGTATAGTTTTATTAAAATTTATGATCATTTACAATAAACTGATAATGTTAGGTGTCTATTGTGTGCTTTTTTGTACTGTATGTATTCAATTCACTTTAAAAAATACTGCATTAATCAAAAGAATAAAAATTCTCTTGAGGAAATATACTGGTCTTGAAATAATTGTATGTATGCCAAGGAGAACTTTAATTATAGCTATTGTCTTCTCAGCCAGACACTTCATAGGGGAAATTTCAATTCAAATTAATGTAATTAAGATGATTTTTTTTCTTTCAGTAGGTAAGTTTGCCCTATTTACATTTATTGTTCTGATATAAATGTATCAGGTCTTCTCTCACTTAAAAATACTTTTTCTTCTTTTTTTTTTAAAACTGGTTCCTGTATTTTCTAAGTTCCCCCCCTTTTTTCTTTTCTTCCTTTTTAAATTTTGCCTGGAGAACATTTCTTGCAGGGTAGTCTGCTGGTGATGAAATTTCTTAGTTTTTCTTTGTCTGTGAAAGTCTTTAGTATTCCTTCTTTACTTTTAAAGGATAATTTCTCCGGATATAGAATTCTAGGTTGGTTGGTTTTTTCCTTTCAACACTGTAAATATTTCACTTCTTTCTCTTCTTGCTTGCATGATTTCTGATAAGAAAACTGTTAATTCCTATCCTTGTACCTCTATAGGTATGGTATTTTTTTCTTCTTGCTTTTTTCAAGATTTTCTCTTTGTTTTTTGTTGTTTTGATTTTTGTGTTGTTTTGGTGTGACACACACACACACACACACCCCTCTAGGTGTATTTTATTCTTCTAGATACCCTCTGAGCTTCCTGGATCTGTAGCTTGTCTGTTACTAGTTTGGGAAGATTTTGGCCATTATTATTTGAAATATTTCTCTATTCTCTCTCCACCTTCTGGTGTTCCAATAATGTGTGTGTTATACCTTTTGATTTTATTTCACATTTCTTGGATGAACTGTTTGTTTTTGTTTTGTTTTCATGCTTTTTTTTGCTCCTTGCATATCAATTTAGGAAATTTCCATAGACCAATCTTCAATTTCACTGATTCCTTTTTTGTCTCTGTTGAGTCTACTGATGAGAGCCCATCAGAGGATTCTTCATGTCCTTTACCGTGATTTCAGTTTCCTTCTTTATCATTTCATTTTGATTCTTTCTTAGAATTTACAGGTCTGCTTATATTACCCTTCTGTTCTTACAAGTTGTCTACTTTTTCCATTCGTCATAGTTATTTTAAATTCCCTTTTTGTTAATTCCATTATCTATGTCATATACAAGTTTGTTTCTGATGATTGCTTTGTTTCCTCTGTGTTTGTTTTTACCTTTCGGCATACCTTGTAATTTTTTCTTGACATCAAGACGTCATATTTGGTAACAGTTACTGAGATAAATACATCTTTATGGATTTGTACCAGTCTGGCTGAGAGTTTGCCTTTGTTTGCTTTATCAGTAGGTGCCAGAGACTTCAAATTCTTCTGATGTTCATGATTTTGTCTCATCTTGAACTTGGGCCTCTCGTAGTGCTACCCCTGATAAAATGTCTGTTTCTTGGAGCTGTTTCACCTGTAATCCACTGTTGTGATACTGGTTAATGATTTGAGATCTTTCTTCCTTTTTAATGTAAGTATTTACAGCTGTGAATTTCTCTCTGAGCATTGCTTTTGCTTTATCTCATAAGTTTTAATGTTGAGTTTTCATTTTTATTCATATCGAGGTATTTTCTAATTTCTCTTGTAGTTTCTTCTTTGACCAAATGGCCGCTTAGGGGCGTGTTGATTAGTTTTGACATATTTGTAAATTTTCCAAATTTCCATCTTTTATTAATTTTATTGACTTCTAATTTTACTTCATCGTGGTTGTGTATGATGTCACCTGTTTAAAATTTATTTACACTTGTTTTGTGTGGTTGCTAGGATATTGTCTCTTTTGGAGAATGTTCTGTGCAGTCTTGAGAAGAACAAAGTGCATTCTCTTGTTGGTTGGATTGGTCTATAGATGTCTGTAGGTCTAGTTGGTTTATAATGTTGTTAAAGTCTTATATTTTCTTCTTTCTAATTGTTCTATCCACTATTGTAAGAGGAATTTTTTAAGCCATTTTTTTAATTGAAGTATAGTTAATTTACAGTGTTGTGTTAGCTTCACGTGTACAGCAAAGTGATTCAGTTACATATATATATATTCTTTTTCAGATTCTTTTTCATTATAGATTATTACAAGACATTAAATATAGTTCCCTGTGTTATGCAGTAGGTCCTGGTTGTTTATCTATTTTATACATAGTAGGGTATACATGGAGAAAGTAAAAATGTCTTGGATCATTACAAGTTTGCAGCAGTTATATTGAATTTTCGCTGAAATTTAGACATTTCTAGGCCCCTGGTTTAGACTTAATAATGTCTTAATAATTTGAGCTTAATAATAAAATTTTAGTTATCAAATATAATGTTAATATAGTGGGAAGCTTTTCCAGTAAAAGGATCGTGCAATGATTTTGAAGAAACTGTTTAGTCCCACTTATTACTATTCTTATGTCATTTATTGAGAAGGTAATTTGTTTTTCCTTCCTTAACATAGGCTTAATTTTCTTGAGAAAGTTAGCAAATGAAAGAAAAAATGTTGGCTGATGAACTTTTCCCCCTTTTCCTTCACCACAACAGTTTAAAAATGTGTATAAATACACTTTAAATAAAAGCCGGCTCACTTAGTGATGCAGGTAATAATAATGGTGGATAATTTCATTTGTTTAGATGAGGAATTTATTGCAAAGAATTGGACTAGGACTGACATGGCTGGGTCAAGTCTTTCCCTCTAATTCTTATCTTGGTGACTTCCCTTGTAGCCCAGTTAAGCCTTTCACGTATTTCTTACTGGGAGAGCAGGTGTCTGATTGTGATGTTTTGTTTGGCTATTTAGTCAGCTTGGTAAGAAATTCTTCTGTTGTTCAGATGATCTTTTATATAGGTAATCGACGTAAGGATTTTCAGGGGTTTTCTGTTTTTCATAAAATAGTGAGGTTTCTATGAACATCTTTGTACCACTGCTCCCCAAGAAGTTGGCAAAAGCTATTACATATTCTTATGCAGTTAATGTTAATTCATTGTTTTATTGGTTCAATTAAAATGTAGGGATAAAAGACAAATGATCTGTATTATGAAAGACCTAAATAATAATAAAAATCGACTTATCGTTCAATATACTTATAGGTTTTATAATGATATATTGCCATTCAGTCAACAATACTACTAGAATGCTGTCACTTAGCTTAACTTTTTTCTAAATAGGTTAAGTTTTTTTTTTTTTAATACATTTGTTTATTTATTTTATTTTTATTTTTGGCTGTGGTGGGTCTTCGTTTCTACGTGTGGGCTTTCTCCAGTTGCGGCGAGTGGGGGCCACCCTTTGTTGTGGTGGGCGGGCTTCTCACTGGTGGCTTCTCTTGTGGAGCACAGGCTCTAGGCACGTGGGCTCCGTAGTTGTGGCTTGCGGGCTCTAGAGCGCAGGCTCAGTATTTGTGGCCCACGGGCTTAGTTGCTCCGCGGCATGTGGGATCTTCCCCGACCAGGGATCAAACCCGTGTCGCTTGCATTGGCAGGCGGATTCTTAATCACTGTGCCACCAGGGAAGTCCCTAGGTTAAGTTTTTTTTTAAGACACATTGATTTCTGATAGGAATAAATTGAACGTGCAGTGACTGTGGTGGCTCTGGCCATAATTTTTTTAGGTAAACCACAACTAATTCATAAAGGGCTGTGGACCCTTTAATACCTACCAGAAGTGGGCAGGCTGTCAATTTGGAAGATTCCATCTAAAACATATTCCTTTACTTGGCCCTTGAAAAACTCTCCTGCAGTACACTGCATAGAATGTAGTTTATTTATTGAGAAGGAGGAATGGTTGAGTCAACTCACAGGAGATAGATCTGTGGTAGGTGTTACAGGCTGATTTTTAAGCCACACACCATCTCCCTCTTTTAGTTTATTTTACTTGCTAATATGTAAATTTTATTAACGAAGCCAGGAGGGCTCATTCAGAGATATTTTAGACTTCTTTTCAGTGAAGGAAAACGGTGCTTTTGTTAGGCATGACAAATTAGTTTTGTCACTGAGTAAGTGCAGAGCTTTTAGGAGGGGATTAAGTTCTTTATATAATCTCTATTAAAACAGGAGAAAAGTAACTATCCAGTGTTAATTTATATTTTTAATAGTTAATTTACAGTGTCAAATGGTTATATCCAGTGTTACCTTCCTTTAGATTAACCAGTAGAAATGAACCTGTTATTTTCAATATCAGTTTTGAGCATCAGTATTAAGCTGCCTTCAATGGAGGGGATCATTGTGTATAACAACATCTAGGTTCCAGCCAAGGCCCAGACCAGGCACCAGAGTAACTAGTTTTTACATGGCTTGATTAAAAAAGAGGAGGCTCCTATGCACTGAAATCTTCTCTTTTAAAATGGGCACATTTCCCAGCATAAATATGATACTTCTATACTAATCAGGATGGAGTCTTATCCTGCAATGGGACTTACATTTTGGGCTTTTCACCACATCATTGCTGTTTTCTATGTGGTCAAAAATAGATATAGAGTAAACCAACCCCAAAAGTCAATTACAGGGTTTTATAGTGATGTACTGTGAAAAATTTGGTCGTGTTTTTCATTATACAGAATGTTCTTTCCAAAGACATAAACAGAAAAAGCACATATGTTTGATTTTAAAAATAACTCTGCTTAGCTCTTTAAAATGCTGGAGACATTTTGGATACTTTTAAATGATCAGCATTATAATTACATGATAAACCCTCTTTCTAAAGGCAGGCCTGGCTTGTAATTATTTATTCAATTTCTCCCCCAACCTTAATTTTTTTTTTTTTTGTGAGGGATCAACGTAGATGCTTCAAAAGTATTTCCAATATATATTTGAATGATCTGGTAAACTCATCTTATTTTCTAATCTCTTCCCAAGAAGCAAATGCTTATGTGTATTATATCATTTTTGGAGCATATATGCTAATTTACAAGTAATATACTATAAAATGTATGCAAAATGAAAACCATTTGTTGATTATGAATTAGTACTTTATTTAAAATATGATTTATGAAATCTATTTGCTAATATAGTTGCTAAAGTAATACAAAATAGTACTTAAAGTTGTTTTAAGTTAAACTGTACATTCTTAAGGAAAGCTTATCTAAGCCTCACAGAACCTTAAAGTGAATGAAAAATTTTGTTATAATGGTATTTTATTGGAAGAGAGACTTTGAAGCCTTATAATTTAAAATGTTATTTTTTTATTAATGATTATTTGTCACTTTCCAGCTTTAAACTGCAGTTAATTTGTATTTTGGCTGTTTGAAAATGTACAAATAAATGTTTCATATTTAATGCTTTGGTTCTATAGTTAAGGCTTAATTTTCCATAGCCAGATTTCAGCCTAATGCAAGTCTTGGTTTCTTTGCTTTATTGAAATGGTTGCTTTCTTTGTTATCTAAGTCTTTTACTCACTGACTGCCATTATAATTATCCATTTACTCATACAAGTAACACTAACACAGTAGTAACTGAGTGCTAACTCTTTTTAAACCCGTTAAATTCTCTCATTTCTGAGATGGTATAAACAAGAAAATCAGAAGTTTTGTTTCTTTACATATATATCTGTAGTAGACATTTTTGATTTGACTGATAAAAGCCATTCTTACCTTCTTTCTTTCTGGAAGAGTCCTGATTTTACAAAAAAATCCTGAATAATCTAAACCAATAATGATGACCCTATTCTTATCAGTAATTGGTTTAGGAAGAGTCATGTGACCCAAACATGGTCTATGAGATATGAGAAGTCTGAATGGCTCCTTGGGAAGGTTCCCTCACTGTTAAAACAAATTACCTGGAAAAGGCTGCCCCTCTTCCCCTGGATGGAAAACATTGGAACTGCTGCACCATTATAATGTAAGACATTGTGCTGTGAAACCACCCTGCCTGTGTTAGAACCATAGCTTTTCCCTTACTAGCTTTGTGACCGTGGGAGGTTTATTTCATCTCTCTGTATCTCAGTTTTTCTTATTGTAAAAATGGGGCTAATACAGTTGGAACATCAGTCATTAGAGAAAAATCATTATCATCACTAGTAATTAGAGAAATCAAAACCACAGTGAGATGCCACTTCATTACCCACTAGGATGGCTGGAGTCAGAAAGTCAGACAACAGCAAGTATTGGTGAAGATGTAGAGAAACCAGAACCCTCATACACTGCGGGTGGGAATGTAAAATGGGTCAGATGCTTTGGGAAACAGTATGGTGATTCCTTACATGATTAAACATAGAGTGAACCATATGACCTAGCAATTCCACTCCTAGGTATATACCCAAGAGTACTGAAAACATATGTCAACATAGAAACCTGTACACAAATGTTTATAGTAGCATTATTCATTATGGCAAAAAGGTAGAAACAACTTGAATGTCCCATCAGTGGATGAATGGATAAATGAAACACGGTGTATCAATACAATTTATTATTTGGCCACAAAAAGGACCTAAGTACCTTTGATACATGCTGCAACATAGATGAACCTTGAAAACATTATGGTAAGTGAAAGAAGCTAGTCACCAAAGACCACATACTGCATTATTCCGCTCATATGAAGATCTGGAGTAGGGAAATTTACAGAGATGGGAAATAGATTAGTGGTTGCTTAGAGTTGTGGGTGGCAGTAGGACAGGGGATGGGAAGTGATAGCTAAAGGTTACAGGGTTTCTTTTTCAGGTGATAAAAATGTTCTAAAATTGACTATAATGATGGTTGCCATTGAATTGTACACATTAAATCAGTGAATTAAGTGATATGTGAGTTATATTTCAATAAAGCTGTTAAACATGGGGCTACCTTATAGGCTGTTGTAAGAAATAAGTTAATGAGCATAAAGTTCTTTGAATAGTGCTTGGCTCATAGCAATAACTCAAATAATGATAAGTATGCTAAAAATTAATTAAAGCCCCGAGGAGAGCTAGTCAGGAAACAGTATACAGAAGAGAGGAGGTCCTAGAGTTGGAAAGGACTCAGGCTGCCTTGCTTTGGGGCTACTTATGTGATAAAATAAGTTGTGTGATTCAGGTCTGTTTCTTGAAGCTGAAGGCATCTTACTGATATAACACCTTCATTTACTCTATCTCAGTGCATGTTAGCTGTCCCCTTCTCGTTATACTTAGAGGCTTTACCACCTTTGGCCTTTGTATATGCTAATGTCTGTATTTTTATTTTGAGTTTGTATGTCATCAATGAATTAAAAATTCTTTGCTTATAGCATGGGCTATGTTTTAAATTTTAATGTCCTTTGCTGAGCACAAGACTGTGGTTGCTAATAGTTTGTGGTTAATCATTTGTTAGTAAGAGAGAAAAAAGGAAGTGACTTCTGGGTTTTCTTGGCATAATCTTAACTGACTTTTTATTTTTGTAGAGTAATATACTTTATTATGAAAGCCATCTTTCTCATTATATTTTTTAATTAGTGGAAAATAATCAGTTTCAGTTGCAACAGAATGACCCATATTTAAATTAAGCAGTAAATCAGCATCAAAAAACTGTATATAACAGCTTATAGACACCAAATCATGATTCTTCTCTAGGATGTATCTGTTTGTAGTCATGATTTTATGGTTAATATGCAACTACAATAACAGCCATAAAATTGACTTATTTTTGGATGCTCATTTCCTCTGCTTCTGTCTTGCTCTTGTCACCGCTTCATGATTGAAGCCTCTCTTTGCAGATTTAATACAACCTGAGTTCCTATTTAGATTATGATTGAAGTAGAAAAATGTTTAAAATGCTAGTAGTTACCTGCCCCAGCCCTTTACCTCAGTTGCTATATAGAGAGGAAGTTGTTGTTGTTGGTTCCTGATTATAAAAGTAGTACATACTCATTTACAGAAAAAATGCAGGTGTAAAGTATTTTTTAAAGGTACAAAATACTAGTAAACTCAGCATTTCAAAATAATTTCTGTTGTTTGGTATATATTGCTCAAATATTGATATAGGTATAAGTATAAATGTGTGTGTGTGCATGTATGTGTGTGTGTGTGTGTGTGTGTGTATACAGAGAGAGAGAAAGGGAGAGAGAGTTTCAGTGCTTACATTTAGTTTTGATTGTGAGTTGGGGATGGCATGGGGGCAGATGAAGAAGTGGATTAACTAAAATTTAAAACTTGACTTCTCATTTGTGCTCTTTTCTAGGAGTTTACTTCAAACTGGCCAGTAGTGCTTGGTAATTAGGTAGTCAGCAAATTATCCCTGAGTACAAAATGTTTGTGACTTCTAGATCCCGACACTTGCTTCAAACAGACTAATTTCTTTGTGAATTATTTGTTATTTCTTACTCATTTAAAAAAGATAGAGATGTTTATATTCCCTTATTGAGTTATAAGAACTCCATGTATTAAGGGAAGTTCTTTAAACCTTCATAGTTTGTAATTCAAAGCTTTATTAGTTTATTATTTGAAATAATAAATTTGCATGTTTATCGTATGATTTTCATTCAGAAGTTTTAAAACCTATATGTCAATATAACATTTTTTTTAAAATTAATTAATTTATTTTTGGCTGCACTGTGTCTTCGTTGCTGCATGTGCGGGCTTTCTCCAGTTTAAGCGAGCGGGGGCCACTCTTTGTTGCGGTACGCAGGCTTCTCACTGCGGTGGCTTCTCTTGTTGTGGAGCACAGGCTCTAGGTGTGCGGGCTTCAGTAGTTGTGGCACGCGGGCTCTAGAGCGCAGGCTCAGTAGTTGTGGCGCTCGGGCTTAGTTGCTCCGTGGCATGTGGGATCTTCCCGGACCAGGGCTCGAGCCCGTGTCCCCTGAATTAGCAGGCGGATTCTTAACCACTGTGCCACCAGGGAATCCCCACATATAACATTCTTATTTGTGGTTTTCTGACTTTGGTTCATGGTTGGTGAATACTCTCGATAGCATTAGTATTTAAAGTCACCTCATAGCTGATACGAATATCTCATTGAAGATGGTAGGCTTACATGTTGGCATTTTTGGTCTTTTTTAATGCTCATTAGACCTTGAACCAGTTCTCCCGGGAGTAATCTGTAGGATTTAGAATATTTGGTTTCTTGGCTTGTTTTCCTGTGTTCTGATACATTATCCCTGATTTTCTTCTCTTCTTCATAACCCCAATCCTAGTTACTTACTAATGTCCATCTTGTTACTTGCCACTAAATATGACTGGCATATAATAGGATGGTAGGAAATATTTTTGAATGGAGAAATAAACTTCCTGAACTGGTTTAAGAGTCACCTCTTCTGGTATACCTTTTCTGAGAGCACCTCCCTTTTTTGGTGCCTATTTGTATTATACCTTAGAACTTTTAATTCTTTCTAATTTATATGTTTAAGTGTCTACTCTGCCATTTCCAGATCTGAAATTCCACTGGAGAGAACTTTGAGCACCAGAACAGTGCTTGCCATATAGTAGAAAATGACAAATATTGAACTGAACTGATAAGCAAATTGAGCAGAAAGACAGCATAGAGACAACTGGCAAATACCATTTTTCCTTGAATCTGTGTTATTTCATTATTTCAGTAGAAGTATTATGGGCTTCACAGCATCATAAACACATATTCAGATGAAAGTATAATATTTCATTTTAAAATTGTGTGTAAATGAGTTTTGGACCAGAACAACATCAACTGTAGAATTAAATCAGAAGCTTCTTCTCCGTATTAACTGTGATCTTGGACAAGTTAATCTGTCTCATCATAATTTCCTGTCTAAAATAGAACTAACACCTGTTGATGAGGATTGAGCGAGATTTCTGTAGTACAATATATGGCACACAGTTGAGAATAAGTAAATATTTGCATGTTGTTGTGATCCAGTTTCCTTTTGGACCTAGAGCTAAATTTGGGCATGTCCCTTCATCTTCCAGTCAGTTGGCATTTTTTTATTTTCTTCATTTCCACTCCCTACCCCCCTCCCCCATATGATATTTCTTTATTTAAACATAATTTATTGAAATAGAATATTTGAGATAATGGTCTGATTATGTTCTCTTTTAGATAATCTTTATTACCTCAAAGCCCTGTCTTTTACACTTAAGAAAAGTTAATATCTAAACCTTTGCAGACCAATATAGCCTAGTGGAAGTAACACTATAGTTTATCATCATGGTAATTCATTCAATTAACCTGGCTTTTGTCAGTGGTAAAATGAAGTCTTCTGGCTTGACATACCTGTGTGAGGTATGTGGAAGTACTTTGAACTTCTTAGAGAAATAATTATTACGTTTTATGAATATCAGATGGTGATATTTTATTGAAGCATATCATTTTCTACTTGAAAAGTTCATCATTTCTATCAAATCTATCCATTTAAATTTCCCAATTTCAGTGTACTCTATTATAAAGAGGATTTTTTGGGACTTGAAAATTCTGTCACTGGCTTGCTGTTCTGATGGAAACTGACAGGCATAAATTTCTGTATAGTGAACTGTACATGGGGATTACCCACAGCAAATTTTTAATCTTACTCTGGCTTTCTGCTGGCATTGAGCACTTTTCTTGGCAGCTTTCCTTCATAGTCATTTAGTATCCACTTAAAGAAGAGACTAATTTCAGCATTCGTTTTAGAAAAACATAATTTAGATGTTAACTGTTGTTGAAAGATAAACATGAATTCTAAAGCCAAGTGAGAATGGAATACATACCATACATTTCAGATCATTTGTGTATACTTTTCAAATCATTTGACATAGGTTTTGAGTTGGAAATCATTCTCTCTTAAAAGTCTGAGGCCTTTCTCCCACTATTTTCTAGCTATTATTGTTGCTATTGACAAGTCTTATGCCATTCTGCTCTAGGAGCCTTTATATGTGACCATTTTCCCCCTTACTCTTGACACTTTTAGGATCTTTTCTTTATCTTTTGTATTCTGATATTTTATGATAATTTTGGTATGATATGGGTCTTTTTTCATCCACTTTGCTGAGTACTGTTATCTTTCAGGTTTTAGAAATTTTCTTGAATTATTTTGCTAATTTGTCTCTCTCTCCCTCTCCCTGTGTATTTCTGTCTCTGTCTCTCTGTGTCTCTGTATCCGTTTCTCTTTCTTCATTCCTTCCTTCCTTCTCTCCATCTGTCCGTCCATCTTTCTGTCTTTATTTCTCTCTCTCTCTCTTTCTCTCTTGAAGCTATTATTCAACTGTCAGATCTCTTAAACTGGTTCTTCAACTTTCTTACCTTTTCTATCCCATTTACGTTTTTGGTCTACTTTCTAGGAGATTATCCTTAACTTCATCTTCTAAATTTTTTATTATATTAGTATTTTTTCTAGTCATAATTTTAATTTCCAAGAGTTATTTTTTGATTCTCTGAATGTTTCTTTTACTTATTTTAAAAAAAAGTCCTCCTTTGTCTTTTCATGAGTGTAATATTGTATCTCAAGAGTATTTACGATTATATGAAGTTTTCTTTTAGAGCTTTTATTTTCTCTGCTTCATTTGATTTCCTTTTTATTCTCTTTGTTCTGGTTACCATCTTTTATGTTAGAGGCTTTTCTTATTTTTGAGTTTGGAGGGTTAATTATATATTCTGGATACCAGTCCTTCAGAAGTCTTTTGCCCAATATGTGATTTGAAAATATTTTCTCTGAGTTTGAGCTTGTCTTTAATTCCTTCTACAGTAAGTTCTACAGAGCAGAAGTTTCTTATTTCGATTAAGTCCAATTTATCAATTTTTCCTTTTATGTATTATGCCTTTGGTATTGTATCCAAGAACTCTGCCTATCTGAAGATCACAAACATTTTTTCCTGTTTTGTTCTAAGAGTTTGATAGAGTTCTTGTGTTACGTTTAAGTGTATTTTGAATTAATTTTATATGAGTTGCAAAGTATGGGTTAAGATTGACTTTTCCTGCTTACGGACATTCAGTTGTTCTAACACTATTTGTTGACAAGTCTGTCATTTCTCTATCGGATTGCCTTTACACCTTTCTGAGTAATCAATTGACCATGCTTGTGTGGGTCTATTTCTGGACCCTTTTTTCTGTTTCATTGATATTTGAGCCTAGCCTTTCTCCATTACTGTACCATCTTGATTGCCACAGCTTTATAATAAGTTCAAAAATCGCTTAAGATGAATTCTCCAGTGTTCTTCTTTTACAAATTTTTTTTGGCTATTCTAGTTTCCTTACCTTTCTCTATGACATTTAAAAGTGGCTTGTCTATTTCTATAAAAATTCCTGCTGAGATTTTGATTGAGTTTGCCTTAAAGCTATAGATCAATTTGGTGATAATTGTTATCTTAACTGTAGTGAATCTTCCAACCCCAACTGATACTTAAATGTGGAACCAGCCTTGCATTCCTGGGATGAATCATACTTGGTTGTGATGTACTGTTGTTTTTATATATTGCTTGCTGGATTCAATTTGCTAATATGTTGTTGAGGATTTTTGATCTATGTTCATGAGGGATATTGATCTGTAATTTTTTTTTTGTATTGCTCTTTTCTGGTTTTGGTATCAGGGTAATGCTGGCTCCATAAATGAATTGGGAAATGTTTCTCCTCTTTTGTTATTTGGGAGAAATTGTGTGGAGTCAATGTTATGTCTTCCTTACGTGTTGGGTAGAGTTCCCCATTGAAACTATGGCATGTGAGATCTTCCCGGACCAGGGCTCAAACCCGTGTCCCTTCCATTGGCAGGTGGATTCTTAACCACTGCGCCACCAGGAAAGCCCTAATATATGCATTTAATGCTATACATTTCTCTCTTAGTAGTGCTTTGTTGTGTCCCACAAATTTTGTTTTATTTACATTTTCATTTAGGTAAAAGAATTTATTAATTTCCTTAAGACATCATTTTTGACCCATGAATTGTTTAGAAGTTTGTTTCATAATATCTGATTATTTGGGAAGATTTTCCAGTTATCTTTCTTTTATTGATTTCTAGTTTAGTTTACTTGTGGTCAGAGAATATATGTTGTAAGATTCAATTCTTTTATATCTGTTAATATTTGTTTTATGACCTTGAATATGGTCTGTATGGGTGAGTTTCCATGTGCATTTGAAAAAAAAAAAATGTGTGTTTTAGGTCATGTTGTTTGGTGGTGGTCTTCAGGTCATACATATCCTGCTAATTTTCTATCATCTTGTTTTATTGGCTACTTGAGAAGAGTGTGTTGAATTGCTCATCTGGATGAATGGATTTGTCTATTTCTCCTGTGAGTTTAATCAGTATTTGCTTTATGTGTTTTAATGCTCTGTTATTAGGTGCATACATATTTAGGATTGTTATGTCTTTATGATGAAGTACTGTTCTTATTTATTCCTTGTAATTTTTCTTGTTTTGAAGTCTATTTTGTATGATATTAATTCAGTCACTCATTTCTCTTGATTCGTGTTTACATTTTAGGTCTTTTTTCATCCTTTTACTTTAACCTATCCATGTCACTTTATTCAAGCTGGGTTAAGCCTTCCTTTTTCCTTTTTGATGCCTTTATCTGTTTAATGGATTAGGAAGAAACTTGTCTTTTTGTACCCATAAATGAAGTAAAAGAGATGTTTGGGGATTGACCAGGAATTGAGGTTATTACTGGATTTTTATTTTAGGATGTGGTTGTAATTAGATTGCGCCACTGGACCACAGTCCAGTAAAGTAGTAAAAAGAATGAGAAAGTTCCTTCTAAGAGCAGTTACCAGGTTTTCTATTCTGAGGCTTTGTTACAGGCTTTTTAGCACTCTCCATCCCTAGGATCCCTAAGCACAATAAGCAGTGTCAGTTCTCACTGACAATTTGAAGTGCAGGCAGAGGGCTAAGAGCATTATGAGTAATATCTAGATATTTTGGGCATATGGTTTTGGTGTTAAATAAAGTTTGCAGGAAATCCATAACCTTTTCTTTCTCTCTTGGTGCTCTGTAATTTCTTCTACGTTAGCATTAAAATAATCACATTAGGTTCAGCTTAGAGCCTGTGTCTGCCTTTATATCTGTTCTCTTTCATCTGCACTCCCATATATTCTGTACAGCTTTGTGGAATTAATTTTTCTGGGAATATACACACAAATCACAAAAATATGTTATAATAAAATATTCCTCTGTGTTTTTGGAAATGGAACTTTAGATTTTCAAATGCAAATCTCAGTGCCTGTATACTAATTGTATAGGGAAATAATTTCCCTGGTCTTTACTTTGTCTAGAATCTTTATCAAGGGTATCTACAAAGTAAATTATCCATAATCTTTCTCTAGATTATTTCGTCTTTTCAGTTTAATTAATACCATTGATATTCTCATGACAAATTTATGTCTTTGCTCTATACTTCTTTCCTGATTTACAGATTGTTATATCTAACTGCCTACTTGATATCTTCATTTGGATGTTTAATAGTTTAAAACAACATCCTTGATTCTTTGTACCAAACATTTTTCTTTTCTACTTTTTTCATCTCAGTTTGATGTCAAACTCCTTAGCATAATTCTTGATTGTTCTCTTTCCCTTATTCTCTAAATCTACTTAAAAACAAGTCCTCTCACCTGTATCTTCAAGATATGCTTAAATCAGGCTACTATTCCCTAACTCTAGAACTTTCTACATATAAATATTTCCACTTCTTTTAAGATTCAGCAGAGGATATTGGTTAAGATCATAGACAAGGGAGTCAGACTACCTGCGGTTGCAGTTCTAGTTTTACAATATCCTAGTTGTGATCTTTGGCATGTTTTTTTAACCTCTGTGTGTCTCAGTTTCCTCACCTCAAAATAGAGATGCAGTACTTATCCCGTAGAGTTGCCATTAGAATTAAAGGATTAATATTTATAATCTTAGAACAGCACTACATATTTGTTAGTTAAAGTATATGCTTATCCCCCTCAATCTGTTTTTCTAACCAGTAGCCATGTTTTCCTTAAAAAATGTAAATGATTCATTATTGTTCCTATGCTCAAAAACATTTTAGTGTTTTCCTATCCCAATCAGTGTAAAACTCAAACTTCTTACAGTATTTTTTAATATCCTACATGAATTAGTTCTAGTTATCTCTCAGATCTGTCTCCTGTGCATATACCATTCTAGTCACACTTTCTTACTGTTTCTTAAACATAACAATCACATTTCTCCCTCACCATCTAAAACATTTTCCCTTCTCCTCACAACTCTTTATTCTCATACCCTTTTATTTTTCTTCACAGCAGCTATCATTATTTGGAATGATATTTAGTATCATTATATATTACATTATAATATATTACATATTTTTTTGTTTGTTTATTTGTCCTTTTGTTTGTTTCATATCTTATCCACAAGGATGTAATCTCTCTGAAAACAGAGACTTTGTATGTCTTTGTCTGTAATCCTTAGTGCTTAGAACAGTGTTGGCACATAGTAGAAGTGAAATGAATTAAATATTTTTTGAACGATTGATTCAGTGAATGAAACAAAATAAAACATATTCTGTACAGTCATTCTCTAGACAGTACAGGCTTGGAGTCTGGGAAGTTTTTACTCATTGTTTCCTTAAATATATTTATAATTGGAGGGGAAATGTGAGACTCTCACATTTTATTACTTTCTCTTAAAATTAAAGAGAATGAATGAAGGCAGAGTTAGGAAAAGAACTCACATCTATGACTGTTTGTTCTTTTCACTATTACACATTTCTTTCCTGAAGTATGTGGTGATGGTGGTGGTGGAGGCTGAGATCCCAGTACAGTGTTTTGGTTTCATACAACATAATAGCATCATGTTTTCCTATTTTATTTTATTTTTGGCCACACCACACGGCTTGTGGGAGTTTAGTTCCCCGACCAGGGATCTAACGTGGGCCCTCGGCACTGAGAGTGTGGAATCCTAACCACTGGACCGCCAGGGGATTCCCATGTTTTCCTATTTTAAATTCACATTACTTTTTATTTTTACATCCTGGTAGGAGTTAAAGTAAATATTTTTTCTTTATTCTAAAGAGTAAATGCTTATTATAATTTGGAGAAAATTAACCAGGGAACTGATAACTTTAACTTAGTTGCAGAGTTATGCTCTATTTTCTGTTTTGATCATATATATATATAACTTATTTAGATAATATTTTCATGTCAACTTAATCACTGTAAAACATTGCCCTTTCCTTCGTGATAAAATAGTTATCTTTTTGGAAAAGAGTTTTGAATTTCTCAAACAGAAAAGTTTACATTTTTGCTGAATGTTGTATATTGAAAATCTGTCTTACCCTATCTTAGTTGTCATACTTCATGATCAGGAGAAGTCACGATGCGAGTACCATGCTTTTGGACCTCCCATATAGGATGGTGCTTTGGAGTCATTGTACTATACAGATTGACGGTTGATGAGAAGCGTAAATTTAGATTTTGTCATGGCCTGTATTCTTGCCTGATCCTTATCCTTATTGTTTTCCGAAGGGTTAATATCTCCTTTTTCTAGCCTTGGCCTCACAATGAAATACTTTACGCTATAATAAAGTCTATTATAACGGGGTTCAGTGTAAATCACTGTATAGTTAAGGTTAACATAAAAACTCTTCATTAGTTTGGAATTTAATGATAGTTTTCTACTTTTGAGTAGTTATATTTGAGAAGTTCACTTGTAATGATCAGGGACTTAGAACTACTAAGACTGTTAGAAGAAGACACAGGGGAGCACCCTCCTGACACTGAATTTGGCAGTGATTTCTCGGGTATGACACCAAAAGCAGCAAAAGAAGAAATAGGCAGGGTGGGCGTCATCAAAATTAAAACCTTTTGTACACCAAGGGACACTATCAAGAGAGTGAAAAGGCAACCCACAGAGTGGAAGAAAATATTTGCAAGTCATATATTTGATAAGAAGTAAATACGCAGAATATATCAAGAATTCCTAGAACTCAACAACATAGAAACAACCCAATTAAAAAAGGGCAAAGGACTTGAATAGACATTTCTCTCAAGAAGATATACAGATGACCAACAAGAATATGAAAAAATGCTCAACATCACTAATCATCAGAGAAATGTAAATCAAAACCACAACGAGATACCACCTCACAGCCATTAGGACGGCTATTAACGACAACAAGAGCAACCAGAAAAAGAGAGAGAGAGAAAAGAAAAGAAGCCTTGGCAAGGCTGTGAAGCATTTGGAATGCTTGTGCACTGCTGGTAGGAGTGTAAAATGGTACAGTTGCTGTGGAAAACAGCATGGTGGTTCCTCAATAACTAAAAATAAATGACTGTTTCTAAGAAGTTACTTCTTTTCCCTAATAATATTTGGATTAGTATGTACAAAGTTTTTTCTCAGAAGTGATGCTCCTTGAACCTTGCAGGTTTCAGAAGAGTTTATTCTGGATTTTGGTAATGTTGGGTGAAAAGACATATTTATATAGAGGATGTGATGTAGTTTGTCCTTTACCAGTAATTTAAACTTTTCAGACATTACTACTGTTGATAAGTATTTATAAGGAGAAATTTTTAGTTTTTAGCCATTTAGTTGATCTCTGTTATGGTTTTTTTCCTAGGGTCTTTCTTTCCTTTCTGTCTTGCTAATCTAATTTCTGTGTCCTTTTTTTAAAATCTGAAAAAAATTCCCAAGGGAGATATTTTCCTGTTGGGGAGGTTAGGGCAGAATTTTGCAAGATGTCTGGTTTATTTGGCTGTTATATTTTATTGAGAAGGCCTTTGTATTATATTGAACTGTTTTTAAGGGTTTTAAGAACATGAAACTATTCAGTTTTATACAGATCTGTTGTAACCTAGAGAAGCCTCTGATCAGCAGAGATCTCCTTGGAAAACTTATCATTTAAATGAAGAATATTATAAATTGGCTAGAAAGGTAGTAACTTGATATCTAGCTATAGTTTGTTTATACTTTCAAAGTCTTTAAGTATAATAATTTTAAATTGTTATGCTGTAGGGGTAGTGATTAAGCTAGGTAAACAAAGAGAACAAAATATATAGTATTTCTACCAAAGATTAAGAAAGTCTCAGTAATTGTTTAATTTGAAAATAAGTATTCAGTCCAGTAAAAAGTAAGAAACTTGAAGTAATATACCTGCACAACATCAACAACTTTGATGTGGCTTACCAAAAGATTAAAGTATTTTAAACAATTGAACAAAACATCAACATTTACTCAATAATGTATTTTATGCAAGAGTTGAGTATACATAGGTAACATTTTAAAAGAAAATGTTTGGAGTTTTTATTGGTTCACGAAGAGAATACTTGCTATAACTTCATAGCTTTTTTAGAATTTGGTACATATGTAGTGAATATCTTTCAAGGAGTGCCCTACCATTTTTTTAAACAATAAGAAATATTTGAGATTATGTCTTTTTTTTTTTAAGTGATGTCTCTGAGTCTCAGAATAAAGGGCAACTATTTTGAATGTAACTTATGGTTTCAGCCATACTGTTCTAAAAGATTTACTGGAAAGTAACACATTTCTCCCTAGGGTAACTTGGTGTAGTGTAGTGTGAAGAATGTGGGCTTAGAGTCAATCTGGAATTTGAATGACGTTTTAGCCAGTTACTAGTTGTGTATTTTTGGAATAGTTGAGGTGTTTGGATTCAGTTTTTTCATATTCAAAGTGTGGCTGATGATGTTATCAAGGTTGGAGGCCATTTAGGAAGAATAAATGACATAATACGGATGAAGTATTTAGAACACCATCTATGTCTGGAACATAGTAAGTGCTCAGTACATGTCAAATATTGTTATTTTGTTGTAACCAAATACATGGCTCATATTTATATATTTCTCATTCTATGTATTATCTGATTAGGAGGCCATATCACCTCTCAGAATGAAAAATTCACCTAAGTCAGAAAACTGCTCGTTCAGTGTAAGTTGATTTATACTTCTCCTAGGAGAAATAATGATTTCTAAAGGCTTTTAGCCCGTCCTCTGATACATACAGAGTCCCAAGAAGTTCATTAAATAAGTAGTTACTTCAGTGAAAATACTTATTACAATAATAATAAATAAACGTTAAAAAAAATAAACAAAATCAGTAATATTTTTTAAAACTTACTCTTTTTAAAATTCATGACTTTCATACAACAGGATGCTATAATTTTGATTTTACATATTGTTTAAAATGTTAGTATTCATCCTAATACATTTTAGAGTGTTTGTTAATTCACTGATTCAAATAAAATACTTTTGTGCAGGATTATTTCTTTTCAGTGTCATAAGCTTCAATAATCCTGTTGATAAATTGATTGTAAAGAATTTATTTTTGGAAGGTGTATTAGTCAGGGTTCTCTAGAGAAATGGAACCAATAGGTTGTTTGTGTGTGTGTGTGTGTGTGTGTGTGTATGTATGAAGAGATTCATTGTAAGGAATTGGCTCATGCAATTATGGAGGCTGACAAGTAAGGCTGGAAGCTTCCGGACAGCTAGGAACAGCTGATGTTTCAGTTTGAAGTCTGTCTGGCATGAAGAGCCTATGTCCCAGTCGAAGGCCATCAGGTGGGAGAATTTTTTGTTATTTGTAGGAGGGTCAGCCATTTGTTCTGTTGAGACCTTCACCTGATTGCATGAAGCCCACCCGCATTATGGAGGACATTCTGCTTTTTATAGTCTACCGATTTAAACGTTAATCTCATCACAGTACCCTCATAGAAACACCCAGAATAATGTTTAATTAAATATCTGGGCACCCCCAGTACATTCAAATTGACACATAAAATTAACCATCATAGAAGATAAGCAGAAAATAATAAAAGCGAACTCCATTGACTTGACGTACTGATTTTACTTGAGGAACAGCTGGAAGGTGATTTAGTTGTAGAGGTCACTCCTTCATATGTGCTTTTGCCATGGCATTGCTCTTACTGTGTGTTTTCAAATTGTCAAAGGCTTAATATGCACTTTGAGTGTAGATATTTTGTTTTGCTGTAGCTTTTCTTCGCCATCCATCTTATTTTGATAAAAAAAAAATAGAAAAGATCTTTTATTTTTATTTTTTGGAATATATTCTTTACACCCACCAAGTCTCCACCATCCTGTCTGAAAACATTAGCCATTCTAAAGCGCTCTATAACTTCTGTGTGTTTTTAAAAAATTTATCCTGGCAGACAAAATGGTAGATTAAGGAATAGTTACTGTTGAGTTGCTTGGTGACTTACCCAGTACCTGTATCTTTGTCTTTCTTTTATTTCTTACCTTTGTCTCTCACTGTTCGTAGCATAAATCTACCAGGTGGCTCTTGGTATCTTATCTCTCTAGAAAACCAGTTGTGATCTGGGAATGCAACAGGTGTCTGGTCCATCTTTCCATTACTTAATGTTACATATAAGTTTCAAATCTGAAAGACAAAATGGAAACTGAAAGCAAAATATAAATATTCTTTTTCTTGGAATCAGTCTAAAACCAGCAGAAAAACCTAGTAACGGAAATTCCATAAATTTTATTTTTTTAATGAGTAGTATCTTGTTTTCTGGTAATCATTTGTGTATTTTAAAGGCTGAGATCTAGAACTGAGTTAAATAACTTAAGCATAGTTCTGAAGGGATAAGCACATGAACTTCATAGGGTTAAGGAATTCATCAAATTAACATCTTACAAATACTGACTTTCTGAGAGGAAAGAGAATTTTTTTCCTAGGATATCTAATACAAGTAATTTTTTGTAACTATTTTCTAGAAATTCTTCTGCCATGAAGACATCATTGTAGTCTCCTTCAATCACTGAATTGCCTTTTAAATGTGACTAGAATATGAACCTATTTTTATGATGTAAGAATTTTGGCTTCTTGGAATAACTGTATGGATATAGAATGTGGAACTGTCCTTGGATTGCTTTACTTTGAATGGATATTTTCTTTCACTATTCCTTTTTCAGTTAATTAAATAGGCTTTATGATAGTGTAAGTGGAGAGAATTTTCAGTATTCTTTAATTTCATAGACTACAAATCATTAAAGAGATCAAAAATTTGAAGATGTATTAAGCCTCTTTTACCAGCACATTGAATCATTATGCACACTTTCTTCTTTTTTCCTGTATATTAGTAAACAAAGTTTTATATATATATAAAACATATATATATAAGTCATAGTGTATCCTTGATGGCAGAAAACTGAAACAATTTAGCTGCCTTAAAACAGGAGCATTTTCTGCAACAAAATTTACAGTTTTAATACAGTCAACTCAAAGATGTCATTATTTCCTGGATTTGATATGTCTGTTGTGAAATTGTAGCAGTAGTGTGTAGGACTATTGAGAGGATAAGGTTAGTTAATACGTGTAAAAGGCATGGTTCTTGGTAGTTTTAAGTGCTCAGTAAATCTAGTACTTACTCTCACATATCTGAAGATTACTTTGATATATTGAAGTCTTATGAGGATGATAGTATTTAGGTTAGTTTTTTTTCCTGTAATGGATTTATGCTCCCTCTCCAATTTTGCTAAACAGTTTGCTTCACGCTAGTCACCTATTTATGTAAAATAGGGAGTTTTTTAGTTGTGTATTTTAGTTTCACTAATAAACCACTATAGCCATGTGGAAAGGGGGAGGGAAAGCTGTATGTCTGTGTGTCTTTTGGGAATGTGTCTGATATGTGGTATAGTAAGGTTTTCATACATATTTAAAAGTACGATGAGGATCAAACATATTAAAATTGTTGCAGTTTCTGTGAAAAAGTGGAGTTGTATTATGCATTCTTAATGAATGACCTGAGACAAACTTTCAAGATATTATCAGGGTTGGAAAAAAATATACTAGCTAACCACCTATTTAGTGATGAGGAAGAGGATGGTAGGGGAAAAAAGATAGTGGTAAATTCCAACCAGCTAATCTCTCTTCATATTTGAAATGGATACAAACATTTTTTTTTTTTTTAAGAAATTCACCTTCTTTTATTTATTTATTTATTTATTTATGACTCTGTTGTGTCTTCGTTTCTGTGCGAGGGCTTTCTCCAGTTGCGGCGAGCGGGGGCCACTCTTCATCGCGGTGCGCGGGCCTCTCATTATCGCGGCCTCTCTTGTTGCGGAGCACAAGCTCCAGACACGCAGGCTCAGTAATTGTGGCTCCCGGGCCCAGTTGCTCCGTGGCATGTGGGATCTTCCCAGACCAGGGCTCGAACCCGTGTCCCCTGCATTGGCAGGCAGATTCTCAACCAGTGCGCCACCAGGGAAGCCCAATACAAACATTTTTACGTTTTAATTTTAATAAATGGTAAAACACTTAGTGACTGCAGCTGGGGTTGGTATTGACAATATGATTGAATAGGTCTTAGTGTGCGTTGGTGTTGAACCTCAGCCTTAAAAATTAAGGAAATAAGAAATTCCATAATATGTAGATTAAATCAGTTTGCTATTTTTGCCTAAATGTCCTTTTGGCTTTGTAGTAAAGAACATAAAAATCCCTTTTCAGTTGATTATTAAAAAGTGTTTAAAAATAAACTAAACAGTTGGGAAGTTGTACATGTTCAAAAAGATACATAATTATGAATAACTTTTTGCTCTTTCCTCATTCAAAATTTATTGTAATGTTAATGATAGACATTATAGTAAGTAAATTTTGTTGCCTGTATTAATACTCTGTAGAATTTGGTATAGTTTTAATTAACTGTTATATCCCTATTTGTCCTTTCGTGAAATGATGATAACATATAGAGATTTAATTTTTTTGAGATTAATTGGCGCCAAGATGCTATATAGTGTGAAGTGTCAGTACTTTTTTCTTTTTTTGATAGTAAACTCTGTATGTGGGTGGTGGCAGAACCACACAGGGAGAAACATTTTTTTCACTGTGTCATAGTTGGTTCTGCTCAAACCATGAGGTACTGTAGATCCTTTAATAATCCCATTGAGAGAATTTCATGCTATTTAGGGGGAGTACTTACATATGGGTAATGACAACATTTTTAATTAGGCTATACAATGGGAATGGGAAAGCTTCAGAAATAGTGGATGATAAGAATGATGTTGATTAATTTTAAGAGGACGTATTTACATTTTATATGACTACTATGTTTGATTTTGAATCCTGTAATGAATTTTAACTGAAAAGATACTACCTTTGATTTTTTGTGGAATTTGGTTCAAGATATGTGTTTTTGGTGGATTATCAGTTATATGTCCTAAACTTAGTATATACATATTATATATTTTTCAACTCAGATATTTAGGCATATTTTATTATGATTTTTTCATGTAACTTAATCTTGATAAGTATATCATATTTATAAGATTGTAACTTGTAATTTAACATCATTAAATTAAAGTTATGGGGACTTCCCTGGCAGTCCAGTGTTTAAGACTCTGTGCTTCCAATGCAGGGGGCGCGGGTTCCATCCCTGGTCAGGAAACTAAGATCCGACAAGCTGCACAGTGCGGCCAAAAAACTAAAAAAAAAAAAAATATATATATATATATATATATGTGTGTGTGTTTGTGTGTGTGTATATATATATATAAATTAAAGTTACAGTAATGTTTTTGATTCCGAAATTTAAAATAAACTTGGAATTTTGAGCTTCACAGTAAGTTCTTAAATAGAATTCTAAATTTGATTTTATTAATGTTTGTGCAGTAAGTATAGTAAATGCATTCTTAAAGTTAAGCTTAAAATATTTGCTACTTTGAGACTTCATTGATTCAGAATTTCCTGGAATTTGATATAGCATACAGCTTAGCTTCAGTTTATTTGTTATAACAAGGTTCTTTTTCTTTTGTTTGTTTTTTAAATTATCTTTTAACCTTGAGATGATTGTAGATTCAAATTTAGTTGTAAAAAATAGTACAGAGAGATGCTGTTTATACTTTACCCAGTTTCTCTCAGTAGCTACATCTTGCAAAAGTGTAGTACACTGTCACAATCAGAATATTGACATTGATAAAATCCACTTATCTTATTCAGATTTCTGCAGTTTTACTTGTACTCATTTGTGTGTGTGTGTATTTTTATTGCATATAGTTCACTTGTGTATGCATTTTCATTACGCATAGTTCCGTATATCTAATACTACAGTCAAGATACAGAACAGTTCCATTACCACATGATTCCTTTTATTACCTTTCTATAGCTGCTTTCCATGTCTGCCATCACCACCCTTATCTCCTGGCAACCACGAATCTGTTCTTTATTTCTTTAATTTTACCATTTTAAGAAAGTTAAGTGGATTTCTACAGTATGTTATCTTTGGTATCAGGTTTTTCATGCAGCATAATTCCATGGACATTCATTCAAGTTGTCCCATGTATCAATAATTCATAGCTCTTTATTGCTGAGTAGTATTCCATGGTATGGCTGTACCACAGTTTAATATTCACCCATTGAAGGATATCTAGTTTTTTGGTTTGGTTTTTGTTTTTGTTTTGTTTTTTTTGCAGTTTTTGGCTATTACAAATAAAGCTTCTGTGAACATTTTTTTTATAGGATTTTGTGTGAAAATTAGTTTTAAATTTCTCTGGAATAAATACCCAAAAGCATGATTGCTAGATCATATGGTAACTGCATATTTAGCTTTTTAAGAAACTGCTAAGCTATTTTCCAGAGTATCTGTACTGTTTTACATTACCATCAACAGTGTGTGAGTGACCTATTTTCTCTGTATCCTTGCCAGCCTTTGGTATTGCCACTGTTTTTTATTTTAGTGATTCTGATAGGCACTTAGTGATAATTTGGGGGTTTTCATTTGTGTTTTCCTAATGGTTAATGTGTTGGACATCTTTTCGTGTGCTGATTTGCCATCTGTATATCCTCTGCTGTGGTTTTACTGTTGAGCTTTGAGAGTTCCTTTTAGATGTACGTACTAGTCCTTTGTCAGATATGTGGTTCACAAATATTTTCCTCCCATTTTTTTTTTTTTTGTTGCTTGTCTTTTCATCCTGTTAACAGGGTCTTTTATAGAGCAAAATATCTAATTTTTATGAAGTCCAATTTATAATGTTTCCTTTTGTGGATCATACTTTTGGTATCGAGTCTAGCCTTTACATCCCAAAGATTTTCTCCTGTTTTTTTCCCCTAAAATTTTGATGTTCTCCATTTAGTACTGTGATCCATTTTGAGTTAATTTTTGTATAAGGCATGAAGTTTAGGTTGAGGTATATATTTCTTTGCCTATCGTGTGCAAATGCTCCCTCACCATTTGTCGAAATGGCTATAATTTCTCCATTGTACTGATTTGTATTTGTGAATCAGTAGACTATATTTGTGTCTATATCTGTGTTCTCTGTTTCATTCCATTCCACTGTTCTGTGTCTCTATCCATGCAGCAGTACCACAGTGTCTTGATTACTGTACCTAAATATAGTCCTTGATATCATGTAGAGTGAGTCTTCCTACAATTTGTTTCTTCTTCTTTTTTTCTTTAATAAATTTATTTATTTATGGCTGTGTTGGGTCTTTGTTGCTGTGCGTGGGCTTTCCCTAGTTGCGGCAAGCAGGGGTTACTCTTCGTTGCGGTGCACGGGCTTCTCACTGTGGTGGCTCCTCTTGTTGCAGAGCACGGGCTCTAGGCATGTGGGCTTCAGTAGTTGTGGCATGTGGGCTCAGTAGTTGTGGCTCGTGGGCTCTAGGGCGCAGGCTCAATAATTGTGGCACACAGGCTTAGTTGCTCCACGGCATATGGGATCTTCCTGGACCAGGGCATGAACCTGTGTCCCCTGCATTGGCAGGCGGATTCCCAACCACTGCACCACCAGGGAAGTCCTGTTTCTTCTTTTTAAAGATCATTTTATCTATTCTAGTGCTACAGTGTGGAATAAGATTCCTCATGTCTACAAACAACCTTGCTTTGATTTCAATAGGTATTGCATTAAACCTGAAATTTTGGGATAGCTGGCATTTTTTATTATGTTTATTATCTTTCAGTCCATGAAAACAGTGTCTCTCCATTTATCTGGGTCTTCCTTGGTTTCATTCATCAACATTTTATACTTTTAAGTATATAGCTCCTGTTCATATTTTGTTAAATTTATATATAAGTATTTCATTTTCTTTGGAATTATTATAATTTGGAGTATTTAAAATTATTTTCACATGTTCATTTTTAGTGGTTAGAAAAAACTTGATATTTGTGTGTTGATCTTGTATTTTGTAACCTTAGTGAACTCATTTATTAGTTCTAGGAGGTTTTTTGGTAGACGCTGTGGAATTTTCTTTGTAGAAAATAATATTTTCTAAAAACAGTTACATTTCTTCCTTTTCAATCAATTGATTGATTGATTTTCAATCAATTCAATGCCGCTTGTTTCTTTTTCTTGCCTTATTGCAGTATGTAGAAGTTCTAGTAGTATGTTGAGTAAGAGTGATGAAATGGACATCTTTGCCTTGTTCCCAGTCTTTGGGAGAAAGAATTTAGTCTTTTACCATTAGGTCCAACGTTAGCTCTAAGTTTTGTGCAGATACTCTCTTATCATGTTGAGGAAGCTTCCCTGTATTCCTAACTTGCTGAGAGTTTTTAATCATGAAATGATGTTGGATTTTGTCAAATGTCTTTTTCTGCCTCAATTGATAGGATCATATTATTTTTCTTTTTTAGCCTGTTAGTATGATGGATTACATTAGTTTCTTAAAATGATGAACCATCTTGCATACCTGGAATAAATCTCACTTGACCATGACGTATATGTAGTTAGGTTTGATTTACTAATATTTTGTTGTGTTGTTTTTTTTTTAACATCTACATTCATGAGAGAAAATGAACTGTGGTTACCTTTTTCTGTTAATATTTTGTCTGGTTTTAGTATCAGGATGATATTAGTCTTATAAAATGAGAATCATTTTCTCTATTCTTTTTCTTGAACAGATTGTGAAAATTGATGTTATTTCTTTTCCATATGTTTGCTTGAATTCTCTACTGAAAACATTTAGGCCTGGTGATTTTGGGGATAGCTTTTAAATTATGAGTTACATTTTTTTAGTTATTATAAGACAATTCATATTATCTATTTCATCTTGGTTATGTTTTGGTAGTGTTTGATTTTTAAGGAATTAGTTTCTTTCTAAATTGTCAAATTTATAGCATAAAGTTGTCTGTAGTATTCCCTTATTATCCTTTTAATGGCTGCATTGTCCGTAGTGATGTCCTCCTTTTCATTCCAGATGTTTGTGATTTGTCTTTTATCTATTTTGTCAGTCTTCCTAGAAGTTTATCAATTTCATGCATTTTTTTTTCCCCTAAGAACCAGCTCTTTTATTGATTTTCTCTATTTTCTTACTTTCAATTTTTTGCCTTTATTTTTTCCTTTCTTTTGCCTGCTTTGGGTTTGTTTCCTCTTCTTTTTTCTAGTTTTTTGAGATAAGAACTTAGATCATTCACTTTATACTTTTTTCTGATACTATTAGCATGTAATGTGCTCAGTTTCTTTCTCTACACTGCTTTAGTCACATCGAACAAAAATAGATGTGTTCTGTTTTTATGTTGTTTCAGTTTTATGTATTTTAAAATTTTTGTTGTGACTTCCTCTTTGACCCATGGATTATTTGGAAGTGTCCTATTTAATTTCTACATGTTTAGAGATTTTTTTTTTCATTATCTTTCTGTTATTGAATACCAGTTTGATCCCATTATGTTTAGATGACATGATCTGTATGTTTAGATGACATGATCTGTATGACCTTTAAATATATTGAGATTTACTTTATAGCCTAGGGTATAGTCTGTTTTGGTGGATGTTCCACAGGCACCATTGTTGGGTGGAGTATTGTATATGTTTCAGTTTGATCCTGTTGGTTGTGCTGTTCAAATTTTCTATATCCTTTATAATTTTCTGATGAATACTTCTGTCATTTGCTGAGAAGGGGTTGTTGAGCCCCCAGTCATAATTGTGAATTTGTCTCTTTCTTTTTGCAGCTCTATTTTTCCCTTATGTATTTGGAGACTCTTGTTTATTGATGTGTGAACTTTTGTAGGATTGTTATGTCTTCCTTGCGGATTGGTCCTTTCATCATTATGTAGTATCTTCCTTTTCCTCTTGCAGTTTTCTTTGTTCTGGAATCTAGTTTATCTGATATTAATATAGTCACTCCTGCTTTTTATTAACTAATGTCTACTTGGTATGTCTTTCTTCAAGCTTTTGCTTTCAAAGAATTATTTTCATGTGTTTTTAGCCACTCTGCCAAACTGTGCTATTTTAATTGGTGAATTGTTACCATTTCCATTTAAGTTACTTATTAATATGTGCTAGCTTGTCTTTCATTTTATTTTTTGTTGTTTGTTATTTTCCTTCTTCTCATTTCTCTGTTTCTCTTTTCTGGCTTTCCTATGTGTACTTGAATATTTTTTGGGATTAAATCTTGGTTTTTTTATAGTGTTTTTGAGTGTATTTTCTATAATTCTGTATAATTTTTATAGTGGTTGGTTGCTTTGAGTATTATAATATACATATATGAGCTATCTTAATTTGCTGGTATCAACTTTTTTTTACTTCAAGTGACGTGTAGAAGCCTTATTTCTATTTAGGTCCCTTTACCTTCCTCCCTTTTACATATCATCTTTAGTATCAGATGGTGTTATAGATTTTGTTCTAATCATCAAATACGATTTATAAAACCTGGGGGAGTGATAGTCTACTGTACATACCCATAGTTCTGCTGTTTCCTTGCTTGCGCTCTGAGGTTCCTTCTTTTTCATTTCTTTTATTTTTGACAGACTTTTTTTAGCCAGTTATCAAGAACAAACTCTTTCATTTTGTTTTTAAATACAAGATTATGTTTTCAAAGTAAATGTAAATGTACTGTATACTAAAGACATTGTATGTTTTAGTGGTATGAGGAACATTAAAACATTTTCTTATACAAATGAGATATTTTGTACTTGGTGAGAATGAATAAAAATATTTTTGGACTGTAAGAAAATGCTGTAAGAACATGTCTGATTACACTGTCCTAGCTTTGAAATAATGATGATAAGAATGAGTAAGAGCTATTTTCCATACTTTTTTTTTTTAACGTTAAGGGAAGATCAAAGTGTTGTAATTAGGCTGCAGATTAGCATGTTCATCTGTGCTGATTTCTACTCTACTAATAGTGTCCTATTAATAATACACACAGTTTGTACTTGGTCTCTAATGTTCCCCACCAATTCATATTATAAGTGAAAGAGAGTAAGATTTTCAAGTTGAGATGTCAAAAAATAGTGTGATTTTTAAAGGTCTTTCTTGTTTTGGGGTTTCTTAAATTAACTGGAGCTCTGTTTCTTTGACAGTATATCTATATAAGGTGATGGCTGTTAACTTTGTAAATAGTTACATGTGAATTTTGGTACCTTGTAGTAAGTTATGATTATAAAAATTGTTGATACTTATGTTTTATGTGAAAGCATTTGACTTCTGTTCAGTCGTATAAACAGATGCTATTGACTGTCCTTAATGTTTTCACAAATGCGTTTTTTCTGAATTTTCACAAATGTCTGGAATGGGATAACATTTATTCTCTATTTCAAAGCAGTCTATACTTTATGATCAAAATTTATGTATTTTTAGTGTTTTAAATTAATAAATTCATCTCTAGACAAAAATTTCTGTATTTCTTTCAGATAATGATCATTTCCTTTTATTCGTTTTTTATTATTGTCCATTTTTTGATTGCTGTCCATCAACTCTCGCATTTGGCATAATTTATAGTTTTCTTCATTTTTATATCATTTTTCCTGTTATTTTTTTCCTCTTATTTTCGCTCCACTGTAACTACATGGATTGGGAATGTGTGTGGTCAGATATTTAAATTTTTTTTCATAACGTGTTGTAGAAAACCCATTTCTTTCTTCTGAGCTGTTATGTACTTGGGTGGTCATTGAATCGTTTGATACCATAGCTGTGAGCTGTGTTTGCTCATTTAATACATTGCTTTATTGTTTAAAATCTCTTCCTGGAGTTAATTGCTTTCAGTCTATTGACTTGTTTTTTTTTTTTTTTTTTTAAGTTTCCCAATTTCAAAAGTCTTTTGAATGCTGTTGTGTTGGCATAGTTGTTCACATTATTGATGTGGATTTTTATCTTTGAGTGGTAAATTTTGTAAATTTACACAAATTTTAGAAACTTCGAAATAAATCCTGTTTAGTACCAACTTTCAAGATTCTCCATAGTATATAGTAATTCCTGTATGAGAATTTAAGAGATCTTTAGGTTAAAATGATAGTGCTTTTGTGCTAAAGACTATTATCTTAATTCTCAAATTGGAGTAATTTTTTATGACTTAGACTAAAAATCTTCCTAGTGACGCAAGAAGATTATTTGCTAAACAAATTCAGGATGATTTTTTTTCTTTTGATCTTTTCTGTATTACATACATATTCAATATGATTTCAAAATTATCTTTATAATCAGAAAGATGAATAAAACTTTTAATTTTGGAAACAAAGACATACAACCTTTTTAAACCTTGTGATAGGTTGTAGACATCTTTCCTTGTCATTATTTCCAAGTCTCCTTTGTTATTTTTATATCTGCATAGTTATCTATTCTTGGCAGTCTCTATTGGACATTTGGATTGTTTCCAGCTTTTAAATATTTTAGCCAACACTTAATGGACTTCTTTGTTCCTGATAATTTGTTCAACTTATTATTACAGGATATATACCTGGAAGTGAAACCACTGTTTCAACAAGATTGGTCATTTAAAGTTGTGATTAATTTTACCAAATTGCCTTATGAATGTATTGATTTATACTCTTATTAAAACAGTGGCTATGAAAACTTTTTTCTCCAACAGCTTTACCAACACTAGTGTTTATCTGTTTTATTATTACCAATATAGAATTATAGCGTATTTAATTTACAATTTTTTTTAGTAAACATAAACATTTTTTCAAAGGTTTTGGCTATTTATAGTTGCTCTTCTGTGAGTTACAAACAGTTCATTCTTCTTTTGAGGCATTGATCTTTTTCATATTAAATTTAAATGGCTTTTTATGTGTTATAGATAGTAATCCACTTTGTAATATGCATTTGTCATATTCTTCATCCAGCAGTTTGCTTTAGATTCAGTTGAACACCAGAATGCTTGTGTTGAGGGGTCCTGTTGTTTCAAAATCATACTCAGTCTCTCTAGACACATTGTGTGGTGATGTGCTCAAGCTAAATGAGACATGAGGGGACTGAATCTGAACATACACTGACAGGGCATATACATAGTTGAATTGTGTGGCAAACAATTGTTTTCTCTTTCTGACTCTTGTTTTGCAGTATTGAGGAGAATGGCACTTGTATGGCTAAACTGGTTTGTGTGTGTGTGTTTGTGTGTGTGTGTGTATTTTTTGAAAAATTTTTCTCCAATTTTTTTATTGTGACAAAATACACATAGCATAAAATTTCATCATAATCATCTTTAAGTGTACAGTTCAGTGTTATTAAATACATTCATAATGTTTCTCAACTATCGCTACCATCTATCTTCCTAACTCTGTCTTGTAAAACTGAAACTCAGTAGCCATTAAACAATAATTCCCAATCCCCTCCCTCCTTTAGCACGTGGCAGCCACCGTTCTATTTTCTGTCTCTATGATTTTGACTTCTTTAAGTACTTTATGTAAAGTGAAGTCATACAGCATTTGTCTTTTTGTGACTGAATTATTTAACTTAGCATAATGGACCGCAAGTTCATCTCTGTTGTAGCATATGTCAAAATTTCTTTCCTTTTTAAGTTTGAATGATATTCCATTGTTATATTCCACACTTTGCTTATCCATTCATCCTTAGATGGATACTTGGGTTGCTTCCATGATTTATCTATTACAAACAATGCAGCTATGAACGTGGGTGTACAGATATCTCTTTGAGACTCTGCTTTCCGTCATTTTGCCTATATACCCAGAAGTGAATTGCTGGGTCATATGATAATTCTATTTTAAATTTTTAGGAACTGCCATACTGTTTTCCACAGCACTGTACCACAGGAAGCTTTAGAATCTGTAAAAGGCACCTCAAGCCTCTAGAAGGAATGCAGCCCTATTGACACTTTGTTTTTAGCCCACTGAAACCCATTTCCAACTTCTGATCTCTAGAGCTATAAGATAGTACATTTGTGTTGTTTTAAGCCTCCTAGTTTGTGTCATCAGCAGTAGGAAAATAATATAGCCATTAAGCCAATATCAGCAATCACCTACCTCTGGGCTTCTCATTATATGAAAACAAACCAACCAAAAACCCTTATGTGTTTAAGTCTTCCTTATAAACAGCCATGAACAATTCTAGCAGAGAGGAGAAGTTTCCCCATTTAATGCCTCTTTAGAACCATTGATATCAGGTTAAGATTATGTGTTTGCAGACGGTTTTATTTAACTCAGCTATGAAACTGTCTAGGCCTGTTGTGTGTGTGTCTGTATGTTTGTGTGTTTTTAGAGGGGTAAGGGTTTGGTTTGCTTTTTTACCTGCAGATTGAGTTTCTTTAACAGCCATGGGTCATTTAGGTTTACTATTTCTTTTTTATTCATTTTATTAAATTACAATTTTCTAGGAAACTGTCCAGTTCATCTTGTTTTCAGATATATCTTACTAAAGGTATATATAGTATTTTCTCTGTGTATGGTAGTGTTGTCCTTTTCATTCCTAATATTGTGTCTTCCTTTTCCTTGATCAATCTTGTGTAAACTGTTTTCAAAGAAGTAACTTTTAGTTTTGATGATACTAATTTTTTTCATTGTTTTCTATTTCATTGTTTTTGCCCTCATAGCTGTTTCTTTTCTTTGCCTTTCTTTGGACTCACTCTCTACCTCTGCAGCATCTTGAGTTAAAACACAGAGCACATCGATATTTCATCTTCTAAAGTATGCTTTTTTGCCTTTTTTCTATAGTTTTAGTTGTAGCCCACATTTTGGTATGATTCTGACATCAATTCCAATGTGTGTGTTTTTTTCCACACCACGAAGCCACATCCCACAGGTTAATGGCTCAGTCCTACAAGACTCCCCACTCCCTCCACTTCACATGTCAGTCGCAAGTCCAGGTTGTTACCAGTGCTTCTGACTCACCAGCTACACATCGTGCCGTTAGTCCCCTCTCTTGAGTTCGATTAATTTGCTTGAGTGGCTCACAGAACTCAGAGAAACATTTTACTTACTAGATCACCAGTTTATTATAAAAGGATATAACTCAGGAACAGCCAGGTGCATAGGGCCCGGTATGTGGGAAGGGGCACAAGAACTCCATGTTCTCTGAGCGCACCACTCACCTGGAATCTCCATGTGTTCAGAGCTCTGAAGCTCTCTGAGTCCTCTTGGGTTTTTATGGAGGCATCAATACATAGGTATGATTGATTAAATCATTAGCCATTGGTGATAGAACTCAATTTCCGGGCCTCTCCCCTCCCCAGAGGAGGTAGGGAGATAGGAGTGCTGGACTGAAAGTTCTGACCTTGGCAACCAGCCTCATCTTTAGGTTACCTAGGGGCTTTCCAAGTCACCTCTTTAACACAACAAAAGAAACCTTTGTTACTCTAAACACTTAGGATGCTACAGAGTTTTAGGAGGTCTGCCAGGAACTGGGGTAAAGATCAAATACATATTTTTTATTATAAATCACAGTATCACATTTGGTACATGAGCTTTCATTGTCAGCCAATTCTAAATATTTTCTAATACCTATTATAATTTCTTTTTTGAGATATTTATTTGACATCGTATTTTTAAATTTCTCAACATTTGAGAATTTGGGTTACATTTTTATTTGTTTCAAATTTAATTGCATTTTAATGGGAGAATGAGATCATTATATTATCCTCTTACATCTGTGACCTTATCAAATTACCTAACTTCCCTGAACTTTACCTTCTCTACTCATAAGATAATAATTATTCCCTTTTGGGTTTTAAAGTCTTGTGAGGTTAAAATCTCTGTAGAGTTGATTAATATGTAAATGGATATGTGTAGTAATGGATACTTTCTGGAGCCAAACATCTTGTCTTTCACCTTACTTTAGTTACTAATTTCCCTGGTCCCATTTTTAATCTTGTTATTATCAATATTGGCAACGATTTTATAAATTCAGTTTCAAGACTTCTACTCTTTGATCACTTCTGTTTCTCTTTATAGCATACCTCTTTACTATTCCAATTTAACAAACCCATTGATTTGGCCACTTTTTTATTCTCTTGTCCTTCTTGAATTCTTACCTTCCTCCTTTACCTATCTATAGACTATAGTTTGTCATTATAATCATCACAGTGCAGATGCTCTCAACTCTTCAGTCTCTTTGGCTCTTTCTCCTTCCTCCCTCCTCAATTGTTTTGCTCCTCTCTCCCTCCTTCCTTGGATTAAATTCACCTTTCTGCCTTCTCTGTGCTTACATAGCACAAGTCAATGTGTCTGAAGAAAACACACAATACTGATGTTCTGATTTAAATCATGACCACTAATCTCAACTTGTACTTCTTTGCAAACTTTCATTCTCCTAGTCCATTCCCTATTCCATTTTTTTAAAATAACCATTTCATACATTCTCCTTTCTTCTTAAACCTTCAACACCTCTTCCCTTATCTTTACTCTCAGTTGCTAACTTTGCTCTCTATTTCATTGAGAGGATGAAACTATTTACTAGAAAATTTAAGTAAGTTCCCAGCACCAAATATACATACCCATTTGTATCTGTCTATGCCCACTTCCTAGCTCTTACTGTGGATGAACTATCTGTACTCCTATCTAAGGCCAACCCCTGCACATATGCATTTGATTCTATTTTCTCTCACCTCCTCAAAGACATTACACCAGCATTTCTTTTTGTTTCTTATTTTACTGATCAACAGCATACGAAGTTGCATAAGTTTCCTCTTAAACAGTAAACAGCAGCAACAACCACAGCATACTGATCGTACATCACTCTTACCATCCCCATTACTCTGCTCCCTTTTTAACGGAACTCTTCAAAAGAGTTGTCTGTTCTCGCAGTCTCCAGTTACCTTCCCTTTCCCTTGAATCCACTTCATTCAGATTTTTGCTTCCATCACTCCACCAAAAGTGCACTGCTCAGGGTCACCAGTGACCTCTGTATTGCTAAATCTAGTGGTCATTTTTCAGTGCTTACCTTCCTTGACCTATTAATAGCATTTGACACAGTTGATCACCTTTCTTGTTGAAAGACATTATTCATTTGCATTTGAGAATCTCACTCTTCTATTTACCTATTTAGTCACTTCTACTCATCTCTTGGATGTTGGTTGCTTCTCATCTCCTCCTGGTCCTCTGAACAATGGGGTGTACCCTTCCCTACCTTATTTCTCGCCTAATTTGTCTTATTTATCACTGTTTGACACTGTAAATATTTAACTTATTCATTCATTCATTCATTCATTTATTCTTTCATATTTTATCACTTTCCCCTACTAAAGTGTTTTTTTCATGAAGGTGGATATTTTAGTCAGTTTTGTTCCCTGCTCTATCCCTGGCGCTCAGTAAATATTTGTTAAGTGAATGTTACCATTCTGCACAGGTAGGAAGACAAATAGCTAAAAATTACTGTAACCAGGTTTTTATTTTTCCAGTAAGCTTTATGACCTATATTCAAACTCCTACAGTCTGAGTCTAGAGCCCTGTCATACGCCCTTTTACACTATAAGGTCTCCTCTGAAGGTAGTTGGAATAGAGCTGGACTAGAAGGAAAAGGGGTATGCCGAGCTGCTAGTGGTCTAGTTCCTGGCCTACCATTAACTTTGATGTGTGACCTTGAACAAGTTGCTTACTTTTTTGAGTTTCATTTCCTCATCTGTAAAATGCAGGTTGTAGGGTATATGTTATCTAATGTCTTTCATAACCTCAGTAATTTTATTTTGTGTAGTTGTGAGATTTTATGCCAAGATTTAATGTACCTAAGAAGTACAGAGAATGCGTCAGAGATAAAGATGGCTCCTATAGTTTACACTTGTCAAACTAAGAACACGAAGTTCTACTCTACTGTGTCTGATGTGCCTCGGGAACTGAGGCCATGCAGCTTTGGATCTCTGGTTTAGATAGGCAGAGAGGAGAGGTGTAGAGCATCCTGCTTGAAAGATGATGTACTTTTGAGAAAACTGATCAAAGAAGAAGGAAGTCTAGTAGGTTGAATAGGTGTTTTGGGCAGGTTGTAGAAGGAGGATTTTAAAAACCAGGGAGGGGAATTTGGTTTTGTTATGATATTAAACTGGAATCCATCAAAGATTTCTGTTACGGATACAACAAAAGTACTACGTGAAAGAGAGTTCAACGTGGGTGTTTTTAAGGAAGGGGAGATTGGAGTTAAGTAAGCTGCATAGGATTAATTACAGTAGTAGTAATAATTACTACAGTAGCTGCTGTAGTAATTCCAGGAACAAAAAGGATCTAGATCTGTTTTAGCCTGGCAGGAGTGGAAATGGGGATAAGGGAGGGAGGAATACCAGGATCTGGTGACTGATTAGATGTGGAGGAAAAAAGGAAGCACAGAATTAAGATGATTTGAGGTTTTAGCCAGAGTTACCAGGGTGGTTTCTATTAGTATGTTAGGATGTTAGAAGTGATGGCTGGAAGAAGGGATCCAATATGAATGGATGGCCTACAGGTCAGAATTTGGAAATTATTTAGCACCTTGAGGCACCTTGTTGAATCTGAGGGCTCTGATGAGTATAGTCAGAAACTACTGAAGTAAATCACCTGTAAATGCTCCTCTAGATTGAATATTTGGTGACCTGAGAGTCTGTTATATCCTCTGAGTTTTCTGGGTGACAACATCTTCTTGTGTCTCCTTGCCTTAGCATTTAGCAAATATTTATTATTTCAGACTCTTGTCTAGGCCCTGGGGAATGGTAGAATACAAAAAAGATATAGTCCCTCCCCAATAGAACTTACAGTTTATTATTATAGAAAGCCACCACTTAAAAGATAATAAAAGGCCATCAAATAACTATAATCCGTAAAGTGCTGTGACAGTGGAGTAGCAGTTGATCTGAGCTTTTAAGAACACCTTGCTTAGTCTGAGGGATTGAGGAGAGGGATGATGAAGGAGGACTTCTTTGTGAGTGTTACAGTTGAGCTTGTTGGAGATAAGAGGTACAGAGAGCAGGTTGTATCTGCTGCTAGTGTATAAGACTTTATGAAGTTAGCTATTAAGAAAGGCTTATGGACAAAATTGTTCAAGCAGTCTTCCTAAACTGGACATTTGACTGCTTTATGCAAGAGATTATTGGTTAAAACCAATCCATTAACGTTGTAAATGCTTTTGAATTTACTGTTAGATAAATAGTAACCTTAAATTTTCATTATTGTAGATTTTTACTTTTTAAATATGTTTCATCAAGAAGTGCATAAGGCCTTCACTCTTTTCCTTTCTTCTCTTTGTCCTCTCTTTATCCTTTCTCTTATAATAATTACTTTGATTTCAATACACCCTCAATCTGAAACTTCTTTGAACTCATTCATAATTATCTGAAATATAATTTTGTAGATATTCCATTGAGAGTATCATTGTTAATTCAGAGATTCCTATGTCATATTTTAATACTGCATATTTATTTTTAATTTATAATTCTTGAGTAGATCAAAATAAAAGTAAAATTTTGAAAATTGATAGGATTCATTTTAGCATCTGAATTTGCAAACTTTGTATTGGAGAAGATATATTCAAAGTGAAATTAAAAGTGAATTCACATTGATTCTAAAATATAATGTATCCCATTTTAGGAAGTTGCCTGAAGGTCAGTTAAAATCAAGTGGAGTTTCAGAAACGTTGGAAATAACTGATGTAAAATGTTGATTAGGTATGCATATGATACTATTTTTTTACCATGTTAACATAATTTGAAAATTTGAACTATATTTTATGAGCTTAACTAGTTGTAAATTAAAACAAAATAAAACTACAATATTTTAAAAACTAAGCATAAGGAATTTTGGTAAAGTTTAAGAACATGAATGTTTTAGTTGGAACAGATGTGAAAGACACATTATTTTAAAGGAAAATGAGGTCCACAGCTATCTGTTTGGAAATGTCTTTCAATTACAGTGGCGTCCATGAATGTTGGATTTGAATGAAGATTTGGCTAGAACTTTTCTATATCCTATTCTGTATTTCCTTTTGAATAAGAAATAGCATGTGTGAAATACATTTACTATAATCCATTCCATACTGTGTAATAAAAATTTTGTGAAGAATGATTATGCACGGTATGAAATTATCCCGATTGTATGTTCTTTTCACTTTTAGCTAGGTAGTATTTTAAAGTTTATATAAATGTTATAGAGTGTGTTGATATATTAATTTATTTTTCAAAATGGGAATATGGAATAATGTACTCTCATTATAGATAATCACATTCCATTGGTGGTGTAACTTCCTATATTTAGCCGAACATGAAACATTGTTCACTGCAAAAGAATTAAGAGATTTACCTGAGTGAACAACAACCCAGCAATTAGAAATGAATTCTTGCTGAATGAGACATTCAGGGGAATTGCTGAACAATATTATTTGCATTTAACAATTCTTGTATTAAATTCTTATATTAAATGGCCTTCAGTTTTTTAAAATGCAGGATAATTGAGTCAGTTGAACAGGGTAACTTTTAGTTCACAGAAAAGTAAAGTGAATGATTGCTATATTATCTATATTATTATTCATTTAAACTTACATATTAAAATTTCAGTAAATAAAATGTGGTTTAATATATATTGAATTATTTTATTATTTAGGTCACTGATCATCAGAAAATATTTTTATGCTTGATTTTAATAAGTTTAGTTATATTGAAATCCTCATGTTGTTCCCATAAGGAAGTTGTATACATGTGCTTGTGTGTATATGTGCACATATGACTGTTTAATTTAGATCAAGTCTATTCAAACTTTAGAATAGGTAAACATTTGATTTTATTCCTTTGAATGTAGAAGATACATAATATATAGAATGGCCATTTGTTACAAGTACTGTACCATAATTTTATATAAGGCTTAAGATATGTATGTATGCTCATATAATAATCTTTTACATATTTGATCCAGGCATTATGTTAATGAATATCACATTTTTCTTCAAATTTTAAAAAGTCATGTTTTACTATGATGCTTACTTACAAGGACAGACCTCAAGAGCATGGACTTAGGAACCAAACAGTCTGCTGATTAATAACTGTGTGACCTTTAGTAAGTTACTCACTTCTAGTAAGTTACTTTCCATCATCTATAAAGTGAAGGGGTGCTTTGACTATTAAGTTCAAAAATATAAAGTCTTTAACATCTGTACCTTGCATGTAATAAGTGCCATCAGCATAAAATATATGTGAGATTATTATACTAGCTGCACTTAAATATGTGATTTTGGAATCTTGAAAGTCTGCTAATTTTAAAAAATGTGAGTCAGAATTAGATCTGCTTTAGCTATTTTACTGGACATTTTGATTGTGGGCTCGTTTTTCATTAATATATTAATTTATACTTGTTTTCATTTAACATTGGGCAATTTAACTGTCATTTAATATTGGTAACTTTTTAGAAATAGACAATAAAATATGCATGACAATTATATGGACAATATTTTCTACAGTAATCCAATTAGAGAACAAATTTCAAGATGCTTACTATGGAGACCCATAGCATTTGATCAAACATGGAACTCATTATGTTCACATATTAGAGTTTCATTAATATTTGCCGAGTTAAATAGAAAATGTTACATAAATGTATTATATAAATGTATAGGTGTGTTATTGCTAATTAATTTTTTAAATTATAAATACTTTATTTCCTCCATCAATTTGCTTTTCTTTTCTCTCTTATCTGTTGCATAGAGTAATGTTTGTTACAATCTATGATTTCATTGAAGGGGGATGCAGCATTTGATTGTCTTCCTTTGCACATATCTATATGGATTGAAGCTAGATGGTGTTTAAGATGCAAACTGACTGACTTTCCTTGGAACAGAAAAATTTTTGTCAGTTAAGCCACAGACTCACATAAATAAGGCTCTGGTCTTAAAGAAACATAATTTTTTTTTTTAATGTTTAACTGATCTTTGCGAAATCTTGAGTTTAAAGTCATGCATTGCAAAAAAGGAAAACATTTCTGAATTATGAATGCTTTTTGTACTGTAGACAGATAAAAGATATTCCTTTTAGAGTTTAAGATAGAAAAAAAGCACCCATAGCGAAACAGAAAATGTGTTATAGGTTTAACAGTGGTTTCAAGTAATGTGAAAAATTATGCTACTGTGAAACTACTGAAGAATCATCATCTAACTATTGAATTACCTACAAATGTCAATCTTCAATATTTGGTGGGGTTTGTTGCCTGACCATAATGTAGGAAAAATAGTCTATTGGATTACCAAGTATTTTGGGTATATACTTTGTTCCAAAACAAGTGACTTTTTTCACTATAAGCCCATGAAATGTTTTTCATGTGGTTAAAGAGTAAATGTGCAAATAATATTTTTTTTTGTAAAATTATTTAAAGTGCTGCTGAACTGTGAAGATTCATGCTTTAATTGGTAATTTCTCAGATGATCAGAGTAGGTCTCAGGTTACATTATTTGTACATGATTTAAGTTTGTAATGGTGTGATAAAATATTTTAAAATTAAGCTGAATTTTTTTTTTTCTGGCAAGGAAAAATAGACTTAACTCTGTATTAGAGGTATTCATTAACTATATACATACTTTACTCCAACATAACAACATTTAAAATAGTTTTTTAAAATAGATCCATCTTATTATCCTTGGGTAAATAAATTTTGAAATATAAAATTATTTGTATTTCTAATCTTAAGGAGACTCCATCCCTAAAGATGACAGCACTCTTAATAGGCACTTAATATTTCTTTTCTTATGATTTTAACATGTTATAAAATAGCACAAATATTTGTAAAAGAAGTAACAGTACAGGAAATAAAGTGTTATAATCAGTCTGTTTGTTGTGCTTTTCTCACATTTTCTATGATTGAATTCCATATTTTTCAGAGCTTAGAATAAAAGATATGATTAGAAATTAATGTGTCTACTCAAAAAGAATAGGTAACTGTTTCAATAACTAAGACATTAGTGTTCCAAATGTTATAATTTCAGGTAGTGTGACTTAACTCGGAGTAACTCAAGGACTATGTATATAGAATTAACAAGTTATATCTCTTTACATGGTCAAAAACTATTCACGTAGGCTATTGTAATTAACTTAGGATCAAACGAATTTTCTTCAAAATCTAAGTTATTTTATAACTTAAGAGTGAAAGTTCTTTTCAGTATATCACTGTTATTAGAGATGACACATTGATTCATTGTATGGTTATTCCCAAGTTCTGAAATTTGATTCACAAATGGAATATTCAGCAAATTATTGTAATGTATTAAAGACTGATTCTTTTTTTCTCTCCATTTACTTATGGTTAATTTTTTAAAGTGTATTTTAATCAAAAGCTGTTATATTAGGAGACTTTATACTTTTAAATTGCAAGGTTTGTATGTTCCAAAAGCTGCTAGTGTTTAATTCTTAACTTCTTTCCACCTCAGAAGTTGTGATTATAGCAAATGAGGTAGACATTTATACTTTTACTCTCTTTTTTCTACTGTTGATGAATAAAAAATGACATTCGATTTTTGTGAAAGTGATCCTATTTCAAATCAGAAAACTGCATCACTAGAATATATATTCCTATTTTGAAAAGCTATTTTTAAAAATATTATTTTCTTTGTAGCTTTCATATTGATTCGACCATCTCTTACTTTAGGAAAATATGATTAAGTATCATTAATGGGTAATTCAAAGCAGCTAACCTTTCAAATGATATCTTGTTCAGCAGAAAAGATAAAAGGTAAGTTGAGAACTTTGAGAGGTTTCTAGATAATTTCTAGAAATGTAATGGTGCAGGATTATCAAGTTCGTATTAAACAGCATTCAAAGTAAGAAATTAAGTCTGTATGCTTTTAAAAGTTCACAATCTGAATAGATGCTGACTGTAGATGAGAAAAATATATTGTTTCTTAATTTGTGATGTAATTTGGGTGTTTTTTAGATTTTGGTTAGCAGTTAGGTTCACTTTCCAGTGTGTAACTTCAAAGAAAAGCAATTGTCTCGCAAAAATCAGATGCCTCTTACAAGATATGGGGAAAGAGCAATGTTTACATAACATATAGGGACTTAAAAATACAAAGCATAATAGTTTATAGTCTTGACTTTATTTTTTTTTCAGCAAACTAAAAATTATAACTAGTTTCTTTTTCTGCAAGTACCCCAGAACTTTTGTCTTTCTCATTCAGTGTGTAACTTTCTTACATTGCATATTTTAATCTGAGTTTTTCCTTATATATATTTTTTACTTTATAAAACATATAAGGGAGATATAAAAGTTTTCATTGAATCTAATAAGCATGTACTTAGTGAATCTTTGAAAATATTTCATAGGTAAGTATTTTTGGTAAAAACGCATATAAAGAGGAACCACCATGAAAATTAGGAGCCGTTTAAAAATTCCTTGGTAGTTTTATTTTCCTTTCAAATCTTTTAAGTAATTAGAAGGAAGTGTAGACTAATTGTTCATCAACTTCTGAATTATTCATTTAAAAAAATCTCATTAAAAGCAAAAATTATCTGAAATAACCAAGTGCCATTTTCTTCCCCATTTAATCATTTTTTCACTCAGTATTTATTCAGCTTTTTAAAAATTTTATCAAAAGATTAACAAATAATCCTTCAATATTCCTAGCACTGGTATTTGAAAACCAGTTTAAATATGTAGCGGCAGGAATTTTAATGCTGTGAGGAGAAATAAAGTATTGAAGAATTATTCCTAATAACAAAACTCTTTCTCCATTGTTAAGTTTAACAGTAAATATTATTTATTTCAATTTTGGTACCAGCTTGTTTTTCTTTTCTTTCTCTGTCTCAGAGGCTGAGGATATTTTGTGTTAGATAAACCGTATCAGGGAGGAGACACTGAATCCATGTTGTTCTTTTTTTACATATTTTCTAAAACAGGCTTTTTTCTCTTGTGCTTTATAACATCACAGTAGATCAGTCCTCTCTATGTTTCCCTGAATCACTTTCATATTCTCATCGTTTAGCAGTAGTTTTCACAATATTTTTCTGGGACCAAATGCCTAATAATTGTAATACACACGTAATCTTCTAAGAAGTTATGAAAATACAATTCTTCTGCTTAACGATATCCAGAAAGCATAATATTCTGAAAAAAGAAATCCTCTTTAGTCAATTTAAAATTAAACACCCTAATGCAAAAGGATATCTAAGGTGAAAGATGTTTGTGTAATGCTAAACATAACCAAAGAAACTGTGGTTTTAGCAAAGGTACTATTGCTCTATTTTATCAAGTGCCAGAAGTTGCATAATGAAAGTCTTTCAGTTAGTGAAAATATAAGTAAAAAAACATAAAAATACCACCCAGCTGGTAGAGATCTTCCTAATTTTTACCTGATTGTATTTCTGAAGAAATATGGCAGGGCTGTCATAAATTTTCAACATGAACTGCATTTTTGTTGCCAATTTCCATATCCTTTAAAAAGTGCTGAAGCGTGCATTTGCTATTTATGTTTGCAGTAGACTGAGTACACTTTTACTATTTGTGGTTTTAGAAATTGGAAACAACCAAACAGTGGTGCTATGGTCTAAAAAAATAAATTTTAAACAGCTGTGGGGACAGTATTTTTAGAATGGTAGGAGTCCTTCTAAAGCAGTATTACTGTCCCCCACCCCCTTTAAAGATGGAATATGGTCACATATATAAAGTCAGGGTTCCACTGTATTTTATCTAGGATAGATAAATGAAATGAAAAGTATGCTTTTGTTATATGTGAAACATACTTTTAGCATCCTAGAGTCAACTGTCTTTGCTAACCAGCAGATGTTTGTTAATATACCAGGCTAATCACTTTATAGACTTGAATCCTCACAAAACACCCTTCTGTGGATAAGAATTATTATCCCTATCTTACAAATGGGGAAACCAAGGCTTAAAGAGAAGGTAAGTAACTTGCCCAGAATCACAAAGTTTGTAAGTGGCAGACCTGAGCTTCAAGCGAGTACTCTTCAACTCCAGACGCACTAATCCAAGTGCTTTTCAACCTTGTGTTTTGTCCAGATCCCATTAAAAGGGGAAAAGAAATCCTCATCGACCCCAGTATTAACATAAAATATTTTTGTGCTAACATTACTAAAATATGTACAAACATAAAAATATAGATAGCATCTTCTTATTGCATTTAAATCTAATGAAACTATAAATTTAAAAGAAATTTAGAAATTAAAACTAAATCCATAATACCAATAACAATCAAATTAATGGTCTTAATTGAATGTGACAGACTTTTCACTTCTGGATAAATCCCTTTCCTCAGTGTGACTGCTGTGGAGTAAGAGTTATGTTTTATCAGTAGTTTACAGTGTTTTTTGCACATGATGGCACAAGTAAAAATGATAGTAGTGTTCATAAGGCCATGGAATGTGAAAGCACAAGGTTGCTCCTGACAGGAGACAGCAGGCCAGGGGAATCTTGGGTACCCCTGGCCCCAGCCAACCATTCCACAGGCTGAGGGGATTGAAATCTATGCACCTATACCCAGTTGCACAGGAGATGCAAAGGACCTGGGTTGGAAAGCTCTGATCATCGCTGTCTTTTCCCTTGTGATAACTCAATTTCCTGTGACTTTATTCTTGTTATTATGAAATCTGTCTGTAGTGTATCCTCACATTATTTCACCACTATTTGCATATTAAGGTAGCATCATTCCATGTTCTCTTTTCCCTGACTCCCCATTGTTGTGCCACAATTAAAGAGGCTTTGGCTGCCACTTCATTATTTTTTATTGACATAAAAATTTAATCATGCAGGAAAATTACTGGAAACTTGCAAATTCCCAAGAATTAGGTCCACAGTCTTCAATTAAGAGACACTATTCTTCTATTTACAGGTCTTTTCACAGTAGTTTAAACATTTTAATGTGTATCTTTTGTGACTTGGTATCATGGACACATAAATTTGCTAAATGAGTAGTCAACCTCTTTTGGAGTAAAAATTACTAAGCAGTGTGAGATTACGTGAATACTACTTGGGATGAGATTGGGTTTAAATGGGATTGATTTAAGTCACTGTAATAAAAACATCACAGCAGATTCAGCTTAGCTTTCTACTGCAAAACTCATTAGTTTTGTTGCATACAGCCATAGTATATTTTCTCTAGAACCAAATATGTATTTATAGTAGCTTTGATGCCAATTTGGAGAGCTGATTTTGATTGTGTATATATGTGTGTATTTAACTAAAATGTTTTGCTGCCTGTACCTATAAAGGCATTAGAAAACAAACCAATTTTACTGTAACAATTTAATTATAGAGATTTGAATAAAAATTTTATTCTTTTTTTGGTGATAAACAGTCATCACCAATACAATAAGCACTTGGATGATTTTCTTTAAACTTATGATTTTTAAATAAACAATTGGTTAAGTAAAATAAGTACATTTATATATATGGTTGAATACATAATAGAGGTGTGTTTTTTTCCTCCCTGCACCACTGACAAAACTTTTAGATACCATTCGGAGTGTTGATTTTTTTTCTTGTTAAGCAAGACCATAAAACATTGTTCTCCTGGAGAGAGGGGCATATGTGTATGTAGTTTGCAAAATATAGTTAATATCAGAAGGTGGTTTGTTTATTTGGGAGATGGAAAACTTGTATATATTATATTTGTAATACAAAATACAAAGTTTGACAGTATATTTTTGATCGTTAAGTCATGTCAGTTGTGAAACACTAACACAGACTGTGTAAAGACCTACAAATGATCAGTAAGAATTTGTTCTTAATTTCTAATGCATGAATGAACTGGTAAAGGAAGGTGAAGACCCTGATGCATGACCTGGTATTTTAAGTTTCTGATGTGAAACAGATAGATGATCTGCTCAATGTCTGTATAAACAAAGACCTATCTTATATAACACAAAATAATTAAAATTTCAAAAGCCATATGTAATTAGTTCTTATAGAACTGAAGTTAATTTCTTTGTTGTTTGTCAAGGTCTTTTAGTCTGTATGAGGGCTCACTTTCTCTAAGAATTCTATATAATAATCTTTGGATTGAATTCCTGGTATAGATTATGACGTCCTGTAGCCATAGACCTTTTCTATGAAAGCTAATAGGAATACATTATCTTATTCAGTTTTGTTCAGCAATCAAATATTTATTGAATTCATACTCTTAGCTAGGCCCTGGATATAAGAAAATGAATTTGGTACAGTGTCTTAATGTTTAACTTGATATTACAGGTCTTGTTTTTTATGATACAGTCTTGAAATATTAAAATATCTTTGATAAAACTACCCAAGATTCTTAATAAAAACAACCCATTTTAAAATTTGGAGCTGCGTGTTAAAGCATCATATTCTATTTAGGACTTCACACAATTTCTGATCATGGCCTATTTACAAACATTACATTTTTATATTAAGGACCAATGAGCATTTTTTTTTTTCAGGTCATGTGAATTCTAAGAATTTATTTGCCAAGTTAAAAAAGTTTGATTTCTATTTGTTACAAAATGATGAGATTTTTATCTCATTTGGAAACCTTATAATTTACAATTTAGATTCTTTGTAAATAGTAGACTTTGTGTGTGTGCATGTGTGTAAATAGAGCAAGGTAGAGATAGGTGCAAGAGAAAAGAAAGAATCTGCGAAACCATGCTGTCATGGTTTCTTCTGACCTTCATAAAGTACGAGAGATACTTGCAAGTTTATTTGTACTCTAAACAATGCCTGGATTTAGGAATCCAGGCATTTAGGAATTCCTGGATTTAGGAATCCAGGAATTTAGGAATTCCTGGATTTAGGAATGCTCCATAAAATGCTTTTTCTTAAATAAGAATTTCCCATTGTAATATTGTCATCAGTAGCTTATAAAAATTCACTTGAGTTTTGCTTGCATTATTTTTTATACCATATGTACATAAATGATCTCTCTACAGAGTAAATTACACTTTTATTGGGCAATAAGAATTTTGACTCCCCCCCACCCCGCAATTTTTCAGCTAAAGACCGTTTTATTGAATTTTTTACTTAGGATTTTACTTATTTATCTTTGACTCTTTTCACCCATTCCTCTGACTCCCTCTTCCCACCTCTGGAAACCAGCAGTCTGTTCTCTGTATTTATGAGCTTAGGTGGTGGTGTTTTTTTTTTTTTTTAAAGATTCCACATGTGAGAGAGATCATATGGTTTTTGTCTTTCTCTGTCAGACTTAATTTATTTAGCATAATGCCCTTGAGGTCCATCCATGTTGTTGCAAATGGCAACATTTCATTTTTTTGTAGGGCTGGATAATATTCCATTGTGTATATATGTACCACAATTTCTTTATCCATCTATCAATGGACACTTAGGTTGTTTTCATACCTTGGCTATTGTAAATAGTACTGCAGTGAACGTGGGGGTGTGGATGTCTTTTCCAGTCAGTGTTTTCATTTTCCTTGGATAAATACCTCTAAGTGGAATTGTTGGATCATATAGTAGTTCTCTTTTTGATTTTTGGAGGAACCTCCATACTGTGTACTGTAGCGGCTGCACCAATTTACATTCCCACCAGAGTTGCACTAGAGTTTCCTTTTCTTCACATCCTTGCTAACATTTGTTGTTTTTTGTCTTTTTGATAATAGTCATTCCAACAGGTATGAGGTGATACCATATTACAGTTTTGATTTTCATTCGCCTGGTAATTATTGATATTGAACATCTTTTCATGTACTTTTGTCCATCTATATGTCTTTTTTGGAAAAATGTCTATTCAGGTCTACTGCCTATTTTTAAATCACAGGTTTTGTTGGTTTTGTTTTGCTATTAAGTTGTATGAGTTCTTTATATATTTTGGATACTAACCCCTTATCAGATATATGATTACATATATTTTCTCCCATTCAGTAGGTTGCATTTTCATTTTGTTAATGGTTTCCTTTGTTGTGCAAAAACTTTTTAGTTTGATGTAGTCCCACTTTTTTATTTTTGCTTGTGTTGTTTTTACATTTGGCATCAGATTCAAAAAATATCTTCAAAACCTATGTCAGAGAGCTTATTGCCTTTGTTTTCTTCTAGGAGTTTTATAGTTTCAGGTCTTATGTTTAAGTCTTTAACCCATTTTGAGTTAATTTTTTTTTTTATGGTGTAAGATAGTGGTCCAGTTTCATTCTTTTGCTTATGGCTATCCAGTTTTCCCAACAATTTTTATTAGATAGACTGTTGTTTTCCCATTGTACATTCTTGGCTCCTTTGTTGTAAATTAATTGACCATATAAGCATGGGTATGTTTCTAGGCTCTCTATTCTGTTACATTGATCTGTGTGTCTGTTTTAATGCCAGTACCATACTGATTAAATTACTACAGATTTGTAATATAGTTTGAAATCAGAGAGCGTGTTGCCTCCAGCTTTGTTCTTTCTCAAGATTGCTTTGGCTACTCAGGGTCTTTTGTGGTTCTGTACAAAGTTTAGGATCATTTTTTCTATTTCTGTGAAAAATGCCATTGGAAATTTGATAGGGATTGCATTGAATCTGTAGATTTCTTTGGGTTGTATGGACATTTTAATTCTATTATTCTAATCCATTAACATAGACTCTTTCTCCATTTTTTTTTTGGTGTCTTCTTCAGTTTCTTTCCTTAAGGTCTTGTAGTTTTTAGTGTACAGTTTTTTCACCTCCCTTGTTGAATTTTTTCTTAGATATTTTATTTGTTGTGATGCAATTGTAAATGGGATTGTGTTCTGATAGTTGGTTATTAATGTATAGAAATGCAATTGGTAAAAACAACCAACCCAATCCAAAGATGGGCAGAAGACCTAAATAGACATTTCTCCAAAGAAGATATACAGATTGCCAACAAACACGTGAAAGAATGCTCAACATCATTAATCATTAGAGAAATGCAAATCAAAACTACAGTGAGATATCATCTCACAGCAGTCAGAATGGCCATCATCAAAAAATCTACAAACAATAAATGCTGGAGAGGATGTGGAGAAAAGGGAACCCTCTTGCACTGTTGGTGGGAATGTAAATTGATACAGCCACTATGGAGAACAGTATGGAGGTTCCTTAAAAAATTAAAAATAGAACTACCATACGACCCAGCAGTCCCACTACTGGGCATGTACCCTGAGAAAACCATAATTCACAAAGAGTCATGTACCACAATGTTCATTGCAGCTCTATTTACAAAAGCCAGGACATGGAAGCAACCTAAGTGTCCATCGACAGATGAATGGATAAAGAAGATGTGGCACATATATACAGTGGACTATTAGCCATAAAAAGAAACGAAATTGAGTTATTTGTAGTGAGGTGGATGGCCCTAGAATCTGTCATACAGAGTGAAGTAAGTCAGAAAGAGAAAAACAAATACAGTATGCTAACACATATATATGGAATCTAAAAAAAAAAAAAAGGTCATGAAGAACCTAGGGGCAGGATGGGAATAAAGACACAGACCTACTATAGAATGGACTTGAGGACATGGGGAGGGGGAAGGATAAGCTGGGACAAAGTGAGAGAGTGGCATGGACACATATACACTACCAAATGTAAAATAGATAGCTAGTGGGAAGCAGCCGCATAGCACAGGGATATCAGCTCAGTGCTTTGTGACCACCTAGAGGGGTGGGATAGGGAGGCTGGGAGGGAGGGAGACACAAGAGGGAAGAGATATGGGGATATATATATGTTTAGCTGATTCACTTTGTTATAAAGCAGAAACTAACACACTATTGTAAAGCAATTATACTCCAATAAAGATGTTAAAAAAATGCAATTGTTTTTTTAATATTGATTTTCTATCCTGCAACATTACTGAATTTATTAGTTGTAACTGTGTTTTGTTGGATTCTTTAGGGTTTTCTATATATGATATCATTTCATCTGCAAATAATGACAGTTTTACTTCTACCATTCCAATTTGGATGCCTTTTACTTCTTTCTCTTGCCAGATTGCTGTTGCTAGGATTTCTAATACTATGTTGAATAAAAGTGATAAGAATGGTTATACTGTCTTGTTTTAATCTTAGATGAAAAGCTTTCAGCTTTTCACCTTAATGTTAGCTGTGGGCTTGTCATATATGGCCTTTATTATGTTGAGATAGATTTCCTCTATACGTGCTTTGTTGAGAGTTTCTATCATAAATGGATGCTAAATTTTTCGATTTTGAATTATTTCAAATTATTTTTCTGCATCTGTTGGGGTGACTATATTATTTTTATCCTAAATTTTGTTCATGGGATATCACATTGGCTGAATTGTGGCTGTTGAACCATCTGTGCATTCCTGTAATAAGTTCCAGTTGATCATGGTGTATGATTCTTCTAATATATTATTGAATTCAGTTTGCTAATATTTTGTTGAGGATTGTTTTTTTCATCTCTGTTCATCTGGGATATTTGCCTGTAATTTTTTTTTTTCTTGTGGCATCCTTGACTGTTTTTGGTATCATGGTAATGCTGACCTCATAAATTGAGTTTGGAAGAGTTCCCTCCTCTTGTATTTTTTGCAAAAGTTTGAGAAGGATTAGTATTAATTCTTCTTTGAATGTTTGGTAGAATTCACCAGTGAAACCATCTGGTCATGGACTTTTGTTTATTGTGAGGTTTTTGATTACTAGTTCAATCTCCTTAATAATAATCAGTCTATTCAGATTTTCTGTTTCATGATTCAGTCTTGGTAGGTTGTATGTTTCCAGGTATTTATCCATTTCACATAGGTTATCCAATTTGTGGGTGTTGTAATTGTACATAGTGGTCTCTTATGATCCTTTTTATTTTTGTGTTATCAGTTGTAATATCTCCTCTTTTATTTCTGATTTTATTTATTAGAGTCCTCTCTCTTTTTTCTTAGTGAGTCAAGCTAAAGGTTTGTCAACTTCATTTATCTTTTCAAAGAACCAGGTCTTACTTTTCTTCTTCTTTTCTATTGTCTTTTTATTCGCTCTTTCACTTCTACACTAATCTTTGTTGTTTTCTTCCTTCTATTGACTTTGGGCTTAGTTCTTCTTTTTCTAGTTCCTTCATGTGTAACGATATGTTGTTTGAGATGTTTCTTGTTTCTTGAAGTAGACATCTGTTAACAATCAAATTCCCTCTTTGAACTGCTTTAGCTACATCCCATTAATTCTGGTAGTTTATGTTTCCATTTTCATTTGTCTTAAGGTTAATTTTTGATTTCTCTTTTGATTTTTGTTTTGATCCATTGGTTGTACAGTTTTATGTTGTTTTTAATCTCCACATTTTTAAATTTTCCAGTGTTCTTTGTGTAATTGATTTTTTGTTGCATGTTGTTTTGGTTAGAAAAGGTGCTTGATAAGATTTCAGTCCTCTTAAATTCATTAATATTTGTTTTGTGGCCTAATATATGATCTATCCTAAAGAATATTCCATGTGCACTTGAGAAGAATGTGTGTTTTGTTGCTTTTGGATTAAATGTTCCTTACATATCTTTTAAGTCTATCTGGTCTAACATGTTGTTTAAGGCCAATGTTTCCTTATTGATTTTCTTCTCTGGATGATCCATCCATTGATGTAAGTGGGATATTATAGCTCCCTCCTATTATTGTATTGCTGTCTGTTTCTCCCTTTATGTCTGTTACTATTTGTTTTATATATTTAGGTGCTCCTATATTGGGTGCATAATATTTACAAATGTTATATCCTCTTGGTGGATTGATCCCTTTATCATTATATAACACTGTTCTTTGTCTCTTAATACATTCTTTTTTAAAGTTGATTTGTCTGGTATAAGTAGCACTGTCCCAGCTTTCTTTTGGTTTCCATTTGCATGGAATATCTTTTTCCATCCCTATACTTTCAGTCTGTGTGTGTCCTTATATCTAAAATGAGTTCTCTTGTAGGCAGCATATAGATGAGTCTTGTTTTTTAATCCATTTAGTTTATTAGGGACCAGTGTTCATATATTTATACATAAATGTGTGTAGGTATCTTTCTGATGTGTTTTTGTGTGTGTGTGTTTATGAATTTGAATCAAAAGTTTCAAAGAGCAACACTTATTCTTAACTACACATACATTGAACTTGATATTTCACTTTTGAAAAACTGATGATCATGATCCCCTAATGATTCATAACCTGCAGTGTTTGAGAAACACTGTCAAAGAGTATTCTTTGGAACCCTATCAGTATTATTTCTGTTTTTGTCCTGATTTGTACGGTAAATACCCTCATCAAATCTAGAATATTTGAGCCGATCACAACGTCTTTTTGTATGGCTTAAAGAGTAAAAGAGTGGGATACATTTTCTCAGAATTTTACATTGCTCATGTTTGCCTATATTCTAGAATACTGGAAGTTAGAGTTTGTATTTTTTTTTCTGTTTTAAACTTTATGGAATTTTATATTTCAGAGTTAACATGTACATTTTAGCTAAAATTTCTCTAGTAGATATCTAACATAGTGTGAAGTGGTGAGTCATAATCAACAAGCTATTAAGTGCATTGTACCTTTTATTCTCAGGGATAGAAAACCATTTTGCTCTGATTAGAAATATTAATTCAGAAACATTTTGAATTTTGCTTTCTTATGTGATCAATCTTATAAAATGTGTAAAATATTTCTTTCCTGAGACCCAGGATTAAGAACACTTATTTAAGCAGTTTTAACTTATTAATAACTATCTATATGAGAAACAAAAATATTGCCTATTCACCATCGTTAGGCTGACTTATTTGAGATATAGTTAAATATACTCCTTTAAAATTAAAGATCAAATAAATTTAAACTTACTCTTTGAAGTAATTAAAACTGACTCAGTTTTAATTTTAAAATGATCTCAGTTCCCCGTTCTTATTTCAAAGCACATACTTCTTACATTTAGTCAGATTTTTGCTTTTCAAACCCTTTTGTATTAATAAAAATGCTATGTAAATGAGGAGGGTTTTTTCCCCCTAAAACCCTGATTTTTTTTTCTCACAAAATTAATATTAGAACCAGGATTTATTATGCCATAATTAGAACATTGACTTTTCCTTTTATCAGAAAACTAAGAGAATTCAATTGACTAATTTAAATTGAGTAAGAGTTCAAATGTCTGCTGCAAAAGTTATTAGAAATGTCCTGGGAATAACATTTCTAAAAAGTCTAAATAGAAGACATTTAGAGAATGGGAGTGCTGGACTAAGATAGGTGATGTTATTACTGTGTCGTAGCTTTCCTGTGAACTAATGTTACCCTTTTGGATGCAGTAGTCTCTCTGACATCAGTTTACTCCATAAATTAAGTGAATATGAGGTGACTGTGATAAAAAGTGTCAGACACATAGAGTAGGTGTAAAATTTGATGACATCAATTAAGACACTAGGTTTTAAAATATTTTTTTACTCTCATGACCTGAGTTGTTTTAAGCCTTGGACACTGGGAGTCCTGGGATAATATTCTTTCCTATTCTGCTAGAGTAGATAACAGAAATATTTAAAAATTAGCCTTATTGTGAAATTTGTGATTTATTAAAAATAATTATTTCATAAAATTTGAGTGTAGATAACGTTTTTCTTCCTTGAAATGCTTGCTTTTACTTTATTGTGTTATTTAAAATTTTAGTCTATTTTTTAAGAGCAGTTTTAGTTTTAGAGAAAGATTGAGCTGAAAGTACAGTTCCCATATACTCCTTCTGCCACCACTGCTCTCCCACATTTCAATTAAAATTGAATAGCCAATATTGATACAGTATTTTTTTTATAGATGTATTTATTTTATTTATTTATTTTTGGCTGCGTTGGGTCTTCGTTTCTGCGTGCGGGCTTTCCCTAGTTGTGGCGAGCAGGGGCTACTCTTCATTGAGGTGTGTAGGCTTCTCATTGTGGTGGCTTCTCTTGTTGCGGATCACGAGCTCTAGGCGCGCAGACTTCAGTAGTTGTGGCACGCAGGCTCAGTAGTTGTGGCTCATGGGCTCTAGAGCACAGGCTCAGTAGTTGTGGCGCACGGGCTTAGTTGCTCTGCAGCATGTGGGATCATCCCGGACCAGGGCTGGAACCTGTGTCCCCTGCCTTGGCAGGCGGATACTTAACCACTGTGCCACCAGGGAAGTCCCGATACATTATTTTTAACTAAAGTCCTTGACTTACATTAGCCGCTCATTCTTGGTGCTGTATATTCTATGGGTATTGACAAATGTATAATGACAGGTATCTACCATTGTAGTATCATGCAGAGTAGTTTCACTGCCCTAAAAATCTTCTGTGTTCTAACTGTTCATCCCTTCACTTCTCCTGAACCCCTGGAAACCACTGACCTTTTTGCTGTTTCCATAGTTTTAACCTTTTCCAAGATATCATATAGTTGGAATTATATAGTATATAGCCTTTCTGGTTGGCTTCCTTCACTTAGTAATATGCATTTAAGGTTCTTCCTTGTGTTTTTGTGGCTCCATAACTCATCCTTTTTATCTTGTTGAATAATATCCCATTCTCTGGATGTACCACAGTTTGTTTATCCAGTCACTTAACGAAGAACACTTTAGTTGCCTTGAAGTTTTGACAATTACGAATAAAGCTTCTATAAGCATTCATGTGTGGGTTTTTGTGTGGATTTAAGTATTCAACTCATTGATTAAATACTAAGAAACATGATTGCTAGAACATATGGTAGGAGTATTTTAGTTTCATGAGAAACTGTCAAATTGTCATCCAATGTGGCTGTGTCATTTTGCATTCCCACCAGCAATGAATGAGAATTCTCATTGCTCCTCATCCTCAACAGCATGTGGTGTTTGACAACACTAATGTGTTGGGATTTGGGCCATTCTAGTAGGTGTATAGTGGTATCTCGTTTTAATTTGCGTTTCCCTGATAACATATGCTAATTTGACATCTAGATGTCTTTTTTGTTGAGTTCTCTGTTTAGATCTTTTTGTTCATTTTTAAATTGAATTCTTTGTTTTCTTATTGTTAAGTTTTAAGAATTCTTTGTATAGTGTGTTTACCAGTCCTTTATCACATATGTGTTTTTTCAAAGATTTTCTCCCACAATGTGGCTTGTCTGTTTGTTGTCTTTAAACATTTATTTTAAAAATTTTCACTCATAGACTCTCCATATTTTTTAAATCTCTATTTTCTTTCTTACCTAAAGTATCTACTCTTAATTTATTGAAAGTCTACCAAGAAAGTCTACTACTTAACTAAATAGTGAAGTATATTTTCACAAAGTTTAGCACAAATAATTGGCCTGTTTACAGAGTTTATATATGTAAAAATATTCATAAAAGTTTAACATCTGATTTGAAAGCACAGGGCATTTGTTGTGTCTTGCTTTGGGAAGCTTTGCATTGAACCCACTGATTTCTGTGGGCCAGTTAGAATTTTTCATCCATCTTAGTTTGCACTTCTAATAGCGTTTCTCAAACTATATTCCATGGAATTTGAATATTTTTCAAGGTGTATATAGATTTTTACACACTAAGTTTTTATTCCTTAGGCATATATTTTGGGAAATATTCGTACTTTATCTCAGCAGTTGAAGATTTGCAATGCATATTAAATCTTTAAAAGCAAGTCTTTATAGTAAAGAAATGTATTTTATTTGTTTAATGCAATGGTCCCAGAAGTCTTTGATGATGGAACCTTTTTGGGGTGAACACTAACTGTAGCTTTCACAATGCTGTTCTGCAGAAAAGTAGTGAGGAAAATGATGCCCTGAAGTTGCATCCACTGGGAAATTCCCTTCACCTAGTGCCAAAGGGAAGATAAAAAGTTAAAATATGTAATTTTTAGTATGAGAATAAAGGGATTTTAAAAATTCTGTTCCTATTGATAGTGTCCAGTTGTGTTACACATAGCTTTTGATATCAAGGAACATGGAGTTACTACTTAATGGCTTTCCAATCAAAATAAAATCATTTTGCTCTTCTTGTGTAAAAAAGGGGTTTGAAACTTAAGGGTTTTGATTTGTCTCACAAATAAATTCTCCATGAAGGAGTATTGTTTTCTTTGGTGGTGAGGACTTCCTCTTTGATTTTATTAGATTTGTCCAGTGAAAATGTCTTTGGGTGGTCTTTTAGGCTGGGGGGTTGATACAAAATATTAATTTACCTTTTCTGATAAGTAGTTACTGCAGTTCTCTTATTTAAACCCCATCTTATGGTTTCCTCTATAGATCTGGTGAAATGAGTAGAAATGACAGATGTGCTTTTCTGAGGGTTGCTTTTGAAAAAGGTAACCATGTTTCTCTGAAGTCTTGGATTGATGAGAACCTTAACATTTTTCATTAGTTGAACTGAAATGAACCTGAAATATAATTGCACTAAAATTTGTATTTGTCACTTTAGAGACTGATATTTCAAAGGTTTTCTTTCTGATTGAAGACTCTGAGCCTTTAATGCCAAGTTATGATTTATGAACATGGCATGGAAAAAATAGAACATCTTCCTTTTGGTTTTTCATTATTCCTTAAAGTGTTTTTTATGCTTTTGAAACTTACAGATTAAATTTATACCTAGTGTTCTTTGTGTTTCCTCGTATGCTTATTCTCTTTCTTTGAATATTTTGCTTTTGCTGCATCGTTAAATTTTTTCAGTACATACATTATGTGGTTAATTATTTTCATGTTGTAGGAGATAGTTGAGGATGGTTTGTAACTGATTGGCTTTTAAAAATGATTTCTTAAAAAAAGGAGGAAATGGGGAAAACTGTTTATTTCAACCTTTTATCAAATAATGGGTATTAGAATAACTAGGTAAGAGCCCTGAGCGATACAGTAATTATCTAAAGGATTTTATTTTTCTTCCCAGTGTTTTTAACATACAAACTTTGCTTTTGCTTAATATAATTTATTTTGTTTGGGAAATAAGGCAAATTAAATGACCTTTGACCTTTTTTTTTCAAGTTCTTTCTAAGAAAGTGCCAACATTATTAGCCACTTTAAAGAGGATTTATTATACAATGAATGATTTTTTTCCACCCATAAAACAGAATAAAAAGACTGCTGTAAGGTGAATTCAAACTACTTGTAAGAATGAGTAACATGGTTTAATGGTGGTAAGCTCTGAGGTATATGCTGTGCTACAGTGGAAAAGGGATATGAACCAGAATGCAAGGAAACTGGTTTTTAGATCCTGAAGTACATCTAGCGTACGCCCCCCAAAGACCTTTGTACTTGCTGCTTCCTTCTCCTGGAATTCTCTTCTTAATTGACCCCTCCCAATGTATGCAGTATTTTACTCAGGTTTCTCCTAATGTTTCCCCTTCTGAGATTACTACACGAGCCACTACCTTATTTAATATAATACTCATCACTTTTTATTCTCATTTTAACTCTATTTTATTTTACTTCGTTGCTCTTACTCCTGTCATTATATTATACATTTATTTGTTTTTCACTTTTTTTGTTATCTCTGTTAAAATGTAAGCTAAGAGTGCAGGGCCAGCGCTTTTGTTCTTTGCTTTATCTCTTAATCGTTTTTGTATCTACCATAGGTTTTTGCTTACAGATTAAAGACTTAAATGTAAGACCTGAAACCATAAAACTCCTATAAGAATAGGTGGTAAGCTCCTTGACATCATTCTTGCCGGTCTGTTAAAAAGAACTCACAAGAGAAGATATTCTAGAGCATTTAATAGAACTTAGACACTAAGAATATATTCTAGGAAATACTTTAAGACATTGGTTCAACCATTTTAAAGATGTACCTTTAAAAGTATTTATTTCATACAAAAAAATTTTCCATTGGACTCTAGGAGTTAAGAGCCTTGGGTTCTAATTTCTAATTGATTTGTGATTGTGACTGGGCAGATTGCCTAACCTATTTGAGACTTGTGTTTCACATTTGACTAGAATAAAGAACACTATAATTTTTTTAAGCCCCACAATTACAGGATTCTGTGAAATATCATATGTCCTTGATTCTAAGATATGTGTTTTAACTTACTGAAGGTAGTATGCCTCTTAAATTGACAAGTATCTTTAAAGTGATATTTGTTCTTATTTTACATATGTAGCTTTTATTAATCAATGGTTTCATATTTATAATCAGCAGTGTCTCAGATTTAAGGAGAAATGCCAGTTATCTATTTTAGTGGTGTGTATTTAAAAGTAACATTTAATAATCTCAGATTAAAATTTAGTTGCAGAGTTCCACATTTTGCATGCACATATATTTTCTGTAATGTTTATAAATGTCTCTGCATAGAGAACATGATGGTAATACAAATCATACACTTTTTTTTATGAATTAACTATTAACAGAATATAAACTTGAAACTGTATTTTATGGAACCATACCATCCTTGAATTATGACTAAGAAATTGAGGTGGTAGAAAAAAATACTAGAAATAGACTTGTTTGTAAACTTTGAATCTAATTTTCCCTTTGCTACCAAATTGTTTTGTTATGTTGGCCAAGTTGCTTAACTTTTCTGTTAATTTTTTTGATTAGAATTAAATTATCTGCCGTCTAATTTTAAGACCCAAATGTTGTAATAAAGCTCTTCAAAGATTATATGTTTTCAAGACCTTTGAAAATTTTGAAGCCTTATACAAATGCATGATTTGGCCCTGTTTGTAGCTCTAAAGTTTTCTGTTTTTTCCCTCCTTCTCTTAGTGAAAAAAGAAAAAAAAGAATAAGAATACTCTCCTACCTGAAATAACACTGAACTTCCCTTTTCATGAATATCTTCTAACAAAGCTAAGGAAAAAAATATTGGAACATTATATGTTAAGATCTTATGGCTTTAAAACTTATACTGGATTTTTAAAATTAAACTTTTACTTTCGAGATAATAGATTCACGTGCAGTTTTAAGAAATAATACAGAGAGATCCTTGGCACCCTTTGCTTACTTTCCCCACTGGTAAACCTTACAAAATTATACTTCAGCATCACAGTCAGCATATTGACGTTAATAAAGTCAAGGTCCAGAACAATTTGTTTACTACAAAGAGCCCTCTAGTTACCCTTTCATAGGCATACCCACTGCCTCTGCCCCCAACCCCCATCTGCTCTTACACCCAGCAACCACTAGTCTCTTTCATTTCTACAGTTTTGTCAATGCAAGAATTTTATATAAAGGGAAACATACAATATGTGACCTTTGGGGATTTTTTTTTTCCTCTCATGGTAATTTCCTAGTGTAGTTGCATGTATCAGTATTTGTTCATTTTAATTGCAGAGTAGTATTTCATTGTACTGTACCAGTTAATTTAATCACTCCTCTGATGAAAAACATCTGGATTGCTTCCAGTTTGGGGCTGTTATATAAAGCTGCTATGAATATTTGTGTACAGATTTTTGTGTGTGAACATAAGTTTTCATTTCTCTGAGGTAAATGCCTAAGAGTGCAGTTGCTGAGTCATATGATAATTGAATGATTAGTTTTATTAGGTACTGCCAAGTTGTTTTCCGGAGTGGTTGCACCACTCTACACTCCAATCAGTAATGTATGAGTGATCCAGACATGATGAGTGATCTAGTTTCTCAGCCTCTTTTCCTGCATTTGGTGCTGCTATCGTTTTGTTTGTTTGTTTGAGGCATTCTAATAGGTGTGTAATGGCATCTCTTTATGACTTCCATTTGCATTTCACTAATGACTGATGATGCAGAACATTTTTCATGTGCCTGTTTTCCATGTATTTCCTCTTTGGTGAAATGGTTGTTCATGCCTTTGCCCATTTTATCATTAGATTATTTATTGTTTACTGTTGAATTTTAAGAGTTCTTTATAGATACTCATCCTTTATTAGATATGTGCTTCACAAATATTTTTCTCACAGTAGTGTAACTTGTCTTTTCATCCTTTCACTAGGGTCTTTTGCAGAAAAAAGTTTTAAATTTTGAACGAAGTCCAGTTTATCAAAATTTCCGTTTATGGATTGTGCTTTTGGTGTGAAGTTTAAGAACTCTTTGACTAGCCCTTTATTCTGAAGATTTTCTCCTATATTTATTTTTCTAAAAGTTTCATAGTTTTAGGTTTTACACTAAGGTCCATGGCCCATTTTGAGTTAAGTTTTGTGTAGGGTATGAGGTTTAGTTTGAAATTCTTTTTTTTGTTTTTTGCCAATGGATTCTCTATTGCTCCTGTACCATTTGTTGACAGTGCTGTTTGTCCTTCCTCCATTAGATTGTATTTGCAACATTTTCAGAAATTCGTTGGGCATTTTTTTGTGTGTATACTTCTGGGTTTAGATTCTGTTCCATTGCCCAATGTGTGTATTTCTTTGCCAATTCCAAACTGTTTTGTTCATGTAGTAGGCCTGAAGAGTAGAGAGATTGATTTTTTCCACTTTATTATTTTTTTAAGATTGTTTATTCTAGGGCCTGTTCCTTTCTATATAGATTTTAGAATTAGCTTGTATGTCTACAGATAACATTGCTGGGATTTTGAAGGAAATTGCATTGAACTTAAAGATTGATTTGGGAATTGACGTCTTTACTGCATTGTGCTTTATAATACATGAAAATGAGGTGTTTCTCCATTTCATTTAAGTATTCTTTGATTTCTTTCCTCAGCATTTTCTAATTTTCTGCATATAGATGCTGTACTTGTTTTGTTAACTTTATAGCTAAATAGTTCATTTTCTTTGTGTGATTATACATAATATTTTAATTTTGGTTTCCACATGTTCCTTTTTGGCATATAGAAATTTAATTTTGTGTGTTAGTCTTGTATCCTGTGACTTTGCTAAAGTAACTGAACAGTTTTAAGAGTTTTTTTGGCAAATCTGTTGGAATTTTCCATGTAGAGAAGCATTCATCTCCAAATAGAGATACTTTTATTTCTTTTTACTGTCCTATTGCAGTGGCTAGAACTTTCAGTGCTATGTTGAATAAGAGTAGTAAGAGCAGACAGCCTTGCCTTGTTCACATCTTAGGAGGAAAGCATTTGATGAGAATTTTTATCATGAAATGATGTTGGATTATGTCAGGTGATTTGTCTACATCAATTTACATGATCTTATGATTTCTCTTATTTAGTCTGTTGATATGGTAGATTACATTGATTGATTTATAAATATTGAACTAGCCTTGTGTACCTGGAATAAATTCCAGTGGTTATTGTATATAATTCTTTTTATATTGATATACTGCTGGATTTGATTTGCTAATATTTTGTTGAGAATTTTTACATCTAAATTTATGAGAGGTACTGGTCTGTAGTTCCTCCCCCCCTTTGTTATACTGTGTTGTGGTTTTGTTGTGCTTTGGACTCCTTTTGTTTTGGTATCAGAGTAATAGTCCTGAAATAAGTGGGCACATTTTTCCTCCTTTTTGATTTTCTGGAACAGATTGTGTAAAATCTATATTAATTCTACTTTCAGTGTTTGATAGAATTCTCCTGTGAAACCATCTGGGCTTGAAGATTTTCTCTGTCATCTTAACTATAGCATTGAGTTCATCCAGTGAGTTTATTTCTTTTATAATATTTTTTCAGTTCTATGCTTTCTATTTGATTATTTTAAAAAACTTATTAATTTGTGTTAACAGAACTTTAATGGCTTGTTGAAGCATGTGTTGCAGCTGCTTTAAAATCCTTGTCATCTGATTCATCTGATTCACCTTGGCTTGACATTTGTTGGTTTTTTTCTCACTCATGTTGTGCTTTCCTGGTTCTTGGTATGGCAGTGATTTTTTCAATTATATCCTGATATTACGAGACTCTTGATCCCATTGAATTTTATATATATATATTTTTAAATCAGCTAGGCCTCCAGTTGAAGTGTAGCACGAGGGTTGGGTGTTTGTGTATGTTCAGAGTCCCACTAGGTTCCTCCCCAACCCATACTCCAGGACCCCTGTAGCAAAAGTAGGACACTGACTCCCACTGCCTTGTTGCAGATGGTAGGTTGGAGATTCACCTTCCCCTCTTGGGGTTTTGGGTTACAGTGTCAGTTTCCTGCTGAGCCTGCCACCATCAGGGTCGGGATGGAAGGAGTGGAGTGCCAACTAGCTCTGCATCCCACTACCTCCTTTGGCCTTGTGAATTCAGAGTTGGGACTCTGCTTCCCGCTGAGCACTGCTGACACCAGGGGAGTGGGGAATAGGAGTGTTGACCAGCCCTGCTTGGCACTGCAGGGTGGGTATGGAGATTCAGCTCCCCACTGGGCCTCAGTGACACTAAGGGAAGAGGGAAAGTGAAGCAGGGGCTAGTCTCCCCTTGTGCAGTCTTGGTCAGTCTCATTGATTGTGAGGGAGGTGAGGCTCAGCTCCTTCGTGGACTGCACTGACAGTAGGAATCATGGTGACTCGCTCTGCCTTGGACTGCCTTCTTAGTACATCTCATTGCTGCTGGGTAGGGGAGGAGGCTCAGCTTTTTGCTCTGCCTTACAGATGCTGCTTCACTGGGGGCATTCTAGCGACTGAGGAGAATGAGCAACAGAGGGGAATCTAAGATCAGCTTCCCCTCAGCCCACTGACAGTTTCCCAGCGGGGAGTTAGTGCATCCCTTGGTTTTCCCTGGTGGAGGATGGAAGATCAGCCTGCCCGCCCAACTTCCTGATTGATTGCTGGTGGGTGAATGAGGCTGACTGCTTCTGTGTGTGAAGGATAGGGTGGGGAGGGGGTTGAGGCTGGAACTTTAACTTCTCATTTGGCCTGCTGAAAGTGGAGCATAGTTTTTCCATTAGTGATCGGCTGGAGGGAGATAAGTATTGCCAAAAATATTTTCTGTTGTTGGTCTACCCTTTTCCTGGTCCTTGGCTGGGGGGCGGGCGGAGGCTTTTCTTGGAGGTCCTGCAATCAGTCTTCTGCAGAGTACCCTGCCTGGGACACATGGGGGGCAGTAGGAAACCCAGGGCACGCACTGCCATGTTATTCCTCCAGAGGTGAGGTCTCTAGGCAGCCAGCCTTCTTTTTCTGCCTTTCAGAAACTTCCTATGCTTCTTTGTTGTGTTACATCTAGGGTTTTTTAGTTGTGAGCAGAAAGACTTGGGAGGTATGGGGCTTTCCATCATGACAGAACCAGAAGTCCCGCAAGAAACTGCTTTTGTCAACATGGAGCACTTAAAAGTAAAATTAAATATTCTTATTATAGTGGAATAGTATCTCATGAAAATTTTTTCCATGAAGATTTTCACTGATTTCTACATTGGATTGTGATTCATTATTAGCATTTTTTCCCTAGAATCACAGAATTATTTTCTTATCAAACAAGGAGTGTCTCAGATCCTTTTTATTGTGGTAAAATATATGTAACATAAAATTTGCCATTTTAGCCATTTTTAAGTGTACAATTTGGTGGCATTAATTATATTCACAGTGTTGCACAACCATCACCATTATCTATTTCCAAAACTGTTTTTTCTTAATTAATAGACTTTTAAAAAACTGTTTTAGGTTTATAGGAACACGAGTGGAAAGTACAGAAAGTTCTCAAGTACCCTCTTCCTTCTCCCCTCTCCCCGACCTTTCCTCTATTATTAGCTTCTTGCGTTAGTGTGCTACATCTGTTACAACTAATGATGTGACATATACATTCTCTGGGTTTTGACAAATGTATAATAACATGTGTCCACCTTTACAGTGTCATACAGAATAGTTTCACTGTCCTAAATATGCCCTGGGCACTACTTATTCATCCTTCCTCCTTCCCTGCCCCACATTTCCTAGGAGCCACTTATCTTTTTACTGTACCTAATTCAGTACCCTAAAATATCCATATATATTTTTAAAGTTAGTTCATCAAAACATTTGGAGAATATAATTCAGTTTCAGAACATTCAGAAGGTGAAATACAATGTAAAAACCATTTTTATAAATGTTCATTTTAAACAGAGTCTGTTACTCCGAACTATTCATGTGTTGTTCTGTTAGTGTTTTGCAAAGGTGATATTTTGATTGATAGCTCATAAAAGTGAAAGCCCATTTAAGCAGTTAGCATTATGCACCATTATGGCAGTCGATGTTAATGTTTGCTCAGTTTTCCACTTACTCACCTCACTGTTTATGCCTGGTGATTCTTAAAATGCCTCATGGTCTGTATCTTCTTAGGTTTGGAGCATGTGTTATAGATTAGCAAGAAAGGGGTCAGACTCTGAGATAATATGATTAAAATATCCTTATGTTATAAAGGAGGACCCAAACTCCAAAGATGTAAAAGGTCAATTTTTTATTTTATTCATTTAGGGAAAAGCAAAACCTAACATATATTAGACACTTATTTTGTGACTGTAATATGTTTTCATGTATTTCGTGTATTGACAAACCTGAGGATTAGAAAAATGGGTAATCTTGCCCACGATGGTGCAGGGAATTCATGAGCAATTAAAACTGTGGGCTCTCAACGACTGTCTGATAATTCAGCCAGGAAGGTCTGATACAGATGTTCTATTTTCTAGTAAAGTGTGAGGGTATGGGAGGCACAAAGATAAAAAGGCAGAAGGCAGTAGGTTGAGTAGAACAATAAAGTAGATAGTGACAGTACAATGCGATTAGCGCTGTAATAGAATTACTTTTGGGTATACAAGGTAGGACATCAGGGATATCGTCCCCTAAAAAAGAGACAGCCAAGCTGAATTTTGCTCTGGGCATCGTTAAAGACATGTTACTGTCTCTGAAGCATCTATCTATCTGTAGGACTTTTGAAATGTATTTGTGGTCCTTTCTGGCTCTGTGCTGACAACAGTCCTCCCCAACCTGCTAAGATTCTAAGCCCCAATTGAGAAAGCAGGGTTTGCAGTTGTTGGTTTAGAACCATTAAAAAGAATCATACACTACAGGAGAAAGATGTTTGTGACAGTGCCATTTAATGAAAAATAGCTTGTTTTGTGGTAGCAAGAGTTCAGCTCTGGAGTTAAGTAGAGCTGATCTGATCGAATCTGGATCCTGCAATTATGTGACCATGGATAAAGTGGATAACCTTTGTAAAACAGGGACACTACTGTTTTGTAGATTAAATGAGATTATGCTTATAAAGCTCTTAGCACAGTGCTGGCGTATACTGAGTACTGCGTTAGCTGCTTTTATTAATAAATGAGCCTTACCTAACTGTGTTTGTAATTATAAAAATATAATATTAGTACATGTTACTTCGGTGCTAAATTTGTGCTTAAAATAGTTGGGAAAATGTTTTATTTAAGTTTATGTAGACTTATAATAATATTTCCAGTAGTAACCGTAAATATAAACACGTGTGAAGGAATGAGAATTAAGAGCAGTCCTATTTTGGTAAATAGATATTATACAGTGTTTTTCTAAGAAAACCACAAAGAATTTACCCATAGAGTTCTTCAGTGTGTGGCATCAGGATGTTTAACACGTGATTGTTTACGTGTGCCCTCTCCAATAGTTGGAAGTCTATATGCTTTGTGTACATTTTTATTTCATCACATCTTTGGACCCAGAAGTTTTTGATAAAGAAACTTATTCTTTCATTTCTTCTTTTATCAGGGTTGAAGCATTCCCAGTACAATTGCTCAACAACTAAATTTTTTAATGTCTTCAGACTTGTTTTTCTTTTTTTTTTGAGTATATTGGGTCCATTGTTAATCATAAGAAAGTTTTGATTCCCGGCTTAAAAGAGTTTGGAATCTGAGATGAAGAAGATTGATACAAATATACACAGAGTAACTTAAGGATAATATTTTACAAATAATACGAATAAGAAAATAAATAAATGACCATATTCTACTGGAATCCCATCCCATCACTTTAAAAAAAAGCAAGTGGAATTTTTGTGAATGCCTTACTAGAAAAGGATAATTTCAAAGAGCTGTCTACACTTTAAAAGAGCAATGTGTTGGTCTTACCCTAGATTGTGATCTTACTTTTATCAATCTTGAAGTGACTCACTGTTCGAGTTGGGGGCACTGGTTTGAAAGGTCCTCTTCAGTTATAAGCCGTAAAAATGCCATGGTGGTTTGGGGTTTTGATTAAAAATAGAGTGTACTGATTTCTGTGTAGGCGTGCTTGCCATATTTGTTTACATTTATTCCGTGTTGGTATTGCTTTTATTTCTAGCAAATATTTCTGAAGTGTATTTTTGTCTTGTTTGTGTTAAAAACAGAAAAAGCAAAACTAAAGGTGTAAATTCATACACATTTTGTAACATGTTAAATAAGGTATTTGTTTTTGCAGATAACATCAGAGAAGTTGCCCTTTTTTTTTTTTTGCCTCTTTTTGTACTTTTGATTAATAGAGCCCTGAGATTAATTAAAATCTGTTGCAGTTTTGATGATTTTAAAGCTGATGCTTAAAACTAGTATAGGCACAAAAACTGACTGCTTTTTAGAAATTTAGTTATTACGCACATGAACTGTTCTGCTGGAGAGCACGGTACTCAGGATTCATAATCAGTGAAATCAGATGTGACAGAAGTGGGCTTATCTGGGTGCCTTTGTGATTTGAAGCAAGTCTGTAAGAACCTTTTGTTGATAGTCTTCATTGGCCAGAGACAGAGACTTTTATAGATTCACTTCAAAATGCAAATTAAGAAACACCAGCAGCTAACATGTATGTAATAGTTTACTATTTATAGAGCCTTGTATGTACAGGATGTCCTCTTGATCCTACCATCAATTTGATGAAGGGCTATTATTATCTCAGTTAAATTGATTTGCCCACGATCATAACACCTAGTTAAGTGACACCACCAAGATGTTAGGCTAGAAATTCCATGTTCTTTTCTACATTCTCCAAGAATATGTCTTGATTTTAAAATTAATCTTACTGAATATTGGACTCATGATATCTCAGAATGATTTTGTTTGATCTTCCATTGCATTTTGGAAAAAAAAATTAACAAAAGGTACCCCGGCATTCTTCTGTTACTAGTCAGAAGTGACAACTATAGAGGTGCTGGGGAAGTGTTAGGCCCTATGGAAACCTAAGTAATTGTAGCATCCAAGTTAAGTAAAAGAAAATTATTTTTACATTCTCAACACAGAAGCAAGCGAGAATTTCAAATTCAGTATTTTAAAGGAAAATAAAATAAAAACAAAAAGAAAACTAACCAAAACACCAGTTTTCCGTGTAGTGATGCTGTACTAATATGCCTTTTAAAGGTAGTGATGATGTACTAATACATCTTTTAAAGATGATGATAAACTTCACAGATGTACTTTAATTCCCTTAAACAGGATTTCTTTGAACTCATTTCACCTACAAGGGAATTGTGGACTTAGTCAACAGTCAGTGAACATAAACATTTCATTTGGGTGGAGAGGTCAGAAAGGTTTTTCTGTAGGAGAGAGAGGAGAAATGCTCTACATATGGAGACTGAGGAAAATTTCATATGCTATGATTTTGTTTTAGTCAGAAAAAACTTTAAGGAAACACAGGGCCTACCTAAAGTCCTCCATTGGTATTCCATAAGGCTCACATCTGTGCCCAGTGTAGGACTACTCTTACAGAATTGTTCAAAAATGATTTTTTTCTTTTTCCACCAACCCACGAATAATAATTCCATCTCTGTAGCAAATATAAGTTATTGCCAGTATGCCCTTTAAAAGGGTAGATTTCTTCCCTAGAAGTCTACCAAGAGTTGTTTTCCAAATCATAGCCTTTCCTAAATCAAAGTGAGGCAACTTGGTAATAATACTTCCTGTGTTGAAAGATAGGAGTGGGAAGTATTAAAGCAAGCTGCAGGGGGGCAGTTTCCTATTCCCACCTCCTGGCACGGTGCCCTAGGGATCTATTTTGAGTTGCCAGACTCAAAGTAAATAATTTTATTTAGCATCTTCTTTATATAGTGGCTTGTAGCTTAACTTTATAAATTAAAAATATATTATATTGCAGGGCGATTATCCTTCTTAAATGATTTTTGTCACTTTTCATATATTTTGACTGCAGTTCTTGAAATACTAGGATGAGAGATTTTAAGTATATTATTGTTCTGGCTAGAAAATACTAAAACTACATTTCACAGACTGAGTCTTTTAGAGGTTAGAAAGAACCATAGATCACTGACCAGGGAGCCATGGAAGAAGAATCTGAAGAACTTTTCCACAGATTTCCCCAGGTCATTTGATTGAATGGTTTTGAGGTGGCTCCTGTACATGGCACATTTTTATAAAGCTTCTGAGGAGATGATTCTGATTAACATTCACAGTGAAGAGCTACTTCATTTTACTGTTTCAAGAGATGCCCAAAGACGTGAACTGGTTTGCCTGGAGACTGCTGATGGCGGAGCCCAGAACAGATTCTGGTCCTGCCTCAGGTCCCATGTGTTGTTTTTTTTTTTCCACTTTATAAAGTCACTTCCCAATTTGGATGTTTACACTAATACTGGAAAATCCTCTTTTCTTTTCTCACTTGTTTCAAACTTGTGAGATTGTGGTTATGTGAAACACATTTTTTTTTAAATATAAATTTATTTATTTTTATTTATTTATTTTTGGTTGAGTTGGATTTTCGTTGCTGCACGTGGGCTTTCTCTAGTTGCAACGAGCAGGGGTTACTCTTCGTTGCGGTGCACAGGCTTCTCATTGCAGTGGCTTCTCTTGTTGCGGAGCACGGGCTCTAGGCGCGCAGGCTTCAATAGTTGTGGTATGTGGGCTCAGTAGTTGTGGCTCGCGGGCTCCAGAGCACAGACTCAGTAGCTGTGGCACACAGGCTTAGTTGCTCTGCGGCATGTGGGATCTTCCTGGACCAGGGCTTGAACCCGTGTCCCCTGCATTGGCAGGTCGATTCTTAACCACTGCACCACCAGGGAAGTCACAAGATTCTAACTCTGATATCAAACTTTAAGTAACTTCAAGATAAGGGCTGAAGGTAGCAACTTCTTTTTTTTGACCTCTGACCAATGTTTTACATAGTTCTTATATTGTAAGCACTTGATAAGTGCCTATTCAATGAGTAGTGATTCCTTTAATTAATTATAAATGAGTAGTCTTTGGAATAATGTAACATCTAGTGCAATACACATTTGGTTCTTGGCCGGTGTTCAAGAATATTTATTGAATAAAAATCAGTCTTCAGGGAGTCTTGTACAATATTAGCTATAAATGTCCTTTTCCACATAATTTCTGCATAATTTAGAGTACTTTTTATGATTTAGAATGATGTTTATCTTCCCAGAATAATTGCTTTGTTTTGCTTTTTGTGTAACAGTAGCATAGTTGTTGCTTCTGATAATAAGATCACATTTGAGTAGTTAAAAGAGTAATGGATTTAATGTTAGATCAAATTACATTACTATCTTGGGCTTAATTTTTCCCTATCTGTAAATGAATGAATTAGGCTAGATTTCAGGTCTAAAATTATGTAAATATATTTTGTTGGCTCTGTTTCTCTCTCTATATATATAAAGACATATCCTGCTGTCTCTGTTTCTCTGGAGAACCCTGGCTAATATGATCTCTGTCTTTCTTTTTTGTAAAATGTGTAATGTAAATGGTGGTAATCCTAAGCACTTTGAAGGACTAAAACAGGAGATAGGGGACCAGAGCGTGATGGGAAGTGCCATTTCAAATAGATAGTCAGAGAAGACCTTTCTGAACAGATGACATTAGAGCAGAGTCTTGAGAAAAAGTAAAGGAGTGAGACATAAGGATATCCTAGGGGTAGAGGGAAGTGTATGTTTGTAACAGCTTCATTCATAATTTGTCAAAACCGGAAACAGTTCAATGTTCATCAACTGGTAAATGAATAAACAACTTATGGTACCTCTATACAATGGAATCTAGCCAGCAATAAATAGCAACAAATTATGGATAACCACAGCATGAATAGATCTCAAAAAGTATTATACTACATGAAAAAATTAAGCCATAAAAGAATACATACTGTCTGATTTTATTATTACAACATGCCTGAAAAGGCAAGACTATAGGAACAGAGAACAGATCAGTGGTTGGCAGAGATGGGGGCAAGAATTTTCTATAAAGGACACAAGACTTCTGGGAGTGATGGAAATATTTTATCTTGCTTGTGGTGGCAGTTACACATCTATATTCATTTGTCAAAACTATACATTCAAAAAGGGTGAATTTTACTGCATGGAAATTATATCTCACTAAATCTGCCTTTAAAAAATCATTTGTAAATTGCATAATATGAAGTAAACCTGATGTCCACTGAAGGCATGCCATTTGTGTTTTATGACTTTCTGTTGTCCTTGGAGATGGAAATATACCTGGTTCCAGTTTGGGAAGCATGGGGCTAAGAAAATTCTCACAGATAGTTAATCATGCTACTTATGATAGCTAATTTATGAACAATTTCCGCTGTAATGAAGTACTTCTTAGCATAAATTGTGGAAGTCTCAGAAAGCAATACTTTCTTGAGGAACCCAGGTAAACAATGCTCTAATCACAAACTAAGACCAAAAGATATTGTTAACAGCATGATCAGGGATACAGTTTCACATGATTTGAGAAGGGAGCTTTAATTGCCAGTGTCAGAATCAAGACCTGAATCAGGCTATTGCCATGTTTCATCAAAAGTTCAGTAAATATTTCTCTCAGTGTTTTCATCATCTTCTAAATTTTCTTTATTCCAGGCAGAAAGGAAAAAAATCAGCCAAAATCACCAGTCTCTTCCTTCCTAGGGTTTTAAATTATATGCCAAAATCCTTAAAGTAATAAATGTTGAGTCTAACCAAAAGACGCAGATGATTAAGACTTGAGAAATATAAAGCAGCTGATTTAGCACTTGAGCAAAGGTAGAAAAGATTAGTAAAACAGAATTCATCAAGCCACCCCCCACTCCCCACCCCCCACTTTTGTTGGTCACACTAACAAAACTTACCCTTAAGAAGTTTCTTAACATGACCGCTTCCCAGTCACTCAGAGTTATGGATTGTAGCAGCTTTACAGGAAAGGCAAATGCTTAGTTATCACTTAGCAAGCCCGTTGAGAGCAATGGGGCCAGATGTAAAGGTCCAAGGGAAATTCCAAGAGAGCATCAGACTTTGATATACCTGAAATACACACTTTTTGTTGTCATCACTTCTTTCCCTCTTCCTTCTAGCCATAGCATTAGTTTAAAGGTGGAAGGAAAATAATGACTTTGGCTAGGCTTCAGAGTGCCTATAATTTCTATTCATTCAAAGCATTTAACCCATTTGGGGAATCCTGCCCAGGAGCAGTCTTAGGCGACAGGGTTGTATCGTCTCAGAGATCCTAATATACTCCTGACAGTTCAAATTTAAGGCTATTTTTTTTTTTTAACCATTTGGTTACCCTATTGGGTAAATAACCTTGGAGTGGAATGGCTTGGTCATATAGCATGTGTTCAGCTATATAAAAAAATCTGCCAACGTAGTTTCCAGAGGGGTCATGCAATTTGACTTCCCCACCAGCAGTGCATGAGAGTTCTTGTTACTTCACATCCTTGCCAACGCTTGGCATTGTGTCTTTTAAGTTTTAGCCATTCTAGTGGGTATGTAGTGGTATGTAAGTGTGGTTTTCATTTGCATTTCCCTAATGACTAATGATGATGTGCATTGTTTCATGTGCTTATTAGCCATTTGAATATCTTTTTTTGTGAAGTGTCTATTCAAATCCTTTGCTCAGTTTTTATTGGTTTTCTTTTTATTTGTGTGTGTGTGTTTGGGGAGGTGGTCTTTTTTATTATTGAGTTGCGAGATTTCTTTATATATTCCAGATACAAGTGTTTTATCATGTATCTGTTTTACAACTATTTCCCCCCAGTATCAGACTTTCTTCTCCTTCTGACATTCTAACTTTATGTATGTTAGACCATTTAATATTATCCCACTGCTCTTGGATCCTCTGTTCTCTTTCTTTCGGGTTTTTTTTCCCTTTGTATTCCAGCTTGAATAATTTCTGTTCACCTTTTCAAGTTTACTGATTCTTCCCTTAGCTGTGTCCTTACTGCTGATGAGCCCATCTAAGGAATTAATCTGTGATATTCTATTTTTTATTTTTAGCTCTTCCATTTGACATTTTTTGTAGGTTCCATCTCTCTGCTGCAATTCCCCATCTGTTCATGCATGTTGTGCCTTTTTCCACTAGACCTTTAATATATTGCTGATAGTTATTTTAAATTTCCTATATAGTATTTCCCACATCTGGATCATCTCTGATCCTGGATTTGTTGTCCGCTTTATCTTTTGACAATTGGTTGCTGTTTAATTGCTTTTATTGTGTATTTCATAACTGTGATTGAATGCTGTATATTGCTTGTAGAAGAACAGTATGTATTTTGCTAAATAGTATTTACTCCTGGAAATGAGCACACCTCTTCTACTGTTAAGCATGGGTGATTGAGTCAACCAGCAGTTGAGCAGAGTTTGGATTTTTTTTGTTGCTGCAGTCACCTTTAGGGCACCAGACTTTGATTTTCTCCAGTGGGAGCTGATGTTACCTCGTGCTTATTGTGGGGTCTGTGGTGCTGGTGGGTTTTTCTTTCAACACAGAGATGCCTGCATCACAGAGAGGGCATCTCTCTCTGTGCTCTTGCTTTCTCCCGGCAGTACAATGCTGTTTCTTGTTACTGGATGTGGGGCTTGTGGTGAGGACAGGATGGAAGTTTCTCAGTTCTTCTTGTGCAGCCTTAATCTTCAGTGGCCCTGTGCACATGGGCCTTGGGAGTGTGGCCTTCTCTGTGTACTGGTTCATCCTCCTGTGGAAGCAAACTTTGCCTTGTATCTGTGGGGTCTTGGGCTTTAGCAGACTTACACCAAATCTGGGCAAGAGGGTTTTCTGCTTCTCCCCTAGTAGCATAAGCTTTTGTTTAGTATAAGATAATGTTCTGAGGAGGTGGATGGGGTTTTATATATGTGCCACTGAGGCCCATGCTCACCCTTTAAAATTCATTAAAATTTTACCTGTTTTCTTCTTACCCACTTTTATAGGGGCCACCTCTTTCTCCATTGCTCCATCAGTGGTGAGATAGTTTGTGTATCCAGTCTCTCCTGAGAGGCTTTTGTTACTCTGGAATTTCTGTACTTGGTGCCTTGTAACCCCAGCTCTCTGATGGGCTCAAGAAAAGTTATGATTTTATAGGTTATCTGGAGTTTTCTCATTCTTCAGTTTGGAGCAACATTCTCTTGTGGTTTTCTACATCCTAAAGCAGAAGCAGAACTCCAAAATAATTTTTATATATTGGGATGAGTTTTTATGATAAAATATGAGTCTGTAAAGGAATAATCTGTTTATGGCACGCTGTTTTGTGGCACATTCCTCAAACTGTCTGGCACACATGTTCTTCTCCTCTGACGTTGGGGGAACTTTTGTGGAAAGTTTGAGAAGCACTGAATCTTAGGCCAAGCAAACAAAGGCAGAAAAATTCACCTTAAAGCATTGGTGAGTCATCAGTGACGTAGATACTTGTAGGTTGGCCACTCATTTCCAAACCCCTTCCATGTCTACCTCTATAGAGAGATGCCTGGAAAAGGTAAATGTGGTTGATTCTTGTTATTGGCAAAAGGTAGGTTCTGTAAAGTTGCCAGGAATCCTGAACCATTGCTCCTATGGGAAATATGTGCACGTGCGCACCCCCCCCCCCCCCCCCCCCGCTCACACAGACTGTAAATCCTAAAAACAACTCATCTTAGTAGAGTCTAATTTCTTTATTTTATAAAAGAGAAAACGAGGCTCAGAGTGTTAACTCACTCACTGAGGCTTCCCCACTGACAGGTCCCAGACTTAAGATTCAAACCCCATCCAGCTGATCCTAGAGTAGGAGCTTCTTGCACTACATTCCTCTGCCTCCTCCGTCCCCATCCTTTGGTCACCTCTGTATGAGAGCTGAAAAGAGAAGGCACACTGTCACCTTGTTAGACCTCAGCTGGGATTTCGTATATCAGCAACTCAGATTTTTCTGCACATGTCCGTGAATGATTGTGGAAACACTGCAAGTATTGATTTGGGGATTATAAACAGATTTTAGTGAGTAGATGAATTTGCAAATATGGAATCCGTGAAATAGGATTAATTGTATCTTTTCCAATCACCCTAATAGTTAGAGGTGGGTAAGCTGATGAGTAGTAAGTAAAAGACTGCTGTAGGGCTTTTGCTTTTTTTGATAACGGTTGCAAAGTGACTGGTACTGCATCACCCTTTTCCTTCTGAGATGACTGTTGATATAAGTTGCAGAGTGTGGCAGTAGTCCTCTGACATCTAGGGGACAAGCATGAGGATGAAGAGCAGAGTTGTAAGGTGGAAAGATCATGGGTCCTTGGTTGTATCTGGTGAGCAGCTAACCCCATTCTCACAATGGAGAGATTTCACTGGTGTCTGTGCTCTTAGAAACTTCTCTTATAGAAAAGTATTGCCCTGAATAGGAGTCAGGTCTCCCGAGGTGAGTGGAGTCAACCCAAAACTTAGAATGTGGCTATGAACTAGTGTTCCTTATTCTGTGGCCCAAGAGTCATGTTTATAACCAGGCCCAGGTAATGCTTCCTTCTAAACACCATCATTTATCAGTTAAACAGGGTAATGTTTCAGAGGCAAGAAAATTTGTGGACTGGTTAAAAGATTTTGTAGAAGGAGTTTCTTATCAAGACCTAGAGTAGAATCTTTGGGTATCTAGATTTTTCCTTGTATAACAAAAGCATTGTATCTCCTACAAAGTACACCTCCTTTGCTTCTATGAGTAGTCTTACTGTGTTCTTTTTTTTTTTCTTTGTACTTTAATTTCTTATTGTACTCTTCTCATTTAAACATACAAATTTTACAGAATTTTTTTTTTGTTTCAATTCAGTATTCATTTCAAGCAGTTAGGAAACTCACCATAATTCACTTACATGTAAAAAATGTTTTTACCAGCTAAAACAATATTTTTAGTTTCAGATTTTGCTATGCTTGCAGAATCTGTGTGTTGTGCTCATTCATTTTTATGGAAAATCTTTATATCTCTAGACTGTAGACATAGTACTTATATTTTTGGTCATCTAATTTTAGACTAATTTTCAAGAAAACATTTGGTCATGCAATTAAAATGTTTTCTCTTCTACTGCAAAGCCCTACTCTTGTGCTACTCCTCCAAATACTTGCAATAGATCTTTTTGTAAAGGCCCTTTTAACATTCCAGAAAGTTTTAACTGCCTTGTTTGGAGACCTACCTCATACTAACAATTTTTCAAAATAAACAATTAGTGAGTTTGTGTCTTAATTGAGAAGAACATAAATGACTTACATCTCTGCCTGCCAAATGGCTGTTTAAGAGAAACACATTGGTATCTTTGTTAATGATCTTGGTTTTAACCATTTGAGAAGTACATGACATGCTTTATAATAGCCGTTATGGTCCCTACATTTCAAATGATATTTTCAAGTTCTGTTTCATTTCTCTGATGACTAGACCATAAAGGACCCAAATTTCTTTTGTTATTTATAACCTATAACTAATTTGGGGGATGTTGGGACCATCTTGTTGTTACTTTTGTGTTTTTAAATTGTGGCTTCTGTTTCTACTTCAGGAAACAGGCTTAGACTAATAATTGTTTTTGAAAAATTCCTGACATTACTGAACTGAGCTGAAATGTATTAATATTTCAATCTTACATTTCTGAAACCAACAGAAAATAAAATAGTTCAAGAGCAAGACCCACCAACCAACAAAAAATGTAATAGGGAGAAGCTAACTAAATATGGATCTCAGTGTTAATAGCTAAACAAAGAAAATAATTAAAATACTTTAATTTAAAGATCATAACTTTATGAAAGAGTTGTGTAGAAACTAAAAATTTGTAGTCTATTTAAACTAACCTGGAATTGCTGACTGTTCAGAAACAGTGAAGTTGAATTGTGGGTTATGGGAGACTCTGCATGGTTCTAGCTAGTCTCCGTGACAACTGTCTCTGAAGAAAGGTTGATGTTTAGGTATTGGGTGAGGCTGTAGATGACAGTAGATCCAATGATGGTAACTGCCTATCAGTAGATCCTTTCCCTGGGATGCCAATTTTGATCTGCACCTCAGATAATCTGAAAGGTCTCATTGACTGTGAACCTTCAGATGCCCCGCTGGCAGCCAGTTAAGTATTTGGGTTGTGATCTCATGAGAAGTAATCTGAGCAGGTACATTCAAATATGCCCAATAATCTTTCACCAGAAGGAAAGGTGGCTTTACCAAATTCAGTATTGCCATGCATCATAGGAAAATGGGCCTGTTGCATTGCCAAAAAGCTTGAGCAAATCTGGCATACTGTCATATTTGATGGCAAACTGACCGTGAATTGTAGAGGCTTGGCCACCTGCAAAGATGACTGGAGAACTGGATAGCTTGGTCATGCTCTTCAGTGGGAGTGGGAGGGTAGGGATGTGAGGCAGGACTTCAACACAGTTGCATAGATTTTTTGACGTACTCCATTATGGTTTGTGGAATGCAGCAATGAGATGGATACTCAGTCAAATCGAGAGCCATATTCGTTACCACTTGGATTTGAAGCCCTTTGCTGTCTGTTATTTCTTTGACATTGCAACCACTTTCCCCAGTGAGAGACCCCCAGTGCCTAGCAGGGACCATGTGCCTCAGGGTGACTGGTAGTGGTGGGGTGCGTGTTGTTGTGGTTTTCCCACTGTCTACGTATTCTGGGTGCCAGGAGCTCTACCTGTGTTTCTATCACGGTATGACTTCTGGCTTTGCCCCTTCATAGCATAAAATAGATGAGTCAATACAGTGGGAAATAGGACTATTTCTGGAAGCCATTCCTATATGCTGACAACTGGCAATAACCATACAAGGACTGTTAACCACTAAATATATCACACTAACCCCAAACAAAAGGTGTCCCCATTTCATCCTTCCCTTAGCTGGATTCTAAAACTGCCCGTGACCACTTCAAAGTCACCTAGCAAGAGGAAACTGTGATGGATGGAAGTTAGTATGGAAAGAGCTTTCTTAACTGACTGTAGTGAAAATACTTTATTTTAGTTGATTTTTTAAATAAAATCATACGACCATGTATCTTAGATCTCACCAGGCCCAGGGAAAGAGTTGATACAAACGAGGAGACCTGAAGCTTAATTTTGTTAACTTCATGGTAAATCTACTCATGTATGTTTGTTAAGTGTGTGTGTAAGATAAACTTGAAAATTATTACGGGATCAAGAAGACACAATGCAGATAGACAAAACAATATGAGTTTATTAATATGGTATTGTGAAGTAGTAAGAGCTTTTTTTCACTATTTACATATATATATATATATATATATATATATATAGTTTGCTGAATAAGCTATGTTAAGACCTCTGGCTTGATTTTTTAATTTAAATCAAGTATTTATTTTAGGTCTAGTCTTTACTCAGCCTTATGTTGGGGTTCTGTGGGATTACAAATATAATTCTTGTCTTTAGGGAGTTTATAAGTCCTATTGGACTAATATACTCATGGGGAATAATTTAAGAGTAATTTACAACATTATGATAATTATACCTAATAACTGTGTGTGTTGTTTATGAGACTCATGTTATCCTCACAACTCTCTGAGCTACCCTGAGAAGAGAAAGTTGTATTATAGCTGCAGAAACAGAATCAACAAGTAAATCTTGGAGCTAGGATCAGGATCCATATTATTTGCCTCTTTGTCTTTTTTTCTTAATTAAAAAAAAAATCTTTTCCCTCTTTTTGTAAATAATGAAACACATCTTATAGTACTCTGTTTCATAAAGTATAATTGTACTGTGTTCTTTCCTAGGGCTGCTGGCAACAAAGTATCACAAACTGGGTGGTTTAAAAGAAGATACATTTATTGTGTCATAGTTCTGGAGGCTAGAAGTCTTAAATCGAGGTGTCAGTAGGCTTGGTTTTTTTCTGAAAGCTCTGAGGGAGAATCTGTCCCATGCTTCTCTTCTGGATTCTGGTGATTCTAGCTGGCGACCGTTGGGACTGGTAGGTTTTAGATGAGTCACATCATCTCTGCCTCCATCTTCACATGGTGTTCTCTCCATGTCTCTGTGTCTTCACGTGGTCATTGTTTTATTAGGACAATAGTCACATTGGATTTGGGGCCCACCCTACTGCAGTATGACCTCATCTTCACTAATAGCATGGATAATGACCCTATTTCCAAATAAGGTCACATGACACGGTACAGGGGATTAGGACTTCAGCTTATCTTTGCACAATGCAATATATACCTGGACAGATTATTTTTGTTTGAAAAATCTCATTTCCCTGTTTGAAATTCTGTCGATAGAAAATTAAAACAATTCTGAATTTGGCCACAGAAGCCACATTACTTTAAGTGAACCCTTAACCTCTTGCTGTACAGGGATAAAACCCTGTTGTGTCTGACTTACAGTGTGCCTTTGAGAATCAAGTGAGATGATACTTTAAAAGTGATACTACTTGAGGGCTTCCCTGGTGGCGCAGTGGTTAAGAATCCACCTGCCAATGCAGGAGACACGGGTTCCAGCCCTGGTCCGGAAAGATCCCACATGCCGTGGAGCAGCTAAGCCCGCGTGCCACATCTACTGAGCCTGCGCTCTAGAGCCCGCGAGCCACAACTACCGAGCCTGCGTGCCACAACTACTGAAGCCTGTGCGCCTAGAGTCTGTGCTCCGCAACCAGAGAAGCCACCACAATGAGAAACCGGCACCACAACGAGGAGTAGCCCCGGCTCGCCACAACTAGAGAAAGCCCGTGCACAGCAACAAACATCCAACACAGCCAAAAATAAATAAATAAATAAATTTATTTTTAAAAAATGATACTACTTGATTTTTCCAAGGAAATATTAAGCACCTTTTATTTTATCGAGGCTTTAGCTTTAAACATTGATCTGTAGTTATCGAAAAGCTAACTTCTACATAAAGCCCTTTTCAAAGTGTTCCTTGTAGGTTAGGATTAGAATTATTAATGAGGAACATTGGGGTGCATGTATCTTTTTGAATTAGTTTTCATCTTTTCTGGATGTATGCCTAGGAGTGGGATTGCTGGATAATATGGTAGTTCTATTTTTAGTTTTTTAAGGAACCTCCGTACTCTTCTCCATAGTGGCTGCACCAATTTACATTCCCACCAACAGTGCAAGAGGGTTCCCTTTTCTCCACACCCTCTCCAGCATTTATTGTTTGTAGACTTTTTAATGATGGCCATTCTTACTGGTGTGAAGTGATACCTCATTGTGGTCTTGATTTGCATTTCTCTAATAATTAGTGATGCTGAGCATCTTTTCATGTGCCTGTTGGCCATCTGTGTGTCTCCTTTGGAAAAATATCTATTTAGGTCTTTTGCCACTATTTATAATAGCCAAGACATGGAAACAATGGAAGTCCAACAACAGACAATTGGTTTAAGAAGTTGTGAGATACACACACACACACACACACACACACACACACACTATGGACTGTTATTCAGCCATAAAAAAGAATGAAATATTGCCATTTGCAGGAACATGGATGGACTTAGAAAATATCATACTAAGTAAGAAAATATCATACTAAGTAAGTCAGACAGAGAAATACGAATGTTACATAGTTCTTACAGGTGGAATCTAAAAAATAATACAAATGAATTTACATACAAAACAGAAATAGTCTCACAGATATAGAAAACACACTTATTGTTACCAAAGGGGAAGGGAGGGGGGAGAGCTAAATTAGGAGTATGGGATTAACAAACTACTATACATAAAATAGATAAGCAACAAGGATTTACTGTATAGCACAGGGAAATATATTCATCTTATAATTACCTATAATGGAAAATAATCTGAAAATAAATATATTTATAACTGAATCGCTTTGCTGTACACCTGAGACTAAGTCAACTATACTTCAATTTTAAAAGGAAGAATTAGTAATGAAGAAAGTTTTAGTGGTATTATGACTTGACAGTTTTTGAAAGAATTTTGCATGACAGTTGTGGAACCACTTTAGATACATAAATGTGTACACTGTATAAAGTAATCAAAAAAGGATGTTTGGAGGATTCCTTATTAAATAATCCATTTTATTTTATTTGATAAAGAAGAATGCAGAGGTTAGAAAACGAATGTAGATCAGAGTTTCGGAAAAGTGACTGTGTTAGGGCTTGAAATTATAAAATAATTATATTAAATAGTTTTCAAAAGTTATAATTTTAGATATCTAAGTTGTAGAATGCTGGTCTTGACCTAGAACAGTGATTCCCATCCTTGGCTAAATATTAGATTCACCTAAAAAACTTTTTAAAAATATCGATGCCTGGGCTCTACCCAGACCAACTGAATCAGAACATCCTGGGGGTGGAGTTCTGGTATTGGTATGTTTTTCAGATCTTTAGGTGATTCTAATGTGCAGCCAGGTTTGAGAATGACTAATCTGGAATGAGGGAATTTCACTTATAATACATTATAAGTAAAATGTTAAATTGTATATTTATTTTTGGAAACTGATTTTAATTACTGCATTTTAAAATAATATGACATTTTAAAATATAAAAATTGACATTACTTTTTCTGAGTCATATGTTGTTAAGCCTTTTAAATTATTACGACATGACTAAAACTCCTTTCTGAAAACAATGTTATATATAAACAAAATAGAATTGAATAATAATCCTTTGAAGGTGAAAGAAGGAAAAATGAAGGTTTCATCATTGTTTATAGCAGAAAAAATTTTTTACTTTTGCCAGCTAATTGCATTTTCATTGAAAATTATTAGAAGTGGAATTCCATTTACTTATTAGTGTTCTCTGATGAAATCAGCAGAGATCAAGGATATATGGTGATGGCTGTTAAATTCTTTGCACTTGTATCTTGATTTTAACATATTTTTCAGAATCCTGTGTTCTTTTTTCACTAGTACTGTAGAAATTATGGTATTAAAAAGTCACAGAGGGGCGTTCCCTGGCAGTCCAGTGGTTAGGACTCGGTGCTTTCACTGCCGTGGGCCAGGGTTCAGTCCCTGACATCTTGCAAGCCGTGTGGAACGGTCAAAACAAAGTCACAGAATTACGTATTACATTTTTTAATCAAAAAAATTACAAATTGTTCTTTCAAGTTAGTTATTCCAAAAATCTTTCTGATCAAAAGTCAAAAAATTCATTAATCTAATATATATAGTAGAGAAGTCCTAGATACTTTTATATGATATGTATTTTTTTTTTCCTCACACTTGTTTGTAATCCTGTCATGGAATTGGAGCACTAAAAAAAAAAAATTGGCTTCTTGTCATGCTCATAAAATTGTTAATATTTTATTTGGATTGATGAATGGATACTGCAAAGCTGCATTGATTTAAACATTTTTAAAAGCAGAGATCCCAGAAACTTTTTTTTTTTAAATAAATTTATTTATTTTATTTACTTTATTTTTGGCTGTGTTGGGTCTTCGTTGCTGCACGCGGGCTTTCTCTAGTTGTGGTGAGCGGGGGCTGCTGTTCATTGTGCTGTGTGGGCTTCTCATTGCAGTGGCTTCTCTTGTTGTGGAGCACAGGCTCTAGGCACACAGGCTCAGTAGTTGTGGCTCGCGGGCTTCAGTAGTTGTGGCTCACGGGCTCTAGAGCGCAGGCTCAGAAGTTGTGGCGCACGGGCTTAGTTGCTCCGTGGCATGTGGGATCTTTCCTGACCAGGGCTCGAACCCGTGTCCCCTGCATTGACAGGCGGATTCCTAACCACTGCACCGCCAGGGAAGCCCCCAGAAACTTTTTGAAATCAATCTTTATCATGTGAGTAGCAGAACAGAAAAGGGAAAAGAAAGGGAGATAGCGTTTTGAAACGTGTGTCAGTCATTGAGCCTGTGCCTTTAAATGTAATAAAGGTTGTCCAGAGAAGTGTTTGCATTGAGCCTTTTGACCAGTCTTGAACTCAGGAAGGATGCAACAGTTTTGTTAGTTAAAAAACACTATACAAATGTTGAGGATGTCTGCATGACATTAGGGGATTGAAATCATTTTGTCATCCTGTGATAAGAACAAGACCAGGTGGCTCTATTCTGTGGCTTAGGATGTGGGTTTCTTTGGCTGTGCTAGTCTCAGACACTGAGGGAAACAAGTTACATATGCAAAAGGAGCTGTTTTTTTATGGTCCATGTAGCTTGGTAATATAATTATTGGCCATGGGATCTGTTTTATTGACCATTTCGTGACAAGCTATGTTCTATTTTGCTTTTTTGGCTACAGTGTAGGTAGGTCATGCTGAGGAATTACGAATATATTGTTTAAGATAGAAGAACTGAGTTTGGCTTTATTCTTATTGTATTTGAAAGTCAGATGAATTATTTGCTCTAATGTATATTTTGAAAATGAAAATTGCCCAATTGAGGGTAGAATGGCCTCTGATGTTTAAGGCAACTTTTTTTGAAGCTCTTCAGCAGAATGCCTCATACTGGCCTCTAGCTGACTTCATTGCCCCAATTCATAGTGACCCTAGGATCTCAGTCTTGTCCCTTAGTCTTTCTTTTGTTTTAATTTGCTTTTATTCATTGAAAAACAACATTCTCAATCACTCATTTGTAATGCAAAATCTCCTTACTATTTATTAGAAATTTATGGTTCAACCTATATATTAACTCCTGCAGTCATCTTTGAACCTCCATTTCCTTATCTTACTATATAAACTAGCACATGGACTGAAAGAGGCATTTTCCCCTTTGGAGTGAGATGGATATTGAATCCGAGGGGAATAAACAGTCAAGCTTTCAAAGTCCCTCTTCTTTCCAGACTCATCCTTTTCCCTCCATCCCCGTGCCTCAAATATATCCATTTAAATTTTACCTATTGGGCTTTGATGTAAGATTTCAGTTAAGGACAAGATTCCAGCTGCTTAAAAAAGAAAAGTAGTTTTAAGTCACTGGGCTTGGTCTTTTCTTTTCCTCCCTTCTTCACTATTTCCTCAAAATAAGTCTGTTTTTCTAAGATTATTCTAAATATGAGGACGAAATCAAATTGAATTTTCTAGAAATTTAAATTATGTGATAGATACACTCTTCCATATCGTGTCAACAACAAGTAGATGAATTATATGAAGGATTTTTATGTTTACGAGTCATTGTCTGAGTACATTTTGTATGGTGAAGGATGATTCATGGAAATACATGGTTAGACAGGGTGGGGTTATAGAAAAATCCCCATCTCATGTTAGTACGAAAAAACTAAACCTAATGGAGTGAGTGAACTTTTAAAACCTATTTTAATTATGGAACTATGGACTTGGCAAGCCAAACAATATAGTACTTCGTGAATGTTTAGCAATAATTTTTGACCTGTCTCTGGTGACACAAATATACACAGTCGTTTTCCATTTACTATTGAATAATGTATTATAGTTCCTACGAAGGTTTAGTCATCAGTTTTCTCTTTATTATTCCATTACTTATTATACTTTATTATCTAAAGTTGTTTAATGAACAACTTTAATGAGAAATATAGTCTAATGTCTATCTCTTGTCCTTATTAAAGTGACTAATTCTTTTGTCCCGATTAATGTCCTTATTAAGAGGTAATTCATTCAACAAATTTTATTGTATACCTACCATGCCTGAGGCAGTGTTCTAGCCACTGGGGCTGCAGTTGTGAACAAGATGAAGTTTCTGTTTTCATGAAGCTCACATTCTAGTTGCAGAGATAGACAGCAAGTAAGTAGATATATGATATATCTGATACTGATAACTCCTAGGAAGAATAATTAAAGCAGGCTAAGGGAATACAATATAATAGAAGTGAATATTTTCAATATGATGGCCAAGAAAGGCCAATCTAAAAGATGATATTTGAGCAGAGATATATATGAATGGAGTTATGCCAATATTTGGGGAAGGAGCAATTCCCATCTTAGGGAATAGTGAAGGGAAAAGCTTTTAAGTGGGAACATATTTTGACTCTTCAAGGAACAGTGAGAGGGCTGTTTGGTAAGGGAAGAAGGAATTCGGTGGATAAGGGCAAAGAAGCCAGACCTTGCAGGCCATAGCCAGGAGTAATGATTTTATTTAAATATATGTTTTTTAATTGGAGGACTTTGATTAGGGGAGGGATGTGTTTGTTTTTAAAAGGCTCACTCTAGCTGTGGAGGAAGGACATTAGGTGGGACAAAGGTGTAAACAGAAAAGCCAGGTAGGAGGCTATTGTAGTAGCCCAGGCTGGAGATGATGGTAGCTTGGAATAGGGCAGTAGCATTTGGAGATGTGAAAAGTGGTCAATTTCTAGAAATATTTTGAAGGTAGTTGGCAAGATATACTAATAGATCAGATGTGGGACGTAAGAAAAAAAAGAGTTGATTCTAAGGCTGAAGAATTGGGTGAATGAATATCTATAGTCACAGTAGTACCTGTGAAAGAGAATTGGAAGTTTAAGATGTTCAGAAAGCACATCGTGTGCTAACAGTTTGGGGTGAGTACATAAATAAAGGTGGGAGATCCCTTTAACTTAAGAGCATTGACTCTGATATGGGCAAACTCAGATATCACTCCAAAAGAGTTAGTTCTGCTATAATGCAACATAACATATATGTTGCTAAAAAAATCATCATGCTATGCAAAATCACACAGCGAAAGCCACAGGACTTATGAGAAAATGAGATTATGGCACAATATTCAAAACCTTGTCAGTGATATATTTAAAAAATTTTAAATGTTAAATGGTTAACAACTAACTAGTGTAATACATTTGACACTTTACATTGCAAAACATATTATTCCCTCGTGGGAGTGGCTGTGGAAAGGGTTGCAAGATGGTGAGTTTCTTGGAGTGATGGAAGGAAGCTTACTGAAATCTAAAGGGAAGTTGTGACACCAGATGTGAACGGATGTGATTCACACCTCACATGGTGAACTGGTAGCTGGTAGATAAATGTTTGAGGCATGTGCTTTTGGCGTATTCCTAGGTGGCCTTGTGTAATGGGGTGCAGTTTTCTGCATTTACCTTATGTTTCTTGTGGATGAACTTGCTCATAAGCAAACACGAAATGTGAGTTATATTCATACTGTTCCCTATTATATCAATTGCATTGGAATCAATTTACATTTTCAAAATTAAGTGTTAACAGCAGAACTAACTGTACCATCTAGTGACCTTTGGCACTTTGCATAACCTCTCAGAGCCTTGATTTCCTCATATGTAAAACAGGGATAATAGTATTGAACTTTTGTAGGGTTTGGGAGAGGGTTAAATGAACGTAGACATGTAAGTTTAGAATAGAATATGGTATATATTTGTTAAAAATGAAGCACTTTCCTATAACCTCTGTGTAGAAATTGCACTATCTGAGGAAACTAAAAATGTAAAAAGATATGTTTTTGTGATTTTTATTTCTCTAGTTAGGCATAGATGTAGGAGTATAGATTTAGCTATTTATAGGTGGTTTAAGCCTATGCCGGTAATTCAGTTGCTATCAGTAATAATGCCATGCTTTACTATGGGACTACATAGTAGAAAGTTAGTGTGTGATCATTGCTTAATTTTCTCTATACTGATAAATTTCTTCATTAAAATAGCGTATTTGTTTAACTGCTAACTAATTGACACGATTTCTTTCATCTTCTTTTCTTTTTCCCTTTACTTCCAGTGTCTCAGTTGAGGCCTTAATCTTTCATCTTTAGTGTTACCATAATGGAATTGGATTCTTCTGTCTTCTGCCTCTTTCCCTGTCCCTGGTACTAAGATGTACTTTCTTCCTCCATTGCCCCAATTCATCCATCCTCCATACTGCTGACAAAGTGACAAAATGATAAGGCCACTGCCTTGCTCAGAATTCTCTCCTCCCCTTCAAGCCATCTCTTCCTATGACACCGTACACTGCAGCCATCCTGGATGATCTAGTTCTTGGCCTGTGTTGCTGGAGATGTCTGGAATGTATCTGTCTGTTCCAGTCCCATCCACCCTTATGTACATCCCTCATACAACAATTACACTATATAATAATTCTTTTCCAATTTATGGCCTCATAGAAGTCTAAGCCTTTTGTTTTCAGAGATTTTGATTTCTTGTTATTTCTTGTGTCTAGCACATAGTAGATGTTTGATAAATATTAGGGAATTAAGTGAAGGAAAGAAGGAACAAACATGTAGCCAAATGTAAATTAAGATTTTAAAACTTGAACACCTGGGTTCAATGTTAGTAAGTTATTCACTTCAGCTTCTATTGTTCATTGTCTAACTTAACTTCAGATTCCTTTATTTTCTACAACCACGACAAAGTATTTTAAATATCTTAGCAGTATAATGTCGTGGTTAAGAACACAGTCTCTGGCCAGACTGCCTTGGGTAGATTCCTAGCTCAGCCACTTATTAGCTTGATGACCTTAGGCAATTTACCAAACTTCTCGGTGCCATAGTTTCTTGATCTGTAAAATGAGAATAATAATAGCATTTACCTCATAGCTTATTGTGATGGTTAAATGAACTGCGAGTTGAAAAGCGTTTAGAATTGTAGCTGTTTAGAATGTAAGTCATTCCTACTGTTCTCAGTTATTATGAACTGTCCTGAGAACAGATGCTCCTTTGCCTTTCCTCTTTAGGTACTAGGTTCCTCAAGACATGTGATTTTCTGGCTTTTCCAAGGCTTCAAGGCAAGCTCTGGCAGGCTTTTCACCAGCTCTTGTCTCAGCCAAGGGTTCCGGATGGTATAATTTGCTGTTAAGATTCAAGGACTTTTTCCCTTCTTTCACTGGAGAGCATCTTTCCTCCTGCCCTTCTTTTGATTTGATACATTTATATGTTGGAATTTGATCATCACTGTAGTGTTGGCTAACACCTCTATCTCCTTGAATAATTATTATTATTTTGTGTGTATGGTGAGAACAGTTAAGGTCTAATTTCTTAACAAGTTTGAGGTCTGTAATACAGTATTGTTGCCTGTAATCACTATGCTGTGCATTTGATGCTATCTACTAATTGGCAAGTTTGTACCCTTAAACAATATCTCCCCAGTTCCCCTACCCTATAGTCAAAGTACATCTCCCCAGTTCCCCCACCCGAAGCCCCTGGGAATCACCTTCTATTTTTACAAGTATAGCTTTTTTATATTCCACATATTGATAATATTATGTAATATTTGTCTCTGTGTCAGACTTACTTCACTTAGCCTAATACCCTCAAGGTCCATCCAGAACCACCAACGACAGGAATTCTTTCTTTCTCACAGCTGGATAATATTCCACTCTAATATATGCACCACATCTTCTTTATTCATTCATCCATTGAAAGACACTTGGTTTGTTTCCATATCTTGGCTATTGTGAATAATACTGCAGTAAACACAGGAGAGCAGATACCTCTTCAAGATCCTGTTTTTGTTTTCTTTAGATACATATCTAAAAATGGGATTACTGGATCATATGGTTCTATTTTTAATTTTTGGAGGAACCTCTATACTGTATTCCATAGTGGCTGCACCAGTTTACATTCTCACCCAGCAGTGTACTAGGATTCCCTTTACTCTACACCCTTGCCAACACTTTTTATGTCTTCTCGATGATGCCTTTCTAACAGGTGTGAGGTGCTATCTCATTGTGGTTTTGATTTGCATTTCTATGATGATTACTAATGGGGAGCATCTTCGCATGTACCTGTTGGCCATTTGCATGTCTTCTTTGGGACTAAATGTTTATTAAGTTTCTTTGTTCTTTTAAAAATCAGATTGTTTTTATTTGTTATTGGATTGTACACATTCTTTGTATATTTGGATATTAACCCCTTATCTGATACGTGATTTGTAAATATTTTCTCCCATTCTGTAGGTTGCCTTTTCATTTTCTTGCTTTTAGTATTTCTTATAAGGCAGATCTGCTAGCAACACATTCTCTCAGTCTTTGTTTATCTGGAGACGTCTTTATGAAAAATAGTTTTACTGGCTGTAGAATTCATGGTTGATGATTTTTTTTTCTTTTAGCACTTTGAACATGGCATTCCGTTGCTTCTTGGCTTCATTGTTTTTTTTTTTAAATAAATTTATTTATTTATTTATTTTTGGCTGTGTTGGGTCTTCGTTTCTGTGCGAGGGCTTTCTCTAGTTGCTGCAAGCGGGGGCCACTCTTCATCGCGGTGCGCAGGCATCTCACTCTCGCGGCCTCTCTTGTTGCGGAGCACAGGCTCCAGACGCGCAGGCTCAGTAGTTTTGGCTCACGGGCCCAGTTGCTCCGCGGCATGTGGGATCTTCCCAGACCAGGGCTCGAACCCGTGTCCCCTGCATTGGCAGGCAGATTCTCAACCACTGCGCCACCAGGGAAGCCCCATTGTTTTTTTATGAGAAGTCAGCTGTTAATATTGTATGGAACTACTCATTTCTCTTTTGGTACTTCTAAGATTTTCTCTGTCTTTGGCATATAAAATGTATAGCTATGAATCTCTCTGAGTTTATTCTGTGTGGAGTTTGTTGAGATTGGATGTATTGGTTAATGTTTTTTATCAAATTTGGTTTTCAGGCATTATTATTTTAAATGTTTTCGTCTTCTGCGTTTTCTCTAACAACTTATGGTACTCTTTTTATAGTTATATTGGTATATTTAATGTTCTCTGAGGTTCTGTTAATTTTTTTTTCAATCATTTGTTCCTGTGTTTTTCAGAATGGATAGTTTCTGTAGGTCTAATTCAAATTCACTGAATCTTTCTTTTGAGAGCTCAGATCTGCTGTTGAATCCCTCTGGTGAATTATTCATTTCAATTATTGTACTTATCAACACCAGAATTTCCACTGTTTATTAAGTAATATTGCCTTATAATATTCTATTTAGTAGATCATTGTTGTCATACTTCTCTTTAGTTCTTTAAACATGGTGAAGCATGGTTAGTTCTTTGAATGTATTTATAATAGGTGTCTTGACGTCTTTATCTGTTAAATCCAACATTCAGAGGTAGCTTCAACTGATTACTTTTTTCCTGAGTCAGTAGGTTACACTTCCTTGTTTCTTTGTATGTCTCATAATTTCTTTTTGTTGAATACTGGACATTTTAGATAATCTTTCATAGCAATTTTAGATTCTGAGTTTTTTCCCCTGAGGTTTGTTGTTATTGTTGTTCTCTTTGTTTGTGTGTTTGGTAATTATCTAGACTAAATCTTCACCCAAACTGTGTGGCCATGATCTCTCTATTTAACTTTTTTTTTTTTTTTAACTCTCTTTATTTTTAAGCCTGGCTCCCTAGGTGTTTTCCTCTGTTTCTACTTAGCTTCATCATCTTCGGTCAGCTATTGGTCAGAGATTGTGATCAAATAGTTTGAGCCAGTAAGGCTTCCTCTGTCTAGTTATTGATCTTTTTGTGGTTTGGGGGGTACAAATTTCATGCTGTTTTAAAGTTTCTCCTGGCTCTAACTTTCTGTTGGGCTCTCTTGTGTCTCCTCTGTGTGTTAGCTCAGGTTCTGTCTTCTAAGGATGTATGAGTGGCTTGCACTACTCCATTTTCTGCCGTGCATATATCACCCTCATTCAGTGTAACATACTTGTTGATCTCATCTAGCCCCATGGCTGTCTCACCTTCCAGAGTTACCTATTAAATTCCTTGTTTGCCTGACAGTCTGTTGCTTGCCTGAAAAAGAACAGTACTTCAAACTAGTGGAGGCAGTGGCCTTCCCTCTTCATGTACCACTAAAATCATCATTTTCACTGACAACATTTTAAATCAAGTGAGCTCCACTTCAACAGCAGCACGTGAACTTCCAGTTATTCATCTTGTCTTGCCCTAATTGAACTACTGCGTATACAGAGCTGAGAGCTTGTCAGAACCCTCAGGAAAATCACCACAGGCTTGTGCTTTCCTTACTCATAGTTAAGTGATTTTTATGAACAACCACTTCTCAGTTTGTTGTAAGCCTATGGTCAATGTTCTGAGTGCTGAAATGGTTGTTTTTGACACTTCTGTTAAGCTGTATGGTTTTTTGGGAATGGCAGAAGACTTGTCCTCCCATCATGCAGGAGTGAATCTGCATTAGCTTTTTAACCAAGTATGTGGTGCAATTTATTTTCAGACCTAAAATGATTCAAATATGATAGATAATCAGAAATTCAGGTTTGTGTGTCTGTCCTCTCCTGCTCTCTGAATATTCTATATTGGAAAGAAAATTTCCACTAGGGAAGAAAAGAGTCTATTAATTCACATTTCAAAACACTTTTTGAAGTTAGGACTGCAAGAGACTAAATATCTGGGTTGAAGATCTGAACACGTTGTATGGAGTATTAGCAAGAAGAAAAGATGTTTGTGTCAAATCATTTGTTCCTCAAATTTAGAACGTTTATACTGCCTCCTCAATGTAAGTGAGTCCTGTAGGCTGAGCAGTTAAGTACACTTGGGCTGAAAGTAAACAGATGAAGATTATAACTACTAATTGGGTATGTGTGTTTACTTTTTATTTTAACATCTTTATTGGAGTATAATTGCTTTACAATGGTGTGTTAGTTTCTAATATATAACAAAGTGAATCAGCTATACATAAACATATATCCCCATTTCCTCTCCCTCTTTCGTCTCCCTCCCACCCTCTCTATCCCACCCCTCGAGGTGGTCACAAAGCACTGAGCTGATCTCCCTGTGCTATGCGGCTGCTTCCCACTAGCTATCTATTTTACATTTGGTAGTGTATATATATCCATGCCACTCTCTCACTTCATCCCAGCTTACCCTTCCCCCTCCCTGTGTCCTCAAGTCCATTCTCTACATCTGTGTCTTTATTCCTGTCCTGCCCCTAGGTTCTTCAGAACCTTTTTTTTTTTTTTAGATTCCATATATATGTGTTAGCCTGCAGTATTTGTTTTTCTCTTTCTGACTTACTTCACTCTGTATGACAGTTTCTAGGTCCATCCACTTCACTGCAAATAACTCAATTTCGTTTCTTTTTATGGCTGAGTAATATTCCATTGTATATATGTGCCACATCTTCTTTATCCATTCATTTGTTGATGGACACATAGGTTGCTTCTGTGTCCTGGCTATTGTAAATAGAGCTGCAGTGAACATTGTGGTACATGACTCGTTCTGAATTATGGTTTTCTCAGGGTATCTGCCCGGTACTGGGATTGCTGGGTTGTATGGTAGTCCTATTTTTAGTTTTTTAAGGAACCTCCATACTGTTCTCCATAGTGGCTGTATCAATTTACATTCCCAACAACAGTGCAAGAGAGTTCCCTTTTCTCCACACCCTCTCCAGCATTTATTGTTTGTAGATTTTTTGATGATGGCCATTCTGACCAGTGTGAGGTGATACCTCACTGTAGTTTTTTTGTTTTTTGTTTTTTTTAACATCTTTATTGGAGTATAATTGCTTTACAATGGTGTGTTAGTTTCTGCTTTATAACAAAGTGAATCAGTTTTACATATACATATGTTCCCATATGTCTTCCCTCTTGCATCTCCCTCCCTCCCACCCTCCCTATCCCACCCCTCTAGGTGGTCACAAAGCACCGAGCTGATCTCCCTGTGCTATGCGGCTGCTTCCCACTAGCTATCTATTTTACATTTGGTAGTGTATATATGTCCATGACACTCTCTCACCCTGTCACATCTTACCCCTCTCCCTCCCCATATCCTCAAGACCATTCTCTAGTAGGTCTGCATCTTTATTCCCGTCTTGCCACTAGGTTCTTCATGACCTTTTTTTTTTTTTCCTTAGATTCCATATATATGTGTTAGCATACTGTATTTGTTTTTCTCTTTCTGACTTACTTCACTCTGTATGACAGACTCTAACTCCATCCACCTCACTACAAATACCTCCATTTCATTTCTTTTTATGGCTGAGTAATTTTCCATTGTATATATGTGCCACATCTTCTTTATCCATTCATCTGTCGATGGACACTTAGGTTGCATCCATGTCCTGGCTATTGTAAATAGAGCTGCAATGAATATTTTGGTACATGACTCTTTTTGAATTATGGTTTTCTCAGGGTATATGCCCAGTAGTGGGATTGCTGGGTCGTATGGTAGTTCTATTTGTAGTTTTTTAAGGAACCTCCATACTGTTCTTCATAGTGGCTGTATCAATTTACATTCCCACCAACAGTGCAAGAGGGTTCCCTTTTCTCCACACCCTCTCCAGCATTTATTGTTTCTAGATTTTTTGATGATGGCCATTCTGACCGGTGTGAGATGATATCTCATTGTAGTTTTGATTTGCATTTCTCTAATGATTAATGATGTTGAGCATTCTTTCATGTGTCTGTTGGCAATCTGTATATCTTCTTTGGAGAAATGTCTATTTAGGTCTTCTGCCCATTTTTGGATTGGGTTGTTTGGTTTTTGATATTGAGCTGCTTGTAAATCTTGGAGATTAATCCTTTGTCAGTTGCTTCATTTGCAAATATTTTCTCCCATTCTGAGGGTTGTCTTTTGGTTTTGTTTATAGTTTCATTTGCTGTGGAAAAGCTTTTAAGTTTCATTAGGTCCCATTTGTTTATTTGTGTTTTTATTTCCATTTCTCTAGGAGTTGGGTCAAAAAGGATCTTGCTGTGATTTATGTCATAGAGTGTTCTGCCTATGTTTTCCTCTAAGAGTTTGATAGTGTCTGCCCTTACATTTAGGTCTTTAATCCATTTTGAGTTTATTTTTGTGTATGGTGTTAGGGAGTGTTCTAATTTCATACTTTTACATGTACCTGTCCAGTTTTCCCAGCACCACTTATTGAAGAGGCTGTCTTTTCTCCACTGTATATGCTTGCCTCCTTTATCAAAGATAAGGTGACCACATGTGCGTGGGTTTATCTCTGGGCTTTCTGTCCTGTTCCATTGATCTATGTTTCTGTTTTTGTGCCAGGACCAAACTGTCTTGATTACTGTAGCTTTGTAATATAGTCTTAAGTCAGGGAGCCTGATTCCTCCAGCTCCATTTTTCGTTCTCAAGATTGCTTTGGCTATTCGGGGTCTTTTGTGTTTCCATACAAATTATGAAATTTTTGTTCTAGTTCTTTGAAAAATGCCAGTGGTAGTTTGATAGGGATTGCATTGAATCTATAGATTGCTTTGGGTAGTAGAGTCATTTTCACAATGTTGATTCTTCCAATCCAAGAACATGGTATATCTCTCCATCTATTTGTATCATCTTTAATTTCTTTCATCAGTGTCTTATAATTTTCTGCATACAGGTCTTTTGTCTCCTTAGGTAGGTTTATTCCTAGATATTTTATTCTTTTTGTTGCAGTGGTAAACGGGAGTGTTTTCTTAATTTCACTTCCAGATTTTTCATCATTAGTGTATAGGAATGCAAGAGATTTCTGTGCATTCATTTTGTATCCTGCTACTTTACCAAATTCATTGATTAGTTCTAGTGGTTTTCTGGGAGCATCTTTAGGATTCTCTATGTATAGTATCATGTCATCTGCAAACAGTGACAGCTTTACTTCTTCTTTTCCGATTTGGATTCCTTTTATTTCTTTTTCTTCTCTGATTGCTGTGGCTAACACTTCCAAAACTATGTTGAATAATAGTGGTGAGACTGGGCAACCTTGTCTTGTTCCTGATCTTAGTGGAAATGGTTTCAGGTTTTCACCATTGAGGACAATGTTGGCTATGGATTTGTCATATGTGGCCTTTATTATGTTGAGGAAAGTTCCCTCTGTGCCTACTTTCTGCAGGGCTTTTATCATAAATGGGTGTTGAATTTTGTCGAAAGCTTTCTCTGCATCTATTGAGATGATCATATGGTTTTTCTCCTTCAGTTTGTTAATATGATGTATCATGTTGATTGATTTGCATATATTGAAGAATCTTTGCATTCCTGGAATAAACCCCACTTGATCATGGTGTATGATCCTTTTAATGTGCTGTTGGATTCTGTTTGCTAGTATTTTGTTGAGGATTTTTGCATCTATGTTCATCAGTGATATTGGCCTGTAGTTTTCTTTTCTTTGTGACATCTTTGTCTGGTTTTGGTATCAGGGTGATGGTGGCCTCGTAGAATGAGTTGGGGAGTGTTCCTCCCTCTGCTATATTTTGGAAGAGTTGAGAAGGATAGGTGTTAGCTCTTCTCTAAATGTTTGATAGAATTCGCCTGTGAAGCCATCTGGTCCTGGGCTTTTGTTTGTTGGAAGCTTTTTAATCACAGTTTCAATTTCTGTGCTTGTGATTGGTCTGTTCATATTTTCTATTTCTTTGTGGTTCAGTCTCAGCAGGTTGTGCATTTCTAAGAATTTGTCCATTTCTTCCAGGTTGTCCATTTTATTGGCATAGAGTTGCTTGTAGTAATCTCTCATGATCATTTGTATTTCCGCAGTGTCAGTTGTTACTTCTTTTTCATTTCTAATTCTATTGATTTGAGTCTTCTCCCTTTTTCTCTTGATGAGTCTGGCTAACGGTTTATCAATTTTGTTTATCTTCTCAAAGAACCAGCTTTTAGTTTTATTGATCTTTGCTATTGTCTCCTTCATTTCTTTTTCATTTATTTCTGATCTGATCTTTATGATTTCTTTCCTTCTGCTTGCTTTGGGGTTTTTTTGTTCTTCTTTCTCTAATTGCTTTAAGTGCAAGGTTAGGTTGTTTATTCGAGATGTTTCCTGTTTCTTGATGTAGGCTTGTATTGCTATAAACTTCCCTCTTAGAACTGCTTTTGCTGCATCCCATAGGTTTTGGGTCGTCGTGTCTCCATTGTCATTTGTTTCTCGGTATTTTTTGATTTCCCGTTTGATTTCTTCAGTGATCACGTCGTTATTAAGTAGTGTATTGTGTAGCCTCCATGTGTTTGTATTTTTTACAGATCTTTTCCTGTAATTGATATCTAGTCTCATAGCAGTGTGGTCGGAAAAGATACTTGATATGATTTCAATTTTCTTAAATTTACCAAGGCTTGATTTGTGACCCAAGATATGATCTATCCTGGAGAATGTTCCATGAGCAGTTGAGAAAAATGTGTATTCTGTTGTTTTTGGGTAGAATGTCCTATAAATATCAATTAAGTCCATCTTGTTTAATGTATCATTTAAAGCTTGTGTTTCCTTATTTATTTTCATTTTGGATGATCTGTCCATTGGTGAAAGTGGGGTGTTAAAGTACCCTACTATGATTGTGTTACTGTCGATTTCCCCTTTAATGGCTGTTAGTATTTGCCTTATGTATTGAGGTGCTCCTATGTTGGGTGCATAAATATTTACAATTGTTATGTCTTCTTCTTGGATTGATCCCTTGATCATTATGTAGTGTCCTTCTTTGTCTCTTGTAATAGTCTTTATTTTAAAGTCTATTTTGTCTGATATGAGAATTACTACTCCAGCTTTCTTTTGATTTCCATTTGCATGGAATATCTTTTTTCATCCCCTCACTTTCAGTCCCCATGTGTCCCTAGGTCTGAAATGGGTCTCTTGTAGACAGCCTGTATACGTGTCTTGTTTTTGTATCCATTCAGCCAGTCTGTGTCTTTTGGTTGGAGCATTTAATCCATTTACATTTATGGTAGTTATCGATATACGTGTTCCTATTACCATTTTCTTAATTGTTTTGGGTTTGTTATTGTAGGTTTTTTCCTTCTATTGTGTTTCCTGCCTAGAGAAATTCTTTTAGGATTTGTTGTAAAGCTGATTTGGTGGTGCTGAATTCTCTTAGCTTTTAATTTCTCTGTCGAATCTGAATGAGATCCTTGCTGGGTAGAGTAATCTTGGTTGTAGGGGTTTCTCTTTCATCACTTTAAGTATGTCCTGCCACTCCCTTCTGGCTTGCAGAGTTTCTGCTGAAAGATCAGTTGTTAAACTTATGGGGATTCCCTTGTACATTATTCGTTGCTTTACCCTTGCTGCTTTTAATATTTTTTCTTTTTATTTAATTTTTTATAGTTTGATTACTATGTGTCTCAGCGTGTTTCTCCTTGGATTTATCCTGTATGGGACTCTCTATGCTTTCTGGACTTGATTGACTCTCTCCTTTCCCATATTAGGGGAGTTTTCAACTATAATCTCTTCAAATATTTTTCAGTCCCTTTCTGTTTCTCTTCTTCTTCTGGGACCCCTAATTCGAATGTTGGTGCGTTTAATGTTTTCCCAGAGGTCTCTGAGACTGTCGTCAGTTCTTTTCATTCTTTTTTCTTTATTCTGTTGTGCAGTAGTTATTTCCACTATTTTATCTTCCAGGTCACTTATCCATTCTTCTGCCTCAGTTATTCTGCTGTTAATTCCTTCTAGAGAATTTTTAATTTCATTTATTGTATTGTTCATCATTGTTTGTTTGCTCTTTAGTTCTTCTAGGTCCTTGTTAAATGTTTCTTGTATTTTCTCCATTGTATTTCCAATATTTTGTATCATCTTACTCTCATTACTCTGAGTTCTGTTTCAGGTAGACTGCCTATTTCCTCTTCATTTGTTTGGTCTGGTGGGTTTTTACCTTGCTCCTTCATCTGCTGTGTTTTTTTCTGTCTTCTCATTTTGCTTAACTTACTGTGTTTGTGGTCTCCTTTCTGCAGGCTGCACGGTCATAGTTCCCATTGTTTTTGGTGTCTGTCCCCAGTGAGTAAGGTTGGTTCAGTGGGTTGTGTGGGCTTCCTGGTGGAGGGGACTGGTGCCTGTGTTCTGGTGGGTGAGGCTGGATCTTGTCATTCTGGTGGGCAGGACTGCGTCCGGTGTTGTGTTTTGGGGTGTCTGTGAACTTATTATGATTTTAGGCAGCCTCTCTGCTAATGGATGGGGCTGTGTTCCTGTCTTGCTAGTTGTTTGGCATAGGGTGTCCAACACTGTAGCTTGCTGGTTGTTGAGTGAAGCTGGGTCTTAGCGTTGACATGTAGATCTCTGAGAGAGCTTTTGCCATTTGATATTACGTGGGGCCAGGAGGTCTCTGGTGGACCAGTGTCCTGAACTCGGCTCTCCCACCTCAGAGGCTCAGGCCTGACACACAGCTGGAGCACCAGGACTATGATTGTGGAGGCTTGGTGAATCCAAAATCTGATGTAGTAGACCAGCAGGCCGGAGACTCTGGGAAGAGTTGCAGCCCAAACGAAGGCTGCTGGCAGAATCCCCTGTGTATTTACTTTTAAGAGACTACTCTCCCTCACCCCTTTATTATCCATGAGACTTTTAAGTCTCACTTTTCTTTTTTGTAAAGGGATGATAATAGTAATATCATTTTCATATTCTCTGAGGATTGAAGTACATTGTTTCTAATATTGTTATAGTTTTATTAATTTCTAGGCTGACACTTCTCTAGGCAAAGTGTTGAATAATTTTGAAAAGCAAAGAAAATTTCTGTAAGAAAATAATTACTTCCTAAATTTACTTTTATCAATTCAGGTGCACTGTTTTACATTCTATCTGAAAATTTATTTTTGTGAATTCAGATGGGTCGTTCTCCATTAGGTTGTTCCAAAGCATAGTGTGCTAGTATATTTGGATTTGGTTTTTTTCCCCTATGAACAATCACCAATGAAAAATGAAATGCTAATCTGATAAATCTTTTGTAGAATTATAACAATTCAGTCAATGTTTAACACACTTTATTTCAGATAATTTAATATGTAAAATGCATTGGTCTCAGGAGAGGTCCAAAGGTCAAAGAGAAATGTAAGAAAGTGAAAAAAAAAAAAGGAGGATTCTTTTTCTATTTTGTTCTGTCCTTTATTTCCTTGGCTGGACTTTGGAGTAGGCTATCAGGTATACGTTTAAAGTAGGTGAAATCCGTGGCTTTATTTTCTGCTTTTGTTATTGGTTTAATATGGAGACAGACATGGAGCCGTTTGAAGTCATCTTTTGCAGCAATTTTGAATGGGAAAATAGAATTGAAAAAGGCCTTACTATTATCTGACAGCCTGTTTGTATATCAAAGTTAATGAGAGGTTTGCAAATAGTCTGAAGAGGCAAAACTTCCTACCTCTCAGTTTGGACTGCTTCCACAGAATACAGTGATCCAATTTTAGAGGAGATTTGGAATTGCCAGTACCTAGGACTGGAAAATAAATCCAACATTGGTCCAACCAGCTTGAAATGTCTGGTCACTATAATTACACTGAAATAATACTTAACTAAAGCTGTAATTTACTTGTTCTTCTCTATTTCACATTGCTTCTTGGGAATAATATTTATTCTGTATGCTTAGCTAAATTACAATTGTTAAAAAGTAATGAGTTAAGAATGGTATTTGATTTTGTTCTTTGCCCATATTTTTACATTGATATTTAGATCTTCCAGCAATCTGATAATATTTTTATAAATGATGTAAGGTTATAGGCTAAGTTTTTTTTCTCCCAGATTGCTATCAGTTTATTAGTAACACTTAACTGAATAATCCATTCTTTCCTCAGTGACTTGAGAATACATGTATTGTTCTTACATATAAATGGTGATATTACTGCATTCTGTTTTGTTTCATTTATTTATTCATTCATTAAGCAAATAGGTCTTGAGTACCTACTGTGTATCAGGTGATATGTTACAGAGTAGGAATACATTAGTAGTTGAGATAGCCATTCAGTAAATGTTTTATATATAATGTAAAATCGCTAATAAGTGCCACAAAGGAGAAAGGTGTTTAATGCTATGAGAGCTTACTACAAAACATTTATCTATTTCTGAATGTTACACTGTTTTAAGTATACTGTATTTTGATATAAGATAGTACCTTCCTCATTAATCTATTTCAAAGTCTTTTAGGTAGTTTTATGTATTTTACTTAGATTAGTTTTAAAGTTTATATTAATTCCTTTTGAAATTGTATTGAATTTATGGACTAACTTTGTGAAAACCAACATCTTTATAATAGTGAGCCTTTATATCCAAAAGTATATGTTTTCCATTTCTTTTATTTTCCTATATATGTATCTTTAAAATAATTTTTTACTGTGGTAAAATACGTATAACATAAAGTTTACCATCTTAACCATTTTTAAGTATACAGTTCAGTGGTATTAAATACATTCACATTATTGTGTAACTGTCTCCACCATCTACCTGCATAACTCTTTTCATCTTGTAAAACTGAAATTCTGTACCCATGAAGTGATGTCTCCATTCTCCCCTCCCCTAGCCCTACCATCCACCATTATACTTTGTGTCTTTATGATGATTTTGACTACTCTAAGTTCCTCATATAAGTGGAATCATACAGTATTTGTCTTTTTATAACTGGCTTATTTCATTTAGCGTAATATCCTCAAAGTTCATTCATGTTAGCATCTTGTAGAATTTCCTGTCTCTTTAAAGTTGAATAACATTCCATTGTATCTATATACCATATTTCGCTTAGCCATTGATCATATAGTAATTTTATGTTTAATTTTTTGAGGAACATGATACTGTTTTCCGTAGTGGCTGTACCATTTTACATTTCCACCAGTGGAGCACAGGGTTTAGTTTTTCTACATCTTCACCAGCACTTGGTGTGTGTGTGTATGTTTGATTTTTGGATAGTAGCCATCCTAATTGGTATGAAGTAGTGTCTTTTCATACTTTTGATTTGCATTTTCCTAATAATTAGTGATATTGAGCATCCTTTCATGTGCTTACTACTCATTTGTATGTCTTTTTTGGAGAAATGTCAATTTAAGTCTTCTGCACATTCCTTAATTGGTTCATTTCCTTTTTGTTGTTAAGTGTTAGGAGTTTTCTGTATACTCTGGATGTTAATCTTTTATCAGATATATGACTTACAAATATTTGGTCTTATACTGTGGGTTGCCTTTTTATTCTGTTGGTAGTGTCCTTGAATGCACAGCATTTAAAAATTTTTATGAAATCCTATTTTTCTGTGTTTCCTTTTTGTTATTTGCACGTTTCCTGTCATATCCAAGAAATCATTGCCAAATCCAGTTTTGTGAATCTTATGGCCTGTTTCTTCTTGTACGTGTATAATTGTTTTAGATCTTATATTTAGGTTCTTAATCCATTTTTGACTTAATTTTTGTATATGGTTTCAGGTAATGATCCACCTTCATGTTTTTGCATGTGACTATCTAGCTTTTCCAGTATCATTTGTTGAAAAGACTGCTTTTCTCCCGTGGAGTGGCCTTGGTACCCTTGCTGAATTGACCGTATATGTAAGGGTTTATTTCTGGGCTCTGTAGTCTATTCCATTGGTCTAATGTGTTTTTTTCTCATGCCCATACCACACAGTTTTGATTACTGTAGCTTTGTAATAAGTTTTGAAATAAGGAGTCCTCCACTTTTGTTCTTTTTCAAGATTGTTTTGGCTGTTCAGGGTCCCTTGAGATTCCATATGATTTTTAGAATAGGTTTTTCTGTTTCTACATGAAACAATATTAGAATTTTGATAGGGATTGCATTTGAAGTAGATCACTTTAGGTAGTATTGACATTTTAATAATGTTAAGTTTTCCTATCCATGAACATGGGATATGAGTCTGTTTATTTGTATCTTTTAAATTTTCTTTCAGTAACATTTTGTAGTTCTCATTGTGTAAGTCTTTAACTTGTTTGGTTGAGATAATTCCTAAGTATTTTATTCTTTTTGATGCTTTTATAAATGGAAATGATTTTATAATTTCCTTTTCAGATTATTTTTCTGTGTGTATAGAAATGCACCTGATTTTTGTACATTGACTTCATGTCTTGCTACTTCACTGAATTCATTTATTAGTTCTAACAGGTTCTTTTTGGAATCTTTAGTGTTTTCTACACATTTGATCGTATCATTTGCAAAAAAGATAATTTTACTTCTTCTTTTCCAGTTTGGATGCCTTTTGTGTCTTTTTCTTGCATAGTAGCTCTGGCTAGAACTTCTAGTACTATGTTGAATAAAAATGATGAAAGTGGGCATCCTTGCCTTGTTCTTGATCTTTGATTAAATGTTTTCAGTCTTTCACCATTGAGTATGATGCTCGCTGTCCGTTTTTTGTATTGGATTTTATTATGTTGAGGTGTTTTCTTTCTATTCCTGTTAAGTGTTTTTATCATGTAAGCGTGTTGAATTTGTCAGATGCTTTTTTTCTTGTTTGCATCAATTGAGATAGTGATGTGGTTTGATTTTTTTTTTCTTTCATGCTGTTGATGTGGCATATACACTGATTGATTTTTCTTTGTTGAACTTTCTTGCATTCCAGGAATAAATCCCACTTGGTCATGATGCATAATCCTTTATATGCTGCTGAAATCTGTTTGCTACTATTTTTTTTTTTTTTGAGGATTTTTGTAGCAATGTTCATAAGGAATATTGGTCTGTAGTTTCCTTTTTTTATAGTATCTTTGTATGGCTTTGGTATCAGGGTAATGCTGGCCTCATAAAACAAGTTAGGAAGTATTTCTTTCTCTTTAAAGTTTTGGAAAAGTTTACTAAGGTTTGGTATTAGTTCTTCTTTGTATGTTTAGTAGAATTCATCAGGGCTTTTCTTTGTTGGGAGATTTTTGATTAGTTATTCAATGTCCTTACTAGTTATAGGTCTATTCATATTTTCTTTTTCATTATGATTTACTCTTGATATGTTTTATGTTTTTAGAAATTTTTTCATTTCATCTACGTTATCTAATTTATTGGCATACTATTCTTTTAGTACTTTCTTGTAATCCTTTTTACTTCCTTTGAATTTGTAGCAATGTCCCCCCTTTTCTTTCTGATGGTAGTAATTTCAGTCTTTTCTCTCTCTCTCTCTCTCTCTTTTTTCTGAGTCTGTGTAGCTACAGGGCTTTGAATTTTCTTGATTTTATTTTAAGAAACAACTTTTGGTTTCATTGACTTTTTTAAATGCTTTTGTATTGTCTTTTTTGTTTATCTCTGCTTTAATTTTTATGGTTTCCCTCTTTCTGGTAGTTTTAGGTTTAGTTTGGTCTTTTTTTTCTAGTTACTTAAGTTGTAAAGGGAGGTTGTTGATTTGAGATCTTTCTTATTTTTAGTATAAGCATTTATAGCTATAAGTTACCCTCTCAGTATTGTTTTTGTTGCATACCCCATTATCCTGATACTAAAACCAAAATATTTTAGGAAAACAACAAATCATTTTCTCTCGTGAACATAATATGCAAAAATTCTTAGGTAAATCTCAGCAGATCTAATCCAGCAATATATATAAAGACTATGAAGAATTTATCCCAGCAATGCAGATTTGTTGCAACATTAAGAAAATCCATCAGTATGTTTCTCCACTTTAACAGTATCTAGGGTAAAAACCATAATCATCTTAATAGATATACAAAAGATACTATAAATGGAAATATGCTTAAACTGATTAGGATCATGTATGAAAACCTGCGTATAATATCATAATTAATATACTAGATAGAACATTTTCCCTGTAAGATCAAGGACAAGGCGTGATGTTTGCTCTTACCACTTCTATTTGATATAATACTGAAAGTTTTAGTGCAGGAAGGCAACTGAAGAGAAAAGAAATATTCTAATTGAGAAGGAAGTAGAATTGTCTTTATTCACAAATTATATAATCTTGTATACAGAAAATGCTAAAAAATGATTGAAACAATAATAGTTTAAAGACTACCGGACCTGGGACTTCCCTGGCAGTCCAGTGGTTAAGGCTCCACGTTTCCATTGCAGGGGGCACGTGTTTGATCCCTGGTCAGGGAACTAAGATCCCACATGCTGCATGGTGCGGCCAAGAAAAATAAAGACTACTGGACCTAATAAAAGAATGTATTAAGATCACAGGATATAAAGTTAATAAACAAAAATTCATGTATTTCTATAACTAAGCAGTGAAGAATTAGTAAATGAAATTTATTATTCACAGTAGGCAAAACATGGAAGCAACCTGAATGACCATCGATGGGTGAATGGATAAAGAAAATGAGGTACATACATACGGTGATACTATTATTCAGTCTTAAAATAAAGGAAATCCTGCCATTTGCGACAATAAGGATGAACCTGGAGGACATTATGCTAAGTGAAATAATTCAGGCACAGAAGGACAAATACTACATGATACTACTTACATGAAGAATCTAAAACAGTCAAACTCGTAGACGTAGGAAGTAGAATGGTGATTGCCAGGGACTGGCAGGAGGGAAAAACAGGGAGGTATTATCAGAGGGTGCAAACTTTTAGTTATAAATCATTTCTAGAGATGTATATAGCATAGCACCTATGGTTAATAATACTGCATTGTATACTTTAAATTTTTCTAAGAGGGTAGTTTTTTTAAAATGTTTTTTAGGGAGTATGATTTTATTTCCTTCTCGTTTATATTCAGATGCTTTTAACAGAAGTTTGAAATTGTCTTTCTCTGATTTCATCTCAATAGTTTCTAGTGATCTTAGTGCCACTGTAAATACATATACACATGCATATATATGTATGTTTCTAATAAACATACCTCATAATTATTTCTCTATACATGCATTTGTACATTTTTGATTGTACTAGATGGTCATATGAAAATGAAAAATTCTTTCAAAGACTACCAAATTCAAGCATCTGCTTGGATTGTTCAATATTAAAATTTGGGACTTAACCCGTGGCCTAGAGCTCTGTATTTAGTACCTTTGACTCAGTCAACTGAACAAGTTCTTGGTGCACATTTTGTGGCTTTTTTCTTAGGCCAGCTGCAAGTGCCTGTTTGCTTTGATATTGGTCTTTTACAGTTGGTGCCTTCTAAATATCACAAAATTGGCTGGTATGGATAAGGATAAAATAGCCCAATCATTTAAAATAAACATACATGAGATCCATTATGATGCTCATTTGGGAATTTTGTCTGCACTTTAGTTAAAGTTAATAGATCTGAGGCTTCCTTATTCATGGTTCCTAAAGTAAATCTGCAAGTCAGATCCGCAAATCATTAAATGTAATTTAAGTGGGCTTTATTTTAAATTATATTTGTTTTTTAAACCACTTTATTGAGGTATGACTGATATAAAAAATCTATACATATTTAATGCATACAACTTGATGAATTTGGAGATGAGTATATATCCATTTCAGTGAAACCATCCCCACAATCTATGCCATAAACATATACATCATCTTCAAAAGTTTCCTCCTGTCCTCTTTATTTACTTCTTTTGTGTGTGATAGGAACACTTAAAATAAGATCTAGCCACTATGGGTTTAAAAAACAAGTGTAATTAAAATAATAACAAGGGGCTTCCCTGGTGGCGCTGTGGTTAAGAATCTGCCTGCCAATGCAGGGGACACGGGTTCGAGCCCTGGTCTGGGAAGATCCCACATGCCGAGGAGCAACTAAGCCCGTGTGCCACAACTACTGAAGCCCGCGTGCCTAGAGCCCGTGCTCCGCAACAAGAGAAGCCACCGCAATGAGAAGCCCGCACACCACAACGAAGAGTAGCCCCCACTCACCACAACTAGAGAAAGCCCGTGCGCAGCAACGAAGACCTAACGCAGCCAAAAATAAAATAAATAAAATAAATAAATTTATTTTAAAAATAATAACAATTATAATTAAATGATAACAAGTATAATAAATAATAAGTATAATTAAAAACAAGTATAATTTAAAATAAAGCCCATTTATAATAGCATTAAAAATCATACAGTAGGAATAAACTTAAAATATGACAGATCTATACAGTTGAAATTACAAAATATTTCTGAGAAAAAACAAAAGTAAATGGAGACTTATACCACTTGAATTTATGTCAGTTCTCTCCAAATTGATTTACAGTTGAATGTTATCCCAATCAAAATCACAGTAGGCTTTGTTAAAAATAGACATTGACATGGCTATTCTAAAATTTATATGTATGCAGAAAATAGCCAGAATAATTTTTAAAAAGAATAATGTTGGAGGCTTTACACTATCCAATTTCAAGACTCATTAAAAAGTAAAATGCTACAGTAATCCAGACATTGTGTAGTGGCAGAAAGATAGACATATATATCAGTGGAACAGAATGGAGAGTCCAGAGATAGAGGCACATAGATGGCCAATTGATTTTCTACAAAGATACCAGGGTAATTCAACCGTGAAAGGATACCCTTTTAACAAATTGTGCTGGATCTACTGAAAACTCATATTGAAGAAAATGAATAGGTAGGCCACAGACTGGGAGAAAGTGTTTGCAGTACCTGTGTCTGACAAACAGATTGTATCCAGAGAATCTATGTAACTCACACTTCAGTAAAAAGTTAAGCAAAGCAATAAAAAAATTGGAGAAAGACTTGGCATTTTACAATGGAAGGAAGGCATACGAAATGCAAATTAGCACATGAAAACTACTGAACATCATTAGTCTTCAGGAAAATGTAAGTTAAAACTATAATGTGATACCATTACATACACCCTGTAGCAGTTTACTATTCTTGAGATTCTTATCTCTCTGGTTCTCTATGTACTTGTTGTGGCTTCTTTCTCTTTTGCTGTATTCCTCTCTTTACTGTCCACTTTTCTGTCTTGCAGTTTTTGATTACTTGGGCTGCTTTCCTTCTTGTGTTTCCTTAGTTTGCCTTTTCTACTTCCTGTTGACTTGTCAGTTTTCCAAGAGAATAAATATAATCGGGTAATACTTTATTGTATGGCACAACTAATATGTTTGTCCACCTCATTATCCGCTGGCTTGTCGATAGATACGTGCCTTTAAGGTTAAGCATTCGTCCCAATTAGGTACAACCTGAGTACTCTTGAGATTATCAGTGTAAGTGCCTATTTCATTCCTTGCTTTATGCCCAGTGCCCAGACCAATAGTTGTGCCTAATAGGATGTTCAATAAATAATTTGTTGAATGAATGAGCTACCTCTGAGGATGAGGTTGAATGTGGCTCCTTCCCTTGTAAGGGGACATGATATGTCATGTTCAGAATATAATTCTTCCAAAATGATACTTTCAAGGAACTATGCAACTTCTTGTTCTTTTTGAAGATCTGGAATAGCCTAATACTTAGGAGCACTGACCCTGGAACCCGAGTCTCAGTTTGAATCATAACAGGCAGTTTTACTATGTTTGTGACTTTGAGCAAATTACTTAATCTCTTCGTGTTTCACTTCCCTTATGTGTCAGTGGAGATAACAGTATCAACCTCATAGCATGTATTGTTGTAGGGGTCAAATAATTTAATGATATCAGGTGCCTAGGAAGAGTACTTGGCGCTTAGTATGATGGGAGGGTTCATAGTTATTATTATTACCATTATTATTATTATTATTGATTTGGAGGGGAAAAGCATGACTAAAAACAGGTACAGAATGTAAGTCAGAGTCTTCAGAGCCCACAACTTCTTTTATCAATGTAATTTTTTTTCAGGCAAGCCTTTTCTCTTTTTCTCCTCTCACTCCCCCTTTTAAGAGAAGAAGTTAAATTACAGAGGTATTTAAACATTAGAAATCACTGTGGAATCTTACAAAAACACTTTGAAGTCAGTAGAGAAAAGATACACAATAAAGCTTTGCTCCATGTCTATTTCATCCTAATTTCCCTTTGTGGCAACTACTGTGTATTTTTTTATTCTAAATTCCAGGCCCCTCCCTTAGAGGACAGGCATGCTCAGTGCCTTAACCCTCACATCTCTGATGCTGTCATTCATATCTTTTTCGGGGAACCTTTAATTATCAACCCTAGAACATCCTATAAATCTTCATTAGGAAATTCCTTCTGAACTTTTGCTGAAAAGTAGTTACTGTGCGCTGTATGTGTAGCAGCTGTTTGCCTAAGTTAAAAAAAAGTTGACCGTTTTAATTTGCTTTAAAAATATCCACTGGCACTGGTTCTCATTACAGATGTGTGGTTGTAACATTTCATTTTTAAAATGTGTATCCATCTTTTTTCAGTTCTAAAGGAGTCCAAAGAAACCATCTAAAACCTTAAAAATAACCACTAAACCTACAGTGTTTTTGGTTTTTAAAAATTCTCAAGGGAGGACATTTTTTATCTTGGACTTAAGCTTCATACAGGGTGGCCCATTTAAAAGAGGCCCCTGTACACAGCCACATTATTAAATAGGAACTGTTTTAAATGGGCCACCCTGTAAATCAGGATTTTTTTTCCAATGGATATTTACTTCTTTGCACACTTGTGAGTTCAGTTCGAGTTTTCAGTTACTCTGCTTGATAAGCATCCCTGAAATTTAAATTTGGGCACCTAAGTGACATTGAAATACACAAATCTGAGTTCAGAGACATTAAGAAACTTGTAAATTCATGTTTTGAGAGATCATGTTTGGATCTCTTTGAAAATTTGGCCAACATTCTATGCGAATCTCCTTTTTCAAAACATTTTTTTAAATGGATGAAACACAAATAAACTGAAAATGGAAACTTTAACATAAACAGTAATACAGCTTTGGACTTTCTTTTACTGGAAATCTTTAAAAACAGGAAAGATGTCCACTTTTTTTGGAATAGGTTAGGGTCAGTAGTTCTTAATATTTTTAATCCAGAATTTCTAAACATACTCTATTCTTTTTACTTACCAAAAGTTAAATCTGTGCTAGAAATGAGATAGAAATAATACCTTATTTGAACCATAATGTATCTGATTCGGGTTTTGCTCAAACCCGCTCCCCAGAATGTGTAGGGCAAAGAGTAAGAATTTAAATGAAGGCACACGTACCATGTGTCATCATAAATATACCTGAAATCACAAATCAGAACAGGAAGAGAGGCAAGAAAATGAATCCTTGGCACTATTTGAAAATGGTGCTTTGTAATGCAAGAATCTTTTGCATTCATGCTATCGCAGAGAAAGATTTGAGAACTTCAGCATTTCTACCACTTAATCCTCCCAGCTCCCCAGAGCAGTGTGCATTTCCCATGTCAGTAGTAACACAACCCACAAACTTTCGTGGCATTCTGATGCAGTAGCCTTTTGTTTTGAGAAATGTGGAGAAATTTTTCCCTAGGGGCTGAACGGTGTCATTCATGAGAATGGATGATTTTGGTTATGTGCCAGTGATGAGTATTGATGTAGTTGTGTTTGTGACATTTAGTCTCAGGTAGAGTTCTCGCTTACCACATCTTAAGGTAATACTGTTAAACTCAAGTATGAGTTTTATTGATTGATTGTAGAAAGCTTAACTTTTACTTTAAATATAAATAGAATCTGTGTCTCCAAGTTTGTATGCCTCTACTAATTTACTACCACAAGGGTCTTTCTGTACATTTCCCCGACGCTAATATTTGCCCAAAGAAGTTTTTCTTATCTTAGTACATTATAGGTCATTATCATCTTGGGACCATGGTTAATGGCTTGGATGGAACCTACCACCTTGTTTTAATTCTACACATTATAGAAAATAGTACATTGGGAAAACAGATTAGAAAAAATTCCAGATAAAGTGTTTGTATAAAGTGGAAACCTGAGAAGGAAAAACAAAATGAGGAGTTATAACAGCTAAGTCTGGCCTAGATCCATCAGCTTTCTCTTTAACATTCCTAGTAAACTCACATTTTCAGAGATGTTCTGTTAAAACATAGGGCGAAGATAACAAGTGGTATCTTATAATTTGAGTTCTTCTTAACCCTTAAAATATTCTACATTGTACAAGCCGAAGTTAAATGATTGATGTATACTCTTAAAATAACAAAAAGGCAATCTGACAACTCTGTGGTAGCCTTGATGTTGCTGACTGACTTTATTTTTACTGAGTGGCCTCAATCCAAGACAATGTCCTGATTATTATTTTTTTTCCTAAAGAAGTATGGCTTGTGCTCAGATTTAAAGCATTAACAGACCATTTAAAGAAAATGTTATAGCATAACTACTGCAAGAAGGAGCTCCTGGGCAAGGTAGCTATGCTTTTATTTGCTTGAGGAAAAGGTTTCTTTTATTCTTTAATGTGAAGCTCCATCTTGAAAAAAAGTATTGACGTGGATCCAAATGAATTTCCTGGTTGCTTATGTTACCCTCATTGGGAAAGAAGGTGGTCTTGGTGGTCATTTCTTGGATTACTCAGGAGCACACTATGCCTGATGAGCAGAAATGTGCCATTTGGACATTGAGGACACCTGGGCCCCTAATTGCAGCAACTTAATTACTCAGCTGCTTCCTTCAGGAAGCTTTCACCTGACATCAAGAGGCAACAAGATAAATAAGTATGACTGATTTTCTGTCTGCTTGTTAGATGTCCAGCTTAGCCAAAGAACATCTGGTTTGAGGTATTGAGGAAAAAAAACAAAAACAAAAAAACAAGGAATGACTTGTTTGGTAGACGTATCATGCAAAGAAAGTCCATTTAATTTTCACACGACAATTTTAATGCACAGTTTATTTTACTTCAGACTTAATATTTTATTTGTTCATTAAATGACGACGTGTTATTTGAGTACTGTAATGATAGTCTTACAAAGTGAAAAATGGCCTTAATACTTTGTTACGTTTGTGTATTAGTTTCCTAGAGTTTCTATAACAAAGTATCAAAAACTGGGTGGCTGAAAACCACAGAAACTCATTGTTCCATGGTTCTGGAGGCTAAAATTCCAAAATCAAGGTGTCAACTGGACCATGCTCTCTCTCTGAAGGTTCTAAGGGAGAATCCTTCCTTGTCCCTTCTAGCTTCTGGTGTTTGCCAGCAGTCCTTGACATTCCTTAGGATGTAGGTGCATCACTCCGGTCACATTGCTGTCTTTTCCCTTTGTGTCTGCACCTGGTCCTCCCTCTGTGTATCTGTCTCTGTGTCCAAACACCTCTTTTTTATAAGGATATTGAATTAGGGCCCACCCTATTGAACTTGCTTTAACTTCATTACCTCTGTAAAGACCCTATTTCCAAATAAGGTCATATTCTGAGGTACTGGGATTCAGGACTTACACATATCTTTTTTATTTTTTATTTTTGTTTATTTTCTTTTTTTCCACATATCTTTTTTGATAATCCATGACCGTTTGTTTTTTATTATTTTAAATGTGAATATACAATATTTCAAAAATTGGTAAGCTGTATATACAGCTTACACAACAGTATGATGCTTAATCACTTGTTGTTTACTACATGTTTTGACAAAATAATGATTTTTTTCCACAGAGTGGAACAACTTTCTTGCGTAGACTAACTAGATAGAAGCTGCAATAAATGAGTTCTCATTGTCCTTAGATCAACTCAGGCTCTAGCTCAAGTTCTTCTTACTCAAAGAAGTATTTCTTGATTGTTTGATCTTATTCCTTTCTCCTCTCTGAACACCAGTAGCAGTTATGGTCAGTACCTTCTAGAATCACTGTAAATTCATGTATTATTTGGTATTGGTGCTTGATCACACCAAGAGTTGGCAAACTATGGCCCAAGGGCCAAATCTTGACAGCTGCTTGTTTTTGTACATCATGTGTAACTAAGAATGCTTTCTACCTTTTTAAATGGTTGGAAAAAAATCAGAGGAATAATAATATTTTGTGACATGTAACAATTAAGTGAAATTCAAATTCTACCGATCATTAATAAAGTTTTACTGGAATATAGCCATGCTCCTTCATTCATTAATGGATTGTCAGTGGCTGCTTTGTTGCTACAGTGGCAGTTGTGTAATTGCGAGACAGACCTCATGGCTCACAAAGGTGAAAATATTTACAGTCTGGCCTTCTATAGAAAAAGTTTGCTGGCCCTGGATTTACCAATAATTTATTCCCAACCTGTTAGTCTACCTCACATGTGAAAAAAAAAAAAAAGTAGGTAATCAATATAATTTTATGTTCGACTATAAAAAGGACAGTTGTACTGGTTTATTTGTATGCTTGTTTACCAGTTGCTACATATTATTTTTAGAGTTCACAAGGACTTGGTGTTATTCATGTTTGTGTTTCTCAGCCTTTAGTGGAGAACTGGTTATGGTTCAATGGATATTGTTAAACCATTACATTTATATGTAAATTAAGATGCATATGTGTGTTGGACAACTAAGTAGCATACCTAGAATATTTAGCTGATGTAAAGAAATTTACCCCAGGTCCTCCAACATATTGATGATAAAGCTGAAAGTAGAGCACATATAGACTCTTAAATTTCCACCTTTCATCTATAATATACAATCCAAAATGAAAGAATTTAGTGAGTTGCAGATGATTATTATTCTTGTTAACTGGATCTGGGAGTTTAGTATTCAATGTGATTTAATCTTAGAAAGAAAATACACACAAAGCGCTCTTCCTTGTTTAATTTGAAAAACACCTCCTCTGATGTGACTCCTCTCCAACAGTGCTCCCATTTTGTTTCCTTTTCACAAAAATTTAAAAAAAAACTCTTTTATGGGGATAAGAGCAACCCTCTCTTCTATCTTTGCTCTTTTAATTATCTGTGTGGTGATTTAGCCTTAAGACATTAGGATGAGGTTAGTTGCCAGAATAAAATTAATGATGGTTGGTTTAGTACCCTTTCAAAATCTACTGTTTTGTTTTCTTAGCAAATAGATTAAAAAGAGACATTTTAAGTATCGATATTTTATACATTTAAAAATATAAATATTTTTATAACATATAAATATTATTTTCATTCCAGAGGTGCCGCCAAATTGTTCTTAAATTAAGTTTTTTAGAGAGAAAATGTATAAGGGCTTTAACTATAAAGCGTATGTGAGTTTAAGAAAATTGAGGTAGTTATACTAAATTGAACCATGGTTTTTCTGTTATGTGTTATTCCTATAACATTTACTAAAAGTGCTACAGACAACCTTGTTAGTTTTCTACTTCCTCACCAATCCCCTTCTCTCACCCCAATCTGGAATAGATTGTTGTAGACTATTGCATTTTAACAGCATAATAAAGCTGTGAAATATAGCAAATATACCATGTGAAAATATAATAAGGGTAAACAGATTAATTTGGCACTTTCTTTTTTAAAGTTAAAGCTTATGTATATAGAAAATTCGTGTTTCCTCACTCTGGCACTCTTTATTTTCCTCTTTCGTTTTTAAAAAGTGAAACATCTCTTTCACTTAACTTTTTTCACTTAGGGTTTTAAGAACACATCTATAGTAGAAACAAACTCTCTGAACTTAATGAGGAATTGAATAGTACAATATGAACAATATAATTTGAAATGTTAAATGTTATTTCGATTCATCCACATGTGAAAGATATATTTTGACAATCACCTGAACATAATTTCTTAGCCTTGTGAATCTTTCAAATGAGGAGGAGCTCCCTGAAGCTGAGAGAACTCGGATTGTGTTATCTCATATTCTGCTTCCTTATTAATACTGAGGGAGACAAAATTGTTACACTTGTTTGAATCTTGGGAACCTCTGGGCTCCAGGGCGTGGAGCATTACACTTTCCCCTTTTCCCTCTCAGAGTGGCCTAAGGATTCTGTCTATAAAGGCTAAGCAGAAATTCGCGAAGGGGTTTGAGATATGAAATTTGTTCACGACAAAAGATGGTCGAATTCTTCTGTGGGAACGTGGAGTTATTTGAGGAAGCCAAATTCTTACGGGCTGAGATTTTTCTGGGATTTTTCTCTGTTTATCAAACACTCTGTGTTTGTTATATGAATGGTATTGGTATCTTTAAGCTACAAGGCAAATTTCACTATGAATATAATAATAATCACATACCTAATTAATCAACCTGTCTCTAAGTATCAATTTTAATCTCTGTGTAATCTTTATTATAACACATCTAGTATGATGAAATTAACCCTACACTTACTGTTTTAGTATTTCTGCATTAAATCATAATTTTTACCAAGTTTTAGTTTGGGAAAATTTTATATTAATTAGTAGGGTGATTTCTGAACTTTGTTCCAGAACCCCAGTGATTTATGCATATGCATCTGTGATTTATGCATAAGGGTGCCATGGATTTTCCCAGTTATGCATTTTTAATATTTACAATAATTCTTGAGACTTAAAAGATGAATTTCATGTCATAAGCGATTTGAATAAATAGAGAGGAAGCCATTGATTTGCATTTGACTTGGAAGATTTTTTTGTTTAACCTTCCAGTAGATTTCTTTCTCTGGGTCTTGATATGAAAAGCATTTGATGTTCCAATTCTCCATGTTTTTTCCTCTTAATCCTATAAACTTAACTATTGTAGCCTGTTATACATTTGTTTATTTTTCCATGTGTTGCACACTTAATTGTCAAAAAGTCATTCATAATTTATCTAAGTGTCATCCAACAACCTAGTGCAAGCACCCTAATTGGATATATGCTTACATCGTTTTAAATTTTTTATTTTACTTTTTATTGTTTCAGAAGCTGAAATAAATGACGTATGAGGTCCCTTCGGTTCCTATGAAAGAGTATTACAGAGTAGTCAGGGGGCTGATTTTTAAAGTTTGTGGTTAGACTGGTGAGAGTTGGAATCCTATTTCTGCCACTCATTAAATGTGTGACCTTGGATAATCTAGTTAAATTCTTCAAGCCTAGAAATGGAAATAATAGTATCTACCTTATGGGCTGTTTTGACATTTAAATCAGTTCAATAGTGTCTAGCAAATAGTAAATTCTCAATATGTATTATAAATATCATTTGCTGTTACTTTCCTCATTGTTGTTATTATGGTGACTATAAATCTTATGTCCTTTCAGATTCATTGATTTTTTTCTTTTCTTTTTTTATATACGCTGCTGTGAAAAAATTATATCATAATCTGACACTTTTTTGAATAATTTTTACCTGTTCCCCAAAGCATACCAACTATAATAAAATTTTTAACATTTTTTTCCTTGTGCTGTTGTTTTATTCAGTAAACATTTATTGAGTTTCCACTATGTGCTGTTTCATTTCATGATGAAAAAGATCAAGTCTCTACCATCGTGCAATTACCACTAATGTAGTATTCTTATGCCATAAATATGTGTGTACAGATTTCAAAGGGTATAATTAGTTCTTCTTTGGATAGGTGTTAGAGATGATTTCATAGAGGGGGAAACATTTGATCAAGACCTTAAAAGATACAATGGTATTAAACAGGTGATAAAAGGTGGTGGCATGTTGAGGGAGTACAGTAAGGCCTTCTAGGTAGAGGCAAAGTTGTAGAAACAGTGGTATATGTGTATGGGTTTACAGGAGAAAAAAAAATGGGGGCTCTTTTCCTTTGGCATCTTTGCAGTTCTGCTTGCTACCTCTACATGTGAAAATGTTAAGATTTCGAACATGCACCCTTTGATTCTCTGCCCTGATATCTTCTACTGCATAATGTAATGCCATCCCATGCTGTTGGCCAGAGTACTACAGTTACTGGCTCTTTCCTGCTAACACCGTATTCACAAGTCACATGAATTGTAGGTATTTTTTCTAATCTAAGAGGCAGCTATCTATGTGCTTTAAGGTTTTGATCTACTCTACCAGCATTTAGTGTGTGTGCCCCATATGGCAGAAGACTCCTTGGAACCTGAGATCCCAGTGAAATCAGATGGGAGGTAAATCCCATCGAAACAGCTGTCCTTCATTGCCTGTATGTTTTTCCGTAAGAATGTTTTCTTCTTCAACACGACAGTCCTTTTGATTCTTTCTTTCTCGTTCTTACCTCTTTCCCTCCCTCTTTCCTTCTTTACTTCCTTCCCTCCCTCCGCCTTTCCCCCCTTATTTTCACAAACATACATTTCATGCCTACATGCAACTGGCATTGTGTTAGATGCTGAGAATACAAATTTAAATAAGGCATGCTCTCTCTACAGTCTAGGGGAGAAGAGATAAATGAGTCACTATAAACGTGTGATGTAATATGTGCTATAAGTGCTGTGGAAGCATTTAGGAGGGTGGATCTGTTATTTACTACCACAATAGTGCTGCATAACAAAAAGCCATAAAACGTCAGTGGTAAAACCTCAGCATTTGTGTTTATGTGTATGGGATAGTAGATTAGGCAGCTCTACCAGTCTTGACTGGGTTCTGTCATCTGACTGATCTAGGGTGTCTCGACTGAGAGAACTGGAGTGACTCATCTCTACTTCGTGTGTCTTTAGTCGGCCAGCATACTAGCCTGGGCACATTTTCATGGCAGTGGCAGAGTGCAGGATCACAACTTGAAATGCTTCAGTGCTTCTTAGCCTCTCCTCTGCTTGCTAACATCCTATTGGCCAAAGCATGCAACATGATTGAGTTCAGAGTTATAGCTTGAAGACACTTGAAGTTACTTAGCAATGAGAATGGATATAGTGTGTGGTAAAGAGTTAGGGCTATCAATGCAATATACCACAGAGAAGCATCTGAATTAAACTGGGGATTAGGGAAAACTTTCCAAGGGTGGTACCCCTTGAACTAAATTTTGGAGGAATTAGTTGACTGAAAGAAGAAACAAAGGCCAGAGAGAACATCACATACAAAGGCCAGAAGATGTGAAGCTCATTGTATCGTCAGCTATCTTCAGGTAGTTTTTGATATGTCAAATGGGAACAAAGGATGCATGGCTGGAAATAAGGCCAGAACTGAAGGCAGAAGCCAGATTTCAAAGGTTTTTATATACAGAGCAAAGGAGTTTGAAAGTTGTAGGATTCTATGATGGTTCTAAGCCTAGGTGTTAACTTCTATTTTATTGATATTAATTATTATTACTATTTTTATTTGCTACTATGGAGCTAGTCCTTATGAAGATAATATATAGACTGGTAGTTGGTACATGACATATGTTTTAATATTTTTAACACGTTTAGAAGACTGCACGTTATTCGTTGTAAGCAACTAGAAATACAGACTAAGAATTTCATAATGTTATTAATTTAAAGATTAACTCATGACTTTCACTGATAATGTGTGTAAATATCTATGAAAGAATCTTATTTATACATGCCAAAATTTTAGTATATGTGCTGCCGAAGCGAGCACTACATGCCAAAATTTTAAAGTAAAACCAAGAGATCATTTATTATATCCTATATGTTTATTCTCAGTAGAATTGTTATATATAATTGTCCTAACGTCTTTCTCTTTTATCACTTTTTTATCTATGTTCTTGAGAAAGACTTAAAATGCATTTTTTCTGGGCATACTAAATTTTATTTTGATTTGAGGAAAATTGTGGAAACTAGAGATAAACTTTTTCATAGTTTTCTCAGACGGAAGTGACCGATAATTGTCCAGTTTACATATTCTAGAAAGATAATTGTCTTGTACACCTCCTGATTGAAACTGAAGCCCTTTGTGAAGGAGCAAATGGGATGTATTATGTACTGCAACTGGAATATATTATGTATTTTCCTGTTGGCAGTCATGAATATTTGTACAATTAATTTCTGAGTTGCTTAATTGGTAATATAACAGTTTTGTACTGTTTTCCATATATTTTAATTTACAGATTTATTTAGTCAGTATTATAGTATATGAGACTGAAACCATTGTTTTGGGTGATAAATTAAATCCTGGAAATAAAAGTACATTAGGAGAGAGATTATTTACAACAGTGGTATTAATTATTACCAGGTGGTTTTTCTAGAATGCTATTTAAGGAAGTGTAATTAAGTTATAATTTTGGCACAAGTTTGCTTCAATTAAAAAAAATGACAGGGGAGGGGAGGTTTCTAGTCATTACACCCTTGTGAATTTGACATCAATCTCAATAAAAATTCTGGGATCTGTAATGAATGAGTAGGAACCTACATGAATTCACAGTTCATACTTGAGTAAAATAATTTCCCTTCCTGATAAGAGTATGTCAGTAGAGTACAAAACTTCAACAAGATCTTCTTATGGATGAGATGGAGAATTATAGTCCAGACAAAGGCAGCTTGATAGTTGGTTCAACTCTTCCCGGCCCACAAAACGTTGATTAGTGAATCTTTTGTCTAAAGGATATCTCTTAGCTTACAGGATTTTATATTTGGCTTATGACTTGTTAAACACTTAAATTATAGGTTTTCATTTCTTTTGTTTATTTAAAAATTTTGGAACTTTTTTTTATCAAATGAAATCTTGGGCAGGACCCCAATATCTAGGCCAAGTAAATGCCGAACTGCTCTGATTCAAGCGAGGATTGGAAGTGGTGGTAATTGGAAAAGGATACGCCCCTTTAGAGAGAGGGTGCATGGTTTCTTCAAGTAGATTAATGGTTGCCTGGGGATAGGGGTGAGAATGGGAATTAACTGTAAATGGGCATGAGGCATCTTTTTGGAACGATGGAAGTGTTTCTAAAACTGGATTATGGTGATGGTGGTACAATTCTTTAAATTTACTAAAAATCATTGCATTGTACACTTTAAACCTGAATTTTATGGTATATAAATATCTCAAACTGTTTAAAAAAGATCCTATTTACCCGAAAAAAATTTAAGAAAACTTTTTTCATATTTTTGAAGACCCATCATGTAAAAGATAGATTTGATATTTTATCTAGTTCTAGGCGGCAAAACTAAGCCCAGTGTATGGAAGTTAGCAAACAGAACTTCACTTACTGTAAGGAATGTCTCTCCAAGAGGGGGAGGGATAGGCATAGTGATAATGGGTTATGGGGTCTTTAAGAGGTTTAAATGACATAATTCATGTCAGGCACATGTAAAGAACTCAATAGACATTTACTGTTCAAAGAAAAATAGAGATGAAGATCCAAGTATATATGTATGTAGTGTGTAATATGTTTTTGTATGCATTTATATAAATATGTGTGAGAAAGCAAACGTGCTAAAATGTTAACAGTTGGTGATATTAGCTGAAGGATATATAGGTGTTCATTGTGCCATAATTTCAATTTTTCTGTTGATTTGAAATCTTTCAAAATAAAAAGTGGGAGAAAAGAGAGGAGGGAGGGGTTAGGCTGACAGGGTTGTGAAAGCAGTCTTTCTCAAACACTGTGTGAAAGTGTAATGAGACCATCATTCAACATTCAATATCTGAAATAGAGAAAACTAGGTTTATTTTTTATTACCATAAAGGAAAGGTATATGCTGGTCAAGCACGATCTCGCAGCAGGGAAGATTGCTGATCTTACATAGAGTTTTCGGGAAGCATGGAGTTCAGGGATTGATTGGTGTTTTCTGGAGGCTGACGTCATCTGTAGACGAGAGGTTACTCAGATGAGACTGACGTGCATTGGTTGATACTCAGAGGCAAGTTGAGTCCGTTCCTAATTGGCTTTCAGAAGTGAGGAGCTGCCACTGTTAGGTGATCCAGATGAGCTTTAGGCAGGTTCTGGCGGCTGCTGACCGGAGCTACAGAAAAATCCTTAGTTTGTAATCACATTAAAAATTCTCAGCTGGTGTAAATTTCTTTTAAATAAATTTATTTATTTTATTTATTTATTCTTGGCTGTGTTCCGTCTTCGTTGCTGCGCGGGGGCTTTCTCTAGTTGCATCAAGCAGGGGCTACTCTCCGTTGCGGTGCGCAGTCTTCTCATTGCGGTGGCTTCTCTTGTTGCAGAGCACGGGCTCTAGGCACGTGGGCTTCAGTAGTTGTGGCACGCGGGCTCAGTAGTTGTGGCACACGGGCTTAGTTGCTCTGCGGCATGTGGGATCTTCCCGGAGCAGGGCTCAAATCCGTGTCCCCTGCATTGTCAGGCGGATTCTCAACCACTGCGCCACCAGGGAAGCCCCAGCTGGTGTACATTTCAGTGCCTAACGTATAGAACCACAATGAGTATCTATAGAATGAGTAAGGGAGAAATCAGGCAAACCAACTGCTTGTTATTATCACCACCATCATCTCATTGCTTAAAACTGAAGAACCTTGGGGGGGCTTCCCTGGTGGCGCAGTGGTTGAGAATCTGCCTGCCAATGCAGGGGACGCGGGTTCGAGCCCTGGTCTGGGAGGATCCCACATGCCGCGGAGCAACTAAGCCCGTGCGCCACAACTACTGAGCCTGCGCGTCTGGAGCTTGTGCTCCGCAACAAGAGAGGCCGTGACAGTGAGAGGCCCGTGCACCGCAATGAAGAGTGGCCCCTGCTTACCGCAACTAGAGAAAGCCCTCACACAAAACGAAGACCCAACACAGCCATAAATAAAATTGAAAAAAAACAAAAAACAAAAAACTGAAGAACCTTGGGACTTCTCTGGCAGTCCAGTGGTTAAGACTCTGTACTTCCACTGCAGGGGGCATAGGTTTGATCCCTGGTCGGGGAATTAAGATCCCACGTGCCACGTGGTGTGGCCAAAATAAATCAAAAACAAAAAACTGAAGAACCTTGACCTTCTAGCACCTTAGGCTGCAATGTATTTGGAATCCTATTACTAAAGTTTTTAAGTCATATTGGACTCTTTATGCTTATGTCGGTGTTGCCTAAATTGATTTTCAGTGCTTCATAACTAAGTGGGCTTAGAAAAATGATTATATACACAGTAAATACCTTGAAAACCATAAGTTTCTTTCCTCTAGAACTTTTCAGAGTGTCTAAAATAGTAACATGCATTGCAAATCTAGAGAATAAAATATATTTCCTAAATTTAACTACGGAGTAGTATTTTTCTGGGTAACAGTTTGGGAAGTGCTGGTATAGTATGCTCACAGTTACCCATTTTGCTAATTTTCTAAATATCTGTATAGTGCAAAATTCTCCTATCTCTAAGTGACCATCTCACAGCATGTAATTCTGAAGTTTACTATGGCTAACGCCATGGGCAAATCTCTTTAACTTTCTTGAATCTCTGATTCCCAGTCCATGAAATGTGCTTGAAAATTTGGGTTAAATTTGTGATTATACTGTGTCTATATCCAATGTTATAGAAAGTTAATTTTTGACTGTTAAATTTCAGCAATAATAAGATAGTTAAATCCTTGTGTTATTTAATGTTTTGAGGGCCTAAGGGACTAAAAATAACTTTCTTGAAGTTATTATATATCTCTCTACAAGCTTTAAAAGATTATTTAGTTATACAAATTGAACCGAGTTTCCTTTATATTATTTTGTTAATCGTAATCGTAGATAAATGAGCATTTAAGGTTAATTTGTCTAATTTGTTACAGTTTTTGCACATTTAACATGGTATTGCAGAAAAAGAATTCTGGACGAAATAACTTCTGATTTGTGACCCTGAGATGGTTATTTAACCTCTCCGACCTTTATTTTAATTCTCTTTAAAGCAAGATGGACTAAATCTTTTAGGTCCTTCCCTGACCTAACAAGCAGTGATTGGTATACTTCTCATTCATTCTTTTTTCTGTCCTCAAATAAGGAGTGCTTATAACCATTTGCTTTATGCTGCTGTTCATTAGAGTTTGAATATGGGGCTATTTGCTTCTTAGGAATAGCCCCATATTCTGAGGAATGTAGGATATGTGAGAAAAATTGCCCTAGAATTGTTAGAAGAAATTCATATACATATTAGACTAATTTTGTAAACTTCCTCAGATGCATATTTCCATGCCTCGTGCTCTGTTAATTCTCAATGAGCTTTCCTAGGTGAGTATTTGGTTTTCACCAAGTTTTCTGATTTTTTTCTCTTTCCTATGTCTTAAACGCCATTTCTTTCACACATAAAAATTAATTAATGTCCATTTTAATATTCACACTGCCTCCCTTCCCCTATCCCACACTTCCCATTTCCTGATCCTGTTCTATGTTTTCTTTTTTCCTCTGTCATCTTTTTATCATATAAGTCATTTATTTACTAATTTATCATGTATATTGTTTGTTTTATCCTTTCCTCATTGGAATGCAAACTCCACTCATTATTTTTAACCTGTTTTGTTCATTGATGTATCCTAAGCAACTAGAGCAGCACCTGTTGCATACAAGGTACTCAGTAAATATTTGTTGACTGAGTATTAATACCTATAGTAATGAATACTTATAGGTTATATAAATGCTTACTTTTTCAAAGTTTTACCCTGTGTTAACTTTTGTTTTACTTTAAACAAATGTATTTATTAATATATCTCTTTTTTCCCCATCAGTATTGTAAATTTTGCATTGTGATGATAATTTCATAATCTTGCTTTTCTTTTTTTTTAACCTTTTTTTTTTTAACATCTCTTTGGAGTATAATTGCTTTACAATGATGTGTTAGTTTCTGCTTTATAAGAAAGTGAATCAGTTATACATATGTCCCCATATCTCTTCCCTCTTGCATGTCCCTCCCTCCCACACTCCCTATCCCACCCCTCTAGGTGGTCACAAAGCACCGAGCTGATCTCCCTGTGCTATGTGGCTGCTTCCCACTAGCTATCTATTTTACGTTTCGTAGTGTATATATGTCCATGCCACTGTCTCACTTTGTCCCAGCTTACCCTTTCCCCTCCCCGTATCCTCAAGTCCATTCTCTAGTAGGTCTGCATCTTTATTCCTGTCTTGCCCCTAGGTTCTTCCGATCATTTCTTTTTCTTTTTCTTTTTTTTTTTTTTAGATTCCATATATATGTGTTAGCATACAGTATTTGTTTTTCTCTTTCTGACTTACTTCACTCTGTATGACAGTCTCTAGGTCCATCCACCTCACTACAAATAACTCAGTTTCGTTCCTTTTTATTGCTGAGTAATATTCCATTGTATATCTGTGCCACATCTTCTTTATCCATTCATCTGTCGATGGACACTTAGGTTGCTTCCATGTCCTGGCTATTGTAAAAAGAGCTGCAGTGAACATTTTGGTACATGACTCTTTTTGAATTATGGTTTTCTCAGGGTATATGCCCAGTAGTGGGATTGCTGGGTCGTATGGTAGTCCTATTTTTAGTTTTTTAAGGAACCTCCATACTGTTCTCCATAGTGGCTGTATCAATTTACATTCCCACCAACAGTGCAAGAGAGTTCCCTTTTCTCCACACCCTCTCCAGCATTTACTGTTTCTAGATTTTTTGATGATGGCCATTCTGACCGGTGTGAGATGATATCTCATTGTAGTTTTGATTTGCATTTCTCTAATGATTAACGATATTGAGCATTCTTTCATATGTTTGTTGGCAATCTGTATATCTTCTTTGGAGAAATGTCTATTTAGGTCTTCTGCCCATTTTTGGATTGGGCTGTTTGTTTTTTTGATATTGAGCTTCATGAGTTGCTTGTATGTTTTGGAGATTAATCCTTTGTCAGTTGCTTCATTTGCAAATATTTTCTCCCATTCTGAGGGTTGTCTTTTCGTCTTGTTTCTGGTTTCCTTTGCTGTGCAAAAGCCTTTAAGTTTCATTAGGTCCCATTTGTTTATTTTTGTTTTTATTTCCATTTCTCTAGGAGGTGTGTCAAAAAGGATCTTGCTGTGATTCATGTCATAGAAAGTTCTGCCTATGTTTTCCTCTAAGAGTTTTAGAGTGTCCGGTCTTACATTTAGGTCCTTAATCCATTTTGAGTTTATTTTTGTGTATGGTGTTAGGAAGTGTTCTAATTTCATTCTTTTACATGTAGCTGTCCAGTTTTCCCAGCACCACTTTTTTTTTTTTTTAACATCTTTGTTGGAGTATAATTGTTTTACAATGGTGTGTTAGTTTCTGCTTTATAACAAAGTGAATCAGTTATACATATACATATGTTCCCATATCTCTTCCCTCTTGCATCTCCCTCCCTCCCATCCTCCCTACCCCACCTCTCTAGGTGGTCACAAAGCACCGAGCTGATCTCCCTGTGCTATGTGGCTGCTTCCCACTAGCTATCTATTTTACGTTTGGTAGTGTATATATGTCCATGCCACTCTCTCACTTTGTCACAGCTTACCCTTCCCCCTCCCTATATCCTCAAGTTCATTCTCTAGTAGGTCTGTGTCTTTATTCCCGTCTTACCACTAGGTTCTTCATGACCTTTTTTTTTTTTCCCTTAGATTCCATATATATGTGTTAGCATACTGTATTTGTTTTTCTCTTTCTGACTTACTTCACTCTGTATGACAGACTCTAACTCCATCCACCTCACTACAAATAACTCAATTTTGTTTCTTTTTATGGCTGAGTAATATTCCATTGTATATATGTGCCACATCTTCTTTATCCATTCATCCGATGATGGACACTTAGGTTGCTTCCATGTCCTGGCTATTGTAAATAGACACAGCATCACTTATTGAAGAGGCTGTCTTTTCTCCACTGTATATTCTTGCCTCCTTTATCAAAGATAAGGTGACCAAATGTGCATGGGTTTATCTCTGGGCTTTCTGTCCTGTTCCATTGACCTATATTTCTGTTTTTGTGCCAGTACCATACTGTCTTGATTACTGTAGCTTTGTAGTATAGTCTGAAGTCCGGGAGCCTGATTCCTCCAGCTCCGTTTTTCTTTCTCAAGATTGCTTTGGATATGCGGGATCTTTTGTGTTTCCATACAAATTGTGAATTTTTTTGTTCTATTTCTATGAAAAATGCCAGTGGTAGTTTGATAGGGATTGCATTGAATCTGTAGACTGCTTTGGGTAGTAGAGTCATTTTCACAATGTTGATTCTTCCAATCCAAGAACATGGTATATCTCTCCATCTATTTGTATCATCTTTAATTTCTTTCATCAGTGTCATATATAATTTTCTGCATACAGGTCTTTTGTCTCCTTAGGTAGGTTTATTCCTCGGTATTTTATTCTTTTTGTTGCAATGGTAAATGGGAGTGTTTTCTTAATTTCACTTTCAGATTTTTCATCATTAGTGTATAGGAATCATAATCTTGCTTTTCTTATGTCTTAAGATATTTATCCTTATTTCATGAAGGGTTATAAAATTCTAAAAATATTGTCAAATTTCATTTTAATAAGATATGAATATATACTAAAGTAAAGGATGGGGGATGGATGTTGAAAAATCAAGCAAGCAATGAGATAAATGATCATATCTAGAAAAACTGTTGGCTTAGGTATTTTTTAAACATCTTTATTGGAGTGTAGTTGCTTTACAACGTTGTGTTAGTTTCTGCTGTATAACAAAGTGAATCAGCTATATGCATACGTATATCCCCATATTCCCTCCCTCTTTCATCTCCCTCCCACCCTCCCTATCCCACCCCTCTAGGTGGTCACAAAGCAGCAAGCTGATCTCCCTGTGCTATGCAGCTGCTTCCCACTTGCTATCTATTTTACATTTGGTAGTGTATATATGTCAGTGCTACTCTCTCACTTCGTCCCAGCTTACTCTTCCCCTTCCCTATGTCCTCAAGTCCATTCTCTACGTCTGTGTCTTTATTCCTGTCCTGCCCCTAGGTTCATCAGAACCATTTTTTTTTAGGTACCATATATATGTTAGCATATGGTATTTGTTTTTCTCTTTTTGACTTACTTCACTCTGTATCAGACAGACTCTAGGTCCATCCACCTCACTATAAATAACTCAATTTTGGTTTTTTTTTATGGCTGAGCAATATTCCATTGTATATATGTGCCACATCTTCTTTATCCTTTCATCTGTCGATGGACAGTTAGGTTGTTTCCGTGTCCTGGCTATTGTCTTAGGTATTTATTTAATTATTTTAAGTTACTTGTCACTTTGGTTTTCTCAGAGCCATTGCTAATTGAATTCATTTCTTCCTTTGGAAAACAGGTAGATAAAATCATAGAGTTACAAAGGTTAGTGGTATTAAAAATTGAAGAGTAAGGAGAATTTGCATGTGTTTATGACTGTCTGATTGCCTTAAATGACTGCTCATGGTCAAACTTCTGTACTTTTTTTCCCCTTTGGACAGAGGGTAAATCAGTCTCAACAAATATTGGGTAAGAATGACATAAACAGTATGATGTCTGTGTTTGCATGTGCTGTCTAGTACCAGGTTAGCTGACTGGAGTGTATGCTAGGGCTCCAGCCTGCTATTCACTCTAATTCCAGTTAGGAGAAATTCCTGGGTATTATAGTAATACCTAGCCTATAAAAGTATAATCAAATAAGTGGTTTTAAGAGAAAAAGGAAACTTTCTTTTGGGGACAGAAAGTCACCCAGGGCCTTCTTACATCAAGCAGTAGTCACAGTGTCCATTCCAAAGTAATATCAATTACCTGAGGTAGAAAATGTTCAAAAAACCAGAAGTAAAAAGAAAAAAAAAAAAGCAGTTACTAGCTCCCAAGACCGCAGCAATTACTTAACCACAGTATCCAGAATAATTTAACCACATTAGAGTTTATAGCCAGTGGTAAGTACTGAAAGCAACTCAGCATCCAAGAAGACGCACACAAGGTAGTAAAGAAATGTCTCTTTGTCCTTTTATGTTTAGTTCCTGGATCTTTATGAGCAGATCTGCTTGTGGGCCTTGTGTTCTTCAGGACTGTTCTAGCAGGCTCTCTGTCATGGATTTTTACTAAACTGACATCCTTGGCTTCTTTTTCAGACTCTCTCCCCACACCCCAGCTTTAGTGAAGTATTATTGACAAATTGTAAGTTATTTAAAGTGTACAATGTGATGCCTTGATATACATATACATTGTGAAAGGATCTCTTTAATTGAAGAATCCCTTTAATTAAAACGTATTCAGTCCTTCCACTCTGTTCTTAATCAGGGCTTGAAAATTTGAAAACAAGTATTTTAGACTCAAAAGCTGACCCTGTCAGATATACTAAAGAAGAATAATATAGAATTCTGTGATACTTTCCCCAAGTACAGGCACTATCTTGTTTTGTTTTGTTTTGTTTTTAATGTCTTTTAGGGGGCAGTGGAATGTTTCTTGGAAATTATTTCCACATATAGGACAGGAATAAATTTAGCTTTATTGCTCTTCCTCTAATTGTTTTTATTTGTTTATTTCATTCTGTGTTACCTGTTAAAATTTTTTTTTCTTAATTTCATGATTGTTGCCAAATTTACTCAGTTTAGTAAGATTTAATTTTCTTACAAGAGTTATAAAAGTGATTTTCTTAAAATATAATTTTCTTATAATTCTTGAAGACAAAAGTTTTTGGGATTTAAGGATTATAGCTGCTTGCGTACCCAGAATAAATATCTGAAAACACATCTCTAAAATCATTGAATCCAGTCCCCTCCTTTCATTGTGGAGGAACTGAGGTACCCAGAAATGCTACTTGCCCGAGGTTACAGTACTACTTAGTCACAGAGTAGGAACCAGAACCAGGTCATCTAACTTTCAGTCTAATTTCTTTTCATCATAACTGATTGCCTCTTCTTTGTAGCTGATGGCCAGGATGCAGTGAGACTTTGAGCTGCATTATTGTAATCTTCCTAATTGGATACTGGCCATATGAATTGTATCTGTTTATTCTCAGCTCACATCCCTTATTCAGCTGGTGCTGTTTCTTCTTTGAGTAGAGGAGGCAGTGACTACAACGAGACTCAGCTGGGTTGCTACTCCTCCTGCACGGAGTACCCTGCCTTAGTCCTCAACTGAACAGCGTGGAAAGGCATTATCTCCAAACGAAGGGACAAATTCCCCAGGTGCTTTTTTGGGACTCTAGAACAAAAATAATAGGGTAATTGTTTGAAAGTAAATAGTATACACATTTTATGTATTATTCATTCATTCCCTTAAAAAAAGAAAATTTTCTGGCTTTTTTTTTTTTTTGATAAAAAATATGTCATGACCTTTTAGTATTAATTAGGCTGATTTCTTTGGTAGAAAATAATTTGGAAAATCCCTGTCTCAGGCAAACTGGGAGTGTTGGTAATGCTAATAATTTATATATATGTAATTAATCAGAGCAAAAAAGTTTTCTCATTTCAATAAAGAAAATAATGCTTATTTAAAAATATTGTTTGATACATTTTTACCTCCTTTGAAATTTCTCTTTTGTTTTATACTGTGTTTTTGTACTAATATCACATGTATGTCTGTATGACTTAAAAAGAGATAAATCTACACGTATTGTATATGCTTACTGGAAAAGTTTGTTTTTCTTACAGTTACAGCCATTAAAAGAATTTGGGGTTGACGCTCAACATCATACATCATTAGAGTTAATTGCAACTTAAAACAACAATGAAATACCACTACACAGCCATTAGAATGACTAAAATCCCAAACACCCAGTGTTGGAGAGGATGTGGAGCAACAGCAACTCTCCTGCATTGCTGATGGGAATGCAGAATGGCACAGACACTTTGGAAGGCAGCTTGGCAGTTTCTTACAAAACTAAACACACTCTTATTATATGATCCAATAAACACACTCTTTGGTAGTTACCCACATGACTTGAAAAGTTACGTCCACACAAAACTTGCATGAATGTTTATAGTCACTTTATTCAGAATTGCTAAAACTGGGAAGCAACTAGTATGTCCTTCAGTAGGCAAATGGATAAAACAAACTATGGTATATGCATACAATGAAATATTATTTAGTAATAAAAAAGAGTTATCAGGCCATGAAGACACGAAGGAATCTTAAATGCATAATGCTGAGTGAAAGAAGCCAATCTGAAGAGGCTACATACCATATGTTTGCAACTCTATGACATTTTGGAAAAGACAAAACTATGGAGACAGTAAAGAGATCAGTTATTGCCAGGGATTGCAAAGGAGGAAGGGATGAATAGGCAGAGCACAGAGGATTTGTAGTGAAACCATTTGTATGATACTATAATAGTGTACACATATCATTATACATCTGTCAAAACCAATAGAGAAACTCATGCAGAGTTACCCTTAATGTAAACTCTGGACTTTAGTTAATAATCACGTATCAATCAATACTGGCTCGCTAATACAAAATGTTAATAATAGAGGAAACTGGGCATGGAGGGAGATGAGGGGATATATGAAAACTCTCTGTACTTTCCACTCACTTTTTCTACAACTGCTTTAAAAAGTGAAGTCTATTATAATTATTTTAAAAAATAGAGTTTGGGGTTGATTTCTTTTCAACAGTTGGTGATAAATGGATGTAAGAAGAATGGGTCTGTGGGTAGGTACATCATCAGATATATACATTTACATAGGATCTGGAGGTTAGCAAAAGATTCTGATAAGAATAATGTGTCAGAATTTCCAGAGACATTGAAAGTGTATCACCATACTCAGGAAGCATCTAGGCATAAATTACTGACTAAAGATGTCAAATAGGGGTTCAACAGAGAGTAAGATAGCAGATATCTAGCATCTTCCTTCCTTTTTTTTTAAACTTTTTTTTTTTTTTTTTAACTGAGGTTAGAAACTATTGAAATGAAGTTTTGTTTTTTGGAAACACATAGTGACTGTAGTAATATTCAGTGTGTAGTTTTAAAAATTTGTTTTCTGTATTTTGGAAATGTTTCTGTAACTAGTTCTTACTCTGTTTTACTCTGTACTTTCTATTAACAGATTTTTCTTTTTACTTTAATAGATGTCTATGTAAAGGCTATCTCCCAATTTTAGACTGTGTTAGGCTTCCACATAGCATACAAAAATACTGAAAGGCTTAGTGGTAAGTTCTGCAGAATTTTTGGAACAGTATCCCATGGTTTCGTTCAGCATACATCCTCTTCTAAGTGTACAGAATAAGAAGTATAACTTCACCTCATGAATAGTCTTGTTTATTTCATACTTTCATTATGCACTTGACAAGGGAATTGCAGAGTCAGCTGCCCTAGTGATCACTGAAACATTTGATCCTGGAATTGAATAAAACCAGTCCTGTTTGGGTGAGAGGATAGGGTATAAGTGGCTGTGCCACTGTCTTGATTGAGTGGAGTCCAGCAAGAATGCTCTGGACTTACTTGTCGTGACCATGGTTATCAAAGTTACATGACAACTAAAATAGAGTCTTGTGAGTTATAGCAACGAAGCTACTGCAGAAGACCAGGGGAGGGACAACTTTTTCAGGAACGTTTCCTAAAAGACCTTTAGTGGAAGCTGGTCCAGCAGTACTGATGTTGTTACAGGCATCTAGGCAGTATGTGAAGGAATTGAGCATCAGACCTTTTTGGTTGGGAATAGACCCAAGACAAGTCAGTCAAGGCATCAGTGAGTAGTAAGATAGGTGTTTAATGGGGAGGGGGGGAATCAAAAGATATGTGTAAGTACCAATTACTTGGATTTTGTCTTTAAGTGACTTAAAAATATTATAAACATTGCAGAGCAAAAAGAGGTGACTATGGCTAGGTACAGTGGCTTTCATTTCTATTTTCCAGAAACCATTAAGACAGTATCTAGCTCTCTGCATGTGGGAAAAAAAACTTAGCAGAAGTAATATGAGAAAAAATGCAAATTAAAGCTGAAGAACTAACAACCCTGAAAATTAAAATAATATACTCATCACAATCCCATCCCTATTTATATCTTTAGCTGGTTTTAAGTACTCTACATGTTTATGTTAATGATGATTATTTTTAGTAGAAAAGTATATAAAAGCTTGAGGTAAAACTTGGTAATTATTTGTACGTTTTATTAATATAAGAAGTATTTTAAAATAATTCTTTTTACTAGAGATGTGAATTGCATTCATTATTTTATCTTTGAGTCAATTATTTCCCTTTGATAACTTTGTACTTTTTCTTTGGTGTGATTTAAATTAACTTAAAATAATGGAAGAGAAACTTTGTTCCAGCAGTCCAAAGAATTAAATATTGAATATGCCAGTGAACATAACAGAAGATTTTTGCCATTGTGGAGTTTACTCTCTAATGGGGACTTTTTATTCTCTTTCTGTTCTGTTGGTTTATTTGTTTGTCCTTGCACCAGTAGCACACTACCTTAATTACTATGGCTTTATAATAAGTCTTGTAGGAAATCTCCTTCTACTTTGTACTTCAAAAGTGTCTTGACTATTCTTGGCTCTTGACTCTCTCACATAAAGTTTAGAGCCAATTTATATATTTTTAATTGCATTTTCTATCTTTGTGTGCTGTTTTCCCCAACTTTATTGAGATATGATTGATATTGTATAAGTTTAAGGAGTACACATGTTGATTTGATTTACTTGTTTATTACAAAATGATTACCACCATAGCTTTAGCTCACACCTTCATCAAGTCACACAGTTACAATTTCGTTTTTGCGGTGAGAACATTTATGACTTACTCTTTTATCAACTTCTAAGTGTATAATATAGTACTGTTAACTATGATCACTGTGCTGTATGTAACATTCGCAGAACTTATTCATCTTCTAACTGGAAGTTTGTACCCTTTAAGCGTCATCTCCCTGTTTCCCCCACTCCCAGCCCCTGGTAACCACCACTCTGCTGTCTGTTTCAATGAGTTCTGCCTTTGTGTTGATGATATTTAGATTGCTCTTATAGTTGAAAAACTTGCTGGCTTCCTTTATTAATTGAAATAATTTGTCTCCCCATTATTTTGAGTTTTCTGTGTAGATAATCAGATTATATGTGAATAAGAACAGTTTAGTTTTTTCTTTTCAATACTTATATAGTTTAAACCTTTTCTTGCCTTATGTTGTCGCTGTAATCTTAAGTATTGTATTGACTAAAAGTGGTGATAGTGGGAATCCTTATATTGGTCTGAATTTCAAAAGGTTTGAATGCTTCTGAGTATGTTGTTCCCTGTATGGTTTTTGGTAGATTCTCTTCATCAGATTAAAGAAAATCTTTTTAGTCGTACTTTGCTAAAATTTTTGTTGTGAATGGTTGTTTAATGATTTTCCTACGTCTATGGATATGATCATATAGTTCTTCTATTTTAATATTTTATGTAGTTAATTATATTAATAGATTTATGTTTTACTCTTGCTTTCCTGGCAGCCAAAAAAAGTATACCCAACAAAGTTATCCTTCAGAATTGAGAGAGAGATAAAGAATTTTCCAGACAAGTGAAAGTTGAAGGAGTTCATAACCACTAGACTAGCCTATAAGAAATGTTAAAGGGACTTCTTTGAACTGAAATGAAAGGATGCTAGTCAGTAATAGTAAAATGTATAAAAGTACAAATTCCACTGCTTAAATTCAGAATACACAAATGTTTTAATGGTGGGTAAATCAGTTATACATCTAGTATGAAGGTTATGAGACCAAAGTAGTAAAAATAATCACAACTACAATAATTTGTTAATGATGCACAAGGTAAAAGATGTACATTGTGAAATCAACAACATAAAACGTGATGAGGGGAGGGTAAAACTACAGTATGGAAATCTGAGAAGCAGTAGAGCTGACGGTGTCCCAAAATGAGTTCAAAGGCAGTCAAAGACCAATGTCCCAGCTTGAAGATAGGCAGAGGGTGAATTCTCCCTTATTCCTCCTCTTGTTCTGTTCAGGCCTTCAATAGATTGGATGAGGCACACCCACATTGGAGAGGGTAATCTGCCTTACCCAGTTTACGGATTCAAATGTTAATCTCACGCATAAATACCTTCAAATACATATCAAACTAACGTTAACCACCCCATGGCCCAGTCAAACTGAGCCATAAAATTAACCATCACCCATATCAACTTGGGCACCCATATCTCCTTAAACTATACTTAGTCTCCAAATAAAGACAATAACAAGGTCATAGTTCTGCCTAACGTGATACAGTTATCCAGCACACAACTGAAAATGCGCTAACCCCTTCCCCAGAAGATGAGTTTAAGTCCTTGAGTGACGTTTATACTTCTCCTTGGTGTTCCTAGCTTAAATACTATGATATAAAATGAATAACAATTAAATACTGTAAGGCCAATACATTTTATGTTACATGATGAGGGAATAAGAGAGGGAAGGAAACAGATATTTCCCCAACACTCACATTCACACACACACACACAAACGTATTCCTAACAAAATAAGGGAATACTCATGACCATTAACAATCCTCTTTCTATAACTGGTCATATGGTTGTAGCTGGTATTAATAACTACCTTCTTCCACTACCTGATCTGTATTCCCCTGCCTTCAGCAAGCACCTCAGCTGGTTGTGTTTCTTTAACTGGTGGAGTGACCCAGACCTTCATTCTTGAAGGATCTGAGCTATTAGTAGTCCTTCCTGGATTGGGTTGTAGTTTTCCATTGACCTTAATCACAGGGCATGGTAATACTATGAGACGTCCTAAGGGATCTCCTATATTCCAGAAATACTCTTTCTTACCTCCACTGTGGAGTACCAGTCTATTTTCCACTGGGTAGTCAGTATCACTCACCCCAGCCAACACAGTAACTCCTTCTTTGCTTGTTGATTCAGAAGCATGTGGAATCCACAGTGACTCAGCTGCAGTCTTAAGTTTCATTTCAATGGAATAATTGTGTCAATGGCATAAATGTGAAAGCATTCCTCCCTCTGGAATTAAGACCTCTAGGCCAGCAAATCATAAGGCCATGGGAACAGAAAGCAACAATTTTGCTAGTGGGTCTCTAGGAGTAATAATGAGTGGTGCCTCTCCCATTCTATCCCTTGATTCCTAGACCTGTGAATTCTATGTGTGGGAGAAGCAGCACCATATATTGGATGCTGGTTCTAGACTGTATAGTCTTCTGGAAAACCTTGCCCCAGATCTACAAGGTATTACCAACTTGCTGGCACTGTAACTCAGTCTTCAAAAGGCCATTTTATCATTCCGTCAAACCAGCTGCTTCATGATGGTGGGGAACATGTTAAGAATAGTGAATTCCATAAGTGTGGGCCCAGTGTAGCCCTTCTCTTGCTGTTAAGTGAGTTTCTTGATCAGAATCACTGCTGTATAGAATATTATGACAGTGGATAGGCATTCTCGATAAGTCCACAGATGGTAATTTTTGCAGAAGCATTGCATGCAGGGATGCCAGTTCCATATCCAGAGTGTCTATTCCGGTAAGAATAATACACTTCCACTGCCATGATGGAAGTGGTCTAATGGCATCAACCTGTTACCAGGTAGCTGACTGATCACCCTGGGGGAATGGTACCATATAGGGAACTCAGTGTTGATCTCTGCTGCTGACAGATGGACACTCAGCAGTGGCCTTGGTGAGTGGAAGTCCATCCTTCCCACCACGGCCACCTTGTTCATAAGTCCATTGGGCAATGATGGGTGATTCGGGAAAAGCTGATGGTATCCACTTGATTGTTAAAATCTTCCTTTGCTGAGGTCACCTATGAGCATTCACACAAGACACAGATATCTTCATTTTTTTTTTAGTTTTTTTTAAATTGAAATATAGTTGACGTCTTCAAGTTGTTGTTTTTCCTATTTAGAGACATCTGCCTACCTCTTCCCCAAATTTACCAATTTCCCAAACATACTCCTTCCATGTCCCTTACCATTAGCCACTCATTGCTCATAGCCCATGAATCAGTATAAAATTACACATCTAACTATTTCTTCTTTCAAGGAAACAACTAAGTGCACTGCTGTAAGTTCTGTGCGCTGGGAGGATTTCCCTTTACCACTGTCTTTCAGGGATGTTCCAGAAGGGGACTATAGCACTACAGCTGTTCAGTTTCGGGTGGTATCTACATATCATTCACATTTCCACAGTGGCTGCACCATTTTGCATTCCCACCAGCAATGTACAGCATTTTCAATTTCTCCATATCCTAGCCAACACTTACTATTTTCCATTTTGTTGATAATAGCCATCCTTATGGGTCTGAAGTGGTATCTCCATGTTTTTTTTCATTTGCATTTCCCTAATGGCTAATGATTTTGAGCATCTTTTCATTTGAAATTTGCCATTTGTTTATTTTCATTGGAGAAATATCTATTCAAGTCTATAGCCCATTTTTAAGTTGGGTTTTTTTTTTTTTGCGTTGTGGGAGTTCTTTGTATATGCTGGTTATTTATCTGATATATGAGTTTCAAACATTTTTTTTCCCATTCTGTGGGTTATCTTTTCTCTCAATAGTGTTCTTTGATTTATAAAAGGTTTTAATTTTGATGAAGTCCAATTTATTTTTTTCTTTTGTTGCCTGTGCTTTTTGTGTCACACTTAAGAAACCTTTGCCAAAGCCAAGGTCATGAAGATATCCTCTTCTGTTTTATTCTAAGAGTTTTATAGTTTTAGGTCTTTGATCTATTTTGAGTTTATTTTAATATATGGTACAAGGTAGAGTCCAACTTCATTCTTTTGCATGTGGACATCTTGTTTCCCTGCACCAGTTGTTGAAAAGACTGTCCTTTCCAGATTGGGTGCTCTTGCCACCCTTATTGAAAATCAGTTGACCATTATATGTTTATTACTAGACTCTCTGTTCTTTTCCTATAGTCTGTTTGTGCCAGTACCACATTTTTTTCTCTTTCACTCAGCCTGGGGTAAGACAGGCAAAGTGCCTTCCTTGGAGTGGTATTTTCCTAGTTCACACACTGAAAGTATCACCATCTGGGTGTTGCTCTTCTCAGCTTCAGAGTAGTTTCCTCAAACTGACCTCATACCTCTCTTGAGGTCCCAGCCCTCTTTCCTATACCTTGAAAACTGTGCTGGTTGAAATCCAGGCTATAGGCTACTATAAAGAAGTAGATGCTTTCAGAATAAATTTTGGCTCCAGGGCTCTCTTATCCTGTGAAACTGTGTTTTCTCATTTTCTCTGACTTCTTTTTTGTTTTCTCTCCTGCTGGTTAAAGCATGCTTTAAATATAAATCTTTAATATATTACTGTATATTTTCAAATGTTCTTTACCAGGACCATCTAGTCCACAATATGAAAATTGAGAAGAGGACTTTTAAGATCAGCTTTGTCATCCATTCTTGATAATCTGCTTGTATATATTTGAAATAATAGTTTATACCATTTACATGCATTTTTCTTAGCAGTTTTTATTTTAATTACATCACATGCATTTTTAGTTTTCTACGTGGCTATTATTGTGTTACTGTACAGTTGTCCCTCAGTGTCTGAGGGGGATTGGTTCTAAGAACCCCCTGCAGATACCCAAATCGTCAGATGCTCAAGCCCCTTATATAAAATGACATAGCATTTACTATATAACCTATGCACATCTTTCCATATACTTTTTTTTAAATTTAATAAACAGAATTATTATTTGTAGTATTTACACACATAGTCTTCCATGGTAATGTTAAAGTTACCATTTTCTTCAAATGCCTCTCAAAATAACACACTTTGCCTTCCTAAGTGAATCTTGGACAAGGAAATTCAGTGAAAGTGATCTACTCATGACTGTGTCCCATGTCTCTTCTTTTTTCTTTTTTTTTTTAACACGTTTATTGGAGTATAATGCTTTACAATGGTGTGTTAGTTTCTGCTGTATGACAAAGTGAATCAGCTTTATGTGTACATATATCCCCATATCTCCTCCCTCTTGTGTCTCCCTCCCACCCTCCCTATCCCACCCCTCTCGGTGAACACAAAGCACGGAGCTGATCTCCCTGTGCTATGTGACTGCTTTCCACTAGCTATCTATTTTACATTTGGTAGTGTATATATGTCCATGCCACTCTCTCACTTCGTGCCAGCTTACCCTTCCCCCTCCCTGTGTCCTCAAGTCCATTCTCTACATCTGCATCTTTATTCCTGTCCTGCCCCTAGGTTCTTCAGAACCATTTTATTCTTTTTTTAGATTCCATATATATGTGTTAGCATGCGGTATTTGTTTTTCTCTTTCTGACTTACTTCACTCTGTATGACAGTTTCTAGGTCCATCCACTTCACTGCGAATAACTCAGTTTCGTTTCTTTTTATGGCTGAGTAATATTGCATTGTATATATGTGCCACATCTTCTTTATCCATTCATCTGTTGATGACACTTAGGTTGCTTCCATGTCCTGGCTATTGTAAATAGGGCTGCAATGAACATTGGGGTGCATGTGTCTTTTTGAATTATGGTTTTCTCAGAGTATATGCCCAGCAGTGGGATTGCTGGGTCATATGGTAGTTCTATTTTTAGTTTTTTAAGGAACCTCCATACTGTTCTCCATAGTGGCTGTATCAATTTACGTTCCCACCAACAATGCAAGAGGATTCCCTTTTCTCCACACCCTCTCCAGCATTTATTGTTTGTAGATTTTTTGATGATGGCCATTCTGACCGGTGTGAGGTGATACCTAATTGTAGTTTTGATTTGCATTTCTCTAATGATTAGTGATGTTGAGCATCCTTTCTTGTGTTTATTGTCAATCTGTATATCTTCTTTGGGGAAATTTCCATATACTTTAAATTGTCCCTAGATTACTTATAATACCTCATACAAAGTAAATGCCGTGTAAATAATTATAAATACAATGTAAATGATATGTGAATTGTTGCTACCACATGGCAAAACCAAGTTTTGCTATTCAGAACTTTCTGGTTTTTTTTTTTTTATTTCGAATATTTTCAATTGGTGGTTGGTTGAATCAGAGGAACCTGCAGAACCTGAAGATATGAAGGGCCAGCTGTATTGGTTATTTGGATATGGTAAAGTTTTCTGGTTGCCAATATTATGAAGTGGTTGTCTTTAAAATTTTGCATTTTGAAATAGTAAATGCCCTCAAAAATGCCTACACAAATCAAGAAATAACATTGATGACACTGCACTTTTCTCTGGAAGTTTCAGCTTATGTAGGAAAGATGCAATTCTTTGTCCATAGAAAATTGTATACGTACTCTGTCATTTGAGAGGACAATTTGTACTTTATTAAACAGTATTATGATAAATATTTTTCACTTTTGCCTTTCTTAGTTTTACAGTCCTTAATATTGGTATGTTTGATTTTCTTTGCAGGTTTTCTCTAGGTGATTCTAGGAGGCCTCTTCATGAAACAGCAGTTTTGGTAGAAGATGTAGTACACACTCAGTTAATTAACCTGGTAAGAGCATATAATCTTATTTGGTATCTCTCCTCTGCATTCCGCTTATATTGGCATCACAACCCAAGATATTTTTAAGAATTTTCTTTTTTTACATTTTTTTACATTTGGAATTCTTTTTTTGTCAGCTCTATTGAAGTATAATTTTCATGTAACAAAATTTCACCAGTGCATGACTTTTGACAGATGAATATTGTCATGTGACTAGCAACGCAATCATTATATAGAAATATTTCCATCATCCAAAAACATCCCTTTGTACACTGTGTAATCAGTCTTTTCTCCAGCTCCTGACCTTGGTTAACACTGATCTGTTTTTTATCATTGTATCAGTATAGTTTTTTCAGAACGTTTAAAAAAAACTTTTATTCTGAATTTTAGATGTCTGGAAAGAGAATTGCACAAATATCACAGAGAATTCTCATATACAATTCACATTCCTCTGTTAACATCTTGCATAACCATAGTACAATTATCAAAACCAGGAATAACATTGGTACAATACTGTTAATAAAATTACCAACCTTATATGTATTTCATCAGTTTTCCCATTAATGTCCCTTTTCTGTTCCAGGAGCTAATCCAGGATAACACACTGTAGTGAGCTGTCATGTCTTTGTGGTCTTCTATCTGTGATAGTTCCTCAGTCTTGCTTTAAAGTCTTTCATGACCTTGACATTTTTGAAAAGTACTAGACAATTATTCTGTAAAATGCTCTTCTTTGTCAATTGGTCTAATGTTTTCTTATGGTTAGAATGTGGCTCTGCCTTTTTGGCAAGAATACCACAGAAGTGATGGGCTTTTCTCACTGTATCATATCAGTGGGTTCATGTTGTTGATGTGTTGTTTGTGATCTTAAATTAACCTTGATAACTTGGGTAAAGTGGTATATGCTAAATTTTTCCACTGTAATGAAGTTTTTTTTTTTTCATTTTGTTGTTAATAAATGTCTTGTGGGAGATATTTTGTGACTATGCAAATACTGTTTCTCTGCAAAATTTTGCCTATTAATTTTAACATTCATCAGTGGGTGTAGTCTGAGACAGTTATTACTGTGGTATTTGCATAGTAATGATTTCCTATTTTCTTCTTTCCTTTTATCTTTTTTAATTGCAGTTATTCTGAAAGGAATAGCTATTCTTTATCACCATTTATTTATTAAATTTTTAATGTACATATGTACGGACTAATGTGTATTTAAATTTTATTCTTTGGTTCATTATGCAGTAATATTATTATTTATTTTTATTTCTCAAGTTGTTTCAGTGTTGGCCACTAGGAATGCTTTCATGTCCTTTCCTCATTTTTCTCTCAAGTTTTTGGTCCTGTGTCTCATAAATATTAGGTATATCAGTCCTTTGTTTGTGGCATATGATACAAATATATTCTTCTTCTGTGTCAGTTACAGTTATCTTTTGACTTTGTTTTTATGAGCTTTTGGGGGGCATACAAGTATTTTTATTTTAATGTAGTCGAATGCATCAATCTTTTATTTCCTTTGGATTTTGAGTTATAGTTAGGAACACTTTTCTTATACTGAGTTTAAAGAGAAATTCATCCATATTGTCTTCTAGTATCTGTATGGTTTCATTTTTAACATTTAGATTCCTAACCATTTGTGGTTTATTCTTGTTATTGTGTGAGATATGGATCTAACTATAGATTTTTCCAAATGACTACTCAATTATACCATCATCATTTATTAAAAAGTATCTACTTTCCCTAATGATTTGAGATGCCTCCTTTATCATTACTAAATTAGCATATGTATTGGGGTCTATTTCTGATTTTATATTCTATACCAGTGGTTTATTTGTCTACACATGTGCTAATACAACATTTTTAATTATATAGGTTTTATGGTATATCTTAAAGATTGTTACAGCTAGACGCCCCTTCTAATTTTTCTCAGTGTGTTCCTGATTATTCTTATATGTTTATTTTTCCATGTAAACATTAGTATTGAATTTTCTAGCTCCATAAAATAACTTGCTGGTATTTTTATGGGGATTGTGTGAATTTATAAATCAATTTAAAGAGAACTGCATCTTAATGTTGAGTCAGTCTAAGAAAAGGGAATGTCTACATTTTTCCAAGACTATTTTTGTGTCTTTCATGAGTGTTTTAACATTTCTTTTTATAGGCTTCATGTATTTCTTGTTAGATATATTCCTAAGTATTTAACCTTCTTATTTGCTATTGCAAATAGGCTTTCTGTATAATTACATAATGGCTGAAAACGTCTGGAATTTACTAAAATACGTAAATCTATAGCTATAAGAAGCTGAGCAAACTCCAAAAAGGATAAGCCCAAAGAAATGCATGTTCAAACTGCTGACTATGAACAGCATAATATAAAATTTAAAAGCACCCAGATTTATTACCATAGGGGAACAATGATTTGAAAGACAGCAGAATTTTCATGAAAATATGGAGACTAGAAGGAAATAGCACAACAGTTTTAAAGTACTGGATTCCCTTTTCTCCACATCCTCACCAGCACTTGTTATCTCATGTCTTTTTCATAATAGCCATTCTAACAAGTGTTGGCCTAAAACATACACGTAGATCAGTGGAACAGAATAAGAGCCCTGAAATAACCCACATATATGGTCAATTAATTTACGAGAAAGCAGTCAAAATTGGAGAGCCACATGCAACAGAATGAAACTAGATGCTCTTTTACACTGTACACAAAAATTAACTCAAAGTGGATTAAAGACTTAAATGTAAGACCTACAACCATGAAATGCCTAGAAGAAAACATAAGCACTAAGCTCCTTGAGATAGGTCTTGGCGATGATTTTTTGAATCTGACCCCAAAAACAAAAGCAAAAATAAACAAGTGAGACTACATCAGACTAAAAAGCTTGTGCACAGCAAAGGAAACCATCAACAAAATGAAAAGGTAACCTACTGAATGAAGGAAAATGTTTGCAAATCGTATATCTGATAAGGGGCTAATATTCAAAATATATGAAGAAGTCATACAACTCAATAGCAAAAAATAAACAATTAATAAATGGGCAGATGATCTGAATAGATACTTTTCCAAAGAAGACAGACAGCTGGCCAACATGTACCTGAAAAGATACTCACCATCATTAACCATCAGGGAAATGCAAATCAAAACCAAATGAGATATCACCTCACACTTGTCAGAATGACTGTTATCAAAAAGACTAAAAATAACAAGTGTTGGTGAGGATGTGGAATAAGGGAGCCCTTGTGCGTTGTTGGATTGCGCATTTGTGCAGCCACTGTGGAAAGCAGTATGGAGGTTTCTCAGAAAATTAAAAACAGAACTGCCATATCATCCAGCAGTTCCAATTCTGGGTATTTATCCAAAGAAATGAAAATACTAACTCAAAAAGATGTGTGCATTCCCATGTTTGTGGCAGCATTATTTGTAGTAGCCAAGATATGGAAACAACCTAAGTGTCCATCTATGGATAAATGGGTAAAGAAATTGTGGTATAACTATGCAATGGAATATTATTGAGCCATAAGAAATAATGAAACCTTGCCATTTGCAATACCATGAATGGACCTCAAGGATATTATGCCAAGTGAAGTAAGACAGACATAGAAAGACAAATACCGTATGAGCCCTTTTATATGTGGAATCTAAAAGAAAAACAAATCAACTTCGTAGAAACAGAGAAACAGATTGGTGGTTGCCAGAGGCAGGAGGTGGAGTGGGATGAACTGTTTTTTTAGTTTAAATAAATTGAATTAAAATTTTTTTTAAAATAAATTAATTTTTAAACATTATGATAACTGGTAATGCTGATATTCACAGGGAGAGATGGGGGTTTTGACAAGAGGTATCTAGCCTGGAATTCTTCTTGTTTTTGTATATACATGTCTATATAAAAATATATGTTAAATCTTTCATAGGATTCAACATATATTTATTAAATTTAATTGAGGAAAGTAAGCATCAGAATAGAGGTAAAAAACTCTTGACCTATGCATAGATGTAGCATAGAATCTGGTTTTACTTGTACTATATTAAGATACAAATTTAGTTGCCAACATTTTAAAATTAGATCACTTTTACATAAAAACTTAGGATTTCTGGCTGTTCTTGAAAGATTAAAATTGGAATGTTTGACAGCATAGGTATGACTTTTAAAATGGAAATCTGAGCTCAGGAGCCACTTCTACCTGGTTTTTACCAGGCCGACTTCATTTGCTTAACCAGGAAGGTATTCAGTGTTAATGGATTTATATAGCACATTGTTGCCATATTTCCCATATCCGTCTTCAATTTCAATTTTTCAAGAAAACATACTTTTTAATTTTGGAAGGAAATGATGTTTTTTAAAGGAATTTTAGTTTTCCTCAAAAGCTGTGGAAACAGTGTTATGTATGTCACAGAAGTTCATAGACAAATATAATAAGGAAGTTGTTTTTATGTGATATACTTTTTCCCCCTATGACTTTGCTCTGTTAATGCTAGAGTGATCTGTCAAAGTGCTTTGATAGTGTACTATCAAAGGGAATACATAACTTATAGAAGAAATAAGAAGCATTTAGATTCTTGCTACAGCCTATTTAGAAGAGAAGAATGCGATTCCACTCTTACAGCCTCTGTGGTGCTGTGTCTCCTGTTCAAAAAGCACCTTTAAGTACTGGGGTAGTGAGCTAGGACTTCAGTTGAGTCGTTCTTTCCTCAACTGCCGGCCCTTAATACCTTAATCTAAAACTTTATAGGGGAAGAAAATCCATTCTTCAGTCTCTTGGATCATTTTGGCAGCGGTTGCGTGTTGTTTCATTTGGGAAGAGGTTTTCTTTAAATCTTTTCCTCTGTCTCTTGTTTCTTGGACCTATGATTCCCATTTGAGACCTGTGCCCTCTCATCCTACCCCTGATTCTTTCTCAGTTCTTCAGCCAGGCCTGCCCTCCAGTCTGAGTGATTCCACCTAACTCTACTCCGTTCCACTTGCTAGGTTGTGACCAGCTCAGGCCCCAGTTAACTGTTCTTCACTGGAGTTCTGCGTGAAGATTATAGAATATGTTAAATCATGAAAGCATATAGTTTAAAATCTATATAAAGCTTTTGACTTTATTCAAGAACAAGTTAGAATATTAAAGTCATAGGACTTTAACGTTGAATTATACTTCAGAAATTATTTGCTATATAATAGTTTGAACCAAATGAAATTGCCTTTTTTATAAGTCATGAATGGTTAAATATCAGCAATTTTATGATTCAGTGCAATACTAATTAGTTGTCACTAGAGAGAGTTTTCAAAACTTTTAATTTTCTTATTTTGTAAAATAACAGTACTAATACTTACTTTTTACAGTGGTTATAGAGGGTCATAAAAATTAGATATATTGTATATTAAAGGACTTAGTGAAGTTTCTGGGGCATAGTATCCTTTCTCTAAGTTAGTAGTAGTAAATGGTTACTATCGTGATTAATTCTAAGATAACAGGGCTATTTAATGGCATGATTTAGATTAGAATTGGATTGAAAAATCCATTGAAATGCTCTTTCAAATTTTCCAGAAAGATGCAAACATTTTCATATCCTAGGCTTCCCTCTTCTCCCACTCCACAGGGGGAGCTACATCTGTTTGAAGTAGGTAAAGATTTATGCCAACTTGAAATTGTGTGATAGAGTTGCTATTATGATGCTGTCAATAATAATATCCTTTCAAGTTCCAAAACTGTCATGACATCTGATGGCTATATAGCTGCTTTCATTTTTTTATTCATTCAAAATTAAATATCAGAGGACCCTCTTCATTGTATGCACAAAGTATAACTATCTACCATTCCATTTCAAAACATATTGGATTTTCACTATATAATCTACCAGGCAACTAGTAAGCTCCTCAATTTGTTGTACTGTTTTCACATCAGAACCACTTTCTCAGGGTTATTCTAACAGTCTTTAGTTATGAAAATTAATAACAAATTTATATGTGTCAAAAGTGATTGCTTAAGTCTCCCATCTGGATTAGCATACACTGAGTCATCGCTTCCTCCACCCCACTTACTTGTAATGCTTTTTAATTTGACAGTTTATCTTCCTGGTAGAAGGAGCTCCTGCAAGGCAATGTTCAGTCCTCATCACCACTTCTGTGGGGCTGTCACTTATGTCACCTCCGTAATGGTTTATGAGTATGTTTTAAAATAGCGATAGAATTTCCTGTGCAGAACTTCAGTTATAAGGGTTATAAAAATAGGACAAACTAATATAATTTGTGATTGCATAAAATAAAGGAAGTAGAGGTACCATGGGGACCTAATGAATCACAGAATGGAAACAGTCTTTTAGCTGACTAAACATTCAGACTTTGTACTAAGTCAGAGCGTGGATATGTAACTCAGCAAACCGGAACACACCACTCTGTGTTTACATGGATGGGACAGAGAAATTCACAAATACCATCTGGGAAAAAATTCTTGGCTTATTTGTCTGTTTCTACTGTAGAGTAAATGAAGTACCACATATTTAGCATAAACAGACTGAAAGCACACCTGCTTTGTGGAATATACACACACATGTGCACACATACACACACAGCATTGTTCAAAATATAGAACATTGTATGTCATGAAAAGTGTTTCCTTTCCTTCTTTTTTGCTTCTTTTTAAATAATGTATTGTAGAAAATGTACTAATTGTTTTCAATGGCACTTGTTTCTGATCGATTGCTCTTAATATTTTCTATTACTTAGCTGGATTTTCTCTCATATTACTACCTCATACCTCAAGAAGTAGTATTGTATCTTCTCTTTTTTAAGAAATAATGTTTGTATTGCAGATGACAGATATTTAGTTTTTAGTCTGTGACACAAAATGGGCATATTCTAAGTAGATTGCCTCTTTAGCTACGTTTTCCCCGCCAATTCCCCTGGGTAATTTGCTACAGGCATAACCTAGAGGACCAACCAGGAAAGAATTTCCAGTCCTTTCCCAACTCTCAGCATGTCTTCTTTTTCTTCCTGTAGTATATTCTACTAATAGTCAATTGTTCAACTCTTCAAGGTAAGAGAATCTCAGAGTACAAATTGTTCATAGTTCCAAGTAAGTTAAAAGCACCGTTTCATATTATTATACATGGTTTTCTTCGCAGAGGTATAAAACTGTGTCTTCCCTCCTTTCCACGTGTGTCAAGGCTTTTCCTTCAGTGTTCTTCATTTATTCCTGCTGGTCAGCTAGGATCCTGTTACCTAACTTAAGCTAAGCTCTGCTAGCTACTTGGATCCTATGCCAAGTTTGGATTTCTGACCTGTGCTGAAACTCAGTTCTGGCTGCAGCTCCTATTAAATGCCTAATGTGTAGTTTCCAAGAATTTCAGATTTACCAAAGACATGCAGACCATTCATAAAATACCCTCTCTCCAGACTGAGTTGCATCAGTTAATTAAAATAGGTACAGATTTGTGCCAACTGGAAATTGTGTGACTGAATTGATATTATATGCTGTCAATAATATGCATTTGATAATACCCATTTTTGCAGTTCAAAAAATACCATAATTTTTGATGGCTGTATAGCTACTTTTATTTCTCTATTTACTCACAGTTAAATATCGGAAAAATCGCTTTGTTTTATACACAGAATATAATTATCTACCATTCTACTTAAAAGTCATACTGGGTTTTCACTATATGAATTTATCAGCCAAGTAGTAAACCATGCAATCTGTTAAATTCTGTGTTCATATATGAATTGGTTTTCAAAGTTATTCTAATAATCTTTATGAAAACTAGTAAAGAATAAACTTAACATGTGTGAGGAGTAACTAACCTCCCATCTGGATTAGCAGGCACTGAGTTTCTCCTCCCCTATCTGTTTGTTCTTCTAATGCCTTTTACTTTGGCAAGTATCTCCCAACTACTGTATTCTCCTTCATCACATTTTGTGTTCTGTTCTGTATCTGAACCAAGAGACTTGTTTTCAGACTCCTGTTCTTCAGTACCTTTTCCAAGGTCTTTGAAAGTCTTTTATTTATTCATAACCCTATATCTTCTTTTCCCAGAGTTGCTGTTTCTCTTGATTAGTGTGGAGATTATGCAGAGAAGAAGGAAATAAAAGTTAGTTCATATCTACTTTGTGCCAACCAGTTTCCTAAACATTTTTTATATATTATTTTATTGTAGATACATAGGTCATTTTCCAGGTTTAAAAAAATAACAACTATTATTTCTATGTAGCTTTCTAACGTAGTTTAACCCAATTTGACATTGCCTTATGTGTTATATAGATATCATTAGACAGCTTTATTTATTTCCCAGATCCAAGTATTATATATTAGTCTACACTTGAAGAATATGTAACAGTTCTTTTTTTAAATATGTTTTTTATCCCTTCAGATATTCACATTCATCCTGATGTTTTATTAGGGGTTTTATTTTACTGATTGTGATAGGGAGCAATTTGTTTATGCTTATAATTTCAAACGTTTCTAGTCATTTTTATATCTCTCGATGAATTTATAAATCACATTCTGTTTCCTAAGAATGCACTATCCTTAGATACTTCTCTAGAGTAAGTGGTTCTGAAATTCTAAGTGATGTAGATAATCTGAAATTCAAAAGATACTATTTATGTTTGAAGACTGATATAAAATTGACTTCAGATTTTTAAAGTGAATAGAAAGAGAAATAAGGTCCATCAAATAAATGTGTCAATTAGAAAAGACTTAAGAGAACATGTTAAGAATGTTTTGAGACTAAATTTGAAAGTAATGTTTTATTATCAGTAGAATCTTACTGACTTTGCGCTTCTAATCCAGCTCAGGATCTGACAGTAAGCGACAGAAAGGCAATAGACACTACCGTGATCATGCTCATTACTCAGAGTGGGTTTAATCTAAAAGTTTATATATTTTTCTTTTTCACAGTAGAGTAGATGCAGCAGAATGGTGAGGAGGCAAGTGCTGAAAAGAAGCAGCAAGAAGTTGGGAGAGTGTAGGAGCTAAGAGGGAAATGATTGCTAAAAAACAGAACTACACAAAATTATAGGTATCTCATTGGTCTAGGAGTACAACTTATAAACTATGTTCCATAACGTATGCATTGAAATAACTAACGTCTCCTAATACATTTCTTTGGTTGTAGAGACCATCACTCTTATATACAACAAGTATATTGATTGATATTCATATTGAAGGCTTGAAACAATTAGAAAAAATTGATGCATTCAGGATACTCTTTGATAGTAAAGATAGTGTGTGATACACTTAGAAAGATGTCTCTCAATAATAAAGTTTATTTTTTTTAATCGAAATTTAATCATATATAATATAGCATATATTTCTTAAAAGATCAAAAAACTTTTTTCCCTAAAACTTTGTATAAAGATTCCTTGATTTAGTAATGTCCTTAAGAAAATTTTAAAAGTATATTTTCTCTTTAAACTTTCAATTGTGCATACTTTGAGAATGACATCTCTTATAATAAACATTTTACTTAATATTTGCGATAAACCTGGAGAGTTAGAAAATATTTTGTAGGTGTGGAAACTGAAGAACAGAAAGATTAAGCAACTTGGCAAAAGTCGCACAGTTTATAAAGTAGGAGATGTGAAATTCAAGTAATTTCTTTTTCAGAAAGTTTGAGGAGTCTTTAGGATGAAAAATTCTGATTCTTTTATTCTGGTACTTACTGACTGAATTTACTATGTATCTCTAAGGTCCCTTCTACTTTTGAATATTCTGTGGTTCTCTGTAGTGAAAAGTATTGATTTCAGAATAGATTCATATTTTGCAGAGGGTTTATGGAGAATAGTGAACAAAAAGAAATGGTTAGAAAAGAGAAGCCCCAAGAAAAGTAAGTAGAACCTTCTTTTGGTGTGGAAAATACAAATTCAATATCAAGTATCTGTTAAAGAGTTCTAAGTACATTTAGATGTACCAATTTGGCATATTCTCACTTACTAGTCATTGTTCTAAATGTGACTCTCCTGGTTACTTTTGCAAAACCCACAAGAGCTTTTGAACCTTCAGCTGGGAAATGCTGGTAGAGTGGAAAGCTTTTGGAGACAGACATCCCTGGGTTTGAATTTTGGCTTCCTTCATAACTTGCTAGTTATGCATTATTGAGCGTTATTTCTTAATCCCTTTGAGTCCTGGTTTACTCATCTGTAGGAATTTACCTACCTCATAGGCATTATATAAGATGATGTGCATAAATGGCTTAGCACTCATCGACACTGTTGATGAAAACATGATTTCATTAATGCCAGCCAAAAATTTTAATCAAAAAACTATACAATTGGAGTAACACAGTGTTAAGGGCAAAGACACTAAAGAGCCAGAAGAGAGCTTGAAGAATCATATGCTGTATGTATTTCTGGGGCCACTTTCCTGGCTTTGAATGTCACACTATATACAGTTCTGTCTTGATTTCTCCTGCTTCTACTTCTCACTCCTGGTATGCTTTAGATATCTTAAAATTCTTAGATATCAGTTTAAATAATTTGTTATATGTGAATTTCCCTGTTCTTCCTGGTCTGTTCCATCTAACTTTATGTCCCTGAGAAGAAACCGTCAGATACAGAGTGGTTTAAATTGCCTTTGTTTGAATCCTGGGACTTGGAAGGCTTTTCCATAAGCTTCATGCTTTCTCCTCTTATGACTGCAGTTCAAATAGAACTTAACTGTCAGTGAAACAAGAGTTTCTCCATTGAATACTTGAATGTTCTCCTAAATGATTTTTTGAGTCCCAACATGTTGTATTTTAGTGATGACTACTATGTTTACTTTTTTCCTTTCCCCCAAATGAATGACTTTCAGAATATTGTATGAAAAAGTTTCCCAACATGCTTGAAAAACACATGGAAAGATTTACTAAGTCGATAGTAATGTGGACTTTGAGAGATAAAACAGAGAAATGGATAAATGGGTAGGTGAGAGAGGGTTCAGAGGACAGAAAGTTCAAGCCTCCAAAATGACCACTGTGCTAATGAGTATAGATTTATTGTATAATTATTTTGGGGCCTAAATCAGGTATTTATGAATATAAATGAATATACTTTATAAAATATGAGGCACTATATTTTATTATTATTGCTAATAATATTTTCAAAACCTATTTTGAAAATCTTTACCCTGAAGAGTCTATAGAGAAAGCTTTTTATCTGAAATATTGTTATAGTTAATAGATGCAGTTTTTATTATCAGTATTAGCATTCATAGTTAAGTTACAACCTCTAGGTACCAAAATTTGGGGAGAGTCAATCATCCTTCCTGTGTTCATGTGTTCTTGTCTCTGTGAATTGACCCTTTAAGCATCTTAACTTCTAATACCTTGGTATTTATGTAGGAGACTTCGGAGAAAAAGTTAAAATTCAGTATTTTCAAATTAATCATCCAGCATTATTTTTTTAAATAATTGTTTTCTACCAACTAAAGTCATGCAACATAATACTTCCATACTTATACCTGTATTTAACACCATTCTTCAAAATATGTATTCTTAAAAGTAAAAATACTTGCTGTGCTTTATGTAACTGAAGTTACAAAAGACTTGCAACTTCTAATAATCAGCTTAATCTGATCTTAAACTCTTGATGGTTTTGGAACAGGAATTTTTGTTTGAAAGAGCTTGTTAAATGAATTATGCAATTATAAGTAAATGTGGTCACAGCTGTTTTTGATTTCTTTGTTATACACCTGATTGGAAACAAGTTTTTAAAAATATTTTTCCATTTCTTACACTGACACCTAGTGTTCACTATTCCTGATATCTTGAATATCGAAATTTAGTTATTAATAACTCTGGAACTAGAATTACATTAAAACTTTTTTTTTTAGCAGTGCACCTGTTCACAGACCAATAACTCCTATTTTCAACATCAGTGAGACAGAATTTTTCCTAGTTATGTGTATGACACCGTTATGAATCAATTGCTGAGGCTATTTTGAACACAGCAAAACTCAAAGAAGCAGAGTTTTAGAGGTGAAAGGAACTTGCGGACGTTTTTAAAACCAAGATTCTTAAGACCCCAGTGCTTTGTTACGTACACAATTCCTTCAAGTCCAAGTGGATGGTTTTGTTTATGTGAGTTTGGTTCCTGAGCGATAGAGGTAACAAATCACATTTAATCATGTAAGCATTTAAGATTTGATATTAGTAGTTGGCCAGGAAGTAAGACTGAGTTGTTTCTGATTTTTTTTTATTGAGGTATAATTGACATAGAACATTATATTAGTTTCAGGTGTACAACATAATGATTCAATATTTGTATGTATAGCAAAATGATCACCACAGTAAGTCTAGCTAACATTCGTCACCATACATAGGTAAAAAAATTTATTTTTCTTGTGATGAGGACTTCTAAGATCTACTCTCTTAGCAACTTTCCAGTTTGCAATACAGTATTATTAACTATGGTCACCATGCTGTACAGTTTCTAATTTTTGTAATGGGTAACCTTGTGATGTTATGTGTTTACTATTTCCTGTGACTTCCTAAGGATGATTTAAGTACTCCAGCCTTTCTGGTAATACACTTTAAAGATCTAGAAGGTTAGTATCAGATTATCTGCAATTAAGTGAAAATGTATATATAAGTTGGAGAAAATTTATTTATGCAGTAAGCAATTGTTAAACCAGAAATCCAGGTGGCCAGTGCACATAGTGAAATTTGTTCATTTCATTTTTTATATTTTTTATTAAAGTAGAGAATGATATTATCGGTAAGATGAAAATTTTAAAGAAGCTTGAACATTTAATTTGCTTAAGTATTTACAAAGTCAGTGACAGTAAATTTCAAGTCATTTCTAATTTAATTTGCTACAAATTTCAGAGTATTTGAATATAGAAATGTATCTTTCAATGGAGTATAGTTTTCTCATAAGTAAAAATCAAACATTTTAAATATAGGAGATAATCATAATTGAATTAGATTTATTGTTAGTAATAGTTATGATGTCTCTAGGTAATCTAAGAACTTTGAGAGGGGAACTCTGTCACATAAGCTGTTGTTTTATATATAATTTATAATTTATATTTATATAATTAATATTTATAATTTATATTTATCATCTGCTATTTGATAGATACTGTTTTTGATGCTTGAGATAAGTGTCTAATGAGTTCTTCATTCATATTGTTTTGGTTAACAGAAATGATAAGAATAAAGAAATGTAGAAAGAAATTACAAAAGAATTTTGATTACCATTTCTTCATTTTTAATAATTTCCAATATATTTCTCACATTATTTGGGGGGTTGGATTTCAATACATTTCTGAATTAGTGTTTTCAGGATTATCAAGTTCACCCCCTAATCAACCAAGTTCTTGGAAAAGAGGTGCCCGGTCCCTTTAACTATGTGACATGAAAGGACCTTGTCAGATATAACAAAAATGAGTAATGAAGTAGGTAGCAGTTGTGGAGTACATAGTTTTTCCTTGGCATAAATGTGTTGAAGTTTTTAATGTAGAATATCAGCATCCATTAATGTTGAATGAAGATTGGAGCAATAGTAGATAATGTACATAAATACAGTGATTCTCTGTGTATAGATACTTCAGAATATTTAGTCAAATATTTAAGTCTTTCTGTTGTAAGTCAGGGCAGTAGGATTACAAATCACATTTTTCCCAGGCACTTAATTAAAATGCGTAATGTGGCACTTTTTAAATTTATAAGTTCATTGGCTCCCATTTTATTCAAATTGCTTATTTCATTTAGAAGCCCAAATAAAATTAAAGAAAGGCATCACACTCACATATAAGTGAGTAAAAGTTCACCTGGCTTTTTCCCCTTTCTGTTCCAGCTGCAAAAATTGGTCGAAACTGCTGGGACAGGCAGTTATTTTAGAATAGTTTCTGGTTTAATGTTTTATCAGGCCCAATAGTAAAATATTCTGCAACTATGGCAATTTTATATTGCTACTCTCAAGGCAGAACTCTGTTAAAAATAGTGTATGATTATGTGGATTCTGATATAAGTAAAATCCTGTCTCCTCAATATACTGTGTATACAAGAGGTAGAGTTAGACTGGGTGGGATTGTTAGCCTCACATGGGTTCCATCATTCATTGGTTCATCAAAGATTTACTGATGAATGTGCCAAAGCGTTGTTTCAGGCATTGGGGATGTCATGGTACATGAAGCCCCTGCCCCCATAGAGCTTATCTTTTGGTGTGCAAGAAAGATAATAAATAAATGAATAAATAATATCAGATAATGTTAACTGCTATGAAGAAAATAATGCAGGGTAAGGAAAGGGAGAGGTAAAGTTAGATTACTTCAGAGGAGATGGTATTTGAGTAAAAAATTGAATAATGTTGAATAGAATACCATACAAAGGTCTAGGGGAAGAGCATTCCAGACTGAGTGACAGGAGGTATAAAGGTCCTGAGACTGGAATGTGCTTCAAAAACAGAAATATCAGGGTATTTGGAGTGAAGTGAGTGGGGTCAAATGGTAGGAGATGATGTGTAAAAGGGAGGCGGGGCCAGATGATGCATGCATTGTGTTTCTCTGTGTCACTTTCACTGTTTGACTTTGTACGGACAGAAGTTTTTAAAAGGTTTGATTTACACTGATAAATCTTGCTAAGGAGTTGCATTTTGTTCAAAGTCTGATAGGAAACTACTAAAGTTTATAAGTAGGGGAGTGATTTGTGCTCTCATTTAAGGGTATTTTATTTATCGTTTTTTAGAATTTATTTGACTTTGAAACAAAAGCACTTGAGTTTCAAAAATATTTTTGTCCAAGTGAAGTAAATTCACTAATTCTTTTTTCACCATTCCAGCAATTTCTAAATGTGCAGTACAGTATTTTCAACATGTACATTGTTGTGCAACAGATCCCCAGAACCCTCTGGATGATTTAAGATTTTTAAAAGATCACTCCAGCTGGCTGTAGGTGTTTCGGAGTGGAAGCAGGGAGACTAACTAGTTAAGAGACTTCAGTAGTGGTTTCTGGTAGCTCACTCACTGTAGTGGTGAGAAGTGGTCCAATCTGGCTTTATTTTGAAGGTGGTATCAACAGGACTTGCTAATAACAGAGTGGATATTAGATGTGAAGATACGGAAGAAATCAAGGATGACCTCTAGAATGTTTATCTGAGCAGCTAGATGAATAGCGGTTTGGGGCCAAAATTTAGCATTTATGTGTTAAATGCATTTATCATATTAAAGTTGAGAAGCCTGTAAGACAGCTTAGTGGAGGAGTAGAGTAGGCAGTTTAATATATGACGTGAATTCATGAGAGAGGTTGGTGCTAAAGATAAAAATTTTGTAGTCATTGGCGTATTAATGGGATTTAAAGTCATATAAGGTAGTATGAGGTCTCTTAGGAAGAAAAGAGAGAAGACAGAGAGAAGACTGGAGAGCAGCCCCAGGAGGTATCCCAACACACACAGGTTGAAGAAATGAAGACCCAGGCCAGGAGATGAGTGACACCAACTGTATGGTATCCTGGTAGCCAAATGAAGAGAGTGTTTCAGATCCTGTTGAGAAGTTGACTAAAATGAGGACAGCGAGTCGATGATTGCATTTGATAAGTTGTGGCAAGAATAGTTCCAATTCAGCGGTGGGAACAAAAAGTCTTTTTAGAATTACTTACCAAGAGCACTGGAGATGAGAAAGTGAAGGCAGAAGCAATAGTCAATCTTGAAGGGATTTTTACTCTAAAAGTAGTACAAACGCATCCTGGCTTTGCTCAGGGAGTCCTGCTTGGTGCCCATCATCCTAGCATAATTATTATCAGCACTCCGTTTACTGTCAAAGACTGCGAGGGAATGTGGTATCAAGGGAGGATTTTAGTGAACCTGATTATTATTCTAATGGATCTAATAATATAAATGAAATCTTACAGTGTATATTCTTCTGAATCTAGCTTCTTTTACTCAACATCATGTTCGTGAGATTGATCATGTTGTTATTCTCATTGCAAGGTGGCATTCCATTGTATAAATTTGACACAATTTATTTATCAGTTTTACTTTTGATAAATACTTGGGTTAATCCAATTTAGAGCTATTATTAAAAGTGCTCCCGTGAATATTCTTGTACAGGTATTTTGATGAACACATTTTTGTTGGTTATACTTAGGGGAAGAATTTTAATATAGTAGGATTTGCTTTTCTAATACTCATATAATGTAAGGTAGGTTGGTATTCTACAAAATGATTAAGGTATTATTTTATTTTATAATTTAGACATTCTCAAAAAACAAAGCAAGACCTGATTTTAAGTCATTCCTTTGGCTCAACTGTATTGAGGTCTTCTGAATGTCTTATATTGTACTTTAGGGGTACAATGAGGGCTAAAACCTTCAAAAAGTACCATATAGGATGACTTCTATGGATACCTTACCAGAGAGGTTATATATAGTCCAGCAGAGGATATGATAAATTGTTAAATGAATATACTACTAATGAAGATGTAATATATGAGGTGTTACAGTGGTTCAGTGAGAGAGAAATTAGTTCTTCCTCTAAGAATCAGGAAAAACCTTATGAAGGAAATAATTTTTGTGCTGGGCTTAGGAATTAATGTTGTCTGATCTCGTAGAGACTAGAAATAATCTTGGAGTTAGATAGTGGAAGGTATAGATAGGAGAATAGTTCGAGAAAAAGGAGTAGTTCATTTTGAGGGGAGTATAGCATCCATGAAGAGAAACGAAAGGAAATAGAAATTTTAAAACTCTGAGACCATATTTAATAGAAATTGAGAGTCTCTTGAAGTTTTGACCTTATTTTTCAGTTGCTGTTTTTAGATGACAACCTAGGATCAGTACATGGAATAATTTGGGACAGAGAGACTCTTGTTGGGGGCCCTGCTAGGATACTGGGCATTTAGACTCCCCAGGGCTTGACCTTAAGTTAGATGGTTATAAGATATGGTGTGCGAGCGTGGCGTATGCAGTGGGAGAGCGAACCTTTTGTTCTGAGCTGATTGTAAGAAAACATTAATGTTACTCAATAGGCCGCAACTTAATCATTTTGACAGGTAAGAAGAGCTAATAATTAAACGTGTTCATGTAAATTTTTTAAACGTTTGGCCATGTATGCTGATTGTAACCTTATTTCGCTCTATTATTAGTACAGAAGCATTCTGATGCTAAAGAATCTTTGACTTTGCTGGCCAGTGTTAGATGGGAAGAGCCTATTTGTACCACAGAAAACATCAGAATCTCTGCCCAAGTTGTTTTTTTCCCTTCTTATAGCGTATGCTCTATGATGTCAGACATAGTAACAGGAAGAACATCTCCATCTGGTAATCATTACCTGTAGCTTGTATGTGTCTTCTGGAAGTTAACTTTTAATGTTAAACAAAGGAAGCTGATCAAAACCAGCTGTAAAACCTTTACATAGTTCATATTTTATACAGTCAGCATTAGGTTACCATTCACATAACTGCATGTCTGAAGTTTAAAAAAAATAATAAGGTAAATCTTTTCCTTTTATTAAAATAAATGTAATCCTGATTTTATAGTTGACACAACTTTAATTGTTTTCCTGTTTGGCAGGAAAATTTAATGCATTTGGCATCATTATGTATGTATTTTACACACCTTGGAGAAATAATGGCTCATTTATTAACTATGTGCCACAATTAATATATTTTGGATGTAGTCAAAATAAAAACGGTAGGTTGAAATAGAATTTTCTAATATAAAATTATGGGGTTAGTAAATGTAGAAACTCGCCAGCTAAACACGTAACAGGCCATTAAATGTATTATGTGAACTAATTCTATAGATAATGAAAATTACTCTAGTAATACCTCCTTTGACACATGGCATTTATTATAATTCTAGATACATGCAAACACAGTAATTTTAGATCATGATTGGTTATGATAAGAAATGACTCAGAGAATTTTAAATCAAGATGACTTTTTTTCTTTAATTGAATTTAGAAGAACTAAAGAATTTGGAAAAATCAGAACATTCTGGGCCGTGTTTTGCCTACTGTTGGTACATTGTGTATGTTTAATAATAGTTTCTTCTGCCTGGAACTTGCAGTTGTTATATATATAGAAATTTTGAAATCACAAAGAAGCACATGAATTTGTAATAGCACATACTTTTGAAATATCTGTAACAACAGTATTGAGGATTTGCTATCATGAAATGGAATTTCCTATCAAGAAAATGCAGCAGATAATGTAATGACTCAGGCATAACAATCTAGGCAGAAGACAGTAAGCATTTCTCTACCAAAGAAATATTTTGAAATTCAGTGGTTCTTTTGCAAGTGATTAGCACTGTTTTGTTGGAAATGTTCTAGTCTGTAGCAACCTAAGTATTGCTCACAAATACCATTTAGGCAGAGAAGCCAAGGACAGTTCTGACCATCCAAGTATAGCGCCATATCAAGTGTGACCAAGATTTGACAATCTGTTGTGTAGGTGCTCTTCTCAGGCCTTGGTTAACTATCTAGCTTTAGAAAGGTATTCTAAAATGTATAAGCACATAAATAGAAAGTAATTGACAGCAAACATTAATAATTATTAAAAGAATGTAATTGTAGTTTTCATTTCTGCAAATAGGGGCGTATTCTGTTTTTAAAAGATATGGGATATCTTGTATGCAGAAAAAGTACTGAACAATGTTACCATCAGAGAATTGACAAGTTACCATTCCTTAGGAGGGAGATTTAAAGAGTGTTTTACTTTAATCGTAGTATTTGTATTGGAACTTTTTAAAAAAATTTATTTATTTTTATTTATTTTTGGGTGTGTTGGGTCTTTGTTTCTGTGTGAGGGCTTTCTCTAGTTGCGGCGAGCGGGGGCCACTCTTCATCGCGGTGCGCGGGCCTTTCACTGTCACGGCCTCTCCTGTTGCGGAGCACAGGCTCCAGACGCGCAGGCTCAGTAGTTGTGGCTCACGGGCCTAGTTGCTCCGCGGCATGTGGGATCTTCCCAGACCAGGGCTCGAACCCGTGTCCCCTGCATTGGCAGGCAGATTCTCAACCACTGCGCCACCAGGGAAGCCCTGTATTGGAACATTTAAGTCAATTTAAGATATGTTCATTTCTAACACAAAAACAAGTGATTTAGCACATGCTAGGAACTCAGTGTATGTATGTCTATTAAGTTACTCATTGTGTAAAGAAGGCTTAGCTAAACTCAGTACTTTTTCTTAGACTACATATATATATATATGTTTTATATATAGAGAAAGAATATATATAAATATGTACATGTATGTAATATAAGTAAATATACAAATTTGTACATTTAAAATTAGCACAAGAAAATGCACATTTTAGTTGCTCAGTTCAGGGAGCTTTTACAATTCTATATTACCGTGTAATCATCACCCCAAACTAGGACTAACATTTCCATTCCTTAAGGAAATTCTCCTTTCCAGTCACAACCTGCCTGCTGCCCCCAGGTGATTGCTCTCACCATAGATTAGCTTGTCTGCTCTTAGATTTCATGTAAATGAAATTGTATAGAAGGTACTTTCTTGTATCTAGCTTCCTTGGGTTTGTTAGTCTTTTTATTTCATACATTCTAGTGGGTATGTAGTGTTATCTCAGTGTGATATTTCCTTAATGATGAATGCCATTCAGTACCTTTATTTCTATTTCCTTAATGATGAATTATATTCAGTACCTTTTAATATGTTTATTGGCCATTCATACATCTCACCTTGTGATATATCTGTTCAGTTTTTTTGCCTGTTTTTTTCATGTTATTTGTACTTCCCATGCTTTGTCCAATGAATCTTTGTGTACACCAAGATCATGAAAATTCTCTCTCAGGTTTTTTTCTGGTATTTTTATCGTTATCGATTTTATGCTTAAGTCTGTGATCTACATTGAATTAATTTTTACTTGTGGAATAAGATAAATATGGAGCTTATTTTTCCCATCCAGTACTTACAGCCACATTTGTTACCCATGTTTCAGCAACATTTTGGATAAAAGACCATATGACTTTTAAATTATTTGTACAGTTCATCAACATTTCAATTCTCTTAGCTCCTTTTAATTTAATTACAGTTTGTCCACTAGTGAATTCACTAAACAATACCTGCCCACAACATTTCAACGAGTTGGTGTCATCATGCATTCTAGTTCTCTGTTCTCTTCCATTTGTATACTCATAGACCAATTACTTCTATTTGTCAGTATGGAGTGACTTTTGGTGAATTTGTATCTAACTTCTATCTTAAAGTTCTCCTCAGAATCTCAGTTAATCTGTTTTTCCTGCTCTTCTCAAAGCTAAGCGTAAAGACGAACCCCACAAGCCATAAGATCTTAAGTATTTTCTAAAACTATTCAGCTGAATTTTTAGAACATGATGTCCCTAACGTGTTTTAGGTGTGGTAGTGTAATGTAATGGTTGAAGCCCAGTTGCTCATCTATATAAGATTTCTTAAGTTTCTGTGTTCATTTTAGAAACATTTTGATGACTCCCATAAGTGAAGTTATCAAAACACTGATTTGCAGTTTTTCAAATTAAATAATCTTATTTAATTGAGTAGTCTATTTTCACCCTAGACTTAATTTATAAACTGATTATAATTAATTTGATCTTTGGATTAAGGCTGATTTTTATCTTCATTATTCTTCTCTATAGTTTCCAAGCTTTCCTTGATAGACATGTATTACTTTTATAACCAGAAAAGAAAGAGTAGCCATTAACAATGTCCAAGAGTGCAGTATGTTCTCTAAACTTCTGGCAATGCCTAATTAACTAACAGGACATATTTAGATATCAGAGTATTTTGGCTAATGAATTTTCAAACTAATATAAATAGGAGATGGAGAAAATTGGGCTTCTAGAATGCTTTGAGTTGGTGTGTTTAATTATATTGTTTGGGCTATATAGATCTGTGTATTTAAATAATACTGCTTGTGGACTACCCAGCCATCTTCTATGTAGATAATGAAGACTGTCTGCTGAAGTATCAGCCAAAATGTTGTTTATGAGGGACGAAAAACAGACTACAGGGGGAAAAGTAGTTTTTTTCAGACTTTTATTTGGGTAAATAAACAGTTGAGAGCATGAAGAAATTTTAGAAATGACAGGGGAACAAATGATACCATTGTTTTATGAACTCTGAGCTGATTTCTTTTTTACCCCGGAACTTCCTGATGTTTGAATGTGTAGTGACACAGCTCTCATTGCCTGAGTCCTTCTTGTAAGATAAAGAGGGGATCCAGGTTTGAAGAGTGCTTGTCCCTGTCTGGGATTAAAACCCAGGAGCTGACTGTGGAACAGCCTTGGTAACAGAGGAACATGAGTACAGATGACGCTGCATCAGAAACAGATTCGGAGGAGTCAAAATTCTAAGTCAGTGCTTCTTAAACTATTTGAAGTAAAAGTCCAGTTTTTATTTTTATTGTTGGTATTTTTTACCTTTACCACATTTATAAAATATAATAAAAAATCATAGTGATGTCAAAATATTATAAAAGTTTCTAAACATTCATTTTCTGTTCTTGTCTTGCTGAAGACTGACAACAGTTTGTGGTGTGGTGCTAGTCAGGGCCTGTATTTTGAGTGGCGCTGATAAGAAAGCATTGTATCAGTTTAATTGGCAGTGTATTTTTTTTCTTAGTGCTAAAATAATGGTGATCTTAACACTTGAGGGTATTAGAGGTTTGATGAAATATTTGGTATATATGGCTTAATTTCTCTGAAACCAGAGTTTCTGGGGTCAGACTGCCTCATTAATTTGGGGGCAAGTCCTGTATCCTCAATCTCCTTGTTGTAAAGTGGGGATATTATCATTCCTAACCTCATTGCATTGTTTTGATGATTAAATAAGAAAACTCATGGCAGTTGCTTGGCATGACATAGTAGGAGTGTTATATATATTAAGCCATATTGTCACTCTCACCCAGACGTTTTTATCCTAGGAACTCAATGACAGATCACTTTAGAGAAGTGATTAGCATGCTAGGTCCCGTTGGGAAAAGTCACAGGAGATTACCTCTGTAGAGCTGGCTATCAAGCACCAATAAACTCAGCTTTAATTCAGGGAATACCAACAGCCTGTGAGTTTCTTCTGGTAGGTCTGGGCATCAGGTATCTGTGTCAGATTTAAGGAGGGCTATCTATACGGGCTGAAGCAGGTCTTTAGGAAGCAATTAATACAAAGTCAAAATCTGCCTTTCCAGGAGAAGGGATCCAATAAAAGCTAAGATGGGTCACCAGGACTCAGTTTCAAGAGACTGATGTTCATGACAAGACTCTAGCCCTAGAATAAAACTGGAGTGCATGCTAATAACCAGAAGAGGTACCTGGTCAGGTGGTATGGTATACATGACAGAGTTCTGGGAAAGCTGTGTCTTGGTTGACATGTGACATATAAGAACTTATTGTGCACACTGGATAGCAAGCTAAAACAAGAGACTCTCTTTTGCCTTTTTTTGGCTGATGACTCGTTCTCATTGGCTCCATACCTAGGAAGATGTGAGTTTGCAGGTTAATGGTCTTTAATAGATATAATGGGGCAAGGCAAAGATAGGCAAATAATAAAGAGTTATTTGGTTAGGTAGGTTCCTCACCTGTGACTTTTGCAGCTTTTTCTAAATGTTTTCTGAACAATAATTTTAAAATGTAGATTGGAGCTTCTTGATGTTGACCTTAAGGAATCCTCAGTTCACTGTCCTACGGAATGAATAAAAATGTGGATTTCCCAGATGTCTTTTAACCATGGCTTCGTTATTCCTATCACTCAATAAACTTGAGACTCTTGCCAAATAGGAACCTGCCTGAAAAGAAGATACATATCTTTCTATTACTTTATCCATTTTTCTTCATCTTACATTTTCCAGAAGTGTGGGCAGAAATAAAATACTGAAAAACTTCTTTTTCAATCAAGGGTTTATTACTCTTTATCATATTTATTTTAATTTAAGTATAGTGAACATACTGATTATGTTAAGAATAAATGGCAAGAGAAGACATAAAGGAATAGGAAGTTTGTTTTGTGGCTCAGATGTTTGTTGTTTATTCATCTGCTTCATTTCCTGTGATTTCATTGGTGGTTTTGAACTCGTGGGCGTCTTGCTGTATACTGGTAGTGACAGTTGCTTCCATGTCATCACACCAGTTTGTAAAAAGAAATTGCTTCCATTTTGAGATGAAAGGATTTCGTTTTCCCAGCTGTTGTCCGTGCATGCAACCCCTTCAGCAGAAACTTAGGTCTCTGAACACTGAATAAGAATAGATTGATCCTACAGTTTACAGACCGGCTTTGGGGTGGTCTGAAAAAATCAGAAATCTACCTTTTGATCTAAAAGCTCTATGAATTCTCATAAATTTCAACATGTTTTAACTCCCGTCTAGATACTTAAACTATCTAGACTGTACCTTGGATATCATGGGTTTGTTGGATAAGCAATGATCTTTTTCCCCTTAAATTTCCAGATTATATATGAAATAAATAATGATATGCTATTTACTAGATTCATAGCCAATGAAAATGAGCAGATTTTCTTCAGTGCATTCGGTAACTTCAGAGCAGGCTCTGTTAGGAGTCCTTTCTTGGAAACAACTGGCCAAATGTAGTGTTTTGATACATGGCATTGATCTGAGGTCTCTTCTACATGTGGCCACTTTGTTGCATAACTTTGCTGAAGTGAGCCAGCCATTTCCCTCTCCCAGCAGTTAACAAATGCTGCTACCAGTAGCTACTGGTGGTCTCCTCTCTAGGCATAATTGAAGAGGTGGAATGGAGTTACTGTGTTTTTCCTTTGTGTCAGAGTAGTTACCTAAGACCTGCAGAGGAGAAGGTAGCTCAACATTACCAAATATTTTTCAAAAAATAAAACCAATTCAGTTACTTTAAGGGTTCTCTGCAAAATATAATTTTGTTAAACTGTGGATTTTTTGGTGGTTTCCTCCCACTCTACTCATATATCTCAGATTCTTTTGGTATAGTGCTAAAGCAGTTACTCTCTAAAAAAAACCTCTTAACAGGAACTTTCTAGGAAATATGGAGGTGACTATGAGTATACTGTTTCCTTCCATTAGTTTACATGTACTTATATGACTCATATGTACATTTTTTCCCTCCCAAACTTCCTAAACCAGGCCAAATATGCTGTGCCAATTTATAAGGGCCTATAAATCTAAGCAGTATTAGGACCACAGATCCATCCTTTTTTCTCACTCTTCCTACAACTGTAAAATTAGTCCATGTGGTGATCTCTGGATTTCAGTTCTAGCTTCCCTTCTGACACATGCTGTTAGTCCGTAAACACAACTTTTATCATGTCACCGCCCCCCACCTCCCACTCAGAACGCTATACTGTTGTTTAACACCTCCTACTTTTGTTCATTTAATACCTTTGTTTGTATTGATGCTATCATTGTGGTATTCACAATTTGCTGCCTTGTTTTACTATCTTTGTAATGTTTTTGGTGACAGGATCCATAATTCTCTTTATCTCCCCAACTTCCAATTCAGCATTTTATAGTCACATATTCTATATTTATTGACCCTCTGCTGTTCTCTGGGCACTGTAAAGTACATTGAGGAATCACAGACGAAAGCTGTAAAATACACTCCTAAGAAGCTTGAACTACTTTGATGCTCCATGTAATGTTTGTTGGCTGTAATGTTGGTGAGTATCTCATAATGCTAAGGAATTTGTCTAAGAATAATAATTTTATAACATTTACCAGCATGCTCTGCTTTATTCTTTTAAAAATTGAATTTATTACAGTATACTAATTTTTATTATTTTAATTTTTGCAGTGTTGTATGTGTTACTTTATTTCGTAAATACTTTATAAATTACTTTGTAAGATACATGGTTCAACTTTTGAAAAAAGTGCTACAACAGCCTTGTGTTTATCATGGGCTGGATTGAATGATTAGCTTAAAAGATGCATCTGTATCCTTTACCCTATCAGACTCCAGTGTAAACACTAGGTAAGGTGTATATTCATATGAAAATTTGTGTACTCTCTATTGGGAAGTAGATTGACTCTGGGTACTGCTTAAATTGTTTAAGAAAATTTTGTATGGAATAACTCTTTCATTTTAACAGTGTGTAGATGTTCATACAACACATTATCACTCAGTTGAATCCCCTTCAGTTAGAATTTGGGCTCTTGCCAAAAAAGCACCTCAAGGATAAAAAGCTTACTGTACCACAATTGGTTTTGGAACAGAACTCTGAATTTAACAGCTCAGAACAGTGGGTGCCTCTTTCAACAGTGGATAGCATGGCTAGAATTCTTTTAGACATGAATGTTATTTAAAATATATTAGTCTAATGTTGATTTATATACTCATATATAATGGATTTTTAAGCTATTATACACATATAACATTGCAAAAGTTTAAAATAATAAAAATTATGGCTATACATTGTAATAAAGTTCTAGTTTTAAAAGTATCAACAATCGATAATTTCTGAATAGGATATGTTCCAATGCAGTCTACCAAAAATTGTGCTAAATGTTGAAGGAAAGCAAAGCACAGATGAGCAAGACACAGATCCTACCCTCCTGATGCTTCCTGTCTCATTTCTAGGAAACATTATAAGTACCATAGAAGAATACAAGGCGCTTAGATATTCAACCAAGGGAGAGATCAGATCTACTTAAAAGATCAAAAACATCTTTATAATGCATAGGGAATTTTGGGGTGAGTTTTGAATCGGATTTCAAGTGGAAAGATGGATAAATGAAGAGGGCAGACATTCAAGGCCAAGAGGAATAGATAAGTGTGAACATGTGCATTTGAACAACTTCACTAATTAGTAAATAGTGAATAATGAGTTTGGCTAGAGCTAAGAACGATGAGGGGAAAAGGGTAATGAAACTGGAGAGTAGCTGGAGTCATACTATAGACTTCTCAGTGTTTCTCAATGACAGTTATGCCCTCCTTTTAGTGGGAAGGGTTAGAACCTTAGGATAAAAGAAAATCACTGTGTATGTGAGGTTTTAAAGAGCCGCACAGGTACACCTAATATGGCCTTTCAGGTCTGTGTGCTCCCTAAACTTGAAAATCACTCTGTAGACTCGAACGCTTCATGTCAGACACTACTCTAAGTACTTTGCTCACGTTGTTAATACCATCTGTATTACGATGGGCCTGAGCCTGTCTCCCTAGTCTTAGACACTTATGAGCCCTTCACATATTCATCTGAAACAAAATTCCTTAGCTTACCTTCAGATTCCTCTTTGCCAGCAAATATTTAATTTCTCATGTGGGGATACTGCCTTTTACCGAGTTAATAAAACTAAAAACCATAAAGTCATCCTTGACTTCTTATTTTCTCTCCTTCTCTCGCCTCACTCTCTCCCCTCTCTCCCTCCTACTCCCCACTCTCTCTGCCTGCGCCTCACTCACTCACTCACTCACACACACACACACACACATATACCTTTTTCTTGCCTTCTGCCTTGCTGATACTTTCTAATGCCTAGAGCACTCTTTTTCTTTTTCATACTCTTCTCCCATCCCTCCTTTTCTGGTCTGTCTTGCCCATCAAAGTATGACCTCCCTGAGGATGAGGACCACATTTTAGTCATCTTTGCATTCCCAGCCTCTTGTGTAGTGTCCAGTACACTGGAGATCCTCTCAGGAGCATGAGGTAAGGTACAGTCAGTCTGTGGATTTGTTTCTCCTGACAGTAGGACTAAGGTAATGTCTGTTAGTAATAACGGGGCATTTTCTAAGAGCTGTATTTATGTAGAGGTTTTGTTTTGCTATGGCTTTAAACTTGGTTTAATAAGAGTGTCTGCATCAAAGGTGTTTAATTATATTGACAATCATCATCTACTGAGAAATGCAGTCTGTACAAAATTCTACCATTGGTATGATTGAATTTTTGCAAAGCTATTGAAATATACTCATGCCATAATTTGGAAGTTATATTCAGCACATTCCTAGAGAACCTTTGAGTGAAATTTGGTATGAATGTGTATCTGTTTAACAATCTTTCTGAGCTCTTAACACCTCTGAGAAACAAAATCTTATGCCCTTCTGTAATGTTAATTTAAATTTCTGAATGAATCAAATACGGCAAAACAAACCGTAACAATCTTATTTTAAATATGCTTTTTCAAACTTACAACTCCATAATGGCATAATTCTTCCACCCCATTAATTATCCCATTTCAGAAAATGTGTTTTAAGTCTTCTATCACTGACTCATCTCAAAAAACCTTTTTGTTCACCTCCCTATTATAACTAAAAATATTATTCCATCAATAATACCTAGATCATTCCCTCTGATTTCTTAAAAGATCTGGTTCATTTTCCTGTCCATCATACTCCTCTTGGTCAGTTCAGTAGTTACATACATGATCTTTCCAATACCCCGGTCTTTCACTTTCATTTCCTCTTCTCCAGTGATACGGTCATCCAGCCTGCTTCAGCCAGAATTCCCATGGTCATACCTGGGACCTTGTCAACAATAACTGCACTCCCTCTACAATTTCACTTTAAAGTGTTCTGCTCTCCAGTCACCACCTCCCCTTATCTTTATACTGTTGAGTCATCCTATCTATAAATAAGGAATTTTTTTTCATATGTTCAAGTCTATAATAGTTTCTAGGAGTTTTAAAAATGTTTTCCTCCTTTAAGTTTTGCACATTTTTTTATGATGTTTAGTCCTAAAGTTTTTTTTTTCCACCGAAAAAGGGTGTTTTCTTCCATTATCTCTTTATAGTTATTGTTTGTGCATCACAGAGCTATTGATTTTTGTATTTTAGTGTTATATATCTGTGTTGCCTTATTGAATCATTTTGTTTTTTGAATCCAATTTTTATTAGACTCTCTCAGTCGGATTTCACCCTCCCCCACCTCCTCTGAAACTGCTCTTGTTGAGACAAGAGACCTCCATGCTGCTGAGGCTGGTGGTGATTCTCAGTCCTCATCTTACTCATCAGTCATATTTGATACAGTTATACATTCTCTCCTCTGTGAAGCAGTTTTTAAATTTGCTTCTGGGCACTACACTCTTTTGTTTTCCTTTGCCTCACTTTCCTCAGGCTCCTTTGCTGGCTGTTCTTCTCAGTCTGGAGTTTCCCAGATATCGGTCTTAGCACTTTTTTGCTTTGTCTTTACTCTCCCTCCTGGCTGTTCTTTTCTAGGATACTGCTTTAAATACCATATGCTGGTAAGTCCCAAATTTGTATCTCTAGCCCAGACCTCTTAACTGGTCTCCAGACTTGTATATCCAGTTTACAGTAGGCTTTACAACTAGTCCCTCTGCTTCTCATGTGTCCTCCCTAGAGCTTACTCTCAACAGAGCAGACAGAATGATCGTTTTGAGATGTACATCAGATAGTGTCACTCTTCTGCTCAAAACCCTCCACTGTTTTCTCATCTCACTCAGTATAAAAACCAGAATCTCACAGTCACCTGTGAGGCCCTACAAGATCTAGTTTCCCGCCACGTTTCCTCATCCTTTACGACTTTTGCTCTGTGCATTCCTGCCTCGTGGGCCTCCTTGCTGTTCCTTGCCTTTGGACCTTTGTATTTGCTACCCTCCTTGCCTAGAACGTTCTTTCCCTAGGTACCTGCCTGTCTTGTTCCCTCACTTCCTACAAATCACCTTCTCAGTGAATTCTTCTGACTACTCTGTTACCAGTAACAGTATCCCTCTTCCTTCCCAGTGGCACTTCTTATGATCACCTGTCATACTTCTGTCTTTTCCTTATTTATTTACCTCTTTCTCCTTACTAGAATATAAGTTCTAAGGTGACAAAATGATTTTAGACTGTTTTCTTTTCTCTTCCCACTGTTGTATCCTCGGCTCCTTAAATATTCCTGACACATAACCAGTGACTGATAAATATTTGGGTTCTTACTGCAGAGTATCAAGACTACTTTTCTGTGGCTCATAAACCTTTAGAGAAGGCAGTGCTCTCAGTGATGATAGCCTTATAGACTAAGAATGTAACCATCTAGACAGGCTGCTTTAAGTGACACACTGGTTTGGTTTTATTTTGTTTGGATACTGACATTAGGAATATCTGATAAAATTCATTTATTAAGTCCTATTTTTCCAGAATGACTGGTGGTTCCACTGCTAAAAAAGAAAGAAATTTAAAAAGCTAAATAAGAGCTGTGTTTTTGTGTACATATTCTGTACAGATATCCATGTTCACACATATTAGAAGTTCAGTGCCTTATTAATTACAACTGTATAACTACATCCCATAAACAAGGTAGTTTGGGGTTATGACAGTATTTTAGAAGAATTTAGAGGTCTTTAATACTTTGGTATTTTTGGCTTAAGAGGACAGTGTGTTCCCCCAAGGGGGTGGGGAATTGAGTTCCTGAATTACTGAGGAGGAAGCAGTTTCATTTCTTGTAACAGTGGTTCTCAAAGTGTGGTCCCCACAGACCGCTGATGGGCTCCTCGGAGTCTCTGGGTGGTCTCCCAGCTGGTTTCTTCTAAAGTTTATAATATGACAGTTGTCTGTAGTCTGTTTTATGGCCTGGATTAATAATTTAATGACATTTCTAAAGTATTTTCTCAGATGCCATTCTTCCCATGAGTAATGATGAGGTTTCTTTTCAGTAGCAAGTGAGTATAGATGGGGTTGGTGGTCCACTCATTCTTTTTTCGTCTCATGAAATAATCCACAGGGTGAAATTGAGAACAGCTACCTTAGAGATAGCAAACTGTTTATATGATTATTAAAGCTTTGAGAAGTCCTTCACTGGCAATTTGAAACACTAAAATAATTTTTTTCTAAGTGAAATGCCAGTTTGCATGATTTAAAATGACTCTTCATCTGGCTAGAGGGTGGTGGCTCTATTTTCATACTGGAAGAAATCATGTCTAAGAATCTAAGATTATACTTTCAGTTGGCAGCATAGGGTCACCTGGCCTGAAACCCAGCAGGCCTAGATTTATTCCTGATTCCATCACCTAGTAACTATGAGACCTTAATCAAGTTATTTTCCATCTCTGAAATTACTCATAAAATGTTGAAGTATTTATTATGCCAAATTGAAATTCCTAGAATAGTGCCTGACACATTCATTCATTCAAGAAAAATATATTGAATGTGTATTCTAATGCTAGATGCTGGATAAGATGTGATTCCTGACCTCAAGGAATTTTGCAGATAAGTGGTACAGATAGAAAAGGAAATCTACCCTTCTGGTTCAGAGCCATCATTTATTCAGCAGTGCTCCAGGCATTCTGAGAACAGGGGATTAGGAGGGGTTTCCTAGAGGACATGAAGTCTGAGCTGAGTTTTGAAGATTGAGTAGGAGTCAGCTAGACACAATTGGAAAGGTTATTCAAGCCTGATGGAACAAGAGATTCAAAGGCATAGCAGCAGGACTTATGTGGAGAGCTTTTGGCTTGGTAGCAGTGAACAATGGCTGGGGAGAGGGGTAGGCGATGAAGATAGAGATTGGATTTGGACAGGGGCTTCAGAAATCAATAACTAGATACTACACTGCCACTACTATTTTACTATTATCATTTCAGATGGCTAGATGAATGAGAGGGAACTGTAGCAGCTCCACTTGAATGAAATCATTTAGCTCACTTTGTTGCAATTACAAGTAGAGGAAAAAATGTCTTTTCCTTGACTCACATACCTGATAATCGTTAGATTCTCTTCCTAAGTTACATATTTCTGAGTTTCTCATTTTTTAGAAAGGCAATGAATGAGTGGTTCCTGAAAGCCCTTCCACCTTGGAAGGCTGACTTGTTTGTAACTTCAGTACATTTAGTAGTCAGTTCTCTTCAGTGAGTAAAAGCTGAATTTCCATGACCAGCGTGTCCCAACAAGTTACAAATTTGAAATTAGTGAAAGCAAAATTAATGTGATTTTATCAAATAATAGTTATGCAGAGCTATAATCAGGTCATATTTATTTATGAATTTCTGTATGTTTATTTTCAGCTTCTGAGGTGTATGTATGGGCTCCCACACTGGGATAGGTTCCCTAAAGGCAGGCTGGGGCTCTATGCTTTATAGTTTTCCACTCTCTTGTATTCTTGTTTTATTCTTAACTCTAAATAGCGTGTGTAACATAGTGCTGTGCAAGGAGAATAAAGCACATGTTCAGAATTTTGTCAGAAAGGCTTTTTTAACTTAACGTATAAGTCTGATTATTGCTCCCTGTGGGAATTTTGCCTAAGGAGGAGAGGGGCTTTTTTAAAAGAACTAACAACATTAAAATACTTATTTCCACTTGTGTGTGTGTGTGCTTATGTGTATGGGTGTTGTTGTTTATCTTATTTTCATGGATGGAGAATAAAAGGCAATTAAATGGGGATTAATTAAGGATTTTAAATTCTCTTTATAGTCAGTCTTGGTTTTTTGTTTGTTTGTTTTTTAGATATGTCTCCCAGAACAGAATGCATTTTACGTGATAGTCCAAATAACCAAGGAGACAGAAAAGATCCTTTTAATATATGTAGGCCAGATACTACACTGTTTTAAATATTTAGAAAAGGAAGGTAATGCCATTTTGTAAAGTCCTTTTTAGGACAAAATGTTAAGAAAGGGATACTTCTTTAATAAAAATAATTCCATGTATATAACTTAGTACTAGTAGTTTCTTAAGCACTAAGGTAGTTTTCCCTAATAATACCTTACCTGGTGTGCCCTCCCTGTTCTAGGCAGATAGTAAGCAGTCTTAAACCATGTTCTAGGCATTTTGCATACATTTACCACTATAAGGGGGAATTAGACTAAATGGGTTTTTAAGTAGGTTTGACTCTTTAAACGTCTTTTAATAATGAAATTTAATTCTGTACCATAATGTAATGTATTCTATACTTACTATCTAATACAGTTGACACTTCTGGAAGATGTGCTGCATGTTTCTTAATCTTTAGCTTTTTTTACCTTATTGCATAGGTCTCTGGAGTATCTTTGTACCCTTATAGAAGAAGCCCATAATCATCTTATAATAACCTAAGGAGAAGTAATTATTATTATCTCACGTTTCAAATGAGGAAACTGAGGCCCAGAAAGACAAAGTCACTGAGTCCTAAGAATATACAAATACCTTTGTAATGTCCTATTGGCACAAGACAGTTTTACCTGGTTTCAGGACTTGTGACTAGTAGTGAGGAGGAGATGTTTAGACTTCTATTTTATCAATCAATGCAGGATAAGAATAAGGGCACATTCTCTCTTTTCATTTTGTGTTCCTTGAAATTTCCGTTTCATAAGCAATTTTCTGATTTGGAAAGTTTGCCATTTACAATTTATTAATTTTGAAGGTTTATAAAGAAATGCATCTGAGTTAAACTTTGAACTTATAGACTTGTAAATTAATGAAATATTGCAAATCTATGAAAACCTGATCTGTTATTGATTATATTGGTCTTTGTAAACTAAGGAAGTAGATATCCAGAAATCTGAGTTTAGCTTTACATATCTACTCCTTGAAGGCAGAGACCATGGCTATTTTTTTCAATATGGTAACCTAGCTCCTAGCACAGTGTGTAGTGTATAGTAGGCACTCAATAAATACCTGTTGAATAAATGAATGAATGAAGACAAATTGAAAGCCAAAGCTTGCTTTAGTCTTGCTTCTATAAGACATGACACAAAATTGCCACCTGTTCTCAGTTGAAATTTCTTGGCTAAAATCAATACTAACTCACTTTTGAAATGGAAGAAATAAATGACACATCAAGATCTTGACATCCAACTTTTTGACCGCACATACAAAGGAGGAAAAAAATCTCTCAAGAGAGAGGAGATTGGGACTTCCCTGGAGGTCCAGTGGTTAAGTCTTCGCCTTCCAATGCAGGGGGTGCGAGCTCGATCCCTAGTCGGGGAGCTAAGATCCCACATGCCTCGCGGCCAAAAAACCAAAACATAAAACAGAGGCAGTATTGTAACAAATTCAGTAAAGACTTAAAAAATGGTCCACGTCAAAAAAATTTAAAAATCTTTAAAGAAAAAAAAGAGAGAGAGGGGGAATAATTAATTTAAATGTAACAAACCCAAAGCTGTTGGCTCATTGGGGGTTTGTATTCTGGATTCCTTATCACTGGCAATATATTTAATCAATTATACATCTTAACGTTGTGGTGATTCTCTGTCATTCAGCAGAATTATTGATAATCAGTATCAGGAGAATATAGTAGAAATACAATATTTAGTGTGTTGCTCAAGAGTACAAATTTCTATTTGAAAAAGGTTTTTGTTTCTGTTTTTGGAGCTATAGTCTGTGTAAGAGTAAAAGCATTCAGAGAAGATAGGACTTGGCAAGTGTACACTTTTCAAATAAAGTTCAGAAGTTCTGAATGCTATTTTAATAAAATAGTTTGTAAGATCATATCAAAACTTCTGAACAGCTAATATAACTAATCATGTGTTTTTCCGACTATTCTGTATCTGCATGTACATACATGGATTACATATTTAAACTCTTATGTTTGTGTTGGGTTTTGAGTGCTTTTTTTAAATTTTGTTTTACTTTACAGAATAGCATTGTTTTTCTAACACAGTAGATTTTTATATTTTCCCCATGATACTTTAGACCAGGGGCCAGCAAACTATGGCCCGTGGGCCAAATCTGGCCCTTTGCCTATTTTTGTAAATAGAGTTTTACTGGAACACAGCCATGCTCATTCATTTATATATTGTGCATGGCTAGATGTGTGCTACAGTGGCAGAGTTGAGTAGATGTGACAGAGAGTATGGCCTGCAAAGCTGAAAATATTTACTCTTTGGCCCTTTACACAAAGAGCTTGCTGGCCTCTGCTGCAGATCATATGAAGGCTGTGACCGCGTCTGATCTGTCCATCACTGCTCATCTGCTTAGTGCCCTGCTAGAGTCTGGCCAACTCCAAAATCCTCTTGCAGGTTAAAAAAGCTGAAAGCCTTTATTCTTATTTCCATAACCATTGTCCTGAACTTGGTACATCTTGTAAATTTTATCCAAGCATGGCAAAGATAAATCCTACTTGTCTAATAAAATTTTCTTAGCTGTGTTATGTCAGAGTTTTGTTGTTTGTTTGTTTTTTGTTTTTTAAGTAAACTGATGGAAACATTTCAGAGCAAAACCTAAATTCTTTAATACTACAGAAATACTCATAAATCAATCCTAACAAGCAGTTTTTTATTTCTTCCTTCAGTTTTGACATTGCTATTTTATGGTTGATTTTTGTTGAAAGCCTTTCTCACACCTTAGGAAAGTAGATTTGAAATGTTTAGGCAATGCCTATCCACATAGTAAAACACTTTTCTTCCCAGAGGAGGTATAGTAATTTATTCTTTTAGGGGTGTTGTGACTAAAATGCATCTTTTTCTTCCTGTTTCTTGATCCAATGTAATTAAATAATAGATTTTATTTCATAACTTTTCAGAAGGAATAAAGGGGAAATTATGTTCAGCAGACTTGTTTATTTTTTTCTGTGCCCTTCTAAAGTTTAAATGGGATCCTTTCTCTCTATACTAAAGGGAAGTAAAATAGCCCTTTCAAATCAGTGTTCCTGGAAAATGAATGTTAATTAAAATACACTTTAAGAACAGAAACGTAATTTTTTTCTGGAAATATCTAATGGTTAAATCTAAGTTAAATGCTACACTGAAAATAATGCTAAGATTTTTAATAACATTTAAAAATCAGTGCCATAATATACACACAGTGAGGTGTAATTTAACTAGTTGCCAACTTAATCCTTATCAAGTAAGTCTTAGTTTTTATACCAAGAGAAGCAGGTACTTAAACCTTCTAAAAATCATGCCTTCTCTTCAAATTGTATTTTTTATTTAATATGCTACATTCACTTATTTGTGTTATATATGTATAATATAACATAATATACTTAGGTTATGTATGTATAAATATACAGAAACATCAACATATATAAGGTTTTCCCCCATTGTTACTTTTTTATATAAAAATGGGACTATATTATATACACTTTTCTGCATCTTGTTTTTCTTGCTAAAAAATTCTTCATGGCAATTCCTTTCAGTCAACTAGTGAAACTCTATTTCATTGTTTTTTAATGACTGCAGGATGTACCATGACATAGGGACACCATAATTTATTTACCTTTCCTCTGTTGATACGCATTCTTTTTTCATCATTAGTTTATTTGATTAATCTTAATATATAGTCAGATTCTTTTCCTCATATTCCTGTTTGCAATAGAAGTTGTAACTCCTTTTCATTTTTGCCTGAATACTGACTGGAAGAAATAGCTCGTTTTACTTGAATTTGCAATCTGATTACCGCTAACTCTGAGCGTCTTTGTGTTGGTTGACATTTGGATTTGATCCTCTTTAAATTGCCTGTTCCTATTCTTTGTCCATTTATCTATTGGATTATTTTCTTATAAATTTCTAAAAACTTTTATTAGATATATTACATCTCTTTAATTTAGACTGCAAATTTTTTTCAAATATTCCATGAAAATGTTTTAAATTTTTATATAATCAATTGTGTTTATATTTTCCTTTTTGAACTTCCAGCTTTCAGTAAGGATGTCTCTCTAAAACTTAGATTGTATACATTGTGTCCTAGACCATCTTGTAAGATTTTTATTGTTTTGTTTCTTGCTGTGTAACAAACCACCTCAAAACATGGTGGGATTAAAATCAGAACTTATTTTATTGTTTCTCATGGTTCAGTGACTTGCCTTGACTGGGTGTTCCACTCGTCTTGCTTGTGGTCTCTCACATGGTTGTGCTCTGGTGGCACCTGGAGCTAAGCCATCTGGAGTCCTGGCCAGGATCCTTAGGAAGGCTGGACCTCTCTGCTTCACTGTGTAGACTCACAGCCTCTCCTCTCCATCTGGTCTGGTCTGGTCTGGTCTCTTTATATGGTCTGTCAAAAGAGTCTTACATGGTATCACCAAACTCCCAAAAGTTTGAAAGTAGAAGCTTCCGCAGCTACCCGCTTACCTAGGCAGGTAAGTCCTGGAGCATCGCTGCCTCTACACTCTGTCCATTAGTACGAGTTGCAGGCAGCCCAGATTCAGTGCTGGAGAGAAGTACATGAGGGCATGTGGGCATGAGGGACTTCTTTGGAGACCAGCCACCACAATATCTACATTTTCTATGTGAGCTTCTAGCCACGCCTACAAATGTCTTCCGTACTCTTGGATTGTATGTATAGTTCCCTAGATAATCTTTCATGATTTTTATCATTTTGTCTTTTACATTTTAAGTTTTTCTTTTTTTTTTAAGGTAGTAATTAAAACTGCCCAAGCAGCAAAATTTATTGGTATTGCACTACTAAGAGTAAATTTAACATGGTAATGTTTTTACAGATAGCCAATATTTGAACAATCAACTGTAAAAATGTTTTAAAATACAAAGGAAACCTTCCATCATTCAAACCGTATTTAAGGTAAAAAGGTTTCTCATTTCTCAACTGGTGTTACTTACATCAAAAGCTTTCAAAAAGAACATAACTGTTAAGACACAGGACTTTGTTCATTTTCTCAGTGGAGAGTGCAGCTGGCATTTCTAGTCGACTTTGGAAGTTCAGTAATCCTGCAAATATTTGAACTCCTGATTCAAACATGAGTCACTGGAAATCCTTTACTTATGATAGACACACTCAATATAAGTGAAAATCAATATAAGTAAAATCCTTATCCTTTCATTAACACTGAGGGGAAAAGAGAAAACTCTTCAGTCAGAATGTAATAAACCCTGAAACACAATAAGTAATACCACTCTAAAGATTATCAATTCATTTAACTATAAGGTGCACCAACAAGGTTGGTTTTGGGGTTCCTTTTCTGCTTTTCCTAAATGTTTGACCATCAAAACAAGCACCAAAAACTTCATTACTACCATAGACAGAATCACTCCAATGGTTTACTTACACAGTCTTTCTCTAAACATTAAAATGTCCTAGAAGGTAAAGTAATAAAACGCTGCTATAATTAAGGTAAAAATTAAATGTTAAATCATTTTACACGAGACAAAAATCATTACTGAATAAAGTTTACAAACCTATTTAGTTATCACATTTACTCTAAAGTTCAGTTTTCTCAAGTGGAATATCATGTTTAGTGAAACCATTTCATTAATTATTTTCTACCAGATTTTGTACATCCCAAATTACTTGTTTAACATGACTCAGCATAAATACCTTCACCTTTTTCAGACTAAAACCTACTCCCAAGAAAACTGTTTTAAGACTGCGTATGTTCCATGAACATCACCTAGTCTCCACAGCATCAAAGACACTTCAAATCTTGTTTTGGAAATAGGCGGGAAACATAAGGAAACCAATTCTTATTCCCTTTCCCATCCAGACTAAACTGTATGCCCTTATTTTGATGGTCACTTAAGTTAGTTAATACATGAACCATGATTCCATTTGATTAATCATTTTAGTCTGAAATAAGACTTTTAAATTTTCATTAAATAGGTAAAATTAAAAATCTGAGTTGTATGAATCAATAGTTAGCAAAGGCAAATTTTTTATGAAGTATTAAGCTAATAAGCAAACTTCAAAAACAATTAGAAAAAATCTGTATATTGTGTGTATATATATACACAAATATATGTATATGCAAAATAGTTCATGGTTTTATTTTCCTTCCCTATTTCTTACTGAAGAAAAACAGTTTATAATATTTATAAAATGGAAGTCAGGTTAGCTGTCTCCTGTCTTAACTTTGGAATGAAATTAGCAAAAAAGTAAAATTAAAGAATCAGTTCTTTGGGCTCTCACATTTGAAATTAAAAGGTACTTGTACAAGATCCAAACACAAACCTAAAATGACCACTAGAGACAGCAGTGCCCTGGGACAGTAGTGAAATGCACAAAGAAACTCTGCCGATATGTCTTTTGTGCTTTTCTATCAGTGCATGTCATATGTGTTAAGACATGAAGAGTACTGCTACTCTTTTGTTCCAAAAGTATTCAATATTAACACATCTAACTAATCAAACTACTGAGGAATAGTTACTACCTTTCTCAATTTCATTCACAGTTGAGAACCTTTGCTTCCATTTCCTGCCATTTTAAGTTTTTAATTCATCTGAAATTTATTTTTATATATTGAAAAAGATGAAATCTTTTTTCTCTTCAGATAGTTAGCTGTTTTTCAAACCATTGATGAAAAATTCTGTTTTCTCACTGAAATAAACTGTCCCTTTCCGTCTGTCTTAAATCCTCATCTATTTCTCATTCTGTTCTACTTTCACACATAACCTCTTCCTTCCTTTCTATTCCTTTGCCTTTCCTTTTCTCCCTCCATCCATCACCCCCTTTCACTGCAGCCACTTCGACTCCAAGTGGGAGGTGTTCTCCTCCAAATAAACTGTGATCCAGCGATAGAAATTGTAATTACAGATTACAGTTATAAGTTCAGTAAGTTTTTTAGTCATTGTTTACATTGTTTTGACTCTCAGATCACCTGACTTCTTAGCTGAGTTGTGTAGTATACCATATTTGCATTTTCTTACTTGTAATTTTTGTTTTAGTTTCCTTGAAACAATCGTCTTAACTTCTTTTTAGTTTTATATTTATCTACCAGTAATTCATACCCAGATCTCCTCAAGTGTGTATCTCCTTTCAGTATAAATAAAAAGGTATGTCCCATAATTCCATCTTTTTTAAGGAACACCTCTCCCAGCCCCCTCCATTCTGGAGAGGTTGCTCTTTCGGCTCGTTATACATCTGCCATCCTGGGTAGATCTACCTTCACATCGTGGGAACTTCCTTCATTCTCTGTGGGATCACTTATGTCTTACATTACTTCCTACAAGGCCGTAAATCAAGGAAAATTCTTCTTGTTTCTTGGTTTATTCCTGTGTTTTGTTGGAACACATTGTCCGTTAGCTTCCTAAGAAAGAGTCCATAGAAGGTGAATGTTTATATAGTTTGCGTGTCTTAAATTACTTTATTCTACCTTCACAGATTTTTGACGGTTTGCCTATGTGTGAAAACTTATAGGTTAGAAGTTATTTTACCTCAGGATTTTGAAGGCATTTCTCCATTACTTTCTGGTGTTAAAAGTTGTTGCTGTAATGACATTCTAATTATTTAACCTTTACATGTAACCTCGTTTTATTCCTTTCTTCTGTAAGTTTTTAATATCTACTGTTTGTCCTCAGAATTCTGAAATTTCATAATGATACATCTAGAATGTTTTACATGACATGCACCACTCCCCCTTGGCCGCTTCTCTGATTTTAACCCTGACTGTTCTCTCCACAGCCAGACTAGCCTCCTTTCTCTTCCTCCAGCATGATCATGCATGGCCTTGTCTCAGAGCCTCTGTGCTTCCGGTTCCCCCTGCATGGAAAGTTCTCCCAGATAGCCGTGTGGCTCACCCCCTTATTTCTGCTCAAATGTTACACTAATAATGAGTCCTTCTCTGATCACCCTGATAAAATAACAACCCACAGGCACCTCTCCAGTACACCTTATCCTACTCACTCTTTTTATTTTGGCAAAAGGATTATTATGACATCTTAATTTGTTTATTATTCGTCTCCTGACCACTAAAATATAAGCTCCATGACAGTGTGGACTTTGTCTGTTTTGTTCAGTGTTGTATTGCTTAGAATCATGCCTGGTTCTCAGTAGAAATTTGTGAATGAATAAGTGAATGTGACTTGGTGTGCCCTTTTACTAAAATCCATCGTGTTGAGCAATTAGTAGATTCAGTTTGGAATCTTATGTTCTTCAGTTCTGGGAAGTTCTCTTGAATTATTTCTTCACCTCCTTTTTGTCTTCTAGACTTCTGTTTCAGGATGGTAGACCTGGATTAATCCTCTAATTTTTCATTTCTTGTCTTAGTTAATTACTTATACTATATGCTAGGTTAAGTGTGTTGGAGAAGTAAAAATGCAAAGTGAGTTTTCTACTTACGATTATTTTTTAATCTATAGTAATTACTTATATTTATTTACCAGCTGGCATTATCACAGAAGTAAATCGTTTGGGGTGGTTTTTCGTTTCTAATTCATAGCTATGATTGTGGCAATACATATGTAAAAAAATTATTTAAACAAATACATGTCATAAATATTGATAAGGGCAGGGGAAACACCAGAATCTATAAGTATATGACACCTGAATCCAATTAGTTGGTGAAAATTCCCCTTCCAACCTCCACCCTAACCTATAAGGGGGCAGAGAGAAGAGCTTCTAGTCAGGTTCTGTGCTAGTAGTTTTCACATTAACTCCTACATACATCCTTTCGGGAAGAAAATGACTAAGGTACAGTAGGAATGAATATTTCTTGAGAATTTGATATGAGAAATGTTACCAGCCACTTTGCATATATAATTTAATATGGTCCTTACACAATCCTGAAACACAAATGTCATCACATCCATATTAAAAATGGGAAATTGCAGGTAAAACACATTAATGACTTCGCACAAGGTCACACAATCAGTATCAGATCTGAAACATCAACTGGTAACTTTGAGTTTAAAGTTTTTTATTTTATTGAAGTATAGTTGACTTACAATATTATATTATTAGTTTTAGGTATACAACATAGTAATTTGATATTTTTATAGATTATATGCCATACAAAGTTATTATAAAATATTGACTATATTCCCTGTGCTGTACATTACATTCTTGTAACTTTGAATTTTATATCTAGTAGTTTGTATCACTTAATCCCCTTCACCTATTTTGCCCCTCCCCCCAACACTCTCCCCTCTGGTAACCACTAGTTTGACCTCTGTATTTGTGAGTCTGTTTCTGTTTTGTTATAATTGTCTAAATAGCATGTTAAGACTTCTAAAATAATTGCTATGTGTCTAAGAGTAGATCTGTATGGGCCATATGAAAAATTCTTTTCCTACTCCAAAAAACAAAACACGCTTACACAAAAATATTTACAGAAACTTACCAGAGACTTTAAAAACTCCATTAAATCTATACTGAACTGCTAATTCTAAGTCCTAGAAAGTGCTACATGTTGACTGGTCGAGTTACTGAATTTTATGTATTTAAATATTATTTTACATAAGGATACTATTAAGTATAGTTTACATGAGGAAAATGGAAAAGTTAGCTGTCAACTAGTTGTGGGATACAGGGGAAACAGAGAGATATTGTCTGACAGACTTGGTCTAATCCCATCTTAGTCATTTAAATGCTCTGAGCTGCTGATTCCTTATCTATAACAAATCTATAAAAAACTAATATCGCTTAACCTGTAAGATTTTTGTGAAGATTAGAAAAACTAACAATTTTTAAAATATGTAAAAAATGTCAGACATCTTGTAGTGTATTCAATAAATGCTAGTTTATGTTCTTGTTACTCTTAGTATTGGTGCTGTCCTTTCTAAAATTAAGTATTGAAATCTGTAGTTACAATTTCTATCGCTGGATCACATAGTTTATTTGGAGGAGAACACCTCCCACCCATTTCTATATTTAAATTGTCTGAACAGAAATATTTTTGGCATGGGATGAAAAACATTCTGCTTTAGGTGTTTGGGGGAAAAGTGGCCCTAGTAAGGTTATCCTTGATAAATCTGAAGACTCACGTGATAGTGGATATCTCATGTTTGTCCCTCCAGATCCACTATTCACCCTTCCTCCTTTTCTGTAACCTGGGAGGCTCATCTCTTTTAATCTGCTTGCCCTCTCACTTCTGGTTCAGTGTGGCCAGTGGGAGACGCCAGCAGGAGACCTGAGAGTGGTATGAATGTAAGGCCAAGGTTGCTTGTGTCCCTGTCAGGTGACTTTTCCAGCTTCTAGCCCTCTAAGCCTAATTTAACAGTGGTTTCCTGTTGTTGTTAGATCCAGGAGGATACCACACTATCCCTTGGAATTTCCCAAAACCCTCCCCTCATCTTTGTAAATAGTTTCTGTTTCAGCTCTTTCTCCAGCTACCCGGTTTAACTATGCTTTTTCCTTCCAAGCCCCTGACTGATAAACATCAAATAACTATCAAGGATCCCATGTGGGTCATCCCCAAAGATGCCCCAGACACACATACGTTAGCTGAGACTCAGCCAGATAAATTCTAAAAATTGAGGTTTTCTCTAAATCCTGATTAGAGACTAGGAGGCACAATTTGATTTGCCTTTAGGCTGGAAATTAATCATGGCTGATATCTTAACTGAACTAACTCCAGTGGAGTCAGGATATTTTTTTTAGGCATTTTAGATAATTTGAAGCAATGTTTTGGGTCTCTTTTCAGATTAATAACCTTAATGTAGTGTGTGGCTTCCTTGTGGAACATTTGCAAAGGTGTTAGCTGATTGTACTCTTTAACACAGTATACAAGTTATGGTACTTGTTTCCCAATTCTTTGAATTTCAGCATTAGCTTGTTTAACTTATTTTAAATAAAAATTTTGTAATGTATCCTATTATTTATTATGCATCTTTACTAAAAAATAAGCACAGTCTATAAAATCTATGAGATTAGGAACCATGTTTTGATTTTTTTTTCTTGTTGTTTGCTTGCTTGCTTTGCTTCTGACCAGTTCCAAGCCCAGTGGTTGGCCTATACTAGGTGCTCAATAAATATGTATTGAACAAACCAAGGGCCAGTGTTCAATTAAAAGTGATAGATTTTTAACCTCCATGCTTACTTACTTCATTTTCGCCTCATCTACAAGACTACAGTTTGAAAGGCTGCCCTTCCGTGGCTTCTCTTTTTGTAATATCACTGCCCTGCAAATCCACAGAAGGAAATAAAAGACTAATATTTGGGGGGCAGATAATTATGTTTTAGGCATTATCTTTTCTGTGTTCATTTTTTCTTCCTCACTTGTCCTTTTTAACATTCCTGTTACAGGATGTTAAAAGATAACTTATTATTCCTGGATTTGTTTGTTTGTTTCGGCTAACACAGTCTCAGTTATGTTTACTTACTGGCCGCGTTCACACAGAGCTCACACGAGGGCCAGCAGCCCTCAGCCTTCTCCCTCTAGTCTCTGCACCAGTTTCCACGCGCCAGTCATGCCGCTTCCTGTTTTACGTGGCTTTTGCCAAATTGCTTAACTACCGTTTCACTTTTTTCTAACACGTTTTAATGGAGAGTTTGCATTCTGGAAGGGAAGCCTTTATCTCGTAAAAAGATCTTTACAAAATAGGGTGATAATAGTAAGCTGACTGAAGTCATACAAGGTCCCCAGGAAGCACAATGGAAAGGGGATGATTAGGTCTGTGCTTGAGTTAGAGGAGATCTCAGAGGCTGTGGCACCTACCTTGCATTTTTTTTTTTAACATCTTTATTGGAGTATAATTGCTTTACAGTGGTGTGTTAGTTTCTGCTTTATAACAAAGTGAATCAGCTATACGTATACACATATCCCCATATCTCCTCCCTCTTGCGTCTCCCTCCCACCCTCCCTATCCCACCCCTCTAGGTGGTTACAAAGCACCTGCTGCTGCTTCCCACTAGCTATCTATTTTACATTTGGTAGTGTATATATGTCCATGCCACTCTCTCACTTCATCTCAGCTTACCCTTCCCCCTCCTCGTGTCCTCAAGTCCATTCATTCTCTACGTCTGCGTCTTTATTCCTGTCCTGCCCCTAGGTTCTTTAGAACCATTTTTTTTTTGGATTCCATATATATGTGTTAGTATACGGTATTTGTTTTTCCCTTTCTGACTTACTTCACTATGTATGACAGACTCTAGGTCCATCCACCTCACTACAAATAACTCAATTTCGTTTCTTTTTATGGCTGAGTAATATTCCATTGTATATATGTGCCACATCTTCTTTATCCATTCATCTGTCGATGGACACTTAGGTTGCTTCCATGTCCTGGCTACTGTAAATTGAGCTGCAGTGAACATTGTGGTACATGACTCTTTTTGAATTATGGTTTTCTCAGGGTATATGCCCAGTAGTGGGATTGCTGGGTCATATCTACCTTGCATTTTTGAAGGACATAGGGTTCTATCTTCCCTATGCTGTCTGCTTTCTTAGGATGTGACTGTATGAATATTGTTGGAAAGTTGTACCCTTTTATGTCTGATGTGAATGAATCTTTTAAGAATATCCTGGTTTGGGTTTTAATAGCAAATCTAAAGTTTTCTCTGCCTACCAAATTATCGGTAAATTTTGTTTCTTTTCTTACGTCGACTGCTATTCCACCTTATTCATCCCCACGCAGTATCTTATGCTGGCAGAGTGCTTGGTAGCTCTCCAAGTGCCTGCCCCACATCATTTCATCTCATCTTCACAGTGACCTATGAGTGTAACAAGATCTGTACTATATCACCTTCTTGAGCCCATTTTAATAAATAACCTTTTTAATTCTTGAGTGGAATATGGTACTGACGTCTGAGCCTCGGAAACCTGATTCTCATTTAGTTTTACATATACTACAGCTAATTTGATAAATACTATATACAACATTGATTGGTTTGCCTATGTAAGCAGTGTTTAGATACAAAATTTGAATAAGGGCTACTTTCTCTGACAGACTAAGGGGGAAGTATATACAAATTACCTCTGCTCATCATATGTTAAAAGCATAGGGCACAGTGGACATGGAAAGAGATCAGTCTCTTCTATGCATTAATAACTACATTGCTTTAATCCCATTTTGCAACTGTCTTTGGCTTTCAAATATATCTGAAACTATTGGCTAGGATACTGGAATAGTTAACTATATCACCTGTGCCACACTCATACAGATAGTTGGATTGGTTGCCATTTCCACTGGTATAACTAAGAGGATTTTCCTTTGAAAATTGACTCCCATCTGCCTCTCACCAAGTTGTACTATTTCTCCTTGCATTCTTCTTTTTTATTTCTTCTCTCATTGATGCAAGTGCTTAATTATGGAGCCAAAAGTAAAGTACACCTAGGTTTAAATACTAGAATCAGAAAGGGAAAGCCAGAAGGCTTTTCATCGTTCACATCTGTTCAGTTCCCACTTGAAGAACTTGAGGATCAGAAAGATCAGCTTTTCTGTTCAAAAGTATAGCTTCAAAAATGTATGCACACGAACACATGCATTGTACTTCATGGTGAGTTGATTCCACAAGAGAATTTATTAGAGAAGCTATTAGTTCTCTATCAAAACAAGTCCATATAGTTTTCCCCGTTAAATTTAGGTAGAGTTACTTTCTTAAAACTTGTAAGAAAGTGGTTCTAGTGATATATACACATGTGTATATGAGTGTGTATATACATACAAATAATATATGTGTGTGTATATATATATATACACATACATATAACTTATCCACACAAATTATTTACATTCTAAATTTGTTTATGGTAAAATCATAAGTGCTAAGTAATAGTCCAATAGTAGCCTAGAAGTTATAAACTTTTTTATGATGACCCTGAAATTTAATTTCTCATTTCTAAATAAATGTAGATAGCCTTTATTCAGGGCTTACTATATGCCGCATGATATAATCTCCCTTAAACATCAAACCGTAGGCATTTTTAAAAATTTTATGAGAGGAAAGAAGTTAAGATGGTTTTGGAAACTCTTTTAAAGTAATGATTTTTTAAAGCTTCTTTATTAAACTACTTGTGAAATCAATTTGTATAGTGCCTTACATGGAGATAATCTGTTGAGTTAGTTAGATCTTAAAATGGAGGCAATAATCTAAATTCTCTGGAACTCTCTTCAGGATACACAGTACTGACAGAGAAAACCAAACTTTAACTGAGTTTCACAGCAGACCCTTGCCCTCCTTGTGCATGTATGAGGTTCTGAGACCCAGCATGGGTGCAGTGCTAAAATTCTAAAGTTGGCACTTTATCCATGTATTTTCTCAACAAAAAGACAAAATTATAAAATTGCTTTTGTCAAAATAAGGGTGATAGTAACAGAGATAAGAAATCAGTTTTGCTCATTCCTCATGATTATTCTTTAACATTATTCTTTCCATTTGGTAATTTTACCAGTCATTACATTGGTCTGTGTGTGGTCTGGTGTAATTCAGTGCTTTTAATACCCTGATCTAAACATGAAGATTTAGGCCAAGACCTGTGTTTATTCCTAAACACTCTAGGGTGAAATGAAACCAGGTTATCATGTGAAAAATTAGGTAGCATTCTGAAGAAAAGTAATTAACTGAATCTTTGTTATTTTTTTGTCCTTTGGAGAAATAAGTAATGGCTACAGTTCTTTTGGTAGATGCCTTTTTAAAAGTGTGAACAGAAGGGAACATGGAGGGAGGCACAAAGATGCCAAGAAATAAGGAGAGAAAAAAAAGAGACATTATTAATTGTAGATAAAGAAAGTATACATTTTGTAGGCTACCAGAAATTATGCTTCTAAAATTTTAAGAAATACAAATGAAATGTACATATTTGTACATGTAAACACTATCGTTTTTCAGTTATTGACTAACGGAAAGATAGCTGTATATAACATTGAACAAATTGAAGATCTGCTACCATCTGTGTACAATTTTAATTGTATTTTAGTTTAAATAGTTAAGTAGTAGTTTAGTTTTAATAGTTAAATAGTAAATAAATTTTAAATAGTATTAACTGTAGTTAATAGCATAGTATTTAAACTATAGTATAGTATAGTATTTAAGGTATAGTATAATATTTAAATTATAGTCTAGTTTATTATTTTAATTTCAACCTTAAAAATTTTTCAAAATATCCTTTTGCTTTCAAAACCTGATGTGTTTAGACTTGAAAATTGCTTATGAATAACTTATATGCAAAATAGTTTAAAAGAAAACTTTCAAATGGTTGTTGTTCTCCCACTTTCACATTTAAATAAGAATAACCAAAGAATTAGTTTCTTGTCAGGGTTGCTGTTCTCACTGGACATTTTTTTAAGCATTGCAGGCTTATATTGATTGTGTCTTGGTCATTCTTTAAAATGCATATATAAATAAATATGAATTATTTGAGTCATGAGATACTGATAATTATAGCCTTATCATATTTTTAAAAACTTGACTAACTGTGTTTGACTTACTATTCTAAAAAGAAGAGTTAAAATGGAATTCTAAAAAGTTAGGCACATCTTTTATCAATTTATATACTTGTTTATGTTTCAAATGTCTAAGACAGTGGAAGACTAGTCACCAAAAAGAATAAGGAGATCATATGATAGGAAAAGACTAAGTCAAATATCTTACATTTATAGTATTCTGAATGTTGACTGTATTTAGTTACAAATCCCTTTCCTTTCAAACATTTGCTGAGTTCCCAATCCTTAAGCTGTGTCTGCATGAAGCAACTGACTTGAATGTTTTGATCCAAACCTTCTTTTTTGGCAACCATTTATTTGCCAGCAATGAAAATGTTTTGAAAGGCAAATAAATGTTTTTGTGGGTAGAGTTTCTATGCAATGTAAAACTTCATTAAGCCTTACATACCTTCCTGTATTCCGAATAAGAAATTAATCTTGGAGAGAAAGATGAATGGCTTGATGTTAAGCATTTATTAATTAGTACCAGTTTTGTGTACCTGGACATCTCTCACAGGTTTGTTGTGAGGGTTAAATGAGATGATATATAGAAGGCAGGAAGCATAGGATAGTACATTCAGTAAATGTCAGCACACAAAAAGGAGCAACAGCTTCTGTTTAAACATAGGTGATACATTGCGTATCTCCAAACCTTCTCAAAACCCTACTAAATGACAGCAAAATAATTTTTAAAAGCATAAATCTATGAAGATCAAGAAAATGGGAGATTAAATAGCAGATGAGACATATCAAATAATCATGGACGTTTAAAAGTGGATAGAAATGCTTAAAGGTTTAACAGATTTGAGAAAAATGAAACCTTGGAACCTAGAAAAAAACCAGCATTCAAGATACCTCTGAAGAAACAGGAGCACTGGTAGAAAGTAAAGGAGCAGTTTTATTCCAGTGCCCTATCACAACCACATAGGCAGTCAACTGCCTCTTTGCCATTCTGACAAAACAATGTAGGTTTACCTCTGGAGAGGTTGAATAGAAAGAACTCCGGTATTAGAGATCCCAGGCACAAAGACAACTGGCATTTGATTAATAGATATTCTGAAAAAAATCCAGAAAACAGAAGGAAGGAAATTTTCAGAGTAATCCCAGAAAATTTCCCAGACTTGCAGGACAAGAATATATAGGTTACAGTATCCGTGTGAGTACCAGGAAAATATATGAAGAAAGAGCCTCACCAAGGCATAGCACTGTGAAATTTTAAAATTTCAGGTATAAAGAGAACAGTAGTAAAAGTTTCTCATTGGTGGGGGGGGTGTGCGGGGGAAGTCACCTAAAGGCTTAGGAATCAAAAAAAAAAAAAGACACCTGACTTCTCAACAGCAACATTTTAAGCTAGAAGACAATGGAGCAATGTGTTTAAATTTCTGAAGGAAAATGATTTTTAATCTCAAATCCTATATCTAGGTAGATTATAAATTGAATATAAGGGTGGCATAAATGAATTTTCAGACATACAGGATCTTTAAAACTTTATTTTCCATGCGCCCTTTCTCAGGAACCTATCAGAGGTATTTTTCAGCTGCAGCCCACCACTGGAGGAAGGAGATAAGATACTGCAGTTTGAATTCATTTTACTTATCTGCCTGTTTAAAAAAATTGATCAGTCTTCTTCAGAGGAGCATAGCAGAATCCAGAGTCCTTACAATGTATCATTTATAATATCTCAGATAAAATCACAGATTATCCTTAAAATATGAAGTAACAGGGAAGCATGACTCATAGCCAAGAGAAAAGACAAAATAGTGACTGACTCTAAGATGACCCAGGTATTGAAATAGCAGACGGGGATTTTACAAAGCAGCTATTATAGCTATGCTCGAAAACAAAAAAGAGAAACCTCCAGGGGATGTGCTCTACCAAAATAAAGGAAGTAAATTAAGAACAAAATGGGATCAAGAAAACAAAAATCCAAAATGTAATTGTTGAAGAGAGTCTGGCAGACTCCGGAGGAGTCTCTGAGGAAAAACAAAAAACAATGAAATTGAAAGAAGTCCTTACATGTTTCAAATCTTTTAAATAATGTAGATGAAATAGTGTTAGATTCACAATAAATTAAGCAAAAAAAGAAAAGGAAATTCGGAACTACAAAAAAATTTTTTTTAATTTATAAAAAGAAATTTGATCTTGGTGGCCAAGCTGTAACAGTGTTTATGCAGTCATAATAATATAAACACTAGATATTAATTTAACAAAAAATTACATTTTTAAAATAATATCAAGAGGGGAGGGAGGAGATGGTAAATATGAGACATCTGTGAACACTAAATCTTCATCTTCCATAGTAAAAAGTCAATCGATAGTATTTAAAGCTGAAAAATAAAACAGCCTTGTAAGCATATTTGAAATGTGGAGGTAAATAACAGAAGAACAAGCTACAAAAGTTGAAAGTGTTTTCCTTCGGAAGTAGAATTACAGATTGGAAAGAAGTATGGCTAGGTATTTCTGTCATTATAAAACTTAGAGTATTATTTGACTTTTAATGTTATATACATTTTAACTTAGATAATAATTTTAAAATTATAATTAAGTATTTATAATGCACATAGCACAGTTCCTGTACTGCCTAAGAACAAATTAGGTACTTAATAAATTATTACTACTAAGGTTTTTTATTAACTCTCCTTCTAGTCATTAAAATCATGGCTTATCCATTTCAAATGAAAAAGAATACATAAGCCTACAAATCTAGGGAAGTTATCTGAAGTATCTGAAGTTGTGTAGTTACTTAGTGGCCAGAACTGGAGTCCAGATTTCCTGTCTCTTAGTTCTTTCAGTCACAACGTGGAGGATTCAGAGAGGATCTTTGAGGTTATCCGTGGCTGACAAATATGCTTGCAAGCAGAGCTGTTCTTTCCTAGCCTAACCTCGTATCTGGCCCGATAACTAGTGTGTGATAGACAAATGGATAGAAAGACAAATAAACCTTAGGCCAAGTGATAACCTACCCTAAGATTTTACCTCTTCATCACGTAGCTTTTAACAATTCCTATATGTACTATGTATTCGTTTACTATTTATTCTCAGAAAGGAAGGATCCAGAGATTTAGCCAGAACCCAAAAGAAAGAGGTACAATAGAAGTGTAGTTAAAATGAAACACCTTCAGGATGCTAATGATTGTGAAATCATTGAATTGATTTTGCTGTACTTTTGAAACCTTTTAGAACTTTAGAGAAATCTTTCTGCTGAATTTACATGGGCCCCAGCCAATTGCGGGGGTTATTGACTTCATCCAGCTCAATTTATTTATATTATAGATGGGAAAACTGAAAACAGTCAAGGGGAAATGGATTGCCAACATTTACCCAACATTTATAAACTGCCTGTTGGGGGAATGGTGGTCCTGGACCTAGAGATGTTATTCAGAAGGAAGTTGGGAGGTGAGAGCATTAGGTAACTAACTGGTTGAGGAAGATAAAGAAGAAACTTGTTCACAAGTACAATTAAGATACTGTAAACTGAGCATTGTAAGTTCCATGCCTAGGTTAGGTAATAAACACTATTGTATGATGATAATCATAGATCTTTTATTTTTTTGGAAAATTATTTTGAAGTCTCTGTTTTAAAGGAGAAAGTGCTGCATCCCATAAAGAATCAAGAATTTCTCATAATTCGAGTATAGTACTATATTAGGATTCTCCAGAGAAACAGAACCAATAGGATACGTGTGTGTGTGTGTGTGTGTGTGTGTGTGTGTGTGTGTGTGTGTACACAGATAGATAGATTTATTATAAGGAATTGGCTCGCATGGCTTTGGAGGCTGAGAATCCCAAGTTCTGTAGTTGGCATGCCAGAGACTCAGGAGAGACAGAATGTAGTTCGAGCCCAAATCCAAAAACCTGAGAACCAAGAGACGGTTTAGTCCAAGTCAAAAGACTGGAAAGGTCTATGTCCCAGTTCAAGGCAGTCAGGCAGAAGGACTTCCCTCTTATTCAGACTTTTTGTTCCATTCACCTCTTCAACTGATTGGTTGAGGCCCACTAACATTAGCAGGGGCTGGTGGTGGGGAGTGGCAATCTGCTTTACTCAGCCTAGGGATTCAAATCTTAATCTCATCCAGAAATACCTTCACAATCACACTCAGAATTAACAGTTGACCAAATGTCTGGGCACCCTGTAACCCAGTCAAGTTGACATATAAAATTAACTGTCACAAGTACACAAAGGCTTAAGATAGAACTGAAATTATTAGAGCTTAAATGTAGAATAATGACAGAAAAACAAGAACTATAATGAAGAGAATGAAGGTATATGGAAAAAAATCTGTCAGTCAGTCAGTCTTTAAAGACCGCACTGAAGTCAGTAACACTGAATTATCATAGATCCTGGAACAAGAATTGTGGGCATTATATTTGAAGAAGATCATGTTAACACTTAATATAGGAGACATTGGAGACATTGAAATTTAGAAAGCAGTAAGCAAAAAGCCCCAGAGGCCTACATTCAGATGAATACTGTGGAAGTAGAGAGCAAATTCAAGACCCTGAGCCAATTAAAACAACAAAATCAACAGAAGTTGGTGAAAATAAAATAGAGGAAAAAAAATTGTTCGATTGTTAGTGTCATTGATAGAAATGAGAAATTGAGAAGAGATTTATTTGTGGTCTCAAAGATGTAAAGTTTAAAGTGTACCTTTTATGCTCAACCTGCAAATAAAGTATCATAAAGTATTTAAAATGCAAACATGATGAGTATTAATATGCTAGGGGAAATTATTTTCTTTGAAACAGTTGTTACAAGTATAATATTATTTTTAATTTACTTTGAAAAATAGAAATAATATTTATCAGAAATAAATAAATGCTGTGAAAGAGTTCCTGTTGTAGAATAATGCTTTTAGCAAAATATTTTACTAAGTTACAAATAAATCTATAAAGTTACTATCACCATACCTTTATCCATATAGTTAAAAAAATTTGTATACCCATTCAACCAGTAATTGGTCTTAAAGGATTCCTCTGCTCTGTCAATTCTTGCATATTTTATAAATGCAATTAAATGTATACTACTTTCATTGTAATAAAAAAATCATAAAATATACTATCATTTCATGTCATTTTAGTTACTGCCAGAAATACTTGACTTGCTGCAGTGAATAATGAAGTACAACTTCCATTTATTTTCAGGGATTAAAAAAATTGAGGGGTTTCTTACAATATATTGATAGAATCAACTTTTTTTTTTTTTGAACACTGAAGGTATTAGAAGTATTTCTTGATTTTGGTTTCCTGGTTCTAGTATTGTTTTCACGCTGAGTGCACCCACCGGTCCTGAGCTCAGCCTCCTGTGGAACTGGACTGCCAAGCTGCTAACTTGCTTTTTAAGCTTACGTTGTTAAAGAGAAGTTTCTTTAGTCTTTTTGGTAATTGTAGACAAAAGTTCTAGAAGTTAGCGAGTGGGCAATACACACTTTAGTGTGATCACTGTAATTAGTTAAGAAGCTTGCCCTCCTCACTTTGTAGAGAAGAGGAGGTGAGAGTATGGAGGAGGTGATTTTGGAGTGTGGGACACGTCGGGGCCAGATGGGCTTGCGGTGCAGTAACACAATGATAACTTTCAGCCCTGAGGACTCACCGCATGGGAGTCCAAGGCATACTGGAGAGTGCCAGCAGTGCCAGTGCTAGTGAGGGTACTAGGTTGGGTGAGGGAAATTAGTAAATAAGGTAGATGAAAGCTAAAGGTAAAGTTTTCCTGCTAATTATGACAACATAACTGTGACATAAATTCCAGATCTCTACAATAGTTGTGTACTGGTTTCGAAAAGGTGTTTTTAAAATGGCTAACTCTTCTATGTGTTTATTTTCCATTTTCTTCTTTTTTTTTTTTCCTACTGAATGTGTTTATACACTGACATTTTGGAGAGTGTTATAAATACAGATTATTTACATGTATTGTGGATAAACAGTTGATTTATTGGGAAGACAATTTAGGGAGGTATACTTATCCTGGTCCTTTCTTAACATGAGTAAAATTACTTATATCTGTATAGTATTTTAGAGTTTTCAAATCATCACCATCCTGCATTTAAGAAAATAAAAAGTTACTTGACAGTGCAGCCTCCTGGTTCTCTGTATCCAGACAAATGGATACTGAGCCCATATTCTTCTCCACATTGATTATGTGTATTTTATTCTGTCATAGAAATGTTTTTGTTTGAAAAAACACATGTACACATATTTCCCTGACATTCTTCCAGTTTTTAGAAAAATATGTTCACATTTTTCCCACTGAAAACTTAGTTTCTTTCTGGGTAGATATATCATCTTTTTAAAAACCTTTCCCCCAAGATTTCTTTTTAAATGGTTCACAGTTAAATTTAAATTTCTATATTTAGGTAGAATTATGTTTATATACCAACCACCAGTATCCAGGAAATTCAGTGGTAAGGCTGACACATAGGGAGTTTATAGTCTATTTTGTAGTCTGTGTATTTAGACAAGGTTTGAAGCTTACTTAGCAAAATCTCTTGACCATTCAGAATTTCTTTAGTACAAATGCACTATTTGATTTCTTATACTTGTTAAGATAACAGTGTGTCATTTTTTAAAGATTAGTTCTTAGGAATATGTGTTAGATTTATTCCTTTCAAAGAAAGATGCATTCAGGAACAGCTTTTATATGTAAATATTTTTATAATATTGGATAGAGTTGGTTTGGTGCAATCACCATGGTTTGATCAAATTTGGAAGAAGTTACAGGCACATTTTTGTAGTGTTTTCTCCAGCATCTTTATTTTTTTCAGCTGGATGTATTTTATGTTCCTTCTAACTAATCAAAATAAGAAACTGATTTTGCCTGTGCCAAAAAATAGAACTATCATTTTTCACATTCTTTTATTTTCCAGGTCATTTTCAAGTAAGATTGTGTTTCTAGGACTTCTGAATCCCAGAAAACTCTCAACTTTGTAGATATAAGTGCCCAGATGAACATTTCAGGGGGAATCTAACTTTTCATGCAGTATGTTTTGTGTTGTGCATTCCAGATACAGTTAACTTTTTGTGTGTATATGATTAGTGTGGAAAGAAATTAATGCAGTCCAGTATTATGATTTATGGACTGAATCCTTTGCCCACTGAAGACTTGCCAAAACTAAAACTATTTTTTTTCCTTTGGATATTAGAAACAGCTACTGTTTTTGTTGATCTTTTAAAGTTCTGAATGGGCCTATTTCAAATCATACCAGCATGGGAGCTCAGATTAATAATATACTTATTCAACTAGTGATACTGAGCGAAACCATTGCTCACATGGATATGAGGATAAAATTTCATAAAATTATTTTCAGGTGCATTAATGCATTTCTGGAAGCTGCATATGATTTTTCTTTTGCATGAAAGAAGTCAAGGATTTCTCTTTATTGTATCAGTTACAGGTGGGCGTATAAGTTAATTTAATTGCATTTTTGTATACCTTAAAACATAAGACATTTTGCTTTTAAAAGCAGTACTGTGATTGCTGGATTATTCCCAAAGGTTTTTAACTCTTAGAATGTTTATCTCTCTTGAGACATCATGACTGTAGTATATTTAATTTAGATTATTGAGAAAAATTTCCTTTGTTGTTAGTTACAGCAAGCTGCTGAAGTTTCTCAGCTTCGGGGAGCAAGGGTAATCTCTGCTGAAGATCTTCTGTTTTTGATACGCAAAGATAAGGTAATATAAAATAATTTCATCGTATTGAAATGCCAAGCTTGGTGATTAATTACACTTATGTAAGGAAGCTGCCCTTGTTTTCTAGCTTTCACATTGGAATCGTAACCATTGAACTGATATTTGAGTCCTCATAGTTTGCACAACTAAATGGTTTACTACAAAAGAATTTATTTTTTATTTTTACATGGACAAGGGCACTTATGTAAAAGTATGCTGACAACTAATTCTCACTTATCCTTAAATATATATTTAGACATTTTCATTGCTACATAATGTTCACTAGATATTGACCAGGTGCTTTGTTCTAGTAACTGGGATATAACTAAGTGGCATATTTATTTTTCTTCTAATTTTATACAGGCTTTCATAGAATAGTTTTTTCACTTGAAATACAAAGTTTTTTCTGTGACACTGGTTAAAAGGAAAAAAGCAAATCAATCAAGATGAATATTGTTTAAGATAAATATATACCATAATACTAGGTTTTTTAATAGTTAAAGATCTATCTTTCTTACTCTTTGAACTCTGGCATTAAAATATTTATGCTGGTATTTACATGTATAATTTTGTCATAACTATCTTCCAAGAGTAGCTAGTTTGAAAATATTTTGTGACATTTTGCATGTTTTTAATAAAATTTTCATCTAAAAGTTACATGTGGAAAAACTAACTGAATAACCACAGCATGTTATGGTAGACTCTAACCCAAGTGAGCACGCAGTGCTTAGTTCCTAATGTTCCATCTTTCATTTCTCCATTGTTTTCCCCTGGCATTTTAATTACATTTACCCATTTTTGTATGTTTGTGGCTCTGGTTTTTATCAGAAGGCATCCCATCTGACCTTCTGGATATCCTGGTTAACATCCTTTCTGTGATACCCAGTTACTTTATATCTGTGAAACCTTTCCTTCTGACTGACTGAAGATTGACTAAACTTGGATGACGAAACTTCTCTTCCTTCTGCAGTGGGATTCAGAGATCTACAAACTGCACCTTGACCAGTCTACCATTAAATTTTATAAATTTTTAGTTCATTAACTCTTATATGGTATGAGGACTATAAAGAGAAAAGAAATGTCTTCACTATCAAGAAGCTATAATCTGGTTTAGGAAATCTGTATGATTTAGTTGAAGAAGCATTTTGAGACTCACAGCATTTTAAGGTTGTGTGATTAGATTGGAGAGGCTGTAGGATTTGTTGAAGTGGAGGTTTCTGCCTAGGGTGAGACGCGTGCAGCTATATGCAGCTATATGTAGAATGGAACTAACCAGGATGCAGGCTCAGTAATCAAGGCAAACTGTGATTAGTATGATGGCTCTGAAAGCGGATGGGAAGGAAGAATTCAGAGAGATGGTGAAGAGTAAGAATGTTGAGGATTTAGTGATTTCATTAGGAAGACGGAGAAGTAGGCACCATATAGCTGTGGTGCTGTGAGGAAAGAGCCTGAAGGTGCCGTTGGCAGGAGCAGGGACCTTGAGCCAAGATCCTTTACGAAGGCAGCTGGAGGGCAGTGGAGTTCGCATCAGTACTTTACAGAATATGTCCAGTCAGTTTTTCTTTTCAATCGACAGAGGTAAACAAGCCAGCACAAAAAATAGTCCACATTGACACTTCTTCCTGCCTTTCAGGGAAGTCAGAGTTTTAAATCCTATGGAAACTTCAGGAATACACACTGATTGTCAAAACCCTTCTATTGTCTAGAAGGACTGTTAATCAGAACCTTTTTAGCAACCAAGAGCCTAGCTGTAATATGATAGTTGCCAGTATTCTCATCTTTCTGCTCAAAATAATAATTTTATTTATATGCTGCTATGTTCCAAACAGAATTTAAAGTAGTTTACATGACTGTAATATAAGACAAAATAAAATCTAAAGAACTGAATTTTCAGGAATCAGAGGAAAGAGAACAAAAGGATAGCAAACACCTATATACAGGTATATGTTTTTTCTCTTAATAATTCTGGTTTATATTCAAGCAGAAGTCATTGACTGCCTACTATGTTTTACATACTGCACTAGGCAGCTTCACTTATTTTCTCATTTATTCCTCACAGTAGTCCTCTAAGGTAAGTACTTTACTTACTTTGTAAATAAGGAAACTGGGGTTCAGAAGTCATGTTCTACTTCTGGTCCTGCTATAAGCTCCAGTTGTGAGACTATCTTTAACCTCGGTTTCCCTATATATAAAAAGGAGATGATTATATTTGTCTGTATCTCAGGGCTATTGAAAATTTCAAATAGAATGCATGTAAAAGAGCTTTGTAAAATACAATTTATTTCAGCTGTCATTAGGAATCTTAAACATGAAGACCAGGAACCAGTAATAATCCATTCTAAGTGTAAGCATACAACAGATGACAAAGTATTATCAGTTACTTTTAAAGTTAAACAGTATTATAGTCTTCTAATAAACCTAAAGAAAGCCATCATTAAGACTCAACTATCATTCATCAGCTTTGAGTTTCATAAAAATATGTTTCTCAGATTACAGAATGTTTTCCAGAAATATAAAACGTAAACCAACTCTTCTAAATAAAAGCTTCTCAGAGAATAAAAAAACAATAAAAAGGAGAGTGCTTGGCTTTTTAAAGCAGTTGTTACAAACTCCTTGTCTAGCTGTTTGTAAATCATTTTAAAAAATAAAATTTGGTTCTGAATGTGTACAGAATTCCATAAAGTCAGTATTTTCAGCATAGTGTGGAGAGTTTATCACAATCTTCAGAAGGAATTTAACCAAAAAAACCAAAAAAACCAAAAATCATTGTGATTCTGGAGTATCTGGATACTTGCAAATGAAAAGTGCTTTTAAAAATGCTAGTGTTGTAGCTTTTATGTTTAATTTGATGACTAAATTTTGTATTCACAGTACTATGCTGAGAATTGCTATACCCCCCCTGCAGTGATCCTGGGGTAGACGTTATTAAATTTAGTTGTCATAATAGTCTTTAATCAGTAAAGCGAATGTATGTGTAAGGTTTTTTATTTACTTATTTCATATTTTTAATAGAAAAAACTTAGAAGACTGCTAAAATACATGTTTTTCCGAGACTACAAATCAAAGATTGTCAAAGGCATCGATGAGGATGATCTTCTGGAAGGTAACTTAAAGCACCAAACGAAAACCAGTATAACACATGTATTCTGATGACACATTTATACAATGTCAATGTAGATATTCCCATCACAGTAGGATGTATGTCCTTCTGTTACATCATGTAGTTTAGAAACTGTCCAAATATTTATATAGTTGGCAGTTAAATCTTGTATTTTCCAATTATGTGACTTCAGAGTAATCTGGTATTTTAATTCGTTTTTTAATAAAATGACCTGCTTTACACCAGAATATCATGGAACTAAGAAAATTGTGTTGATTTAAAACATAATTGATTTTAGCAAGCATAATTTTTCTGTCCTGAATGGAGGGAGCTAGAACTATTATTATATCTTTGAAATTGGCATGTATGGTTTTTTGTTAATTTATTATAGAAAGTATCTGATATGTTTTATAATGTAAAGTCACCTCATTTTAATGTGTTATTTCTGTGCTGTTTGAAATCTAACAAAAAGTCTGACACAGAGTGGGAAATTTTCCTTAGCTGATTTTCCAACTCAATTCCCCATTTTAGGATATTTAAAGAAAATATTTATGTTGCAAAATCAAACAGTGATAAGCTGAAAATGTATAATTATTAAATAATACTTATTAATCAAAATAAATATGTTGTATTTTTAAAGTAATTCATCTATTTTGTATTGAATATAGTCACTGCATAGTAGTATCCTTTGCTAGTAGATACACTGATAAAGTAGCTAAACAAACTCTACTGTATTCAGAAGAAGTCCAGAAAATTGGTCAAAACCAACTGAAGAGTTAACTAAATTTGAAAGAGAACCAGTTACTTTCATTGATCCTCAGTAAGTCAGCAAGTGTAATGACGATGCCAAAAAAAATTCTGATCAAATGTCTAATCAGTGTTGTCTATTTAATATTCCTGCAGTTCTCATAGAATTTAACTCCAAATGAATTTAAATGCTTCCCTTTATGGAGAGCATAAAGAATACAGACTTGGAGCAAAACAGACCTAAATTCCTATTAATCCCAGTTCTCTGCTTTCTTTCTATGTGTCCTTGAGGGTCAGTTTTCTCATTTGTAAGTCATAAATTATACTACTGACCATGAGAGTTCAACATAATGTATGAAAAGCACCTGATACATTCCCGCCACTGAATAAGTGATAGCTGTTAATACTATGCTTCGAATACCAAGAAGCTCAGAATAGTGAGACTAGTATCCAGTTTTACTAACACTGTCATATCAGTTTGATGCCCTCTCCTCCTTATTATTTCCAGCCTCTCCTCTTTATCATTTAAATTTTCTAATCTTGTGTGTCTCATATAAAGTTTTAAAATACAGTTGACCCTTGAACAATGCAGGGGTTAAGGGTGCCAACTGTCTGTACAGTCAGATCTGCCTATAACTTTACAGTTGGCCCTCCATGTATGCGGTCCCATGTCCCCAGATTCAACCAACCTCATAGGGTCACGTAGTACTATAGTACGTATTTAATGAAAAAATTCATGTGTAAGTGGATACACACGGTTCACACCTGTGTTCTTCAAGGGTTCACTATAGTTGATATAATTTGTAAGATAAAATACTCAGGTAAAATACATCTAATACTGAGATGGGAGTTCTAGAGTGGCCTTTTGAGGAACATGGTAGACTCTTTTCCCAGTGAAACACATTTAACTGGTGAACATTTTAAAAAAATAATAGTTTAAAATCTTTAGAAATTGTCCTAAGGGTAGACAGCAAATGGAGAAACACATTCAAAAAATCTACTAAATCTAATTAAGAACAGTGAAAGTCTGTTGTGTTTGAGCCACAATATACTCCCCTCATTTCTCTCCTCCCCTCCTACCCTGCTGCCCCAGATCAAAATGATAGAAGCTTTACTCTGGGCAAATGTGTCCAAGAACCATGGGCACCTGCTTCTCTACCTCCCAATCTAGGGTGACAGGTTCACCCCAAGAGAGGCAGGAGATCAGCATCTCTCATCTCCTTCATCTCTGTGTTGCAGAACCTCTGTGCTAAGCAAGCACAGCTAAAAGGACTGGACCTTCCTCTCATCTTCTAGTCATAGGGAAGCTCTACCCCAGATGGACCCTGCTTGCCACATCCTGGCTTGCTCACAGGGAATAAGCTTCACACCAGAAGAGACAAGCCTTGAAGACAAGGGGCTACCATCTCTGTCCAGATCCTCACTCTTAGATCCAGGAGAGTCTTTCAGGGAGAAGCTGCTTGCTATTCCCAACCCCAGCTCTAGTACTGAAGTACAAAGATTCAGCCTGTAAGAGAGAGCCAGCCCTTAATAACAGAGAGCTCTGCAGCTCTCCCTGTAGGGACTGACTATTTGGAAAAGAACATTTGAAGTTCATGGCTAAGGGTGTTTTAAAACAATGGTGATCCTGGTGGTGAACAATTAAGGGGAAACTGGTCACTCTGTGATACTAGTAACAACAAACAAAACAGTGCACTGGCTAAAAGTTTAACAAAGGAAAGAGATAGCTAAAAAGAGTCTTCCTGGGGTCAGAGCAAAACTTAAAGGCTGGCCAACCTTGACTCTGCAGAGTGACCTGAAATTATTTAGATTAATATGTGGAGCAATTTATGCCCAAGAGTATTATCAAAACAATAGAACTGTCAGCCAGCAGTTAGTGGAAGATAACAGCTGGGTATGATACCAATAGAGTTACACCAGCCAGAAACTTAGTGGAGAGATCAGGAAAAGTGACAGGTAAAGAGAACTTGACTAAAACCACAGTCATCCCTGGTGATCGAGGAGACTGTTCACATGCTCAAGGCTGTACCCTCTGAGGAGCAACATCCAAGGCTGCACACCGAGAGGGAAAGAGACTTTACTGAATTAGCCCAGCCAAGTCACTAAGCAAATAAACAACCAAACAAGCAAACAATAACAACAAGCCCCAGGAAGGAGAGGGAATAATTATCTAGAGTTGCTCCAATATATTACCTAAAATGTCCATTTTCAACAACAACAACAAAATACTAGACGTTCAAAGAAACAGATATGTATGATCCATGAAAACAGGAAGAATAAGCAGACAACACAAACTGCCTTTGAGGGGGTCCAGATGTTAGGCTTAGCAGACAAAAACTTTAAATAGCTATTATAAATGGTGTTCAGAGAACTAAAAGAAACCATGTGTAAATAACAAAAGGAAGGTATGGTTACTGTGTCTCACAAAATAGAGAATATCAATTAAGAGATAGAAATTATAGAAACAAGTGGAAATTCTGGGGTTGAAAAGTACAATGACTGACATGAAAAATTCAGTAGAGGGACTCAATAGTAACTTTGAACTAACAGAAGGAAGAATCAGTGAACTTGAAGACAGATTGTTAAAGATTATACAGTCTAAAGAACAAATAGAAAAAAGAATGAAGAAAAATTAATAGTGCTTCAGAAAAATATGAGACACCATTAAGTGAGCCAGCATGTGCAATGGGACTACAAAAGGGAAGGAAAGAAAAAAAGGAGCAGAAAAAATATTCAAAGAAATAACGATGGAAAACTTCTCAACTTTGGTGAAAATTATTAATCACATCCAAACAGTTCAGCAAGCTCCAAGTAGGATAAACATATAACGATCCACACTCAGACACATTCTAGTAGAAATGCTGAAAGACAAAGACAAAAAGAAAATCGTGAAAGATGAGAAAATCACCTCATCAAATACAGTGGAACCTCAACAATATTAACAGCCGACTTCTCATTAACAATGCAGGTCAGATAGCAGTGGGATGACATATTCCAAGTGCTGAAAAGAAAAACTGTCAACAACAAATATGTCAAGAAACATGTTCAGCAAAACTGTGTTTCAAAAATGAAGGCAAAATAAAGATATTCTCAGATACACAAAAACTGGAGAATTTTTTTGCTAGCAGACCCATATAAAAAATACTAAAGGAAGTTATTCTGGCTGAAAGCAAGTTGTACCAGACAACAATTTGAATCCACACCTACACACACCACACACACACACACACACACACACACACACACACACACACACACACACAAAGAGTGTCTATAAAGATAATTATGTAGGTAAATATAAGAGAATATATAATTGTGTTATTTATTTTCCTTTCTTCTCTTAATAGATTTAAAAGAAATTGTATAAAACAAGATATATAATTGTAATATTGGGTCTATAATATATAGATGTATAATATATTTGATAGTAGCAACATGAGTGAGGTGGGTGGTAACAAAGCTGTATTGGAGTAGGGAGTGACAGGTTTTTTTTTCACCCTGAGATGTTTGGGTTGTCTTTATTTGGTATAGGAGCACGTAATTTGTCACATTAAAAAATAATCTAGCTCTTCCTCACTAATTCACACTGATACTTTTGTGTATTAAACTGTATTAATTACCTTTTGCAATATTACATTCCTTCCTGACTTTTTGCAGTAACTTTCTCAGAGTTATGTTTTGCTTTTAAATAAGTACGGTAGTTTTATCTCTTATGAGAAAAAGAGTAAGATCTCATCCCATAGGTTTCAAATATATTGCCACAGTAGTGTACCTAGTATTTTCTTCTTTTAATTTCATGTCTCAATCCTGATGTTTTTTATTTATGTCTTTGTTTTTATTTATTTTCTTAATTAGGCTTACTGTAGCAGGATTCTTTTTCCAAATCTGAGAGCCTTTCCTTTTTCTTTTTTTTGTAAGGAACTTTATTCAATCCATTCACACTTATTGTGCTAATTGATCATTTGGTTTTATTCTCTCAGTCTTATTCATGACATAAATGATTTAATTCTGCATGACATATGCTTTTGTTTTGGATGCAAGGATTCTCCTTATGAAGATTATTTTGAGAGAATTCCAGTTCTGAATTTTATATGCAGTATTCAATACATATGATGATTGGGGCTGATGTAAACCTATTTAAGAACATTTCTTTTTTCCTTCCCTTACTTCATGAAGACAAATTGAGTGGCAGTAATAATGCGAACAAAAGACAAAAAATCGCTCAAGACTTTCTCAACTCTATAGACCAAACAGGAGAACTCTTGGCAATGTTTGAAGATGATGAAATTGATGAAGTTAAACAAGAAAGAATGGAGGTATAGTACATGCTTCCCTTTTTAGGGTAATAGAATAACTGCAGTGCATATACTATTTGGTTCTATTCTTATGTTCTTTAAATGTGGTCTGAAATGTCCAAATCAGTGGTTTCATGTCTGAAGGCAGCATTGTACAGTGGAGTAACCCTGGAAAGGATGTCAAACTCTGCCTTCATAGCTGACTTTGGGAAACAACTTCAGTTTTCTGTTTCTTTGTTTCCTCCTTTGAATATGAGTAGGTTTCCCTAAGCTTCCTTCTGGATCTTACTTTTACTGATATTATTTTATTCCGTAAAAGCTAGTTTATAATATTTACTTAGTTTTTGTACCAAACCATCCAGTTATCTTTGTGGACAAAGGTAATCCTTACTGCTTTTGTGTTGGCATATAGTGTGAAGAGCTATTTTTCCAGCTGTAGTTGCAGCCTCTGGTTGGACTCACCAGATAAGGTAGGATCCAGGGCAATTCCATGCTTTATATCACTGTAAAACACAGTTAGTGACATGTGTTTGGATTCCCTGGGTATGTTTTAACAATGAATATGAAAATTGTATGCCTTCTATTTACCCTAGCTTTCTATTCATAAAATGGTTTCCTTAAATACTTGTGGAAAAATAAAAGTAGTGATTGATTTCATCTGAGTGCCTTCCAAAATATAAGGCATTATTCTTATCATTCTTATTCTTATAATATTTTTACATGTAAAAAAACAAATCTCCATTTTTCCCCTTCTCTTTAAATTGGTCAAGAGAGGTAATTCCAGAGCTCCGAAAGATCGTGCTAAGTGCTGACTTTATCATAGTCTCTGTGCATGCTAAAAATATAATTATTTCATGTTAAATTTTGGAGGAAGTCCAATAGACATATATGCTTTATAAAATTTAACCACCTTCTTTAAAGAATTAGTATGCTTAGATCATGAACTGTGATCTAAAGGCAATGTTCTTCTTAGGTATCAATTACCTTAGAAATGTGTGGTTATCTTGGTTTGAGGCAACTGCAAATGATTTTAGTTCGCCTTGGGCCAAAAACATGCTAAGTTGTCCAACGCAGATGATAAACATGTATTTCTGATGTCATTATGGCCTAAACAGGATATGATTGTTTCATGGCATGGTTTCACTTATGATGCATTACACAGAGAGCAAATATTGTTTATGCTTTATTTTTTAAACATTTTTATATTATACAAATGGGCATTAAGAAAAATTTATTAAGGAAGGACTCTACAGAAAACATTAGTAAAATTGAACAAGTAGCTTTTCAGTTTTGAAGGGACGATCTCGGTCAACCAAGCCTGTTGCCCGGAAGGGCATTTCACAGTCAAGGAGAAGAGAAGAAATGGAGCATGTTGTAACACTGAGCTCATAATAGCAGGCTACTGTAGGCCTGGAGGAGTGATGAGCCAGTAAGGTACAAGTTCAAGTGAATAAAATATTTGGAAGTGCAGGATAGAAAAAGCTTGGGAGCTTATGTGGTTTATATTTCTCTCCCCTGTAGTTATATTGTATATTACATAGTGGTAACCAGGATAATAAAATATCAGTAGTTGATAAAAATAGTTACAAGAAAGTCAGCTTCACCTATACAATAAAAATTAGATTGGCAGTTTCTCTAAGCTTTGTATCATAACTAAGATCTCTAACCAAGATAACAAAGAGTAGTTTTGAGATTCTGTTCATCCAAATAATAGAGTTTAAACTGGATAAAAAAATACTGAACTTGTAGACATAACTATAGACAGTAAAAAGTGGAACCGTTAAGAGCATAGGCCTTGCCTGCTTCTAATTTGACAGGTTATAGTTTCAAGCGTAAACCACAACTGTGGCAGTCCATATGAAACCACTTTGGACTCACAGACTGCAATCCCTTGCTTTTAAAGTGCAGTAGAATAATCAGTCCTGGCATCACTCAGTGATTTAATTTTCCTCTAAGCATCACTTACAGTTGTAGAAACTTTGTTTACTACCTTCTCCCCTAGAATGTATGAAAGTGGTATGGACCTACCAACAAAGCTTGTTATTGGTTTTTTTTTTCTTTTTTTTTCATTTAAATGTAATTTAGAAGACAAAAAAAATTTATAGACACAAGCTCACTTGGGACCCTAGATTTTTCTCAAAATATTGAGCAAGCATATGAAAAACTGAGTTCTTTCCCATTGTTTTCAGCTGATTTCTTTGTGTGCCTGGCTTTGTGTTTTACTCATAATTTACTTCATTAAGTATTGTGTGATTTGAAATATAAAAAATGTCTGAATTTTTATATCCATTTCTACTTGCTAGTCCATTATCATATTAACTAATGCTTACCCCATTTATTTTTCTCCAGCACCAAATTTTTAACACTTTGGTGTGTGTGTAGTAGAGATCTGTGACCCATGACCTCTGAAGACCCTTCTAAATTATCAAATAAAGATTAAATAATGTTCAGAATTGCTTTAGTGTATTTGAGGGACTGGGAAAGAGAAGCAGGGAAATGTTAAGCATAATGCATATAAATACTCACAACTCCCCTCCAACCACCCCTCAGAGCCCCTAAACCCACCCCAGAATGACCCACGTGTGTTTGGCTGTTGATCCTGTTTCTTACGTTCTAAGTTTTTGAGATTTAATCAACTAAATGTGACTGTGTCAACCAAAGGCCAAGGAAGGGTCACTAAAGCCTGCAGATAGCTTTGTGTTTTCTTACCAGAGGACCTGTGGTCACTCACAGAAGAGCTTGCCTAAAACCCCACTGCTCTACTGTGAAGGAACTTGGAGAAGCTCAAGTTTGTCATTAATCAAGTAAAGTATCTGGTCTACTGAACCTGCTAGGTTTTGTGAAGAAGATGTGAATAAGGAACGCCTAAAAAATTGGGTGAACTCTCTACCTTCTGACTAACCCTCAAACTGGTAAAATAAACAGGAGAACAAAGATTAGAGCTCACCAAAGAGCAGCCTTTAAACAGCTTAGGGGGCTGAAAATCCCAAGTGACTGTTTATCTTGTGTTTTTAAGTTAGAGGCCTAATCCTGGAATCTAGAGAAAAAGCAGAATGGAATACATAAAATGTAAGGCAGTTTAAAAATTGTTTAATTGACTGAAAGTTGAGTAAGATCTCAGGTGGTCATCTGAATTTAACCTGAAGTGACTAGTCATAGATTTTTTTTTTTAATATACCCCTTTTTAATTAATTAATTAATTAATTAATTAATTAATTATTTTGGCTGTGTTGGGTCTTCGTTTCTGTGCGAGGGCTTTCTCTAGTTGCGGCGAGCGGGGGCCACTCTTCATCGCGGTGCACGGGCCTCCCACTATCGCGGCCTCTCTTGTTGCGGAGCACAGGCTCTAGACGCGCAGGCTCAGTAGTTGTGGCTCACGGGCCCAGCTGCTCCACGGCATGTGGGATCCTCCCAGACCAGGGCTCGAACCCATGTCCCCTGCATTGGCAGGCAGACTCTCAACCACTGCGCCACCAGGGAAGCCCTAGTCATAGATTTTTCAAATACAAAGTTTCTCATAAAGGTTGAATGATCACAGAAATCAGGTATACCATTCAGTTATGCTCCAAGTGTAATACGCTTATGATCCCTGGGGGTTTTGAGTCCCAGTGTTATAGTTTTTGGAGCTAAGTAGACTGGAAACCTCGGTGAGAGAGGTGGCTGACTATAGAAGTTCTCCATCTTCTCCTGTTTATGAAATGTGATAGTTCAACACTTCCCCTTTTCTATCTGTCCTGGATTTTTTAGTTATAAAGGAAAGTAAAATAAAATGCCTTCAAGACTGAGTTCAAATATAATATCTTAGATAAGATTTATCATAAAAAGGCTAATCCCAATAAGATAAATGTTTACAAATACCAAAAAAATTGAAGACATTGAGTTAAAAAACTGAAACCCAGAACAAAGTTTTAAATATACATATATATGGGATTAAGAAATGCAGAATTTATATACTAGAGAGATATAGTTTATATACATATATACATTCATGATATATATAAATATGCATATATATTTACACACATGCATATACTATGCCTACATGTGTGTATGTATGTATCTTCCAAAACCCCTCCCACCCACAGCAGCTGATAGGATGACATGCCCTGATTGGCTTAGCCTAAGTCATATGCTCCATCTCCAAAGAGGGTGCAGTTAACCTCTGTAAAATCATGGATCCCTGAAGCTTTAGGAAGAAGGAATGGATGCTGGAAAGGCAGCCATGAAGGTTCTTAAGTGTAAAGGCCCTCTACGTTATGTGTAAGAATTAAGAGTGGTGCATCACAATCTTGACTCTCTGCTCAGATCTCTGGGAAGTTTTCCCTAAGAGACAGAATGTTAGAATGAATGGAAATCATTTTCTTTGGATTCAAGCAAACCATCCATCCATCCTTTCACTCTTTAATTCATTCAGCATTTATTTGAGCTTCTTTTGTAAATCAGTCACTATTTCTAGGTCCTGAGCTTATGACTATGAAAAAGACAAAATATGGTTTCTGCCCTCACAATCCTTTAGTAGTAACTGGCAAATCAAAAAGTAACTAAGTACTCTGGTGAGGGGAATACAAGCCCAATAAATGGTCGCCATTTTTATTATTACTATATTTGATCTTGAATTTTGAACCCTCTAGGTGGATTATTGGTTGTGTGATGGAGCCATGTATATTCTATTTCACTTGCTATTTTATTTGAAACTTTGTTTATCCTGAAGTAAAGCACATTACATCTTCAAGAAATTTTTTATTATTAACTTCAGACAGGTCCATAGAATTAACCTCAGTGTGGTTTGCTGAAGAGGACACAGAACAGAAAAATTAGAAGTAGACTCCATTTTAAAACATGAAATAGTGTAATATGTCAGGATTAGTTTCTGAAAGAGATTCAAGAGAACACATCAGTATGTCTTTTTTATTCTTTTGAAAGTAACTTCTGTTCAGATAATTTAGAAATACTCTGAAATCATTCTTCAGGGAATATTAATAGAAATACCACCCAAAACCTTTGGTAATTCTAGCTACACAGAGCAGAGTTAATGTAATTTAGTATATGTTTTTCTGGCCTAGAAACTGCAGAACAGGGAGTATTACGTGGCTTTAGGAGAACCCAAAGTTTGGTGTAATGTGTAGCTCTGAAACTGATTTCCAACTCTATCAAACTACTTTTTATCCACGCCTTCTGATTATGTAATGGTAGAGATCTGTCTATTCATTGCCATAAAACATCTGGAGAAGACATTTTTCAATTAATGACATGAAAAGTAAGTTACAGATCTTATAAAAATAGAACATTCCCTAACTCTTACCCAGGTACTTATCCTTCTGTAGCTTAACACATCAGATTTGACAGATGGTTCTCAAGGGATTCTTTTAGGCTTTTCTTAACCATGTGAACTGAGGGTAGAGTCAGACTTCTGCTTTGCTCAGAGTGCCCCACATACCAGGTGTGAAGCTAGAAGTGGTTGGGTGGTGGTGGTAGTAGTTTAATCATTCTCTTACATTCAAGATGTTTAATCTGTTGGGTTATGCTTTGCTATAGAAAAATTTTAGAGCAAGATCAGTCAAATAACTGCCATCTTTATGATAAAAAATTTAGTATCACTTCATTTATGTCTTCCACCCTCAGACCCATTTAGAATTTTTACTATTTAGTGTGGGTGAAATTTAAAAGATTCTTCTCCCTGCTCTTTCCCTAGTCTATTGAGGAGTAAAATACATGGTAACAGCATTGAAGCAGTACTCATAGTAGTCGTATTTCCTTTAATGCAAATCAGGGCTTATGATCTGATGTCCACAAGTATCTTTTGTTATGGAGACAGCATATTTTAAATCAGGCCTTGGTAGTAAAATATAGGAACAGTGATTGCCATTCACTTCCACCTTCCCCACCGAGGAGTTTCAGCGTCAGTAAAGTGGAGAATCATTTCTAGGGTGAAGATATGCACCAGTACTGCAAACTGATCATCCGTGTCTCCCAGCGCTGATGTGCCGGTGTGGGCCTTACTGCGCTGCACTGTTCAGTCTTGCTAAGTGGATATTCGAATAACACATCTGAATATACTGTCCAGTTAAGTTTTTAATAGAATCAATCAATATTTTCTTTCTCAAATAATTTCAATTTGTCCTTTTGAAAATGAAACCCTTCTCTTTTAAAAGATACATTTCAAGCGTTTTCTCAGAGATCACTCCACCAGCTTGTTTATAAAACACCTTGGCAGGGAAGAGTTTTAAAATATCATCGAATTTCAGAACGCCACAGGATTTACCACTAATTTACATTTAATGTTTGTAGTTCTCAAGTTGTGGCTGTTGTAATAACCAAAATGTTTTTTCCCTGAATATTTTGTAGATTATGTTTCCCGATTCTTTCTCCTTCACCCACATTCCCCACAGTAGGCGGGCAGATTGTTGTTACATAGTCTGGCCTTTTATCTTATTGGTTTAATCTCAACAAGTTAGTCCTTCTAAATATGAAAATAAATTTATTATGTGGAAAGAGTTTTGTCTTTTTAATGCTATCACTTCTTTAGTGGCATTAACAGATCATTAATTGTTTGATATAGATAATTTCCCTCTATCCCTTAATTTATTTGCTGCCTTAAGATCAGCTCTTATTGTTCACCACTTTATGGTAAATCATGCAAATCAAGCTGCTTAATGCAATTAGACTTATTCTTAGCTCATTGTATTCCTCATTTAGAATTCTGGAGTAAGCTGTAAATATTTAGTGATCCGTGTAATCTGTTGCATGTGGATGTCTGTTGGGAGCTCTCCTTTTCATAAGCATTGGTCCGAAGGACAGATCAGGTGCTGCCAGCCTTCTGCTTTTCATGACTCTCCATTTTCTACAGTAGAAACTTAAGTCCTTAGCACGTTATTCATGCATCTTTCATGATCTGGCCCCAACAGACCTTTTCATCTTCATCTCCCACCATTCCTGCTCCCCCCCTTTTCCCATATTACCTCCCCAAACACACATGTATACACACACACACACAACCACCACCACCACACACGATTTAAGGAACCCCCTCAGACTTATAGTTCCCTAAATAGGCATTCAGCTTTTCTTCCCTTCCCCTGAGCTTTCTCCATCTGGCAACATCTCAGTTCTGATATTTTAGTATGTGATATATTGTAACTAGTAGTTTTTTCTTAGTTTGACTTACTGAATAAGGTCCTTGAAAGCATGGACTTATTTTATTTACTTTCATATCTTCTGTACCCAGCACAGTGCCTTGAACATTATAAACTTTCATTAAATATTTGTCCAAATATGGTGAATAAAATAGGTGATATATGCAAATATTATTAATCTATCCTTTGGATGATCTGAATTTTTTTTCTCTTTTGCTTAAAGAATGCAGTTTCTGGGTGTATAAAGTTAGTCTTTTCTTCTGATTCACGTAGGATTACAAAGAAAGCTATAGATCTTTATGAAATTTTTGTGTCAGGAGCTCTTCAACACATCTTTTACAGGTGCTTTCCAGTTGCTAATGGTTTTCATTGCTTGGATAACTTCCTGTTCAAATTAGACTAGTGGCTTTTCCACAGTTCTAGCTGTAGAAGTTCTCCTAACCACACTGCTTCAGTATTGACCTGCAGTGTTCCAGATCTGTCTACAGGCTGATACTGAGCATCAGTTCTAATTTCAATTAACAGACTTTTTTTTCAAATGGACCAATACCATATGTGACTATTGGTTCATTCTCTCTAGTTACCAATTCAGAACATTTGGCAGTAAATGTTATACACTTTTCCTTGTGTATTTGCTATTATAAGATTTTATGATTTAGCATCTTCAAATAATAACATATGCTTATTCACTTCTCTGATCCATTAAATATCTCCTCTGGACAATTCTTTTAGTTATTGGTTGATTTCTACTTAGAAAATATCAATAGTTTGAATTTGCATATGCCTTAGGTTACTGTTGAATTTTTTGTGGCATGGAAATTTTGCATTTCCATTCGTTCTACTTCATACAATAGGAAACTGTTGTTTCACTCAGTCCTTCTAACACTAAGGAACAATTGACCAACAAATCACCAGATTCACAAAAGTTACTTTTGTATTTATCTGCCTCATCTACTATATTGATAAGACTGTGGGCTTGAATTTAATATTCAATTCAAATTAATATTACATTCATCATTAATTTTTACCATCACTACTTTGGCTATTATATTCAGTTACAAAGGGAAGTGTTTTGCCATACTCCCACAGTTAATAACATAGCCATGTAATGAACTTTTTAAAGTGTGGTATTTAATTTTAAAGTGACCAAGTAATAAGTATTGACAATTTGGGCATTTTATCCTACTCTTTAAAAATATTTATTAAATCTTATTTTAAACACCCTTACTTTTTTAAATTTTTTATTCTTTTGGTTTCCATTCTTTTGAAAATTTTAATATATCGTAGACACTCATCATTGTACAAATCAATCAACAGATTATGTTAATTCTATTAAAATTTTGTAAAAAATCTCAACCAGAATAGGTCTTTATCATTTCTCATGTTGAGTATGGTTAGCTGCTGCATCTCTCAGATGAGTCTAATATCATTTGCTTAGATCAGTGGTTCCCAATCACATGGGGAGTTTTGTTTGTTTTTTTTAATTGGAGTATAGTTGATTTACAATGTTGTGTTAGTTTCAGGTGTACAGCAAAGTAGATCTGTTATACATATACATATATCCACTCTTTTGGGATTGACATATACACACTACTGTATATAAAATAGATAACTAATAAGGACCTACTGTATGGCACAGGGAACTCTTTGCAATACTTTGTAATGGCCTATATGGGAAAAGAATTTAAATTTTAAAAGTCCTTTTAAAAGTCCTTGAAGAAAAGGCATCTATTTCTTGTAGTAATTCTGCACCTTAAATAGAAGACAGCCATTAATAGTGGGTTTATTGACCTCTCAAATATGGAGAAGCCGTACGTACAGAAGTGACCACCTTTGGGAAGACACACTGTGGAAAAATCCAAAATCACTGAGGTAATTGTTTTAATTTTGAAAAAATATCTTATTATATAAAAGCTCTATCAGAGCTTTTAAATAATTTAAAATTAGACTTTATTTACCGAAATTCAGTAAGTACACAAATATCTCAAAATACTGCTGTATTCTTTTTTTATATCTGTGGAAGTTATCCAAGTGAGGGAGAGACTGAAAGAGGACTAAGAAGAGAGGGAGGGAAGGAGGGAAAGAGGGAGATGGAGATGGAGACAGAGAGAGAGAAAGAGAGAGAGTGAGAGAGAGAGAAGGAAAGAGGAAGAAAGAAAGAATTGAAACCATTTTCCCTAGACAGTAGCTCTGTGTAAAGTTCTGTTATCCATCTGGGTTTAGCAGGGAAGATATTTGAATCTTGGAAGACTTGTTCCTTGTAGCCCTACAATAAGTTCATTACAATCAATAAAATAAAATAGCCTAATGTAAGACAGTTATCACTCTTTGTTTAAAAAAAAAAAGGCTTCAAGTGAAATTTTTGGGAATTTCCCCCATCCTCTTAAGCAGTTCTTTTTTTTTTTTTAGTTTGGCTGTGAATGTGGGTTCTTAGTTCTCCAACCAGGGATTGAACCCGTGCCCCCTGCATTGAGAGCGCGGAGTCTTAACCACTGGACTGCCAGGGAACTCCCTTAAGCAGTTCTTATTGATAATCCATCATATGTTTTTTGTTTGTTTGTTTGTTTTTTATTTATTTATTTTGGCTGCATTGGGTCTTCGTTGCTGCATGCTGGCTTTCTCTAGTTGCAGCGAGCAGGGGCTACTCTTCGTTGCGGTGTGCAGGCTTCTCATTGCGGTGGCTTCTTTTGTTGCGGAGCACGGGCTGTAGGGCACGCAGGCTTCAGTAAGTTGTGGCACGCGGGCTGCAGAGGACAGGCTCAGTAGTTGTGACTCACGGGCTTAGTTGCTCTGTGGCATGTGGGATCTTCCCGGACCAGGTCTCAAACCCGTGTCCCCTGCATTGGCAGGCGGATTCTTAACCACTGCGCCACCAGGGAAGCCCCATCATATGGTTTTGAAGTAGACACTGTAGTACATCATTTGTATAATTAAATATTGCTTAAACTTTTCCTGTGACTCATAGAAACTCATCATTTAATTTATTGTAATCAAAGAGTGATGAGGTATCTTGATGGCCTGGATATTATTTCTTTGGGCTATCGGTCATCTCAAACTCATCAACTCTTCTAAAAAATTCTTCTACTAGTACCCCTTGGTATTATTTTAAATCCTTCCATCCACTTGTGTGGGACTTGGGTACTTTCATATATAATGACTATAGGCCAGCTGGTTATATTCAGGAGTTATTCAAAGAATTGTGGATTCTCTGAGGCAAGAAAATTTATAACTCATTTTAATACACTTTAATAATAATGAACCTCATCTCTCAATCTACCCCCTTCCTTCCCAGAAACCAAACCAAAGCTGGGGTGTGGGGGTGGGAATCACATTTTATTTAAGCTAGAAAATGTTTTTGTTTAAATTGTACCTAGGATTATTTAATGTTCACTTGGGTGTGGAGAAATAGACTATATTAGTGGGAACATAAGTTGATATATAGCTTTCTGGAGAAAAGTGTAGCAATATCTATCAAACACATTAATAAAAAAAAACCTATATGCCTTTGATCCAGAAATTGCTTTTCTAGGTACTATATTAAGGATATAATTGAACAGAGACTTTTTTGAAAAATCAAATGTATTCATTGTCTTTTTATAGCAAAATTTTTGTTTAACAATGGAAATATTAAAGTTGTAAAGTTTCTTCTTAGCATAGCTTTTGCTATAGCCCATAGATTTTAACAATATATAATACTTCTATGATTTAAATACTGTTTTCTAAATATTCTCTAGAATTGCCCTTTAGCCTAATTTATGTAGGAGAATATTTGACATATATAGGTATATATTTTCCAGGCTGGATGTTTTGTCTGTTTCAGCCTCTATTGGGTGTTTTAGTAGCTTTATTGCATAGTAGTCAGATTGTTAGCTATATTATTTTTAGTGTTAGGAATTCATTAGAACTTAGTAGGTATCCTAATATGTTGTGACTTTTTATAAATGACTCATGGACAGGGTAGGGAGATGTTTATGTATCTATTATATCATTATTATTAATAGTATTCACTTGCTTTTCATCTTCTTTCTTAAAAGTAAGCCTTTTATTGCTGTGATGTATTTGTAAATATCTCCTTTAATGTCCCACCATTTTTCTTGTATATAGTCCAGTTCTCCTACATTAGGAGGGAGAAGTTCAAGAGTTTTTCTTCATTGTTGATAGACTCTTCATCAGTAGAAACTGGTTCTCTTGGTCCAGTGAATACCAGGCTTGTTATATCTTTGCCTGTCTTTACTGTTAATCTTTCTGAACCAATTAGTTTGGGTGTAACTGTCATTAATAGTATATTAAGATTATTTCCTTTAATTTCTTTCAATTGATGACATTACCCTATTTACCTTTATTTACATAGCACATATGTTTTTTTTTCTTTTTATTATTTTTTTAATTTAATTTTTATTTTATATTGGAGTATAGTTGATTTACAATGTTGTGTTAGTTTCAGGTGTACAGCAAAGTGATTCAGTTATACATATACATATAACCATTCTTTTTCAGATTCTTTTTTTTTACTTCTTTTTCTTTTCCCTATAATTTTTTTTCACACACACACACTGTATTTTATTTTTACAAGAGATAAATAAACTGACACCAAGCATTGTAAATGGATGACCACAACAAAAGCAACAATGATTGCAATTACCAAACACGAAACACACTCATACTATGTCATAATATTGACATTCAGTCCAGTAATCCTCCACTGTAACAGCTCCTTTACTTTGCAGTGAAAATTGATTTGTATATTTTTTGCCTCTGAGTCCTTGTGGGATTTTTTTTTTTTTTATTCAAACAGAAAGTCACAAAAATTATAATCATCCTCATCAGTTCACTCAGTCCCATGTAATTAATTTTTTTTTCATCTTGATCTTTTGTTAGCACTTTTATGAATTCATGTTTTCCATTAGAGTTCTGAAAATGCTTATTCATTCAGTTCAGCAGTATAGTCAGTTACCAGAAACCTGTACTTGTCAGAGTCTTTTCCATGAATTCCTTGAAAATGAAACCCTTTTATAGGAACATTTTTGCGAAAGCATCAGAGTACACCCAGAACTGTCTGTAACTGACAAAAGACTTAAAAATGACCACAGTTAAAGGTTTGATGAAAGTTCATAATAATGCAATTGACAAGGAAATTTAGTTATTTCTGAGATATACATTTTAAAGTAATAACTAGAATTATGACTTATAACATTATACCAAAACATATAAGATTTTTAGAAATTTCATGTAATGTCTGAAACATTTGTATTAACATATTTCCAGACAAATAACCCAAAGAAAGTTCAGTATTAGTTGTTTTGTTTGTTTGTTTGTTTGTTTGTATTGCAGGTTCTTATCAGTCATCAATTTTATACACATGAGTGTATACATGTCAATCCCAATCGCCCAATTCAGCACACCACCATCCCCACCCCACCGCGGTTTTCCCCCCTTGGTGTCCATACGTTTGTTCTCTACATCTGTGTCTCAACTTCTGCCCTGCAAACAGGTTCATCTGTACCATTTTTCTAGGTTCCACATACATGCGTTAATATACGATATTTGTTTTTCTCTTTCTGACTTACTTCACTCTGTATGACAGTCTCTAGATCCATCCACGTCTCAACAAATGACTCAATTTCGTTCCTTTTTATGGCTGAGTAATATTCCATTGTATATATGTACCACAACTTCTTTATCCATTCGTCTGTGGATGGGCATTTAGGTTGCTTCCATGACCTGGCTATTGTAAATAATGCTGCAATGAACATTGGGGTGCACGTGTCTTTTTTAATTATGGTTTTTCTCTGGGTATATGCCTAGTAGTGGGATTGCTGGATCATATGGTAATTCTATTTTTAGTTTTGTTTTTAGTTCTATTTTTAGTTTATGTTTTTATCTTACTGTATTCCTCTGCTTTTTTTGCTTCCTTGCCCGTTTCCTTTAATTTTTTTTAAACTGTAGTTTCAGAATTAACTTGCAGTTAAATCTTTCAATGGTTATTTTTAAATTCTGAGGAATCATAAATCTATATGTCTTAGTTTATGAACCTTAAAAATGAATTCGGTTTTTGTTTTGTTTTATTTAGTTTGGCCATACTGCGCTGCATGTGGGATCTTAGTTCCCTGACCAGCAATCAAACCCATGCCCCCTGCAGTGGGAGTGTGGCGTCTTAGCCACTGGACCGCCAGGGAAGTCCCTATTTTATTTTTTTATGCCAGCTACTGTACTAGATCGTGGGGACATAAAGTAGTGTTCACAATACAGTTGTTTTCTTGACAAAACTTGTAATATACCAGAGAAGTAGACATAGTAGTAATAACAACAGAGTCCTATGTGGTACATGCCACACAGTGCCAGACACTGTTCTAAATCCTAACATAGACATCAGCTCACGTCACAGTCTACTCATGAGGTCGATTCTGTTATTATTCCCCTTTTGCAATGAGGACCCTAAAGCACTTGCCGAAGATCACAGTTACAAAGCAGAAGTGCTGGGAAGGAATACTCATGGGTACCAGCACTATCTGGAAAAGGAAAATAGCAGGAAAGTGTCCTGTTTCTTCCAACCTGGAAAAATGTATCTGGAAGACATTGAGTTATATTGTATATGATTACTAACCTCCCTAGCTTCAAGGCAAAGAAAGTTATTTTGTTTTACTTTTGCTTTTCTTTGGCCATTTCAGGTAATGTCTGAACAGAATCACACATTTTAAAAGATAACAGATTTTTTCATATTTGTTTTAAAAATGTGAAACCTCATTGTCTTAAATCCACAATTTTCAAAGCCATAGTTGATAAGAGATTACTGTTTCTTCTTTCAAAATTTTTAAAAACACATGCAGGGCCAAGGACACTCGGTTATTTACATACTGATGTGAATCAGATTGCTTACCTCTTAATCATTAGCTGAAAGGGTCTTTCTTTAAAGACTTTTAAAGGTCAGCAAAGAGAATAGGTAAAGTAGTTTTGAACTTTAGAGAAATTTAAAGGGTAGAAAACATTAAGCAATGTGCTATATTGTATGTTTTCAGGAAAGAGAAAATTCAAGAGAGGTATGCTAGGAAGTTGAGATTTCAGAAATAAAGTGAGAAGACGTCAAACACCAACTTTGTGTTTTTATAATTTTTCATGATACTGGACATGGACAAAATTCTCAATTAATTTTGTCTCTTCTGATCCTTACATAAACTGGATATAGTCCAGATGCATGTGGGTGTTAAAGAGGTTTTTGTAAGATTACTTGGGAATCTACCCACCATTTAAGATAATATTTCTATGAGAAGATACAGTCCGAATTTAAAACAAACTTTCAGGATATAATATAAGTTGGAGGATTTTGTATTTTAGTTTTAAAAGTGAATTTTCACATGTTCCAAATTTTCAGTGCAACAGGACTGCTTATCATCTCTAGAAACTGCGTTTTCCGGCTTGTCTTCTCTGGAAGCAGAAAACTACTGGTATTAGAGACCAGTAAAAAAAATTTGGCACCTCCACCTGATATTTTGTAATGTTACTTACGATGATCATATTTCCTACTGAGTGAAGGACTTCATGATTGCATTTAGGACTTTATATAATTTATGTCCAAGCTACTGGCAATGTCCTGATGGTAAATTAAAGAGGTGTATTAATTCAGTGTGCTATTAAATTTAAAAAGTGTTGGTTGCATATAGGAAAGAGGTCAGTGTTTTTCAGGGTGATGATGCAAAGTTGTCATGGGAGTTACACTTCAACGAGAGTTACCGCCATTCTTTCTGTGATTGGTGTACAGACTGTACAAACACCATGGATTCATTTGGAGGCTAGGGATGACAAGCTAACTTTGTTCATTCACTTATAACCCATTTGATATGTTGTTTAGAAAAATATTTAGCTCTGCACATAGACAAATTTACTGTGTAAGGATCTATATCTTCTAAGCAACCCAAAAACGGAAATACAGATGAGCCTCACGAACTGCAACTCAGACACCAATGAAATCAATGTTTTGTTCACTGTTTCTGATCTCTTGCCTCTCTCTCTCTGCATAGACTTAATTTTTCTCTTCCTGTCAACTTACTGCTTGGATAATATTCCACCAGCAGGTGCTCCCAACTTAGCTTCCTCCCCTAGAGAGAGGCAGACCCAGCTCTCTGGGATAACAATCTCAAATCTCAGCAAATGACATCTGATTGACCCGGTTTGTGTTGGGGGTCCAGGCTGGGGCCTGGCAGCGTGGCTGGAAGCCAGGGCCATGCTGTAACCACTCTGCTGTGGAGGTTTGTAGGGCAGCCTTATAGTGATGGAGGCAGCAACACTTGGCAGCCAGTACGTTAGGTGCTTACTGCACCCAGCCATCCCTCCATTCATCCGCTCATCATTTATAGCGTGCCCACACATACGGTACAGTTGACCTTGAGACTGTGAGTGTCTTACTTCAAAAATGATTATCTTAATCTAAATCTAATTTCATTTTAAAAGCTACAGGGGATACTATCCAGTTATCTTAGACTTAAAAGAAAATGGCTAATGAAAGAGTAAATATAAAAATCCCGCTGAAGTTCACAGAACGACAAAGAAAGTAAAATATTCTTCAGTCAAGCCTTTTCTCATAAAAAATACCCTCACTTAAAACTGTAAAACATTTCAACAAAAACATTTCTTCAAATATGTTATTTTAAATACTATATTACTTAAGCAAATATTTAAATACTATATTAGTTTCTCTGAATACTTGAATTTAATTCTACCTGTCTGCCAAATATGTTGAAACTCCAAATCCATTTTCATTTGCCAGGTTAAATGTTTATTTTGTTTTCCCACATAATATGTTCTTTAAAGTGTCACAGGCATACCAAATCTGATTTCTTTTTAATGGGGACTTGGTAGGGATTTTTTTCTTTCTTCAGTTAATGGTAAAGGATATGCTTCTCTTAAGGAATATGCAAAGGTATATTCACATTTCCTACCTACAGAGGGTGTCTACTACGTTAGCTGTTGGAAAACAGACATTAGCTTTCTTAAAGGAAGTTTAAACCGTGTCCATTGCGTTTGCCTACATTTTTGAAGCCTCACTGTTATTTCCTTACAATCAAAATACCAAAGACTTTTCTCGTATTGTAGAGTGTCTAGTTTTATCTGACAAGTGACTCTGTATAGACTAGTACAATGAAAAAGTATTAGGCTACAGTAATTTATTTGATTACGAGGTTTCCCTTTCCTTCTGCTAATCTATGTTTATGTGATCAAACATCCATTTTAAAATTTTGTTCTTATTTTCAAAGAACATTTGTATACCTTTGAATATTGTAGTCTCTTAGATATACTTCTCTAAAAAGAACTAATAACTTTCAACGTGTATCTTATTTATTTTAAAAAGATAGATTTACTATTTAGCCTTCATATGAATTGCATAGTGGTTTGTACTTTTTGCAAAGCTTATTAGTACGTCTTAGGTTTCTTATATTGGACCTAACTCACTACAGTAAGAGCATCTTGAGGGGGAAGTATTTGAAGCCATAGTGGTAGTGCTCTCCCTAACCTTTAACTTGCCGGAAAAAGTGTACCTAGAATTCCTTTTCCTTTCTCCATCTATAATGAAAGTACAGATTCTTATGAATGCCACAGTCTCTCTTCAATTATCAGTATTACAAGGCCTCCTGATTTCCTAAATCCAGTGCCCTTCTGTGTGAGAGAAGGGAAGCATAACAAAAGTTGATGCAGTAGTTAAATAGCTGTCTCATTGCTACAGGTGAAGTGGTTCACACACGTTTTCAGTTTTGAAATATGTAGCTGTTTCCCAGAAGTTAGGAACCTGATGGCTTCTCCCAGTGATATTTCTTCTATATAAGAATCACTGCAAATAGACTGAGGCTGTTTTCCAGTGTGGACTTGAATAGGTTGTCTGATCTCTTAAATCTTGGGAACTCTGGCTCTGAAGTATTTCTAAAGATTTCAGGACTTCCCTAAGTACAGGGTACACATAGAACCACAGAACATCAGCGCTATACAAAGAAGAGAGAACTCAGTCACAGTGAGATGAAGCAACTTAACCTAGAGATTCCCATTTTGTGTTAGAGGCAAAACAAGACCTAAAGTACAGCTCTTCTGATTCCCAGGTCAGCATTCTCTTCAGTGGTCACTTTAGTATTTTTCTGATGGAATAGAATGAATCTCAGTATTACATAAGAATATATATCAGAGCTTTAGACTATGATTAAAACTCAGTAGTTACTATTAAGAACTGTTGATTTAGAATATATAGAGCTTGAATTGGAATTGTATTAACCCTATAATGTACCCTATCCATTCCTTTTCAAATATATCTTGAATGCCATCTTATTTGCTTTCTGTTTGTATCTTTTATCATCAAAATAAAACAGTGCATAAAAGGAGAACTTCTTGAGAAGTATGCAGTGTTCACCCTTTTTTTTTTTTTGGCAATTTTAAGCGAAGCAAAGCAGTATTTTTCAGTTATTATGGCCTGCATCTTCATTAAAATCCATCCTGCATTTATTTATATCCATCTCTCAAGATATCCTTTATTACTTTCAAGTTCTGTTGTTCTCAGGATCACTTCAGCCCTCACCACCCCCAGTCTGCTTCAGTCATCTTTTCTCTCATTGATGAAGTTTGAGATGGGTGGCTTTTCATTGGCTGTATCTAGGATCCCACTATAAAGCATTAAAATAGGACAGGTCAAAAGCAGTGTCCCCATCCTGCCAGCCAACATTTATGTAAAATGCGCAGATTAAAAATGGTAAGCATTTAAGCACCCCTTGGAGTGAATTGTTTGTCAAGCCCCTTGTCAAGTCACTCACCTTTGTTGAATTGTTTTATGCTATCCCTAATTGTGAATAGGTAAATGCAAGTAAATCTATTTCTTTTTAAACTAGAGCATCTCAGTCTTTCTGGAGTTAGGATAACATTATTGGTTATTTGTTTGACTTAATGTTGTCCTATCCTTATCCTCTGAACGCACTCCCTGAAGTTAAAAAATATATAAAATAAGTTGCATTTTTTAAAAATGTTGGTGAGTGTTGTGAGGAGAGGGAATCCTCACTCTTAAGCTCATTCACCATCCCTCTGACTACTAAAAATCAGGTCTAGAAATCAATATAATAGATCACATAAATGTGTAATGACTTTTATACTTCAGTCTTACACCAACATGATGGAGACACTTGCTTGTCACCCAATATCCATCCTCTCCATCTTTCTTTGTAACAAATCTCTGATTTGTAGCTGGATATATTGCCATCCAAAGTATCACACCCCTCTTCTTACCTTGCAGCTAGGTTTAATCGTACCACTGAGTTGTGGCCAGTGAAATGTAAGCATAAATATTCTATTGGACTTCTGTTAGTTTTCTTAAAAGGGAAGGGGTACACCTTTTTTCTTATCTTTCTACATTTGATTACTTTATACAGATGTGATACCTGGAGCTTTAGAAGCCATTCTGCATAATGAAAAGAAAGCTACAGCCTACACAACTTTATACATCAAATGTATCTCAGTAAAGCAGGGGAGGGGGTGACGGGGAATGAATGAATGAATGCATAAATACATAAATAAATAAAAGGTGAAAAAAAAGCCACAGCTTAGAAATGACAGAACAGATGCTGGAAGTGACTGAGGTTCTCGCGGTGTCAGCAAGCAGTTATGTTAAGCCTGAACTACTTGCCTCCAGAATTCATATATATGAGGAAAAATAAACTTCTGTCTTGCTTAAGAAACTATAATTTGTAATCATATTGTATTCAGCCAAAAATATTTAACTAGTAAAACCTGTGAATGAGACCCCTAGGTTGATAAAATTGAGAATATACTTCTAGAAAGTAATTAGTTTCTTAGGGTAGTCCTGGTCTGGGTCTTTTACTTAGGGCATTGATTTTTTTCCCCTTTGGTAATTCCAAGATAATTGACAAATTAAGTCTATTTTTCATATTGAAGGAATATTCTGTCATGTGGCCTGTGATTTTCAAAGAACTGTCATAGCCACAGGACAAGCGTTAATATCTTAATGTGTTTCAGCCTAAGTCTCGTATTAATTAAAAGAGTTTTGTTTATCAAAACTTACCAACATCAAAAGGTTGAAGAAATCACTCACCATTTATTAATATGTTTCCTGCTTAAATTCCAGAGGAAAATACAGGAAAGGATTTGATTTTAGATTTTTTGTTTGTTATTCAAAATATCCATCCTGCTACTTAAGAAATTAAAATACCTGGCTGTAGAAAATAAGTACCATCTGGCCTGTGTGTTTTTCTACCTCCTCTAAAGAATACTATACAAAGGAGGGTGTGCATCATAACAAGGCATGCTTCATTTAATTATACTTATGGGATGCCTGATGTGGTAAATAGGAGTATTACTTAAAAATTGTATATAAATTTATAAATAGCAAGGTTCTGTTGTATAGCACCAGGAACTATATTCAGTATCCTGTGACAAACCATAATGGAAAAGAGTATGTAAAAGAATATATATATATATATATATATATATATATATATATATATATATGTGTGTGTATATATATGTGTGTGTATATATATATATGTGTGTGTGTGTATATATATGTTTGAGTCATTTTGCTGTACAGAAGGAATTAATACAACATTGTAAATCAACTATACTTCAATAAAATTAAAAAAGAAAAAAGTTGTATATAAATCAAATTGTTGTTTATTTCATCATATTGTAAATGTACCAGGAAAGCACCCATATAAAACAACTCTAGAGGATTGCTTTTGTGCTATGAAGAATCTTAATGTGTTATTTTGTTAAGATCATCATTAACAAATGTCATCATTCATTTCATTGTTGTCTGTGGTTGTTTTTTTTTAAATTCACCTCTAACATTTGGGCAATCTGGTTATGAAACCTGTAATATGAAACCCCAGTAATCATCAGCGTTATTGGACTTCTCTAACTGGCTAATTAAATTCTGCTCTCCCCACCTCACTTTCACCCTGATCCTCCCACGTGGAGCCTTCTTGTTGCTTCTTACTCTTTGGAAGAGAATCATCCAAGACAGATGAGAACATGTTTATGTTACTACAGTGCATTCCCCACTTAAAACCTACAAACTGGACTTCTTTGGTGGCGCAGTGGTTAGGAATCCGCCTGCCAATGCAGGGGACATGGGTTCGAACCCTGGTCTGGGAAGATCCCACATGCCGCAGAGCAACTAAGCCCATGCGTCACAACTGCTGAGCCTGCACTCTAGAGCCCATGAGCCACAACTGCTGAGCCCGCGTGCCACGTGCCACAACTACTGAAGCCCACGCACCTAGAGCCCGTGCTCTGCAACGAGAGAAGCCACCACAGTGAGAAGCCCGTGCACTGCAATGAAGAGTAGCCCCCCGCTCGCCGCAAGTAGAGAAAAGCCTGTGTGCAGCAATGAAGACCCAACGCAGCCAAAAATTCAATAAGTAAATAAATAAATTTATTAAAACAAAAAAAACCCCTACAAACAAACAACACACACACACACACACACACACACACACACACACGTTCTCAAAGTATTTAGCCAATGTATTTGTTTCCTTGGCATCACTTTCCTAAGGATGTCAGTCATCACAAAAGAGTACAAAGTCTTTATTATAGAATGACAGTTTTTTAAAATCTTTTACCAAGCTATTACCAAGCATGGTATTATGATCAGAGCATCAGCTTTGGGGTCAGACAGACCTAGGTACTCAAATCATGGTTCCATCCCTTATCTTGTCCAGGGTATCCTTGTTAGTACCCTAGAAAAGTTACTTAATGTTTCTAACTCTCAGATTCTTTAACTGGAGCCACATCTTAGAACTATTGGGAAGGATTTGTGAAAACGTATGTAATGTACCTAGTTCAGTGCCCGGCACATGTGAGTTTAAGAAACAGTATCTGTCTTCGACAAAATCTTCTTTATAAAAATGTACAATAAGGCTGCATTCCCATGGATATACATACAAATGGAATATAGTTTAGGTACCGTCTTCCTTTCATAGTGGCTACAATCAGAACCAGTCAAAGAATTTACAACATATATGAAAGATCAGGCTACTGGGATATCTTTCTAACTTTGACTGGTATCTCTCAGTAAAATGACTCAGAAAATGTACAGTGTTATCTTCAGAAGGCACTATAAATATCTTACTCATGTTAGAATGCATTTCTAAATCTTATCAAAGCCACACATAGCTCAAGTTTTAGGGTTTTCGGAGCCACTAAAGTGCATTTCAGGTAGAATTTTTTAGATTATTGCACATCCATCTTATAGGTGTCTAGAGTTATAACATGTAGTAGCAATCTCCAGTTGAATTCTTTGGATAATTTTACTTGGGCAAAATTTACTTGAATAATTCTATCTATATTCAGGCAGAAAATTTTATATCTGAGCAAGGAATTTTGTTCTAGAAGTCAGAGATATAGTGGAAAGAGCACTGGTTTTGAAGAAGGAGCCTTAACTCTTTCTAGCAATATGCCTTACCTTAAGGAAAAGCCACAGAAACTCATCCAAGAACTGAACACACCTGACCCTGCTTGGCTTCTGAGATCAGAAGGAACAAGGAGTCTTTGGGCTGGTGAGGCTGGGGGAAGAGTACACAGGAACTCTCTGTACTGTTTTTGTAAATTGTCTGTAAATTAAAATTATTTCAAAATTAGAAGTTGTTTTTTAAAAGCCACAGAGGGTCAGTGACATCAGCGTCTTCATCTGTAAAATGGAGATGATAGTAATAGCTGACCTTACCTCACACAGTTGAAAGAATCAACAAGTAAAGCAATACATAAAACTCAACGATGCTGCTCTTCTGTGCTGAGTCTTCCTCACTTGACCTCACCCGTTTTACCACCTCTGATCTTCCATTTTTCTTGCTGCCAAAGTTGTCTTTGTTTCTTTCAAACTTTTGTAGTTACTTTATGTAAGGTGAAGCACTGCCTAACATCACCAGTTACTAAAACAATTCTCCTTTCTTCCTCTCTTTGTAATCCATTCCACACCCTCTGTGGCATGCCTTCTTTAAGCCTTCTTACTGAAAAACCCAACCTAATGGCCACTGACATTTAATCAAATAACAGTTATGATACATTTACTCATGAGTAAAGGCTGATTTAAATTTGGGCACCGACATCTGAGGATGGGAATTTCATCATCAAATATCTTAATAGAAACCATTTTGTTAAATAACCATAATTATAGGTTTTACATTTATGATTCTAGGGGATTTTGCTGTTCTGCATTCTTTGAAGCCCAAGAGGCTGTCATAGCATTCAGGCTGCTTGAAATACTGAATCTAAGTACATCCAGGGCTTCTTCAGGAGATAAGGCCCTACAGGATTTCATCTTTCCAAGGTTTTGTACCCACAATTATCTTAAAGATGATTTCTGGTTTTGTTTTTTTTTTAATTAGGTACAGTTTTTTAAGGTAAGAAGTGAAAATAGACATCAATTTTTTTAATGTGTAGACATTTCTGCTTTTTCCTGTTAATAATTTAGGAATTTTCATTTATTACATTTGAAACAAAAGCAGTTTGTATAGCTATGATTTGTCTTGTATTCTCATTATAGTCATATTTGGTCAAGTCTGTTTCTGGGTTTTTTTCAGTGATCACATCTTGGCATAGTCAGGAAATCCTTTTCTTTCTGTTTGGGGCTAACTCATGCTTGCAGCTACATCAGTCTCTGTGGCAGGTTTCTGTTGATGAACTTGCTCATTTCTGACTCATGAAAACAGCTCAGCCAGTTATGAGAAAAGAAACGTCAGCTTTAAAATGATTAAGAGCATTCTCTTCAGGGGAATAAACAATTTAATCTGGTTTGTTTCTAATTCTAACTCAGATGGTGTCCAGTTATAAAAGCATATTTTTCCTCTATAACATATTTCCTTGAGAATTTTTCCTAGATTGGTGACTTTGTTTCTTCATTGGTGCATAATGTAATAGACTTCATTATTCCTCTTTTCATAATTTCTTTTTTCTTCTTTTTTAATTTTTAAAGCATGTGTGATTCAAATTTATTGTTAAACATGGTTTTTTGTATCCCTATTTATCTCACAGTTTGTTTACAGCAGTATTTTCCTTCAGTTGAAAATTCCTAAATGAAAAATTTAACCATCTTACTAGAATACCTTCTTACCTAGAGTACTTAAGGTTTACTATATGAAGTGCCAATTTTCTTTTCTGGCTGCATTGGGTCTTCATTGCTGCGCGCGGGCTTTCTCTAGTTGCGGCGAGCGGGGGCTACTCTTCGTTGCGTTGCGCGGGCTTCTCATTGCGGTGGCTTCTCTTGTTGCGGAGCACGGGCTCTAGGCGCGTGGGCTTCAGTAGTTGTGGCTCGCGGGCTCTAGAGCGCAGGCTCAGTAGTTGTGGCGCACGGGCTTAGTTGCTCTGCAGCATGTGGGATCTTCCCGGACCAGGGCTCGAACCTGTGTCCCCTGCATTGGCAGGTGCATTCTTAACCACTATGCCACCAGGGAAGTCCTGAAGTGCCAATTTTTTAATTGTTTTATAAACTAAGAGATTTAACTATCAACATAAATTATAGGAAGCAGAGACTGTGAACTGGTTATTCTAATCCATCACTGAGCCAGTTATCTCTGCTACTTCTCCACTTTTCTGGCAGCAGTAGTGTAGCTTTGAGATAGGGAGTAGGATTCTGATGAGAGGCGAGGGCAGGTCCTGGTGTATTGGTTCAGGAGGGTTGAAAGGAGCAGCGTTTGTTCTGGTCCCTGTTTTAGGAGCTCTCTTTCGTCCCTGCTCCACAGATAAGCCTGTCGTTTTTGCAACAGACCATGATGTCAGAACCAAGGAGGGATTTGATAGAAATGACACATGACTGCATTTTTGAAAGGTAGAGGCACAGTGCTTGTTCCTTGAAGGGCAGGCAGCATAGGATAGCACAGTGCTTTTCAGGTTCTGCCCTGCAATTTTTGGAGTTTCACTGAGAAATACCTTGCAGAGGAGAGGGAAAATTGGAGGGCTCTAAGACTCTTTCCCTCCCTTCTATCACCTCTGCTTTAACAGTTTCATTAATGAGGATTCACAGTAAAAAAAGCATAGACTTTCGAGTGAGACAGACCTGGTTTCAGAATGCACGTGCCTTACCTGCTTAGCAAACTTAGATCTAAGTTACCTAACGTATCTGAGCCATAGATGCTTCATTTTAAAAACAGGGATTGTATCTGCCCATTGAGATTATTGGAAGAATTGAAAGAGATAATGAAAGGACGAAGTGTGGCACCCACACATAGTAGTGAGTCAGCCGGTGTTAGTCCCCTTCCCCCTAGACTAGCGGTTCTTAACTGGGTGTGATTTTGCCCCCAGTAGGACATTTGGCGATGTTTAGAGACATTTTGTTTTTCACAGCCCACGAAGTGGTGGGCAGATGCTATTGGCATCTAGTGGGTAGAGGTCAGGGATGCTGCTTAAACATCCTACAGGGCATAGGACAGACCCACAACAAAGAATTATTCAGCGCAGAATGTCAGTAGTGCCAAGATTGAGAAACCCTGCCTTAGAGGTATTAATTTTTATATATAAAAAATACAGAAAAAAGTATTTATGCATTTGTTCCACCAATATTTATGAAACACTACTATGTGTCAAGCTCTGTAGAGGCTGTGAGGATTTAGCACTGAATAAAATAGACATAGTCTGTGCTGTCAGGGAACTTACATTCTAGTTGAGGAGAAATAGACAATAAACAAATAAGTATATAATGTTATTGTGGCAGATGGTAGTAAGAGCTATGAAGAAAAATGAGGCAAAGTAATGGATAGAGAGTGACCTGGGGGAGCTGCTATTTTATATTAAGTGGCCATAAACTGCTTCTCTGGTAAGGTGACTTTTGAACAGAGACCTGATGGAAGTGAGGGAGCAAGCCAGACAGTGATGTGGGGGTAAGATATTCAGGACAGAGTATGATAAATGCAAAGGCCCTGGTGTGGGAATGTATTTGGCATTTTCTAGAAAGTTCAGGATAGGCCAGTGTGGCTAGAGTGGAGTGAGAAGGGGAGTGGTAGGAGGTGAGATCTGAGAGTAATAGGGAACCAGATGACGTTGGGATTTATAGGCCATTCTGAGGATTTAGGCTTTTCTTCTATGTGTGATGAGAAGCTGTTGGAATTTTTTGTTTGTTTGTTTTAATTTTTATTTTATATTGGAAGGAATAGATACATGGAAGTTTTGATCATAAATAGCATGATCTGATTTTCATTTTTTAAAAGATCACTCTGGCCATTGCTTGGTGAATAGACGGTCAGGGGTGGGGAGAGGAGAGGAGGAAGGGTGGAAGCAGGAAGACCCATTAGGAGATTATTGCAGTAATCCGAGGGAGAGATGATGATGATGATGGCTTGGACCAGAGGAGTAGCAGTGACAGTGGAAGGGCATGAAAAGTAGTTTATTCCAGATACATTTTTAAAGGTAGAGCTCATGGAAAACCATAATTCAAAAAGAGTCATGTACCACAATGTTCATTGCAGCACTATTTACAATGGCCAGCACATGGAAGCAACCAAAGTGTCCATCGACAGATGAATGGCTAAAGAAGATGTGGCACATATATACAATGGAATACTACTCAGCCATAAAAAGAAACGAAATTGAGTTATTTGTAGTGAGGTGGATGGACCTAGAGTCTGTCACACAGAGTGAAGTAAGTCAGAAGGAGAAAAACAAATACCACATGCTAACACATATATATGGAATCTAAAAAAAAAAAAAAATGGTTATGAAGAACCTAGGGGCAGGACAGGAATAAAGACGCAGATGTAGAGGATGGACCTGAGGACTCGGGGAGGGGGAAGGGTAAGCTGGGACGAAGTGAGAGAATGGCATGGACATATATACACTACCAAATGTAAAACAGATAGCTAGTGGGAAGCAGCTGCATAGCACAGGGAGATCAGCTCCGTGCTTTGTGTCCACCTAGAGGGGTGGGATAGGGAGGGTGGGAGAAAGGAGATGCAAGAGGGAGGAGATATGGGGATATATGTATACATATAGCTGATTCACTTTGTTATAAAGCAGAAACTAACACACCATTGTAAAGCAATTATACTCCAATAAAGATGTTAAAAAAAATAATATAAATAAATAAATAAAAATAAAGGTAGAGCTCATGGAACTTGCTTAGAGGGAATTAATCAATGAAGTGAACTAAGATAAAAAATGTTATTTTCACATATAAAAAAAAAATCCTTGGTGAAAACACTCAGATGTATCACATAGTAGCAACAAAGGGAAATTCCAAGGGGGACTCTCCCTTGTTCTGTGCAGAGTTCCATGGATCCTTGAAGAGGATGGTGAGGGCCATGGTGTACTGACAGGCTCCCTGCTTCACAGGATTTTATTTTAAAGGTGCCAGACTTTCCCACTGTATAAGTGAAGCCAGCCTGCGTTCAGTATGCGTGTTGGACTGCTTGAGAATTTGCTCTTGACTAAATCAAAATGGAAGGGTCTGCAGCTCTCACTCAAGGTTAAAGAGAAAGTATGAATTAAATTTTGTGCAATAGTTGCTTTATATACATATTTTCCAGTTGTAAAGTTTGACCCTAAATGACCAAAATATTTAACTGTATCCTTGTACATTTGCTAGACTCTGAAGTTATGTCGACTCATCTGGATATTGCATAAACCTATGAGAATTTTTAGGAATATTATTCAGAATACCTAAAGAGCCTACATATATTAACCTGATATGTTCACTTTTGGATATACAGCCAAATAGAAACCACAAAAAAGGGTTATAGCACCCTCAATCAGGAACATAAAAAAGAAGTCAGTCTTCTATCACTTTAAAGAACTAGTTTGGGCAGAAACTCACATAGCTTTTTATATATTTGCCAACTTAGTTATTACAGAGCATGTTTACAATTTCAGGAAAACATCAGTAAAAATTAGTACTAATACTACATGAGGGTTTACAACTAAACATGGGATTAGGTTGTTTGGTACTAAGTTATTGAAAAAAAGTGATACTTTTCTTAGCACACATTTTATCCCAAGACAGGAAATATTTTATTGGGAACAATTCTCCCCACTACTAGCTTAATAAATTCAGATTAAAAACTTTGAAGCAGGCATTACCCCAATTTAAAGTGTAGTATTTTGATTTTTAGTAACAACTGTATTTTCCTTATATAACCAATCATGCTCCTTCTTCATAGTTTAAAATATATAGAAAAGAAAAAAACTCCTATATTAACATTAATATATTTAGACCCAAAGAGTATAGACCCAAAAAAATCCAATATTTTGAAACAACTCTATTATGAACTAATGTCACAAATATCCTTTTGTGTATTTCTCAATCACTGATGCTTTGTACTTGCTGAGAATTACTCACTTATTTTTAGCACAAAATTCCTTTTAAATCCCTTGAATGTTCTCCTAGAGTCTACAGTTATTTCCTTGGGAAACTTCATATAGCTATTACAATACATTCTTAATACCTTGGACACATAAAACTGGTGGATTATAAAAATCACTCTGGGGGAGCAAATCAACACCAACAGAAACCTTTCTTTTTAGGCTAGGAAATATATTGTATTTTTATTCAGTTAGAAAATTCTGGGTCAAACTTAAATGAACTTTTGATTTCAGGATTACATCAGTCAGAATTCTGAGTTGGCTCCCTTAACACTGCAGTAACATTCTCCTTTCTCTCCCTCTTTCACTCTATCTCACTGAGAACATATATCCAAGCCTCTGCTATCTCTCTGTGATTTTCTGCCTCTTGAGTAACCACTTTGATTATTTTACTGCATATGGACATTTATTTAATGACCTTCTGTAAGTCAAACAAGATTTCTTTACTTTCAAAAATCTTTTCTTTCCTGATTGTAATTCAGTTAAGAAAAAAAATTTTAATTACTGCAGTGTGTACCTGAAAAAGTAGCAGTTCCCTATAATGTTACCCCTGAGATTAATACTATTAAAAGCATAATGTATATACTTCCAGATGTTTGCATACGTGTATGTATGTCTCATGTGCACACTTGTGTGTTTAAATGAAAATGGGATCAAGGTACATACATTCTGATTCTCAACTTGCTTTTTTCAGTTAATAATACATTCTCGCAGCTATAATCTCTGAGGGGAGACAGAAGGAGGACACACAGAAAAGTGCAGGGGTATAATATTATCTAGAAGAACATGTATGATTCGGAAGAGAGGAATCAATGTGACCTGGAATCTTGAGGGAAAAGTTGCTAGAGGAAGTGGTACTTATGCTGAAAGGGAAGGAGTTAAATTACCGTGGGGATGGAAGAGGGGGTGTCCAGCACAATCATGAGGGAGGGGTTGGGGACAGCAAAACATGGCAGATGTGACAAAGCGTAACCTTTGTGCCAAGGTCTTTTCTCTTTGTTTTTACTTAAAGTAATTGTACCCAGGTGGGTTGGGAGAGTTAAAATATTTCGAAGGAACCAGCAGAAACCTGTTGCAGTACTCCAGGCCCAAAATGATGGGCACTGCAGTGGGCGTTAAAAGCAGGGGAATCTACCAGATGTTTTGAGGGAGACTCACCTAACTCTTGGGTAGGGGAATATAGTAAATTACAAACTGACCCAGCAAGCAGAGCCAGCACTCACCTGCATACCGGGTTGCCTCTGCAATGATCCAGATAAACCCTAAAACCTTTCTGGACCTCAGCTTTCTTATCTACAGTGCGTTGGGGGGTGTATGAGGTTTCCAAGGTGCTTCAGCATTCTACCGCGTTTACTGATCTGTGAATATCCTTCTGCTGTGTACCACAGCATACATGAACACGCATAAACATTCCACAGTTCACATGTTGTCACATTGCTGGATGCTGCTGCGACCACTCTGTGTGAAGTTTTCAAGTTCAGCAACCAGTTCCTGCCTAACATGAGGTATTTGGTAGATTACCATTGACATTTGGCCTTTTCCATGCAGAAAGGACTTTGCATTTCAATTGTAAGACTTCCAAGTGTAATCAAAATAAGATTTTTTTAAAAATTCAAGGTGGAAGTGAAAGCAGATGAAAACTTTCATCTTGGTTTAAAAGTTATGTTCTGTGATTCTGTGTTGCTGAAGAAAGTCATGTGTCTTGAGAAGCTGCCAAGAGATACGCCAGCACATAGTTTCTATAACCTTTACGTATGCTTCAGTGAAAGCATGCAGAGAATTTAAATGAAACTGCATGCTGCAGAAGTAATCCAGCCTCATACCTCAAACTGATATAGGCAGAGGCAAATGGTGATTGTCATTGCTGTCCTTGAAAGTATTTTTCAAAGACACAGCAATTTCACATCCACTGACATAAAAACTTTTCACTAAAAATTTAAATTAACAATTATATACTGACAGACTGTTGTGTTCAGGTATTGAACAAGCAAATTATACTACATACTGCATTTGTAGGGATATTTGCTCCCCTGTTTTCATTTAGGTAAGACCCAGAAAGTAAGTTTATCTGACATGGAATTGTGCCTTCTGTTTTGCAAGAACCAGAAAGGCCTGTAACCTTGATAATGAGATGAATGACTATAGCATAACTATTCTCTTTTACCTTTTTTTTGAAGCTATTTCAATTAAATTTTGAAATATTGTTGGGTATTTGGAAAATGTTAGGAATAATTCTTTCAAAGGTAATGCATCCATATATGCCCCTACATGGTAATACTTTGCTATGTTGTAGAACTAGTAAGGTTCAATTTCAGAGAAGCCTCTGAGTTATTAGCATATTTTTATGAGCGTTCAGAAGCACTGCTGATACCTAAAGAAAGCAACGAGTGGGTAGAAGCGCCAGATTAAGCAGAAGACGAACTGGACTTGTAGATGCAAAAGCATGAGTAATCCAGAGATGACCTTACATTTATGTGGCAGTCTGAGATCATCCTCATGTGAGGATGTTCAGGAAGAATAAAAGCTGTGATTAACCTGATATGATTATTTAGTGATATACCTCAGAATAGGTCATTCAAGACCAACCCAAGTTGTACTTCTCACTTTGCCTCTTTATTAACTCTATACTTTAAATTTCTTTTTTCTTTTTTTTACTTCTCTACATCTGAGTGTGCTCAAGCTCAACTTGTAAAATGGAGCTATGAAAACTGTTTATCTTAAAGGTTATTGTCCTGCTGTATGTAAAGAGTAGGCATTGTTATTCTGGTCATGCTATTTTATTAGGCTTATGATTTTTTTACCGCTTGAATCTTTTTCCAGAGATTTCTTAAAGTTCCAGGAATAGAAAAGGACGGCCACTGTGTACTTTAGTGTGAATTACAGAGGGTGATCTGAAGAGAGGCAGAAGGGAGGTGGATTTAGGACAACACAGAAAATAAGAGCCAGCCTTAGTTAATTGTTGGCCAGTGTCTTGTTTTTTATGGGTCTTTGGCTTAAAAAACTGTCTTCCCTCTCTGGAATTTGTACAATTTGATTACAAATATTACAGTTCCTGTTTTGAGATCAGCCATCAAGGATTTATATGCATTTCTTTTGCCTCAATCTACCCATCCATCTGCCCAGTCATTCAGCCAGCCAGCAAATGTTTACCGAGGCCCAGGTAAATCCAAGCCAAGAAATCTCAGCCAACACTGAGATTATAGAAGCAAAGTATAGTTACTATCTTTGAAGAATACATAGTCCATGAAGATTCGGTATTTTCTGACTTTCCCAGTATTTAAGGTGATAGTGTAAGATCAGGAGATAATGTAATCAGATGCTGAATGATTTGGATGCTTTTATGAGACCAAATTTGTCCCAGTTTTTTTGGTTATTTGAAACAAGTCCTGGGGAAGAGAGAGGAGTAAACAGAAATTAGCATGAGGAGCGGATCTGAACCATCCTCATCAGCATCAGGTCCCAGTTAGTGTCTCTGATTTCCTGTTGAGCGCACTTGACCGTGCTGTGAATAGCATGCATGCCCGGTGACATGCAGTGTATATTCTGAGGACATTAGTAGGAGTGCTTCCCAACCTCTTTTATGTCATGGCACTCATAGAAAATGATAACATTTTTATGCCAAGGTAAATGCACAAGGCAGCTGGTAGCCAGATACCAGCCTGGGGTTTCTGCTGCCTCAGCCTTGTGAGGCATCCAGAAGGTTGAGGGGAAACAGTATCCCTCCACACCTGTGACGTGTTTGCAGCACCCCTGTGTACTGTCAGGTACATTACAGTTTGTACGCTCTGTACTAGGCTATCCCCAGATCTGCCTTCTTTGCTGACCCAGGGCCTCACTAATTTCATTTTCTCGTGAACAGTTTAGGCATGTTAATTATAGTGGCTCCATAATACCTTTTAGTAAGATAATGTATAGAGTTTAGAGGATCCCAAAGAAAAATATTGGAGTAAAAAATTACTGTATGTTGGAGACAGCTCTTTATAATGAAAATAGGCTTCCTCAAGGAATTGAGAGTCCTGGGCTTCAGTTCTAACTTGGTCACCTTTCACAAATCATTTCCCTCCGAACCTTAATTTCCTTATCTTTAAAAGAGAGAGATTGAACAAGATGAACTTTATGCTGCTCTCTAGCCATGATTTTGTACTGCCTATAAATCTTTGCTGTTGAGTCAAGTGTGAGTCAAGTGCTTCACATTGTGTGTTTGCTGTATGCTAGGCGCTTGGTGAATAATTTCTACGCATACCCTAGTAGCTTCACGGGGCTCCCAAGATCAAAGGTTACTGCATAGATGCTAGAGGACTTAAAATACATCAACTTACCATAACGATGGATACATGTCATATATTTGTCCAAACTCGTAGAATGTACAACACCAAGGGTGAACCATAATGTAACCTGTGGATTTGGGGTGATAATGATGTGGCAGTGTAGGTTCATCAGTTGTAACAAGCGCACCACTCTGCTGGGGGTGTTGATGGTGGGGAGGCTGTGCGCGTGGGGGAGCACGGGGTATTTGGGAGCTGTCTGTACCTCCTTCTTAATTTTACTGTGAACCTAAAACTACTCTAAAAATTAAATCTTTAAATATGAAAAAAATAAATAAAATAAAATACATCACCATCTAAGCTATCTAAGAATGTATGCAGAAGCCAAATCTTGAATGTCCAATTTTTGGAGGAAAGTTAGTATTAAGAATCTCCTTAGGAACTTTCTTTTTCCGTAGTCATCTGATTCCCTTCTGTCTAGCATGTGTTTGGTGGGTGAGGCTGCCTAGCTGGAGAGTAGCAGAGAAGACCTGGAGGAACGCATGGATAATGAAGGATTGGCTGCATTATAGCCATGTGCCTGCATCATAGACCAAGATGGTAGCATTTGTTTATTCCACAAATGTTTTATTGCTCATTTACCATGTGTCAGATATTTTTTAGGAGCTAGAATTCATAGTCAGACACAGACAGTCAGATGCACATACAGACATGCATACATAATATGTACATACATTAAAGATATCAGTCTCAGAGGTTTTTTGTTTTAATAAACACATTAGATTTGTCATGTTCAAAACACATAAATTATCCCTTCCTTCCTTCCTGTTTTCCATTAGCAAACATTTATTGAGTCATGTATCAGATACATTAAAAAGGACAAAACCAAATCATGCATTCATATATCAAAAAATACTTCTGAGTACATAAAAATTTATCCAGTAATATACCCTTAAGGAAACATGATGTTTCAGATACACACACCACAGGATACATGTACACATACAACACATACATATACCTGCACGTGTGTGGGAGTCATATTTACTTGTACGTGTTCAAAAAGGATACTTGAACCTAGAGAATAAATAAACAAGAGAAGTCTGGGTTTGTGTCAACACACATATGTGTTTGTGAATATGTGTGGAGGAGGTTAGGAAGGAAAAGGTGGAGGGGAGGGAAGGAAGGGAAAAAATAATCAGTGGTCTTAGAAGGAACCACAGTAGTTAGTAAATTTTGCCTTAATTCCCACCCCCCATCTATCTTTTCTCTATGAAACTGCAGCTAATGTGCCATTATTCATTCCATCAACTGATAGATCATTGGAATTAAATTGTCTACTCACCCAAATCAAACAAGATGAAAAAGAATAATTTCAGTTTTAAAAAAATGTAAAAATATCCACAGACGTTAGGAGTGGTACTTATGTATTCCACCAACTGTGATAAAGAAAACTTGCTGAAAGTCCTTCCAAAGCAGAAAAAAATTTTAAATCTCAGGGAATTTTTTTTCCTTTACTGGCCAGAAATTCATTCCAAGAAGTACCAGCCTGTCTCATTTCAAAATGCTTCCCTTGCCAAGGAAGCGGAAGCGGTCATATTCTTTCCCACCGAACTATGGGTGAATTATAATTATCCTACCTCTTGTGGGACAGTGAAGCAGCAAACATCTGCTATACTGAATCCAAAAACCCACGAATGAAACTATACCAAACTGTGAATCATACCTGGACTCAGATTAAAGGATTTGTGTTGTGTTTACCTTTTTCTTTATTTTCTTTGCAATTTAAAATATGGATTTGTTAGCTCTGGCTGTATGTTCTAACTGAGGGGAAATATATGGATTCCATTTGTTGACTCCTATTTTAACATTGAAAAATCCCAGCTTTAAGGCAGATAGGCAATAAGAGTTCATAACAAATTTTCTGTTTGATTTGTTAACACCTCACAGTTTTCTTTTTCTTCAAGAGTGTGGTACAGTTAAAGAAAATTTAGAAGTGCAGAGTCTTAAGAAGTGAGGTCCTTTAGTTTTTTCTTCCACTGTAATAAAAATAACAGAGGACTGGAAAATGGTTTTTAAACTTTTATTTCCAAGAGAAACAAGCTTCAAAACTACTGTTATCATAATTTTATGTATCATGGTACTTATGGTGGTACTAAACTATTCACCTAGAGTAAGAAAAGGAAATGGAACTTCAGTTCTGGGTTTTAGCTGTGAAAACATAAAAGTCTACTTGCTTTAAAAATTGTGTCTTTTTATTTTTATCTACTAGAGAGCAGAAAGACAAACTCGAATTATGGATTCAGCTCAATATGCAGAATTCTGTGAAAGTCGACAATTAAGTTTCTGTAAGTAAGCATTTAACTTTGCTTCATTATATGTTTGAGATTATGTGTTACAGATACACTAAAGTACAGCACCATCTGTGTTCCTTAGAAATTGGTGAGTTTAATACATATATGCATAGTTATAACTATTATGGAAACAGCCTCTGCATTGTAGGGGAGCCTATACAAGGTTTTACCCCACTCTGCTGTTTTGCAGTTAATAGTATTAAGAGGTTTTTAAGGGTACTGGTAATACACAGAGAGCCATGTTAATTATTCACATGACTTTTAGTCAGAAAAATTCCATTTTTTGTAATATTCCCATTTAAATTTCTTTTTTGGTTTCTTAGTCATTTTTACACTAGCATTGCTGATTGTACTTGACCCATAATGGACTGTAGTAGTACAGTCATGACATTTAAAAGCCCCTAATAGTAATAAATACCAAACTTTCCCTTCATGTGTGCATTCTCATATTACCACAATAGAACATATCAACATAAACAGTCTTTTGCATCTTTGTCTGTAAGCTCCCGCTGTGGCGTGCATTCCACGTTAGCAAATTCATTAGTCCACGCTCTTGTACCTATGGCAAAATTAGTGCTGTCCCACCCCTGCACACAGCTTACTAAGAATAGATAAAGGCTCTTGATAAATAGTGGGCTGGATTGTGTACAAAACATCCTTACAGCAACAGTTCAGTGATGACTAAGACTCTCGGGGTGAAGGTCGAAGAGTAAGTGTGATGAAAAGTCCAGTTAAAAATATGACAAAGTAGCACATGACCCTAATCTGAGGGATCATGGACACAATGGTGTCTTTAAACGAAAAGCTATTATGTGGTCACAATAACAATGTATTTGATTTGGAAAAAGAAATGAGAGCTTCATTTATAGATCATAAAGTGCAAATAAATGACACATTTCAAATAGTGCCTCATGTAAATGTCAGTAAAATATAGGAAAACATGTTTGGGAAGATTTTTTTTTTCCTAACTAAATATACTTTGCAGCCTGACTAACAATTTGGCATCATACATCTGTGAAGCATTAAGTAAATGACACTTCAGATCATGGCAATTTCAGCAAATGAGAGGTTTTTGTATTGTAAATTTTAGGTTTAAAAATGGCATTCAAGTCTTTTATAAGTATAAATCTCCATTTTATAAAGTAACATTTAGTGCTATTGAACTATTTTTTTAAATCATATTTTAAATTTAATTTATTTAAAGGAATAGAAGTGCTATTTCACACTAAAACATGTAGTCATTGACGCATCCTAATGCATCTTTTGTTTAAAAATCTGATTTTTCATAACAATTTTTTGATTCGTAACTTAGTAGTAAACTTAGTAGATTAAAAATTAATACATTCCATTTCTGTATAAAATAATTATAGTATAAAGAGTATCTTATGCTTAGTTTTTTTTTCTTTAAAGAAGAGGGATTTGGGCATTTAAAAATATTTCTTGATATGGTACCCATAAGTGCTTCATCATGAAACCTTCGTGGGAGAATCTGTTTTATTATATGCCACAATACTGTCGTTGGGAATGCTCAGTCCAAGGGTCAGCAATTCCAGAACCAGACTCTTTACATTCCGTGCCTGATAGATTACCAAGATATAGGAATTGTGATCCAGCCATTTGTGTCTTTTTAAATATCTGATCATAGCACTCACTAGTTGAGACTACTGGTGCGTTTTAAAATAACATGTCTATAACTTAATAGGCTGAGGGTAAGTTGTAAAACCAGGACACTGATCATTGTTCACCAGTGTTTTGTTGTTACATTTATGTAAGTCAGATAGTCATTTCCCTTAAAGTCTTTTAAAATCTGATATTAATTCACAAAGCTTTAATTTAGTTATAATTTGATAAACCTGTTTCCAGTCCCTTCAACCTGTTGTTTTATGTGTGGATTTTGTAAACAAATACCTAAATTTTCTTTTTAGTTAATCTGAGAGTCTCTTTGTATTTTAATTGATGAGCTTAATTTATATGTATTTAATTACTTATACACTTGGGTTTATATATGCTGTCTTATTTTGTGTTTTCAATTTACTGTGCTTTTTTATTTGGTTTTCCTCCTTTTCTTTGGATTGATTGGGTTTTCTTCATTCCATTTTTCATCAACCAGTTTGTATGTTATATATTCTGTTGCTGTTATTTTAGTTGCTATCCTTAATTTTTCTAAAGTACACCCCTGACTTAAAATTTTTTAAGTTGGTAACTACATGCATACCTCGTTTTATTGCTCTTTGCTTTATTGTGCTTCACAGATGATGTGTTATTTTAGGAATTGAAGGTTTATGGCAACCCTGCATCAAGCAAGTCTATTGGTGCCATTTTTCAAACAGGATTTTTTTTTTTTTCCAAACAGGATTATTTTTAATTAAGCTATTTTTTTAGACATATTGTTATTTTACACTTAGTAGACTACAGTATAGTGTATATATAGCTTTTATATACACTGGAAAACCGAAAAATATGTGTAACTCACTTTATTGCAATATTTGATTTATCGTGGTGGTCTGGAACCAAACCCACAATATCTCTGAGGTGTGCCTGTATCTAAACTTCCCTTCTCAGCCTAACTTTGTTTTTCCCAAGCATCCGTAAGTGCTTAAAGCACTCATTTTTGTCTTAAAAATGGCTTTATTTTGCCCTCATACTTAAATGATAGTTTAGTTAAGTAGGAAATTGTAGACTAATAGTTATTGGTTAAAACATGATTCCATTGTCTTTTAGCCTCTGTCGTTGGTTAGAAATCTGATGTCCACTTGTTTTATGTTTTCCCTGTGGGAGAAAGAAAGAGAATGAAGATATACCCTCGGGTATATGGGGAAATGAACAGGCTGGCAATCAGTGGCCGATCAGTACATATGTATAAAAGGAAAGAAAGAAGGAACCTCTACTATAGAAGTTTCCAGAGAAAACCATGCCCTCTGAGGAAGGTTGTTTTCAGTTTATTCAAAGAACAGTGATTTTGAAGAGATAGAAGTTGCAGAAGGTTTTCTTCAGAGTGGAATGAGCATTACAGAGGGCTCTGCGGGAAGGATCAGGAATGGAAAGGCTGGTGAGAAGGGATGTGGTAGAAATAATGAAATAGTGTGCCGGGGTGAGAGAATGGAATATTGAGAGGAACTTGAATTTTGCCATTGGTCGCTGATGAGAAAGATAAAGTGTATGAGATTTGATAACCTTAAATTTCCATATGAAATTATTAAGTAAAGTAGTTTTATTTCCAGCACAGGCTGAAAACTCAGGTTGTGTCAGAAAGAGGATAATCCCAGGAATTTTTGACCTTTGGTCAAGGTTCTATTTAGACTGTTGATCAATTTCCAGGATTGCCCTTTCTCCTGATATATTGAGAAGAGGGGTGAAGGAGAAGGAACTCATTCAGTTTCATGCCCTCTTACTTCTGGTGAAAACAAACTATCATGACTAAGAGTATCTGTGCCTCTTTTTTTTGGAACCAGCATCACCCTGGAAAGGTCCATCTCTGAAACAGTCCTCCAGGTGACAGGGAGGGAATTAGCTCAGAAAACCTTCACCTGGAAGATTGCTGGCATAGTAGTAACCCAAGTGGTCTTATGCATCTTTTTTGATGTATGGAAAAGTTTGGACCCTACCCTTTTATTAAAGGAATATCTTTCATTTGTTCATTCATTCATTCATTCATTTCTTCCTTCTAGAAATATTTATGGTGAGTGTGCTAATGTCAGGCACTATTCTGGGTGCTGGGATACCACGGTGGACCCATGGTCCTCACCTCTGCATTCTCAGTACGTAAGATCTAGTGGGAAAGCTGACGATTCTGTTGCTTAGGTAGGCAGATCTGACAGAATACCAAGAACTCTTCTTTCCCTTACTTTTAAAATAAAGTTTTTAGAGCACAGTCACAAAATACCTGTTTCCATGTTACTGTCTGTCAAAGGGAGAAGTGAATAGGGTACATTTTATTGATCTTGCCAAATTGCTGCCTGTTGACTTGAACTTCAGAAGTATTCCACAGATGTTAACCAAGTGTTTGTGAGCTATTGCAGCTTACTAGTTAGATGGAATGTTGCATGTCAGAGAGCATTGGGAAGATTGGTTACTTTAGGGAGATAGCTTTAAGCAAGATTATCATAATTCTGCCACAGTTGACAGCTTTGGATATGTGCTTCGATAGCAGGACTTAATGTCTCCTGTGATTTATTTCACAGAAAACTCTTCTGTATGTGGAATCCATGAAGACTTTATCTATAAGGATCAAAACATCATGCTTGGAGTTACTGTTAAGTGTTTTATAGACCTGTGAGACCAGATTAATCAAAAGAATAATCATTGGATTTTTAAAAAGATGATTATGTTATAGATATGATAAAATCTTCACTATCAATCTTTTCCCTCTGGGTTACTAGTTAAATTAGTAATATCTAATGAAGGATCTATGTCAAGTTAGATTCTGCTTAGCACTGTGGTGGTTTAGAGATATTTAACAGAAGGTTCCACATGTGCTTAGTACTGGTAGGTATGCAGAGAGACGTGACGCGTGGTGTTGGTCCACAAAAAACTTGTAATGTGGCTTGAGAAATTATAAGCAGACACAAAAGGATCTCTGATGATATAAGAGTTCAGTAAATGACTAGAGTTGAGGATGTATACCTTTGGCTTGCATGGGCAGGATTCATATGAATGAAACAGAGTGATAGAGTATCCCATGCAGGGGTGAACACAGAGGATCATACTCAAGGCCAGTGACATTTTAATAGGGAATAATATAAAGGCAGGTTGGAATCAGCCTGGGTGGTTTTGAGAGTCAGGCTTAAGAATTTGGACATCTTTGCAATCAGGAAAATGTAACCACAGATTTAGATCAGGCCAGATATCAGTTTATTCTATTTAATTCTAAATTCACAACTTTGAGCCTATTCAAGTAATAGACACATTTTGAAAGGTATTAAAAATACAATTTCTGTATGTTCCTTTTTTATCACTGGTTCTTTCTTGCAGGATTTTCTTTCCACAAGAATAAATTAAAGTTACATCAAGCAAGTAATTCTCTGACTACTGTTATAACATAAGCTATGGCCAATGATAACTTATTCTGACACATTGTAAGAAGTGCTAAACATTAAGTGGTTTAGTATACAGTGTTATGTAGCAGAGATACTAAAGACGCAAATGTATAAGGGATTTCTTGGGGCTAGAATATAAATTCAAAAATGTTGCATATTATATGCATTGTTTTTCCTATGCAATTTTCAATAGAAATGTTTTTCATTTTGTGATAGTAATATGCAGTATTAAAACACTTCCAAAGCTAAATTTTCTATACTTTTTTTTTAATGGCTAGCCAAAAAAGCCTCCAAATTTCGAGACTGGTTGGACTGCAGCAGTTTGGAGATAAAGCCCAATGTCATCGCTATGGAAATTTTAGCATATTTAGCGTACGAAACTGTGGCACAGGTAAGAATTGTAATGTGTCATATCAGGCCATACATAGCTGCTTTCTCCCTATCCCTGTCCATCGTCAATTCTTCTTCCACCTGCTGCTCTACCAGGAATGAGAACAGCCATGAGTTCTCTCCTATGATGATCTCATCATTTTCTAAAATTTAGTTCAGTTATGTTTCTTTGCATCCTCAGCCCCAGTGGGTGTTAGGCTAAAAGTGACTGTTTCTTGCAACTTTAGCCAAACCAGAAATGGAATACTTGCATACTTTTCCTCAACACTGAATTCTAAGTACACATCTCTCTTGTTTAGAGATTATTTTTGAGCTTTGAAAAACAGCTTTCTAGAAATGTACAGTCTACTAAGTGCTTACCAAAATCTGAGTCTGGAATCACTGCCCTCTAGTTTCTCAGAGCATGGTTCTTAGACTACAAGCATCAGCATCTCCTTGGTTCTTGTTTAAAATGTAAATTTCTCAGCTACACCCCAGAGCAGACCTACTGAATTAGAATCTCGGAGCTTGGAACCCAGAAATATGTATTTTAAAATGTTTCCCAGGGGCTTCCCTGGTGGCACAGTGGTTGAGAATCTGCCTGCTAATGCAGGGGACACGGGTTCGAGCCCTGGTCTGGGAAGATCCCACATGCCGCGGAGGGACTAGGCCCGTGAGCCACAACTACTGAGCCTGCGCGTCTGGAGCCTGTGCTCCGCAACAAGAGAGGCCGCGATAGTGAGAGGCCTGTGCACCGCGATGAAGAGTGGCCCCCGCTTGCCGCAACTAGAGGAAGCCCTCGCAGAGAAACGAAGACCCAACACAGCCCAAAAAATAAATAAATAAATAAATAAATAAATAATTAAAATGTTTCCCAGGTTTTCCCTGGTGGTCCAGTGGTTAAGAATCTGCCTTCCAGCGCAGGGGACACAGGTTCGATCCCTGGTTGGGGAACTAAGATACCACATGCCACGGGACAGCTAAGCCCCTGTGCCACAGCTACAGAACCCATGCACCCTGGAGCCCACACACCACAACTAGAGAGCCCTAGCGCCACAACTAGAGAGCCTGCATGCCGCAACTACTGAGCCTGTGCACTCTGGAGCCCATGCACCACAACTAGAGAGAAGCCCCCGCCGCAGTGAAACATCCCGCGGGCTGCAACTAAGACCTGACTAAGCCAAAAATAAATTAATTAATTAATTTAAAAAATTAAATAAAATGTTTCCCTAGTGATTACAAACTTTGAGAACCACTCCACTAGGAGGTCAGACTATATCATTTATGTTCATGAGTAGGTCCATTTACCAGCCAATGAAAGCATATGCTCATGTCCACAATGCAGATTTTTAGGCAGACAATATTATCAATAACATTTGGGATATATTGCTTTTAGCTTTACCATTTCAGTGACACTGATGATTATTTCCATTTGTGTGACTTTAGTTTCATTGCTCTGATCTTCTAGTTAGTGGATCTGGCTCTTCTTGTGAGGCAGGACATGGTAACCAAGGCAGGAGACCCCTTCAGCCATGCCATTTCTGCCACCTTCATTCAGTATCACAGCTCTGCTGAGGTAAGTATTAAAAAAAATCTGTCTTTGACCCATCTGTGGATTTTTTTCTCATGTCTGGTATTTACATGTAGTTCTAAGAAAAAGATTGTGTAGGAATATATAGCCTTCAGTCAAAGAATCTTAATACATTCAACATTCAAACAAATACCTACTATGTACCAGGCCCTAACAATCCACTTAATACAATGATTTTTTTTCACCTTCTCCCGGCCTTATTTAGCTTTCCTGGCCCTTCGGTGAAAGCACACCTCTCATTTCCATGGGAGATAAACACCTGGTTTAGGTAATTGAATAACATTGAGAAAAGTTATTTCTTTTTGCTTCAAAGATGAGAGAATTATTATTATTCGTGTAATAATAATTCCTGGCATTTATTGATAGTTTTACTTTCCAGTTATTGATTTATCTCTAAACATGATTTAAAGAAGCATGGCTCCATTTATCCTTTGTGTTTCAATTGGCCCTATCATATGATAATCACATCCTTTCTGATTCCATTTATGTTGCTGGGATCCCCACCTGTGGAGACTATAAAGTCATCTTGCCAACTTTAAGACTTTGTGGAATAACTGTGTATCATTTTTGGCATAAAAAATATTCTCTGTAAGCAGCATGTGCCTAAAAACCAGAAATATAATATCTATTTAATGAATTTGCCAATAATTTGACTTTTTTTTACTAACATAAACATCAGTTTCATATAATTCAACCTAATAACCATAGAGAAGGCAGCAAGGAGCTTAGGTTAACATCTGCATGTATAATTGTGAAGTGAACTTTGGATCAAGTTGGGTGAAACATATATACTGAAAATGGTTAAGCCATTCAAAGAATCTGAAGAAAACTGTAAATCCTTTCTCCGTAAAGACATTTGCAAATTTTGTACACAATTTCAGGGTGTTGAGAAACCGTCTGAAACCATTCTGCAGATATAAGGGATCTGTGAACCCAGTGAACTCCAAATTTAGGTATATCTCTGCTCTAGGATACTTATAAAATATATAAAGATATCTGCCTATATCTTATTACATGCCAAAAGTTTGACATCTTTTTATGCCCCTTGTAGAACCAGATTGGCTTAGAACTAAAGTAGGAATTAAAATGTTTATGCTCATTAAAAATCCATTTTTGTCTTGGAAAAGGTCATACATTATTATCAGCGAATATACTTTAAAAGTCCCTAAAGCTTACCCAGTTGATTAAACACTGTTTGTTTTCTTTATGTTACAAACCCAAATTATGATGTCAAAGAACACCCTTTAAACTGTCTTTGATACATGTTCACTTTATGAATATGTGTATAAGTATGCTTTTCATTAACATCAGACAAATTCGTTGTAACATTTCTAATTGAAGAAATTTACGGTGAACATAACAAGCCTAGTTTTCCCTTAACCCTCAAGGGATTGCTTACGTGGCTAGGAAAACTCTTTATGTCCCTCCCACTTTCTCAGTTCTCCAGGGTGGCCAAGCTGCCCTGGGCAACTGCTCAGCAACCACAGCTGCTATTCCCAGCTACCCAGCCGTTAAGAAAGATGGCTTATGTGTGCTGAATTTCCTGGGCTCTCTGGGAGGTGGGAGCATGAACGTCAGGAAGTATCCTGGCTAAATATGTTAGTACAAGCCTCAAGCTTTTCCCTGACTCGCCAGACACCCCTCCTCCGACGTGACTGGTGGTCAGAATGAACATTCGGAGAGACTGGAAGTCTTTCTGCCCTTTATTACCTGACACGACACAAAAAGAATGGCCACTCTAGGGTAGGAATCTTACACATCAACACTGCAAAGCAGCAACCACTATCAAGGGCCTGCTTTAAGGACTTTACCAAATTAGGTACAAATGGGGGCTCTGGAGACTAATATGATCTGTATTTAGGGAGATAGAACATTCTGTAAAACAACCCAGGAAGTAAATTAACAAGCAAACAAACAAACAATTCAAGATTGTGTGTACTAATTTCCAAATGAGTGGCATAGACAGAAATTTCAGAGATTAAAAACAACTCCCTAATTACCATGAAAGAAGACTTCAGAGAGGAAGTTGGGTGTTGTAGGAAAAATAAGACTTTTATGAGATGGTGAAAGTGGGGAAAATACTCTAGGCCTCAGAGGCAGCATAAGTGTAATTGTACTGGGGGGAGAAAAACTGTGATTAAAATATTCAAGTCAAGAATTCATCGAGAAGGGGTAGTGGGGAGTTAGATTAGAAAATAAAGGCCTTAGACACTTAGAGTTATTAAGGAAGAATTGAAAGTTTCTTGGCTAAAGGTTGATGAGTTCAAAAGGGTATTTTAAGAAGATCCAGATGGAGGTGCTATGTACAGTAGCTTGGAATTGGAAACTCAAGGCATGGAGTTAACACAGTGCATTCTATCTTAATAATTATCGTTCTTGAACACTAACTATATAAGGAACTGAGCTAGTTAAGCTTGGGTTTCTCAGATTACCAAGGTTAATTTCAATTTGAGTTAATTTTCTAGATTTTGTTTTCTAATATATGGTTTATATACTGGAAGCAATGATCTCTAGGAGTTACCTTGTTTTTTCTAAGAACAACTCATGCCACATTAGGTTTATTCCTTCTTGTTTGATGTTTCTATGCAAGCAGATCAAAGAAATACTATTGAAAACAATATCTGAATTTCAGCAAAACATTTTACAAAGCCTAGCATAAGTTTTAAAATACATTACAGAAAATTGTAGGCCAGTAGATAGTATGAGGATAATGTAGAATTAACAATACCATGCATGAAAAAGACTTAGAAACTTTTATTTGCCTGTACATTTCTTAGGAGCCAATATTGTGATGTTACTGAAAAGAAAATGTTTTTTGTTTTGTTTCAGTGTTTAGGCACCATCCTATAGGATGAACATTGACAAAGTGAAGGATGTCTAAAGGAGAGTAATGGGCGGGAGGAGAAACCTGAAAGCATGTCTCATAATAAGTGGTGGAAGGAACTTGAGGTGTTTGACCTATAGAAGAGAAGAGGCTGTGAAATAAACAGTCTTCAAATATTTGAAGTGCTTCCACATGGAAGAGAGAACAGACTTACAGTCATAACCAAAGAAAGCAGATAGATATGAGGCATATTCTGAATGAAGGAAGGAACTAGGTGTTGGAGGAGCTAGAGATATATCTACAGTGACCCTAAAGCACTGAGTTTGAGTTACTAGGCGAAGGCTGGTCACCATGTTACAAAGAATGTCTGGAAGGCATCCTGTTTGGGGGGAAAGTTTAGAACTTCCTTTTGAGTAAGTTTGAAACACTGAGAAAACTTCTCAGTAAAAATATCTCTATTTGACAAAATCAGCAGAAATTTTGGAAGCTGTATCTGAGGAATCCTGATTTTTATCTAAATGATCAGACAGATTAAAAATTAATATATTTAGACCCTTAGGGGTAAGATGGTGACATCATTTCTGTGGACTGGATAATAATAAACTGTGTTTTTATAACTTTCAAATATTACTGAATTCATGAGATGTTAAACAAACTCAAATGTTAGTAGAAGTTCTGGTTGCTTGATTTCAAAGCCACATCTCTTTGGACAGGGGTCTTGCCTAAGGTCCTACCCAGAGTCTCCTGAGAACACACCTCCTCCTACACCGAGCGCTCCATCATCTGGATCACAGCTCTCAGGGAGAACCACATCAGGATCCCTAGGGAATGGGAGTGCTGGACAAGACTCAGCTAAAACCAAACAAAGGAAAAGAAAAAAGGTCAGTGATATTTTTTCTTTTTCTTTTTTTTTTTCCTTTCTTTTTTCTTTTTGGTGCAGGGTGGAGAGGTCTTGTTGAGTATGGAAAATGTGTTCTATTTTTCTCATAAATCTGATTTTTAGAAGCAGCCAGTTTACAGCAAGATAATTGATTTTTTCTAATATAAAAATTTTCAAACACAAAAAAGTTAAAAGAATTGTAGAGCGAATGTCATATATCTGCCATCTAGATTCTACAGTTAACATTTTTTTTAAAGATTTTTTTTTTAGAGTAGTGGTATCTCAATGTGGTTTTTTTGTTTTCTTTTGTTTTTTTATTTATTTTTGGCTGCGTTGGGTCTTCGCTGCTGCACTCGGGCTTCCTCTAGTTGTGGCGAATGGGGGGCTACTCTTTGTTGTGGCGCGCGGGCTTCTCATTATGGTGTCTTCTCTTATTGTGGAGCACGGGCTCTAGGCGTGCAGGCTTCAGTAGTTGTGGCACGCGGGCTCAGTAGTTGTGGCTCGCGGGCTCTAGAGCACAGGCTCAGTAGTTGTGGCGCACGGGCTTAGTTGCTCCATGGCATGTGGGATTTTCCCAGACCATGGCTCAAACCCGTGTCCCCTGCATTGGCAGGCAGATTCTTAATCCCTGTGCCACCAGGGAAGCCTACAATTAACATTGTACTATATTTAATATATTAACTATATATTTACTATATTTACATTTACTATATATATGCATCCAGTTGTTCTTTAATCCATCCATCTGTTCATTTTTTTTAATACATTGAAAAGTAAGCTGCATACATCAGCTTACTTTTCATTCCTAAACACTTCATTATGTATAATTTGTTTATGGTTCCTTTTTTTTAAAGGTAACATTTATATTCAGTATACCACTCAATTCTTAAGTATACCATTTGATGAATTTTGACAAATGTATAAATTTGTTGTTTTCTAATCCCTTCTCAAGATAAAAAACATTACCATCAGTTCAGAAAGTTCCTTCATACCTCCTCCAGACAATCCTGTCACCATCCTCAGAAAGGCAAACACTGTTCTGTTTTTTTCATCATACATTAGTTTTTTCCATTCTAGAACCTCATATAAAGAGAATATAGTATGTATACTCTTTTGTGTGAAATTTCTTTCAGGACATTTTTGAAGTTTATGTTTTTCAGTATAAGTATAATTTATTCTTCTTTATTGATGAGTAAGTTGCTTGTGTATATCTGTTTACTCATTCTCATTTTCGGTGGACACCTAGGCTATTTCCAGTTTTTGAGGTATTATGAATAAACCTGTTATGAGCATTATTGTACAAGTCTTTATGGACAAATGCTTTCATTTCTCTTAGGTAGATAGCTAGGAATTAAATTACTGGGTCATAGAGTAGCTGTGTGTTCAGTTTTTAAAGAAACTGCAAGAATTTTTTTCCCAAATGGTTGTATCATTTTATACTTTCTTAGCAATATATGAGAATTTCAGTTGCTCCACATGCTCATCAACATTTGGTGTTGTCATTGTTTTTACTTTTAACCATTCTGATGGATATTTAATAATAATTCACTATAGGTTGAGTTTGTATTTTTCTGGTGACGGATAATGCTGAGCATTTTTTCATGTGCTGATTGGCCATTCATATATCTTCCTCAAGGAGGAGTCTCTTCACATATTTCACACAATATTTTTGAGATAGGGTTGTCTCTTGTTACAATTTGTAGGAGTTCTTTATATATTCTGTATAACAATCCTATGTCAAATATATGTTTTTCACATATCTTCTCTCTGTAGTTCACCTGTTCATTGTCTTAATGGTGTATTTTGTTGAGCAGAAGCTTTGAACTTCTAATGAAGTCTGATTTATCCAGTGTTTTCTTTTGTTTATTGTTTTCTATGTTCTGTCTAAGAAAGCTTCGACTACTCCCAATTCATGATGATATTCTCCTGTGTTTTCTTCTGGAAGCTTTTTAGCTTTACCTTTTATGTTAAGTTCCATTAACCAAGTCAGATTAAGTTTTGTGTCTTTTATGAGTTGAGGCATGTTCACTTTTTTACATATATCTAGTTATTGCAGAACCATTTGTTGAAGACTCTTTTCTCCTATTGGATTGCTTTGGTGGCTTTGAGAAAATCAAATGACCATGTATCTGTGTTGATGTATTTCTGGGATTTCAATTTTGTTTTATTGACTTGTCAGTTCTTTTGTCATTGTCATCTGCCTTGATTACCGTAGCTTATAGGAGGTCTCAAAGTCAGGTAGTGTAGGTCCTCAAACTTTTATTTTTCAGGTTTAATATGGATATGTTGTATCCTTGGATTTCTATGTAAATTTTAGAATTAAAATTTAGTTTCTACCCAAAAAAAGAAAGAAAGAGAGGGAGATATAGAAAGAGAGAAAGAAAAAGGAAAAGCCTAGTGGGATTTTGAAGGGGATTGGATTGAAATTTTACATCAATTTGAGGATATAAATGTCTTCACAATACCAAGTCTTATAATACGTGAACATGGCATATCTCTCCATTTACTTATCTTTATGAAATCTCTCTTTTCATCACTGGCAGTACTATCCATCTTGAACTGTTTTATCTGATTAATATAGCTATTCCAGCCTTCTTATGCTATTTAAATGACCTATGGTTTTCTCTCCATTTCCTTTCAGTATATCTGTATCTTTAATATTTAAAGTACATCTCTTTTAAACAAAAAATTGTTGACTCTTGCTTCTTTTTCCTTTCTTTCTGTATCTTTTAATTTTAGTCTTTAAATCTGTGATGCTTAATGTATGTATTGACATGGTTCGGATATAGGTCAGCTAGTTTGCTGCTTGTTTTCTCTATTTTTTTTTTCTGTTTTTCTTTCCTAGCTTCTTTTGGGTTTAATTATACACTCCTTTAGAAATCCATTTTAATGTATCTACTGATTTCTTAGTGATATCTGTTTGCATCATTTTTTAGTGGTTATGCTAAGGACTACAATATAGATACTTAAATTTTCAATGTACTTAGAGTTGTTATTGTACTGTTTTACTTACATGAAATGTAAGACTTCTATATTTATATAGGTTTATCTACTTTAGTCTTGTTCTTTATGCTATAGTTGATATACATCTTACGTTGACATGTTATAAACCATAACACTATTTTTGCCTTAAATAATCAAATGACTTTAACATTTACCATTTCTACTGTCCCTCTATTTTTGATGATCAGACTTTCCTTCTGGTATCATTTTCCTTTTTTGTTCTACTAAATTTTATTTAGCACTTGTTATAGCACTTGCTGGCTGGTGATGATTCCTCTTAATTTTCATTTTTCTGAAAATATCTTTACTTTTCCTTCATTTCTGGAAGATACTTTCTCTGGCTATAGAATTCTGGATTGGCAGTTTCATTTTCAATACTTTAATTATATAATTCCACTGTTTTCTAGCATCCTTTTTCTTTTAATCACGTCAGTAGATTTTGTAGTTTTGTTTCTGTGTATGTAATGTGTTATTTTTCTCTGGTTGCTTTCAAAATTGTATCTTTATTTTTGGTTTTCAGCAGTTTGACTATGATATCCATAGAAATGGTTTTCTTTTATATTTATTCTGCTTAGGGTTCACTGAGCTTCTTGAAAATGAAATATTTTTAAATTTGGGGGGAATTATCAGCAATTATTTCTTAAGATATTTTGTCTGCCTCATGCTCCCTCTTCTCCCCTTCTGAGACTCCAAGTACATATTCGTTAGTTACTTGGATATTGTTCCACATATCCCTGAAGCTCTGTTTAATTTCTCTTTCAATCTTTTCTCTCTGTTCTTCAGATTGGATAACTTCTGTTGATCTTCCTTTATGTTCCAAACTCTATCTACTGTCAGCTTCAATCTTAACACTCATCCAGTAATGTCTTAGTTCTGATATTTTATTTTATAGTTGTATAATTTCTTTTTGATTTCTTTGTGTAGTTTACATTTTTCTACTATTATTTTTTATCATTTATTACAAGTTTATTTTATTTCATAATAGCTGCTTTAAAATCCTTGTATGATAAATTAAATACCTGGATTATTTTAGTCTCCATTGAGTATAAGTCACAGTTTCTTGTATTGTTGCATGTCTAGTAATTTTAAATTATATTCTGGACATTGTGAGTAATATATTGTAGAGATTTCAGATTCTGTTGTATTCCTATGAAGAGAGTTGTTGTTGGTGGTGGTGGTGGTGCGTGCATATGTATTTAAGCAGGCAGTTTACTTTTCTAGATTGAACTCTAAAGTCCAAACTCAAATTCCTCTTCAGCAGCTAGATTCTCTCTTCGCTTCACTTAACTTCACCTGATTACCTGGGGTTTTTGGATTTGGTACCACAAAGGAATAGTTAAGAAGTTAGTCAAAGACTGGGTTAAATTTATACACTGAATTTGGAACTTCCCTTCTTTGATTCTGTCCTTTTTGGGATTTTCTTTTTCACTTTACACATACTATGGCTGCCCTGAACTCTGGCCTATAGTTCTTCATGCCTCTAAGGTCATGTCCTCCCTATACTGACTGGAGCCTATCCTTGGGCTAAAACAGTAAAAACAGAAAACTCAACCCACAGCCATTCCCTTCTTCTAAATATAGGTACGCCCCCTTTCAGTTTCTGCCTGGGTTAGATCAGTCTCTTTTGCTTTCAGGTACTTGTTTTTTATAATTTGTCCAAAGTTTATACTTTTATCTACAAGTTCGCTGGCGCAATAGGAACCATTTGCCATTATTAGTAGTGGAGCTATGCCGAGATATAATTTTATAACTGATAGTAAGCAGATTTAAATTTCATCCTCACATCTGAACTCCCCCTTTTGTTTTCAAAATGACAGAGCTCACTGATTATTTATAAAGGGAAACTCTGAACTATAAGGAACTTCTATATTATAAAGTAGTTTTAAAGATTTTCAGCTGTAGTGCTGTCCAACTCATTCAATAAATAAAACTAGGCTAATAAAATGTTACCTAAAAGACCTCTTCAGTGGATTTGCTTTACAAAGTATGTAGGAAGTTGTAATTAACCTGGTTATTATGCATACATAAAATAATTAATTTTTTCTCTATTTACTCATCCACATCTTTCTACGTTCAAGCTCTTGCTATATTTTGATTTTTACTCACTGGAAACCTCAGCTATGTTGGTAACATGGTACAGTTCATTCTACGTAAAATAATAAAGCCTCTATTACGCACTAGCTATGTGTACTAGAAGCCAAGGGATTTGATGTATAACCATATCTTAATACTATCATTTTAATCTTGGGAGTGTCCCTTATCTTCACTCTCTCATCTATAACATAGGGAAGGAGTTGGGGAAGTTTAGAATAGATAATATTGTGTGTTTTTTCTAAATTTTATAATTATGAATCCTTGAATTTGGTGATTCTTTCTTGTCTTCTCTCCAATACCTTTTTTAGTTTTAATTTCCTTAGTTAAAAAAAAAAATCTCTTCCTAGTTATATAGAATGACAAATTTAACATCTCAATTAAATTTTGAAATGAGAAAATTAACTGTATTATACTATAGCCTTTGGCCAAAGAATGGCCCAACTTCATCTGAAAAGAAATCCTCTATAGACACAAAGCACTGAGAGAGCTCTATGTACAAGAGTGAGGAGAAAGAAGACACTTGCCTGCCCACTCAGGTCATACATCAACCCATGTGGTCGGTGAGTGACAGAAGTCAGTAATAGTGCTACTAACCTTTCACTTGCTCTAACCTGAGATATGTATTACTCCTCTGTAAAATCTAATGTTTCAAGTTTAACGAAAGATCTAGTCCACCATTATGGATGTGAAAAGAATAAGAGGCAATTATCTGAGATTCCAGGTCCTTCTTAAATATCAGATTACCCGGCACGGGGAAGGCTGAGAAAGGATAAAATTTCTTTAAAAGCTGTTTCTTCCCAACAACTCTTAAGTTCAGAAGAAAAGAGTCAGGAGAGGTACAGACTTTTGTAAGAGATCCTGGGGCAACTGAAGTTTCAATGTAACTTCTTGTACCACAGTTGAGAGTTCAAGCCGTTGGGGAATTTTATTCAATCCAAGCCAGCAAGTACAAGCAGAGGGACAATACTCAAATGTGGGAAGCATGGAGGGCTCTATATGATACTTCAGCTTCCAATACCCAGCAGCAGTTTCTGAATAAAAAGACATAAATAAAAATGAAATGGAAGAATACAAGAATGGAGTATGAATGCAGCCAAGAGGAAGAGTACCTGACATATGAAGAACTTTACGAAGCACCTTGTACTTTACTTTAGGAAATAAAGAGTTTAGTCCCCACAGAGATTTTGACAAACACACTATAGACAACAGCACTCAGTATTTTATCAAACATGTGGGTTTCATTTTTGAAAATTTAAAGAATATTCTGTAATGTGGGCACAAGCAGAATGAGAAAGCTGAATTGGTACATAAATGTAACATTCTTTATATGTATTTATAACATATAATATTTTTATATTAGGTAGCAAATACACAAATTTAATGCTAATCCTGTAACAATTTTGAAGACTATTACAAGATTTATGAAGTCACTGCTGAAGTAAAAATTCTAAAGTTAATATGAATTTTGAATTTAAACAGATTTCGAGTACCTTGGTGAGGGACTAGATATTTACAGAAATGAGAAGATACTTATTGCGGTAGAAACAATACTGCAAATACAACATTTTAGATTTAAAGGTTTCCTTCCAAAGAACTCAATGGGCAAATCAGGAAAGTGTAGAAGTGCACATAGTAGCTTATGCTGATGTTTGCAGTTGCTTAATTATAGCAGGTAAACCCGAAACTGGCAAGATAGAAATTTTAATGACATTTTTCACAAAAATGAATATTTTTATTTTTATGTAAGTTAGCAGCGATAACATGATTCAAACAGGCCTGGCTTACGTGTTACCACATCTTACAAATAGCAAGCACAAGTAGTTTCTAACTTATGCTTCCTACCTCAGTGTTCTCAAGTCCCATTGGATCGCCATGCCAGAGGTTCTGAGAGATTTTGACCAAAATGTTCTATACCAGAACCAAATTTATTTGGGAAAGTAGAGGAAGAGTAGACTCTCCATTGGCCATGGAGAAAAGAAATGAAAAATAAATCCAGTTTTCAGGGAGAAAGGAGCTTCCACAGAGGAATGCGCTGGAAGGACTCCCCACCCACTTAGTCTGCAGAATATTGACCCTCTTGATGTCCCCCTTTTGTGATTCCACTTGCGTTTCCACTGGAAAACTTAACTTTAGATTCCAAATCCAGCTAATTATTTGCATTCATTTCCACAAATGAGTAGAATGCCTCAACTTACTTCACAAGTATTTGTTATCCCTAGCAGATAATGAGTCTGTATTATAGCCTTACTGGGTACCTGATAATTGCATTTATTTTAATATATTCCAACTGAAACAAAGTATTTGGAATGAGAATCAAGAAAGCACAATTTAAAAAAAAGAAAGAAAAAGAAAAAACTCTGTGTGTGCACTTCTATATGAGTGCCAAAGTGAGGGGTTAAGATAACTTAATCCTTGTTATTGTGGGCATAGCTGATGTGTTATTTAGGGTATTGTTGGAATGAAATTGAGAAAGATACCCTAGAGTAAATTCCTATCTGGCTTATTTCAAATCTTGTTAAAATAATAAAAATAATCAAGATCTGTTTTGTTTTAAGTCTTATTTCAGGTTCAGCTTGTATAATTAGCTGATGCTCTTCATAGGAATTTCTGTAATTATTTTACTAGTTTATAATAGAAGAAGCACAAAAAGTATATTTAAAAGGTACGGAAGGATATACAGTGAAAAATATTTCCTCTAACCCATGTCCTCCAGACACCCACCTATACTATAAGAGATAAACACTGTTACTGATTTTTGGGGTACCTTTGTGGAAATATTCTAAGCTTAAATGAGCATATAATGTTCAGCTTTTTTCTTTTAAACAGCTGGTTAACATAGTTTTCCAGTTGGTCACCTAGTATTTTTTCAAACAATGTATCTTAGAGATAGCTCCATAAGAATATGTATGGAACTGCTTCATTCTTTTTGGTGTTGCTGTGGTTTCTGTTACATTGAATGAATGTATCATAATTGATTTCATGTTCTCTCGTTGATGAACATTTGCTTCATGAATTCAGATAGTACAGCGGTGAATATCTACCTATCTATCTGTCTATCTATATTATTTTGTACCACGTAATGTGTCTGTAGGATAAATTCTTAGAGGTGAAATTATTGGGTCAAAAAGGGCTGTGTTTTTTCATTTTGATAAGATTTGCCAAATTGCTGTCCATAGAGGTTGTACTAGATATACTCCTATAAGGAATTCTGAGAGTGGTACCTCTAGACCAGAGTTATAGTAACACACAGGCTACTATTTCTTTCTCTTGATTCTTTAATGTTGATGACCTGGCATCTGGTATCCACTGCACTTTTAAGTAAATTAGCTTATCATTTCAAGAACATGGAGGTTCCATTTTTAATGTAAATAATAGCCTAATGCTGTTAATAGCTAACATGTGTCAGGGACCGTTCTAAGTGGTTTACACATATCAACTCATTTAATTTTCACAGCAACCCTATAGAGCAATTATAATTATTATCCAGTTTACAGATGAGGAAACTAAAGTGCAGAGATACTACATAACTTGACAGAACTGGTAACTGATATGGCTGGGATCTGGACCCAGGTATTTGGGAAGCCAGAGCCTACAACTGAATCATGAGACTATAATGCCCCTATTTTACTTTTTTAAAATCATGTTCCATACATTTCTTGAGTTGATACCCATAGTCTTATGGCAAATAATCTTTCTGTTTCTTGTGTTTCTTTGTACTTTCAAACCTGCCTTTTACAGATGAGGCAGATTAAAATAGAAAGTTTTTGTTTTATTTTGTTTTTGCATGGAGGATACCTTGAAAACTAGGAACCAAGTTGAAATGATCTTTTATGACAGTCCACAGTATTATAAATATATAGCAATTTTACATTTTTTATTTTAAAATTGATGACCCTCGAGTTATTTCAGAAATACGTCCAACAGGCTCCCAAGAAACATTTATAATAATAAATGTTTAAATGGTTTTAAAAAAATAGTTTCCTGTGGTTCTTTCAGCAAGCCCCTATGACACTTTTCATCTGCACGCAAGTGGCTGTATTCTTCTGTACCTTGACATGTAGGCCTAGGTGAAATATTGGGGGCATAAAAATTGCATTTGGTTGGTCTGCTAGGAAGGGGTCATGTAAAAGTCATCTTTGATTTGTTAATGGAATTTTTTTTTAGATGTAGTATATGGCCGCAATGATGTGCATCCTAAGGGAAAAAACCGTCCATTTTATGAAAGTTTATTTTCATATTTTATACACTGTAGTTCTGTTGTGTGTTTTTGATTTAGTAACAATTTATGTGTTTTTCTGTCGCAGAGCACTGCGGCCTGTGGTGTTGAGGCTCACAGCGATGCCATCCAGCCCTGCCACATCAGAGAGGCCGTTCGACGCTACGGCCACAAGATTGGCCCCCTTTCCCCATTCACAGTACGTAATAACAGAGTTATAAAAAGTTATATTTATAATCTGAAAGAATTTTGATTTTCAAGTGGTCAAATGAAGCAGCAGTGGAATTGTTGAAAGCAATTTGTGGTGACTGTAATTTTGTTGTATAAAAGTGGCATAATTCTCTTGGGAAATAAAAGTTAGTCATTTTTGTCTCTTTTTGGAAGGACAACTTTTTTTCTACAAAATATTATTTTCTTTCAATTACAAATTATGCTTTTTTTGTTGGGGCTTATATTTTCTATTTTTTAAAGCTTAGGTTTATAAAACTTTTTTTTTGTCAAATTATATGTATCCAAATATTGCTAGAAGCACTTTATAGTTTAAAATTGGTTAGATTGGCAATACCACTTCTATCAGATGTTCTGCTCCTAAACATACTTTGAGTTGGAAGAAGAAGAAATGATTTCTTTACTGGCTTTGAAGTAGGCTGAAAGACAGACAGTCTTCCACATCTTCAAATGGTTTTAAAGCTTATAATCAAGGTTTGTTTTGTTTTTTTTTAATGGAGAATTAAAGACTTTATATTTCAACAGCCTAAAGAAAGTGTGTGTGTCCGTGTGTGTGTGTCTGTGTGTGTTTTTTAATTAAATGCTCATCTTGTGGCCCTTTTTAAAAAAATCTTTATTCATGTCAGTATAACTTTCTCCAAGTCCTTCTCTGTTTATAAGGAATTGGTTTGATTTTCAGAAAGTTAGGTTTGATTTATGACTAAGGAACAGTAGAATTTACCACTTGTTTGTTGTTGTTTTTGTTTTTTAATTTATTTATTTATTTTTGGCTACATTGGGTCTCAGTTGCTGCGCGCGGGCTTTCTCTAGTTGCAGCGAGCGGGGGCTACTCTTCGTTGTGGTGCGCGGGCTTCTCATTGTGGTGGCTTCTCTTGTTGCAGAGCATGGGCTCTAGGCGCACGGGCTTCAGTAGTTGTGGCTCACAGGCTCTAGAGCGCAGGCTCAGTAGTTGTGGCGCACAGGCTTAGTTGCTCCGTGGCATGTGGGATCTTCCCGGACCAGGGCTCGAACCCATGTCCCCTGCGTTGGCAGACGGATTCTCAACCACTGCGCCACCAGGGAAGCCCTGTTTGGTTTTTTTTTGGATTCACATCTGCTTTAACATACTAAAGCAGAATATATATGTATAACATTACACATACATATGTACATAAAATAATATATTTTTTCCTAAGAGTGGATTTTACTATTATCTGTTGATAGAAGTCGTGATATCTTATAAATTATATCATCTCCTTTTTTCTTCTGTTTCAATTAAAGAGAATGCTTTCTTACCATTCTTTGTTTTCATTGTTATTGTTAATTGTATGCATTCTCCGTGTGACAGCAAGAATGTGTCAGAGCTTTTTATATATGTCTCTAGAAGCTTTTTGTAATGGTGACAATTATTTTTACTTCTGATTAATATCTTAAATTTGTCATATATTGTAAGAACGTGATTTATCATATTTATATTAATCATATGTTGCTGATTAAGCAATATATCCTTTTGCATGAGTGGTTTTAGATTATTACAATTGAAAACAATGAAATCAATATCTCTTGTTTCATTTTTTCCTACATGACAGGTGAGGCTATTTAAAGCAATAAGCCAAAAGAGATGAAATTTAGAAAAATATGAGATGATTGGAAGAATTTAAGAACCAACTGAAGTTGAAAGAACCAATTTATAACAGGATTAAAGATATCAAATCCATAGATACGAGCCAAATAATGACTAATAGGCTGAGGCAGTGGAGCAGAGAGAGAAGAAAAAGGCAGAGTCGATAATATCTAGAAGTAATTAAAGGGTAGCAAGGGGAAACAGGATTTTTGAGAAATAACCTAAAATGGTAACTAAAAGTAATGGATAAAATTAGATAAAGGAAAATATATCTAATGTAAGGGGAAAATCTCCTAATCATGAAGTCTGTGATGTTTCCTCAAAAGGAAGTGGTGGCAATGGTAACTGCTTAATTCTTCAAGTTTTTTTATTTTTAAAAAGACTGGACAGATCACTTGAGAATCATCTTGGTTGATGACATTTGTGTGTGTGTGTGTGCGTGTGTGTAAATGTGTATTCATTCTTCCATGTCTAACCTGATGCTCTATTACTCATGTATTATTGCTTTTATAATCTAAGATTGTAGTATGTGGTCAGGAAATATACTTGAAATATTCAGAATATATATATTCAGATATAGTTTAAGCTAATTTTTGTCTAACAAACATATAACCAATATGGTTTTTAAAACTAATAATGCAATTTTAAAATGCTTAGTTTAAATAGATCTGGAAAATAGAACAAATAAGCCATGGTCTTGAAGGTTCACTTAGCTGCTACCAGAGCAGACGAGCAAAATCAACAGCAGATGAGAAAGAACTCCACCACAGAAGGACCCTGAGTTTTCATCACTCCTCGGAAAGGACCCACCTTGAAAGGTCTACTCCATTACCTGGAGTTATAAGAATTTGCCCAGCCTACAGGACTGAATATACCTACTCCATTTTATGTCATGAGTAGTAGGATGAGGCAGACACAGTTTCTTGGTATATATTACAATACTTAAATCTGCCTTTTAAAGTTAAAAATTCTCTTTAAAGTAGAATAGATTTGCAGACTGTGTATGTTAACAGTGTGAACACCTGTCCTGGCTCCCTCGTACCGTCAGTGCTAAAAGGAGGTGCTCCTGATGCGGGGGAGAAGCTGATGCTGAGTTCCCTGGTGCCCGCTCCCTGAGATGCTACTTTATGCTGCACTGGGGACACTTTGCTTCCTAGGCTTTGAGTTCCGGCTCCTGAGAGGAGGCATGTGGGCTGTGTCTATAGCAATCATAGACTCAGACTGAATTTTTATACAGAAAGGCTGAGCTAACTTACCTCCAGTATAAAATTTCCTTTGTAAACTAAAATGGCCACGAACAACTAGTTTACATTTTTGAAACATAGAGGTTTTGTCTTTGCAGCATTTCATTCTAAATCTCAAGTGCTTGTCTAATGTATATATATAAATGAGATATCTAATTTAGAATATCCGTAACTTGATTGATATATAGCTAATTCCCAATAACTTGAAATTGATTTGGAGAATTAAAATGACCGAACCCAGTAGGTTACATGGAAACTGAATTCCAACATCAATCAATAAACCAAGAAAAATTTGTTTTTGGTGAGGCATCATTCTGTCTTCTACTGTATGACTTCTGATGATCAATTTCAGGAATACAATTCATTGTATAAAGAATTGTAAGTGAGTTCTTCCCCTTGGGAATTAGTTGAAATGATAGAAGACAGGAATAATTAAAGCCACATTAGGTGGAGGGGAGAAAAGAGTACAAACAATGCTTTGCACTGAGTAGCTGCTGGAGTGGAGAGAGAAGGGGCCTCATGGCGGAAACATCAGTTTCCTGCCACTCATATGAGGGCTATGGAGACACTTATAAACTACCCATCCCCACTCAATGGATTATAACTATGCTGTCTTTGGCATGTTGGTTTTAATCGATGACTTCTTTTTTTCTGTGTTCTTATTTATTCTTAATCCTATGCAGAAGATCAGAAGAGAGTATCATACCTAGAAGATTAAAGTAATTGTCCTGACATTAAGCTATTCATTAGATTTTTTTGCAACTGTTCCCACCCCTGTGTACCTGATCTTCCATATACACATGCTAAAGAACATTTAAAGAGACTAGTTTACCTTTTGCTAATTATTTATTTTTTCCTAAATAATTCTGAAAATCGCTTCAGTCTGTGATGTGTAGTCATTACTTTAGAGTACTTATGCAAACTGGGGGTGTCCTAAGTCATTTTGATGCTTGTCATCTTATCTTATCCTTTTACTCATCGTAGTTGGCATTATGTGAAGTTATACTGTGTGGTGGTTAAGACTGTTGATTCTAGAGCCAAATTGCCCAGATTCAGATCCCAGCTCTGCACCTATTAGCAAAGTAGCGTAAGGAAGTTTCTTAAGCTCTCTCTGGTAGAATAGAACATATCTCATGATAGAATCCAACGAGTACTATGAACTTGAGTGATAAGCTCTTAATGTATTATATTAATAATAGTGGAAGTCATCATAGCACTAGTAGCTGTAGTATATTTTCTAAAAGGTTTCAGATAAGGATACAAACGGACTAAAGTAGAAACCGTTCCCCCCACCACCAACCACACAGACATACAAACAAACACAGAGACCTCACTTTGTAATGCTGGAAGAAACTAAAACTGGAGTTATAATGTGATTTCTTTACAGACTTAAAATTTATACCATTAAAACTTAAATACTATTTAAAGATTATTGTTCCTGAAAATAAATTAATGTTCATTTTCACTTTTTGAATTAATCGTGGTTGAGGAACTTTAATGGATTTTTTTTTATCACCACTGTCACATTAAAAAATAAGGTCTCAGTAACTGAGTGTACATAGTTTCCACTCAATTTTTGCATACTAGCTTCTGTGAAATAGAAACCTAAGGAACAAACAGCACAGCCTCAGATTTATAAAGCTGCATCAAATTCAGTTTATATGAGTTTATATATTTGTGTAAGTTACTAAAAAAGGTTTTCAAAGACTGATGTGTATATCAAAGTTGGTGGTAATTTTTTAAACATTAATTATTACTAGCCTCATTTTTCTCAGTTTTTAAAATTTCCTCATTTTACTGATTATGAAAGTAATGCTAGTATGTTAGAAAATAAAGAAAATATAGAAAAATAAAGGATAAAATAAAACTTACATTAAAAAGAGCTTCAGGGCCCAAAAAAAATGTTTAGCGAAAGCTTTAAATGAATTGTCCTATCAGACAGTTAACTGGTATTTAATTGTTTTAATTGAATTTAATTATTTAACTGAAGAGTATTTTCTTGCAGCCTAAAAATTCAAATGCTTTTGGTAATGGTTTTTTAAAAAAATTCTTATAATTATGTGGGTCTAGAAGGAAAAAAGCATTTAAAAATTTTGAGAATGAAGTAGACTTTTATAGTTAGAGCATTTTGTTTTTTCTCTCAGAGAAAATACCCCCAAAGAGTAAGCCAGTGGACTGTGCTGTCTATCATGAAAAAGATGGTCAGACATGTGTTTTATCTGGATCCTTGCTGTGTACAAGCAGTGGGTGGTGCCCATGGTTACCTACTCTGAAGCCCAATCCCAGCACTCAGCGAGAAGTGCTGGAAATGGCTGATAGAAAACCAGGTCTATAATTTTGAAAGCCAGAGAAAGCAAACTATGTACACCAAATGGGATGACATAATCCCGTGTGTAATGCCTAAATATATTTTAGTTTCTCCTGAGTGAGATTCACAGTAGAAAAATATCTCACCCCCCCCCCCCAAGCTTACATATTATCAGGTATCTTTCTATTGAAGTAGAATAGCAAAACAATAAAATTTCTCATTTAAGCATGGTCATTCATCTAAATGGTACCTTAAATGCATCCCTAAAAGTGAGTGGCTTTAAAATCCACTCAACTGTATTAAATTGTGAGACAGCTGGCTAAGTATTTTAAAACTGGCTAAGACTTGAGAAAATCAGTTAAACTCAGTCTCAGAGATGCTTCGCCTTGTACCCAGTGGCACCTTGTAAGTGAATGCCGGGGCTGACCCTGGAATCCAGCCTCCTGACTCTCAGCTGACTGCTCTTCCACTGTGGCCATTTAGCTTGATGTATATACGTCTATTAGGGGTGCTAGGGATGCTCTCATATCATTGGTCCTTCAGAAGTGTTCACAATAGACAAATAAGGATCAAAATTAAAAATTTCCTTTAAGAATCCCTCACATTAAACTTTTAAAAACAAAAGTGGCATAGCAGATTGCTTTGACTATTTTGATCTAGAATTTCACATTCATGAATAATTCTTATGTCTTGAGTGCATTAGATTTTGTCTGCATTTTATGTGTTCAACCTGGAAAATTAAATGTCACAAAATATTAGAGTAATTTTCAAATGTAAATACCAAGTAGAAACTGGGTACAAATTCTTAAATATTTTTTAAGAATTTTGTTTTTTACTGGAAGTAAGAATTTCTCAATAACTTTTTTGGAAGTACTAAGTCTATCGTTATAGGTTGGAACCGAGTACTTTTTCATAGTTATGGGCCACTGGTTCTCAGAAAAAAAATTAACATGTTGTATATTTATCATATAAGAATAACCTAAAAGTGGGCCTTCTCTAGAAAAAAATGTAAATATTTTAATTTAGTTTTTAATTTTAAAATAAGGTGGGGCAGAAATTACAGTTACAAAACTTATTCTGTCAAATTATATAAAATAACAGTTTCCCTAGGTCATAAACAGTTGAGTATCAGAAATTTTATATGGTTCAACTAACACAGTGTTCAATTTAGAATTAGTTAGGGAGAGAATGTTTGAAATGTAATAAAAACATTAGAAGAATTTGGGAGAGAAAATCATTAGAATCCGAGAAAAGTGTTGGGTGATCAAATAATAACTTATATAATATTTTTAAAGAAACTTTTCACCTGCATTGTGTTATTCTTATAACACAGCAGGATGAGTGTTGTTATCCCCACTTTGTAGATGAGAAAACGGATATTTAGAGAAAAATCAAGTAACCAACTTAAGGTTACATTGTAAGTACCAGAGCTCTATCTGTGGAGAGGAGCTAAGTACCCTGTGGTTCACTGGGACCACAGGCTCCAATGAATTCTCATGAATCCTCCTCATTAAACTCCGTCTTTGCAGACTGGCCTCTATTCTTAACTGTTTAAGCAGTCTTATCCTGAAAATGTGAGATAGCATTTCCTAAACTACATTGCGTAGAAGACAAGTGTTGCAAGAGGCATTAAACCTCCATAAGAGAAGGGTTTCTTTATCAAATATTCCAGCAACTCTGTACGTAGAAGATCCACGCTTAAAATCTCATTCAATAAGAATAGTGAAGGTGTTTGAAAATCAAAGTTATGATGTAACGTTATATTCATCACAGTATCCACTTTATTTCCATATTTTATTTTATTTACACACTTCTCTTTATTTGAGAAGTTTTCATTCACAGATATAGCAGTTTTTAATAACGATCTACACAGACCTCCAATAGTCTTGGCTCAAAAGAGAAATAGTAAGAATTTTTTGCTCAACAGTTGTTTCACTAACAGTATCTAACAAGTGCTCACATTTTTAAACTGATAATGTTTAAAGGGAATCAATATATGGATTTCTTATCCAGTATGTAACTCTTCATGGTTTTCTGGAAATATTTTTAAGGTATCTTAAAAACACTATAAGCTATTCAAAGATGTCATAAAGAAAATCTCAGTCACCTGAAAATCCTTCCCTGAAAAATACTTGTTTAAAGTTTCAGGGTCATATTTATTTTGCTTTGCCTGTGGAATCCAAATTTGCTGAATTCATTACTGATACTTTTTCTGCTGTTGTAAGCACAGCATCATAATTCTGGGTTGGCATAATCATGTTACATTGTAAAACTGTTTAGTTAATGTTTTTTAATCATCAGGCAGAACGCAGGGAGAAGGGAAGAGAGATCTTATGTCATTTGAACTTTCTGCAGCAACACCTTAAATTGGGACAGACAGTGAATTTGTTTACAAAGAGTTATCCAGTTCCATTTTTAAAAATTATGATGTTATTAACAGCTGGTTTGTCTCTTCAGTAAACAGTGACTATTCAAACACATTTTGCTTTTTTCTGCCTTCACTTTTATATCAGCAGTAAGGACCTCACATTCAGTTCAGCATGGGCTATACACTCTAAGGTGACGTACTCACTTGCACAGTTTTACATAGAGGATTTATTTGGGCTGCTTTAAATACCAAAAAACAAAACGAACAGGCCAGAATTCCAAGACATAATTTCCCAAACAACAAAACATTTACAGGAAGTTCAATATAAAACACAAGATGACAGAACCTTTATTTCGAGTAGCACAAAAAATTGGAAATGGACATTCTCGTCAACATCTATGAGGCCCCTGAAAGTCCTGCAGAGAATCCTAAAATTTTCAGGAATATAATTTGAAAAGGAGACAATCAGTGTTCTCTAATGGGGGACATGGATTTGAAGTCGTTCAAGAAGGTAACATATCTCTGTTCATTGTAAACGGAAGGCTGTATCGTGGAGAATAGAGGAATTTGAACATGAGTACAAGGAAAGGAGTAGTTGACAACTAAGAGAAACTTTTTGAGCAGAATATTCTGAAAGGACCACATCTTGAGATTTGAATGTGTTATTATGGTTTCTAGGTTTTTGCAGTCTTCTGAGGGAATGAAGATAGAATAGAAAAATATTTTGAGTGACTCCCGAAAGGAAATTGTTTTTTCTTTTAAAAAAAAAAAAAATCACAGGACTCTTTTAACTCACAAATTCATGAAAGCAGCAAGAAGATTAGTTGGGAGGAACTAAACTAAGCTGAGATATTTCTAAACTTAAAAATTATGCTCTGCAAATGGCAAGAAATTTTCCTTTTAAGTCTATAAATAAGATTGTAAACACTGAGTTAGACATAAACTCAATACATTACATTGGTCAGGTTCACCTAGCAAAAATACCATTTAAATTTTTCAGTTAACATTTTATATCAACTAGATGAATATTAGAAAAGAACACAATGGTTCTTTCTAATATTGGGATAGATTCTTTATAGATCTATTGGGATAGATTCTTTATTAAACCATTGCCAGAAACATCTAACAGTCATAAGCATGTTTTTTTTAAGTGAAACATTTGCGTACTGTTTTATTGATAGTGTGACAAAAATTCCCTCCAAACAGCCATGATGAGAGCCTGTTGAACTGGAGATGATTTACTTTTTGATGATTTCTTAAATAGTGTTATACACTTTAGTCACACAAATATAATCATTGAACTGTCATTTAATTTACTGATGTAGTTGCAGAGTTAATCCTACAACATAATAAGTGGATTGTTCTAAGTGGAAAGTTTACACCTTCCAAAAACGAAACCGATACCTAGCTGTTATTGTGCCCAACATATATTTAAGGCTGTATCCAAGGTAGGAAAAAAAACGCAGGAAAAAAATAATTATGCCTTGTTTTCCTGACTGGTGTTTTAATTATGATTTGATTTAAACCAAATCCCCTAGGCTATGTATGTGCAGATCAAATATTCCACTCCCACACACCACCTCTGCATGACCCCAAGCTGTGAGAAGAGAAAATTCATAGCCCATATGTCAGTCAGATGTTAATTCTTGCCCTGGCACCTGGATAGGCTCTCCCACCTGATTGGAGTGCATTTGCAGTTCTGGGCATATACCCAAAATGTGGAGTAGGCTCTCCAGATCTGGAAATATTTTGGCTGATTAGTTGGCAGAGGTCACGAGGGCAGAGCCCAGTGTCGGTCTCTGAATTTGCCCAGGTGCATTCAAGGTGACAGTTGGGCAGCTGTGCCCCTGCTGGAAATACCAGGGAAGGAGTATTTGAGTTGCCTCTCTGGCTCCAGAAGCTCACAGCCTGGCCTACAGGTTCCTGTCAATTCCAATTCAAACACTTGTGCAGATTTTATAGTTTCCAGGAGAGAAGTTAGAGACTATATTTCTGGCTCTGATTTAATTCTATATTCCTGATCTAACCTAAAACACCCACTCCCGTATTCTGGACTAATTAGGTAAGAGCCTAATAAGTAAATAAGTTATAGTTGACAACATTGCTCATTGAAGCAAACTTTTGGTGTTTAAAAAAAAAGGCGGGGTGGGGGGGGAAGGTGGGGGAGAAGAGGAGAAAAAAGAGAGGAGAGGAGAGGAGGAAGAAAACCAGCCTCGGCTCCACACTGTGCTTTTCTCCGAAGCCACTGTCTAGAGAAGACAGCATTAGGGATTGATCCTCATGTGGGTAAACTAACTACACTTCCGTTTTTGGTGGCAGCAGTATCTTTCACCCACACAACCAGCTCACAAATGATGAAGAGAAAAAATGAACAAGGAGGCAAGTCAGTCTGTCACCTGCAACTGCCGAAAAACAAGTCGAAGTACATGCCTTCCTGAGAGGATGGAGGCACCCTTCACATACAAAGGATAGCACTTGCTTTCTCAGTTTGCACTAGGTAATGACAGTCCATTTGGCAGAATCCTCATTGGTAAGATTGAAGTAGACATGATTTAGAAGTGGAAGGACCAGTGGTGACATCCCTACGTGGCCTAAGATCCTTATAGCTCTGGTATCTCCATTTATTAATTCAATGAACAATTGCCAAACGCTGTTTTAGAAATCTGTTGGAAGGGGGCTATGGGACATGGAGATGAGTAGCTGGGTGCTCCAGTATAGTGAAGGAGATGCGTACATAAGCCCTGCTGTGTGGTTGGCACCGTAACTGCGGGGGGCGGGACGCAGTGCCTCTGGCGCAGAGGAGACTGAGATCTGCCTGAGGAAGTCAAGGAAGCTTCCTCAGATCACTAACATTCGAACTGAGTTTATGAGACAGAGGTGAGGGAAATGAGTGAGAATTGCGAAAAAATAATTCAGGCAGAAAGAAGAGCAGGAATAAAATCGGAGGGGAAAGCAGAATGGCTGTCTGGGCCAAGGTGAGGAACTGAGGAGTCCATCGAGAGGAGGTGAAGCATCAAAGGGAGGCTGATGACAACTTGAGAGGGACTTTGAGTCACATGGCCTTCATGACGCAGGCCAGCAGTTACCTAACCATGCTCTGCAGGAACCCTGACTTATTTTACAGGTATTCTGCAAAATAATAAAGTGTTTTCCCTAATCAATACAGATCAATTTTTATCTCTGATAAATATTGAGTTTTCAGTAAGATTTAGTTTGGAAAATTTCTTTTTAAACAACGGATACAGTCATCAAGGAGCAATTTGAGAGTTTTTGAGCAAGGGATTGATATGAACAAATTTGTATTCTAAAACAATAACTCAGCTGATGGGATGGAGGAGGGACTGGAGTTAGGAGATGTAATTGGAAGAGCGATCAATCAGGTGGCCGATGCAGTATTGCAGGCGAGAGGGCAGAAAAGCCTCTGCTGAGGCAGTGACGTTGAGACCAGAGAAGATGGAATGTATTCAAGAGATATTTGGCATAAAGAATAAGTGGAACAAGATCCTGAACGAAAGACGAATAATAGATGACAAGTTGGTAATTTGGGTCAATGCATAAAACAGATAATTAGAAGTAGTCTCAAGAATAAATTCATTACCCAGATGCTTACAGAGAATTTGCATGAAGTTTAAAGATTCAACAAGAAAACTGATTTCAAGGGGATTTCCTTGGGGGAAGGGGGGAAAGCTCAATGCATAGTTCACCTGAACCTAAAAAAGGAAACAAACACAGACATTCTACCTTTCTGTTTGAACTTCTGGGAGTGTTTAGATATATGACCAGAAAGTCCCACAAATTATTATGCTGTTGGGATGAGCAAATTGACTTTCTAATCCATTAATGAATTTGGTCACGCATTCCTGAAAGATGACTATAATCTAGCCAGATTTTGAAAATATTTTCATCATTAAAGCCATGCCTCCAATAGCTTTGTGCTGGTGTAAGTTCCAAAGCATCGTTTTTCCAAACTTTGATTAGTGGCTTTCATCTCTGTGTGAACCCAGTATCCCTTCCCCACCCCACCCCCCAGAAAAGAAACTCTAAGGGAAGTAATGGGAGCAACGCTGACTAGGTCACCAGATTTTGGAGCACTGATGGAATGATATGTCATTAGCATTTTTCCCTTGTTTTAACAGACACCCAGTCTTACTGATGGTAGCGATGCTTCTAAATGGAGACGCGCTACGCGCAGTTCATCCTCACCCTACACTCCCTCCTCAACAACACGTCCATCTGTAAGAAGCTCAGTCTCGCTTTCAGACTTTCTGCCCTTCCCTGCTATGACTCCCTCCTTCAGATTTATGAAAGAAAACATTTCTTTCTGTGAAAGGTTTTTGTACACCCGCATCTGGAAGTGTTTATTTCAGTGGCATGTAAGCTATCTGTGGATTTAGTTAGCACCAGACCCCCTTTTGTGTACTCCTGCCTTAAAAATTTTATAAATGATCTTATTGAATTTGTGCCAGTGTGCACATGGTTTGGCTGATTGCTGCATATATCCTTTACCTGCCAGTCACCTTTGATTTATGTTCCTTCTGCTAAGCTTTTACTTTCCAAAAATGGTGCCACTGAACTGTCCTCTAAATCATCTTATTGGTTAAATTACTCCAAGACGAGTTGGTATGTTTTGGGTTGCCTACAGACAGATGAATTTATGTTTTTCTGCCCTTACCCACTTCTAGTAAAGCCACTTATAGAGGAGGATTGGGCATGTTATGTCATCGATCTCTTTATTCCAAATGAATACCATCTGAAACACTGTGCCAAGACCGAAGTGACAAAGAAGTGTTCTTTAGCATCCCCTTCTGTTCTGAGACCTTCTTTTACACATAAGTCTGTGCCTTGAACTGAATCTGATGTGAGGACTTTTCATTGCTCAGAAAAGGGGAAATAAAGTCTCTCAAACAAAATAAGTAAACTTCATCAGAAAGACTGAGACTTTGTGAAGTCTTTTGTTAACTTGTGAGTTTTATGATGTTTCCTGGAGAAAAGCAGGTGGCTTGGCAGTTATTTTAAATGTTGGCTATTTGTGGTAGTGGTTTCGAGGGGTTTCATGTTTCTGAAGAGACATCCTGAAAAGCTAATTCTTAAGAGTGTTTGACAAAATGATGCATCATTTTGAACTAATTTTCCAGGAGTTCTTTGGTCACTGAACATGCCGTTTAACTTGATCTTGCAGGTTACCAGCTATCACCACAGGGAGTAACCTTAATACTTAGGGTGAATTTGCTGACTAGGAAGCCAGTACTGTGCTGACAGAGCAAAGCAATACTGATAGAATTTTAAAAATAGCTTTTAGACATGCAAATATCTCACTTAAAAAAGCTTTGCAAAGAACTGCCCTTTTTCTGTTCTTTGTGGTGATAGGGGAGTATTTTTAAATTTCATGATTGTACTTGAAATGATGTGGAAGCATTTCAAATACTTGGATTACACAGATCTCAGTGTCATAGTTCACAAACTACTGGAAGCAAAGGACAGAGCTTCTAGGCTACTTTGCTGTGGTCCCACCAAACCTGGAGGTATTTATTCCTAAACACTCAGGAGGCTTCATTTATACTTCTAAAACTTTGTGCAGGGCTCCCTGTGTTCTGCCAAGGTGAAAGATGTCTCAGGAGTGTGTCAGTCACATTTGCACAGCTCAGTCAGTCATCCTCCTGATGTGCTTTTCAGAGACGTGGGGGACTGCGGTTGTTAGGAAATCAGCACCAGCTATGTGAGCAATGTATTTCCATTAACATGTCACTTTGATTAAAAAATACATATGTGTGTATATAGTGTTTTAGATAGGTGTAATTTATATATGTATGTGTATGTATACACATACACATATATATAGTCTCATTTAAAAAGATTGTTTTGGGACTTCCCTGGTGGTGCAGTGGTTAAGATTCACCCTGCCAGTGCAGGGGACACGGGTTCGAGCCCTAGTCCGGGAAGATCCCACATGCCGCAGAGCAACTTAAGCCTGTGCACCACAACTACCGAGCCTGCGCCCTAGAGCCCGCGAGCCACAACTACTGAAGCCCGCGCGCCTAGAGCCTGTGCTCTGCAACAAGAGAAGCCACCGCAATGAGAAGCCCGCCGCACCGCAACGAAGAGTAGCCCCCGCTCGCCGCAACTAGAGAAAGCCCGCGCGCAGCAACGAAGACCCAACGCAGCCAAAAGTAAATAAATAAGTTTATTTTTAAAATATAAATAAATAAATAAAAAGATTGTCTTCTAAGGATTTTAAATGTATGATATCATTTAATCATTACAACAACCTAGAAGGTAGTATGATTATTAGTATCCTAAATAAATAAATATTAAAAGATTGTTTTAAATGAACCGAAAATTTCACTGATACTGTTTCATGTAAATCACTGTTGAACATTCTACTGTCTTTGATGGTTGGAGTCAGATGACTTGCCTGAGCCTCAGTTTAATCATTTGTAAAAAATAAGCGATTTTTAGCAAATACCAATATTTAGTAATAACACTTGAAAGCTCCTAGCACTGTGCCTAAAATATAGAACATGATCCACAAATGCAAACACAGTGTTTTCTTTTAAAATGATTATCATCTGAATAAAACTCGAGTAGAGATGACAAGGCTAGTTTCCCAACAGTGCCCTTCTGAGAACTGCAGAGGGAGGCCCAGTCTGATATGTGAGTGTGGGGTGGAGACCCACACCCACTGATTGGCTTTCTTTGTAGCCTTCAGAGAATTCCTACTGTTTTTGTGTCCATCTTCACATGTATAAAATGGGTAAGAACGTGTTCTTTATAGTTTCAGAGTACCTTGAGATTCATGACCGCTGGACTCCTTTCCTGCCCCATATTTCTGCCCTTGTGTGGGCAAACAGGCCCATGCTGAGGACCATTTTACTTCCGGTGGTGGTGGCATTACTGACCACATATGGGAAGTGAGGCTTAGATGCAGAAAGAGTATGGTAAAAAGATGAAAAGCTACAGAAATTGTGGGTTGCACAAAGTGACTGCCAAAAGCTTTTCCAGGAATGAGAGCTTAGAGAGGTTGGAAGATTTAGATTGAAAGGAAAGAATCAAAGATATAGTACATTGCAAACTGACTTTAATTATAAGTTTCCAACTTGAGGATCAGGGAAGGACTCTTACCTAGAAAAGTTCCTACTCCTGCTTTCACTGATTTCCTAAACTTCTACTAGGAGAGTCATTGACTTCTCTTAAAAATATATTTTGTACCCATGTGAAGATTTAACTTCAGATATCTAGGTAAAAGGATTCATAATTCAACAGAATTGTTTGGTGATGATACTTTAGTAACTAGTATGGTCTTGGTGCATTCTCTCAGTCCATTTCAGTAGGATCTTACTTAAGTTATTCAAGATAAATGAGAATTAATACTGTTTCCAAAAACCTCCTAAATATTTAGCTGTGAAATCTCTATTCCCAGGTTATTCCAGTATCTAATCCTTACACACTTTTTTTCCAACTTAAATTGAAAATTTTTCTTTATTTCTCCTTCATGGAAAGAGAGATACTATAATATTATATGAACAAACTCTCTGAGGCCCTTTCTAATTTTGGTAGCAGTATTTCTCACACTTGCTTGGAAGAATTTTGTCACTGTTTCCACTTTAATCTCGAGACAGCTTCTGTACACCCATACTTTTAGGGGTTGGGGCCTAGAGGAGGAAACCTTTCCAGACTTGGAAAGATCTAAGCCCAGGGAGCTCCTGGTGATTCAGGGCATAGTAGAAAGAGTCAAGTCCCATCTCTTTCTCATTTCCTTGACTCTCTCTGAAATGTTTTCTCCTTTAGAGCCAAATTCTAAACTTTGACCCACTTTCCTCCAAGATACTTTGTATTTCCCAGTCTGATCAAAACCTACTGAGGACCTATCCCCACTAGACCAAGGGACCATGTTTTAACCATCTTGTATCTCCCTCAGTAAAGTACAATGCTTTTTGCTTAATTGGAGCTGAACATAAAGGAAGGATGAATGGATGGACAGATAGACGAAATGATGGTCTGAAGAGAGAACAACCTTCCAATGGACAAAGTCCAGTCTTAATCTCCTTGATCAGTTTTAGGCCCCCTGAACTTGGTATTCCCTATAAATGTGGATACTCCACTACCTTTGATTAAACAGTTTATAGATCACTGCAGGGCAGTAAAAAGAATGATATGGTTGCTTCATTATTATTATCCAGCATTAATCATTGATTCCTCTGGAATCTAAGGCAAAATAATGCCCAAGTTAATCTCATCAGCAATATCTATTTTAAAATTAATTTGTTCAATGGGTAGTTATGTACCAATCATATTGAAGAATTCTTAGGTATTGGGAAAGTATGAAGCTCAGCTCCTAGCATCATGGTGGAGCCATAATCAGAGCTAACATATACCTGTTTAATTGATTGACCTTTGCACTCTGCACCTCGATCAGCAATGAGGAACAAAGCTCCACATACTCAACCAGTAAGAAGGAATTTTGCTATCGGTTGTAAGGCTGCAAGGATTATCTTTTAACATCACTCTTCAATCATTTTGCAGAGTGGTTTTAGGAAATTAGATAATATATATAAAGCATCCAATCCTCACAGTTGTTATTTTTTATCACAGAAACTAATCTTGTTTACATAATTGTTATTTTTTTTAATTAATTTATTTATCATTTTTGGCTGCGTTGGGTCTTCATTGCTGCGCGCGGGCTTTCTCTAGTTGTGGAGAGCGGGGCTGCTCTTTGGTGCGGTGCGCGGGCTTCTCATTGCGGTGGCTTCTCTTTGTTGCGGAGCAAGGGCTCTAGAGCACAGGCTCAGCAGCCGTGGCGCACAGGCCCAGTCACTCCGTGGCATGTGGGATCCTCCCGGACCAGGGCTCAAACCTGTGTCCCCTGCATTGGCAGGTGGATTCTTAAGCACTGCGCCACCAGGGAAACCCTACATAATTGTTCTTGATGGCAAGATTTATATATATATATATATATATATATATATATATATATATATATCCAGGAAAGCAATGCCCAATTATTGGGCTCTAGAAGTGGCCTTGTTATAGAGAATTCTTCTTTGTAGATGAAGTCAGATTTTACTGGTATGGCTATTTTATGCACTATTAAACTGATAACATTTAAGGAGGACTAAAGTTGATAGTTAATAGGTTGGTTTTTTTTAATGACAACAATTATAAATATGAAACTATACACTGGTAGAGGTGGCACTGAAACATCGCTATCCATTCAGGAAGCTTGTGGCTGAAAAATTATAGGCACCAGAAATAACCACTCAGAAAATAAGATGTGAAGAACCCAAAATAACAGAATTATTTGGATATTAAGATACGTCTGTTTGTTAGATGATTATGAATTCCCATAGACACAACCTAACATTTTTGATAAAAGTGCCTTTGTTAGTGGTATGCTCCTGTACAGTTTCAGACACATTTTTATGATACATTTTTATGCATGGCCATCAATTAGGAAAAGAGTCTAGACATCTTGTTTTCAAATTTGGAAGAACAGTTTTCTCATTGGATAACAGCTTCGCATGCTACCATGAAATATGTCAGGTTCCCACACAGACCATAGTTGTCTGCATTCTTAGTGAGCAGCTTTTCTCTCGCCCCATTAAGAAATACATTCCCAGCAGATAATATTTTGTGCTAGAAAACTAAAGAAAATCACTGGACAGCTACAGTTTGAAGATGAAGCTTCACGTTTCCTCACTGGAGGAGAATTCATCTTTCTTTTTATGCCAAAGAAAAGCAGACATCCACAGGGATGCTGCGATTCTGCTTTGGGAGAAAGAGAATTCTCAGGATTGTAACAAAGTAAGAATAGTGCAAAGGAGTATGTCCTGATGTACACTGTCAGCTGGAAGGATGGTGATTCTGTTCCAAAGGCAGATGGAGATAAGACTTGGGAAGGAAAAGAAATCACCCCTCCCACATATAATTAGGACACCCAGTTCTCTGTGCCCTCTGTCTTTTTCCTGGCGGGTATGTTTGTTCGACTCTTCTCACCAGGCAGGGAAATCAGTTCCCCTGATGGGCAGGGAAGAATAAAGGTCATGAGTAATTCACATATTTTGTTAGGAAGAAATCATTTTCCATTTAATTGATTAATCAGCTATAGTTTGGAATTCCTGGTAATGTGGTTAGTGCCATGTTAGACACTGGTGAAGAGAGGAAGGAAAAAAATGAACATCTCCTGAGTGCCGTCACCTAGTGCGGGAACGGGCAGGCTGAGAGCCAGTCTTCATTTCCTTCTCTGTTAACTACCAGCACCAACGCCTGGGAATAGAAAGAGAGCTTGAAGTTCAGTTGGGGGTGGGGAGGGGCAACAGTAACTCTGTAGGTAAATATTACACTTTACTTCATTGATTGCAGGTGCTTTAGGAGTTCAGAGGGAAATATACAGCTGGATTAATCAAGAATCTCCATCAGTGATTTTTGTGGGGTAGCAGTACCCTCCTAAACCCTGGTGGGAAGGCCCCCTGCCTTAGAGCCCACATTGTGTGGAGAACCTCCTATCACAAACACTGCTCAGGGCCCCTTCTCCATACCATGCCCTTAATCAACAGGCAAGCACTAATGGATGAGTAAACAAATGTGGTCTATGCATACAGTGGACTATCATTCAGCCGTGTAAAGGAATGAAGTGCTGATCCATGCCACCACACGGATGGATGAACCTGGGAAACATGCTAAGTGCAATAAACCAGACACAAAAGGACATATATTATATGGTTTCATTTATGTGAGATGTCTAGAAAAGGCAAATTCATAGAGACAGAAAGTAGATTAGAAGTTTCCAGGGGTGGGGGAGAGGGAGAATTATTGTTTAATGGGTACAGAGCTTTTGTTTGGAGTGATGAAAAATTTGGGGAAATAGTGGTGATAGTTGTACAATGTTGTAAATATAATTAATGCCACTGAATTATGAACTTAAAACTGGTTAAAAAGGCAAGTTTTTTTGCTATATATATATTTCACTCTCCCCACCCCCAAAATCGGCAGCTGCTGCCGAATGCCATGAAGGTCTGTGGATTGTGCTGCTGCCAGAGTCTTGGGGGGATATTGCTTAAGTCAGAGTAAGAGGAGGATTTGAGCTGCAGAAGCTTTTAATAAGAGAAAAGGCAAATTAACTCATCAGATCCTTCTCCTCTTCATGTTCTAGTTCAAGATTCAGTATATACTCATAAAACAGTATCCACAATGGTTGCGTGTGTTGGCTGAAAAACAGTATGACTCATATTACTCTTAAATTTGTTGTTATATTTGTAGGTCTAGATAATAAGTGCATGAAGTTTAGTAGTCATTCTTTATATTGGCAACTAGATGGGCATTAAACATTCAAATTGCAAATATATCTTAATAACAATATATAATGATTCCATTAAATTTTCAAAAAATTAAAATAGAAATTTTAATTTTATTTAAATAATTTAAAAACATATCAAGGGCAAGGCCATCATAATGGTATTAACACAGCTAGTAAAGGAAAAAGGTATACATGACAGAATTTTGGAAAAATGCCCATAGTATTTTTTTATGCTTTGCGCAATGCATAGTCTTTTGAATTTGTTACTGGAAGTTGTGGTCACGACTCTGCAAATAACAGTGACATTCTTTGGAACAATTTGAAGGTTACTTATGATATTTTCTGGATCTACCCAAAGAAAGAACATCTTGATGAAATAGATATCAAATTTGACCTTGCAATCACCGTCAAACACATGGTGGGAATGCTGACTAAAAACAGTTAAAGTGATTCTATTTAATGATCGAATGATAATGAGAAGATACAAGATGAACCAAAAAGAGAATGACAGAAGTTTCTCAAATCAAGAATAAACCAAGGTCTTTGGAGGAAAAAGAAATCAATTTTAAATTGTGCTATCCACAAGTTACTTGGTATGAACTATTGATTATTGTGAATAATGGTAGCAAAAGCTTACCAAAAAATTATATCTAAGTTTGGCTAATTCACTTATAAAAGAAGTTAACTTTTTTTTTAATTTAAAAGAAAATAGTTTTCTAAATCAAAGGTAAATTCAAACAAGGAAATGAAAATATTTGCCTAATTATGAAGGAGAATTTTCACAATCTTAAAACTAATTTCTGTAGAAAATATTTTCTGTTAATTATAGATCAAGGTATATTATTCTAAGAAAATCATTTCAATGAATCTCTTATCACTTTATTTGTTTTGTTGTTATTTCTGGAAAAGTTACTTAAATTCTATGGGGTGAGTAAGGGGATAGGCATCGTTTGAAAAAGTTTATCATTTAATTTTAATTTGGAGAACAATATTAATTTTGAAGTATAAACTATATGAAATAAACAGTTGTCTCCAGCAGAATATGTGGTGGAGAAGCTTTGGAAGATAACCAGATTGGGAAAGGGGGAGAGGCACGTAAGAATGAGAAGCTAATGCGAAAGGTTGGGAAACAGGGGAGGTGGGAATTCCGTGAGGCCTTCACAGCCCTAGGATTCAGAGTCTGAGGGAAAAGAGGCAGGAAGGAGAAGGAAAAGGCAGGGAGATTCTGCACATGGGGGAGAGATGAGCCATGGCTACAGGCACTCAGAAGACAGGGAGGAAACAGGCCCAACTGCAGCAAAGGATCTCAGGTCACAGTGGAGGAAGTGTAGCCTGTGGCCCAGAAATCCCAGTAGCAGTTTTCTTTTTCCTCTAAAACATTTTAAGACCTCTGGTATGTATCGCCCAAATGCATTCTAAAAGGGCTATGCCAGTTTACTCTCCCACCAGCAATTTGTGAGAGTTCAAATTTCGCTGTGTTCATGCCAGTATTATTATAAGTTTTAAACTTCATTAAAAGTTTAATAATTTGATAGTCTGCCAACATTTCTAAAATGTAGCGTGACACTAAAACTAAAACCATCCCTGTTTGTAAAATGTTCCTTGGAGAATCACAGTGCTCACTGCCTTTGGTATGGGGGGAAGAACCCTCGCCCCCCAGCCATGAGGACAAGTCCACGGGCCTCTCTCTCCATCTGTAATGTGAGTCATAATATAGGTCCTGCTGAGTCCCAGAGTGGTTAAGAAGATTAAAGGACATGATAAAAGTGAATATTCGTAAATAGTAAAATGCTAGATAAATGTAAATTTTAAGATAATTGGTATATATTATATTAGCATAGCACATGGTAAAACTTAACCTGAGTACCTACTTTTTAGGATTGTGTGAGACATAAATAAAGATACATCACTTCTGACCCCAATTTTTAAAATCCAAGTTTGAAGTGGGGGATGGACTAAATAGGCAATCCTAAAGTTCATGTAGAAAATCAAGTATGTAAGAATAGCCGGGAAAATTCTCAAAAAATATAATCGGGGGAGGGAGTATTAATAAGCCAGGCCAAATATTAAAACATAGTACAAAGCTATAGTAATTCATAGGTTGATGTTGGTGCATATATAGATTAATTGAGAAGCCTGGAAAGACCAAAAATATACCCAAATATGGATGGTGAATTTAACACATGATAAAGATAGAAAAATTATCTCCAAAAATATGTTTGTAACTGAACCAAAACAACCACCAAAAAAACCTAAGATATAAAGCAACAGAAAGGTATATTCTGTTATTATTTATATTAAGAGGGGTAATTGAGGAGAATATCTGTCTATACGAATATGTCTTTGTCTATACACATATGCTTGTATATGCAAAGAATTATCTGGAAGGTAAATGTGGTTGTCGATGAGTGAGTTCAGAGATGAGAGGGAAGCGTACTATTTAATGTTACCCTTTGATATAGTTTGAAGTTTTTGATCCAATTTCAAGTATTACCTATTTTTAAATATTTTAAAGAAAATAGTAGCTCAGAGTAAGGTAGAGCCAGTGGGAAATTTTACAAAGGAAGTATCTTGATGATTTTTTAACTTTTCCTCAGGTATTTTAGTGTACTGGTATTAAATGTATCAGGAGTTGTATAAACCGACCTTTCTGCAATTCTTTGCATAGTCCCGGGCACAGAGTTGGCTTGTAGTGAAGAGTTTCTGGAGTGTGAAGGTAACTTTCCTTTACTATGGAATGGGTCTAATTTAAGAAGCAGGGTTGCAGAGTTGGCAGTCCTTTTAAATACTTTCCCCATAGTACCAGTGTGAAATATCAAACTTTTGGCAGCCAGGCGAGTTCCATGAATTCATGTGTAACATTTCTTTTCTGTTGAGAATTGAGATCCAGTGCCCAGTGCTTAGTTTTTAAATTATCTTTCTGAAAACCTTGCTACATTTTTGCACTGGTTGAAATGAAGCCCTTTGAACACATGGGAAGTTGTTAAAATTTCTTCCTTTGGGAAGTCACTTCTGACTGGATTTCTGCAGAGAGAGTTGTTTCTTGCTGCTCTTTCAAATTCTCCTTGTTGTTTTTGGTCCTTCCTCACTCCCCTACAGTCAGAGCCACGACATCACAACTTATCTTCAAAAAGTAAACTCAGCATTTTCTCTTTTTTAAAACTTAACATTGGAGAAAATACAGATAAACATATATTACCAGTAATTGTATCAAATCGGGAATTTTGCAAGCCCATGAAGTCAGCATCTCAGAAAATGGAGACAACCATGTTGTATATATGATCATCTTGAAAAATATCACTTCCCAAAATAATAATGCCTATAACAACCAAATATAAATCAGGATGTAATGATGTAACTGCTGACTTCTTGGCCAACTGTGATCATTAATAGTAGTAGGGTCTGTAATAACTGAAGGAATGATGGTGGTTTATGGGCGATAAGAGAATCACAGTAAGCTGTTGCATGCTCTCAAGGTTGGCAACGGTATTCATTATCTACCGTATCATATCTGTAATATCTGTAACAACCCCAGAACTTAGTGTCTTGAAACGACAGTAATCATTTAATATCGCATAATTATTGTGGGCTAGGAATTTGGGAGCAGCGTGGTTGAGCAGTTCTGGCTTGTGGTTTCCCGTGAGATTGCAGTCAGGTGTCAGTCAGGTGCTCGCTGAGGCCAGACCGTCCACTTCTAAGGTGACTCACTTACATGGCTAACATGGTTAGTGCTGCCCATTGGCTGAGACCTCGGTTCTCCATGAGACTAATTAAGTGTCCTCATTGCATAGCAGCTGGCTTATTCAAGAGCTGGCAACCCAAGGGAGCATGGTGGGAATCACAGGGCCTTCTGCGACCTAGTCCAAAGGTCACATACTGTTACTTTCACCAACCCTGATTCAGTGTGGGAGGGAGCTACACAAGGGCAGGAATGCCAGGGGGCAAGAATTACCCAGGGCTGTCTTGGAAGCTGGCTACCACAGCAACCCAAGCAGGATATAGTCTTTAGGAAAAGAGCAATTTGGGCTCAGTTTAAAAAACAACAACAACAACAAAAAATGCGACACAAAGTCAGAAGCTTCATCTCATCTCCAGAAGTACAAGTGCTGAAGATTAGGCCGTATTACATCCAATAACTGGTGATTTTAAAGGAGGACATTTCTATTGAGTAAAGGATCACAGCCAAGAATTGCTGAATGGGTTCAGTTTTCCCCCCACTAAATCTTAAGTGAACATTTTTCTATCATTAGATTTCTGTAGGATGACTAATGGACTGTAGGGTAATTCAGCCATTGTTTTTAAAAATCCATCTTGGCAAAGAAAGCTGACATTCTGCTGAAAGAGTTGAGGCTAACCCCCACTCTTTGAAAAGTACTGAAGGGCCTGTGTGTCTTCTCCACAGAGAAAAGGCTCCGTTCTCCATGACTAGCCCAAACCCCACACTACCTAATCTGCCTGGCCTTCAGTTTCTCCTGTTTCATAGGACCTTGGGCTGAGTCAACACAACTGGGATTTGGAATCTTGACGCCAGAAAGTCTGCGTTTTTTTAAACCTCAGGCTCAGCCATTCTCTGATTTTAAAGCTAATAACATTTTAAGTTCTATATTCTAAGGTAGATTCAGCATTAAATGAGATAGTGTACATAAGATGCTCTGGCACAGTGACCTAAAGAGAATCAGGTTGCGATAAATGAGGTGGTATCAGAGTCGTCCTAATTGTGTTGTCATTATCACTATCATACACTTGACCTTGACCTTCTGTCCAGCTGTACTACATGCTGACTTCGAGGTATCCTGAGTTTTCTAACCTGTTTTTTAAAAAGTAGAAGACAACTCTTCGGACTTTTCTACCCTAGAGAAATGTAAGTGAAAGACTATTATGAAAATTACTTAAAGAAAAGCAAAATAGGAAAGAGGTGCTTTTAAAAGGCCACTAGAATAAGATCTAGGAAGGTTCAGTGGTTTCAGTTAACAAGCTCTTTTGTGAACCTTAGATGCCTCATATTTACAGTCAGAGTTTGACTAGATGATCATAAAGATCCCTTTCATCCCTCATCATCTGATTGATTTTGTATTTGATCTCACAGCAACCCTATGGAATAAGAGTTATCTTTGGGCAGATTACTCCATGACTCAGTTTCCTCAGTTTTCCACATGTAGAAAACTGAGTTTCCTCAGTTTTCCACATGTAGAAAATGTGACTGATAATAGTACCTTCTCATGGGCTTGTTAAGGATTAAGTGAGTTAAAATGTGTAAAGCCCTTAGAACAGTGCCTGGAATGTAGTAAGAACTCCATAAGTCTTAGCAATGGTGCTGATGATGATGTTATGATGATGATTTTGCAGATGAGGAAGCTGAGATTCATGAAAGTTAATAATTTTTTCTGAGCTCACACAATAGTAGAGCTGGAACTTGAATTCAGGTCTTCTTTTAAACCACATTACTTGTTTGTGTATCTTTCAGACCTTGTTGTCTATTTTTTAAATATAGAATTGATTCTCACAGCATCTAAACAGCTCCGCCAAGATTGTCTTACAGAAGAAGGTAAGGAATGAGAAGATGGGGTGTTTTTTGTCCCTAGGATTCTGAGTCTGTGGGACATATGGCCATGCTGCCTTCAAAACTAAGTCCCCCCAGGGCATCGCCACCTAGGAAGGTGGAAGAGAATCCTACTTAGTTCCCAAGGACTATTTGAGCTGCCTCAGTTGCGCTAACACTGCCTGTGAGGTAATCACTCATTTTACCCTACCTCGGTTACGTCTTCACATTTCTCACTTATTTGGATAAGGAGGATGAATTTCATTTTAGACTGTACAGCCTATTAAAGCAGTAAATAATGGTTTGGTTTTAAAATAGATTCTTTGTTCTCCAGTTTTCCAGTCTTTTCCACTAACCGTGATTCTGCTTTGGGTGAATGCTCGAAAAGCAAGATCTCATTGTCTTCAATGCAGTTATTGCATTAGGAGTGGACCACAGCCCCAGACAATGCAAACATCATTTTAGCCACGTTAAAAAGACAGGGGAAGCTAGAAGCAATCTGACTAGTTTTATTATTCTTGTTTGTTTTGTTTTCAAATGTAACCAGAGCATTATTGCTCGAGGCTGTGTCTTTCAAAACTAAATGTCCTTGAATAGCTCTCAGTTCCAAACAGTGCTGCCTTTACTCAAAATAGTTTTGAAATTACTCTTTGGTAATTATCTTCAGAGTGTGCAACACATTCTTTTGAAAAGATTCAGTGGTGACGAATCAATTATTTTATTAGCACACCATATAGTTGTAGATTCGAACTACTGCTGACATAAATATGAAAAGAAAAATTATGGAATGGATTGTCTTGTGGCTCAGTTCAGTAGCTGTGTATAGCGAAACTAAGTTGATGCAGAAAATTTAAAAAATGTTAAAGAAAAAATTTTAAATATCGACTGGTAATAATAGATTATTACCATTTCTGGACGTCACTGGCATATTTCCACTGTATCCACATCATTAAGAGTATTTATCTTCACACACTTCAGTTTACCTAGTGGAAAAGCTAAATAAAATGTTCTGTAAGAACTTTTTTTAAAAAAATAATGTTCAATTATTATACTGTTCAATTTTTATATTTTATATTATTTTTAAATGTTATAAAAATGTATTATTTTATTGCTCTATAAAACACACAGCTCATTAACCTGGTTTTCTTGGTCTGTTTATGAGAGTGTTTTATCAAATGGATATTTTAAATGTTGTAAAGATGTAATACTGTGCTAAATTAGACTATAAATGATTAATTTGGAAAACAAATACATTGTTATTATTTTTCTAGAATGCCTTTATATGTTATAATAGGCGACTATTGGGAAGTAAGATGCCTTCCAATGTACACGTATGCTATCTTTGGGCACACAGACCTCTGCTGTAAATGAATAATTGAGTCACCATTTGTCCAAATTTAAATGTTTTTGTGTGTATACTTATCTTTTGTGTACTCACACACGTTTCTTATTTGTTCAGAAGACTTTGCTCTAGTTTTTATTCTGTGTGAGTAAATTGATTTGTAATAAAAAAAATAAGAGTAGAGAGAAAAGTACAAAGTCAGAAAAATGGAGCTAAATTCTTGAAATAGATTTCAGTAAAAGGAAAGAAATTAGATTTTTGGCTGCTAACACTTGGCTCAAGGGGTTTGATTTACTGAAGCTGTGTGGTGTGGTGAAAAGAGCAGAAGTCAAGAGGCTTGGGCTTAAAATCCTTGGCTCTGCCACTAATCTTTCAGAAGGATCTCAGATGAATCACTTGACCTCTTTGAGCTTCTGTTTCCTCGTCTGTAAAATGAGAGTTTTGACGACATGGTTGCTGAAACCTCTTCCAGCTACAACATTCCATCATTCTAATTCTGAATGTACTGATTCAGATCTTCTCCCTCTGTGTTAATTGCATGCAGACTACTAAAATATCCACAGATGGTTAACTTCCAGGCTTTGTATTAGTCAGCTCAGGCTGCCATTACAGAATACCGTAGACTGAGTGGCCTAAACAACAGATGTTTATTTTCTTACAGTTCTGGAGTCCAAGATCCAGGTGCTGGCCAATTTGGTCCCTGGTGAGAGCTCTCTTTCTGGCTTGCAAATGGCCAGTTTCTTGTTATCACCTCACATGGTCTTTCCTCAGTGGGAGAAATCCCCCTCTTCCTCTTATAAAGCCACCAATCCTATGAGGTTAGGACCCCACCCTTCTGACTTCATTTAACCTTAATTACTTCCTAAAAGTTCTGCCTCTAAGTAGAGTCACACTGGGCTTAGGGCTTCAACATAGGAATTTTGAGGGGGAAACAGTTTAATCGATAGCAGTTCCTCAAGATATTTCCCTCTAGACCTTCTCTGCATTCCTGGTGGTTTGTACTCACCATCCTCCTTTTTAGGTTAAGAAGAAAAAACATAAAATTTCACGAGCTTCCAAAATCAGAGAAATAACAAATATACCATCAACAAATGTGTAAAAGAAATAGAAGTGGAAATGACTTCTTGATGAACCTTTTCCCCAACATTGCTATGGAAACTTTGTAACATAAAACACACAGGCTAACAGAAAAGTTGATGAGTTTTATGGCGAGCACCCGTATGCCCACCACCCGTATCCACAGGTAATATTTTGCTCTTCTTGTTTTGTTGCAAATCTGTCCATCCTCCATTCATTCATCAACCATCTCTTTTTATTTTAAGCATTTCAAAGTAAGTTCCAGACATCAGTACTTAAGCACGCATATTATTTGCTAACGTCCAATTTTTTTTCTTTTAGATCACCATTTTAAATCGCGCTATGTTGTACATACATGTTAACTGAAAGAGTTATGTTATGAGAAAAGAGACACTGCTCCATTAGTAGAAGCTGTTTATAACTTAGACTAGTTTTTGAAAGCATCATTATTTCAGTCACCAAAAAGGACCGAGCAGGGAAGTAGGAGAATGAAAAATGTCAAAATTATTTTTTAAAAAAAAGGCAAATTTGGCAGATGATTAGGAAAAAACAGGTTACAGGCATTTGAGTACTTTTTACATACATATATAAATAATATGCTTTCTACCTTTGCTTTGATTTGTAAATGTGAGGATAGGGAAATGGAAAAAAGATGTTGTTTCTCCTTGTACTCTTATCCCTAGAAATTCTTTCTCAACCAAGAGAGAATCTCAAGTGTTTCCTAACACGTGGTTGTCACCTTGTAAACATGGATAGATGAATGAGTGAATGAGTGAAAATGAACGAGTGACTGTCGTTAGCAGTCAGAGAGTCCTTTCTAGGGACTCCTTAACTGATGGCTATGAGATAATTATGATTATCTTCTGATGGATCATGCACTGCCCTCTCTAAAACTGTGAGAGTAAGGGATTCCAGGCAGGTTAGAAAAGGGCTTTATCATTCATAGGCATGCATAATTGGCTTAGTTTTGTTGCTTTTATATACAGTAATACATATAACATAATTACATAATACAGCTGTATGTAACATATATAGACTTGTAGTTATATACAGACACACGTTGTCTGAGCATACGAGGAGTAGTCATCAACGGGCCTCTTTTGCTAGTCCCTGAATTAGTTGTAGATTCCTCAGAACAGTTGCAATGTAAAGTCTGTCTGAATCTGCTGGAGTCTTAGTTGCTCTTAGCGGTTTATATCTCAGCTCTTTGTTCACCACTCAGAGCTCACCACTGTCTTAATGAGTCATCCCAGCATTTAGCAGCATCCAGGGCTATTTTTTTGCCAAGTCACTTGAAGTGAACTCCCAAGCACTGGAAGGAGTTGTTTGTACGGCGACAGTTGGTAAAGGACTTTCTTGGAATTGCTACAGTCCTTGGGGTGTGATATGCTATTCCAAGCAGGCGCTTTTAGAGGGGGGGAAAAAAGACAAACCAACCTATTCTCACTGTGGAGAACTGTTTATGTCTGTTGTTTGGACAAGAGCTGGCACTGCTAGAGAGGGTCTGCCTTTTCAAGCACTGCTCACGCCATCCACAAGGGCACGAAGTCTCATCAGCACTCTCATCCTACTGCTGATGGCTTCACATTGTGCAAGTGGGTAATGGAAACGTCGGTGAGATTTGGTCCTTTTATTCAGAGCAATCCAGAGTGACAGAGAGGAGCCAGAGTCAGCAAGTAGGTCCACCATCTGGGGTGGTATGGACAGTTACCAAGGAAGTCGTCATCACAGAAGCCCTGCCTTGAGGCCAAAGCACGGGGTCAAGGATTGCACCAATTGGTCTGCAGTTGTGGACCTCAGACAAAAAGCAGCACTGGGGATCTATGACTGGGTGACAAGGAATCTATCCTATCAGGAGGTTGGGGCACAGGAAGCTGTGGCTGGGGTGAAGTGCAAGAACTAAGGAGCTCCAAAAGATAGGGAGACAGGCAGGAGTCAGCAGGTATGGGAATGCCCATGGGCAGAAAGGACAGCTGACAGGATGCCAGCAGCGGAGTCCCAGTGGGAATGGTGGAGCAGGGTGGGTGGCCCAGCAGCTGCACAGTCAGTGGAGTGGCAAAGTGCACAGGGCAGGGGCCGAGCAGAGAAAGTCACCTACTCACAAATGATTTTCGTGTCATCCTGCAAGACAGAAGCATTGTGAGACGCAGCCTCATCTAGGCAGGCAGGTGGTGACATCATCCTTAAAAGGCTGAAATGGATGGTTCCACGCTTAAGAGTTTTTTCTTTAAAAAGTATAATTACTGGGGCAAGAAAAAAGCGTTTTGAACTTGGTTTTTAAATTTTACTTTACATTTTCTTGGGGTTTAGTTCTATTTGCTTCCAGCATGATCCAAATACCTACTTCAAAGCAAGCATTCTAACAAGAACTTGTTAAAAGGAAGGGAAACCAGCTCCTGTGGCTTCTTGTACACCAGCTATAGAGGCGCTCACAGAACCACGTTTGTGAGTTGAGTGTAAATGAATCCGAAACCTACAAATTAGATTTCCCTTGAAATACACATGGGTTTAAAACCTTAACGGGAAAAGAACTTGGCAAGTCAAACCCGACCATATTCAGTGAAACCTCACTAATTTGCACTAATGACCAGGAGACCCATTGAGAATTACTGATTTTTTGTATGTTAGCATGGGAACAAATACCAAAACAGGGGTGCGGGGATGAGGGGGTATGGAGCAAGCGTGGGAGGGGGAGAGTCAAAGTTGCAGCATCAAACAAACACACTGTCTGGTACAATGAAGAATATATTTGAACAGTTCCTGGAATGAAACTCACTAGCTTAATGAGGGCCTGGCTGTGGCGCGCCTGCCAGCTGCGGGGGCAGCCGCGTCATCTAGGCTGCCTGAGCCAGCAGTTAACGTGCACTTAGCTTAAGAGGCTTCTGCCTTCTCACAAGTTGGGGGGTTGTGGTTTTTGCAGGGGTGTGAACCAATGAGATTCTGCCACGTGTCACACACGTGTGCGACGCGGGCTTGCACAGACAAGCTGTGATTGCAAATCGGCATTGGGGTGGGATTGCTTATCACCACTTAAAAGCAAAACAAAACAAAACTAAACACCGAGAAGTTGCCAGAAGAGATAGCAAGGGTGGTTGGAATTCTGACTAGCTGAATCTTCCTTAGATGTTAGTGAACCATACTTGTAGTGAAAGATATTTAATTTAAATTTTTCTGAGTTGAAGATTGACTATCTAGTAGACGTTTATCTTGATGTGTTTTTATTTCACTCAAGATAAAAGTTGTGTCTTCCTTTATAAGCAACTATCTAAAAAGTTCTTTGAAGATTTAATTATCTGTGGCCCGAATTTCAGTAATTATAGTGACTTTTTAATTCATTTCATTTGAGAAACAGAATACTTTCTTCCAGTTGTTACTATTTAACAATTACAGTTAAAGGACAGTGATGCTTCCTTTGACTTTCCTCTGCATAATATCTAAGAATATCTAGGGTTTGGATATTCTTTGCAACTGAGGAATTTCTCTTAACTAAATGTTCTATTCCTCTGCCTTAAGAGCAGCCCAGGTAATGATTTGTGTTTGTACTGATTTCAATCGCTCCTTCCTACTTGCCTGACTGGGAGCTAATGTTTTACCAGCTGAAGAATAATTTAGAACTTCCACTCAAGCAGCCATGGAAGGCTGTGGGGAATAATAAATACATGTAGCCAGAGCTTTCTTTAGGACCTAAGTCGAGCAAATAATTTCAAGTCTTCTCGTGCTTCCCCTGGACCAGAAAAGGAGTTGTCACCCCAGCTGGTACAGAAAAAGACTGAACCTCACTTGACTCACACTAAAACCTTCTGCTTTCATCATTTTTAATCTTTTCCTTTTTCCCAGCTACCCAGTTCAACAATAAAACACGATTCATGCAGACCTTTTGTGCCATCTCCCCTTAAGTCAGGGGCGGGGAAGTGTGGACACGTGAAGGGTTTATATGTCATTAGCATCCCCAGTAGGAACTATACCAAACTGACAGCTCTTCCCAAGCCCCCAGGTTTGCCCCCATGACTCTCGGCGGGTGATTTGCTTTGCTTTAACAAAAAAAAAAAGGAAACCCAAGGCCAAATGTAGGCTTTCTAAATTACTTTCTTCTCCACCTCAAAATTTCTGTACTTTAATTCCTTTTTTCTTTCTTGGACCTGTTTCTGAGGAAGAAGTACTCATTGCTTTGTCAAGCAGGAAGCCTGAACTCCCCTCCCCCTGTCTTGAGTTCTGTTTTTGACATTTCAGTTTACTATTACTGTCCTTTTCCAACAGAACTCCTTAGAAGGTTGGAGAACATTCTACTTGGCGTGTGTGATGTGCTCCAAGTCTTTCCGTCTAATGCCCTACATGATCTTGCCCCTGACAACCTCTCCTCACTCATCTCCCATCCCCACCCTCCTGCCCATTCTGCTGCAGCCACACCGGCCTGTCTCCTGTGCCTCAGATGCTCCACTTTGTCTCTTACCTCAGGGTCTTTTCACCTGTAATTCTGTCTACCTAGATTGCTCTTTTGTCCTATATGTGCATGGCTTACTCCCTCATTTCCTTTTGGTCTCCGATCAAATGTTAGCTGAGCTGACAGGCCTTCCCTTCCTCACATGTAAGAGTAACTCCATCCCCTCTTCAGGGTCCCCATTGCCTTTTCCCAGCTTAACATTTTCCCATAGCACTTACCACCCTATCATACCATGTGTGTATTCTTTGTGTGTTGTGTATTTCTCCCACTGTAATATGTTGCATAGGGTATGGACTTTGCCTATATTACTCACAGATGCATTCCCAACACCTAGAAGAGTGCTGGTGACTAGTGGGTACTTGATAAATAATTAACGAATGGTTGGCTAAAAGATATAATATAGATATATTATAAATACTCTACAAATACATACTGACCCTTTTTCTCTGGTTAACTTTATTATTTTGGTTTTGGTTTTTAATTAATGATTTTTTTTTCCAGTTTTTTTCTTTGAGGAAAGATTTTAAAACAGTTTTTAAGTAGAGTGCTGTTCTCTCTGACTGAACCTTCCTACTGCTTTATAGCAAACAGGTAAAATATCAGTCAAATCCTTGCCAAGACTTATTTCTTCATTAGCTTGGAAATAGGATTTTCACAACAAGGGAATAAGCTGTACATTTTCAAGGGCTTTTTCAGAATTTTTTTTTTTTTTTTTTAGCTGCATTGGGTCTTCTTTGCTGCACGGGAGCTTTCTTTCAGGTTCTTATTAGTCATACATTTTATACACATCAGTGTATACATGTCAATCCCAATCTCCCAATTCATCATACCACCACCCCCACCCACCACATCTTTCCCCCCTTGGTGTCCATACATTTGTTCTCTACATCTGTGTCTCAATTTCTGCCCTGCAAACCGGTTCATCTGTACCATTTTTCTAGGTTCCACATATATGCGTTAATATATGTTATTTGTTTTTCTCTTTCTGACTTACTTCACTCTGTATGACAGTCTCTAGATGCATCCACGTCTCTACAAATGACCCAATTTCGTTCCTTTTTATGGCTGAGTAATATTCCATTGTATATATGTACAACTTCTTTATCCATTTGTCTGTCGATGGGCACTTAGGTTGCTTCCATGACCTGGCTATTGTAAATAGTGCTGCAGTGAACATTGGGGTGCATGTATCTTTTTGAATCCTGGTTTTCTCGGGGTATATGCCCAGTAGTGGGATTGCTGAGTCATATGGTAATTCTATTTTTAGTTTTTTAAGGAACCTCCATACTGTTCTCCATAGTGGCTGTATCGATTTACATTCCCACCAACAGTGCACGAGGGTTCCCTTTTCTCCACACCCTCTCCCGCATTTGTTGTTTGTACATTTTCTGATGATACCCATTCTAACCAGTGTGAGGTGATACCTCATTGTAGTTTTGATTTCCATTTCTCTAACTATTAGTGATGTTGAGCAGCTTTTCATGTGCCTCTTGGCCATCTGCATGTCTTCTTTGGAGAAATGTCTATTTAGGTCTTCTGCCCATTTTTGGAGTGGGTTGTTTGTTTTCTTAATATTGAGCTGCATGAGCTGTTTATATATTATGGAGATTAATCCTTTGTCCGTTGATTCGTTTGCAAATATTTTCTCCCATTCTGAGGGTTGTCTTTTCGTCTTGTTTATGTTTTCCTTTGCTGTGCAAAAGCTTTTAAGTTTCATTAGGTCCCATTTGTTTATTTTTGTTTTTATTTCCATTACTCTAGGAGATGGATCAAAAAATATCTTGCTGTGATTTATGTCAAAGAGTATTCTTCCTATGTTTTCCTCTAAGAGTTTTATAGTGTCCGGTCTTAACATTTAGGTCTCTAATCCATTTTGAGTTTATTTTTGTGTATGGTGTTAGGGAGTGTTCTAACTTCATTCTTTTACATGAAGCTGTCTAGTTTTCCCAGCACCACTTATTGAAGAGACTGTCTTTTCTCCATTGTATATCCTTGTCTCCTTTGTCATAGATTAGTTGACCATAGGTGCATGGGTTTATCTCTGGGCTTTCTATCCTGTTCCATTGATCTAGATTTCTGTTTTTGTGCCAGTACTGTATTGTCTTGATTACTGTAGCTTTGTAGTATCATCTGAAGTCAGGGAGTCTGATTCCTCCAGCTCCGTTTTTTTCCCTCAAGACTGCTTTGGCTATTCGGGGTCTTTTGTGTCTCCATACAAATTTTAAGATTTTTTGTTCTAGTTCTGTAAAAAATGCCATTGGTAGTTTGATAGGGATTGCATTGAATCTGTAGATTGCTTTAGGTAGTATAGTCATTTTCACAATATTGATTCTTCCAATCCAAGAACATGGTATATCTCTCCATCTGTTGGTATCATCTTTAATTTCTTTCATCAGTGTCTTATAGTTTTCTGCATACAGGTCTTTTGTCTCCCTAGGTAGGTTTATTCCTAGGTATTTTATTCTTTTTGTTGCAATGGTAAATGGGAGTGTTTCCTTAATTCCTCTTTCACATTTTTCATCATTAGTGTATAGGAATGCAGGAGAATTCTGTGCATTAATTTTGTATCCTGCAACTTTACCAAATTCATTGATTGGCTCTAGTAGTTTTCTGGTGGCATCTTGAGGATTCTCTATGTATAGTATCGTGTCATCTGCAAACAGTGACAGTTTTACTTCTTCTTTTCCAATTTGTATTCCTTTTATTTCTTTTTCTTCTCTGATTGCCATGGCTAGGCCTTCCAAAACTATGTTGAATAATAGTGGTGAGAGTGGACATCCTTGTCTTGTTCCTGATCTTAGAGGAAATGCTTTCAGTTTTTCACCATTGAGAACAATGTTGGCTGTGGGTTTGTCATATATGGCCTTTATTATGTTGAGGTAGGTTCCCTCTATGCCCACTTTCTGGAGAGTTTTTATCATAAATGGGTGTTGAATTTTGTCCAAAGCTTTTTCTGCATCTATGGAGATGATCATGTGGTTTTTATTCTTCAATTTGTTAATATGGTGTATCACATTGATTGATTTGTGTCTATTGAAGAATCCTTGCATCCCTGGGATAAATCCCACTTGATCATGGTGTATGATCCTTTTAATGTGTTGTTGGATTCTGTTTGCTAGTATTTTGTTGAAGATTTTTGCCTCTATATTCATCAGTGATATTGGTCTGTAATTTTCTTTTTTTGTAGTATCTTTGTCTGATTTTGGTATCAGGATGATGGTGGCCTCATAGAATGAGTTTGGGAGTGTTCCTTCCTCTGCAGTTTTTTGGAAGAGTTTGAGAAGGATGGGTGTTAGCTCTTCTCTAAATGTTTGGTAGAATTCACCTGTGAAGCCATCTGCTCCTGGATTTTTGTTTGTTGGAAGATTTTTATCACAGTTTCAATTTCATTACTTGTGATTGGTCTGTTTATAATTTCTATTTCTTCCTGGTTCAGTCTTGGAAGGTTATACCTTTCTAAGAATTTGTCCATTTCTTCCAGGTTGTCCGTTTTATTGGCATAGAGTTGCTTGTAGTAGTCTCTTAGGATGCTTTGTATTTCTGTGGTGTCTGTTGTAACTTCTCCTTTTTCATTTCTGGTTTTATTGATTTGAGTTCTCTCCCTCTTTTTCTTGATCCCTCTGGCTAATGGTTTATCAATTTTGTTTATCTTCTCAAAGAACCAGCTTTTAGTTTTATTGATCTTTGCTATTGTTTTCTTTGTGTCTATTTCATTTATTTCTGCTCTGATCTTGATTTCTTTCCTTCTGCTAATTTTGGGTTTTGTTTGTTCTTCTTTCTCTAGTTCCTTTAGGTGTAACGTTAGATTTTTTGTTTGAGATTTTTCTTGTTTCTTGAGGTAGGCTTGTATAGCTATAAACTTCTTTCTTAGAACTGCTTTTGCTGCATCCCATAGGTTTTGGATCATCGTGTTTTCATTGTCATTTGTCTCTAGGTATTTTTTGATTTCCTCTTTTATTTCTTTAGGGATCTCTTGGTTATTTAGTAACATATTGTTTAGCTTCTATGTGTTTGTGTTTTTTACGTTTTTTTCCCTGTAATTGATTTCTAATCTCATAGCGTTGTGGTCAGAAAAGATGCTTGACATGATTTCAATTTTCTTAAATTCACTGAGGCTTGATTTGTGACCCAAGATATGATCTATCCTACAGAATGTTCCATGCGCACATGAGAAGAAAGCGTAATCTGCTGTTTTTGTATGGAATGTCCTATAAATATCAATTAAATCTATCTGGTCTATTGTGTCATTTAAAGCTTGTGTTTCCTTATTAATTTTCTGTTTGGACCATCTGTCCATTGGTGTAAGTGAGTTGTTAAAGTCCCCCACTACTATTGTGTTACTGTCGATTTCCTCTTTTAGAGCTGTTAGCAGTTGCCTTAGGTATTGAGGTGCTCCTATGTTGGGTGCATATATATTTATAATTGTTATATCTTCTCCTTGGATTGATCCCTTGATCATTATGTAGTGTCCTTCCTTGTCTCTTGTAACATTCTTTATTTTAAAGTCTGTTTTATCTGATATAAGTATTGCTACTCCGGCTTTCTTTTGATTTCCATTTGCATGGAATATCTTTTTCCATCCCCTCACTTTCAGTCTGTATGTGTCCCTAGGTCTGAAGTGGGTCTCTTGTAGGCAGCATATATATGAGTCTTGTTTTTGTATCCATTCAGTAAGCCTGTGTCTTTTGGTTGGAGCATTTAATCCATTCACATTTAAGGTAATTATTGATATGTATGTTCCTATTACCATTTTCTTAATTGTTTTGGGTTTGTTTTTGTAGGTCCTTTTCTTCTCTTGTGTTTCCCACTTAGAGAAGTTCCTTTAGCATTGGTTGTAGAGCTGGTTTGGTGGTGCTGAATTCTCTTAGCTTTTGCTTGAGAATTGTCTGTAAAGCTTTTGATTTCTCCATCGAATCTGAATGAGATCCTTGCTGGGTAGAGTAATCTTGGTTGTAGGTTCTTCCCTTTCATCACTTTAAGTATATCATGCCACTCCCTTCTGGCTTGTAGAGTTTCTGCTGAGAAATCAGCTGTTAACCTTATGGGAGTTCCCTTGTATGTTATTTGTCGTTTTTCCCTTGCTGCTTTCAATAATTTTTCTTTGTCTTTAATTTTTGCCAATTTGATTACTATGTGTCTTGGTGTGTTTCTCCTTGGGTTTATCCTGTATGGGACTCTCTGCGCTTCATGGAATTGGGTGGCTATTTCCTTTCCCATGTTAGGGAAGTTTTCGACTATAATCTCTTCAAATATTTTCTCAGGTCCTTTCTCTCTCTCTTCTCCTTCTGGGACCCCTATAACACGAATGTTGTTATGTTTAATGTTGTCCCAGAGGTCTCTTAGGCTGTCTTCATTTCTTTTCATTCTTTTTTCTTTATTCTGTTCCGTGGCAGTGAATTCCACCGTTCTGTCTTCCAGGTCACTTATCCGTTCTTCTGCCTCAGTTATTCTGCTATTGATTCCATCAAGTGTATTTTTCATTTTAGTTATTGTGTTGTTCATCTCTGTTTGTTTGTTCTTTAATTCTCCTAGATCTTTGTTAAACGTTTCTTGCATCTTCTCAATCTTTGCCTCCATTCTTTTTCCAAATTCCTGGATCATCTTCACTATCATTCTGAATTCTTTTTCTGGAAGATTGCATATCTCTGTTTCATTTAGTTGTTTTTCTGGGGTTTTATCTTGTTCCTTCATCTGGTACATAGCCCTCTGCCTTTTCATCTTGTCTATCTTTATGTGAATGTGGTTTTTGTTCCACAGCCTGCAGGATTGTAGTTCTTCTTGCTTCTGCTCGAGCAGGGGCTACTCTTTGTTGCGGTGCGCAGGCTCCTCATTGCGGTGGCTTCTCTTGTTGTGGAGCATGGGCTCTAGGCACATGGGCTTCAGTAGTTGTGGTGCATGGGCTTCAGTAGTTGTGGCTTGAGGGCTCTAGAGCACAGGCTCAGTAGTTTTGGTGCATGGGCTTAGTTGCTCTGTGGCATGTGGGATCTTCCCAGACCAGGGTTCGAACCCATGTCCTCTGCATTGGTAGGCGGATTCTCAACCACTGCGCCACCAGGGAAGCCCCAGCATTTTTGAAATTAAAATGTTTTGGTCAAGTTCAAGACTTATTTTTTTATTCCCTTTCAATGTCTTTATTGAAGTTTTAGGCACTAGTATTTTAACAAATGTAGAAGAGAAAGGCTTTGCTCAGAAGATGTTTATAGCCCAGTTGAAAGAGACAGTGTAGAATTACATGATTTCATTATAATGTTTAGTTACTGTGATAATCCGTCACAGGACCAAATGGGAGCAAGTTTGGGGGTTCAGAGAAGGCTTCATAGAGGAAGGATTGCCTGAGCTGAAGTTTGAAGGGTAAGAGGAGTTTAGCCAAGCAGAGGGACGAGATGCAGAGGGAACATGAGCAAAAGTAGAGATCCAAGGAGGTGTGAAACAGCATTGCATGGTCAGGAAATGACCAACAGTTTGAAAATATTAGCACGTGGAACACATGGTGGGAATGGCTGGAGATGAGGAAAAGAGGGGAGATGGGGGCTGAGGCATGGAGAATGCTGTATTTAGGAGCTTGGACTAAATCCTTGACGGGGTGTAGTTGCAGGACCTTTAAGCTGGGGAGTGAATATCAAAGTTAGAAGGAATATTGTAGTGCTTTAACTTTTTGGTGGTTTTGAAACTTTACCACATAACTTGTTTTTCAAACAAAATCTTACGTATTAACTTAATATCAAAATCAGATCAAAGCAGAGCTGCCCAGTTGAGGTTGAGGTGGAAAACTCAGAACTTCCTAGCTTGGTCCCCCCTCAGTCTTCTCCTGGCCCCTTTGTCAGCTCCTAGGGCACCGTCATAGAACCTCCATGGCTTTTCTGAGCACACTTAAAAAAAAAAAAAAAAAAAAAACCTTTCAATTTATAGACTAGAAAACTGGGACTCAGGATGTTAGAGTATCTAAACTATTGATAATTCATGGAAGAGCCCAGAATAGAACCATGTCTCTTGATTCCAAATTTAGTGGGGGATTTTTCAGTATAACATACTATCATTGGAGAAAAATTTACTATTTCATATAACAGAAATTCCTCGCTCCTGTTATGCAGATGCAATATATGAGACAAAGAAAAATATAAATAATTGTCCAAGTTAGAGTTAATTTTCTACATTTAGTACATGCTTATTAATTTTATGCCGGTTTTTTTAAACATTTTAGATTGTTTTAGAACTGGATCCAGATTATACAGTTCCCTTTGCCTTTTCATGCTGAGAAAGTACCAAGTTATGCCTCAACTTGAATTTGTAGGAATTAGATACAGGGAGTTTACTGTTAGGGCCTCTTGTTATTGGAATCCCTTTCCATTAAGTGTTGATAGTGCCTGGGTTTACCGACGTTGTCTAAATAGTATATCATGGCTGAAGCCTGTTCTAATGGCAAAAGCAGTGGAATAAGAGTCAGGAGACCTGGTTCTACTCCCAGTCCAGCCATTAACTGGCTGAATAACATTTGGAAAAGTCACTCAAGCTCAACTGTACAATGGGAAGATTGAACTAAATTACCTCAAAGGCCCATTGCAGCTCCTACAGTCTGTGATTCTAATTACAGCACATGTTGTGTTTTATCTTTGAGAGTGCTGACGTTTTATAGACTGCCATAAGCTGTCATTTTTGGTGGTCCTAAAGACTCAAGATAGTTGGGTACATGAAGCAGCTGATTATGAATATCTTGAAAAAGAAGTGGGCATCTACTCATTTACTCATCAGGCAAAGGATATACGCTAATGAAATGAGTTAATTTTTTTTGCAACTATATTCCCAATCTGGGAATTTGAGTGGCTTCACTGAAATTCTAGTAGTACATTCCCCATGACCTTATCAATGGACAACTCAGCCTTGGACAGCCCACATAGCAGATAGGAGGATGTTTACGAAAAGCTCTGCTTATCTCTGTGAAAATCATGGTATATAAACTCTTTCAAGGCTCAGAATTGTGGAAGTCCTTCAGAGTCCTTCTCTGAACTCCCCCTTCTGTTTTTGATTCCCCAATCTCATTTTTCTCCACGAGCCCTTCCTCAGTGTGCTATTTAAAGTCCTTTCACATCAAGCCCTACTACTTTAAGAATAAGTGTGATGTAACAAACAATGACATTATTATAGTGTAAGGACAAGAAATAGGGGGTGAGTTATAAAGCAGAACATTTTTATTTACACAGCAGTGTTTTAATAACCAGTAAAATTTTGGAAGAGAACTAGAAAAATAGTTAAAAGATAAATGGACTTATGTTTCAATGTTATGATTTTTCACATACACTAAAGTTCATTTTTACTTTCTTTTTTTAAATCCCTGAATTTCGGACAGGACCCTGGGAGAGTTGTTGGCATCCTTTGGTCAACATATTTGTCAGGGTATTTTTTTTCAATGTCCTTCTATGGTTCTATTAAGCAATAACCTCATTAGCAACACATTCTGAGTGGTATAGTGTGATAGCTTTACTACAAAGGGGTTCTGTATTTCAGTTGCCAGGATATAACACTCTTATGACAGGGGAGAAAAAGAAAACTTGCTATGAAGGGGAAGCTTAGACATTATTTACTCTAAATATCGGAGCTTTCCATTTGAAAGTTTACAGAGGCTGAAGAATTGTTGAATTTGGAGATTTCGAAATAAAAATCTCCAGCGAACTTTAAAAATGTTTCCACCTTGAAAACAAATTCTATTCCCTCCTGTGGGCATTTGCCTTACAGAGTTTGGGATTAGCCTATAAATTATTTTCATCACAAATACCTTTCACTAAGAGACACAGTATCACCCTCTTCTGGAGTGAAACAAATAAAACATTCCGATTCAGGGCGGGGCAACTTGAGAACAGACTGTCAGTTGTGCTGAGTTACACAGAACTCAAAAAAAGGTAGACTTTTTTTTTTTTTTTTAACCTCTTTATATCAAGTCTATTTTTTAGGCCACACCAGGTTGGAGCAATGCAGGCTCCACAAGACCCAATCCAAATTAACCCTGGCAATATTCCAGAAGTGCTGGAAACTAGCAAATTTAAGTCATTTTCAACTCCAAATTCTTTTTGTTCTTTTACCTTTGGCTTTATGTCATCATATATGAGTTAAAACTATGGAAAAACATGTTGTTACTGATTTTACACCTTTTTGGGCCCTTAGCTTGGTCTACATAGGCAGAATGTATTACGACCAATGTCATTGTTCACAGAGGGTTATATATGGCAAAGAGATCATTAAGTCTCAGACAACCGCAGAAACAAGGCTCTGTTGACACAGTTTAAAAGAATCCTTTGCATAAATGCTCTCTGTGGTCCCTATCATGTACCTGTCACTCTCCAGCACGACAGTATGTAGGACTGTGGTGTTTTTCCCAGCTGTGGGTGCATGGGGTGGCGCACACGGATGAAGACTAAGCTGTAGCTGAACTCCATACGTGAGGTCAGAGCATATGAAGTTGCCATATTTGTAAGTCAAAACCAATTGAATGTCAACATTTTTATATGGTTCAACCTAATAATTATTTTGATCTGTTTCAATTCAACTTTGTTCCCAGCATATTAGCTAAATTCACCTAAATTAACAAGGATTTCGAAAACAAAGCAACTCAGAAAGATGCAGAAGGTTCTCTGTTTCTTCATCTATAAAATGGGGATGGTCATGGTGCCTGCCTTGTAGGATTACTGTGAACATTAAGTGTAAAGGGCTTAGGAGAATAGTGCTTGGCACATGATAAGCACTCAATAAATTTAGCCTTTATAAAACATTGTCGTCATTATCAGCATCTTACTAATTTATCTGTTCGACAAATATTTATTGGTGTTTGACTGCATGGGAGGCTGAGTGTCTGGAGCTGGGACCGAATTTCTGAAGAGGCTGTATTCCCTACCCTAAGGAGCTTACAAGCATGTCTGTGGCAATTATAATAGAGTGTGGTAAATGCCTACTGTAGGGTCAGCAGGTGCTGGGGACACACGTAGGTGAATCCTATCTCTGTCGTAACGGTCAGGGAAGATCCTGAAACCCAAAGGACTAGTGGAAATTAGTCAAGGAAAACCAGAAAGATCAGTCTCATCAGCATGAGTAAAAAGTATAGAGGCCTGAGGAAGAGGAAGCATCATGTGTTCCGAGACCTGCAAGTCGTTAAATGTGGCCCGAGCAGGGAACAAAAGGTGAAGTCACTAATTCCCTCCTGCTGTGCTCTCGTTACCCCATCCATCAGCAGGTTTCATCTGTTGCCACCGCAACAGAAACGTATATGATTTCTACCCATCTGATCAAGAGCTTATTGCCAGTTGCCAATTCGGATAGCTTGAGAGCTCTTACCAAGGGATTTTAACTATAATGGTTTTGTCCTGTACAGAAGGGGCTATGTGTATAAAGGTGTTTTTATATAGCAAAGGTTCTAGGTAGGAAAAATAGACTAAAAAAAACTGACCTCTGGAATAAAAAAAGGACTTTGAAAGAAAATCTGTTCAGAATGCCACATCATAATAACAATAGTAGTATGATTGTAGACGCTAGATCACCCATTTATCTGAATAATCAACAGGCACATTTTTTTAAAAACAAAGCCAGTTAACATTGAGCTAAACGTGGCCTTTAGAAACATGCACATCAACCTGGCTGATCTGGATTTTTTCTTCTCTTGAACAGAGTAAACCAGTGAATGCAAAAGATTGCTGTAGTCAGGTCCCTTCCAGCGAGGCTGTTCCCCCAAGCAGAACATCCCTTTCCTTCACCAAACCCATCTGTGTTCAGAGGATATGTTTTTCGTTCTGCTTTTGTCCTCTTACTGAGGTAGAACTTGCATGTGCATTATGGTACTTTATGTTTGATACTGATATTATAAGTGATGTCTTACTTTTCTATTGTATTTTCAGAATATCTATTTTAGAAAGATTAAAAAGGTAAATAGTGTGGAAGAAGCAAAACATAGACAATAAAAATGAAAAAGGTAATTTACCCATCAGTATTCCATTGAGCACCTGAATATTTAAGAAAGGGATGTATTTCTTTCAATCTAAAAAGACTGCTTACTGTTCAGCCTAAATGTTTTAGGTTAGTTTATGATATAGAAAATTGATTGAATTGAAATGTATACCTTTCTCCCATATAATAACATACCTAACTCTATACTCATAAATGCTACAGTCCCCAAGATTTCTTTATTACAGATTTTATTCTCATTCATTAGTTCCATGTTAAACTGTTAAATTAACGGAATCATCACCTTAGCCTTAAATTAGCATAGCACATCATTAGGGAAAGCAATGCTATACATTTAATTGCTGTTTTTAAAAGTTAAATCATGTTGTCATGCCCTGCATTTGTGTTCATATGTTACCGTGTTTAATTTACAAGGAGTTTGTTTAATTTACAACAAGCTTCTGGGCTGCTTCCTGTTGTTCGCTAGCTCCCTCCAAGTGCAGCTATTTGGTAATAACTGTGGCTATTGCTACGTGAATATTTGAAATATAGTGAAAACTCAAGTGATATAGGATAAGAGGACACATGTTAGAGAATTGGAAAAATAGAAAAACAGGGCAGCATGAAATGTTAAACCACATTTTAGGGCACTTTTACTCTGTTTCCATAAATGCATGCGGGAATTATGTTGCAAATACTTGAAACTGTTTGTTTTCATTTTTGGCCTGATTTTCTAGCATTGAAGAAACCATGTCTAATGATCTTGAGTGTTCTTAAAGAAAAAGAAATTATATTTTACATAATGGTTTGCATGTGTGAGTTCCCTCTGGCAGCAGCACTATAATTAGGGTGTCGTCTCTCCGAGGAGAGACTCTCTGTCTTAAAGATGCCATGGCCACATCTGACTGCCGGAGCTGAGTGCAGAACATCATGATTTTGTTAAAAGATAAACACCGTCTCTTTTCGCTTATTCATTCCTTCTCCTTCCTGCTTCTTTGGCTCAAGCCGAAGAAGCAAAGGACAGCTGAGTACAAACCGTTTTCTTCCTTCCTCATTCAGCAAACCATGGAGAAAGATCTTGGCTTCTTGACATTAATAACTTTGCTTCAACTCTACTTGGAACTATTTGGGCAGCTTTTCAAAAATGAAAAAGGTACAATAAAAGAGGACTGAACTTCCTGTTTTACTCCTAAAGTAGCAGATTCAGCGAAGTCTCACTGTCTTATGGGAATGACCATATTCTTCCCTGGGGACCCACGATTGTAGAATATTATTTCCTTGCACAACTTTCATTGAAACTATTAAAAGGCAATCAGCTTTAGTAGGCCTAGTGGCAGACAGTAGGAAGCTTTTCAGTCTTGTTATTAAATAAGTGTAACGGTCATATAAATGTTTGACTGCCTTTTAGACAGTCAGAAATGTCCCTGATCAGAGGAAGGAGGGGGAAACCTAAAGGCTGTTCTTGAACCTAAATAGAAAAAAAAATGCGAACACTTATATAAGGGGTGTATATAATGTATGAATATATTTGACATCTATCTGCCTTATATACACATGCTCACAAAATCATACACACACCATCTCTGTCTTAGTGACCATTGCTGTATATTAATTTTTGATTCCCTGCAGTATTTGAGAAACTGGAATTGTCCAGGGGTCAAATACAGCACATTTCAGGTCAATACCTGTGGCTGCACAGTAGGAGGAATGGCAAGATGTGAAGAAACCATTCTATGACTAAAAATGACAGTTTCATTAGGAGAGCAAAATAAGAAAAACCGTGCCTCCTGATTCTGTTTTGCATTAGTTTGCATTTGTTTCTGAGCGCCCTAGAGACAGGATGTCTGCTACCCCTTATCTGTTACAGTGTGGGCCATCAAGCCCGGGAGATGAAAAACTGCTGTCTCAGTAGAAGCATCCGCCAGTCAAAACTGGCCAACCCAAGAGATGGGGCTCAAGCCCATCAGCAGGCCCCTCCTCCACGGTAGAGAGATCCAGGTGGAGGCGGGCAGAGTTCAGCGTGCAGTGTCCTATGACCCTCTCAAGAAAGCGCAACATGTTTAGATGCAATTCCGTGTGATGGAAAGAGCCTAAGCTTTGAAATCAGAAAACATGAGTTCCTCCTTCAGGCCTGACTGTTCTGTGATAACCCAAGAACTGCAAGTTGCAGAACAGAGTGGAAAAGAACGAACTCTATGGTTGTTTTCGTTCTAACATGTACCTCATCGGGAATACATTTTGTGCTTCCTCCTTTTCATTTTTATCTTTCAGATAAGGAAATACTGTTTTTATCTCTGGGGGGTTTCTTGAAACTTAAGGAATACAGCTAATCCTGTTTCATAAGCTAGATCTTCAGGTATTTGAAGACAGCTATCCTGTTCCCAGATTCTGTTCGAAAATCTTTAGAAGATAAAAGAATTATCTAAATGGTAAATGAGTTTCTTTTTATCTTTTCTATGAATAATATTTTTAAATCACCCTTTAGATATATTTTAAATGCTTGCACTTTTGCTTTAGTGTGTTTTTGGTCATGAGCAGAGACAGGAACAGGGCGCAGAGAGAGGCTGGCAAAAGCAGGTTGGAGCCGGGTCTACAGAGGCATAAAGAGAAGAAAGGGGGACTCTGGCTGGGGGGGCGTAGCATATGGGGACAGGGGAGGAACCTCTGCAGAGGGAAGCTTTTCAGTGGTGTCGACCCCACTACGCAGTCCCACCACGGAGGAACTAGGTTCAACCAAGGAGCAGAATGGCTCACAGTATCTACTGTTTGGTATTCGTTTTTCCTGATTGATTGCTTCTTTTCAAAGTAGATGATACAGGGTCACTGACTGCTGTGAAGAGAGTGTCCCATAGGCCAGAAGAAAAGCAGGGAGATGAGTTCAGAGGTTATTGTAAGAGTCCACAGAGAGTTGTTGGTACAGTGTATTTTGCTTTGGGAAAGTTGATTTCAGCCAGTTCTTTTTTTGCCTGTTACTGCCATTTCTGCATTCACTTTTATTCCCCTACTTGGGGCCACCTCTGTCTTTACTTTTGTAATTTGCCCTGCGTGCATTTCCCAGCCCCAGGCATTGTGTAACTATTCATTTGTTGAAATGACCACATGCCATGCCAGTGATGTTTGTGCCTCGTTCATTCTTCTATCTCTAGTACACAGCCCAAGGTTAGGGATAGATTCAACACTCAGCATGCGTTTATTACATGCATGCATTCAGTGAGTGCGTGTTGCTGTGATGATTTTAGAGCTTCCTGAGGGTATCAGTGATTCAAGGCCAGTATGAAATACAGCTTGAGAACATGGGCTCTGGAGCAACCGCCTAGGTTCACATCATGGCTCCACCACTTAGTGGCTATGGGACCTTGGGCACGTTATATAGCCTTCCTAATAGCACCCACCTCAAGAGTCGTTGTCAGAATTACATGTGTTAATATGACTAAAGTACTTAGGACAGTGCCTGGCACAAAGGAGACACAGTATGTTAGCCTTTATAATTATCATAAGGAAACAAAAGCTTATTTCTCTTTTATCTCCAGAAGAGCAAGGCAGCCACTAGGTGAAATACTTCTACAGCCACTAGGACATTGTTTAGAAATGTTTAAGATATCAATTTAAACCTTTCTGTTTAGAATAGTTTTGAACTGGGTCGTGGAATGGAAGCTCCCTGAGACAAAGGGTGAAACTCCATTGTTGGGCAGTGAGATGATGCTCCAGCAGCCCTTCCCTCTGCCTCTCCTAAGGTCAGCTCACAAAGAAAAATACTTACGACGCAGCATTCACTTTACGCAAATTAACTACGAGTTTTGTGGGGGAACAGGACTATTTGTGTGCTGATAGTCTTTTTGTTTAATAAAACACTAAAAGGTAAAAAATAGAGAGAATTTATCATAACCGTTCTTCTATGAAAATAATCTCCAAATTAGAAGAATAGGTAAACATAGCATAACTTTTAAAATGTTTTCATTCTGTTCTGATGTTCATGAATACTATTTATTGTGGAGTGGTTGGAAGGGGGCATAGTGAGAGGAAGAGGCATAAGAGAAGAGAGGGTTCCTTCTCCACTCTGTTTTTCAAAAGATTCAGTCCTTCAACAGCCTTACAATCAGAAGTTTAAGTAAAAATGCAACATTGAAGCCTTGCTAAAACTCGACCTCTAAAGCTGTTTTAAGGTGGGTGCCATATTATAGGCTCCATGGTGTAGCTTTCAGGATAGTTAATAAGCTGACCAAAGTCTAAGCATGTCACAGCCAAGCATAGTACATAATTAGGGGAAAAACAGAAGAGTGGAATTAGTTGAAAGGTGAAAGAAAGCAAAATGGAAAAAGTGACTGTAGTGGGGAGTTTGTCTAGTGTCACCAATAATTACTTTTCCTCAAGTGCCCATTTTCCTATTCTGGATTAACGACTTCTAAATAGTTGATTCTGAGCCTCTTCCTTCCTCACTAGAATACAATAAAAATTAGAAGCAAAGGTCTTTTGAGTTTCCCTAGGCTGGAAAATAGGAGATATGGTATCATTACCATGAATTGGTCTTCAGATGTCAGAGGATGATGGATTTTCCATTTCCTTTGGCATCCAAATTTATAGGAAATGCCTGTGGGCCCCTCTTCTTTAAACAAGGAGTCAATCTTCATCCCTTTGGCAGGTTAAGTTCCTGGAAAAGACCTGACAAGTCAAAATGGTATGAGTCAATCTTAAATTTTCCCATAGAAAATGTTCAGTAGGAGTTTATACTCTTCACCAAGGGCTTGATGCCCAGCTTTTTATAGAAATAGCTCCAGACACCAAGATTTCATCAACTAAATCAATTAAAGAAGGGGCTCTGGTGTTTTAAAACTTAAGACTTTTATGTATTTTTACTATAAGGTCATAGTAGACCATATGGAATCTTTTAAAAAATTATTTCTATCACATATTTATTTTAAGGAACTAGAAGGCGACAATATGTCTACCTTAGTATGGAAATTTAAAAGGCTGTTTGGAGAATATTTTGACAAGTTTCTTCAAGGAGATGTAGGGCCACTCAATGATGGCTCTTTGATAAAGAAATCACACTCTTCTCATTGCTAATTCCATTATAACCAGCAGAAGTTTTAGAAAACGAGTGCTTTGGTAGAGGAATTTGAGGTCCGATTCATTTCCTCATAATTGCCTTATAAGTCTATCTCTACTGCCAGCCGTAACTGCTGCGGATACTAACACAGGCCTGCTCATTGCCCTGAGTCACATCTGTGTCCCTCCAAGACTTCCTGTTTACCGATGAGAGAGAATCTCTTGTATCCCCATGTTCCACTCATCCCAGCCAGTTTGGGAAACTCTCTTTATTCCTTAGATATTAGTGTGGCTTTATCCTACTCTTGTATGTAGGTAAATTTTATATATAAATTCTTCAAAAAAATATATCTATTGGTAAAAAGCCTCATGGAAAGATGTCATTCAGAATGATTGGAACCATTCCAATGAGGAGAGCTAACAGCTATTCCCTTCCTATGGTCTCTGCACATGGACAAGTCTTCACGTCTTGATGCTCATATCTAGAATTCCATCCCATAACCAACATTCGGGGTTCATTTTATATCACCTGCCAGTGGTCACAGACTCCTCATTAAATCTTGATCTCCCGAAAAGCGGAAGACTTATTCTATGGGTGTGATCCCTTCATTAGCAAATCTTGAACATAATCTGAATCTGTACCTCTAGATGAGTCAGTAGCTAATTATGAATATGTGATTATTCAAGAGGTAACTGAAAACCATAAGTGGTGACTCCACAGCACCTGTACATGTGTTGTATATACACACAAATACAGATGCATTTAGGTAGATAGATGGATAGTATATTAAACCAATAACAAAATAAGCCCAGCTTCCCCAGCCTCTGACAAAGAACAAGATAATTGAAAAAAGAGAGTTCAGTATTTCAGTCATAAATTTCCAAGACTCATTTCTATTTGAGAATGTTTTTGTCTTGCTAACCACAGAGAACAGTTGGAGCGAGTGGGTCATTTTCTTTCGATTGCTTCTCCAGCACTGACCCTGGCGGGACAGATTTGATGATCTAATAGGTCATTTCCACCCCTAATATCTATAATTTTGGCTACTCTGTGGTAGCTTCTTATTGCTTTAAATAAGCCATCTTAATTCAAAAAACATACATCTGGATTTGACCTGCCTAATATATGTCAAGAAGTGTGTGTCCCACCAAAGCCCCACCAGGAACTCTCTGAGAGACTAAAGAAGCTGAAAAGAAGCAAGAAAAATGAGCAGGGAGAAGTGGGGAGACTGTGAGTCAAACAATTTTCTGTTTATTTTATTTTTCAAGAATGAGATCGACCCTTAGGCCTCTTTAAATCTTTTTTTGTTCTGTTAAAATCTAATCTAAACATTCATACATCTTATTTTAGTAATTTTTAAAAACAGTTGATTCATTTTCTTAGAAGTTGTCCTATCATAAACTAGCATTTTGATTCTCAGATCATCTCTGGCCAATTCTTGGCCTTATATCCACTTTGCAACTTCTCAGATTGAAATGCCTGAAGAGGAAGTGGCATCTGTGCCTGGCTCCAAATGTCAGCCAGTTGTGGTCCTCTGGCCAGGTATGTTGGGAGCTTTATCACAAATACATAATAACTATCCTCTCCCCAGCTAAATACATCACCAACACTATGAATTAGCTTTTATGAATGTATGAATACGCAGCCTCTATAGTTGTATTTCAGGTCATAGATCTGGTTGACCGGCTGGAATAGCTATCCTTTATTCTTCCTGCACAGTGATTTTCATTTAATATGTAGTTTTTTATAAGCTGTTGTCAGTTAATATTTTCTTCTGCACACATTTAGTTACTTCCTGTAGAGAACCATGTCTGTGTGTCTTATTGTCCATTAGTCTGCCTCTGTCTTCCTGCAAGACTAATCCAGCCTCAGTGCTGAATTACTTTTTCTGACCCTTTCTCCAGATCATTAGCGTTATAGGCAGATCAAACCAAGATGAAAATTGGGATTCATTTGGAGTGCTTATCTCTACAGATGTTCTCTATAGAAAGGTCATATCCATTGCCAGATGTAAGTAGGATTTTGCACATTTATTCACCCAACAAATATTTGTTGACCACATACTATATTCCAGGAACCTCATTAAATTACATTAAACTGATTCCATATATGGCACCCAGTGCTTCAGCTGTCACCTATCCTCTAATATCCCATTTGAAATGAAATGAGGCACAAGATAACAAAGTCACCTCTCACTCACCTCTATTCTCCTTCAGAGGAAGGTCGGGTGGAACAAAATCACGGAATTTGTGCTGGGTTGGGAGTTAAATGTCCTGCCTTCAAGTCCTGCCTGTGTGTGTGCCCTAGTCCTTCCTGAACTCTGAGATTTAGACAAGTCATTTAATTTCCCTGAGCCAGTTTTCTGATGTAAAATGGGCAGAATAATCCCGCCTGCTTTCCAGAATTATGGTGAGGTGCACATGAGCTAGTGCTTATAGAAGGACCTTGTCAACCATAAACCACTGTGCAAACATGCACATGAAACTTCGGTGCCAGCTAAGACTAAATGATGAAGATAAATCAAGGAAAATGTCTCAAAAGCAAGCAGTTTGGACTTCTTTAATATCTAATGGAAAAAGTTCTCTTATAAGCTAACCGACAGGAAAACCCTGATGAGAAGAGGCCAGTTGCAGATATTCACACAACAGTGTACACGGAATACAACTGTAATATTATTTGTGATTTAATCACAAGGAATTCAGGCAGCAGGGCATTAAAACTCAGAATGAACCTGAAAGACAAAAGAGGGTTTAATTGTTTTTCCCCTCTGTCAGTGGTTCTCTACCCTGACTGAATGTTGGAATTGATGCCCTGGCCCCACTTCCAGAAATCCATGATCTGGGGGTGCCGTCTGGGCCTTAGGATTTTGTAAGATTCCAAGATGGTTCTAATGTAGAGTCAGCTGGTAGTGAGAAAAATCACTGTGCTAGAGAGATTTAAAAAAAAAAAAAAAAAAAAACTCTAAAAGTCTAGTTATAAAGATGAAATTTATGGACACTAAGAGATAACTGTCAGCAGTAGAAGAATATATGTGTCTAATGACTGTAGAGAAAATTGCTGGGACCCATAGGCCTCCAACAGTAGTCTTACAGGAGCTTAGCTGACATCTCACCAGCTGGAAATAAGGGCAGGAGAAGAAAAGACAGGGGGTTATAAAAATCTTCTCAGAATTGTTCAAGTTTCCATTTGAAAAATGAGTTTCCAGCCAGTAATATGATAGCTATAGAGTAAGTCAAGTGGCAATAGGTATACGTAAACATGAGCATTAAGTGTTCTTTTCACAATTCTTGTTTCCTCTAGTAAATATTTATGTAACGGCTAATCTGAGTTGTTATAACTAATCATGGCCGGTTCCCTTTAATGCGCAGACACTTTGATTGTGACCAGACTTGTAGTCTCAGGTCATTTACAGAAATGCCAAAAAAAAAAATCTTTCCGCAAGAAAGACAGTGGCATTTTATGCTTAGCAAAATAACTGTATCAGCATTTGGAAAAGTATATAGTAGTTAGCACAGTCCCAAAATAAAATGCAAGAAACAAAGCATTAGCCTTTCATTGTGGTGCACGCAGTCCAGTTCCCAGAGCATTGTCCTGATTTATGCCCAAGGGTTCAATCTGATCCTTAAGGTCAGTTACCGGGAAAAAGTTACATTTATGTGTTTTCAAGTTCTGTTTTTAAACACAGAAAAAGCCAATAAAGTCAAATTGTAATGCTTAAAACTCCATTCCTTTAAAAAAATATTTTCAATTGGGAAAAGACAAAAATATTCGGAAGGGCCAGGCTTCCCATGTTCTCTGCAAAGACCCTTCTCAGTTTCCCTGTAGTATATACACGCCTGTCTCCATCTTACCTCCTTTCCCCAGTTTTCCCGAATTCTAAAAGCTCTCTTTGTTTCTTTTGCTGTCTGCTCCACGTGGTTTATTGTTGGGCTCTGAAGTTCCTCCCTAAGGCTTTTTGGTGTCTGTACTACTCCGGAGCCTCTTGTCACTGTCATCTGTGGTTCACTTGTTGGGATATTTGGAAGTCTAGCTCTGGAAGAGATCAGAGAACCCAACTGCTTGTATTTTTAACTAGCCTTTTGCATTAAGTTGAGGAAAAGCTCATGATTGTCAAGTCAAAAATTATAGTGCAGAAAGGAGCAAAGTTGGAGAGCAAATTGGTGAAAAGCACCAAGGGTCAGAGATGGTCCAAAACAATTTTTCAAAGCCTGCTGCTTCATACACTTTCTATCAAAGGACAGTTCTCCAGAATTAGATTTCAGGCACTCTACCAAGCAGTATCATTTCAGGGCTTTTTACTGATTGCTAATAATTTCCACTGATAGGGTGTGAATGGATGGCTTAGATCTGCTACATGTGAGTCCCTGGAGATGCTTTTTATGCCTCATCTGTTTTCCTCCCACATGGTGCCTCAGCCAGTGCCTGATAGGTAGTAGGCATTTAACAAAGTAATTGTAGCCACATATTTTTTCTATTCAACTAGACCTTTCTAATGAAAACATAGAGTGCTGCCTTGGAAATTTACTAAGTGTTGTCTTTCATTTCCTAACACTGTTCAAGTCTGAATATTCTTCCTGCCTGTGATGTAGATATCCTGACCATCCCCAGAAAAGCATATTTATTTGTTTTTTGTTGTTATTGTTTTACTGAAGTGTAATTTACATACAATAAAAGTCACTCTTTAAAAGTATATAGTTTGATGTGTTTTGACAACTGTATATGGTCATATAACCACCATCACAATTAAGATACAAAGAATTTTCATTGCTGGAAAAAAAAAAATCTTCATGCCCCTTTAAAATCAGTCTTCTCCCCTCCCATCCCTAGCCTTGTCAACTACTGATCTGTTTTCTGACCCTATAGTTTTGCCTTTAGAATGTCGTATAAATATGGAATCATACATTTGTACCCATTTGAGTCTGACTTCTTTCATTTAGCATAATGCATTCAACACCCATCCATTCTTTACCTATGTATTAATAGACATTTTGAGTTATTTCCAGTTTGAGGCAATTATGAATAAAGTTTACATTAAAATATGTAAACATTCACATATAAGTCTTTATGTGGGCATGTTTTCATTTCTCTTGAATCTGTAAGTTTTGAAGAAGTCCAAGTTGTCAGTTTTTCTCTTTGTGTGTAAGTATTAGCTGAGAAATCTTTGCTTATCGTAAGGTCACTAAGATTTTCCCCTTTGTTCTTCTAGAAGTTTTATAGTTTCTAATGTTTGGGTCTGTGATTCATTTCTAGTTAATACAGTTGACCTTTGAACAATAGGGTTTTGAACTGTGTGGGTCCATTTATATGCAGTTTTTTCAATAAATATACAGTTGGCCCTCTGTATTTTCCAGTTTCGCATCTGAGGACTCAACACACCAAAGATCGAAATTTCCATCTGAGGTTGGTTGAATCCACTGATGTGGAACCCGTGGATACAAAGGGTCAACTATGGAACTTGAGTGTCCTCGGATTTTGGTATACTCAGGGGCTCCTGGTACAATCCCCAACAAATACCAAGGAATGACTATTTGTATAGGGTGTGAGGTAAGGATCAACGGTTTGTGGGGGGGGCTGCATATGGATGTTCAGTTGTTTGAGTTTTATCTTTTGAAAAGATTTTTCTTTCCTCCACTGAATTATCTTAGCACCTTTGTTGAAAATAAGTGCACCATATACATGTGGCTCTGACACTCTTGCATCTGTTCCATCTACATCTTTATGTGTATGCTGTTACTACGCTGACTTGATTACTTTAGCTTTCTACTAAGTTTTGAGATCAGGTAGTGTATGTCCTCCAACTTCATTCTTTTTCAGGGTTTTTTGACTGTTTAAAGTCCTTTGCCTTTTCATTTAGAATCAGCTTGTCACTTTCTACAGAAAAGCCTGGTGGGATTTAGAAAGGAATTGCACTGAATCTATAGATAAGTTTGTGGAGAATATCTTAGCAATACTGCTTTGTGATCCACGAACATGGTATAACTCTTCATTTATTTAGATCTTTTTAAATTTTTCTTATTAACATTTGGTAATTTTCATTGTACAGGTCTTGGATGTATTTTGTTAAAATTTTCGCTAAGTATATCATGTTTTTTCATGCTTTTGTAATTTCTTAATTTCATTTTCTACTTGTTCATAGCTAGAATACGTAAATAAAATTAATTTTTACATTGACCTCATATTCTGAAACCTTGCTAAACTCATTAGTTCTACTATCTATTTTTTAGGTTCTTTGTTGTTTTCTGTGTAGACAATTGTGTTGTCTGTAAATAGAGGCAGTTTTATTGCAGTGTTTCTAATTTGTTTATTTCTGTTTTCTTGACTTATTTCACTGGTATTGATGGTGAATAGGAATGGTGAGAGTAGGTATCTTGCTTTATTTCTGATCTTATGGGGAATGTGTTCAAATTTTCACAATTAAAATTGATGTTAGCTGTGGATTTTTCATAGACGTTCTTTATCAGATTAAGAAACACTGTTGTTTTTAGTCTGTCTTTTTCTGTGTATGTGTGTATGCCTCATTTGGAATTTCTAAGTCTTTTTTATGTATGTCATTAGGGTACTAATACAAAACAGCTTGTAATTCTACCACCAAGGAGTCTTTTGTTATCATGCCAAAGTGTATCTGTCCTGAAACTAGACTTTTAGTTGTTAATATTTCTGAAACGTCTGTCAGTATTGGATACTTTCTTATCTAATCCATCTTGTTATCTAGGTGGCCACAGTGTGCCCAGGTAACAATATCCTTCCACATAGCAATATGTTTCTTTTCAAAAGTCAGTGGACTTGAGTCTTTTTCATTGAGCAATGTCTCTTTGTTCCCACCAAAAGCAAGTGACATCATTGAACATTTGAAATGATTCATTCTGATGTCAGCATTTATTCACAGCCACTACCATAACCTTTGCTGCTATATGGTAATATGATACATGGTCCCCTCGTATCTTACAGGAAACTGGATAAGCAAGCCTGTCTGTTACCACACAGTAATCATATCTCCTTGTGTGAAAGCACTGACCATCAAACTGCTGTTATTATATCACTATCATTTAAAAAATTCTTTTCTTATCTTTGTATATCTTCTTATATATATTTTTAATATATAGATATATATATATATGATTTTAAAATAGGTATATGAAAGCATGGGAAGCCTTTGAATGATTTATGGCTGGTAATATCTCTCTCTCTTTCTAGTCATTTCCTAATATTGAAATAATCCCAATTGGGCAGCACTGAGCAGCCTCATGATCTCGTGTTCTCACAGATTTCTTTTTTTTTTTTTTTTTAACATCTTTATTGGAGTATAATTGCTTTACAATGTGTGTTAGTTTCTGCTTTATAACAAAGTGAATCAGTTATACATATACATATGTTCCCATATCTCTTCCCTCTGGCATCTCCCTCCCTCCCACCCTCCCTATCCCACCCCTCTAGGTGGTCACAAAGCACCGAGCTGATCTCCCTGTGCTATGCGGCTGCTTCCCACAGATTTCTTATTAAACTGATTCCAGTTACCCATTTCTCTATAGGAAGCAGAACTTCCACATTTATTTCTAAACCCAAGGTACTTTAGATAGGACTTCAACTGTCCATGCCCTAGCATTCTCAACAGTTACTAAAACCCCCAGTGTCTCCTATTGAAAGAGTTTGTATTAGTTGGTGTGGATCAGTGAGCTCTCTATGAGACCTCAAAATTAAAGAAGTGGCAGGACATGCATAATGTATGATGTACTTTGAGATCCTCGTAAAAGTGATATTTGTAGGCTGGTCTATCTGAGTCAGAGTTGCAAATAAGTGCCCCAGATATACACCATCTCTTCCTCCCAGATGACTTGACAGTGGAGATGAGATCAGGGCACATTTTCCTTCTTGGCATGTTGATGTTCGCATGCTGTGTGACACTGGTTGGTTTAAAGGACTTCGTGAGGGAAAGATATCACTAAAAATCTAACCTTCTCTGGGGAAAGATATGTTAACTGCTTGAATTGCATTGAGAGATTTTTTTCATTAAAAATTATTTGGAAGGTGGTTTCTTTCTCATTTGCAAATATGTTACTAGAGAGCTCACACTCAGCCCTTGCCAATGAGCATTAGAACAGACTCCTGAAAAACAGCCAGGTTTGTTTTTGTTTTTGTTTTTTTTTATTTGAACCTATGACTCTGTCACTCACATGGGACTGAGCCCGGCTGTAACCAACCTTCTAGAAAAGGTGGTGTTTCATAGTTTATTTGCGCGTGAGTGCATGTGCATACACACACAGGCATACACGTATACATCTAAGTGACTTCCCCCCTCTCCTTTCCCCCTGACCCAGAGCAGGAGCCTAGTAAGAAGAGCCATGATTGGATCACTGCTTCAAATCCCCAGAGCCTACCAGGTGCCTTTCACGCAGGATATACACAAGAAAATGCTGAAAGGAAGATATTTTCAGCATTACCATTGTCATACCAAGGTTTCCCTTTCGATTATGATTTCTCTTATGCCCCCCACACACTGCTGCTATGATTCATAGGCCATCTGCGCTTTGCAGTCTGCACGGCTTCCCTCCCTTACTTCATTCGGGCCTCTGAATGTCACCTTATCGAAGAGGCAACACTCCCACCCCATCTCTGTCTGTCCCCTCCCCCTACCTTATTTGTTTTCATAGCACTTATCACCACTGTCATAGTATGTATGTATGTATGTATGTATGTATGTATTTATTTATTTATTTATTAACTGTCTTACCTACTAGTAAGTCAGATTTAGTGTATTCATGACGTGCCCCCCAGCACTTAGAACACTACATGACATGTCGCAGGCACTCAGTAAATACTTGTAAATGAATAAATAAACAAATGTAAGCTGGGGGGGCCATTTTCAAACCTGTGAACCTGAGTTCCCCAAGAGCCTTATAGTTAGAATGGGACATCCCCAGACCCAAAGACACATAAGTGCTGTCTATAAAGAGGATAACTGATATGTCTTGATGTGTTTTCAACCGTGTGTAGGTACTGTTGTGATTAATAACATTCATCTAAACCCATCATTGCAGGATTTTGATCATTTACCTATTTTCTCAGTCAGTGGCTACCGGAAATACAACTCCCATATGTGTTTTAAATTTTTTTAAATATTTCCCCATACACAAATTTTTTCACCATAATATGTTTTTAATATTCTCTTATACGTTATAAAGATGGGAATTACTGATCCTAGGCTTCACTAGGTCAAAAATAAAGTAACTTGATCTTAGTTACTAGGTTAGCCTTAAAGCAGAGGACTATGGCGCGATAGCCATTATCAGGAACTTAGCTTTAAAAATATCTCAGACTTCTTCCTTTAAAGGCCAATACCTTGATATTCTCTTTTCTTATACTTTTACACAGTGTTTGAGATGAAAATGCCACAGTTTTGAAGATACCACTTTAAGTTCTTTCCCCCCTAGATTTATCATTTAGGAAAGACTTGCTTAAAAATACATTTTGTTTCAAGTGGCCATGGCACCCCTTTACCTGCTGTGAAAGCCAAAGGTAAAAGTCTGGCCAAGTGGAAGCAGAGCTGATCTCATTTGACCCTCTCAGCCCAGAAAAGTAGTGGTTTGTTTTTTTTTTCTTGCAAAAGCAGCTGTTTCTACTTCGTAGACTGAAAGGATTTCAGCAATGGCCTTAGTTTCCAGACTATTTGTTTAAAACCATACTGATCTATAAAAGAAAATAGTGAATGTACGTGAGTTACGTTAGTTTTTTAAGACTGCTGTATAACGAAGTACTACAAACTGGGTGGCTTGAAACAACAGAAATTTATCATCTCAGAGCTCTAGAGGCTAGAAGTCCGAAATCAAGGTGTCAGCAGGGCTGGTTCCTTCTGAGGGCTCTGAGGGAGAATCTGTTCCGGGCCCCTCCTAGCTTTTGGTGATGACCAGTAATTCTTGGTGTTTTTTGGTTTGTAGATGCACCTCTCCAATCTCTGCTTCTGTCTTCACGTGGTGTCCTCTCTGTGTGTCTATCTCTTCTTTAAAGGTCACCATATTGGATTAAGGAACACCTTAATGATCTCTTCTTAACCTGATTACATCTGCAAAGACCCTATTTCAAGTAAGGTCACAGTCACTGCTGCTGGGAGTTAGGACTTCAACTTTTCTTTTTAGAGATGCAACCTAACCAGTAACACCTTCTCCTTACCATTATATCAAAATGGTAATTGTAAACAAAATTAGTCTCAGCATAAAAGCCATAGAAATGGCTTTGCTGATTTTATTATGGTGAAACAAATAATGAGAAGGAGAAGGAGAAGAAATTTAACATGGAACATTAAAATGAGGGGTAAACAAATTTACCATCATTACCTCTCCATTGTTAATAAGAATTTTCAAAATGACTGAAAAAATATCAGTACAACCTAACTCTAGAACAACGCAATCATGGAATACCTTCCCTCCACCTGCTCATTTATAGTCGAGAATGGTCTTTGATATTGATATCCTCTCATCACACCTTTCTGCCTCAGCACAGAGCGCACTCAGGTGGCCTTAGGAGCTGAGTCCATATAGGAGGTTTTAGGAGCTGGTCACTCAGCCTACTCAAGGAACCAGCTCTCCCAAGTTCCCTCTGCCCTTGAATGCCAGGACCCTGCCATTTCTTGCCATACCCTGCCTGGATGGCCCATCCATGCTCTGGGGCAAGGCCACTGATTCCCAACTATTCGTAGTATTAGGACTTCACATAAATATATTTTATGGATACCTACCTCCTTCCCCATAATAGCAGTTGTACAACCCTTTATTTAGGAAAATTTACTCTGCCTTTTGTTTTATTAATCACAAGTATAAAGTAGTATATGTTTGAGAAGTTAAAATTCTCAATTTATGAAATAAATCATTTTGCAAATACAAGTGTCCACCTATATTGGTTTTCTTTACATGAGGACTACCCAAGTTTAAATAGGCTTTTTCTTATTTACCAAATATTTATTGAGCATCCAAATGTAAGGCATTATGGGATCTATAATAATGGCCAAAATAGAGCTTGAAAGGTAGAAGTTATTAATTAATTAATATATTGAATTATATTAACATTTTCAAGTAGAAATGTGTATTATTAGAGAATTATAATCAAAGTGCTTCCAGAGTTGAGAATATGCATTTCAGTGAATATGCATTTGTTTAAAAAATTCTCCAAGCATATGATTTGGTTATATATCATTAAAACTATAACTGAGATAATAATACATACTATATACAAATCCAAACACCCTACCCTTATACAGGGCTTCGCATTTTACCGAATACTTTCATGTGCATTATCATAGCCAAAACTTCCAAATCTCTCTTCTCCAAAGTTAGATTGCAACATCATATTTTAAGGCATTACAACCTTACTTGACTTTTTTTCATTATAAGTTTGACTCTTTAATATCACCATATAATTATGTTTACATGAAGAATTGGAAAGAAGGCATAGAGTCTCCATATGTTCATTTCAGCCTGGGTGGCTAAATGGCTTATAACAGTCAATGCATGAAAATGGTCTAGATTGAATAAATTAGCAAAATCACAAAAGGAAACCACTGTAGGAAATAGTTTTACACATGTAATTGCTCAAATCCTCTAGTGAATGTGTCAATCTGTACTAACTAAATAAATTTGTTTATAGACATGTTCTGTATTAGCTTCCACTCTTTCACAGCCCTTTGCCAAACAAAATCCCACTAGAAGTAGGATGTTCACACCCGAGTAGGAGTTTCTTGGATAAATATTTTTACTATATTGAGACCAAAACCACTTCTACAAATTTCAGACTTTGATTGAAATACTATATTTCTTTAGCTTTTTTTTCCCTTCCATCTTTTCTCCTGGCAGCTATTCATGCATTAGCTTACCTCCCCTCACCTCCCACGGCTGTGGTGTAGAAGAGGCGGGCTGCATGCACAGGGGGCCAGTGGACCCTGGGAATGACAGGACCTGCCCATTCAATCGCTCCTACCACCACATGGACTAGACAGACAGAGAGAGACTCATGTACAAAAGAGCTTTCCCTTCCCTTTCCTAAAACCTGGTTGAAATGATTCATTGAATTAATTTCAAAGTAAAGATTACACATCCTGAGGCTATGCTTTATAGAATGCCTGCTTACATTCCATTTGAGTTCTCCATGAATAGAATACATAAAGGTAGAATTCACGCAGCCCTTCCTAAAGAAATCAGGGTAAGAGTTCTTGAAATATAACAGCCACATTCTTTCGGAAGGATGTCTGTGATCTCAACTTTCACCAAGAAGAATCTCAACTGATTTCTTAGTTCCCTGGTCCATGATTGGTGCTGAATTTTTCATAGGCCTTTTGAAGATCTATTTTTTAATTTTTCTGGTGGCTAATAAAATATTTCAAAAGAAAGTATTTTTAATAGTAATAACTCTGTTAAAAGTGAAATTAAGAACATTGCTTTTTAACGTGCTAAATCTAAACCTTCTCAATGTTTTTGAGAGACAGAATAACCAGTAAACAGTAGACTCAAACAACAGTGGAATAGGGGTGATCTGAGCCAGTGCAGTATTCTAGTTACCATGACCCGAATAGCCCACCTTTTAGGGTTAATTAACATAATGCCCAATAACATGAGCACTGTCACTACTGTAGAAATAATATATCTGACGTGGAATGATTTCATACTTCAGGAGATTTAGTCATTTAATATGATAGCTCTGTTCAAATTCATCTTTCACACTGGAGAACACACTTTGGTTATTTACGATACTTGCAGGTAAATATTTTAAATGGCTAAGGCAGATTGTAAATGTCTGTGGCAAATTCCATTAACACGACTCTGTTATAGAAATAGAGGTGTATAATATGTACAAAAATATGTTCATAGTGCCTCAAGAACACTTAATTAGGGAAGGAGACACAAAGGCATGGAGGAGGCGTGCCTGTCATTGTCAGTCAGTACACAGCAGTTTAGTTTTTTTATACGTTTTTAATTGACGTATAGTTGATTTACAGTGTTTTTCAGGTACACAGCAAAGTGATCCAGTTATATTCTTTTTCAGATTCTTTTTCATTATAGGTTATTACAAGATATTGAATATAGTTCCCCGTACTATACAGTAAATCCTTGTTGTTTATCTATTTTATATATAGTGGTGTGTATCTGTTAATCTCAGATTCCTAATTTAACTCTCCCCTCTTTCCCCTTTGGTAACCATAAGTTTGTTTTCTATGTCTGTGAGTCTAGTTCTGTTTTGTAAATAAGTTCATTTGTATCATTTTTTTTAGGTTCCACATATAAGTGATAATCATATGACAATTGTCTTTCTCTGTCTGACTTACTTCACTTAGTATGATAATCTCTAGGTCCATCCATGTTGCTGCAAATGACATTATTTCATTCTTTTTTATGGCTGAGTAGTATTCCATTGTATATATGTGCCACATCTTCTTTATCCATTCATCTGTCAGTGGACCTTTAGGTTGCTTCCATGTCTTGGCTACTGTAAATAGTGCTACTGTGAACATTGGGGTGCATGTATCTTTTCCAATTAGAGTTTTCTCCTTTTCCAGATGTATACCCAGGAGTGGGATTTCTGGATCATATGACAACTCTATTTTTAGTTTTTTAAGGAACCTCTATACTGTTCTCCATGGTGGCTGCACCAATTTACATTCCCGCCAACAGTGTAGGAGGATTTCCTTTTCTCCACACCCCTTCCAGCATTTATCATTTGTAGACTTTTTGATGATGGCCATTCTGACTGGTGTAAGTTTTGATTGTAGTTTTGATTTGCATTTCTCTAGTAATTAGCAGTGTTGAGCATCTTTTCATGTGCCTGTTGGCCATCTGTATGTCTTCTTTGGAAAAATATCTATTTACATCTGCCCATTTTTTGACTGGGTTGTTTGTTTTTTTGATATTGAGCTGTATAAGCTGTTTGTATATTTTGGAAATTAATCCCTTGTTGGTCACATCATTCGCAAATATTTTCTCTCATTCCATAGGTTGTCTTTTCGTTTTGTGTATGGTTTCCTTTGCTGTGCAAAAGCTTTTAAGTTTAATTAGGTCCCATTTGTTTAATTTTGCCTTTGTTTCCATTACTCTAGGAGATGAATCCAAAAAAAAATGTTGTTGCAATTTATGTCAGAGTGTTTTGCCTTTGTTTTCTTCTAGGAGTATCCAGTCTTACATTTAGGTCTTTAATCCATTTTGAGTTTGTTTCTGTATATCGTGTTAGAGAATGTTCTAATTTCATTCTTTTACATGTAGCTGTCCAGTTTTCCCAGCACCACTCACTGAAGAGACTGTCTTTTCTCCATTGCATATTCTTGCCTCCTTTGGCATAGCTTAATTGACCATAAGTGCGTGGATTTATTTCTGTGCTTTCTATCCTGTTCCATTGATCTGTGTCTGTTTTTGTGCCAGTACCATACTGTTTTGATTATGGTAGCTTTGTAGTATAGTGTGAAGTCTGGGAGCATGATTCCTCCAGCTCTGTTCTTTCTCAAGATTGTTTTGGCTATTCAGGGTCTTTTGTGTTTCCGTACAAATTTTAAATTTTTTAGTTCCTGTTCTGTGAAAAATGCCATTGGTAATTTGATAGGGATTGCATTGAATCTGTAGATTGCCTTGGGTGGTATGGTCATTTTAACAATATTTAGTCTTGCAATCCAAGAACACAGGATATCTTTCCATCTGTTTTGGTGGTCTTCAGTTCCTTTCATCAGTGTCTTATAGTTTTCGGAGTACAAGTCTTTTGACTCCTTAGGTAGGGTTATTCCCAGGTTTTTATCCTTTTTGATGTGATAGTAAATGGGATTGTTTCCTTAATTTCTCTTTCTGATATTTTGTTGTTAGTGTATAGAAATGCAACAGATTTCTGTATATTAATTTTGTATCCTGCAACTTTACCGAATTCATTGGTGAGCTCTACTAGTTTTCTGTTGGAGTCTTTAGGAGTTTCTCTGTATAGTATCATGTCATCTCAAACAGTGACAGTTTTACTACTTCCTTTCCAATTTGGATTCCTTTTATTTCTTTTTCTTCTCTGATTGCTGTGGCTAACACTTCCAAAACTATGTTGAATAAAAGTGGCGAGAGTGGGTATCCTTGTCTTGTTCCTGATCTTAGAGGGAATGCTTTCAGCTTTTCACTGTTGAGTATGATGTTACCTGTGGGTTTGTCACATATGGCCTTTATTATGTTGAGGTATGTTCCCTGTATTCCCATTTTCTGGAGAGTTTTTATCATAAATGGATGTGGAATTTTATCAAAAGCTTTTCCTGCATCTATTGAGATGATGATATGGTTTTTATTCTTCAATTTGTTAATGTGATGAATCACACTGATTGATTTGCAGATACTGAAAAATCCTTCTATCCCTGGGATAAATCCCACTTGATCATGGTATAATCATGTATTTTAATGTATTGTTGGATTCAGTTTTCTAGTATTTTATTGAGGTTTTCTGCATCTTATTATTTCTATTCTTAATTTGCTCCTTTTTTTCTTGTTTCCTAATGTGGAAGCTTAAATGAATGACTTTAGATCTTTCTTATTTTCTAATATGTGCATTCAGTGCTTTAAATTTCCTTCTAGAAATTGCTTTTGCTGCATCCCACAATGTTATGAGATGTTATGTTTTCAGTTTTATTTAGTTCAAAATATTTTAAAATTTCTCTTAATATTGCTTCTTTGACCCATATGTTGTTTAGAAGTGTGTTGTTTAACTTACAAATATCTTGGGATTTTCCAACTATCTTTCCATTATTGATTTCTGGTTTAATTCCATTATGGTCTGACATTGTATGATTTTCATTCTTTTAAATTTGTTAGGATATGTCTTATGCCCTCAAATGTGGTCTATTTTGATGAATGTCCCATGTGAGCTTGAGAAGAATTTATAATCTATGATTGTTGGATGAATAGTCTAAAGATGTCCATTATGTCCACTTAATTGGTGATTTTGTAGAGTTCCATGTCTTTAGTGATTTTGTGCCTGCTGGATCTGTTTGTTTCTCAGAGGGGTGTTGAAGTCTCCAGCTACAATAGTGGGTTCATCTATTTCTCCTTGAAGTTCTGTCAGTTCTTGCTTCATGTATTTTGATGCTGTATTATTAGCCGTGTATCTGTTGAGGATTGTTACATCATCTTGGGAAGTTGACCCCTTATCATTATGTGATGGCCTTCTGTCTCTGATAACTTTCTTGCTGTAAAGTTGACTCTGTCTGAGATTAATATAGCTACTCCTGCTTTCTTTTGATTAGTGTTAGCATGACACATCTTTCTTCATTTGCTTTTAATCTATATGTGTCTTTATATTTAAAGTGGGTTTCTTTTTTTATGTACAGCAGGTTCTTATTCGTTATCCATTTTATACATATTAGTGTATATATGTCAATCCCAATCTCCCAATTCATCACAGCACCACCACCACCACCACCACCCCCCGCTTTCCCCTCTTGGTGTCCATACATTTGTCCTCTGAATCTGTGTCTAAGTTTCTGTCCTTCAAACTGGTTCATCTGTACCATTTTTTAGGTTCCACATACATGCGTTAATATATGATATTTGTTTTTCTCTTTCTGCCTGACTTCACTCTGTATGACAGTCTCTAGATTCATCCACGTCTCTACAAATGACCCAATTTCGTTCCTTTTTGTGGCTGAGTAATATTCCATTGTATATATGTACCACATCTTCTTTATCCATTCGTCTGTCATTGGACACTTAGGTTGCTTCCATGACCTGGCTATTGTAAATAGTGCTGCAATGAACATTAGGGTGCATGTGTCTTTAGTTTTGTTTTGTTTTTTTAAAAGAGATTGGTCTTTTATTTTTTTTTAATTAATTAATTTATTTATTCATTTATTTATTTATTTTTGGCTGCATTGGGTCTTAGTTGCTGCACGCAGGCTTTCTCTAGTTGCAGCGAGCAGGGGCTACTCTTCGTTTTGGTGTGCAGGCTTCTCACTGAGGTGGCTTCTCTTGTTGCAGAGCATGGGCTCTAGGCGCATGGGCTTCAGCAGTTGTAGCTCGCAGGCTCTAGAGTGCAGGCTCAGTAGTTGTGGTGCACAGGCTTAGTTGCTCCACGGCATGTGGGATCTTCCCAGACCAGGGCTCAAACCCGTGTCCCCTGCATTGGCAGGCGGATTCTTAACCACTGAGCCACCTCGGAAGCCCCTATTTTTAGTTTTTTAAGGAACCTCCATACTGTTCTCCATAGTGGCTGGATCAGTTTACATTCCCACCAACAGTGCAAGAGGGTTCCCTTTTCTCCACAACCTCTCCAGCATTTGTTGTTTGTAGATTTTCTAGCCCATTCTAGCTGGTGTGAGGTGATACCTCACTGTAGTTTTGATTTGCATTTCTCTAATAAGTAGTGATGTTGAGCAGCTTTTCATGTGCTTCCTGGCCATCTGTATGTCTTCTTTGGAGAAATGTCTATTTAGGTCTTCTGCCCATTTTTGGATTGGGTTGTTTGTTTTTTTAATATTGAGCTGCATGAGCTGTTACTGTATTTTGGAGATTAATCCTTTGTCCGTTGATTCATTTGCAAATACTTTCTCCCATTCTGAGGGTTGTCTTTTCGTCTTGTTTGTAGTTTCCTTTGCTTGCAAAAGCTTTTAAGTTTCATTAGGTCCCATTTGTTTATTTTTGTTTTTATTTCCATTACTCTAGGAGGTGGATCAAAAAAGATCTTGCTGTGATTTATGTCAGAGGTGTTCTCCCTATGTTTTCCTCTAAGAGTTTTATAGTGTCTGGTCTTACATTTAGGTCTCTAATCCATTTTGAGTTTATTTTTGTGTATGGTGTTAGGGAGTGTTCTAACTTCATTCTTTTACATGTAGCTGTCTAGTTTTCCCAGCGCCACTTATTGAAGAGACTGTCTTTTCTCCATTGTATATCCTTGGCTCCTTTGTCATAGATTAGTTGACCATAGGTGTGTGGGTTTATATCTGGGCTTTCTATCCTGTTCCACTGATCTATATTTCTGTTTTTGTGCCAGTACCATATTGTCTGGATTACTGTAGCTTTGTAGTATAGTCTGAAGTCAGGGACTCTGATTCCTCCAGCTCTGTTTTTTTCCCTCAAGACTGCTTTGACTATTCGGGGTCTTTTGTGTCTCCATACAAAGTTTAAGATGTTTTGTTCTAGTTCTGTAAAAAAATGCCATTGGTAGTTTGATAGGGATTGCATTGAATCTGTAGATTGCTTTGGGTAGCATAGTCATTTTCACAATATTGATTCTTCCAATCCAAGAACATGGTATATCTCTCCATCTGTTGGTATCTTTAATTTCTTTCATCAGTGTCTTATAGTTTTCTGCATACAGGTCTTTCGTCTCCCTAGGTAGATTTATTCCTAGGAATTTATTCTTTTTGTTGCAATGGTAAATGGGAGTGTTTCCTTAATTTCTCCTTCAGATTTTTCATCATTAGTGTATAGGAATGCAAGAGATTTCTGTGCGTTAATTTTGTATCCTGCAACTTTACCAAATTCATTGATTGGCTCTAGTAGTTTTCTGGTGGCATCTTTAGGATTCTCTATGTATAGTATCATGTCACCTGCAAACAGTGACAGTTTTACTTCTTCTTTTCCAGTTTGTATTCCTTTTATTTTTTATTCTTCTCTGATTGCCATGGCTAAGACTTCCAAAACTATGTTGAATAACAGTGGTGAGAGTGGACATCCTTGTCTTGTTCCTGATCTTAGAGGAAATGCTTTCAGTTTTTCACCTTTGAGAACGATGTTGGCTGTGGGTTTGTCATATATGGCCTTTATTATGTTGAGGTAGGTTCCCTCTATGCCCACTTTCTGGAGAGTTTTTATCATAAATGGGTGTTGAATTCTGTCAAAAGCTTTTTCTTCATCTATTGAGATGATCAGACGGTTTTTATTCTTCAATTTGTTAATATGGTGTATCACATTGATTGATTTGTGTCTATTGAAGAATCCTTGCATCCCTGGGGTAAATCCCACTTGATCATGACGTATGATCCTTTTAATGTGTTGTTGGATTCTGTTTGCTAGTATTTTGTTGAGGATTTTTTGCATCTATATTCATCAGTGATGTTGGTCTGTAATTTTCTTTTTTTCTAGTATCTTAGTCTGGTTTTGGTATCAGGATGATGGTGGTCTCATAGAATGAGTTTGGGAGTGTTCCTTCATCTGCAGTTTTTTGGATGAGTTTGAGAAGGATGGATGTTAGCTTTTCTCTAAATGTTTGATAGAATTCACCTGTGAAGCCATCTGGTCCTGGACTTTTGTTTGTTGGAAGATTTTTAATCACAGTTTCAATTTCAGTGCTTGTGATTGGTCTGTTTATATTTTCTATTTCTTCCTGGTTCAGTCTTGGAAGGTTATACCTTTCTAAGAATTTGTCCATTTCTTCCAGGTTGTCCATTTTATTGGCATAGAGTTGCTTGTAGTAGTCTCTTAGGATGCTTTGTATTTCTGCGGTGTCTGTTGTAACTTCTCCTTCTTCATTTCTAATTTTATTGATTTGAGTTCTCTCCCTCTTTTTCTTGATGAGTCTGACTAATGGATAATCAGTTTTGTTTATCTTCTCAAAGAACCAGCTCTTAGTTTTATTGATCTTTGCTGTTGTTGTCTTTGTTTCTATTTCATTTACTTCTGCTCTGATCTTTATGATTTCTTTCCTTCTACTAACTTTGGGTTTTGTTTGTTCTTCTTTCTCTAGTTCCTTTAGGTGTAAGATTAGATTGTTTATTTGAGATTTTTCTTGTTTCTTGAGGTAGGCTTGTGTTGCTATAAACTTCCCTCTTAAAACTGCTTCTGCTGCATCCCATAGGTTTTGGATTGTCGTGTTTTCATTGTCATTTGTCTCTAGGTATTTTTTTATTTCCTCTTTGATTTCTTTAGTGATCTCTTGGTTATTTAGTAACATATTGTTTAGCCTCCATGTGTTTGTGTTTTTTACATTTTTTTCCCTGTAATTGATTTGTAATCTCATAGCGTTGTGGTCAGAAAAGTTGCTTGATATGATTTCAATTTTCTTAAATTTACTGAGGCTTGATTTGTGACCCAAGATGTGATCTATCCTGAGGAATGTTCCATGCGCACTTGAGAAGAAAGCGTAATCTGCTGTTTTTGGATGGAATGTCCTATAAATATCAATTAAATCTATCTGGTCTATTGTATCATTTAAAGCTTGTGTTTCCTTAGTAATTGTCTGTTTGAATGATCTGTCTATTGGTGTAAGTGAGGTGTTAAAGTCCCCCACTATTATTGTGTTACTGTCAATTTCCTCTTTTATAGCTGTTAGCAGTTGCCTTATGTATTGAGGTGCTCCTATGTTGGGAGCATATATATTTAGAATTGTTATATCTTCTTCTTGGATTGATCCCTTGATCATTATGTAGTGTCCTTCCTTATCTCTTGTAACATTCTTTATTTTAAAGTCATTTTATCTGATATGAGTATTGCTACTCCAGCTTTCTTCTAATTTCCGTTTGCATGGAATATCTTTTTCCATCCCCTCACTTTCAGTCTGTATGTGTCCCTAGGTCTGAAGTGGGTCTCTTGTAGACAGCATATATATGAGTCTTGTTTTTGTATCCATTCAGCAAGCCTGTGTCTTTTGGTTGGAGCATTTAATCCATTCACATTTAAGGTAATTATCAATATGTATGTTCCTATTACCATTTTCTTAATTGTTTTGGGTTTCTTTTTGTAGGTCCTTTTCTTCTCTTGTGTTTCCCACTTAGAGAAGTTCCCTTAGCATTTGTTGCAGAGCTGGTTGGTGGTGCTGAATTCTCTTAGCTTTTGCTTGTGTGTAAAGCTTTTGATTTCTCCATCGAATCTGAATGAGATCCTTGCCAAGTAGAGTAATCTTGGTTGTAGGTTCTTCCCTTTCATCACTTTAAATATGTCATGCCACTTCTTCTGGCTTGTAGAGTTTCTGCTGAGAAATCAGCTGTTAACCTTATGGGAGTTCCCTTGTATGTTATTTGTCATTTTTCCCTTGCTGCTTTCAATAATTTTTCTTTGTCTTTAATTTTTGCCAATTTGATTACTATGTGTCTTGGTGTGTTTCTCCTTGGGTTTATCCTGTATGGGACTCTCTGCGCTTCATGGAATTGGGTGGCTATTTCATTTCCCATGTTAGGGAAGTTTTCGACTGTAATCTCTTCAAATATTTTCTCAGGTCCTTTCTCTCTCTCTTCTCTTTCTGGGACCCCTATAATGCGAACGTTGTTACGTTTAATGTTGTCCCAGAGGTCTCTTAGGCTGTCTTCATTTCTTTTCATTCTTTTTTCTTTATTCTGTTCCGTGGCAGTGAATTCCACCATTCTGTCTTCCAGGCCACTTATCCGTTCTTCTGCCTCAGTTATTCTGCTATTGATTCATTCTAGTGTATTTTTCATTTCAATTATTGTATTGTTCATCTCTGTTTGTTCTTAATTCTTCTAGGTCTTTGTTAAACATTTCTTGCATCTACTCGATCTTTGCCGCCATTCTTTTTCCAAGGTCCTGGATCATCTTCGCTATCATTATTCTGAATTCTTTTTCTGAAAGGTTGCCTACCTCCAGTTCATTTAGTAATTTTTCTGGGGTTTTATCTTGTTCCTTCATCTGGTACATAGCCATCTGCCTTTTCATCTTGTCTATCTTTCTGTGAATGTGGTTTTTTCCCACAGGCTGCAGGATTGTAGTTCTTCTTGCTTCTGCTGTCTGCCCTCTGAAGTGGGTTTCTTATAGACAACATATAGTGGGGTCTTATTTTTTGATCCACTCTGATAATCCCTGTCTTTTGATTGGTGTGTTAAGACCACTGACATTCAAAGTGATTATTGATATAGTTGGATTAATATCTACCATATTCGTTACTGTTTTCTATGTGCTGCCCTTGTTCTTTGTCCCCATTTTTGTCTTCCACTCTTTTTCCATCTTTTGTGGTATTAACTGAGCATTTTATATGATTCCATCTTCTTTCCTTTCTTAGCATGTCAGTTATACTCCTTTTTTTTTAATTTTACTTTTTTTAGTGGCTGCCCTAGTGTTTGTAATAACACATTGACATCTAATCAAAGTCCACTTTCCAATAACACTTTACCACTTCACAAGTACTATTAGTACCTTATAAGAACAAAATAATATTGATTCCTTCCTCCTGTCCCTTGTATTGTTACTGCAATTCATTTCACTTATACATAAATATACAGAAACATGGGTATATATGCAATGTAATTTAATACATTATTGCTATTATTTTGAACAAACCATTATCTATTAGATCAATTAAGAATAAAAGTTTTTATTTTACCTTCACTTATTCCTTCTCCAATGTTCTTCCTGTTTTTATTTATATCCAGGTTTCTGAACTATATCTAAAGAACTTCCTTTAACATTTTCCTGCAAGCAGGGGTACTAGCAAAAAAAAAAACTTCCCTCAATTTTTGTTTGTCTGAGAAAATCTTTGTTTCTCCTTCACCTTTAAAGGATTACATCACAGAGTACAGAATTCTGGGTTGGTGGATTTTTTTCTCTCAACACTTTAAATATTTCACTCCACTTTTTTCTTGCTTACATGGTTTCAGAGAAGTTAGGTGTGATTCTTGTCTTTGCTCCTTTATAGGTAAGGTGTTATTTTTCTCTGGCATCTTTTAATTTTTTTCATTTTTCTGTAGTTTGATATGCCTAGGTGTAGTTTGGTTTTTGTTTTTATTCTGCTTGGTGTTCTCGGAGCTCCCTGGATCTGTGGTTTGGTGTCTGACATTAATTTGAGAAAATTCTCAGTCATCGTTTTTTAAAATATTTCTTCTGTTCCTTTCTCTTTTTCTTCTTCTGATATTCCCATTATACATATGTTATACCATTTGTAGCTCTCTCACAGTTTTTGGATATTTTATTCCATCTTTTCTGGTTTTTTCACTCTTTGCCTTTCAGTTTTGGAGGTTCCTAGAGAACAGTTCTTGGATATTCTGTTCTTTTTTTCCAGTCTTTTTACTCTTTGCTCTTCAGTTTGGGAGGTTTCTAGTGCAGTATCCTCAAGCTCAGAGTTTATTGCCTCAGTCATATCCAGTCTACTAACAAACCCATCAGAGGCATTCTTTACTTCTGTTAGTGTGGTTTTTTATCTCTAGCATTTCTTTTTGATTTTTTCTTAAAATTTCCATCTCTTTGCTTACATTGCCCGTCTGTTCTTGCATGCTGTCTACTGTATCCATTAGAGCCTTTAGCATCCTAATCATAGTTGTTATAAATTCCCAGTCTGTTAATTCCAACATACCTGTCATAAATAGGTCTGGTTCTGATGCTTGCTGTGTCTTTTCAAACTGTTTTTTGCCTTATAATATACCTTGTAATTTTGTCTTAATACCCAGACATGATATACTGGGTAAAAGGAACAACTATAAATAGGTCTTTATTAATATGGTGGTAAGATGTGGGAGGAGGGGGCGCATTCTATACAGCTATGATTAGGTCTTAGTCTTTTAGTGAGCCTGTGCCTCTGAACTGTGACCTTCACAAGTGCTTCTTAGTGTCCCACCCACCAACCTATTAGTCAAGGTGGCTACAGTGGACTGAAGTTGGGTATTTGCCTTTTCCCAGGTCAGTTAGGCTCTTATAAAACCTCTGCAGGTTAAGCTCTGGTTAAATAGTTCCTCCTGTAGGTAGACCTTGTTAAGAAGAACAGTATGCTTTGGTGTATTTCAAAATGCCTTTGACCCCTCTCCCTGCCTGAAGCATGAGGAGAGTTTTCTGTGATACTCACTTTGAGAACCTGGTAGAGCTCCAGGAGGTAAAACTCAGAAGAGTGTGGTCCCCTTCCCCATCCCCCATGATTGAGTCCCCCTGGAGTTTTATCTCCCGGGTTTGTCCACACTACACACCTAGCAGTTTGTCAGTTACAGTTCAGTTTTCTCTACCCCAGCACTGGTCCCCACAGAGGTTTTTGCTTATAGATTTGTGCTCCATTAAGTTGTGACTGTCTGTATTTGCCTGTCTGTCTCTCTGATTTTAAGGGCATTGGTTTTCCCTGTCACTTCACTTCTCCTTTGGATGTAAGAATTGTTGATTTTTCTGTTTGGTCAACTTTTACTTGTTATTAGGACAGAGTGGCACCTTCCAAGCCTCTTACGTGCTACCTCAGAAACGAGAAGTCCTCCAGTTATTCTAATTTAATATAAGGAGTTTATATCAGGCTCTAAAGTAATGATTCAAAAGAATTGGTTGAATGTTTATATAACATGAGCATTTCTTGCCTGAATTTTGATAAACCCTTCAGTGGTAGGTGGTGTGGGTTGGTGTCCTGGATTTAATATTTATTGTGACAAGCATAGCCTGTAGACTGGCATTTGGGAATAAGATAAGTCAGGCTCTCTCTCCTCTGGGTCTTACCTAGAACATTTTTCTGTCCTGCTATGCATTCCCCTCCCATCCCCAATTCAGGCCTCAGCTGAGTGTCTTTTCCTTCAAGAAGCCTCCTTGATCACCACCACCCACATCTACTATCCTCTTATGTGGTCCCATTACACTGTATTCTCACTTTGTAATTCCCATTACTTCTGTCATTTCTCATTCAATATGTCTCCCCCCACTAGACTGTCCAACATATGAAGGGTAGGAACCACTTCTGTGATCACTGCTGTGATCACCACTGCACCTCACAGCCTATATTATTAAATAAATGAATGAATGAATGGATGACAGTAGCTTCATACAGAAATATACCTTCTCAGGTGGCTACCTCAGTGATTGATATTAACTACTGTGTCCTGATAGTTCTGTGTCATAATTTTATTATTCACTGTCTTCCAAAAATTCTTGAATATCTTAATTATAATTTATTTACTCTTCTAAATTGGTGTCTTGACCATGGGTAAACAGCTGTTGCTATTCGTGTTCTTATTCCTCATGCTGTATTTTTTTGACGTGGCAAAGGCCATTGAGGCAGTATTTTCTTTTAATTTTTATTGTATCATTGTTGACAACTTTGAAAATAGGAAATACAATTGAGCAACATTGCCACCCAACCACGATTGTTAAAAAATTATTTTATACGACTATAAACTTTTCAGTAACAGAATATTGGAACTTAAAATGTTTAGATGCCACAAAACAATTTAACAGTGTTGTTTTAGATGACTTGGATTTTTTTTTCTGGCAAACAATGCAGTTGGCTCCATAGATACAGAAGTTTTTACTCCTGGCAGAAAACAGTAATGAGAAGCCCAGAAATGCTCCCATTGGGAGCTGTGAACTAACATCAGAGTAACCCTTTGCTTTGTTGCATTGCTTATGATTGAATTATTAAGGTCACTAATTTATTTTTCTTAACAATTGCTGCTGACGGTTATCTGGTGAAATGATAAGTGTGTGGTCTAAACCTAATTTTTCAGAGCTGAGAATACCCCAGCTCCTGCTGTCATGGTGAACACATGTTAGCATTTCTCGTTGTCCAGAGGAAACTAAGGTACTTGCAAGTCAAATGCATTCATTCATTCGATGATTGTTTATTGAGCACCTACTTATGTGCCGTACATTGGGTTGCACCCTGGACATACAGAGATAAATAAAATAGCAACTTCCTGCCTTCTGGAGAGCTTTGGGTCAAACAAGAAAAATGAGAATTAACTGTTGTTATACTAAACTGCCCCCCCAGAAATGGAGATTTTGATTACTAACTCCTGCCAGTTTGGCACTGTTTATACATATATGTGTTTGCAGCTTGGAACAATTCGGACATCTGTGTTTTGTTTACAGTATAGGTAGCTGAAGAAAAGTTTAATATTATTGCCATTAAATTATTATTACCATAGATGTATTTAAGTGCATACAATATCATGGAAAGAATAGTTTAAACATAGAAATGGCACACTTTTAGTTAGACTCATGTAAAGTTGCTAAAAATGACATTCACAAAAAACTTTTCTCTAAAATGCAATGCTGTTTGTATCAACCACATAATTATTTTTCTCAGCAGCAACAAGAAATTAACACATCTCTCATATAATTTGATTGCAATGACTTGGGCAACTAGAAATGGTAATTTTTAATAATTAAATTTTAATTTAGAGATGTTTATATTCAGAATCCTGAAATAACTTATAAGAAGAATATGATATAGACTTAGAGAAAAACATGCATAAAATGACACGTTCCTCAAGATTTATAGGCTCCAGTTACTTGGAATAGAATGGGAGTTAATGCTATGTCTTTTTCCTATTCTGCCAGCCAGAGAAGACCTCTTATTTAGAGGGCAGGGCTCCCTCCACTGTCTTAAATCAAGGCTCTGCTGTCTGACAAACTGCCCTCCATGATTTTCACTGGATATTTATAACATGGGGAAGTACACAAAAAAGGAAAATGTTTAATGAAGAGCTTTGCATGTTACAATGCTATACATCATATGGTTCAATTTAGATTCTCTGAAATATCAGAGTTAGAATGAAATTATCAAAAAGGGGAAAGTCACATGGCATTGGTACAAACAAGATGTGCCTATTTGTATTTATGTTTGCTAATGAATTTCAGCCATGATCCCCACTTTGATTTTAAGAGTCTCAGACCACCATTCGGTTTTATTCATTGTAATTAAATCTCTTGCCCACACGCAGACAGACACAAGGGCAGCAAGAAAAGGGGGGCATATTTTATCTTTTCAAAAGCTATTACGTAGCTTTGATATGAAGCTCCAGAGGTCCAAAGATTTATAGTATTAAAGCAAAACAGTATGTCTCTCAGGGCACTGTCACCTCCTTCAGCAAATGGAGGAGCCGAGAGAGGGCTTGGACTGTGAATCCAGTGACCCCACGGAGGGCAGGACTGAACTTGTGCTTAACGGGAGCAGTGGAATTTGAGGCAACTTGGTATAGTCTCCAATGTTGCTACCGGAAGAGAGGTAGAAAAAGGCCAGATAAAAGCACAACTGGTTTCACAGTAACTTGGGAGTGAGTTGGGGCAGAGAGGAGGGCTAATTCAGCTGTCTTGTGGAACAGCATTTATACGTGAAATGCAGAGATGTACATACCTTCCCAACCCCAGCCAACCGAGTGTCCCAATAAATAGAACACTTAGGCTAACTTAATTAGTTAGGACTGGGGAGAGACTGTTGCTTTCGGTTACTCTCCAACCTCCCTCACCTTTTCCTTCCAGCAAAGCCAAGCCAGTAGCTGTAGAACCTCTGCCCTCTGTGCCCTCTTCATCCTTGTGGAGTGGAAAAGAGCTTTTGGGAAACCACCAGGCCCTTGGTAACCAGGGCGGCTCCTGTAGCCCACAAATCATCCAAAGTGCAGAGAGTCTACCCTACACTTAGTTAATTGGGAGTTAACGGTAGTTTGGGACAGGGTGAATGTATGCCCCAAATCTTTTCCTTGTCCTTCTTCTACTGGATTTAACCCAAATTCGCCAACTCCAGACAGACCTAGGCAGGCCACATTACTTGCTTGGCCCTAAATCAGACACTGAGCACAGCCTTAGTAAGACTTCAGCATGAACAAATGGTACGTCTTTCCCTTGAAGGTTCTAAAGGTGCATACTTGTGCCACAGAACCTTTCAGCCAAGTTTATCTTAATTATTTTGCTATTTCATCCATTTATCAAAATTATAATTTGGGGCACTCAGGGATATTAGGTGATTCTCTAACGGAGAGCTACTCATATAGCAGAAGAGGCAGAAGTAAAACTAAAAGCTCATGATGACTGCCTTGTTCTAACTACTCAGCTGTCCTGTTTTGGACATCATGAAGTCCCTCCCTTTGCCCAGTCTGTTCACTTTTGTTCTGCTCCCAAGGGTACTTTATCTGGAAAAATGAATTTTTCCCCTACATCTGTTTTCCCCATTAAGGTCAGAGAAGCTGAACACACAGCTTTGGGCAGAATGAGAACCATCCTGGGTTCTCCCCACATGCCCATGGATGTGTCTCTCTTTCTCTCTGGGCAATGGTTTTTTCATCTGTTAAATTAGGAATTGGGCTAGAGGAGTTCACAAAGATACTTTCCAATTCCAAAATTTTACTGTTCCTTGATTTTAGATGTAAGGAAAAGATTTGTTCAACTTGGTTTAGTAGGCTTAATTTCCAAATCCCTTTGCCATTGTGGAATTAAAGGTGGTGTGGCGGCCTGAAGGACCGTGCTGCCTGACAGCGGCATCCCAGCACCTGGGAAGGAGAAAAACAATGACTAGTGTATAGATGACCCACAAGTAAGAAGTGCGAGAGATAACAGGTAACCCGTCTGCTGTCTGCGTGAAAGGCATGGTCCAAAAACCTAATTTCTCTTTCTTCTGTATGAAATGAAATGCTAAGATTAGGATTTCCATTATGAAATATTGTTTACTGTAGAATCATGACAGACTCTGAGAGGGTTCCATTTATTGACCAAACCATTTTGGGGTCCTGTTAATGGTGTACTCACCTACTCCACCACCATTCTCAGCCCTCACCTGCATCCGGGTCACTGGGATTGCTTCTCAAACATTCCAAACTCGAACTCCACTCAGACCAATTGACTTTAAAGAAGTGAAGCCAGAGTATCTGTTATTTTTGTAAAGCTCCCCAAGTTATTTGGATGCACAATGTTTTTTATTATATACTGTTCTTTAAATTAGTCTGGAAAATAAGCGCCAGTTGAGAGTGCCTCCAAACTGAAGATGATTTAGATTCAGGTCCCGTCTTTGCACTCTGAGGGATTGTGCCAGACTAATCTAGTTAATTTTAATTCACTTTAAGTGATCTTTAGCAAGAATTGAGTTTATTAGGACTAGGAGAATATGTATATCTATAGTAATCTGGATGGAATAAATTAGGCCAGATTTCAGGGTTTTTTTTGTTTTCTTTTGTTTAATGTAAGACAGTGTGGTGTAATGAAAAGAATACCGGCCCTGGGTTTTGAATCCTAAATCTACTCATCACCCACTAGACATGTCACTTTAAAAAGGAGAATAACAAGACCTTTTTTGTTTTGCTAGTTGTGGTAAGGCTAAATTAGATATGGACATGAAAGTATTGTACTTCATAAACCATTTTTTTTTAAAGTGTAGTATTTTTTAATATTTGCCCCCCTGCTTTAAGAAATATACAATCTCATGCCCTTTTAAGTGTTATTTGAAATTAAATATTATGATTAAAAGTAAAAGAGAAAACAAAAAGGCTGCCTTGTCTTTTCTCTTTCCCACCCTTGAAAATGACCTCTCAGTGCATTTTACTGGTGGTGGTTAAACCATTAGCATTAAGTTGGAAGCTTTAGTGACTGCAGGGACTGTGTTACTTATCCTTGTGTCCTTTGCACCTCCAAGCACAAGTGGTGGTGCAAGCAAGCACCACCAAGCACCAAGCTGGAACTCTAAATAAAGAGTTGCTAAAATCCAATTCTGCAAATTTATAGGAATTCAGATAATAGAACCAAAATCTTTTGTCTTAGGCCTTTGAGGAATGAAGTATTTGTAAGTGAATTTGAGGCCTGCTGTAATGAAATTTTACCCCTTTTTTTCCGGCTTTATTGAGGGATAATTGAAATATATAAGGTTATACAATATATAAGGTTTGGTTTATTTAAAATCTTCCCTTTTTAAAAAAAATTTTATTGGCGTATAGTTGATTTACAATTTTGTGTTAGTTTCAGGTGTACAGCAAAGTGGTTCAGTTATACATATACATATATCCACTCTTTTTTTTTTTAAGATTCTTTTCCCATATAGGCCATTACAGTGTAGTATTGAGTAGAGTTACCTGTGCTATACAGCACGTTCTTATTAGTTACCTATTTTAGTAGTAGTGTGTATGTATGTGTGTATATGCCAGTCCCAGTCTCCCAATTTATCCCTCCCTCCGCTTATCCCCTGGTAACCATAAGTTTGTTTTCTACATCCATGACTCTATTACTGTTCTGTAAATAAGTTCATTTGTACCCTTTTTTTTTAGATTCCACATATAAGTGATATCATATGATATTTGTCTTTCTGTGTCTGACTTACTTCACTCAGTATACAATCGCTAGGTCCATCCATGTTGCTGCAAATGGCATTATTTTCTTCTTTTTTATGGCTGAGCAATCTTCCATTGTATATATGTACCACATCTTCTTTATCCATTCCTCTGTTGATGGACGTTTAGGCTGCTTCCATGTCCTGGCTATTGTAAATAGTGCTGCAGTGAACACTGGGGTGTATGTATCTTTTTGAATTATGGTTTTCTCCAGGTGTATGCCCAGTAGTGGGATTGCTGGGTCGTATGGTAGTTCTATTTTTAGTTTTTTAAGGAGCCTCCATACTGTTCTCCATAGTGGCTGTACCAATTTACATTCCCACCAACAGTGTAGGAGGGTTCCCTTTTCTCCACACCCTCTCCAGCATTTATTGTTTATAGATTTTTTTGGTGATGGTCATTCTGACCAGTGTGAGATGATACCACATTGTAGTTTTATTTTGCATTTCTCTAATAATTATTGATGTTGAGCATCTTTTCGTGTGCTTTTTGGCTATGTGCATGTCTTCTTTGGAGAAATGTCTATTTAGATCTTCCGCCCATTTTTTGATTGGGTTGTTTGGGGTTTTTTTTATATTGAGCTGCATGAGCTGTTTTGTATATTATGGAGATTAATCCCTTGTCAGTTGCTTCGTTTGCGAATATTTTCTCCCATACTGAGGGTTGTCTTTTTGTTTTGTTCATGGTTTCCTTTGCTGTGCAAAAGCTTTTAAGTTTAATTAGGTCCCATTTGTTTATTTTTGTTTTTATTTTCATTACTCTAAGAGGTGGATCAAAAAACATCTTGCTGCGATTAATGTCAAAGAGTGTTCTGCCTATGTTTTCCTCTAAGAGTTTTATAGTGTCCAGCCTTACAATTAGGTCTTTAAACCGGTTTGAATTTATTTTTGTGTATGGTGTTAGGGAGTGTTCTAATTTCATTCTTTTACATGTAGCTGTCCAGTTTTCCCAGCACCACTTATTGAAGAGACTGTCTTTTCACCATTGTATATTCTTGCCTCCTTTGTCTTAGGTTAGGTGACCATAGGTGCGTAAAATCTTCATTTTTTCTTAATGTAGGCATTTATCACTATAAACTTGCCTCTTAGAACTGCTTTTGCTGCATCCTTTTGTTTCATCTTGAAGAACTCCCGTTAGCATTTCTTCTAAGGCAGGTCTAGTGGTGATAAATTCCCTCAGCTTCTGTTTGTCTGGAAAAGTCTTTATCTCTACCCGGGAACTACTTTCCTGGGTAAAGTGTTCTTGATTGGCAGGTTTTTTTCTTTGAGCACTTTGAATATATCATCCCTTTCTCTCCTGGCCTGCAAGGTTTCTTCTGAGAAATCTGCTGATAACCTTATCTGGGTTTGCTTGTATGTGATGACTCTTTTTAAACTCTTGCTGCTTTCAAAATTCTCTTTTTGTCAGTGATTTTTAAGAGTTTGACTATAATATGTCTCAGTGAATAGCTCTTTGGGCTAAATCTATATGGGAATTCCTGAGCTTCATGTTTCTGGATGGTCATATCTCTCCCCAGATATCAGAACTTATTTCTTTACATGAGTTTTCTGACCCTTTCTCTCTCTTTTCCTTCTAGGACTCCCATAAATCAAATACAGTCATCCCTCAGTATCTGTGGGGGATTAGTTCCAGGACCCGCCATGGATACCAAAATTTGCAGATGTTCAAGTCTCTTATATAAAATGACATAGTTTTTGCATGTGACCTCTGTAAATCCTCCCATATATACTTTAAATCATCTCTAGTTTACTTATAATAACTAATTCAATGTAAATGCTATGTAAATAGTTGTAAATACAATGTAAATGCTATGTAAATAGTTGCTGGCTCACAGCAAATTCAAGTTTTGCTTTTTGGAACTTTCTGGAATTTTTCTTCCAGATATTTTTGGTTGGTTGAATCTGCAGATGTGGAATCCATAGATACAGAGGACTGACTGCATTATTTCACTTAATGGTGTCCCCTAATTTACACAGACTTTTTTCACCCTTTTTTCATTCTTATTGCTTTTCTCCTCTTAATGGATAATATCAAGAAATCTGTCTTCAAGTTTACACATTCTTTCTTCTGCTTGATTCTGTTTTTGAAGCTCTCTCTTGCATTTTAGTTCCAAAATTTTTGTTTAGTTCTTTTTTATGATTTCTATCTCTTTGTTGAATTTCTCATTTTGTTCACGCATTGTTTTCTTGAGTTCATTGAGTTGTCTATCAGTTCTCTTAATCTCACTGTGCTTTCTTAAAATAATTATTTTGAATTCTTTTTCAGGTAACTCACAGATATCCATTTCTTTATGGTCAGTTACTGGAAAATTATTGAGTTCCTTTGGTGGTGATATGTTTCCTTGCTTTTCCACGTTTCTAGTAGCTTTGCATCGATGTTTGCACATTTGAGGGAGCAGTCAACTCTTCCAGCCTTTTCAGACTGACTCTGGAGGGGAAGGACTTTCACCTGAAGGTGTCTGTGAGGGCTCTGGCAGGATGGGGTTCAGCAGCTCTGATTCTGGGGAAAGCACAGTGGCATAATCTCTGTGCAGCTCCATCAGCTGAGGTCAACTTGGGCAAAGACTGCAGGGGCCCAGACTGCAGAGGTCCTGCAAGTGGCAGTGATATCTAGGGCTGTTGGGGTCCTCGATGGCAGAGGCTGCTGCTGGGGTCTTTCTTTTTTGCCTGTGAAAGGAAGTTCTAGCCAAGGGGATCCATTTTGGTACAAGGTTTAGTGAGCTGGCACTCAATGGCAGTGGAGCCGGTGTTCTAGGATCAGGCACATGTGGAACTACCTTGGTCCTGGGGCACAGGTGCACTTGCAGTGATGGCAGTGCCAGTGTCTGAGGTGCAGGCATGTGTATATCTTCCAAGGACCCAGGGTCTGAGTCCTTGGGGCTCACCACAGTGATTTGGGCCCCAGGGTGGGGAGATACAGCAGTGGCACCAGCTGTGGGGTGACAGGGTACAGTAGTGGCTTGGGCTCAGGGTGCAGCAACAGCACATCCTGGGGATGGTGGGTCAGAGTCGTAACTCTGGCCCCATGGGACAGGGTGCGGAGCAGCAACAGCTCCGCCTCAGTGATGCCAAAATTGATCAGGAAATGTAGTAGTAAGAATAAAATACAGGTCTGAACTGAGGGGCGTGGTTTTATCTATAATTAAAGCCTTACTAATTAGGCTAATGGCATAAATAACACACACATACAATCACATTCAAACTGCAGGATATGTTTTAGAGCATATTTATCTTCTTTTGCTTAAGATAAATATTAACCTTTTGCTTTTTAATATTAATTGGCATTCCTTAAAATGTGTAACTTATGATGAACCATAAAAAAGCAGAAGTAAACCAGTTTGGGATTTAAATGTTTTCTCTAGCTTGTTCATTGTCCGTACGATTTTTTTTAAGCCATATTTTTAAAGTACACCCTTAATTAGTTCATTTCCCCACCAGTGCCCAGTGCAGCAAGTAGAATCTATGTCTGTTTATCCAGGTAGATTGAGATTCCAGTAAATGGTCATAATTTGGAGCTGAATGAATAAAAGAATGTCAAAAATGGGGAGCTAGCTTGATACTCAATTTAAAAAAAAAAAAGCCTAAGAACTACAATTGGTCCTTTAAAATATATATATATCATCTTTGCTGGTAACTTTGGGAGATGCTAAAATATCTGAGCTGTTCAGTGCATTTACACAGGAGCCAACAGTTGAGAACAGAGCTCTATTAAGTAAGAAGTAAAGCTTAAGTGGTATATAGCAGTAAGAGCTGGTTTGCGGGGGGCGAGGTCTGTGTTATTGATTAATTTATACTTTTCAGTAGTTGGGGAGGTCCTGGCTTTTTCTGGTCAAGGTCTGGGTTTTACTAACTAAGGATGTCTGTGAATCGTTCATAGGATCTGACAGTAGAGAGTGAGTGGGATACAGAGTGTTTCATGAGAATGTGGCCTCTGGAAGGCCCTCACACCAAGCAATGTTTAAATTTAGTTTCAGCATTCCCAACACAAATAGAGAGAAATTCACAGTTGACACAAAGATGAGTTGTCTTCATCCATCTTCCTTTCAAGTTGCTCACTCTGGAAGGGATGCCAAATTTGGGACATTCCCATAATTACCCTACACAGACAGACAACATACATCCTTTATACATCAAAAGGAAAAAGCAGTGACTCAGGGTGGAGGACCCTAGGGGATTGGTTTGCTGAAATTGCTCTTCACTAATTACACATGCTCGTTTGTTTCTTCTTTATTTTAGAATTAGAACAGGAAAAACTTATTCCAGAAATCTGGGTCAGCTCTAAACTTTGGTTTTCTCATTAAACTTGGCTACTTGAGTGTCTATGTTATTAAATAAGCCTGTCATCTTTTACTTGTTTGCAAACAATAGTAATCAATTATCTGTGAAGGTGACTTGATTTTTGAAAAGTGACCTTTTCAGTACTGGAGTGAACCATTTCATATCGCCCACCCTGGAAAGATTTAATGTGGTAATTTCTCAGGTGAGCTCAGCCAAGACTCAGTCTTCTCCTGAGCCAAGACTGCTTTTTCAAGGAAGGCTCACCTCAACCGTTTACCTTTAAGAGGAACCCAGTTTTATTCCCAGGTCCATTTATCTCCATGTAAACCATCCCTGTGCTTTCAATATTATGTTATGTTAAAGGTTGTCACTGTGGTTGTAAACTGTAAAATATCAAGGTTAAGAAGCTGAAAGTATTACTTTGGCGTGAGCCTCTCGAAGGCGGCTGTGGCGGAAGGGGCTGTTTCAAGGCCTGAGGCTCCCCTGCCTGTAGTTGTGGGAAGACACCTTATCCGTTCCTGCAGCTTATTTGTGGCTCTCCAAGGAGCTCACTTAACCACTGTTCTCCGGTGCACAATCTTAGGAGCTAGAGCTGGAATTTTCTAGCCTTTGTTAGAATGTTTGCTTCAATCTGAAAGTGCCCTGTGGCACAAAAAGTCCAATGGTAGGATGGAGCTCCCAGAGATCCCTGAGAAAGGAAACTTGGAATCTGCCACTGTTTTCTCATCCTTGATATGCTGATCTGGAGTGAACTGTGTAACAGCATAACCCACCGATGAAATTTCAGCCAGGGCGCCAAAGCCTGACAACCATAGTAAATCCTGTGTAAGCAGGAGATTTGGAGGGAAGGTTTTGAAGGTAATTGAATTTTATGATTAACAGAAAGTTATCTGGAAAACCATTTTTGTTTCACCTCATATTGGTAGAAGTCTTTCTAAAAAGCTTGGGTCCACTTTCCTTTTTTTTTTTTTTGTATAATTAAAAATAATCATGTTTTTAGAATTAAACTCTCAGCACCTTCATAATATTATCGTAACCATAAAAGCTTATTCTGTATTTCCTATAATATGGCTACTGAAGGTAAATTTATTGGACCGAAAGTTTATAGACTCCAGAACAGCCCAGAGTTACTAGCTTAAAGGAAAAAAAAAATCCCTGATATGAGATTTTGTCATTTTTTCCATTTTTCTGAAAACAGATTATAGAAAAACTCCATTTAATTGAGGGTTATGAATTCTCTGAACGTTGCTGTTCCTAGTTTAAATAATGAAAACTATGGTGGTGAAAAGGGGTATTTTATTCCTAAATCCCGGATTTTAATTCTGCTTCACTCTGGGTCTCATTGTGAGAATCAGGACAAGTCAGAGAGGCCCTGTATGGCCCAACTCTTCCAACTCTGAAATGCAGAATGTATCTCTTAGGGTGAGAAATCACACCATTTTGCTTTCTTTACTGGAATATATTGCATTATTGCAATTAGTAGCTTTTCCCATTTTTCTTTTATGGGAGTATTTTTATCCCATCATGAATATACATTTATACATCTATATGTACATGAATGTATATAAAATTATGTAGGATTCAAGTTTTCCGTAATGTCTGTAATGTACAGAACTCCTTAGAGATCACCATATTTGTGGTGGGGGTGGGGCGCTCTGTTAGTATCTGTTCCCATAGCTTTTCGCTGAGACTGTAAATTAGGCCTGGGAAGGATATAATGAGTCAGTAATTTACAGACTATTAAGAGACTTAGTTAGAAGTGATTCTTGGGCATGTCCAATAGAGAGCACATGTTTATAAAGGACAAACAGATTCAACACAACATGTCTTTGGCCTAACCAAGCCCAATCAATTAACAGAATGGGATGTCTTATTTTAGGTATCTCCCACTCCCCCAAAATAGAATCACTAACCACTTGTTAACCACACTGACTTTCTAACAGAGTGGCTGCTAAAGCTTTGCCACCAGAAATGTTCAGATTAAGTACCCTATTAGATTGTAGCCAGCAGAGTCTACAAAACAGGAAGAAAGTTCTGTTTGCTCTTTTGCTTCCTTTCCTGGTTTGACTTGATGTGATAATTCACTGCAGATTTCTTTTGCTTTGACAGAGTGCCTACCGCAGGAATGGGATGGCTTTTCTGGCCTGCTGATGTGACTGTGAGTGCGACAACAGGAAAGGCAATGTTATGTTAAGGTGATTTCTGTTCCCCTCCTTGGGCAAAATAAAATACAAGTTTACCTTCTCCGCATTCTTGGGAGTGGCTTGGTTTGTTGTGACTATCAACTGGCTGACTCCAGCCCTTTTCCAGCCCCCTCAACACTTAGTCTTGTTTACTGGATGGGCCATTTAGCCAATTAATGGCAGGATGTTTGGGATGGTGTGTAGGTGGACAAGAATGCACATCACACAATTTTGAAATTTTAATTTGGAATAGATTTACTGCTCTCAGCTCACATAACTTAAAAGCAGTGACTTTTTTTTTCCTCAGTGTTTAGTCTGTGTTTTATTTGATGCATTTTGTAATCCAGGTTTCGGACAAAGGAAACAAAAGAACAGTCAGTCTTCCCCTTGCACTGTCCCACCAACTCTACCTTCTGACATTTGATGTCAGGATCTACATGTATTTTACAGACAAATGTCCATCTTATAAACTCACACTAATCAAAGACCTAATTGGCCTGATGAACTGTCTGTTCCCATCTTCTCTTCCCTTCACCCCACGTGTAGTATATGTGTCATTTTCATGGCTTCTTCCCAACTTTTTGAGTATCTGCCTATCGTGTGTTTTTCCCCTCGTAGACCCTCTTCCCCATCTTCATTTTTCTCCTTCCCCTGTCCCTCCGATCCCCAGGCCCAGCCCTCACACACACGCTGTACCCATTTAGAAGCAAAGCGGTTAGAATCAATGGATGGGGAGCCAAGTGATCTGTTTTCTCCCTCCAAAGCACTAACACCTAGACTACAATGTGGGCTGGGCAGTTTCTTGCTGCTAGCAGCTGAGTTATCCTTCTGGCATCTATACTTTCTCCAGTAAACGAGGAACTGTAATGAAGCAAACCAAAATATAGCAGTTATATACAGTTCTTGATTGAACTCGAATTGCAAAGAAGGAAGTTGTTTCTTTAATTCTTTATGAGTTTTGTATAATTTTACTTTTATCGTGGTTTCTACACACACTGAGATAGCCTTTGTAAAGAATTAATAAAAACAGAAATGAGAAGCATGAAAGATTTTCCTCCTGTGACCAAATCATAGTGAGGCTCGGTTAATGTGATTGTGCCATATTATTCACATTTGTTAACTATCACTTACCTGTTCTATGTTAGTCCTTCTGGAAAAAATCTTCATGTCAAGAACAAAAAAATGCAGATATATAATATCAAAAAATTGCCAAAGGGTTTTGATGTTGCATCTGTGCTTGGTGAAATGTATGATTAAACTTTTCTTTTTATCATCATTCTTATTTTTCTTGGCGTCCCTAATCATGGAAAATTATAAGCTTGCAGTAAACATCCTAACTTTTAAAACGACAGCATTTATTGTATTTGGTTTCTATGCCAGGCTTATAGATGTATAAAATTTTCAGGAGCCGATTTTTCACATCAAAATTCCTCCTCTCCCACATTATACATTTTAAAGTATGCACAAGGCAGAAAATATAGGGTTTAGATTTTTTTCCCTTCATTTTATTCTACCTGATCTCCTTATAGTCCCAGAGAAGGAAGACTCAACGTACATTTCTCTCAGAAATATGACAGGTCTGTGTTTTTGTTGGTCTGGCGTATGTTTGTCTATCTTGAACAGTCTGACAGGTAATTATTTATAAAATCTGGTTTTGCCCAGTAAGTCCATATAATAACCTTTCACTTTTCATCATAAGCCAGTGAGCTGAATTTAGAATAAAACAAGGTCATTTATGTCTGTCCTGAACCAGCCTAGATGTCCCCGTAATGGCTCAATATTAATATTTGTAATTCTATTTTTTTCTTTTCTACACTTAGGTTCTTTTTCTGACTCTTTCCACAACACTAAATTTGAAATGAAATAAAATTTCCTTAAGCAGTGAGTATAGGGGGAAAAAAAATTTATAAAGGGAAAGTTTCAGAAAATGTGACTTAAATAAATTTCTTTAAAGATTAAATAATTGTTATGTAGAATCATAAACTGTCAGAGTGGAAGATGGTCCTAAAGATCATTGAAAACAACCACTCATTTTACAGATGGAAAATGATGGCCTGGAGAGGGAAACTGACTTTACCAACGTCACTCAGCAATGCCATGACAGACCAGAGACCAGACCATGGTCCCTAATTATCAGTGTATCTAGTCTTATACTCCACCATACTGGGTTTGCATTAGATATTACCAAGACACGTCAGGGTTTTATGGCATGTTTATCTTAGACAATAACCTAGATTTATTTTTTAAATGACTCTAATTATGGACACATCCTAAAGCATAAGCGTTATATTGAAATCTTCAGAGGGACTGTGATATTAATTAAATAATGTGTTATATGCCAGTTATACATCAATTTTAAAAAAGAGGTCTGTAAGCAGGGGAGAGGGGAATTAACATACTTTGAGCACCTACTTTGTGTCAGGAACCTTACCTTTGGTAGTTCATTGATCTTCCCAATGACTTCGTGATGTTCATGTTAGAATAATGAAAATAAAAACAAAAATAAACAAATGGGACCTAATTAAACTTAAAAGCTTTTGCACAGAAAAGGAAACCATAAACAAAATGGAAATACAACCCACAGAATGGGAGAAAATGTTTGCAAACGAAGCAACCGACAAGGGATTAATCTCCAAAATATACAAACAGCTCATGCAGCTCAATATTAAAAAAACCCCAAATAACCTAATCAAAAAATGGGCGGAAGATCTAAATAGACATTTCTCCAAAGAAGACATGCACATAGCCAAAAAGCACACGAAAAGATGCTCAACATCAATAATTATTAGAGAAATGCAAATCAAAACTACAATCACCTCACACCAGTCAGAATGGCCATCATCAAAAAGTCTATGAACAATAAATGCTAGAGGGGGTATGGAGAAAAGGGAACCCTCCTACACTGTTGGTGGGAATGTAAATTGGTACAACCACTCTGGAGAACAGTATGGAGGTTCCTTAAAAAACTAAATGTAGGGACCTCCCTGGAGGTCCAGTGGTTAAGACCCCACACTGCCAATGCAGGGGGCACAGTTTTGATCCTTGATCGGGGAGCTAAGATCCCACAAGCTGCACAGCGCAGCCAAAAATTGAAAAAAAATCAAAAAATTTTTAAAACTTAAAAATAGAGCTATCATATGATCCAGCAATCCCACTCCAGGGCATATATCTGGAGAAAACCATACTTCGAAAAGATACATGCAACCCCAGTGTTCATTGCAGCACTATTTACAATAGCCAAGACATGGAAGCATCCTAAATGTCCATCGATACATGAATGGATAAAGAAGATGTGGTACTTATATACCACATAAAAATATATGGAATATTACTCAGCCATAAAAAACAATGAAATAATGCCATTTGCAGCAACATGGATGGACCTAGAGATTATCACACTAAGTGAAGTCAAAGACAAATATCATATGATATCACTTATATGTGGAATCTAAGAAATGATACAAATGAACTTATTTACAAAACAGAACAGACTCACAGGCTTAGAAAACAAACTTATGGTTACCAAAGGGGAAAGGTGGGGGAGGGGTGGTAAATTAGGAGGATGGGATTAACATACACACATTACTGTTATATAAAATCAACAAGGACCTACTGCATAGCACACGGAACTCTACCCAATACTCTATGATAACCTATATGGGAAAAGAATCTGAAAGAGAATAGGTATATGTGTAGGTATAACTAAATCACTTTGCCGTACACCTGAAACTAACACAACATTGTAAATCAACTATACTCCAATAGAAAATTAGAATTTTAAATAAACAAACAAAACAAAAATAAACCAAAAGTCAGGCTTAATTATAAATCAAATGTGAATGCACAAAATAGTTTCTATTTCTGTAGGCCTGTGTTTGGGAGATGGAATTTGAAAATAAATAAATAAGTAAATAAATAAATAACTTCTCTTATGGGAAATTGGCACTGCCTTATAGACTTGAGGATAAAGGAAACAGAAATATATTTCTCCCTTCACCTGAATTTGGAAATGCAACTTTCTAAACATGCCATTTTGAGGCTATGTCATTAACCTTCTGCCTTCACGTATTGCAATAGTTGAGATTCAAAAATAATGTTCCAGTTTTAGAACCAAGAGTTGTTATTTAAAAACCATCAGAAGCACAAATATTTTTTAATGGTGTATATACTTCCTGTATCTGGGGAGGATTCTTCATTTATTACTGCATGTTCTTTGTTCCTATAAAATAATAAACAATCCACGTTTAATGCTTTTACCATGTAGAAGACAAATAAACATAACTGGTGATTCTTGGTCTGAAGGAAAACAATTTTACTTGTCTATAAATTATAAAATTTAATTTTATGAAAAAAGATTTTGTATAGTTCCCAAATCAGGTATTTCTTTCCAGTTCATATAATCCCTTATGTAAAATTGAGTCACTACAGAGAAAGTATTTCCTCATCTGCCCTCCTGGAATTTAGATAGAACCTTCCCAAGTTGCATTTAAAATTCTACCATCAACCATGTATACATCTCATAAAATATTTTATAGTTTCCTGTATGCTCTGGCTGAACATTTCGTAGTACATAAACACTTCTGCAAATAATATGAGGGCATCAAGTTGAATATGTCGTAGCAGTGGTAGCCACATAAAGCTGATTCTGCCTCAATTTATTTTCTTATTTTGATCTTCTTATTTGAAATGCAAGGTGAAACTTTCTGTGCTCTTCTTGTACAGTTGGTTGGGGGTGGGGAAGGGGGGCAGACCAGGGGACTCTAGCAGTTTCAGTGGGGTTGTGTTCATTAAAGCAAAGGCTTTCTGCAGAGGGCATCAAGCCAAGCTTAAACAACAGAACCGTGCCTGCAGAAATTGGATGTAAATGTGATGGTTAAATAAGGGCCAGATGCCTTTAAAAACTCAAATATTAAAAAGTCATATCTCCTAAAGTAAGTTTCTAGTGTCGTGACTAGGATAGTGATACTATAGCACTTTAAAAAAAGAAGAAGAGAAGAAACAAAGAAAGAGACTTACGTTTGTCTTCTGGAAGAAAATATCAAATATTCAGCCTGTCATAAGTCATGGGGATTTTGGCAATTGAAGCATATTTTAAAACAATCAATTCCTACAAAGTCATGAGAAACCCAGATACAGTATTTCATTGTTGGAAACCGCTGTAACTCTGTATACAGTATTATATTCACGTTCCCTTTCTGCTCATCACCACCACTCATTCACTATTCCCTTTTATTCAAAGGAAGATAAAAATAGAAAAAGATATAGGAAAAATAAAGAAGCAAGAGGATTACTTATATAACTGTTTAAATAACAATTTACTTGCTATCAAAAATGATGATTTATTGTATCAGTATTTTAATAATAAGTTTTACATAATAATTGTAGGACACCGTGTGCCACCCTGTATACTAAGCACTTTGTGTGGCTATCTCTTTAAATCCTCACAACCCCGCTATGAGATGTGCATTGTCATTCTCCCTATTGCCCAGAGGTGACAGAACGCAAATTTAAGAACAGAAGCTTCACTGCCTTATGCAGAAGTGCCCAAGATGGCGCTAGCATTTGTACCCAGCACTTTGACCCCAGAGTTCATGCTCTTAACCACTGTTGCACAGCACGGATTGTACGAAAGAGTTCTGATAACGTAGTAAAGAGAATTGCTGCCCTGAACCTAGAAGCACTTCTCTACTAAAAAAACTTGATTACAAGAAAATTTCATTTTAACTTACCATTCCTTCCCTAAGGCCAAGTATTATGTATATAATAGAATATCATGTAATGTATAATAGACTATAATTATATAGAATGATGCCAAGTCCTCTGTAATGTCTTAAACCTTAAGATAAATACATATGATCAATGCACATACTGAGAATCCCTGTACGACTTATGAGAAAAACTTCCTCAAAAATCCATGTGTACAAAGCCTCTCCTTTGTGGAGACCAGATTTCTCCAGAAGGCTCTTATTACATAGGCTACTATTCTATGTTTTCATACAAGGTATTTATCTAATGTTATAAAGTAATCCCCATCTTGTGTACATGTGTTTTCAGTGGCAGATACAGAAGTACGTATGGCAACCCCTTGCGACTTTATACAAATGTCCCCTTTAGATGTGTGCTTGTTAGTTGTGACATAGTCATTGTTTCTCCTAGCCCAGGATGTGTGTGTGCTTGGGGGCGGTGGTGGACAGAGAAGGGAAGAAAGTGGAAAGAAAGTTGCTGAAAACAATTTGAATTAGAAATGATGGTTTTCATAATTCAAAAAGACACATGCACCCCAGTGTTCATTGCAGCACTCTTTACAACAGCCAGGTCATGAAAGCAACCTAAATGCCCATCGACAGACAAATGGATAAAGAAGATGTGGTACATATATACGATGGAATATTACTCAGCCATAAAAAGGAACGAAACTGGGTCATTTGTAGAGACGTGGATGGACCTAGAGACTGTCATACAGAGTGAAGTAAGTCAGAAAGAGAAAAACAGATATCGTGTATTAACGCATATATGTGGAATGTAGAAAAATGGTACAGATGAACCGGTTTGCAAGACAGAAATAGAGACACAGATGTAGAGGACAAACGTATGGACACCAAGGGGGGAGGGGAGGTGGGATAAATTGGGAGATTGGGATTGACATATATACACTAATATGTATGAAATAGATAACTAATGAGAACCTGCTGTATAGCACAGGGAACTCTACTTCACTTTGCTGTACAGTAGAAACTAACACAACATTGTAAAACAACTATACCCCAATAAAAAAAAAGAAAGAAAGAAATGATGGTTTTCCTCCCTCACCAGTGATTAGCAGCTTCTTTAATTCAATCCTAGGTCTGTTCTTCCTCAGAACAAGTCGCTTTCTGATTTTTGTTTGTTAAGATGCCAACTAGCAGTACAGCAGCCTGTGGTACTACGTACCTGCAGCTTTCTTCTCTGAATGGCGTTGATTTACTTCTTCCAACCACTTTACTTGGGAAAAGTTCATCACTCCTTCCAGACCTGTATGTGCCAATCCATCTAAGCAGCAGTGACTCCTGCAGGTTGGCCGGCCACACTTCCATAGGTTTGGCCTGGGAGGAGACAATGAGCCCAGATGGTGCAGGACGTTTGTGACTTACAGGGCAGCCTAAGCAAGATCAGCATGGTGTCAACTTTCCATGGTCCTAATCCCACAGGAATATACCAAATCTAGGGTCCAGATGACAGAAGACCAGAGTGATGGGTCACTGTGTCATGGAGGCACCACCTCTAAACCACAGCCAAGCAGTTTTCCAGCTTTCATCCATACCTAAAAGGAGGGCGAGGTGGAAAATCCCATGTCTCTCCAGAACCAGGGAGGCAGATGATTCCTTGTGGCAGCTCCTCCCAAGACTGGCTGTCTTGCTGCATCCCTGGGATGATCACAGAGTGAAGTGGAACCTTGCCTACGTGATCCTGATGGAGACATTCTAGGTCACTCAGGGTGCCTTTCCCCTGCAATATAGAGTCATGTGTCTCTGGGAACCATATGAAAAATCCATCTGCCTCCTCCTCCCTAGGTTTTCAAGGTGCTCTCCTTCTCTAGCTCTTTCCCATAAAGCTTCCTGCCTGCCTCAGGGCACAGTGCCTTCTGCATCCTCTGAATTTTTATGCCCCTGTTGGTCTCTATACTTCCTATTTTCTGTCCCTAATCATCTCTCCGTATGCTTTGTAGCCTGCCTCAAGAAATTAAGAATTTCTTGAGGGCAAGTCTTAAATCTATACCTCTTTGTAATCGCCACATGCACATATTAGGTATTCAATAAATATTTTTTGGTTGTTTAACAAACATGAGCACAAAATTCTTTCTTTCTTTTTTTTTTGGTTAAGTCTTTGTTTAATCTCTTATTGATGCTTGTTTGACTTATTTGGCTGCAAATCTCAAGAACTATAGATGATCACAGCCTTTTTCTTAATGACAATAATACAGTGTCTCAGAGAAAGCAATTCAAAGCAGGCCATGAGTCAGGTTTCTTGTGGCCTTTATGAGTAGGTCACTCTGACTACAGTCTTATTTGAAGGGGTTAATGACCTCAGAGAGGGACGTAACCTTAGTCACATTTGTATACTACTAAAGACCTAAGAACCTTTGTGTCCTACTTGAATCTATACACACTTGAAAAAGACTTACAGACGTACTCCATTTTTGTTTATAGCAGCATCTTTGAAAACCTGCTAGGCCTCCCACTAGTTTACTTTAAAGACAACAAGCTATTTTAGGATGCGATTTCCCTAAAGGTAATGGAAATAACATGTTCTCTGAACTTAGAGCAAATATGAAGATCTGTTTAGACTGAAAATAATGAGATTTTGTGAACAGGAAGCAACAGTTTTTCACCCAACAGCTTGCAGTTAAAACGTCTGCATTCTTTATCTCTGTTCATTCATTCATTCATTCAAAAAAAATTTTCTTAGCACCTATGAAAGCCAAACAATCAACATGGTGTCGACAATTCCCAAACAGTGAAGCAAGGGCCTAGGGGGAACCGTAGAGTTCCAGAAAAGGGCTCAAGAAGCCACGTACATTAAATTATCTATAGATTAAATATGTTACATGTTTTGCCCATATGGGTGCCGCTCTAAATATTTACATACGTGCCATTGTGATTTATGAAATACAAACATAAATTTATTTTAAAATGACACTGAAATCCTTGTAGCTTTTTGACATTACATTTTTCTTTTTTCATTCAAGAGGTAGCAAAAGTACAAGTTATAGAATGCATGAGTCGGGGAATTTGTTAAGGTTAAAAAGTGATTCTCAAGCTCAAAAAAAAAAAAGGTACCTATTGCCTTCTGTGCTTTTACAGTAACTGCCATTGTCTCCGCAGCCCTTCAGTGGTAAGTTGTGCCCTCTGAAGGTTTTAAGCTTCTTTAGCTTAAATTTAAGGGTATTTTTTTCTTTTGACATTAAGTATCACCCGAACTTTTTTCATATGTCTTATTTTGGGGAAAATTTATGATCTTTTTAACATTAGGAAGTTTTGCTTTTCCTGACATTTTATTGCTTTGCATATTTGAAACATTTCAATCCCATACAATAAATATTATGTGATTATTATTTTCATATGGATAGGCTATTTCCTCCTGTTTTTTCTAACCCCCTTTCCTAGCTAATACTCAAAAATTTATTAATATTAAACTGTGCCATTCAGCTTTTTCAGAATCATGTATAATGAAAATTGAAAGAGGGGCAGGTTTGAGAGAGGAGAGGTAGTAGTAGTTGAAAATAAATTGAAGTGTGTGGTTTTCTTTCAGTTGGATTTCTAATATTTCTTGTTTGGTTGAAATGAAGATTATATTTGTTCTGTAAATCATTTTTATAAATTGACATAACCAGTTATCACATTAAGTGGTATCTTTTTATATCGTTATTATGGAAGCTAAATGGGTCTCAACAAAGTGGACGGACGTGAGCTGAATACACCATGAGAACTCAGTGTTAAAAGCACCCACCTTTAAAAGTTCTCCTCATGGCTCCCTCACCTGCATCAGTTCTTTTCTCAAGTACCTGTTCTTCAATAAGGCCTTCTCTAACCCCCCTTTTACATATTGAAGCCCCAGCCTCTGCCTTACATACGATATCCCACTTCCTTGTTTTCTTTTTTTTCACTAACACTTCCATACCACTTCTTAGACTTATTTATTTTGTTTATTATCTCCTCCCTCTAGAATGTAGACTGAGATTCAGGATTATGGTCTGTTTTGTCCACTGTTGTGTCCCCAGCACTTAGAGCAGGGCCTGACACTAGTGCATGTTCCGTCAGTATTTTCCAACATAAATGAATGATCAGTCCTTAATTCTGCAAATTCTTGCAACACTATACCCATGTCATTGTCCTCTGGTTCTTCTCCAGCCTTTAACTGTTTCTTCTCACTTCTGTCCTGGCTTGTTGTCTCACTCCGTGCCTCAGCTATTTGCTTTCCCTTGACTTTCCAAAGTCCTCTGAATTTCTTCAACTGTGTTCTTCAACATAACTCTTTTTTTACATTTTAGTACTTCCAAATTCACAATACATCTTCAACAGAATAAGAAATTTGGCCACCACAAGCAAGAGTTATTATGATGTACTTAGTTTTTCATTAACATTATTTCAAACTTTGATATATTTCACTACTTATTGAATTTTTTTCACAACTCCAAGTTAGCAATTTTTTTTTGGCCGCACTGTGCGGCTTGCAGGATCTTAGTTCCCCAACCAGAGATCAAACCTAGGCCCCAACCGTGAAAGAGCCGAGTCCTAACCACTGGACCACCAGGGAATTCCTGGGTTAGCAGTTTTTTAAGTGCATTTATTTATTACCTCTTAATGTTGCAGTAGTTTTTTTTAGACACAGCACATATATTTATTTCTTTTTAAAAAATTAGCTTAATGTGGTATAGTTTACATATAGTAATAACCCCTTTTTAGATGTATGGTTCAATTCAGTGACTTCTGACAAATAAGCACAGTTGTGTAACTGCCACCATAATCAAGATACATGAATGCCAGGAAGTTCTCTCATGTTTCTTTGTAATTGATCTGCCACTCATCACTAACCCCTGGCAACCACTGATCTGATTTCTGTCTCTGTAATTTTACCTTTTCCAGAATATCACATAAAATGGAATAATTCTATATAAATTTAGATTTAAAGTTTTTGTGTCTTCTTTCACTGAGTGTAATGCTTTTGAGATTCATCCATGTGGTTGTGTGTATCTGTAGTTCATTTCCTTTTCTTGCTGAGTAATATTCCTTTGTGTGGATGCACCACAGTTTGTTTATCTATTCATTATTAAGTGTACCTTTCGATTGTTTCTGGCTATTAAGAATAAAGCTTCTATGAACATGGATGGACAGAGCTTTGTGTAGATTTATGTGTTCATTTGTAATGGGTAAACACAGGATTGGGATCACTGAGTCATATGGTAAGTGAATATTTAATTTTATAAGAAACAGACAGTGTTTTCCCAAAGTGCTGTACCATTTGGCACTACCATCAGAAATATGAGATTTCTAGTTGCTCCATATCTTTGCCAGCATTTGGTATGATCTGTTCTGTTGTTTGTTTTGTCTTGTTTTAATTTTAGCCATCCTGATAGGCAAATAGTGGTATCTCACTGGGGTTTTACTTTGCTTTTCTCTGGTGACTAATGATACTAAGCACTTGCATGTATTGGTTTACCATCCATATATTTTCTTTGTTGGTTCAAATCTTTTGTCTATTTTTAAAAATCGGTTGTTTGTCTTCTTATTACAATATAAGAGTTCTTCATATATTCTAGATACAGAAATGTGTTTTTCACATATTTTCTCTGAGTCTGGGACTTGACTTAAAGAGTCTTTGGAAGAGCTGAAGGTTTTAATTTTGAAGAAGTTTGATTTATCAATTTTTATTCTTTTATGGATCATACTTTTTTGTGTCTTATCTGAGAAATCTTGATCTAACCCAAGCTCACAAAGGTTTTCTCCAATGTTTTCTTCTTGATATTTTAAATTTCAACTTTTACTTTTAGGTATTTGATTCATTTTGAGTTTCCTTTTGTATATGGTGCAAAGTAAGGTTTAAGATCCCTTTTTTTTTCTTCCCCTGCACATGGATGTCTGTTCCAACACCATTTTTTTGAGGATTATTCTTTCCTCATTGAATTACCTTGACACCTTTGTCTAAAACCAATTGACCATATATGTGTGGGTCCATTTTGGATTCTGTTTTGTTCCATTGATCTATATGCTTATCCTTAGACAGCACCTCACTATCTTGATTACTAAGTCATGAAATCAGGTCTTATGAATCCTTCAGCTTTTCCTTTTCAAAATCTTTTTTTATTCTAGGTTCTTTGATTTTCCATATTTCTACGAAACACTTGCTGGGATTTTGACTGGAATTGCTTTGAATCTATAGCTCAATTTAGGGAGAATTGATACCGTAACTGTATTAGGCCTTCTAATCAATGAATATGGAATAGCTTTTCATTTACTTAGGTCTTTTCTGATTTCCTTCATCAATGTTTTATAGTTTTCAGAATGTAAATCCAGTACATATTTTATTAGATTTATCCATAGATATTTCAATTTCTGGTTCATTGCTAATATATAGACATAAAATCAATATTTGTATACGAACCTTTTTTCCTGTAACCTTGCTGATCTCACTTATTAGTTATAATAGTTCTCAGGGTTTTTTGTTTTTCTTTTTGTGTATTCTTTGGAATTTTCTACAGAGATGATTGTTATTTGCAAGTAAAGACAGTTTTTTTTCTTTCTTTCTAATCTGTATACTTCTTATTTCTTCTTCTTGCCTTATTGCAGTGACTAGTATCTCCAGTACACTATTGAATAGTCATGGTGAAAACAGACATCCTTGCCTTTTTCCTGAATTTATGGGGAAAACATTCAGTCTTTCATCATTAAATTAGCTGCAAGATTTTCTTAGATGCTCTTTATCATATTGAGGGAAGTTCCTTTCTTTTTTTTTTAAATAAGTTTATTTATTTATTTATTTTTGGCTGTGTTGGGTCTTCATTGCTGCATGCAGGCTTTTTCTAGTTGCGGCAAGCAGGGGCTACTCTTTGTTGTGGTGCATGGGCTTCTCATTGCACTGGCTTCTCATTGCGGGACATGGGCTCTAGGCATGCAGGCTTCAGTAGTTGTGGCACGTGAGCTTCAGTAGTGGTGGCTCACAGACTGTAGAGCAAAGGCTCAGTAGCTGTGGTGCACAGGCTTAGTTGCTCCGCGGCATGTGGGATCTTCCCAGACCAGGGCTCAAACCCATGTCCCCTGCATTGGCGGGCAGATTCTTAACCACTGTGCCACCAGGGAAGTCCCAGGGAAGTTCCTTTCTATTCTTAGTTTGCTGAGTGTTTTTATAATGAATGGATGTTGAATTTTATCAAATGGTTTTTCTGCATCCTTAGAGATGATAATATAGTTTCTCTTTTTTTGGTGGTACATTGCATTGATTGATTTTTTTATTTAAGTATAAATGACTTACAACATTATATTAGTTTCAGGTGTACAACATAGTTATTTGATATTTATTTACATTACAAAATGATCATTGGGATGCATGTATCTTTTTTAATTAGCATTTTCGTTTCCTTCAGATAATATCTGATTTATCTTTCTTGGAGTTTATAGAATTTCTTGAATCTGAGGCTCGATGCCTTTCATCATATTTTTTTTAACATTCTCAGCCACTATTCTTCAAATATTCCTCTAGGATTTTAATTACATGTATGTCAGACTTTTCGTCATGTGCAAGATGTCTCCTATGCTCCTTTTGGTATTTCCCATCTCTTTTTCTCTCTTCTTTATTAATCTGGATATTTTCTACTGACTGACCCATCTTTATTAATCTTCTCTTTTGCTGCATCCAAAATTCTATTAAGCCCATCTAGTGAACTCTTAATTTCAGGGTTGTTTTTTTTTTCAGTTATGCAATCACCATTTGATTCTTTTTTTTTTTTTTTTAATTTATTTATTTATTTTGGCTACGTTGGGTCTTCATTGCTGCGCACGGCCTTTCTCTAGTTGCGGCAAGCAGGGGCTACTCTTCTCGTTGCGGCACATGGGCTTCTCATTGAGGTGGCTTCTCCTGTGGAGCACAGGCTCTAGGCGCGCAGGCTTCAGTAGTTGTGGAGCATGGGCTTCGGTAGTTGTGGCTCCCAGGCTCTGGAGTGCAGGCTCAGTAGTTGTGGCGCACGGGCTTAGTTGCTCCGCGGCATGTAGGATCTTCCCAGACCAGGGATTGAACCTGTGTCCCCTGCATTGGCAGGCAGATTCTTAACCACTGCACCACCAGGGAAGTCCCCATTTGATTCTTTTTTTAAATTTTTATTTTAAAGTCCCTTTCTGATTACCCCAGTGTCTGGGTTGCTTATAGATCTGCTTCTGTACTCTGGGATTTTTTCCTCTTAGTTTTCAGTCACTTTGTTCTGTATCCCACTATGCCTAGGATTTTTTTGCTGAATACCAGACCTTGTATGTGAAAAAATGTAAAAGCTCTGGATGATGATTTCTTCCAGAGAGGATTTAATTTTCTGGCAAGCAGACAGGGATGTAGTCAGATCAAGGTTGATCTTTTTCTACTTTGCCCTTATTCATAGAAGGTATACCTGGGGTCTCAGCTGAGAGCCTGTGGTGTTTACCAGACCCTTCAACCTTGGTGAGCACTGAAATCCAGCCCCTGACTCCCTGGACCCACAAGATGGATGAAATTTCTGCTCACCTCATTCACCTCCCAGCTTCTACTCTCACCCCACACATGTGCAGCTTTGGAGTTGACATATATTTCAAGGAGAAATTTCATGTAGAATTATAGGCTCACTTCTCTGCAGTTACCTCCTGTCTGAGATTGTGGTCCCTCATTACCTCTGTACCTCAGCCCCAAGCTCCAACCTCTGCCTCTCCAGCCCAGTGAGACTGCCGCAAGCCCTAGACCACTGCTTCCCATGCAGCTTCTCTTACTCTCACATTTAATTGGCAAATTCCCTGAAGGAAAAAATGAACTTTCCTCTTCTTCAATTTCTAGTCCCTCAAACCCTGACTGCCTTGGCTTTTTACTGATGCCTCAAATAAAGTGTGCTTCCCAAAGATGTCCACATTCACATCCCTAGAACCTGTGAAGATGTCACATAACAAAAGGGAATTAAAGTTGCAGGACTGGAATTAAGGTTGCTGATCAACTGATATTCAAGGGAGATTATCCTAGGTGATCCAGGTAGGTAGGCCCAATCTAATCACATGAGCTCTTAAAAACAGAAGAGGGAGGCATAAAAGTGGGGAAGATAGTGTGACATCAGAAGGACTTGACAGTGCTGGCTTTGAAGATGGAGTAAGGGTGTCATGAGCCAATGAATGTGGTGGGCTCTAAAATGGCTCTTGTAGCCAGTAAGAAAACCGGGACTTTGGTCCTACAGCCAAGAACTGTAAACTCCCGACAATCTGAGCAGGAAGTGGTTCTCTCCTACAACCTCCAGAAAGTAACATACCTACCAACACCTTGATTTTAGTCCACGAGACCCATAGCAGACTTCTGACCTTTAGAACTGTAAGGTAATGCATTTGTGCTTAAGCCGCTAAATGTGTGGTAATTTGTAACAGCAGCATAGAAAACTATTACACAATTGTTTTGCATTTTGTCCAGCTTTTCTAATTGTTCTCAGGTCAACGATTAGTCTCGATGTATCAGTCAGAGTACAGTCAGAGTCAGAACCACTGTGCTTATGGGATAAAGGTTTTATTATAGGAATCAGATCTTCCAGAGCTGTGGGAGGATTTGGGAAAGTGAAACCCTAGGAAGGAAGTTGGAGGATCAGAGAAAAAGTCCGCAACCCATCAATTTGGGAAGCAAAGCACAACCACCTGACAAAGTAGCTGCAAAGTGACAGCTCACAGGAAGGTCTGTAGGAAGCGATGCTTCTGTAGAACTGCTACCTCTGTGAGTCTGCCACCAAGTGTCTGGTAGTGAGCTTGGAGCCTCTGTTGGGAAATAGGATCCTCAGTCAGGAAGAAGAGCTGGATGGAGAGTGGAGGAAAGGGAGGGTAAGCTAGAACCACCAGCACTTCTGTGGCGGTAACTACATCTAACCACAGTGAACTTCAAAGGTTAACTGCTTCACTGCCATCTTCCAAATCTTGCATAAATTTCTCTTTTGGCCAACTCTACTCAGAACCATATAGGGAAGGGAAATCTGGAAATGTAGTTTCAGTTTCACCAAGTTGACACAGTACCAAATAGTCTACCCTTTGTCAACTTGGTATCCATACACCATACACTTTTAACCGTATTATTAAATCCTCCAAATAAAGGCAATAGCAAAATGCTTCCCCCTAGCATGATGCATGCTAACCCTCTCCTCCAAAGAGGATATGAATACCTTTGTGGTCTTCCTCCTGAAAATCTATAACCTCAATCTAATCATGAGAAAAGCATCGAACAAATCTCAGTTGAGGGTTATTCTACAAAACACCTGACTGTACTCAAAACCGTCAAAGTCGTCAAAAACAAGGAAAGTCTGAGAAACTATCACAGCCAAGAGGAACCTAAGGAGACATGTCATAAGTAAATGTAATGTGGTGTCCTAGGTGTGATTCTGGAACAGAAAAAGGACATTAGGTAAAAACTAAGGAAATCTGAATATAAGTATGGGCTTTAGTGAATGATAACATATCAAAATTGGTTCATTAATTGTAACAAATATACCATACTAATGTAAAATATTAATAATAGGAGAAACTGGGTGTGGGGTATATAGGAACTTTGTATTATCTGTGTAATTCTTTTAATAAATATAAAACTATTCTAAAATTAAAAGTTTATTTTTTTAAAAAAGGATATAGTCCCATATGACGCATCCATTTGGGGTGATGTTTGTTCTTTTCTATGAGTTAGGATATACCCCTTTGATATCCTGTAACTTAAATACTGAGATATATAGCTAACCACTATTAATACCTGATAATAGGGGAAAGGGAGAGGGGGAAATAATAAAGAATTGTTTAATACCTAAACAAATACGCTGTATTCACATTAAAGTAAGGAAGAGACACTCGTAACCACTCCTGTCATCATTTCTGTAACAGGTCCAGTGGTCACAGCTAGTGCTTATGACTTCCTTCTTCCACTAGCCAGTTCATACTCCCTTAGCCCTCAATAAACACCTCAGCTGGTATAGTTCCTTGCTTGATGGCGTGAGCCTGCCTCTTTCTGTTTCAGTTATATTTTGCTGTATAACAAATCACCCCAAAACTTAGTGGCTTAAAACAACAATGATTTATCATTTCTCACGATTCTGGGGAGTCAGAGATTCAGGCAAGTCTTGACTAGGTAGTTCTGCTCCGTATGGCATCATCTGGTACTTATCAGCTGCATTCAGCGGGCAGCTGAGCTGGACCAGAAGGATCCAAAAGGCTTTGCTCATCAATTTGGAGATTTGGAGCCTCAGAGCTCCACATGATCTGTCCTTTTGCTTCTGACAACCTTTGGCTTCCTCACACATGATAGTTTCAGAGTAGTTGCATTTAAAAGACAACTGGCTTCACACAGATGGCCAACAGGCACGTGAAAAGATGTTCAACATCGCTAATTATCAGAGAGATACAAATCAAAACCACAAGGAGGTATTACCTCATACTGGTCAGAACGGCCATCATCGAAAAGTCTACAAATAATCAATGCTGGAGAGGATGTGGGGAAAGGGAGCCCTCCTGCACTGCTGGTGGGGATGTAAATTGGTGCAGCCACTATGGAGGACAGTATGGAGGTTCCTTAAAAAACTAAAAATAGAGTTGCCATCTGATCCAGCAATTCCATCCCTGGGTATATATCTGGAAAAAAACGAAAGGACTAATTTGAAAAGATAATGTGCACCCCAGTATTCATAGCAGCACTATTTACAATATTCCAAGACATGGAAGCAACCCAAGAGCCTATCAACAGATGATTGGTTTAAGAAGATGTGGTATATACATACAATGGAACATTAATCACCCATAAAAAAGAATGAAATATTGCCATTTGCAGCAACATGAATGGACCTAAAGAATATCATACTAAGGGGGTGCAGGCATGGCTTCTTCTACTCCCAGCGTCCTCCCATGTGAGGAGGGGTCCTCAGTGCCCCTAGAGGCACTCCATCTGTGGCCCAGGAAGCACTAACTTCAGGGCAAGAATGTTCTGGGCATTTGTCCAAATGCCCAGCTGGTCAGGTGTGATGCTGGTGGTGTTCCCTCTGCACCACGGCTCTCACACTTTTATGACCACGATCATTTATAAACCACATGGGAAAGCGTGTGTGTGTGTCTCTAGGCTCATCCCTCAGAGATTCACATCCAGTAGTTGGGAGAGACCAGAAATGTACATTTTTTAAAACTGAGTCCTTCCAAGCGACATGGATGGACCTAGAGATTAACACACTAAGCGAAGTAAGTCAGACAGAGAAAGACAAATATCATATGATATCACTTATATGTGGAATCTAAAAAGTAATACACATGAACTTACTTACAAAACAGAAACAGACTCAAAGACATAAAAAACAAACTTATGGTTACCAAAATGAAAGGAAGGGAGGGGATGGATAAATTCGGAGTTTGGGATTAACAGATACAAACTACTATACATAAAATAGATAAGCAACAAGGATTTTCTGTATAGCACAGGGAACTATATTCAATATCTTATAATAACCTGTAATGGAAAATAATCTGAAATATATTAATAAATATATATATAACTGAATCACTTTGCTGAACACCTGAAACTAACACAATATTGTTAATCAACTATATTTCAATTAAAAAAAAAAAAAAAAAGGCAGTCGTCTTCCAAAAGGGATGAAATGAAAACTGTGATTCTTCTTCAGGTGTGGCTCTGAAGTTCCAGAGCAACACTTCTATATTTTGCAGTCAAAGCTGGTCACAAACCCAGTCCAGGTTAGAGGGGAAGGGCAATAGGCTCTATCTCTTGGTAAGAGGAGCAGCAAAGAACTTGTGCCCGGTTGTAATCCACTAAATTGGTTGTGGAAATCTCTGTTTATCTCCTTTAAGGCAAATTCTCAGAATTGGAATTGCTCCATGGAAGGTATTCCTCATTTTAAAAGCTTGAGACTTATCCAAATGGCCCTCCAGTTGGGTTTTTCCAGTTTTCATTCTCATTAACAATGTTTGAAAGTCAGTTTCCCTGTGCCTTCACCAACACTAGATATCATTACCTTTTTTAATCTTTTCCAGTTTAAAGAAGGGGAGGGTCTGACCACTGCATTTATTTGCATTTTTTAATACCATTGAGGTTGAACATTTTGAATGTGTTTATGGCCATGTGTCGCCGTTCTTTTTTGAATTGCCTAATCTTGTACTTTGCCCATTCCTCTCTTGGGCTATTCCTGGGTTGAGTGCTGATGTTGGTCCGAAAACTGGGTTACTAAAGTTTAATTGACCTCAAACAACCCAACTAGGTTTTTAAATATTATGAATTACTGTCACTCCCAAAAAAATCTATCTCCATTTCCATTTTTTTATTCTCTACTTCCTTAGATCATATCACCTTTTTCAGTTCTTTCTTTTCTCAGATTCAAAATATTAGAACTGCAGAATCACCTCATTTTTCAGTTGAGGCTTTTGACAACAAAAGAGGAAAGGGTCTTGTCCTTTCTAAAGGTGGGGAGTCTATTCAGTTTGAATGCGTGGAACCTCTCTTTTGGCTTCTGGTCAAAACTACACCAACAATGCATTTAGCCCCTTTACCAAAAGGGTTGTGTCCTTGTGTCTGGCACTAAGAAATTCAGTCTATCCATAACTTTTGCCTCATGAATAACTCAGATCCTAAATTCCCCCTGCTCCTACTTGGCTGTGTGACATTTTATAAATTGCTTTAACTTTGGGGCCTTGGTTTACCCATCTGTTAAGTGGGAGCACTGAACTTCTACTCAGTGATTCTGAGACATACTTTTTACTCTTTAAGTCTGTTGTTTAAGAGGGCATTAGAGAGAATGGATTAGGGGAAACCAGCATAGGTGGAAGTTGACCTTTAAGAAATTTATTTCAGCCTACAATGTCTATTTTTGAAGGTAACCTAATCAAAGCTTTTTAAAAATAGTTTTTAATTATAGGTTTGAAACTTTGTGTTATTTGTAATACCTTTTTAGAAGCATGAAAATAGCATTTCTCTCTGTACCAGCTTTGTGCTTTCCCATTTGGTAAACACTGATTTTATTTCTATCTGTTGCCTGTAGGAGTAGACCAGGCCAGCTCAGTACTTCCTGTTTACCTCCTGGTCTTACATATGGTAGATTGCCACAGACCTGCTCTCAAAATAAGCTTCCTTGGTTTAATTCTGCATTTTCTGGTTAGGCAACTGGCCTGTCAATACTTGAACAATGAAACAATTTGGCTACTGAAGACTTGTTCTGACATTCCCCCTTCAAATTGTCAGTGGAAAGGAAAGTCACTTAATGTAATGGCAGGGATAATATAATAGTAGGATTTACATTTAAATGGGGTCATCACACAGTACCTTTCATTTGAGAATATCAAAGCATTTCCAACTCTTAAACTTGGAGTGTGTGACATGGGCAAACACAAAGATAGTAAATAACCTGATTTCCTCTGGAGATTCTCAGTGCTCTAAATATCTATTTTTTAAGGAGGAAGATTGAATGTTATGTGTATTGAGTGAATAGAGTGTAAGCTTAGAAATATTTTATGTTCCCATCATAGTTTATTCTGCTTAGCATAAATCATCAGTGCCAACCATAACTTACCATTTACTGGAGCTTTTTCGGTTGTATTACACTTTTCAGTTGTATTACACTCATGTCAGACACACCTTCGTACAAGTCCCTCCAAGGTCAATAGTTTAGAAATTCTGACTCTTCCATCCCCTTCTCCACTCAACACTTATGGAAATATATGCTAATTGGAACAGAAGCAGCCTACCCAACTAACAGGGTTAGACCACTCTTAACACAAGATTAATGAAATAGAAGTTTAGGGTAAAAATAACATTTTTCAAGCCCTAAGAGTGTAGATGCCAAGTAAAAGCCAGCAGTTCTCCAGGATCAGTCAAATCCCACGCTTTGCCCTCCTTCAACTTCGCTCAATGGAGTTGAAGAAAAGAGGAAATCCTGTACGCCCACTGTTGCTCTGGCCACTGTTGCCACCCTCTGGCCCTCCCACCTTCCCTGAAGCCACAGCTCAGCAGTCACCATTGTGGAAAACAGGACCGCAGACTCAAGGTGCAGAATGAGACTCTACACATTGTTTACTGAGGTGACACGCAAGCAGGAATGATGAGGCACTTGTGCACAGGTAGCTACCTGTACTCGTGGCCGGCCTTTGTAGATGTGAGATTCATGTCCATAAGAGGGCATTTAGAGACCACAGATATTTAAAGTGACAAATATTCGCAAGAAGTTGAGTTTGTGAAGTATTCTACATTGCTGATTTGTGACTGACCCATGGGTTAAGAGACATCTAGAGCTATCAGAGGCTTAGAGAACAGTATTTGCTCAGAGGGAGAAAAGCCTAAGGATCTTATCAGTTTGCTGAGACTGGAATTGGCATCCTGTGTGACAGATCTGTAATACTGGTGGTGAGGGGGCTGATTTCCTTTTAGATTTACAGGATCTTTCAGGATCCAAAGGCAGCCTTCACCTCTGGATACTCAGCTCTTTATAGACACCCTGAATTCTTCCAAACTGACCAATCACACTGGAAATAAATTTTACACACTTAAAAAGTGATACTCTTTCGCATCTAGTACCCAGATCTTAGTTTCTAAGTATTCTCCACTGATATTCAGGCTCCTTGGAAAAACAGCTGATTCCAGGACTGGGGCAGGGAAAGAGGCCTTGAAAAATTAGCCTGGAACATCCTCATTCACCAGAAAATAAAGAGTTGCTCAAAGAACCACAGGGAAATATCAAAAATGGGAGCTTGAAGAGGCTCCCACTGGCTAAATCTGGGAAAATTTGATTATAGTAATGGGTTATCATACATAGAATAAGATAAATAATTTTGAGTTCATACAATATAAACAAGTAAATACATAAGGGAGAAAGTGAAAGCTCTTCTTTGCCGTAGAAGGCCAGCTAATAAATATAGCTAGATGATAAAAGCCCTGCAGAAAGTAGGCATAGAGGGAACTTTCCTCAACATAATAAAGGCCATATATGACAAACCCACAGCCAACATTGTCCTCAATGGTGAAAAACTGAAACCATTTCCACTAAAATCAGGAACAAGACAAGGTTGCCCACTCTCACCACTATTATTCAACATAGTTTTGGAAGTGTTAGCCACAGCAATCAGAGAAGACAAAGAAATAAAAGGAATCCAAATCGGAAAAGAAGAAGTAAAGCTGTCACTATTTGCAGATGACATGATACTGTACATAGAGAATCCTAAAGATGCTACCAGAAAACTCCTAGAGCTAATCAATGAATTTGGTAAAGTAGCAGGATACAAAATTAATGCACAGAAATCTCTTGCATTTCTATACACTAATGACGAAAAATCTGAAAGTGAAATTAAGAAAACACTCCCATTTACCATTGCAACAAAAAGAATAAAATATCTAGGAATAAACCTACCTAAGGAGACAAAAGACCTGTATGCAGAAAATTATAAGACACTGATGAAAGAAATTAAAGATGATACAAATAGATGGAGAGATATACCATGTTCCTGGATTGGAAGAATCAACATTGTGAAAATGACTCTACTACCCAAAGCAACCTACAGATTCAATGGAATCCCTATCAAACTACCACTGGCATTTTTCACAGAACTAGAACAAAAAATTTCACAATTTGTATGGAAACACAAAAGACCCCGAATAGCCAAAGCAATCTTGAGAACGAAAAATGGAGCTGGGGGAATCAGGCTCCCTGACTTCAGACTATATTGCAAAGCTTCAGTAATCAAGACAGTTTGGTACTGGCACAAAAACAGAAATATAGATCAATGGAACAGGATAGAAAGCCCAGAGATAAACCCACACACATATGGTCACCTTATCTTTGATAAAGGAGGCAAGCATATACAGTGGAGAAAAGACAGCCTCTTCAATAAGTGGTGCTAGGAAAATTGGACAGGTACATGTAAAAGTATGAAATTAGAACACTCCCTGACACCATGCACAAAAATAAACTCAAAATGGATTAAAGACCTAAGTGTAAGGCCAGACACTATCAAACTCTTAGAGGAAAACATAGGCAGAACACTCTATGACATACATCACAGCAAGATTCTTTTTGACCCAGCTCCCAGAGAAATGGAAATAAGAACACAAATAAACAAATGGGACCTAATGAAACTTAAAAGCTTTTGCACAGCAAAGGAAACCATAAACAAGACCAAAAGACAACCATCAGAATGGGAGAAAATATTTGCAAATGAAGCAACTGACAAAGGATTAATCTCCAAGATTTACAAGCAGCTCATGCAGCTCAATAACAAAAAAACGAACAACCCAATCCAAAAATGGGCCGAAGACCTAAATAGACATTTCTCCAAAGAAGATATACAGATGGCCTACAGACATATGAAAGAATGCTCAACATCATTAATCATTAGAGAAATGCAAATCAAAACTACAATGAGATATCATCTCACACCGGTCAGAATGGCCATCATCAAAAAATCTAGAAACAATAAATGCTGGAGAGGGTGTGGAGGAAAGGGAACACTCTTGCACTGTTGGTGGGAATGTAAATTGATACAGCCACTATGGAGAACAGTATGGAGGTTCCTTAAAAAACTACAAATAGAACTACCATACGACCCAGCAATCCCACTACTGGGCATATACCCTGAGAAAACCATAGGTCAAAAAGAGTCATGTACCAAAATGTTCATTGCAGCTCTATTTACAGTAGCCAGGACATGGAAGCAACCTAAATGTCCATCGACAGATGAATGGATAAAGAAGATGTGGCACACATATACAATGGAATATTACTCAGCCATAAAAAGAAATGAAATGGAGGTATTTGTAATGAGGTGGATGGAGTTAGAGTCTGTCATACAGAGTGAAGTAAGTCAGAAAGAGAAAAACAAATACAGTATGCTAACACATATATACGGAATCTAAGGAAAAAAAAAAAAAAAAGGCCATGAAGAACCTAGTGGCAAGACGGGAATAAAGACACAGACATACTAGAGAATGGACTTGAGGATATGGGGAGGGGGTGGGGTGAGATGTGACAGGGTAAGAGAGTGTCATGGACATATATACACTACCAAATGTAAAATAGATAACTAGTGGGAAGCAGCCGCATAGCACAGGGAGATCAGCTCTGTGCTTTGTGACCACCTAGAGGGGTGGGACGGGGAGGGTGGGAGGGAGGGAGATGCAAGAGGGAAGAGATATGGGAACATATTGTATATGTATAACTGATTCACTTTGTTATAAAGCAGAAGCTAACACACCATTGTAAAGCAATTATACTTCAATAAAGATGTTAAAAAAAAAAAAGAGAGAAAAAAAATATAGCTAGAGTTATGGCATTAAAAGATCATCAGTGGGGGAGAAAGACTGATAAGGAGTAGAAATTCACATAGTCTCAAATTATCTCCCCACAAATTACCTATTAGTTACAAAGGAAAACTAGTAACAACAACAACAACAAATCTGGTGTTCTTTCAGTTGTTCCTTGTAAATATTGTTAATTAATTTTTTTTATTGTTTTGGTTCACAAATGTTAAGCGTTTCTTTTGCTTGAATTTTGTCTTTCTTGAGGTCACGCCATTAAATAAGAAATACAGACAGAAATTCATGTATAGCAGTTCAAAGAATACCTCCAATGATGACAAATCCTTTGATAAGATACACTTTGGGTAAATGCCTAATCCCGCTCTTTTTGTTCAGACCTATTGAAATTGTTCTCCCCTCCAAAAGCCAGATCAGGCTAACCCCGCAGCACAACAGAGACATAAAGGAGCAGAACCCACCCCCCCTCATCCCCCGCGCTTGCCTTAGAGGGAGCCCGAGAGCTACAGCACTGGGTGGGCAGAGAGGTGGCTGTTCCAGGCTGGCCACTGAACTACATCTGGTCCCTCCCCTAGGGAGGGTTCTGACCTTCTTTACTTCTCCTTTTGTTGTCTGTATAAGACCAGAAACACTGTTTGCAGTTACTGTGATGGTTAGGTGTCTGTGGCAGGCAGGATGCTGGTGTCCAGAGAGGGCAGGTGGGGTAAACAGAACCCCTAGATATTGCTGGCCCAGCTGGGCTCCTGGCTACCTGGTTATGTGATGAACTGCACCAGCATTCCAGGGAGATGGGACAGGCACCTCGAAGACTACATTCAGACACCGAAAAACACACCCACCAAACAGCCATCCCAGACCTCTAATCTTACTTGATGACCAAACTATAATTACATTACAGCAATTACTTGAATATTACATTTTTATTACTGTTATGTCATTATGTCTACTAGGAAAAAATATGCCTACTTGAAGCAGCAAAATTCTTAATGACTCATTTAAGCTCATTTAAGCTACCTGAAACCCCTGACTTAAACATTTTGGCCAAAATAATTTTTAGAGCCTGGGGGGAAGAAGAGCGTTAATCTCCATCTATAGTGTTGGCCCAAAAAGCAAGAAAACTTTCACTGGTGGATATACTTCTAGAGATTAAAAAGTTCCAGCCAAGGCTGATCAGAAAGTTCTGATAGTTACATTTAAGAGCTCTGTTTATAAAGCCATCAATTCTTTATCATCTATTGATCAGTTCCAACTACTGGCAAAAAGTAGAGAACTCAGGAAACACCCATGTCTCCATCCTCCAAATGTGTGGAGGCATATTTCCCATACTTCCAAAATGTCAAGCGGGAAGATTCTTTAGAGGCCAGCTTAGCCCATTTTTCAGCCCTTTCTGTGGAAGCCAGTGGTTTATTTGGAACTCACAAAGGACACTCCTCAAATACTTACTAATGTAAGTTACATTTTCTAATCATTATATTTTACTTCATTACCTCTTTTTAGGTAGTTTCTCATTAGACCTGATCTTGCTGAAAGATTCCAAGCTGTCAGACTCAGTATATTTTCTCAGCAGGGGGCCCTTTGACCCTAACCACTTTGCAACTTAACCCAAACCGTGTCCCTTTCCCAAGCAGTGCAGGCCCAGACAAGCATATGATGCCTCTTGTCTCAAAAATAAATTCTATACTTTGAGAGCCAGGATTCAGACCCTTGAATTTGGGGAACTTACCATATGAGCTGATGAGTCAAAATATCCAGTTTTAACCACTTTTGAATTTTTTTACACATACATTTACCCCTAAATACTCTCTGCATTGAACAAGCACTTTCCTACAAGAAAATGAAGCAGCTAACAGGTTTTGCTTCCCTTAGGTAAACCAAGCCCAAGGTTTGCTTTTTGCTTCATTTTTTAAAAAGTCCTTTTGGCAAATATATGTCCTCTATGTTACTGTGTAAAATTCAGTGCCTAATTCTAAAGTTATGTACATCTGCCGGACATATACGCTATAAAACATTCATGGCTGCCTACCAATGTGAAAGGTATTACCAGGTCTATTTTTAACATTGTTTTGGCAAGGCTGTTGCTGTGGGAAAAAAAAGAAAAATTCCTATAGAATTCTTAATGAGAAAACTGAATGATTCTTTGAAATGTGGTTGTGATTCCCTGACTTATTCGGCGGTGATGTCACAGGTGGTGAGAAGCAAGAAACGGTAGACTCGCTCGTTTGCCAGCGTGCTCTCAAGATGCACCAGAGGGGAAATGAAACTCATCTTGCATGTGGTTTGTGCTGAGCTGTGCTTCCCACCACTGCTCCGGGGGTCACACAGGCCCCTGCTCGGGACATGTCTCACACACTCAGTTTGTCATCCCCATGAGCCTGTGTCATGGAAGGGTGCGCTGCTTGCATGTGTTTCTTATAGAACTTGATCAGCCCGCTGGCCTTTCTTCTGTTCATTACCCACATTTGTCTTAGAAAACAGCCACCTTGTTCTAGCTGTTGGAGAAAGACAGGGCTTTCCTCCAGCTCACCTGAGTCCCCTCGGTCGCTTAATTAGCAAGTGGCAAGAAGTTCAGAGAAGTCTGTCAGGACAGGAGAATGTGCTCCGGCCTCGTTGTCACCTAATTTGAATCCTGGGCCACACTCTTGGGCAGAGGACACAATGGCACATCAGGTGGTGTCCTGGTCAGGTCTCAGGTGGGTTTGTAATATTAAAAGAATAATATAATATTAGTGAATGCGAGGCGGTATCTGAAAGGAAAGCCAATGTTCCCTTGACGTTTATAAAAACATTATTGTAACACGTGAATTCTTTCTGTGGAATCTGTTAAACTAATATACAGTAAATATAATGGTTCAAAGTCAAAATCCCATACTTGATTTATGGATTTACCAAATTAACCTGCCAGACTGTCATCCTTCTTGCAAAGGCAAAACTACAGAACCTTTCCACAGTCACACTTCAGTCTCCGGCTACACATTCCAATCCCAGACCTGTCGCTGGCACCACGAATGTTTTCCCCCTTCTCCTGATGTCGTCTCAACATCTCAGGGTCGTTGGCGTTTTCTCAAGACTGTAACCCTTATGCAGTCGTTTATGGGACCAGCTGGTGACCTCACACACTCCCCAACTGTGCTGCAGACCATTTCAACACAACCCCTTGCCTCGGAGTTTTGATAACTTGACCTGGAGCTCCTGGGTCTGTAGCAACTTGGGGGCAGCTCAGTACCTGCTAAGGTATTGCTTCCCCCCCACCGGCCCCCCAAAAGGGCTGTAAAAGGTTAGGGTTCTGAGAGGTGGGCAGAGGCTGTGGCACACACGCTACTGGGCCCACAGAGGAAGGCCTCCTTCCTCCTCCTCCCTGGCACATGTTCGTTCTGAGGCCTCCTTCCTCCTCCTCCCTGGCACGTGTTCGTTCTGAGGCCTCCTTCGCTAAGGGCCATGTGCTCCAGACCAGCAGCCACAGCAAGAGGGGCCAGGTCTGGGGTGAAGAAAAGAGATGCCGAGGCATCCTCAGAAGGACGCTGTCCTTCCCCTCACACATCATCCGCTGCCCGCAGCCCAGCTCCCCTGAAGCCCTGGAGGGGCGGCCACGGGCAGAGTGAGGCTGACTCAGAAATGTCCCCTTTGTGCCTCTTTTGCCCGTAGCAGAACTTCAGTAGCAGAACTTGATCTTTCAGGAGTCTCTTTGGGAATCGCTGGGTCTTCTGCTTTTAACAGCTAAGTGAAGCAGTATCCCCTTATAAAAGGAAAAATGCCGCTTCAAGATTTGCTGAAGACAGAATGATGACACTTGGCAAGTCCAAAAAGAAGAACACTTCGCTGCCCAGTCTCTGCTCCCAGATGTTCGGATCACTGAGAAATGGTACAGCCAGGGTGAGGGGGTGCGAACTGCTTGTTTATTTGGCGTCTCCTTGGGGGGGTTATAAAAAACAAACAACAGAAACACACACACAAAAGCTCGACACAATAAATAAACCATTGACAGTAACCTAAGACGAGGCGCTCCTGCGAGCTTCTGAGCCTGTCTGTCTGTTGCTGTTCTGCAGTTAGCCGAGGATGCTTGTGGATAGTGCTAACGCAGCACTGAGCCCCGGGCCAAACACCTTCTCAGGTTTTTTTCCCCTCTGCGTTTTGCTAATCCCTGGATGAAACATAATCGCAGAGCAATGTTCAAGGTTGGACGCGACAGGGAGGAACTCGGCGTTGGCTCCCACCCAGTGGAAATAACATGCCATTGGACTTGACAAGGCAGGAGGAAGGATGTTAAACAAATACACTCCCTCCAGCCTCCCTAGCAATGGCTCGCTGCTCTCCACAGAAGCCCCAAGTTTCCCCAGGCTGCTCACTCCTCTCCCAGGTTTCATCACCTGAGATATGTTGTATAAGATAAATAGGCAGGGAGGCCAACGAGCAAAACTTCCAATCAGGAAAAGAATGGAAAGAGAATTAAGTCATTTATTCCCCTCTAGGGCAAAATTAAAGTTACAAAAGTATTTGTATATAATAAATATATAATTATACATAATAATTAAACTCCAGCCACTTGCAGTCATCATTCTTTTTCCCTTTCTCTCAGACCAGAGGAAAACATTTCTCCTTATTGTGGTTTCAGGTGTAGACTTCCGAATCAGAAGTTCCAGGTACCACCTGACTCCTTGTCATCTTGTGTTCTGATGACAGTATGGGAAAGGGAATCAGAGAATGGGACAGAATTTTCTCCAGTGAACAGAGAGGGAAGGCTGTCTAAAAGTACTCATCTGTTCCACATAAAGTTATCTAAAATATACACACACGCAAGTATATGTATTTGTAACTCATTTCATCTTTTTTTTAATAAATTTATTTTATTTATTTTATTTTTGGCTGCATTGGGTCTTTGTTGCTCCTCGTGGGCTTTCTCTAGTTGCAGCGAGCGGGGGCTACTCTTCGTTGCGGTGCGCGGGCTTCTCATTGCGGTGGCTTCTCTTGTTGCGGAGCATGGGCTCTAGGCACAGGCGTCAGTAGTTGCGACATGTGGGCTCAGTAGTGCCTCGCAGGCCCTGTAGTTGTGGCGCACGGGCTTAGTTGCTCCACGGCACGTGGGATCTTCCCAGACCAGGGCTCGAACCCGTGTCCTGTGTTGGCAGGTGGATTCGTAACCACTGCCCCACCAGGGAAGCCCTCTCAGTTAAGCTTTACAACAACGCTCTGAGATTGATACTGTTATTCTTATTTTACAGATGGAAGTCTGGGGTGCAGAGGGGTTTAAGACCACACAGATTCAACCATGGAATGAACTGGAGATCTCCATGTGGTTCTAGACAGAAAAGCGGGCTCTGAGGAGTCAGGGAGGCAAAGCTAGAGGTTAAAAACAGTAACAACAGCAAATCCCCCTACTGTCAGGAGACTAACAAGCAAATAAATAATAAATAATAGAACCTGGCCTCAGTGCTCGACCTTTTCCTGAGGAGCTTAGAAAGTGCTCAGAGGTGATCTTGCGTCTTGTCCAGTTATAGTTGAGTTGCGTTGTAGGTTTGCCTGAGGGCATTGTCATAAATCTGTGCTGAAACCAAACCTGGAGCAGGTGTCCCCTCTCCTGTTGGTCCAGCTCTCATGAGATCAGATGTGATGGAACCAGGAGGAGGATCATCAGCATTTTTACCTGATCCTGGGATGGAGAAGCTAAAAGGGTGGCCTTTGTTACCGCACCTCCCAGAGTGGATCCACGTGGCCTTTCACTGACTCCCTCTGGGCTTCTCTCCTTTTCCTCTGAAACCATGAATCCTCTTTGACCTCAAGGCCATGAAGCCAAATATGACTGCTGGCCCTGGACGAGCTCCTATGGCTGTTACCAGTGTCTGCAAGCATGGCTATCACCCCATCTTCCTGCAGATCATCCAGGACCCTCTGAAACAGCCTTTTCTCTTTTATTCCGCGAGCCCTCAATGTGTCAAGCACTGTGCCACGTGGCACAGGAAGGACGCAGCTTCTGCAGTGTTTGCTCAGCCAAGTAAAGTGAAGCTCGTCTCAGTGTAGACTATTCACTCTGTGATTCTCTCAGCCCTACTGCCTACCAGAGTTTGCTGGACTTTCCTGGACATGGAGACGAAGTGAAGTAGTGAGAGCTTCCCTCCAGGCTTTGAGTTCTGGCTCTGGTCCTGGTCAGCTCTCCACCCTTGGGCATGTCTCCTGACCTCTTGGAGCTTCAGTTTCCTCATCCATAAAAGGGAGGAGATAATTCCTACCTCACAGGAGTTGAGGTGGTGCCACTGTGACCCCACCTCCAGCTTTCATCAGCATCTCTCTAACTTTCTGGTTTATTCTGAAGATTCTTTTAAGTAATCACCAAAAGCCAAATGTTCCATCCACTCCCTGTTTTTTGTTTTTCGTTTGATGATTTCCTTCAGAAAAGTGTTTTGCCTGTCTCCTGGGTGAACGTATCCCTTGCCAACTTCTTTGAAAGCCTTTGACAGAGGGGAACACGCTTCTACTAAATGCCACCGGGGAAGAGAATGGAGGGAGGGACAATACCCCCCTTCTACCTAGAGAGCCTTTCACAGACGCAGTACTTCCTCACCTGCAGCCTCAGCTCATCCCACAGCAGCCCTGGGAAGTGGTCAGAGCTGAGACCATCAGCCCATCTTACAAATGAGGAAACCGAGGTTCGCAGAGATTGCGTGGCTTGTCTGGGGTACACAGCTGACACGTGAAGCCAGATCTCTAAAGCAGGTCTCCGACTCCACATCAGTGCTCCTTCCACCACAAAGAACCTCTTTGGGGAGAAGTCCTTTTTCTGGTTGCAAATCCAAGAGGGAAAGTTTTTGACGATGGCCTAGGTTATGAGAGTGGGGCGGCAAGGTGACCCAGGCCTGCCTTGCCTCCTGCATCTGCTGGAAGACTCTTGCTATAGCTTCCTTTTCCAGGAACACAGAGAGTTAGGGCCTCTGTTTCTGTAAGTGGTGGAATTAATCCAAATCTGGAATCACTGTAAGTCCAGGATCTCATCCACCAGCCCAACCTCACCCAAGTCTCCACTTGTTACTTCATGTGAGGGCTTGCATGAGTAATTATTCTCTTTGAGCCTTAATTTCCTCATCTTTTAATTGGGGATAATAATACCTAATTCTCATGGTTGGGATGACGTATTCTCATATGTCAACAATTACCATGTTGTAGGCATCTTATGTGGGTGTGTTATGTGCCAGGAATTATTCTAGGTACTGCAGGTAAACAGTGAACAAGATAGAAAGGGACCTTCCTCTTGTGCAGCTTACCTGCTAAAGGGGGAAGGTCAATAATAACCTAACAATGAACAAGATAAGTCCCAAAGAGTAATAACTGCTGAGGGGATGTATGATTGAACATATAAATGAACATGTAAAAGTACTCAAACTGAAAGAAATAATCTTAACTGAATATTGTATGGTGAAACAGCCACACAGAGAAAACAATATTTCAGGTCATTTTTTAAATACAGTATTCTGATTATACATCCCTAGTAAGATATATTCCCAGGACAAAAAGAACCGTAAAGGAATCTTAATGTTTATTCAGTAGCCTTCTAATAATTTAAAGTTACATTGGAAAGTTAATATGAGTTCATAATTCTTTTTTCTCTTAAAAAATAACATATTTCCTAGCTCTCTCTAACCATTGAAAAGGCTTAGAAGGTGACAACCCAGTAGCAATAAGTTCCTAGTTTTGTGGCCTCTAAATCTGATTTAGTGAGCACAATAAAGGAGCCAAAGATTCATGGTGAAATGGTTGATTCCAGGTCTAAGGCAAGAGATATACAAGATGAGCCTTGGATATCTTGCACAAGATAGCAAGGAAACAACCAAAGACTAATTTTAATGCATCTATTCAATAGAACAGAGGCCATAAAAGAGTCTTCTTGAAGGGGCTTCTCTTGGCCTAAGGATAATTTGAACATCGAAAAGATCAAAACACATCAAATATATATATACATTTTAGCCACAAGCTTAAAATAATTCTAAAACAAAAAGTCACATGTTACCTCTCTGCAGGTTACTGAGCCACCAACTCTGAAATTTGCTTTTAAATTTGCTTTTAAAAATTGGGACCTAATGAAACTTAAAAGCTTTTGCACAGCAAAGGAAACCATAAACAAGACCAAAAGACAACCCTCAGAATGGGAGAAAATATTTGCAAATGAAGCAACTGACAAAGGATTAATCTCCAAGATTTACAAGCAGCTCATGCAGCTCAATAACAAAAAAACAAACAACCCAATCCAAAAATGGGCAGAAGACCTAAATAGACATTTCTCCAAAGAAGATATACAGATTGCCAACAGACACATGAAAGAATGCTCAACACCATTAATCATTAGAGAAATGCAAATCAAAACTACAATCTCACACCGGTCAGAATGGCCATCATCAAAAAATCTAGAAACAATAAATACTGGAGAGGGTGTGGAGAAAAGGGAACACTCTTGCACTGTTGGTGGGAATGTAAATTGATACAGCCACTATGGAGAACAGTATGGAGGTTCCTTAAAAAACTAAAAACAGAACTACCATATGACCCAGCAATCCCACTACTGGGCATATACCCTGAGAAAACCATAATTCAAAAAGAGTCATGTACCAAAATGTTCATTGCAGTTCTGTTTACAATAGCCAGGACATGGAAACAACCTAAGTGTCCATCATCGGATGAATGGATAAAGAAGATGTGGCAAATATATACAATGGAATATTACTCAGCCATAAAAAGAAATGAAATGGAGGTATTTGTAATGAGGTGGATGGAGTTAGAGTCTGTCATACAGAGTGAAGTAAGTCAGAAAGAGAAAAACAAATACAGTATGCTAACACATATATATGGAATCTAAGGGAAAAAAAAAAAAAGGTCATGAAGAACCTAGTGGCAAGATGGGAATAAAGACACAGACCTACTAAAGAATGGACTTGAGGATATGGGGAGGGGGAGAGTTGAGATGTGACAGGGTGAGAGAGTGTCATGGACATATATACACTACCAAATGTAAAATAGATAGCTAGTGGGAAGCAGCCACATAGCACAGGGAGATCAGCTCGGTGCTTTGTGACCGCCTGCGGGGGGTGGGATGGGGAGGGTGGGAGGGAGGGAGATGCGGGAGGGAGGAGATACGGGGATATATGTATATGTATAGCTGATTCACTTTGTTATGGAGCAGAAACTGACACACCATTGTGAAGCAATTATACTTCAATAAAGATGTTAAAAAAAAAAAAAAAGAATAAGGCTCCATTATATATACTACCAAATGTAAAATAGATAGCTAGCGTGAAGCAGCCGCATAGCACAGGGAGATCAGCTCATTGCTTTGTGACCGCTTAGAGGGGTGGGATAGGGAGGGTGGGAGGGAGACGCAAGAGGGAAGAGATATGGGGATATAGGTATATGTATAGCTGATTCACTTTGTTATACAGCAGAAACTAACACACCATTGTAAAGCAATTATACTCCAATAAAGATGTTAAAAAAAAAATAAAAATAGAACTACCATATGACCCAGCAATCCCACTACTGGGCATATACCCTGAGAAAACCATAATTCAAAAAGAGTCATGTACCAAAATGTTCATTGCAGCTCTATTTACAATAGCCAGAACATGGAAGCAACCTAAGTGTCCATCATCGGATGAATGGATAAAGAAGATGTGGCACATATATACAATGGAATATTACTCAGCCATAAAAAGAAACAAAATGGAGGTATTTGTAGTGAGGTGGATGGAGTTAGAGTCTGTCATACAGAGTGAAGTAAGTCAGAAAGAGAAAAACAAACAAATACAGTATGCTAACACATATATATGGAATCTAAGGGAAAAAAAAAAAGGTCATGAAGAACCTAGTGGCAAGATGGGAATAAAGACACAGACCTACTAGAGAATGGACTTGAGGCTATGGGGAGGGGGAGGGGTAAGATGTGACAGGGTGAGAGAGTGGTATGGACATATATACACTACCAAAAAAAAAAAAATTGGGAGGGATTAACCATTTATCCCATCTTTGCTGCATTTTGGTATAACCAAATTGTTGTTAGGGGAAAGTTTTTCTTTGTAGAAGAATTCCAGGTAATAAATGCAAGAAAGACTTATAGAAGTATAAAAATCACCATTTTGAAACTCAGTGAAATAATGTATCTAGCAACAATCATTGAAGGCTGCCAAAATCATTGGGTAAAAGGTTGATGGGGAGCTTTATGATGGAAGAGTCAGGCTGGCACCACCTCAACCCCCCAGTCAATCTTAGCATCACTAAAGGTGGGACAGCTGAACATGGTGTGTTTCATGATGTGATGTACCCATATGAAGTATCACCAAACAAACTTGAACCTGAGTCTGTAGATCTAACTACCGGTGTACAGGAAGTCCAACAGACAGAGGAAAAAATCAGGGAAAACAACCAAATTGAAAATGTGGGACCTCCTTCAGGTCAAATAACCTGATTTCTCCACCAAATAGATGATGCTAAAAAGGTAGGGAAGAAAACAACCTAAGTGTCCATCGATGAAGGAATGGATAAAGAAACCGTGGTGTGTAGAGAGAGAACGGAATATTAGTCAGCCATAAAAAGTACAAAATCTTGCCACTTGTAACCACATGGATGGACCTCAAGGGCATTTATACTAAGTGAAATAAGCACAATAATAAGTCAGACAGAGAAAGACAAATAATAAAAATACCGTATGATCTCTCTTCTATCTATATGGAATCTTTAAAATAAAAAAGCTTATAGAGGGACTTCCCTGGTGGTCCAGTGGTTAAGACTCTGTGCTTCCACTGAGGGGGCACGAGTTCAATCCTTGGTCAGGGAACTAAGATGCCACGTGCAGTGTGGCATGGCCAAAAAAAAAAAAAAGTTTACAGATATCAAGGATACAGACGACAAATCTGTGGTTGCCAGAGGTGGGGTGGGGGGCTGGGAGAAAGAGGGGAACTGTTTTTGTTTTCGTTTTTCAGTTTAAATAAATTGAATCAAAATAGAAAGAAAGAAAATGAAGAAGTGAATAGAATATCCATGGACTGGGGGACAACTTCAAGAGGTGTAACATATGCATAATTGGAATACAAGAAGGAGAATAAAGCAAGAACAGAACAGAAATATGTTTGAAGTAATAACAGCCAAAGTTTTTGAAAAATCAATGACAACACAAAACCACGGATCCAGGAAGCTCAGAGAATACAGTTCAAGGTAAATACCAAAAATTCTACACCTAGTATGTCATGTGTGTATTATTAGTCAGGGTTGTCCAGAGAAACAAAATCAATAGGATACATTGGATTGGCCGAAAAGTTCGTGCCATAGGATCTTACGGAAAAATCTGAACGAACTTTTTGGTCAACCCAGTATATGTAGCTATGTAAGAGGAAATTTATTATGAGAATTGGCTCACATGGTTATGGGTGAAGTCCCACCCATAATTATATTAATAATTATAAAAAATAAAATTAAATTAAAAGGTGGGGGGTGGTAGGTAGGGGAGGTTTCAAAGAATGGAAAAAAAGAAACTTGGGCGATATAAAAACCAAGTGCCATGTGTCGATCTTGGTTGGATTTGAACAAACCAACTGTAACAAATCAGGAAGCTTTGAACATGGACTGGCTATTACTGATTTTAAAGATACAATTTTAAACTTTTAAAATATGATGTCACAGAGATATACCTTAAGCGTTAGAGATGGACACTGAAACATTCAGGGTGAAATTAAATGATGTCCCTGTGTGACAGGCAGAATAATAGCCCCCCAAAATGTCCGCATTCTAATCCCTGGAGCCTGTGAATATGTTACTTTACAAGGCGAAGGGAATTTTGCAGATATGACTGAGTTAAGGATCTTTGGACGGAAGGATAGCCTGAATGGGTCCAGTCTAATCACATAAGTGTTGGAGGAAGGAGGCCAGAACTCAAGAATATGGGAAGCTTCTAGGAGCTGGAAGAGGCAAGGAAACAGATTTCCCCCGAGAGCCTCCAGAAAGAAACACAGCCCTGCCAACACCTATATATAAAATAATCAATTTGTATTGTTTTAAGCCACTAAGGTTTTGGTAATTTGTTACAGCAGTAAATGAAAACAATGCATATGGGATCTGTTTTAAAATGCTTTAGAAAAAAAAAAGTGAAAAATAGATGAAAGATTAGAAAAATATCAATAACTGTTGAAATTGGAAGATGGGTACTTTGAGATTCATTATACTATTCTGTCTACTTCTACATTTGAAAATTTCCACAATAAAAGGGTTTTGAAAAGGGTTTGACTGGAGGGTGGGGAGTAGTTGAGGAGAGAAGGAGAGGGTTTGAAGGACAGGATGCTTTCATGGTACAGCATGAGATTAGAGGTCTCAGACCAAAGGCCACCAAGAGTGACACGTTACATGGATGAGAGATCTGGCTCCTGGTCACCAGTGTGATGCTGAATGCTCTCTGTATGGACCAAACCCGGAGTAAAGGACTCTCTCCAGAAAGGACAATAAATCACTCATTTACTGAACGTTTCTTGAGCATCTACTGTGGCATTGATCACTAGACGTAGCCCTTGTGCTCTAAGATCTTGACCTCATGAAAGAAACAGAAATGTAAACCAGAAAGATGGCGGAATTCAAGGCCTGCTCATTGAAATCACACATGCCTTTGGCGGAAGAGGTAGGAGTGAGGTCTCATTTGTCTCTGAGAGGGAGAATAATTTGTGTCCATCCAGCCCTGGCCACACCCCACCCCATGAAAAGTATTTGTGTGCTCACCAGCCTGGCTGGCACCCATTCCAGCCAAATGAGCTCCTGGACCCTTCACACTACCTCAGGTGGGAAAAAAGTAAACATTCTCTCAAACTGGCTAAAGGAAAAGGGGGTTTGGTAATGAGGAGTCAGGGCAGTAGCTAGGGCAGACCTTACGGGGGACGGCCACTGGGACCGAGTTGGCTGTAGAAACACAACAACTTCTCTCTGCCAGCTCTGCCCACCAGTGCTCTCTCCCTTGTACGGTGGGATAACATGCTGAACAATTTGCTTTCCTTGGACCGGATCCTATTCAGTCAGTGGCATCCATTGTCTCGGAGTATTGGGGCTGTTAAGTTAAGCTAAAAGGAAGGGAAACAGACAGAAACCATCAATGCCCGTTTTTGGAAAACAGACTTCTGACATTAATAGCAAAAACATTAGTGCTGAAAGCCAGGGTTTTTGATTGGCAAGAGCCAAGCTATTGTGGGAGCAAAAGAGTCTGTTGCACTCTAAAAACCAGATTTAGGAAACACAAAAGGCAAAATCCTGAAGAGCTCTTATGCCATGGGCTAGACTGATGGCCTTGACGATTAGGAGAGGAAAGAGACCACCAGGTCCCAGAGATTAACTGATCTACAGGCTGGGAAACAGATGGGACAAAGGGAAATCGGCAGGGTCCAGGGTAAGAGGATGGAAGTGGGCTCATTACCTAGAGGTGGCCAAGCCAGCGCCTGAAGACTCCTGGGTCCTATCGCCTGCCTGGAATCCCAGTGGGGAGTCTCATTATAAGTCAAGTATCTCCATTGGTAGCAGCCTTCCAGCCCGAGTAATGCCCCAAGACACTGCTCAACCCATCCTAATTGCATCTACTGTAATGGTGCAGGACACACATGAGCTCCCCAAACGGAAGTGACACACAGAAGGGGGTAGAGTATGGAAGTGAAGGCTCCCAGCACCTTCCTTTACATGGGACTGAACAGCCCAGGATCCTTCCCTAAGCGAAGAGAATGGTGAAACACTGCCCTCTTAGACAAAACCAGCCACTCCAGACCCAGAGGCACCGACCCATCAGCTGGAGTCACTGCATTGAATCCTCAGGCTCGGATGGACAATCCAATTGGCTCAACTTGGGTCAAGAGCCTCCTGTACCTCCCATCTGTGGTTGACCTACAGCTTCCTCCCCAACGGCATGTGCTCTGGTTCCCCCCATGTCAAAACCTGTTCTCCAAGTCTCACCCCTTGCCGTTGTGGTCATCAGTGACCCCACACTGCCAAGTTCAGTGCCACTCCTCTCCTTAGCCTCTCAGCAGCTAGCGGCCCAGCTGACCACTCCCCCCTTTTCCATACTCTCTTCTCTTGACGTCAGCGATGCCATCCTTGCCTGGCTTTCCCCTGACCCCCGGGAGCTATTCCTTCTCAGTCTCCTGGCTGGTTTCTCCTCCTCCGATCACACATTTACTGTTGGCAAGCCCAAAACTTGGTCCTTGATCTTTTCCATCCACAGTGTCTCCCTAGAGATCACACCTACAGATCTTCCTGGACTTGCGATGGGGTTACATCCCAATAAGCCCATTATTAAGTTGAAAATACCGTAAGTCGAAAATGCGTTTAATACACCTAACCTACCAAACACCATAGCTTAGCCTAACATACCTTAAACGTGCTCAGAATGCTTATGTTAGCCCACAGTTGAGCAGACTCATCTAACACAAAGCCAGTGTTATAATAAAGGGTCGAGGGCTTCCCTGGTGGCGCAGTGGTTGGGAGTCCGCCTGCCGATGCGGGGGGCACGTGTTCGAGCTCTGGTCTGGGAGGATCCCACATGCCGCGGGGCAACTGGGCCTGTGAGCCACAATTACTGAGCCTGCGCGTCTGGAGCCTGTGCTCTGCAACAAGAGAGGCCGCGATAGTGAGAGGCCCGCGCACCGCGATGAAGAGTGGCCCCCGCTTGCCACAACTAGAGAAAGCCCTCGCACAGAAATGAAGACACAACACAGCCATAAATAAATTAATTAATAAATTAAAAAATAAATAAATAAAGGGTCGAATATCTCATGTAATGTATTGAATACGGTACTGAAAGTGAAAAACAGCATGGTTGTCTGGGTATAGAGTGGTTGTATCGGTTGTTTACCCGTGTGGCTGCGAGGCTGACTGGGAGCTGTGGCTCAAAGCGGCTGCCCAGCATCACCAGAGAGGATCGTACGGCATATCCCTGGCCTGGGAAAAGATCAAAGTTCAAAGTACAGGTTCTACTGGATGCGTATTGCTTTCGTACCATCCTAAAGTCAAGCCATCATAAGTCGAGCCATCGTAAGTCGAGGACCATCTGTGGTCTTATGGCTTTGAACACCATCTCTTTGCCAGCAACTCCCACATTGATATCCCCAGCCCTGGCTTCTCCTATGAGCATCAAACTGATATATCCACTGCCTACATGACATCTTCATTTGGATATCCGATTCAAACTCCACGTGGTGCGTGATAACTCTTTACCAAATTTATGCCAGAAACTTGTTCTTCCCAGTTTCAGCAAAGGGCCCCAACGTCCACCCAGGTGCTTGAATTCAAAATGTAAGGCGTCATCCTCAATCATCCTCTATCCCCAAACCTCATGGCCAATACATCAAGCCAAAAAATGTCCCCTTATTCATCTACTTCTCTCCATCTCCATAGCAACATTCCTAATCCAAGACCCCGTTACTTCTGAACTGAGCTCCTGGAATCTTCTCAGTAACTTCCTGCTGCCACGCCTACCTGCCTACAGACAGCACGTGGTTGCTCCCTCCCGTCTTCATATCTCAGTTCACTGTCCCCTCCTCGGCGTCCCTCCCTGACTGCCCGAAGCTCCCCTCCACTCAGCCTCTGCCACATCACACTATTTTACTTTCTTTATATCATTCAACTACTATCTTGTTAATTGACTATTTTATAGTCTCCTCTCACCAAAAACGACTTTTATGAAAGCAGGGACCTTGTGTCCCCAACACCAGGCATTCAACAAATATTTATGGAATGAAGGAATCCACAAACTCATAAGTAGCTGGCGTCAGTCTTTCTTTTCTCAAAGAAAGTCTGGTTTACGAGTACAAGACAAAGATGGGTGGAGGTCAGAGGGAACCTAGTCCAGGCTGGGTACACACAGAAGGAAAACGGGCTGTGAGGATCTGGGAGAGATGACAGAAGCAACAGTGCCTTCCATTTCGTAGCACTTTCCCAGGTGTCATCTTATTTGGCTGTCACAAACCGCCTCCCAAGGGAGAACAAGGGTCATCCCTCATTTTCTTCTTTTTTTTTCACTAATGAGGGGATCAGGAGGGGTGAAGTGATTCCTAAGGTCACACAGCCAGTTGATAGGACGGGGGTCTGGAGCCCAGATCTTCAGACTCCCAGTTCAGTGCTCCGTCATGACCACATACAACACGTGTCCTACTCGTGGGCCTCTGGGAAGGCTGAGCAGTAAACCACCTGAGTGCTGTGAGTTCTGTCCTCCATCCCCTGGGAAGCTCCCCAGTTTGATGACCTGGGCAGGACAGAAAGGCGCCAGATGCTTCTTTGCTGCAGACGGCCCTCTGCACAGACCCCCTTCCTCGGTCCCACTGGACACCTGCTCGGGATCTCATCACATAATTACCCCCAAGCTTCCATCAGGGCTTTGAGCCACAAAAGGGGCATTAGATGATTTGGTCCAAGCCTCTCATTCTACAAATGAGGCACCCAAGACCCAAAGAGGGTCGTGACTTGCCCCAAGTCACATGGGGAATTAGTCACAGAGCTGGGGGACACCCAGGTGACCTGCAGACAGAAAAGTATAGTGAATAATATACCTGCGTCCCAGCTCTGTTGAATTCTTACATTTTGCAAAAATTGGCTCCAGTTTCTGTTTTTAAATAAAACACTGTGACACAGTAGAAGGTCCCTGGGTGCCCTCCCCAATTCCATTCCTCTCTCCTCTTGCCAGAGGTTACCACCATCCTGAATTTGGTGGTTCTCATTCCCACCTGTTTTTATACTTTTGCAACACATGTATAGATCTCTAAACAGTATGTAGAATCATTCTGTATGCTTTTAAACTTGATATAAACAGCATTACACTGCACAGGTTCTTCTGCAACTTGCTATTATGGTCTTGAGATTGAACCATGGTGAGAAATGCAGGGCTGGTTCAATCATTTTAACTACTCAGATACCATGATTTATTTATCTTCCCATTGATGGACATTTAAGCGCTATTTCTTCACCGTTACAAATGATGTTGCAATAAGCATTCGGGGGACAAAATTTTTCCATTCTCCTGTCCATGGATGCTTTTTCCCCAATGTGTTGCTACCCCTGCCAGTGCTGTAGTATCTCCTGGACATGTGGCCCCAAGATTCTCCCGGGACTTCTGAGAGGAATCGCCGGGCTCTGGGACAGGCGTGGCTTCAGCTCTACTAGCTATTGCCAGTTTGCTCCCCAAAAGTGGTTGTACCACTTTACACTCCGCTCAGCAGTCTTTCCATTATGCCAAGCTGCTGCCTTATTCTGCTTTCAATTCTTTCTAATTTATGAAAGGAAAATATAAAAGAGGTGCTATTACCTTATTAAAAAATCCAGCTTCCTTTCCCTGCAGAAAGGAGAGGAGGAGAGATGGGGAATTGCTTGTTGGATGAGGGCCTGGCACGCATTCATCAACTTTATAGTAGCGCCGGCTTGGAATTCAGGTCTCCTGAGGGGGGAGAGCGGGGCCACTGGAAACAAGAGATACTTTCACCGTGGCCTCCTCCAGGAACGCAGATAGAATTTACTCTAAGGTACAAAACCGTTTGCACTTACAGCCTCCCTGGTTCCAATCAGGACATGAAGGGAAAGTGCCAAGACACCAGAGAATAAGCCAGTTCTCATAAACTTTCCAGCCAAATGGCAGACTCTGGAAGGTAGAACTGAGACTGGTAATGAACTCGAGCGCTCAGCCCAGGGCAGCTCTGGGCAAGGGTCCTCACTTCTGCCCCCGAACCATGCCACCCTAATGCCCCGCCAACCTCCCTGACTCCAGCTGTGTGTCTGCCCCAGGCCAGCACCCTCTCCCCCTAAAGGAAACCCCTGGGCTCTTGGTCTCCTTCGAATCCTTCTCACCCCCACCCCCGACCCCCGTGCTCATCTCTGTCACGGTGGTTAGAGCTTCGTCGATTGCCTTGATCCAGACTTGATCCAGACTTGTGGATGCGTGGTCCCCAGAGCCTGTGGTGCCCTGAAGGCAGGGACTGCGTCTTCCTCACCCTGGTGCCCTGCCTGGTGAGCACCCACAGGTTTGCTGTGGGAGGGAAAAAGGAAAAGAAAGACAAACACAACCACCAAGCAACAGTTAACGGGCCCTCTTCCCGCTCGCTCTGTTCCTTTCCATCCTGCACTGTCGCTCTAATCACTCCACGTTGCGATTATCTGCTACAGTCTTTTGTAGCAAATAAAAAAGGACAGTCGAGTTTCCCTACTAGGCTGTGCATCACTGGAGAGCAGGGGCCTTGCTGTGGGTAAGTGTCAAGTGGGGACCAAATGGCACTTAGTAGGTGTGCATTGAACTGGGCGGCGTTGACGTGTCAGTTTCAGATTCGACCCCGTTCCCCCGTGTCTAATTAGGCACAGGTACCCCTTTACTGGTGGAAAGAGAACGGAAGACTGCGTTCATTAGAGTTTGGGGTAGAAGGAAAGATATACGAGCCCTGATGATGCCCTGAGCGAGACCGAAGATGAGAGAGCGCCTGAGGGGAGGGAGGGAGAGACCCCTTTTAATTGGAAAGCTCTTTCTCATTTTCCTTTTCTTCTTCTTGTTTTTAAGTTCCAGTCTTGGATCCTAGAAATTACAGGCTCTTTCAGCATTGCCCCTGTGGTTGGAAAAAATGCTCATTTCACTTTTAAAACAAACAATGGAAAGTTCCTTTCAAAGGAAAAATCTTATTAGCCCAAGTCCAAGGAAATCTGCAAGAGTTTCACTCAGATGTGCAGGGCTGGTCCACAGGGCAGGGGTGGCCCCCCAGGAGGCAGCCCCAGGGAGGGTCTGTCTGACCTCCTCGCCCTCGAGGGCTCCCTTCTCCGGAGAAGCACCCATCCAGCCCTCACTGCGGGGCCAGGAGTACAGAAGACCTCACAAGGAACACAAGCAGGAGGAAACCACTCAGACATGAAAGGGCGGAGAATATCCTTTACCCAAATAAACAGCCAGACGAAGATGCAGAGGGAAGCAAATCCCATCAGAGAAAGCCACAAATTAAGATCACAGAGACTGGGCTTGGGAGTCGGGCTCTGTCTTTAAAACATCTTCCAGGAAGCTGCCCCTGGGGCGGCCCTGTCATCCTGCCTGTCCCTCCGCTCATGCCAGGCCTCTAGTGGTCCTACAGTGGGTATCTGGGCATGTGCTGAGTCATCAGCGATGTTGGGAAGTTGGAGGGGGCCTGAGTGGGGTGGGGGTGAGATGGGTCAGTCTAGGTCAGTGATGCATAAGGGGGTCGGTGGTTGGGGGGGATGTGGCCCTTCACAAAACCCTGGGTGGCGCCAGACAAGAGGAAGGTGGGCCCTGAGCTCCCTCTCTGCTCCTGACAAGCCCTCCCCACCCACAAGCAAGGCTGCAGGCATCTGCAGAGACTCACATGTGGCCACACACCTGGATTCACCATTTTGAAACTGGCTCTGCTCAAGCTGCTCATCCCTTCCCCCATCACAGCCTTGGACGTGGGCCAGCCGTCAACTGTGGGGCAAGTCCCAGGATCAGCCTGTCTCCGCTGAGAGGCAACCACTTGTGTAGTGGAAAGAGTGTGAAGGCATTCTGATGCCACCTGAAGGCTCACTGGTCTTGTGTAAGAAGGAAAAATAGAACATACCTGCAGATACTGTAGAGATTAAACAGATAAGAGGATATCAGGAACAACTTTATGTCAGTAAATTTAAATATTCAGATGAAATAGATAAATTTTAGAAAAATGCAACTTACCAAAAGTGACTTAAGCACAAATAAAGAATCTGGGTAAACCTATAACTATTAAAGAAATGGAATCGCTAGTTTAATTGTCAAAAAGGAAACATCAGTCCAGAAGGCTTTATGGTGAGTTCAATAAGTCATTTAAAGAATCAATCATTCCAATACAAACCAAGGAATAAAGTAAGAGAAAATTATCCCCTCCTCTCCAATTTATTGAGGAGGCTAAGAGGATGAATTCCTTACAAAGCATTAGGTAAAATTCAAAAATTCATGCGAAAACAACGGTTCTTAAGAATAGAACTTAGGTAGGTTTATTCCTAGATATTTTATTCTTTTTGTTGCAATGGTAAACAGGAGTGTTTTCTTAATTTCACTTTCAGATTTTTCGTCATTAGTGTATAGAAATGCAAGAGATTTCTGTGCATTAATTTTGTATCCTGCTACTTTACCAAATTCATTGATTAGCTCTAGGAGTTTTCTGGTAGCATCTTTAGGATTCTCTACGAATAGCCAAAGCAATCTTGAGAACGATAAATGGAGCTGGGGGAATCAGGCTCCCTGACTTTAGACTATATTACAAAGCTACAGTAATGAAGACAGTTTGGTACTGGCACAAAAACAGAAATATAGATCAATGGAACAGGATAGAAAGCCCAGAGATAAACCCACGCACATATGGTCACCTTATCTTTGATAAAGGAGGCAAGCATATACAGTGGAGAAAAGACAGCCTCTTCAATAAGTGGTGCTGGGAAAATTGGACAGATACATGTAAAAGTATGAAATTAGAACACTCCCTGACACCATGCACAAAAATAAACTCAAAATGGATTAAAGACCTAAGTGTAAGGCCAGACACTATCAAACTCTTAGAGGAAAACATAGGCAGAACACTCTATGACATACATCACAGCAAGATTCTTTTTGACCCAGCTCCCAGAGAAATGGAAATAAGAACACAAATAAACAAATGGGACCTAATGAAACTTAAAAGCTTTTGCACAGCAAAGGAAACCATAAACAAGACCAAAAGACAACCATCAGAATGGGAGAAAATATTTGCAAATGAAGCAACTGACAAAGGATTAATCTCCAAGATTTACAAGCAGCTCATGCAGCTCAATAACAAAAAAACGAACAACCCAATCCAAAAATGGGCAGAAGACCTAAATAGACATTTCTCCAAAGAAGATATACAGATTGCCAACAGACACATGAAAGAATGCTCAACACCATTAATCATTAGAGAAATGCAAATCAAAACTACAATGAGATATCATCTCACACCGGTCAGAATGGCCATCATCAAAAAATCTAGAAACAATAAATGCTGGAGAGGGTGTGGAGGAAAGGGAACACTCTTGCACTGTTGGTGGGAATGTAAATTGATACAGTCACTATGGAGAACAGTATGGAGGTTCCTTAAAAAACTACAAATAGAACTACCATATGACCCAGCAATCCCACTACTGGGCATATACCCTGAGAAAACCATAGGTCAAAAAGAGTCATGTACCAAAATGTTCATTGCAGCTCTATTTACAATAGCCAGGACATGGAAGCAACCTAAATGTCCATCGACAGATGAATGGATAAAGAAGATGTGGCACACATATACAATGGAATATTACTCAGCCATAAAAAGAAATGAAATGGAGGTATTTGTAATGAGGTGGATGGAGTTAGAGTCTGTCATACAGAGTGAAGTAAGTCAGAAAGAGAAAAACAAATACAGTATGCTAACACATATATACGGAATCTAAGGAAAAAAAAAAAAAAAAAGGCCATGAAGAACCTAGTGGCAAGACGGGAATAAAGACACAGACCTACTAGAGAATGGACTTGAGGATATGGGGAGGGGGTGGGGTGAGATGTGACAGGGTGAGAGAGTGTCATGGACATATATACACTACCAAATGTAAAATAGAGAGCTAGTGGGAAGCAGCCGCATAGCACAGGGAGATCAGCTCGGTGCTTTGTGACCACCTAGAGGGGTGGGATGGGGAGGGTGGGAGGGAGGGAGATGCAAGAGGGAAGAGATATAGGAATATATTGTATATGTATAACTGATTCACTTTGTTATAAAGCAGAAGCTAACACACCATTGTAAGGCAATTATACTTCAATAAAGATGTTTAAAAAAATAAAAAAATAAAAATAAAGTGTTATTTCATTAAAAAAAAAAAATAGAACTAAGAATAGAACTCTTAAGTCTGACAAAGAACATCTACAAAGAATTTGCAGAAATCCCAGGTGCCCTTTGAAATTCCAGAAGCCCTCCCTTTCAGGTCAGAAAGACAAACAAATTTAAGGATATTCATCCAACTCATTAGAGTGAGTACCAATTGGAAATAAATGAGAATGTGAGTCAAAGAAAATGTGGACATGGAATAAAATAGAATGAGAGAAGGGTCTTGCTGGGGCTGGTGAAGATGGTGCACCGTGAAGTAGGGCACACGATTATCTCTATCCCGCTCCTGAAGTCTAACAGGGAAAACAAAACAAACAAACAAAAGCTGCCACTGTTACCTCAGTGAGAAATCCCTGAACTTGACATTCAAGGCTGTTTCCTTCTTCTTATTCTTGGTATCCATGATGATTTTGCAAAATGTCCCAAAATCCCATTATAGAGTGAACATATCTTGAATGAGCACCATTTTATAATTATTAGGTATTTTAGGTTGGATTTCCTCGAAGCGAAACCTGAGACAAGGATTCTATGTGTAAGTGTTTTCTTGAGGGAGTGAAGAATACAGGATAGGACAGGGGATGAAATTCGGCAAAAGATAGGTTCAGGGCTTCCCTGGTGGCGCAGTGGTTGAGAATCTGCCTGCCAATGCAGGGGACACGGGTTCGAGCCCTGGTCTGGGAAGATCCCACATGCCACGGAGCAACTGGGCCCGTGAGCCACAAGTACTGAGCCTGCGCGTCTGGAGCCTGTGCTCCGCAACAAGAGAGGCCGCGATAGTGAGAGGCCCGTGCACCGTGATGAAGAGTGGCCCCCGCTCGCCGCAACTAGAGAAAGCCGTCGCACAAGAAACGAAGACCCAACACAGCCATAAAAAAAAAAAAAAAAAAAAAAAAAAGTTCAGCTGAAGTCTAGTCTTCCTCTGATCCCGTGGGGGTGCTCTGGAGTATGGGTGATACCAAAAGTTTATTTATGCCTCTTACAGGCAAAGAGATCATCTTTCTGTATCCCAGTATCAGCCAGGTGTACTGCGAGTCACACCAGGGGCAGGTGTAACATCCCAGGTATTTCCAGACAAGGTGACTCCTAATGGGGGTCGTCTATGAGACCAGCTACCACAGTCTTCCCTTTGCCCTCCCCTAGATCCATATCCCCTCCACATGCAAAACACTCTCACCCCCTCCCAAGATTCCCAAATGTCTCGTCCCAGTACAGCATCAGCTCAAAGTCCAGAATCTCATCATCTAAGTGAGGTCTAGGTATAAACATAGTTCCTTAGGTAAGCGCCTTGAATACAGTACCTTTCTATTTTAAGACCTCCAGACAAGACAGACAACTTATTCCCCCAACAGATCATGTGGGAACATGGTAGGATAACTATAGGTGTTCCAGTTCAATAAGGGGGGGAATGGGAGGTACAAAGGAGTCACTGGCCCGTAGCAATTCTGAAATCCATTAGAGAAAATGTTGAAAGTTCCTTGATAAGGACTCAGTCCTATTTCTTCCAGGAAATAATTCTCCATGCCTCTTGACTCTACCTTCTGGGCTCTTAGTTCTACTCTCTGGAGCTCTCGGCTTCATCCTTGAGTCATCCTTCACCTTTTTTTTTTTTTTCTTTCTTGCCGGTAGAACTTTAGAGGTTCAAACCTCTGTTTTGTATTGTCTCTGTCCCTTTCAGCCCAACCTGAAGATATTTTTGTGAATATAATTATCTTTAAAAATGTGTGGTTTTCCTATGAATGATCTTGGGGTTTTCTCCATTAGACAAATGCCACACACACAATTCTCTTTGAGATAAGCTCTTCTCTACCTTGGGCTTCTACTTCAATGACTAAGCTTACCTGTAAGCTTCTTAGAAGGCCTATGTTTGATTGAGAGGATCTGAATCAAACGTCAGAGCACCTTTTGTCTAGCTGAATGGTACTCTAAGGCACTCTCTTCAGTCTTTCTGAGGTCTTAACAAAGGATTTAATAGCCACATCCACAGCTTTATTTTTCGACCATGTTTTTCTGGCATAATTTGCTCTTTGGTTGAAAGATATTTCTTAATCTTACAACCATTTGGCTGCTGGAGTTTCTTGGAAATTTCGAAATCAGCAAGTCTTTGTTCCCTTTTGTTTAGTTAATCTTTCCTTTAGTGCATCTGCCTCCTGTTGCATTTTAGTACAAGGAGCAAGAATCAGGGAAACTTTTATCATCACTTTGGCTAGAAATATCTTAGCTAGCTCACCCAGCTCATTGGGTGCATCTTCTATTTCCACATAACTACAGGTGACACTGTTGCTAAACTTTCTGCCACTACATATCAGGGATTCTCCTTTACCCCGTTTCTAATAGTATGCTCCTCATTTCCTGTTAAGCCCGCACCAGAAGCCTCCTCAACACCCAGACTGTTCAAGGCACTTGAGGCTTTCATTTACACTCTCATCAATGTCCTTCTAGCTTCTACTCACTTCCTGGTTCCAGAGCCACTCCCAGATTTGTAGGTATTTGTTATGGCAGACCCCCCCCCACCCCTTCCAGGTACCAAAAATCTGTATTCGTTATGGATTACTGTGCAACAATTATTACCACACATTTTCTGGGGTTCGGGAATTCAGGAGCAGTTTAGCTGAGAGGTTCTGGCTCAGGACCTCTCACAGTGTTATTGTCAGGATATTAGCAGAAGTCAAAGTCATCAGAAGGTTTGCCTGGGACTGGAGGACCTGTTTCCAAGATGACTCACCCACGTGGGTGTCGGCAGGCAGCCTCCATTCTTCACTGCATGGCTCTTGCCTAAGGCTGCTTAAGTGTCATCACGACATGGCAGCTGGCTTCCCCCAGAGCAAGTGATACAAGAGAGAGTCTAACTCTACATTTTAACAGGGATCATTCTCGCTGTTGTGTGGGGAGCCAAGGGCAGAAATGGGAGACTTATTAAGAAACTAATAAAATGATGCAAGCAAGCGATGATACTGGCTTGGACCGGAAAGGAAGCAGTGGACACGTTGGAGAATGCTCAGATCCTGGCTATATTTGGATATTTTGCAGGCAGAGCTGATCAGATGTGCCGATAAATTGGATAAGGAATCTGAGAGAAGGGTCAAGAAGATCAATAAGGTTTTGATCTAAGCAAACTGGAGGAATGAAATTACCCACTGACCAACATGGCCACCCTGCATATAATTTGAGAATCTTTATTATCCATATTTTACGAGTGAGCAAAGTGAGATTTTGAAAGTTTAAGTCCCTTGCTGAAAGGCTCCCAGGTGGTAAGTGATGTAGCTGGTTCTTAACTAGTGTACACTATTGTCCACTGAGCCAGGAATATTACTAGATGGAATCACTTGTCAACATCCTTCAGTAAAAGCAGCTGGCAGGTGCCTGTGTGGCTTCCAGGTGGCCGGCTCAGCCGTCGGGTGGGGGCAGAGAGGGAGAGTCACCGCTCCATTAACACGCCTGTGCCCCTGCTATCCTGGGACCCTGCAGGGTCCGGTGCTGCATGTGAGTCATACTGACGGGGAAGCTTCCAAAGAGGCACCGAATGCCCCAGAGAGAAGGCGAAGCTCAAGGGAGACCTGTCCCCCTCGTGCCACCAGGCTGCCTGCTTTCCAGCTGGAGGATGTTAGCACCACTTTAGGAATCCACCACCAGGGCCAGCTCTGCCCTAGAAGACACCGAGGGCAGGAGCCTGAACCATTCAGCCAGGGCCCCTGAGACTGTCACTTCTGCAGCTGCCCACAGCGGGCACCGCCAGGGGAGGCGGAGTCTAGCATTTCCTGCTCAAACTCAGTTTCCACCCTCACCTCCTAAGCCACAGTCCAGTTCCTGAGGAGGAGCGGGAGGAGGAAAATTCCGAGTGGGCTCCCTAGGGAGTAAGGGATCTTGTTTCTGAAGGTTCCCCGTTCACTTTGTTCGTGCTTGAGAATCCCTTACAGTTTTAGGAGTGAAATGTTTTCCCTTTTCTTTCTTTTCCTCATCCTTCCCTACAGGAGAGTATGTAATGGATGCTTTATATACCTGATGAAATTTGTGGATAAGCCCCAAAACAAACAGTGGATTTGTTTCATCCTGTATTAAAGAAAAAAAAAAACCTCAAAGGGGCCAAGCAAAGAACATTTCAGTGGTTCCACCTGGGGCCTAATTAGGAGAGTTTCCTGGGGGCATCTAGAGTGCAGGGACCTCGGAGTCTCCTGTTGACCCGGGAAGGGGTCTGGTGTCACCACTTTTTCATTTCCAGTAGAAAACACAGAGACTCAGAGGGAGACCAGCAGTGAGGACCACAGGTCTCTGGGACCCTGTCCAGCCTCACTGGGAGTGGAAGAGGCACAGTTAAAAACAATTAACCACTTTTCACCCATCAAATCAGCGAGCATGTTGTAAGACAGCTGTTCCTGCGGCTAAATAGTCACAACTCTCGGTAGGCAGTTTGGCAGTTTGTATCAAAAGTCTTTAAAACACACCTGCCCCTTGAACCCTTAATTCCTAAACTACAGGTGTGCTGTAAACAAATTGTCCTGGATGTGCCCAGGGCTTTGGCTAAAGGAGTGTCTGCAGCAGCTTCACTTACATGAGAAAATAGTTGGAAACAATTACAGGAAATTGGTTAATAAATCATGCATCCAAATGCTGACATTAAAACTTGTGTGGTCGAAGAATATTTACTGATACGGGAAAATAGACATCTTGTATTGTCAAATGAGAAAGCAAGATACAAAAAAGGGGACACATAAGATACAGTCATATACTGCTCATAGATCTACATCATATCTGACCAACAACAGCCTATCAAAATCACTAAGGACTCAAAGTCCATAGTCACATAACCTGGGCAGTCTAACTGACTCTCTCCAAGCCTCAGCTTCCCCACCTTTGAAATGGGGATCAAAGGCCCTTCCTCATGCCCGAGCTCAGAGGGCTTCAGGCCGCCCACCCCTGGCCATAGCTCCGGTCAGCAGTGGGTCGGGAGATCACGTCCCCTCGGTTCCCGTTCTAACTGTACAGTGCCAGGCCCGGTCCCCTCCATGCACACCGTTAATTCAGGCAGTGCTAGAGTACCCATGGGCAGTGCCGGGCTGTCACCGCAGAGATGGTAAGTGCCCACTGGAACCGGAAGTTTCACACTGAGCCAGGACCACCACCTTCACCCGCTGGGCTCCCCTGCCCTGAGCATCACTCCCCTTCCTCTTCTCCCCACCCCCCGCCCTGACCCTCCCCAGCCTTCCAGGCCACACTCCAGCCTCACCGCCTTCAGGAAGTCTCCTGGGGCCGCCTTAGGCCCCAGTGTGTCCTCCACTGAACACAACCCCACCCCTCCCTTAGCACGCTCTTCCACCCCTCAGCCTTCATCCCCAGAAACGGAGCTGGCTGCCGGCGTCCTACACGTGTGCCCGCAACAGGTCACCTGATCCCGCCGGGGCTCCATTTCTCATCTGTAAATTGGGTATAATCCCGCCACCTCACCAGTGCGTCAGGCATGAGAAACAGAACCTGCAAAGCAGTACCGCTGGGTGCAGTCACTCGGTGAAGGGTAGCTATTGCGATTCGAAGCCCAAGGTTCCTCTCCTGGTGGCATTGGCTCTCCCGTCTACGGAAGAGTGAGCAGGCTGTGGCTGGAGGCCTGAGGGGCTCAACCGCGGGAGGGAGGCGCACGGACCTCTTGGCGGCTTGGGTTTTCTGCCTCCTTCCCAGGTCTCAGCTGAGAGTAGTTGAGGGGGTTCCCAGCTTGTTGCGTGATTTAACCATTTTGTACAGCTTTCTGTTCCCCTTTGGAAAGTGTGTTTCACCTCCAATGCCACATGCCCTGAATTTGAGTAAAACTCTCCAGGACTTTCCAGGTTTTAAAAAAACTGCTCTGTGACAGAATTTCCCACCCTGGTGAGTCAGTTGAGGAAGCAGCATTGGCTGAGACCACCTGTATTTCAGACATAAATAAGGAGCTGGCGTGTGTCTTGGAAGGATTCACCTAGGAGACCACAGGCATGCAAACCACCATCCAAGCCACAGTCCGAGGGGTGGCAGGGCACCACTCCAGCGGGAGGAGAGGGCAGTCACAGGTGGCTTCCAAGGTCGGGGCCTGGTGACACAAGGAACATAGGCTGAGCTAAGAGAGTATGCAGTGGGGTCCACTTGGAGGTCTAATGGTCTCCCAAGCTGGGTTTCACCATGTCTGAAATTCCCCCAGAAGAGCTTCATTCCCCTGGGTTCCTCTCTCTCTCTGCCATGAACATAGCCTGGGCGAGGAATCACTCAGCTACCCATGCTTACCTGCACTGAGATGTTGCCAAGAAGGACCAAAAACTCAGCTGAAACATGGCCAAAGGGTATGAACAGTGAATTCACAGAAAGGAGAATATAAAGGACCCCTACATATATAAAGAAGTAGTCAGTGTCACTCAGCGTTAAGAGAAATGTCCATTGAGGTACCAGTTCTCACCTATCAGGTTGGCAAAAATGCAAACGTTTGACAACACACACTGAGGTGTGCCAGTTATTAAGTTATTCACTCAGGTCCAAACTCCCCCTCTCTCTTCGGCTTTGTGCCGCTGAGGCTGAGACTGCAAACCACACCTCGGCTTTGCCGGCAGCTCTCTCTCAAGCTCTGCCATTAGGGGGCGCTAGAAGGGGCCTGCAAGGTCGGAGGAGGGAGGAGGAACTTGCTCCTTCCTACCTACTTTGCTTCCTGCCTGCTTCCTGCTTGTTTACTGTTCTTGAGAGGATCACCCTGGCCCTTGACTGATAAAATTGGTAAAGCTGGTCAAAGCACAAAATGGTACAGCCCTTATGTAGAGCAATTTAACAATATCTAAATTACAATCCAGTGACCGTTTGGCCCAGTAATCAACCCTTCTTCATTCTAAATGGCACATGTTCAAGATAATCAATTGCAGCATGTTTTGAAATAGCAAAAAAAATGTTCATTTATAGGGGACTGGCTAAATAATATTCACACAATGGCTACTCTACAGCAGTAAAAAAGAATGAGAAAAACTTAGATTACTAACTAAAAAAAGCAAAATGCATAATGATGAGTGCAGGTTCTGCTTTTATGCAACAACAGGTTAAGATTCGAAAACATATTTATATTTGCTTACAGTTGCCTATAGAAACCCTGGGCAGATACTCAAGAAACTAGGAAAAGCCGTTACCCAGATGATTGGAGTCGGGGTGTTGGGAGACAAATCTCTGCACATCTTCTGATCAGAGGCCCGATGCTGTTTTGTTGTGAATTATCTTTTCAAAGACGTTTGTGTAGAAACAGCCTTAGAAGATATAGTGTCTCCCTCCAGAGCAGAAAACAAGTTTGTTTGCTATCTGATAAAATTAAGTTAATATCTCCCTGCAGGGCAAAGATTGGGCAGGTTTGTTGTTCTCAGCCCAACGTCAGAGATTGGGGGTTCCTAAGCTCGGGGTTCCTCAGCTGTGAGGCAAAACCGCTGCGTGTGCAACATCTACCTGGGCACCTCCATGTGGCCCCCATGGAACCTGGGGGGTGTAGAGGACCAATGTGAGCAGGAGGTTTGCTGCCTGCTGGACCATGGGTAATGAAATTCCTGTCTCTCCCTAATTGTCACATGTCTCCTGCCATGAAAAAGTGGCAGCGTTACTTGTTAGCTCACAAGTAGGGTAAAATCTAAGACCCTCCACAGTTCTAGATGGGGAAGAGGGGAATGTGATATTTGGGGATGGAGTCGGATGAGACTTCTTATGGTATATCTTTTCATATTATTCTGTTTTGAACCACATGATTGTATTACCTGCTCAATCGTAAGTAACATTTAATTTGAACTAAAAACACTACTCTTATATGAGTCACAAAACTTTAGACTTCTGGACCTGCCCATGAGAGGGCATCAGTTACGACCCTGGACTCCCACAGAGGAGGAGGGCAAGGTCAAGGGTCACGACGTGACACCCAGCTCGTTGCCGGCAGATGCTGGAGGAACCCAGACTCCTTGACCTCCCATCCAGTGTCCTTTCTAGCATCCAGGCTGGATCGGGGAGACCATCAGATATAAGTGAGATAAGGATGTGGAAAATAGGGATGAAGACCATGATTATGACTTCACAATTTAGCCCAGAACCAGTCCCACCTGAAATTATCCTACCAGCCTCTCAAAAAGCTCTCAACATTTTGTTCTTACTGTAACATCTACTGCAGAACATACTCTTATAGTGAATGGCCTCGAACTGTGTTCAGAAGCAAACAAAACATTTAAAAGTTGCATGCTGATGTGCTAGTCTGACCTAAAAGATTCACCCATCCTGTCATAAGCAACTATGGAGAGAAGACAGATTCAAGGTTTCCTGGAATTGCCCCAAATTCCTAAAAGTCAGTGGTGGCATGAAATGGAAAAGATAAATGTGGGATATAGGGGTTTGGGGGGTGGGAGTTCTTGTAGGAAGATGTTCAGAGACCAAGAATGAGGTCCATCTGTTCAAGAATCATTCCTGGCCCTTCAAAGGCACAGTGGCTATAGAATGTGCCTAATAAAGGTCTGTCGAATGAATAAGTGAGAGAAGTAAGTATTGCTATCACTCGGGTAAATTTCTAGAATCAGTAATATCAGGCTTGCTAACATCTGAGAGCCCGAGAAGGACCACACCATTGTTCCTATTGGCGTGGAGCTTGATATAGTGTAGAGAAAGGATGCAGGATGGGCCCTGGGAAGATGCCTCTTCAATCAGACCAGCTCCACCTGATTCCATCCACCCATATAGCCATCCATCCATGTATCCATCCGTCATCTATCTATACATCCTCTAACCAATCCTGGTCCTCCAGGAGCTTCGAGTCTGGGTGGAGGGGAGATGTGCAGATATCACTAGAATACAGTCAGAAAAGTGCCGAAGAGTGCTAATACCTAATGCAGATATGTATGAGGTAGAAGGATAATGGAAAATGTTTGTCTATTGCCCTGTCTGTCTTTACCAAATGGTGAGCTCCTGAAAGGCAGTAGACTGAGCTTTATTAATTTCTGTCTCCTCTGGGTTCAGGATGGCACATAGTAAGTCAACACTTGTTCAATAAAACAATGCATGTACGTGTTAGTATTAGTCAGAATGAATTAGGTCATCCTGTGGTAACCAATAAAACCAAAATCCCAGTGGCTTAGAACAAACACAAAAGGTTGACTTCTTGCTCATGAAACATGTCCTTCAATGGACCAGGAGCTCTAAACTGCCATCACCCTGGACTCGGGTGGATGGAGCAGCCATCATCTGGACCAGGGCCTGCCATCATGGCCGAGGGAGAGCTGGAGAATGGTGAGCTGTCCATTGCCCAGAAGTGCCCCTCCTTACCTCTGTTCACACGTCATTGACGAAAGCAAGTCACCAGGCTGCACTACCAGGAGAGAACAATCCCCTGTGTGCTCAGAGGGAGGTCAGGAAGTACTCATCATGGGATCGTCTGCCCTTCTGTTCACAGAATATTTGACTCACTCTCCTCATCTCATGAGAAATCAAGTCCCCTCCTCCCTGGGGAGACAGTTGGAAAGTCCCCTCAGACGTCTGGTGGAGGTCCAGTGGCTCTGGGTGATGCACAGTAGCTCCTTGCCAGGTCTATGCGTGGCTCTTCCTGATAACTTGATGTCAGTTATCTGCCCCACACCCCCAAGGTACCAGGGGGCCCGGGGCAGAATGACTCTGCAACCCTGATCGGGAGCAAAGGGAGACCTGTGCAGATGCTGAGGTCCCAGCTTAAGGACGCCCATCCTCCGATGAATTGTTTCCTCTTTAGGCCCTGATTTCACTCTCTGGAGAAGCTCACATTGCTTTCTGAGACCTCTGGATCAGCTCTCTGGAAGATTCTTTGTCTCTCATTATCCTCTTTGACCAAGTCAGGAGTGAGCTTTGGAGACTATGTCCCCCTGGGGGGCTGAGAGCTTTCCCGAGCCTCCACTCTCATGGCAGAGGGGACGCTTGGGCATGGAAGTCACATGCTGGCTCTTAACGCTTCCACCACAAAGTGACACGTGCTTCTTGGGTTCACATATTTCTGGTCAGAGCATGTCACCTGGCCAAGCCTGGCTCCAAGGGGGTGAGAAATGTAATCCTCCCAGGTGCCTGGAAGGAGAATTGGGAATCCCGGCGAGTGAGTAACCTTTGTGCTGAGTAACTTTCATCTGGTTCCGGAGGTCAGGCCAGCCCTCCAAGAACTGGCCTGTGGTTAATTTAGAGAAGGTGCAGAGAAGGGCAGCTTTGACCATAAAGAAGTGAGAGGAGAGGAAAGGAAGCCTGAGCCTGGGGCCCGTTCCCTCAGGACCTGAAGCTGAGAGGGGTGAGGTCCAAGGAGAGCAGACAGGCACCCGCATCCGCCCCACCCCGACCCCGTGAGTCTAATATGAAAGGTTCTGCTGTGGGGGCCACGGAGTTGAGTTCCAGAAAATCAAAGGAAGGTCATGTCCTCCATGGGGAAGTGGGGACCGTGTTCTCCCAGCTGGGGATTCACGGAAGACCCTCATCATCTCTTAGGTGACGCATGGGGGCCCGAGAGTCAGGAAGCTATATATGCTTGGAAATGTCCCTCACCTCTTGAAGGTGGTGTCACCACATCTTCCAGCCACGTCCCCCTCACCCTGCCTCTGGCACTGGAAATCAGAGGGGATCTGGGGACAGCTGGATGGCAATCATTGTAGGCCTACTGCCTGTGAACTCGCTGGAAATAAATGGACTTCATAAAAATTCTCAATTACAGACTGTTCTTAAGGTAATCAAACAGTGTCTAAAGAAATACAGCTTATTCCTTCTAAGGACAGAAAGTAGCCTGACACAGGCTGTTGGCCAGGAGAGAGCCGTGGTGCCGCCTTTGGTGCAACAGTGAAGAATGAAGTGGAATTAGCACCTCAATTGGTCACGCGTATAGACAACGTGTCTCAAGTACTTAAAAGCTGTTTGTTCTCTTAAGGGCGTTAAACGGCTCTCCTCCATCTTTCCTTTTTCCCCCTTACGTCTTTCTGCAGTCAGTGAAACAGGCAGCCCTGGCCCAATCTCTCCCCTTCCCTGCCACCCCTGGGTTCTCACCAGCTGTGATGTTACCCTGCTAACAAACATCATTTTCTCTAGGCTGGCTTCTGCATCTTGCCCAGAACTGTCTTAAATCGTAGACTATTTCTCTAATCAGTAGCAAACACAGGTGTCTGAGGTTCCTGGTCTTGATTTTGCGTAACTTTAGTACCGTGTCCATGTGGAGGAAACCCTTCCGGTCAGGAAGGGTGCAGGGAGTGAGCAAACACCATTTGCAAGTGGAGGCGCTCAGGGAGGAGGCTGGGGTCCCCTGAGGTTACATTTTTGCAGCTAAGGGCCTTCTCTAAGCCCTGGGTTCAAGGAGCTGTGCTCCCAGAGGCCCCAGGAAAACCCTTCTTGTGGCAACACAAACTTGCAGCCACCCTCCTACGTCTGAGCCATTTGAACCGATTTACTGGGGGAGAAGCCACTGAGACATTCACGTGTGCTGTGTTTGTCCCTCTCTGTGGCACATAGGCAGCCTCTGTGCTCCTGCCCCTCTGGAGAGGCTGGCAGTGCAGGCTGGGGGGTAGAGGCTGCTTGGGGACAATCCATCTTCCAGGCCTTTGCCTTCCAGAAACCGGAGAAGCTTAAGGGGATCAGGCAGTGGGAGGGAGGGCAAGAAGCAGGGAGGCGAGGTGGCCTGTGCACTTCCCCTAGTCAGTAGGACCTGCAGCCTCCCACCTCCCACCTCCCAACCCACGGAGGTGACAGGACGTCCCAGAGAAATGGCCACCCAGGGCACCTGGGTGACGGAGGGGGGCAGAGGGTGACCCACCATTCCAGTTTGCCCAGAACTGAAGGGGTTCCCCGGACAAAGGACTTTCATCTCTAAAACTGGGAGAGTCTTGGGCAAACCAGGACCAGTTGGTCACCCTGGGTGGGGCAGGTGTCCCCGCTTACCCTAATGTAAAGGCCTCCAACTCTGAGCCACAACCAAGAGGAGCTAAAAGTGACCCTGCCTCAGTTTTCTGCCCCACAGACTCCCTGATTCCTGTGTCAGCCCAATAGAGGAGCTCCCCAAGTGGCAATGGGGACTCAAGGTCAGACTTAATTTGATTTACAGCAAATAATGAAGTTTGACCTTCCTTCTACGCCAAGAGCTGTCTGCTTATCTCTTTCTGTCTCTATGTCAAGCCTTCCCCCCCTCTCTCCTGTCCCCACGTTAGACCAAATGAGCTCTCCCGTTGGTTCAGGACCACCAGGGTGACCAAGCATGGGCCTGAGCATCTGGCTTCCCTCTTAGCCCCAAGCCTAGGACCAAGAGTCTTGTGTCAAAGAGGTGCTGCCCCCCAACCTCCCCAGCCCATCCTCGAGGGCAAGGGGGAGCCCCACACAGCAGCTGGGGGTGGAGGACTCAGCTCGCTCTCAGAAGCTGGCTGCATCACCCCCTCTGAGGGGCCCTGCCTCACAGACGCTCGGACAGGAGGGAATTCCTTGGCAGCTGTTGCTGCTCAGATAACCGGCAGGTCCCGGAGTGTGCCAGCCCTCAGCAGAAATGAGCAGAAATCACTTCAGTGTGTGCCATTTGTTCTCCAAGGCTCGGCCTGACACTCACAGGCTGCAGCGGGGGCCCTGAGCTGTCAGGAGGCATTAAGGCGCCAGCCAGCATCAGCACGCTCCGGGGAAGCTGCCGCGACACAGCTCTCGCTCACAGAAATCGCCAGAACCCCACCAGCCGGCAGAGGCCAGGTGAGGGAGACCACGATGGGGCTCCAGCCCCAGAATCCCAGCTGGCACAATGGATGTGCAGTTAAATACAAATTCCCATAGAAGCCATCGAATCTCCCCCAAGACTTGCAAGGTGACATAACCCTGCTGTCACCTAGGGCCACCTACCCTTATGATACAGACCTGACAGGCTTGTCCAGGGCCACCCCCCCAAGCCTTTGGGAATTCTTGGAGATTCATATTTATTCTGGCCTCCTCTGGCTCTGATTCCAGGCTTCTGCTGCAATGTCCCTCTCTGGGTTTTGTCGCTCTTCCTGTGATGCCTCCCCAGCACTGACCCAGAAATGGGAGGACACTTTTCCCCGAACCCCAAGCCTCTGCATACAATCAGGCACGGAAGTTGGGTGTAGAGATTTTTCTGAAGATTCAGGGGCAACAGCAAGAAGCATCCGCCTCACTCCAAACTGCAGAGAAAATAAACAGTGGAATTTGAAGTTCTTAAGAAGTCCCTGGAATTCTTTCCTTCCTCTCAGCTTCAGGTCCACGCTGCTCCAGCCCTCTCTCCCCTACGCCCATGATCACCTCCTGGTCCTTTCTTATGTAGACTGGGATGTTCTCTGTTCTTCCTCTTCCTCCAGCCTCCCTTGGGGAGCCCCCTGCCACCCCTAAATGTCCTGTCTGTGCATTTTCCTAAACTAAGATTGTTCCTTTCCTAAGTGAAACTGATGCAGGTTGTGGTGAAATGGTCATTGTCTTCCTCTCAGAGTACCATTCTTTAGGGATAAGCACATCTGGGCTCAGACAGGCTAAGTAACTTAGTCAAGGTCACACTGCAGGTAAGGAGCAGAGCTGGGACCCCCTGAGATCTGTCTTCACACAAAGTTGCATTTCCTCCTGGGCTGACCCTGGGCCTGGCTGAGGCCTTGACCTGTAGGAGGGGGTGGCAGCAGGAGGAGCCGGTGGTTCCGAGAGGGGGTCTGCACGGCCCAAGCAGGAAGCAGAGGTGCCTGGAGTCCCAAGGGAACAGGCAATCCTGAGATCTAGAGAGCCCATTGTAGGCGCTGGGCCAAGACCACCAGGCCAGGGCCTGGGGCGAGAGGCTGGCAGAAGGCAAGGCCGTGGCCCCCAGGCAACAGGATTCAGGGTGAAGGGAGTCAGGGAGGAGGAAAGCAGGCAGGCCTGGGAGGCTTGGGGGGAGCCCTTAGCTCTACACAAGCTACCCATCCCCTGGGCTCCTTTACCTGCCCTGCAGGGAGGCAGGGGACCGATGAAAATACAAAATTGGAAGCACTTGTGCATCTCAGATGAAAAGCGCCACGGTCAGAGAGACAATCACAGCCGCATTGCTGTCCCCTGCAGGTCACTTTGCTTTGGGCGATTTCTATGTGGGTGTGAGGTTTAGGGTTTGAAGGGAAAACGCAGCCCATTTCATAGAGCTATTATGGGATTTTCTCTGTAGGAGCAGACGGTCTCTGCGCAGCCCTGAAATGTTTTGACAGCTTAGGCAAACCCTCAGGGAAACCCGAGGCCAGAGCATGCCAAGCAGATGCTTATCACTCGCTCTCCGCTGCCCCAGCGTGGTCCCAGCATGGTCCCGGGAGCCGCCCCTGCCGGCGCCCCGCCCACACAGTCGCCACCCTGCCCGCTGGGACCCACGCACGACGCCCCGTTATGAATCAAGCTTGTCCTCCCGTTCCGATGCGGGAAAATGGGATCATGAATTCATTTCCATCACCACGCTGCCCATAAGTCACAGCTCCAAAGGCTTTTTTTTTTTCTTTCGGAGTTTCCAATGACAAAGATTTCATTATCCGAAGCAATAATTTTTAACCAGAGCAATGCAAGGCTTCGCTCTACCTGAATTAGGCCCATATGTGAGAGGGAAGCCCAAACGTCCGTGTCTGGAGGAGCAGAGGAAGGGGCGGGGGAGGGTTAAGCCTCCTTCTGGGTTCTCGCCCCTCCCCCCCCATTCCCTTCCTTTTTCTCTCCCTGTGTCCTGCACCCTCCATGGTCTTCTCCCCCAGGCCATAACCCCCTGTCCCAGTGACAGCCCCATTCCCCAGGTCCACCTTCTCTGTCCCCTCTGCCTGCCGGCTCTCTCCTCCCCCACTCCAAACCCCTTCCCCCCAACATCAGAGCCAAAGAAGGACAGAGTTGGATGTCTTAACCTAAACTGGCACTGTTTGCAGATGACATGATACTATACACAGAAAATCCTAAAGATGCCACCAGAAAACTACTAGAGCTAATCAACGAATTTAGTAAAGTCACAGGATACAAAATTAATGTGCAGAAATCTGTTGCATTCCTATACACTAACAACGAAAAATCGGAAAAAGAAATTAAGGAAACAATCCCATTTACCATTGCAACAAAAAGAATAAAATACCTAGGAATAAACCTACCTAAGGAGGCAAAAGACCTGTACTCAGAAAACTATAAGATACTGATGAAAGAAATCAAAGATGATACAAACAGATGGAGAGATATATCATGTTCTTGGATTGGAAGAATCAACATTGTGAAAATGACTATACTACCCAAAGCAATCTACAGATTCAATGCCATCCCTGTTAAATTACCAATGCCATTTTTCACAGAACTAGAACAAAAAATTTTGCAATTTGTGTGGAAACACAAAAGACCCCAAATAGCCAAAGCAACCTGGAGAAAGAAAAACGGAGCTGGAGGAATCAGGCTCCCTGACTTCAGACAATACTACAAAGCTACAGTAATCAAGACAGTATGCTACTGGCACAAAAACAGAAATATAGATCAATGGAACAGGATAGAAAACCCAGAGATAAACCCACGCACCTATGGTCACCTTATCTTTGACAAAGGAGGCAAGAATATACAACAGAGAAAAGACAACCTCTTCAATAAGTGGTGTTGGGAAAACTGGACAGCTACATGTAAAAGAATGAAATTAGAACACTTCCTAACACCATACACAAAAATAAACTCAAAATGGATTAAGGACCTAAATGTAAGACCGGACACTATAAAACTCTTAGAGAAAAACACAGGCAGAACACTCTATGACATAAATCACAGCAAGATCCTTTTTGACCCACCTCCTAGAGAAATGAAAATAAAAACAAAAATAAATAAATGGGACCTAATGAAACTCCCCACGAGATGAATCCTCTGCATTATTTTCAAATGGAGCCAAAGGACTTTTTCCTTCTAAATGGAAAACCAATTTCAAAACCACTACAAGAGAGAAGATAGCCAAGGGGCTGGCTCTTTCTAAAGCTCTGGGTGTGCCACCTTCTGCCAGGCCCCATCTGCCTCCTTGTTCATTTTCACGCTGAGGTCTTCTTTTTCCAAATCCAAAGTCTGACGTCATAGAAAGGATAACTAGGAATCTAAAGAGGGAAATATGGGGACCTTCCACAGCAGCTCAGGAGGAGCTAGGACACCGCCCTCTGCCCTCAGCCCTCCTGGAAAACACTACTTTTCTTCTGGGGTTTCTTTCGGGGAGACTGGGAGCCCTGCCAAGAGGAGCTCACCCTTGGGTGGGATTGGGGTGCCTCTGGCATCCCCCACTGTCCACATCCCCAGCCCCATGGAGCCTCCCTGCTCCATCTTTCTTGCCATCATGGCCCTACAGGGAAATGCTTTCCTCCTAAAGATGTTGCCTCCACCAGTCCAGGGACGGGCCCAGGTCACATCACCCATTTGAGAAGCCCAACCTGAAACCCTGGTGTCAGATGAGGGAGCCACAAGCTGCAGGTCTGCATTTAAACAGCAACTATTGGTACTGAATACCGACCAAGAGCCAAAGAAATAATAAATGCATAACATGCAGTTCACTTTCTCAAAGACCAAATGCAAAGCGTGTTTGATGCTGGAGTTTTTTTAACCAGGTGACCAACCTCCATCCACACCTGGGTAGAGTAAATACCAAGGAGGAGGTCCAGACAGTTACCTCACAGGCTGGAGGGAGGTCTTCCTGAAAGAGGTGGTGCTATGTAAAACAGGGAACAGACCTGCTGGGGGCGCCCGTGGGAGCCTAGGTGTGGCAGTAGTAATGACCCTGGGAAGTTCAGGAGAGGGACAGTGTGTCCTCCTGAAGGAGGTGGGTGATATTAGCGAGTTATGGGACACAGTAGTTGAGCTTGGAAGCCCAAGCCGAAGATTTGGCCTCAAATATTTCCCAGTGAGCCACAGCGTATGTGCCTCAGGACTTCTCTGTTCCCCCAGTTCTCAGCCGCACTATTACATATGCTAACTCTCCCCCTCAAAACGCAGTGCCAATGTGCCTGGGGACAAGGAGAGAAGAGAAGCTGGGAGGGGCGGGGCCTGCCCTGGGCCGGCTTCTGTGCCCTCATTGGCTAAGAGCAGCCCTTGTGGGCCCTCCCCCTGCCTCCTGCTGGCCCTGTTACAGGCCGGTCCCAAACTCCTGCCTTGACAACCTCCCAACCACCTCCTGTCACGAATCTGGAGTTCTGGGTGAGTAGTTGGAGGTATGAACGACGTATGTGTATGCCAAGGTACGTGAGATTTGTAGGCAGTGGGAAAAGTTTTTTGATTAAAAATTTCTTAAGGTGAAATTCACATAACATAAAATTAACCATTTTAAAATGTACAGTTCAGTGGCACTTAGTACATTCACAATGTTCTGCATCTACTACTTCTATCTAGTTCCAAAACGTTTTCGTCACCAGAAAGGAAACCCCGCACACCCGTTAAGCAGTCACTGTGTATCCCCCTCCCCCCAGCCCCTGGCAATCACTGATCTGCTTTCTGTCTCTATGGATTTACATATTCTGGACGTTTCATATAAATGTAATCCTACAATATGTGGCCTTTAGTGTCTGGCTTCTTTCACTTAGCGTAATGTTTTTGAGGTTCGTCCATGTGGTAGCATGTGTCAGTACTTCATTCCTTTTTATGGCTGAATCATATTCTGTTGTATGTAGATACCACCTTTTGTTTATCCATTCGTCTGTTGGACATTTTTTTTCCACCTTCGGCTGCTGTGAATTATGCTGCAATGAGTATGCACGTACAAGTATTTGTCTGTCTCTGCTTTCAATTCTTATATACCTAGGAGAGGAATTGCTGGGTGATATAATAATTCTATGTTTAACTTTTTGAGCAAGTGCTGAAACGTTTTCCACAGGGGCTGAGTCATGTATGTTCCCACCGTGGAAATGTTCTGAGAATCCTCAGACAGGTAGCAAGTGGTGGAGGGTTCCTCTGGGGGTTTTGTGTGATGCGGGGGAGATCGAGATGGGGCCCCTACCTGGTGTTCCCGGGGCCCCCAATTCCCTGCCTTCGGTGCCCAGAACAGTGTGGGCTCAGAGGCCCTAAGAGTCCGAAGTGAGAAGGAAGGGGAGGCGGGAGGGGGACTCTAGGGAGGCAGTCACGATAGAGGTTCTGGGACACAGAGTTTTGAGACACGACAGAGCCACACTGAACGTCAAGGCCAAGTGCCCGAGACTGGGCAGACTTCCCCACTTGGGCTCCTCCTGCAGGCAGTGGTCTGGGGAGCCGGACGCCTCTGCAGATCCCATTACTGGAGATTGGGCTGCAACATGAAATGATGAAAATGTAAAACATGAGGGAACAGGCTGTAAATCACTTATTGGCAGCCCGCTCTCCTCCCGGCTACGCCCGATCCGAGGGCAATGCTGCGGCCGCTGAGGGTTTCCTAGCTGCCTGGACCAGGCTCTCCCCTCGGCCGCCAAGATCCTGACCTGAGAACTGAAACCATGTGAGGAAAACACCTCGGGGCCTGACTCATCTCGCCCTCCAGCCGGTACCATCACCCCCCAGGCTCCTCCCGGCAGGAAGGCCGCCAGCCCCAAGCCTCGAGAAATCCCTGCCCTTCCACGCCTGTACTTCCCCGGCTTGTGACATGGTGACGCTTGGCTTGACAGCCTCCCAGGCCCTCCAGCATATTCCAGATGTGTCTTGGGTTCACAGGATTTCCCGCAATCCTGGCTCTCCTCACTTGGTCCCAGGGAGGAAATTGGGAAACAGAGAAAAGAAGTGACCGGTTCAGGGAGGACGTGTGGGGCCAGTGTCTGCAGTGAGGTCCCCGAGGCCAGGTGTCCGCCACCCCTGCTGTGCTTGGCTCGCAGGTGGGAAGCGGGGCCGCCCGGGAACACGTAGGAATCCGCGCACAATGCACGTTTCCTCAAATGTCTGCTGAAGGCATGGCTCCCTGGAAGCCACACCCAGATTAAAAATCAACTAAGAAGGAGAGTAAAGGACGGGCTGCCTGCTTTCTGAAAGGACTCCTCTCACTTTCCATGGTTTGCTTCAAGTGGGATTGTATGTCCACACTCACGCAGCATCCTGTGCATCGTCTGAAGCAGAGATTCGTGTATAAAGCATTGCTTCAACTGGGTGCACTTCTCCAGTCCTGCTCGGAGCTCTCCCCTTCCATCCAGCTTGGCTTGGCCACCAAAGCAACCCTGAGCTGGAGCCGGGGACAGGAAGAGAGCAAGGTGGGAGCTGGGGCCGAGAGGCCCTCGGTCCACAGCTGAGCTGAGTGATGGAGGCGTTTGGAAACCCACGTGCCCTCCAGTGAGCCCTTCTCGGCTCTGGGCCTCAGAGTCCTTCCCTCTACAGTGAGGACATCAGCCCCAGGAATCTCTGGTCTCTCAGTTCCACGTTCTAGGCTGTGGGTCTTCAAGGAGCCGCCAAGTATTCATGAAACTCTGGGCAGGCCAGTCCCAGCCAGAGCCAAGAAACACCAGCAAGTCCCCCTCGCGCCCCCTAAAGAATGAGGGTGGTGAGCTCAGCAGACTGCTCAGTCCCCCATCTCATCTGCTCTCTTTGTTCTGAGGGCCCATGTAAATGGTTCCCTTTTAAGCTCACGGGGAATCAAGTGTCCTGCCACCTGAATATCATTTAGCAAAGCGGGTGTATGGCTAAATGAAGTAACAGGTCAATGTGTCCAACCGCTCCATCCTTGTTTACCAAACATATCAGCTAGAACAGCTTTGCTGTGCGGTGACATGTTGGGGAAATCAGCTGTCTTTCCTCCCCGTGCGGTGAGTTTACTGTGATGCTTCTTCAGTCTTACTGCATGCAGCCGTCTTGGCTCCCCGGATTCATCCTTCCTCATCGGGGTCCTTTCATTATCAGCCCCTAGTGCTGGGCACATAGCGGGTGCTTAATAAATGCGTGTGGATTCGTTTCCAAGAGCTGTCCCGGAAAGGAAGATAGTATTTCAGTTACCTGTGGCTGCTAAACAAACCACCCACAACTTAGTGGCTTAAAACAACTAGGATTTATTCTTTCTCATGAATCTGTGGGTTGGCTGGGCTCCCTCAGCAGCTGCATTCACCTAGGAGCTGGATTGGGTCTCTGTGGTCTCATCTGGACTTCCTAACAACATGGTGGCGCGGTTCCCAGAGGGATCATCCTGAGAAGACAAGTCCCACGTACAAGCCCTTATTAAGCCCCTGCTTGCTTCACATTCGCTCATGTCCCTTTGGCCAAAGCAAGCCAGATGGCCAACCCCAGGGTCTACCTGGGAGAGACCACACAAAAGTGTGAATTCTGGGAGACGTGGTCCATTGGAGGCCACCAATGCAATCATCCACCACAGCTGGTGAGTCCCCCCTGGTGGGGGCACAGTCATGATACCCTGCCCCATCCTCCCCTCTTCCCAAGGAGGCAGAGCACAGGGCAGGTTTCTCAGCAGACAGAGACAGTCCCTAGAGTCACCTGCTCTCGAGGTGGGGGAAAGTTCTTCCGGTCTTTATCACGGTCATGCTCGAATCTTGCAAAAAGCATGCCGGGATTTCTTTTCGGATCCTGGAGAATAAGCAGGGCCTGTCACTTGCGTGCATGCCTCCATTCTTTACTTATTTCATTCATTCACTGAATACAGTGCCTGAGCACTGCTGTCACAGGGCACTCAGGAGATCAAGATGTCACAAGGCCACGCCTGCTACCACTAGCAGCCCACGCTGGTCCTCCCACGCCCTGTGGTCCATGGGGAACAAGAGTGTCATGCAGAGGTTAAGAGCATGGACCCCGCTGTCTGATGGCTTGACTTCACACTCCAGCTCTGCCACACACCAGCTCTGTGAACTTGGGCCACCTGCCTGACCTTCCTGAGCCTCATGTCCCCCATCTGAATTCTCTTGAGGGTTCAACCCCCGTACAGCACTCAGAACAGCACTGGCAGGAAATAAGCACCAGACAAGCGTCTGTTAATATTACTCCTGATGAATCCTCACAGAAAGAACTTTTTTCCAACTTACAAAAATAATATAGACTAGATGTAAAAAAGAAACAAACCAACCTTGCAATATCTGAAGAAGAGAAAAAGAAAAAAGGCACCCTCACTATCCCAGCATCCAAAGAGAAGCCCAGTAACCTGGCAAGGGCGCTGAAATACCACACGTGTCCATTCTCTTCTTTACAAAAAATTGTCTCAAGCTATTCATACTGTTCGCAGCCTGTCAAATAAAACTCAGTGATATGTCGAAAGGCTACATGTATGTGTTTCCTTGTTTGACGGATCCCTTATTGTGAGACATTTATACGATTTGGGATTTTTCATGCACATATTCTGTTGTGTTGAATATCCTCACCACGTGTCCCTGGTTATGTCCTCTGAACGAACTCCTAGAAGTGGAAATGCCAGGTTCAGCAGGCAGGCCCAGCTTTAGGGTTGTTTGGTTCAGGTATTGCTGGACTGGCCTGGAAAGAATGAGCAGCCCTCGAAGGCACAGCAGCAGAGGGGCAGGTGCGCGTCCTCCCATGTCTTTGTGGGCCATGGGGATCGCCTTTTCCTTACTGCAGAGCGATCGTGTCAGCCTTGAGAGCCGTGACACCCTGAGCAGGGCCATCCTCAGGGTGTGGCCTCCTCCTCTCCCCCCGGAAGCGAGCAAGGCCAAAGCCACCTTCAAAGCCCCAGGAGCCTTCTGCCTGCCCGTGACCACTGATGTGCCCCAGGTTCCCACCTGACCCTCCAGCAGCCCTCTCTACACACTGGATTTCCCTGGCTTTGATAGCCACTCTCCAGCAGGTAAACCCAAACCCACACACCCTGCTCTGATGCCCACCTCCCGCCTGGGCCTGTATCTCTGCCAGACCGTCCCACAGGGGCCTTGCACTCACCGGTCTAACCTGACCTCCTCACCTTTCCCATGCCCTGCTCCTGCAGGCTGCGTGAGCCGAGGCCCAGGCGTCGGGGTCAGGCCGCCTGGGTTTGACTCCTGGCTCTGCCATTTTCCAGTTAGGTGACTGTGGGAAGGTGACTTCCAGTTTTTCCCAGCTACAGAATAGGGATTGTAATCCCGGCCCCTCAGGGCTGTGAGGATTCAGTGAGGTGACTTCAGATCCTAATGCAGAGTCAATGCTTAACACGTGGTAACAGGAACAAGGCTTATTATTATTCTTGTCACTACTACCCACTGCTCCAGTTGGAAACCTCCTGGTCACTCTCCCTCCTCCCAGGGTCTCTGCTCCTCCACAAACCTCGGAAGTAAACTCAGAAATAGTCCTGCTGGGGACTTCCCTGGTGGCACAGTGGTTAAGAATCCACCTGCCAATGCAGGGGACATGGGTTCGAGCCCGGGTCCGGGAAGATCCCACATGCTGCAGAGCAACTAAGCCCATGCACCACAACTACTGAACCTGTGCGCCTAGAGCCTGTGCTCCAAAACAAGAGAAGCCACCGCAATGAGCAGCCAGCGCACTGCAACAAAGAGTAGCCCCACTCGCTGCAATCAGAGAAAGCCCGTGCACAGCAATGAAGACCCAACACAACCAAAAATAAATCAATAAAATAAATAAATTTATTAAAAAAAGAAAAAGTCCTGCTGCCCTGCTCCATGCACGTGCGTTCAGAGGGCTCCCTGCCAGCACACAGCAGATGCCTGGAAAGCTGCTTGAGGGAAGTCCTCTGGTCCCAGCTCTAATGAACCGTGTGACTCGGCAGATCACTTCCTCCACGTCTCTCTCTGGACACTGCTTCCTCGTTTGTAAAGTTATCTCCCAGGGCTCCGGCCCCAGGGAACTCGGGAACCTGGTCCCATCACTCAGGCAGGCAGATTCTGGCCGGGAGTGGACGAGATGACAGCTGCGGAGATAACTCCTCCTTTCATCTCCTAAACCATCAACCCTCCCCAAGATTTCTGGACTACTGTCCCTTGGCTGGCTCAGACATTTATTAGCTCCACCGATATTTTCTTTTGTAGTTCTGTAAAGCAAGCTCAAACTCGGTGAGCGCTGCCTATGCAAAGACCTTAAACCGCATGTTTATTTTCCTAAGCTATAAAACGTTTATAGGGGGAGCTGGACTCCTTGTCTGACACCAGGCTCAGAATCGCTACTGCATTCCACAGGAAGACAGAGGGCTCTGTGTCAGCCCCGGGGGCAGTGGGAAGGGCTGGAGGAAGGCTGCCCACCCCCCGTGGAAAGCGCACAGGGCGTGGGGCTGGACAAGGGAGTTGCAAACTCGTGGGGTGGAGGGGGCGGTAGGGAGGGAGGAGGGGAGAGGATGGAGTGTGGACCAGTGTGCCGCGAGCTGACGCAGTCAGAATGCAGAAGGCGTGCTTTCTCCCAGTGTCTTTCTCCTGTCCAGGCAGCTTTGGGGACACTGAGTCAGCAGAACACTGGGCTGGCCCTGGCGGAAGCTCACCTTCTGACATAGTCCCTTTATCCTAGAATATGGAGTCGGAGATGCTTGACTCTGGAATAAACCACCAAGAGTAGACACCTTCGCTCAGTTGCTCTCCAGTTGGCACTGACCTCAGCCCGTCTGTTTACTCATCTCCACCCAGCCCAGTGCTTCCTGAGAATCAGACGCCCGGTGTCACTCGGAACTCAGGAACCAGGACCTGTGCTGAGACAGTGTTTTTATCCACCAGCTTGGATTTCTGGGATCCCTGATATGGACTGAGCTTTTGAGGGTAGAGTATTTCCACTTGGCAGGCAGGCCTGGGTTTTGCCACTGAGATGGTGCCTGGAGCTTTCAGTGGACATCTTAATTGGCTCTTGGATCCCAACATCTATAACACCTCCTGCCGAGACCCGTAAGACTCGTGGAGTTTGAGTCCTTGGTCCTCCAGGCTCATCTCGGGCTCTGCCCCATCCTGGCTGCATCACAGGGGTCACATCACAGGAGAAAGGAAGCAGACGAGGGTGTGAAGACCCCCAGTCCTCACTCCTACAGCACGGATTTGAGCCCTGGATGGAGGCAGGGGCAGGACCGGGTGCCCTTCAAGGTCTCTTCCAACCCTGAAATCCTATGATTCTTAAGAAAAGAAGGAAACTGCCATTTACTCAGAGGAGGGATTCTCAGCCTTCTGAAATTCAATGCCTCTCCTCTATTATGAATAGTTCATAATGCTCCTTTACTTCCCAGAAAGGAAAGGAAAAGGTAATATGCCTCTACATACAAAATTTCAAAAGGACAACATCTTGACTCTAAAAAAAAGAAAGCAATTTATGATAAATTAATATGCATTGCTACATGCAAATGCCCGAGCATGACTCTTCTGGAAGCCCCAATGAAGCTTGGTGGCACCTGGGACTGGTTCCCCCTCCCCACCCCCCCACCGAACCAGCTACACCACTGATGCACAACGATGCAGGTGGGTCAGCCTGGGATTCAACAACTACCAGCTGCATTTCTATCAGGGAAAAAATTTAACTAAATCCTGAACCTTGTTGAAGTACAATTTTATGTACTGGTTGCATTCCCGGGATGTACTCTAAAACCATGCGAAAATAATTTCTTGGGTTCTGGTATAAGATGAGAAAAGCAGGCTCTCCACCTCCCGGAATGACTGTCCAAGGTGGGCATTTGACAGTTGTTCAGGCCAAGGGACAGTTCCTTCTGTGGGACAGTCTCAGGAATGGCAGGCGTCAGGCATCCTTTGGCCACCTGCTAAATGCCAGTCCTGGCCCGCTGGCTGGTGGTACCATCCTGTTCAGAACGGCCGAAGTGGAGTCTCCTCTGTGCCCTTGAATTGAGAGGCAGGAGGTGGGGACACGGGGCAGCACAGGGTTAAGGACATGCAGGATGTGCCAGGACATCACTCTGATTTGCTGAAGCAGACATGGCGGTACCCAACCACGCACCTGCCCCCTGCTTTGTCTCTCAGGTGGTCCTCCACCTCTACCCCAGCACCACAACATCTCAGGTCTCATGTAGCTTTAGACCCATTTATAAACCAGGCTGATCCTATGAGTGGCCTTCTCTTATATGGGATGCTTTCAGAAGAAACTGGACACCCTCACTTTTAGACCAGACAGTCCTCGGGGGTGTAATATACAGCCTAGTGACTATAGTTAATAATACTATATTGCATATTGGAAAGTTGCTAAGAGAGCAGATCTTAAAAGTTCTCATTCACAAGGAAAACAATTTTGCATCTGTGTGTGGTGACGGTTGTTAACTAGTCTTATTGTGGCGATCATTTCATTGTATGTACAAATATGGAATTATCATGTTGTACACCTGAAACTAATATAACGTTAAGTGTCAATTATATCTCAATTTTTTTAAAAAGGAGTGCTAAATTTCAATTTGAGGAGAGAAAAATAAAAATATACTTTGCTTCTTATCCAAATTGGGGGCGCCTTGAAATCTCAACCCCTGATTAGGAAGACCTGTGCTGGAGAGATATCCCTGGGGGAGAATCTTAGAAATTTGACAGGTTGAAGCTAAAGGAAAAGGTCTGACAGATGTGTGAATCCACCTTCCAACCATGCTGGTGACAAGGCAGAGTGACCCGGCAGGTAAATGTCCTCCCCGTTACCCCAAGTCCATCCTTGGTCATTGGATGAACTCAAGTCATGATGAAAGACACTGGCCAGGATTTGCAGAACGTTCACGCACTCTGCCCTCTGCAGTCCCTTGCTGCCTATCCCACCTCGCTGAGCTTTGACCTCCAAGTGCTCTGGAGAACATCACCCCCCAGGTCACATGGTCCTTTCTGGGAACCCCTCACCGCAGAGGAGGCGAGGGATTGCTCTTCCAGAGGCCCAACCATGGGTACCACGCCACGGTGAGAAATGAGGCTGAGACCAGGAAGGGCCTTTCGAAGCCCCAGAAGTCAACGACTCAGTCCTCCCGGCCACATCTTGAAGCATTTTTACTATCAAGAAGGATCTGCATGCAAATTTCAGAACCTGTCTGCCGGTTCCCTTAGCAAAGAGTGTGGGAACCGTGGCATGAAAGGAAATCCAGAGAGACAGGGTAATGGGTGTGGGTGACTGCTAATGGGACCCTCAAGCCACTGGGCTGTCAGCCCTGTCTCCCTTAAGCATACATTTGGAGTTCAAGTTCAGCAAGGTGGAGGTGTGCTCTGATTTGTTGATTTTGGGGGGTGGGGAAAGAAGAGAAAAATCACTCATCTTATTGGAGTCTTTGTTTTTAAAAAATTGAATATTTTAACCATTCATGTATCCATTGAGGGCAAGAGCTTATTTTCAAACATTAGGTCATGGGACTATTATGAACAATTTTCCTCATATGCTAAAAATTATTTCTTTGTGTTCTGCTCCACACACTATGTATTTGGGAAGAAAGAGTCACATTGCTCGTGAACGGGAGGATATTTCTTTATAACTTCTGTTACTGGTGTTTATTTTCTTTTTCCCAACAGCTTTTTCCTCCTCAAGATGAAATATCTGAAGATGGAAAATTAACCTGAAAATTGTCACAGGAATACACTTGGGTTGTCTAATTTCACAGTTTGGGAGTCAAAATATAACCCCCCAGGATTGCCTCAAAGGCAGTGCTTGAAACTGTGGTGTGTTAAGTCCCTCTCTCAAACCCGTCCCTCTCTTCACCCTCTTTCCCTGTATGTCAAGGAAACTCCAAAATGTCAGTCTGGCTGTGCCCAGTGGATCCTAGCTATGTAGTGAATGAGAGACTCCCTCTCTGCTTACGGCCACTGCCTTAGTGTAGGAAGCACTGTGGCCATTAATGAGGGTCCTGAGCCCTGATCACAGCTTCCTCACTGGTTTTATTTCAGGAGGTTATGCACTCCCACATCCCTGGATCATAGCCTGGGGTTTAGCTCCATCCTGACTAATGTCCACAACTTGACCTCTCTGGGAAGTGGGACTGAGGTTACATTCTGGTTTCTCCCAGCAGGGTCTTGAGTTCCTTATGCAAATTTAGTCACATCTTCCCAGTAAGTTTCAAGTTAAGTCATAGGCAAGCTGCCAGGGCAATCAGCCTGCTATAGACGGTGTATCAGTTATCTTTTGCTACGTAACAAGCCACCCCATAACTTAGTGGCTTAAAACAAGAACCACTTATTTGCTCATGATTCTACAGTCTGGAGGCTGCACTGAGGCTGAATAAATCAAGAAAGCCTCACTCGCATGCCTGGCCCTTCAGTTGCTGCAGCTGGAACAGCCCAGGGCTGATGGAACCTTTCTCTCTGGACGGCAGTCTGACTTACATGGGGTGGCTCAGAGTTTCAGACAGCAGAAGCCGCCAGGCTTCTTAAAGCCTCGGCTCAGAAGTCCCAGAATGTCACTTCCACAAGGTCAGCCCAGGTTCAAGGGAGAAGGAATAGACCTTCCCTCTCAATGCCCATAGGGATGGGAAGAGTTGTTATTGATTGTATTTGCAGACAATCTACCCCAATAAGAATAAGTCTTTTTTAAAAAAAGAAATACAGAGGGAAAAGAAATCTAATATTCAAATACTTGCAGATCCCATACGCATTAGCTTTCATATCCTCATACTAATCTGCTTCAGGACCACTTCTGATGATTATAGTCTTACAAGACCACGTGTGCCCCAGGACCAGATTCATTCGTATCTCAGACTGACACATAGACATGCTTTGTAATCATTTTCAATTGAAAATTTCGAAGTTCTTGTAAAACAAATACGTATTTAAATATCTGTAGTAGGGGCTTCCCTGGTGGCGCAGTAGTTGAGAATCTGCCTGCCAATACAGGGGACACGGGTTCGAGCCCTGGTCTGGGAAGATCCCACATGCCGGGGAGCAACTAGGCCCGTGAGCCACAGCTACTGAGCCTGCGCGTCTGGAGCCTGTGCTCCGCAACAAGAGAGGCCGCGATAGTGAGAGGCCTGCGCACCGCGATGAAGAGTGGCCCCTGCTTGCCACAACTAGAGAAAGCCCTCACGCAGAAACGAAGACCCAACACAGTCAAAAATAAAAATAAATAAATAAATAAAAATTTAAAAAAATATATCGGTATTAGTATTTTCTTATGCAATTAAACAGCTGAAAAAAGAAAAAAAAAAAAGCCTTACCTCTGGACAATTTTCCGGAAATGACTAGTGCACTCCAAGCTGGCAGGATCCGTGACGGCGTGGGAGACTTTGAAGGCTGCACCCAGGTGTGTGTGCGGGCGAGACACAGGCGCAGTCGTGGGGCAAGGTGCGGCAGGGGAGGACACCCCTGCTGTCCTGAAAGGCGGGATCTCTGGAAGCCCTCTCCCATAGGCCAGCTCAGAAAACCTTAGCAAAACTAGAAGTGAAAGCAAGAAAAAACCCTCAAAGCCTGCGGAAACCATTTCACGCAATGTTCATTACTGACAACATAATAAGTAGTTAATAGAAACACAATTTTGGTTAGTAGGGAATTCAGCCTGATCAAAGGCAGGAGGGCGCCACAGATCCTCCCACACCTTCCAAATGAGGACTGCAGGGAGATGGGAAACACCGGCAAGCAGAGCACGCGGCAACTGATTTTTTGGCCCATCAGTCTTTTACTGGCAGAGCACTTGACGTTTACCGTGTGCTTGGCCATTACTTATTTAATATGGCTGATTTAAATCCATCTCAGAAGCTGACAGCTCAGGCTCTAAGTTCATGATATTTTTATTTACCCACAACCACTGTTTATCTTCAACAGGACACACAGAAGAGGGCTCAGATGCAATTTGGAGTCATCTGGGGGTGTCTGGGAAGCTCATGGGCAGGGTCACGAGAAGCAGACGTGACCAGAGGAACAGGCAACACCTGAAGGAACACAGCCCAAGAAACAAGGCAGCTACATGGGACCAACTTGACCCAGTTAAGAAAACACCCACCGGAGTCAGAGGGAAGCCAGGGTTCTGAAGAGTTTGTGCCTAAAATCTGTGACTCTTGTTTGTCACCTCTGAAACACGCATCGATTCGTTTTTGGGACCTAAGAAGATAGAAGGCTGAGGGCAAACAAAAGATGTTTCACTAACAAAATCTGGAAGCAGAACAGCAGGGGGAGTCTTCGACAATCCCAAATAAGAGGGGGCCACTGCCCCACAGACCACAGGCTGTGTCTATGGGGACAACTCTCAGAAATACTCGGGGCGGGGGGCAGGGCAGAGGGATCCTTCCTGAGCAAACAGAGGTGACAGCCAGTGAGAGAGATGTGGGTTCTTACCATTTATGGGCCTCCCTCCCTCCGTGCTTGTAGCCTGGGGACACGGGGATCCCTGGGGAAAAGAATTAGCCCTGGAAAAGTGATGTAAATAAAATCACAGGATGTTCAATTACTAATGGTTGTTCTGTTAGGGACCTAAATCTCTGTTCAGTTTTTGAGATACGCTAAAGGAAAGTTCGAAAACATACTCCTGGGTGATGGATCACCAGGGACTTACCAGGGAACTAAGGGATCCTATTAAGACTTGTATCCACCCTCCTGAAGACAAGGAGATGGTGGAGGTTGGAGCAGGACACCAGACAACAGGCGTCCCGTTGGTATTTCTCGTGCCCTCACGTGACGTGGGGTGACTTGGAAATTCACTTAACCTCTCTGGTTCAAAGTAGTTGGGAAAATAGGTCTAAATGGAATTTTTTAGTGGATGGTGCCAACATTTTCTATAAATTCAGCAGTTTTCACATAGGGTGAGGCTGGAAATTAAAATACATCAATGGGCACGAATTTAGAGCGAATATCTGCTGAACTTTCAGGTTAAGACCTGGTTCTGCCGCAGACTCTTCCAGGTGCCTGTGGGTTTGGAGGTAAAGCTCTTACGCTGCTTATTACAAAAAAAAAAAAAAAAAAGACAAAACCAAAACTGTCTCTGCTGCGGTCCTTCCATGTGGGAGACACATGGTTCTGAGGCCTCTAAGGCTGTCGTGTTTCGAGATGCACAGGAGCCGTGCTTTGCAAGGAACTTTCTGATGAAAAGCCTGAGATCCCGGAACCTGCAGGCTCGCAGGTGTGCTGACCTCTCGCTAGAGCCTCACTTGGCTCTCCTCGTGGGCATGCTCTGGTGAGCAGCAGAGAAACAGCACCAAAATCCCCATCGGGCTTTAAGCCGAGCCAAGCTGTGCGCCCCCCAAATCAACCCAAGCGTCTCCCTTCAGCTAAAAGCCAAACCAAACCCAAAGGCTACTTTGCAAAGTTTGCCACTCACCAAACCGAAGATTTTCCAACAGCCCAGCAGACCTACTTTGAAAAAAACAATTGGACCTGTCTACATTTTAAAAAATGAAAATAAAAACCTGAACTGGAACAAAAACAAAGTCTAAAAGTGCTCTCCAAATCAGACAGTTATTTTACTTGGTTCAGGTGTCTGGTAAGTATAAGGTCACAGTCTGTGTTAAGCTGTAGAATTCAGTCAGAGAGCCTGTTTCTTATAATAAGTAGGAGTTGTCTTCCTGGGAGTTAGGTGACTTCTCATGATTTTATTCATTCAATTTCCCTAATATCTATGAGACAGTTTCCATTTTTGTCCCCATCTTTCAGAAGAGGAAACTAGGACACAAAGAGGTGAGGAAGTCGCCCTTGACTAGCTGAGCCACCAGAGCTGCATTTGACGGCTTTGCTGTACCTCCCGGGTGACAGAGGCGGCCCGTGAAACTGTACAAGTGGGACAGAGCAAGAGGCTCCTTAGGGGAAACATTGGCGCTGAGGAAGCTTTCATCATATGTGGAATATGAAATGATATTTTTATTACCCAGTCATTGATGTGGGTTTTTAAATGAGACAGCTCAGGAAATAGCAGCTTATAATTTTGTGGCACATGTTTAAACAGATTTGACACCTTGGAAGACCCCTCAGCTCCCATGAGCAAGGCCCCAGGCCCCGCTCTGGAGCTCCTGGGAATCTCGAGGATGCTGCCTTTCCTCCTTCCTCCGTTCATCCTGTTCCCTCTGCTGCGGTCTCGGGCTGCTCGCTGCCTCCCCCCACCCACCTCTCAGTAAGGAGGCTGAAGGCGGCCTAGCGTTTGGTCATCCTTGCCTTTGCTTTGGGCAACGCCATTCAGAACTTCCCTGGCTCCATCCAGCAGCCTATGGGTCCTTCCTGGGCCCATGGAGCCCCTCCTAGGGGACAGCTCAGGGGAGGGGGCCTAAACTTTTGGCCAAGTGGAGGCTCCAACAGTACTCAACCCTGAGGAACTCAAAGCATGTCCCTAACTCTCTCGACTCCAAGGCCACACACACCCCTGGGTGGTCGATAACAGCCGTGCTTTATCCAACTTGCAGGAGGAGAGAGGATTTCTTGGATGAGGATGAGCAGAGCCATTCCTGTGCCTGAGCCCAGGACCTCCAGAAATACCTGGGTGAGGGGGATAAGGTCCTCCACTCGTGCTAATAGGGACGTGGAACCATCGAATGTTGGATATTGATGTTGGCGGGGCTTCACTTGCACCCTGTATTTGTGAGTGTGGGCTAAAGTGTTGTGACAAATAGACCCAAACCGTCCTGTCTCAGCACAATACAAGCTTATTTCTTGCTCACATAGACAGTTCTGGACAGCTGTTCAGAAAGGTAAGGTGATTCTCTTCCATGTCATTCAGGGACCCAGCCTCCTTCTGTCTCACGGAAGGAGAAAACTATCATACGTGGTGGATCATACATGGGAGACTTCATGATCAGGCCTGGAAGTGGGGCGCCTCACTTCCCCTGAATTCCCTTGGCTAAAACTCAACCACGTGACACGTCTTCCCAGCGAGGGAAGCTGGGAATGGGGCTGGTCATGTCCCAGGAAGAAGGAGAGAAAGGATTTTGCTGAGCAGCTACAGATCCCTGAGACCTCCTGAGCCATTTGGAAGTCACTTTATAAAGAATTTAAGGGAAAAGAAAGGAAATCAAGAGGGAAAGAAACATAAACATGATTACTGACCACAATGAACTAAATAAATGCGAAGTTACAGGTTAAAATAACTAGCCCAACCTAAAGAATCCATCTATCCTGAGAATGTCATTCTAAATCTTTTATGCAAAATATGTTAATCTCTGTTTTACTGTTTTATGTGTAATAATTGACTATGAGACATAAAGTAAATTCCCATTCACAGGGGAAAGATAAACTGAATCTTGGGTATATCCATCCCTTTAATAATGATATATATATATATATATTTTTTGGCTGCGCGCAGGGCATGTGGGATCTTAGTTCCCCGACCAGGGATGGAACCTGTACCCCCTGCATTGGAAGCTCGGAGTCTTAACCACTGGACCACCAGGGAAGTCCCCATACTGATATTCTTGGTGACAAAGTAATAACCTAAAAAATGTTTAGGTTTAAGTGAAAAAAGCAGGACAGAAAGTTATATATACAATATGATGTCTGCTGTGTAACACTTTCAAAAACCTGCACAGAGAAAAGGCTGGAATAAATGCATCAAAATAATAGCAATTGTTGTCTTTGGATAAGGGCTCTAGGAGATTTGTTCCCCATAGATCTTAATTTTCTGTAATGTTTACAAGTTTCCAAGAGAGCATGCATTGTTTTGTAACGGGGAGAGGGTATAGAAGAAAAAGTCAAATGCCCTGAGAGGCACTCCCGCCCCTCGTCTGTCCCAGGTCAGCCTTCCTCCCGCCCTCTCTTTCTCCCCTTCATGCTCCAGAGTGTTGATCTGGATTAGACAACACTGTCCTGTTTCCCCCTGTGCAATGGAATGTTCATGCTTCCCAATTCATTTACCAGTGACAGCCGGTGTCCCAGCATCCCATCTTCCACTGTCAGGAAAGAGGAGAGAGACCCTTGCTCACAGGACCACCATGGCCAGGGGTTCCTGAGCTGGGAGGGTCCAGGGTTACAGTTGGTGTTTTCATCGTGAGTATTTGTTCATGGACCCCAACACTGTTCCCGTCAGCCCCTCTTCACCAGTGCAGTCCTCACCGGGGTCAGGAGTTAATGTACGTGTCATGTGTTGATGTTGTGTGTTTGTGTATGTGTACATGCAGGCAAACGTACATCTGTGTGCTAACAAGTATCAAAGGCTAAACAGAAATTAAGATTGGTGCCAGAAAACTTTTCTATTTTCAACTCTTATCAATAGCTGACTTCCATAAGAGGTCTTGGGGCTTTGGGTCATTATTATTAACTATGAACAAATAGGAGAAGGCTTTTAAGCTGAGACTTGAAGGAAGCAGGAGGAGGAACCAGTGATGTGTGTCTGTGAAGGGCTTGAGATGGAAGGACGGGGTGTAGGTGATCCCAGGGAAGCCGGGATGGAGTGCAGAGGAAGACAGGGAAGCAGGGGTTGGGTGGTGCAAGGTTTAACCGTCACAGTGAGAGGTTTGGATTTAATTCTAACTACAGTGGGAAGCCACTAAGCAGTTTTATTCAGAGAAATGCATAAAATGCATCATGATCTGAATTATGTTTTGAGAAGAAAGACGACCCCTGGGGCAGTTTTGTGGAGAATGAATTGGCAGAAAGGCAGGCAGAACAGCAGGTGGAGACGGTGGAGGCCATCTTGGAGGGGACTGAGGTTGTCCAGGCAGAAGACGCTGGTGGCCTGGAGGATTCAAGAATATTGGGGGCCTGGGAGTTACACTTCCGGGACTTCCTGATAGACTGGATCTAAGGAATGAGCAAGAGAGAACAATCAAGGAGGAATCTGCGATAGAATGTAAGACAGTAACAGAAACAAAGAGTCCCAGTTTAGATGTGTTCAGTGGGAACTAATCAATTAATGAATGTTTTTGACTTTCATGGAAGGACCACAGTTAGGCCTGCGGTGGAGTGTCTAAAATTTTCAGTAGAAGGGTAAATTCAGGACAGACTCTGAGTGATCCCCAAGCACTTTTCATTCTGCTGTCCTTTGCAAAATATCATGTCCCAAACTGGAAGGCAGGCTTGTCCTTTGATGTATGAAGAAAGCTGTGTGGAGGTGGTAATCACAGACTTGGGTCAGTTTTAGAGAGAGTCACCCCGCAGAGCAGCCTGGAGAACCAGGGGAGCAGTAGCTTCTCTTGAGAACCCTGCAGATATGGAACAAGTGCGGCCACGTGTGTAGGAAGAGTAAAGACAAGCCCAGGGGCCACTGCTGGGACGAGTCATGGTGTCCAACTCCACTCCCACTTTTGAGCTCAGCAGAACCCCATATGCATTTGGGCCCCAAACGCCCTTTCTTCTGCACAGAAGTCCCTACATATTTCAGGGAAATCTGTAACCGATTTGTGAGCAATCTGCCTACCCTGGAGCAACTTTGTCACAAAATATAGTATTTTCGCATTCTTGTTGAAACCACTGATGTGTCCACCCCCGCCCCCGCTCCCCCAGCGCACTCCCAACCCCACCAATCAGGGCCTCTTTCCACACATGTAACGGTTGCAGATCGGATGCCAAACCCAGCAACTGGCTATCTCCAAAATGCTTTCCATCTCCCATGGGGCCATGTACTGCAGGGGCGTCGTTAAGAGAAGGTATACTGTAAATTAGAACAGCTTATTTTCAGAAGCCACGTTTTAGAAACTTGATAGCAGCTCTGGTTCTTGATAAACACGCTTCTGGAGGGCCGCGCACATGTCCCCTGCGGACGCTGGGCTGGAGACTCCCAGATGAGCTGGTCTCATCAGTCAAGTGGCTCAAGCCCCTTGTCCTGTATTTGGGCTCATGGAAACCCCAAACACTCCCCCTCCCCATCCCCTCCCTCTGGGTTGAAATTCTGTGTATTTCAGATAAATTTTATCCATCTGTTTCTGATTCGTTTACCCCAACTCATCATGATATTTGTTTTGCAAGAGATATTCAACAACTAAAAAGTTACTTTCAGATTCTTCATAGGCAAAGAAGGGTGTCTGATCTTGTCAAAGTACCCGAATCCCTAAAGCAGAGTCAGCAGAGGAGCTGAGATGGTGAGAACAGACATCCAGAATCTGACTGCATGCCTGACCCCCATTTTTGCCAAGTCCCAGTTGTGGACGAATCAGAAGGGGACCAGCTCACGTGGGGTTCCAGGCTTCATTCCTGGGACGCAGGGTCAGGGAGGGGGGAGCAGACACGTCCCAAGTGATCACCCTGGGGTCACATGCTAAAGCCAGCAGTGGTGCAGGGGGTGGCAGCGTGGGGTGAGGGGCTCCTAGTGGATGGGGCAGCGGTGCCAGCTGAGGGCAATCCGTGGAGACCCCCAGCTCCGACCCCACAGGACCAAAGATGATATGGGATGGTTCCTCTAATTACGACAAACACCCTGTCTTATTTCAGAAAGGGTTTGAGGCTGCTTATAATAACGGGTCCAGAGGCCACCATACAGGCAGTACGCTGGAAGGGCAGTGTCCTCCCGAGTCAGGAGAGGACCTCTGCACGGCCAGGCCCCTCCTTGGTGGCCGGACTTGGTGGGCCCCAAGAGCATGGCCATGAGCAAGTGAGGAAGGTGACCCTCAGAGGGAGGAGGCACATAGCCCCTCGGAGGGCCAGACGCAGGAGCCCAGCGCTCTTAAGGGCACTGGCTCGGTGGCTGGCCATTTCCATGATGGCAGTGGGGTTTCTGCGGCCATCCGCCCCTCTTGCCAATGGCCTCGACCTTCTGCTGCCCCTGTGCATCTGGCTGCGGCCACAGCCAAGGGGACGAGGGTCCGGCTCCTGTCACCACCAGCACGTCTGCCAGGCTGGGGCTGAGGCTCGGGGAAACACCGAAGCCCGGGCAGAGGCAGGCGCCATCTGGGAACAATTAGAATCTGACTTTTATCCCGAGGCCTCTATAAACCATCCATCAGGGAGGCCAGGAGAAAAAAAAAAAAAAACACAAGCTTCTTTCCTTTTTTATTTATTTATTCTCTGTTTTGTTTATAGTGACAGTGGTCAGTTTCCCTGAAAGGAAATCACTGAAAATTACAGGGTGTTTGGTTGGACTTTTTAAAAATTAATTTCCTCTATTTTTGCATGAATTTGATTTGCTCTCATTCCCTTCCCCTAACTCACGCTTAGTGAAAAATCTCTTTTGATTTGTTCTTAATGTGGAAAACGTTGGCAGTCCCACATGGCAATTGGAAGAAATCCGAGGAGCACAAACCAGGTAGAGCTTTCGGCTGGCTTCCCAGGGCGAGGAGACGGTCTCCCCGAGACCTTTGCCCAGCTCAACCCGCAGGTCCTCCCGGGTCCAGCCTCTTACCCAAAGGCCTGCTGTGTTTCTCCCGCTCTCACGGCTCCCTTCTCTTTCCAAAAGAATTTACCCTGTTAAAGACCCACTTCTCCTGCAAGGTGTCCCCAGACTGGAAATTCACTCTTCTGAATTTAGCTCAAGATGCTGCCTCCTGAGCTGGGATGGCTGCTATAAGCCCAAAGTAAAAGGTCTTCAGGATTCAAAACAGGTCCTGCATCTTACTCCGTCACAAAGATGAAACTCCCAGACACTGGGCATCGAAGGACGCAGTGGCCTCCAAGGCAAGTGCCAGGATTGGGGCAAGAGCTCCCGAGGGAGATTCAGAAAACCTGGTTCCAGACCCAGTTCTACCATTTCCTGACTGAGTGACCTTGGACGGGTCACTTTACCTCCCTAAGCTTCAGTTTCCTTAAGAATCGTCATCGTTGTTATTACTATACCTTCTGTGCATGCAGGCCGTCCTGTGCCAACTCAGAGCTGAGCTCTTTACTCACCTTGACTGCCTTCATCCTCATAACAACCCCAAGGGGTAGGCGTTTTTAATCCCCATTTTACAGATGAGGAAAAACGGAGGGTCTGAGAGATTAGATTGTTTTTTGAGGATTAAAACCTGGGACTCAAACCCAGATGGCCTGATTCTAAAGTAAATGCTCATAACCATCACTGTTTTCTTCTGCCTGCCTTCTGATAATAAAAGTGAATAGTTCTTGGGCATGTACCCCATTCTATGTGTCTTCTGTGGCTTAAGTCCGTTAGCCCTCACCAAGCCTTTTGAGATAGACCACCAAGAGGGGATGGGGCCTGGACCCAAATGTGAGCGGTGAGTCCAGGATGAACACACCAACCACAGCACAGGGAGGGACGGATGGAAAATGTGTCACTCGGATTGTTATTTGAAAAACAAGGATGGTCAAGCCTGAGCAGCACCCAAGGGTCCAATTCTGCAGGCACCAAAGGGCCCTGTAAAAGGCTCTCCTGCAGAGGGCAGTTTAAACCAGGTACTTACGTGACCCCAGTTCTCAACTCCTGCGTGGAAACTCCATTCTTGGTACCCACACCACGGTACCGTGCACACCATGACCCCCACTGTCCAGCCCAGGGGTAGATCTTGTTTAGGTCCCAGGTTTTACTAGGGTGTCTGGATCATGTCCCTAAAATTGACCAGAGTTCCAAGCAAGCTAGATAAAAATAAATCCACCACCCAGAACACCAAAGGCAATGAAAATATAACAAAAGCAACTAGAAAGGAAATACCTTTAAAAGAATAACAGACTGATGGTAGACTTCCTTAAGCAATAATAAAGGCGGGAGTTCCCTGGCGGTCCAGTGGTTACAACTGCATGTTCTCACTGCCGAGGGCCTGGGTTCAATCCCTGGTCAGGGAACTAAGATCCCACAAGCCGCGTGGTGGCCAAATAAATAAATAAAGGCCAGTAAACATGCAATAATATCCTAAACGTGTTGATGGGCAATAACTCCATCTAAAATTCTATGTGTAGAAAAACTATCATTCAAGGAAGTAAAATAGAGATTTTTTCCAGTAATACAGAGATTAAGAGAATTTATAACTCACAGATCCTCACTCAAAGATCGAAAGAACAAAAATATTTCTGGAATTTATTAGAGACCCCAAGTGCAGAGCATCATGCCCAGTTCACAGCATCTGTCACCGGCCGATCTGCAAGGTCTAGCCCTTGGTCCACTGAGTCCCCATGGCGTGCTCCCAGCCCGCTGTCCCCATAGGCAACCCTCTAGTGTGTTTCATAGGCATCCTTGAATTTGTATACACACTTTTAAATGTGCAATGTTGTATTTAAACATGCAAATATTTACTTTGTATAAATGATATGGTCCCATGAACCTCATTCTGTTTCTTAGCTTTCACCCCCACTAAATGCCATGTTGTTAAGACATACTCACGTCAGGCCACACTTCCCTGCTCTGCCGTACTCCGTAGCGTGCGTTCACCAATTTTACTCATTTACATCAAGGTTACCTCCACCTCCTGCTTCCGCAACGTGAACATGCTCGTACGCATTCCCTTATGGACCTGGAGGATGAATTCACTGGGCGACCTGTGCAGGAGTGGGGCTGCTGAGACATAGCACGTAAACACACCTCACTGACCGTTTCCGGTTGTTTTCCAGCATGAGTTCACCTATCTGCACTTCTACCAGGAGTCCACAAATTTCCTATTTCCCCAGATCCATGCAACTTTGGCATTATCCAGCTTCTCAATTTTGACATCCCAGGGTGTGTGAAGTGTTACACTATTGCTGATTCAATTTGAATTTCTCTGATTTCTAATGTGTTTGGGCACTCCCCACCTGCCATGCTTCTTTAACCATTTGGGTCTCCCTTTTCTGTAAATTGCCTGTTCACATCCTTTGCCTATTGTTTTTTCTATTTGAGTTTCCTTTGTAATACATATTAATGTCAGGTAAGGTAAGTCTCTCCTTTTTGCTCATCTTTTGTTGATATAATTATCTGTGGACCTCTCTGTCTCCATAAAAATTTTAGAATAAATATATTGAGTTTCTCAAAAAATACAACAGATTTTTATACATTAAGGTCATATTGAGTTTGTAGATCATTTGGGAGAGATATTTCAACCTTATAAGGTTATGCCGTCCCAACTAAGTGTATGGAGTATCTTTCCCAGTTATTTAGATTTTCTTTGGTATCCCTTAAAAGAACTTTAACTTTATTCCATAGTGTGTTCTTTAAATTAAGTACTGGATACATCAGTTTTTCTGTTATTAACAATCATATTTAATCTTCTCTTACATTTTACTTGTCTTTTGGCAGGAAAAAGAAAACCCTATTAGTTGATTTTTTTTTTTTTTTGTAAGTTAAACTTATCTAGCAACCTTGCTAATCATACTTATCAGTTTTGAGTTTGCTGATTTTTTTTTTCTTTTTTGCAAGTAAAGATAGCTATTTCTCCTCTGCTAATCTTTATGCCTTTTCTTATTGTTGACTTGTTCCATTGTGGATACTGGCGGGGGAAGGGGAAGGGAGGGTACTTACAGTTTTGTTTCCAGGACTAGTACTTTGCTAAGTCACAGCAGCAATAGTGAAATCCCTGTTTTGTTCCAATATTAAAAGGGGATGTCTAAAGTTTCTCCATTAAATATGTTGTCTACTATAGCTTTTTGACGTATATGACCTTCACCAGGTTGAGGGAGTACTCATCTATTTCTAGTTTATAAAGAGGTTGTCTTCATCCTTTCAGGCTGCTATAACCAAAGAGCATAGACTGGGTGGCTTATAAACAACAGAAATGTATTTCTCACGGTTCTGGAGGCTGGAAGTTCAGCATCAGGAGGCACACGTGATCGGTTCCGGTGAAGGCCTTCTTCTGGGTTGCAGACTTTGTCCTCAAATGGTGGAAGGGGCAGGTGGTCTCCACCGTGTCCTGTACCCGCCCGGATCTTCGATGCCCCTCGGACCTGTTGAATCCTCTCTGGTCCCCGGTCAGTCGGGGAAGATGGAGAGAGCACAGCAGGAAGCTTTCCTTTCTCGTGAAAGCAACGCTTTTCCCTGGAGGAGGGAAGACCTCCCTGGCCACTGCCTGCTGCTCTACACACTATATCCTCAAGACGGTGGGGGAGAGACGCAAACTGCTTCCTCCGAGAGGCCAAGGACCTTGAACAGGAGGTGAGCACATTATCCTGCACATCTACGCTACTATAAAGAAAAGGGAGGCCCCTAAGTCTAAGGTCTTGTTTTCATTGGAATAAAAATGAGACCTTCAGGAATTCCCTGGTGGTCCAGTGGTTAGGACTCAGGTGATTTCACTGCCTTGGGCCCAGGTTCAGTCCCTGGGCAGGGAACTAAGATCCCCCAAGCTATATGGCATGGCCAAAAAAATAATAAATTTTAAAAAAATAATTAAAAAAATAAATAAATAAAAATAAAAAATTAAATAAATAAATAAATGAGACCTTCATAACCTCTTGGTGGAAGATAACATATTTTTTCTCCTGAATTTCTTTTTTTTTAAATTAATTTATTTATTTATTTATTTATTTTTGGGTGTGTTGGGTCTTCGTTTCTGTGCAAGGGCTTTCTCTAGTTGCGGCGAGCGGGGGCCACTCCTCATCGCGGTGCGTGGGCCTCTCACTGTCGTGGCCTCTCCCGCTGCGGAGCACAGGCTCCAGACGCGCAGGCTCAGTAGCCGTGGCTCACGGGCCCAGCCGCTCTGCGGCATGTGGGATCTTCCCAGACCAGGGCACGAACCCACGTCCCCTGCATTGGCAGGCGGATTCCCAACCACTGCGCCACCAGGGAAGCCCCTCCTGAATTTCTTTGATCCCCCCGTGTCCCCAGCTTTCCCAGGCCTGGGTTCCTTGACCCTGTGGAGACCACTTCTCAGAAATGATGGGAAGCACTTCGAAAGCTGGAGGGGGTCACGGCATGAAAACCAACTTGCAGTGCATCCCCTCCCACGTGGAGAATCTGCAGAGTCTCCCTCAGCAAAAGCAGCCACATATAGTGACACTTGTAATAGGTCCACTGAGCACTGTCGGGGGCCACTAAGTGTCATGAGCTCATGTAATTAACTGACCAACCTGATAGGCCGGCCTATGATCCCCATTTTATAGATGGTGCAAGCACGGTTCATCGAGGTTAAATAACTCGCCGAGGGTCGTACTGCTTGTGGTGCATGGAAGGGCCTGGATGTAAACCAGCCTGTTTTACTGCCTCCCTGAAGCTTTTAAGTGACATGACAGAACTGTGCAGACATCTCAGAAGAGAGAGCATGGTAAAGGACGTCCAGAAACCCAGTGTCCTCCCACCTCTGCCCCCTACCAGCTGTGGGCCTCTCTGAACCGCTGTTTCTTCATCTATCCAGTAAGCAGGCTGAGGAGATGACTTTTAAAGGCCCTTCCAGCCACGCGTTTAGGGCCAAGAAAACATCACACGCTATTTCACACTAAATTCCACTAAATTCCTCACGCCCAGAACCAAGCGGCTCACATGGAAGAGCCTCCAATTAACAGCTTTGTGGGTCTGGGGTGTGGACGAGCGACCTCTCAAGCAAACAAGCCAAAACCATCCCACAGGCAGAGACCACCAACGTGCTTTCCAAACCTGTGTTCTGAGCGGCTGGCCCTGATGGAAATCTGCAATTAGCTGTTTTAATGCCTAAAATAGCTTTGCTACTGTTGCACATAGTCACGTAAGAAAAGGAAAAACCAGGGGCCACCACGGTCAGGTCAGGGGGAGTTGGAGGCTCAGGGCTCCGAGAGCCAACCTTCTATTGGAGTCGTGTGTGGTTGCAGATAATGTTCTGATTTCCAGCGAGCTGACAGCTGGGATGAACGGCTGTTCAACCCGATTAGATATGCCTCGGCCACAGACTCTGGGGCCACAGACAACTGCTCATTTGAAATGCATGCCACTGGCACCCGACGGAAAGAATAAAGGCCGGCCTCAAACAGACAACACATTCTTGGATGCAAACCTTATGGTTTCAACACAGCTAAAAGGGTTTATAACCGCCTGGGGTTCCTTTTCACTGAATATTCTTTGTCGAATAGTGTTTAGATCAACTTGTAACTTTAGCACTTTCCTGTAATTGTAGCTTGTCATTTAGGAGCTGGTGGTATGTGAGGAACCCAGGAGGCGAGGGGGTCGGTGGGGGGAGCCAAGAGCTACTGAGTTCCCACGTTTAATCCTCTCTGTGTCCCCTCAGACCCTGGAGGTAGCTCCTGACCTTCCCCATCAGGACCCTGGTGGAGCCAAGCAACCCTGCTGTCTTCCTGCTGTTGTCAGGATGGCACGGCATCTATTTTACCGCCAACTGGAATCGCTGCCCAGAGGATATCTCCACGTTGATGCGCCGGCCCCCTGCTCTGTCCTGGTTCTTAGAAGCACAAGCCTCTGGAGGCATCTCCGGGAGCTGTTGCAGCATCCAAGGTAGCCCTGTGGATGGTGGGAGGGGTCGGAGGGACTTCTTTGAGTATTTTTACGGTCCATTTGAATGCAAGCACAAGACATTATGGTCTGAGCACACACTATCGGCCTGGTATAGAGGACTACACCTCTCTAGAGCTCCCCCTGGAAGGACCAGCTTTTCCTTCTGCCCGTCTCTCCAGGGAGCGCTGGGGCCCATGTGTACAATGGAGGCGCACATCACACCCACAGGAGCAGCAGGGAATCCACTCCTTCACAAACCACATGTCAGAGCCAAGTACACACACTGAGGCATATCAGTCATCCTTCTACACCTTGAAATGTTTTTTTCAAAAACTGGAGCCTGCTCGAATACTAACTGTAAACTATGAATCTTAAATCCTCCTGTTCGCTTGTCTCCAAACGATGGACTTCTGCAAAAGTCCTTTAATAGGACCTCCCTGCCTTCCCTCTCACCATAGTAGTTTGAATCTACCTCTACCTTGGGTTTGAATCTCTCTCAGTCTGAGCCTCCGTTTCCTCATCAGTTAATTGGAGATAATATGAGTATCTGCTCACAGGATTGTTGTGTGTGCAAAGCAGGTGGCAGAGGACCTGACTCACACGATAGGCTGAGTGAACCTGAACTATCATTATTGTCATCAATAATCCATCCTCCACCCAATCATCAACTTTGACTTTGCTTGAACCCCCCTTTGACTACTTTCCTAACTTAAGTTGCCCCCAGGGGGGCAGTATTCTGCCCTGTCCGGTCATTGTTTGGGTACTTGTCTTATTCACTTCATTAGAGTCATAAGCTCCTGGCTGGCAGGAATTGGGTCTAATTCATCTGTGCATTCTGTGCCGGGCTTCTCACACAGCGGGCTAGTTATAAGTTAGCCCTGGCTCCAAAACCCTCCAAGGTGCTCCAGAGCTGTCTGAGAGAGGTCCAGGCTCCTATCTTGATGTCTGAGGGTCTTCACTTAGAGCTCCAACCATGCCTTGAATTCCTACCCCCTCACACATTTGCTCATGCTGTTCATGTTGCTTAGAACCCCCTTCCCACCTCTACTTCTTGAACTCTTATTCATCCCTCAAAGCCCAGATTAAATCACACACTCTCAGGACAAAGGTCAGATGGGCTTCCTTCTGCCTCTCATCTCAGATAAAATTTGACGCTAGTCCAAGGGTCAGCAAATTGCTTCTGTAAAGGGCCAGATAATAAATATCTTTGGCTGTGTGTGTTACAGTTACACAACTTTGCAAAAGCAGCCATAAAGAATATAGGCATAGGGGCTTCCCTGGTGGCGCAGTGGTTGAGAATCTGCCTGCCAATGCAGGGGACACGGGTTCGAGCCCTGGTCTGGGAAGATCCCACGTGCCGTGGAGCAGCTGGGCCCGTGAGCCACAATTGCTGAGCCTGCACGTCTGGAGCCTGTGCTCCGCAACAAGAGAGGCCGCGACAGTGAGAGGCCCGTGCACTGCGATGAAGAGTGGCCCCCACTTGCCGCAACTAGAGAAAGCCCTCGCACAGAAACAAAGACCCAACACAGCCATAAATAAATAAATAAACAAATACTTAAAAAAAAAAAAAGAATATATGCATAAATGGGCATGGCTGTGTTTCAGTGAAAATTTATAAAAACAGGTAGCAGACCAAATGTGGCCTTCAGGATGAAGTTTGCTGATCTCTGCCCTAGTCTTTTATGGTGCTCATCACAGGCTGCCTTTATATTATGCTTATTTGAGGTCACATTTCCTCTCAACATCTAGAATAAAAATTCCTTGAGGGCAAGAACAGTATTTTTCTGTTGCCATCACTCATAATAAGCACATAGAAATTACTTATCAGATTTTTGAAAACAGGCTAGAGAGCCCCCAGCAGAATCTTCCCAGTGTAAAGGTATAGAGAGATTAAGAACAGAGTATTGGGACTTCCCTGGTGGTCCAGTGGTTAAGACTTCACCTTACAATGCAGGTTCGATCCCTGGTCGGGGAGCTAAGATCCTACATGCCTCATGGCCAAAAAATCCTCAAAACATAAAACAGAAGCGATATTTTAACAAATTCAATAAAGACTTTAAAAATGGTCCACATCAAAAAAAAAAAATCTTAAAAAAAAAAGAACAGAGTATTACCAGCTGAATCGTGTCCCCCCGAGTTCACGTGCTGAAGTCCTAACCCCCAGTGCCTCAGACTGTGACTATATTTGAAGATGGGACCTTTAAAGAAGTAATTAAGTTAAAATGAGGCTGTTAGGATGGGCCCTAGTCCAATCTGACTGGTGTCGTTATAAGAAGAGGAAATTTGGACACACAAAGAAACTCCAGGGATGAGGGTACACAGAAAGATGACCAGGTGTGAACACAGGAAGAAGGCAGCTGTCTGCAAGCCAAGGAGAGAGGCCTCAGGAGAAACCAGACCTGCCAACGCCTTGATCTTGGACTTCCGGCCTCCAGAACTGTGAGAAAATAAATAAATTTCTGTTGTTTAAGCCGCCCCACTCTGTAGTATTTTGTGATGGCAAACCTGGCAAACGACACAGAGAAAGGCCAATTAGAAAAACAGAGAGGGAAAGCCCCAGTAAATGTTAATGATTTCAAATATTTTGCCTGTTATTTCTCAACAATTATAGCTTTCTGAGGACATTGGGATTTTATTCTGTTGGGAGGTGAGGATAGGGGGTAGTTAAGAATGGATTCAGTTTCCAAGTCCTGGGTTTCAAGTTTGTAGCTCCAGGCTTGCATTTCTAATACTGTCAAACCCTGATGATTCTGACGAGGGCTGTCCCGGCCCGCTTCCCCACAGTTTTCCAGAAACATTTCTTACATATCCACTCAAACTTAATCACCGAAATACCTGCCATTTCTCATGGACTTTTGAAGGGTCGTGTTTGCTTTGTGGAGTTTTAAGGAAAGCATTTGATTTTTCTTCCCTTGTAAAAACTCCAGTTGGAAGAAATCATTTTATTTTCCCCTCTAGGTTTATTTTGTTTAGCTAAAGCCATTAGAAATAGCTTCAGTTTTACATTTTTCTTGTCTGCTTGCAAAGTGTGTTGCCACGGTGGTTGAATTTCAATGGTTTGGATTGTTTTGAATGACTTCTGTGTTTTTGTTCCCAGTTCCTCAAATACTGGTTGCTATCTAGGTGACCAGGTGAATGAGTTAATTAGTAATAGGCATTTTCACTAAGTATAGGTGTATATGTGTATTTTGTAAGTTGAAAATCTGATGTTCCCATAGATGAGACAATTTGTGTACCAAGAGACCCAGGCAGAGGCCAGTATTTCCTCTCCAGACCCATTGACTCTGAGACCTCACAAAGACAAATCTTTGGGGCGCGGGGCTGTGGCCTCCATCCCTGGGGGGCACATCCTCTGCTAGATCAATATAGGTCAGTAACCAAAACCACCTGGAAGGTTGTGCTTCCCTGGATCCCATTTTCTGGAAAACGGTGCCATAGGAAGTTTCCACTTGACTAATATAACGTTGAGGTGCTCATGCAGATTTCCGGACTTCATTACATTTTCTTGACAATCCTCTGGAGTTAGGTCCTGTTTTTTTTTATCATCATCCCCATTCTATAGATAAAGAAACTAAGGATCAAAGAGGTTGTCAAAGCTGCCTTAGATGTCAGTTCTCTTTTGTGACTGTGCCTTGCCAATCAAAAGCTTGCTGGTGGGGGGCCAGGACCTGGTTTCTTTCACTCCTCGGTGTCCCCTCTTGGTACCTTGTAATATTAGAAACAGCATTGCGTGTTACGATTTTCACTAGTACTTGCAATTTACCAAAGTTAACAAAATCTTAGGCTGAGGGATTTCAGGGATCCGTGAAAAAAGGCAGTATGGGAGAAATTTTTTTGACCTTAAACTTTCCTAAAGGCATTCCTAAAATCACACTACAATGGTGGCAGCTAATCCTGCCCCCCCCCAACCCATCCCATAAACCTGTTTCTTTGTCAGACAAACATGCCCTGAGGTGCACTCACTTCCCTAATAAAATTCTGTCTGAGATGGATGAGGAGGGAGGGTCCCCAGAGGGAGGCCCTCCTTCCCAAGTGGAGATGCTCTCTCCCTTGGTCGAACAAGAAGGCTGTCTCCTGAAGTGGGTGTGCAGGAAACGGCAGTTGGGATTGATCCCTACGAGGAAGGTTAAGTTTTGAAGGATGAACGTCAGGCCTGGGAGAAGTATGAACTCCTACCCACCAGGAGGTGTTTTTCCCCCTTTCTGCCAGTTTTGGGGTATCGGGAGTTCAATTTTGCTGAAGAAACCAAGCATTTATGCACACACATCAGATTAAGAGAACAGCCTCTGAGTTCTTGCCGTGAAAAGAGACTTCTGCCTTAAGCATTCATTCCGAATTGGCACTGTTCCCTTATCAACTTGGAAAGCTGCCCCATCCTGACAAGGTCCCTCAACTGACAGCGCCCCAGTGCTCTGGCCCAGATTACAGCCCTCGCCCCCAGCGGCCTTCACACCTGCGGCTCCCTGATTTAATGAGGGCTGTCGGGGATTATCAAGTCATGAACTCGCTTGCATCCGCCAGACTCTCATGAATGAGGCATTTTGTTCGGCTACCTCTCGTTTCGTGTTTCTTGGAGCCAACGCAAAAGGAAAAGGCAGTAAGTGAGCAGCTATTTTGGGCCAGCGTCTAATAAGTTGAATATTGCATGATGAAACAGTGGACCTATCAAGTCTGTTATTTTTGTGACCTTCTTTTCTCTCTTCCTCCCACCCTCAGCCCGGCCTTCTTAGCCCTGCGATGCCCTTTGCCGGGGGACTGGTAACTCTGCAGCCAGTGAGTCCCAGCTCGGGTAACTGAAATGGAGAACACCTGCCCTGCAAATCCCGTGATGAACGGTCACCGGAAGTGGACCTATGAAGAGGAGGCCGTGGGCCAACATCTGAGCTCCCTGAGGCGGGCGGATTTCAAGTCCGACCCACACCGAATCCTTCTTGATCCAAGTTAATTTTCTACGGGAAATCCGACGGGGAAAGGCTTTCTAATTTAGTGGTGTTTTGAGACTTAAGCAACACTGGTCAATAACAGAAGGAGAAAATGGTGGTTTGGATATTCAATGGCTTTTGGTTGACAATATTTTGATCACGAGGAGTTAGGGGAATTTTCAGTGTGAGGCCCTCCTCCCGGGAGAAGGCTGAGAGCACAGCAGGGCCAGCCTTTGGCCTCAGGCAGGATTCTCCTTATTACAGTAATAATTGCCGTTATTAACAATTATAAGCAATTATTCTTCGCCTGTTTTCTAGCCATCAACCCTCGGCTGCCATTGGAGGAGAGATCACGGTGGTGGTTCTCATTACCCTTCAACACCTCCTTGCTGCCAGCCTGAAACTGCCTTGAGTGGGAGTTTACGGTTCATAGGATTCTTTCCCCTATATTCCAGGCAGAAGAAAAATCCTATCTTGGTTTCAAATTTTTCTCCAGCTTTAACATTATTTTTCCATCTACACTGAGGAAGTAGTTCTTTCTTAAAATACACCAGCCTCTGGAACCTCAGAGAGTCTGTAGGCAGAAAGACGAAGATGGAAAACAAAAGGTAATGTGCCTGGAGGTTCATAGGTGAGAGGTCAGGGGGCAAGGAACCACTGTGGAGTTTGTGATTATTAACACAGGATGGGAGCAAGAAAGTAGCTCTTTGTGGCTATTGGACTGGCTCTGCCACAAACCATTGGAACACTCAGCTTTGAAGGATGAAAACACCAGCCCTGGACTTTGGTGCCGTCCTCCGACCGGCAGAGGCTGTTGGTTAGACGCGTGTCACGTCACGTCTGACGCTTGATGGGCACAAGGGAGCTGCCCCACCCCCTTGCCCGCTCTCCATCCAGCGGGGACCTTGGCACTTGGCTCCATGGCCGGGGCAGTACGGCCGGGGTAAGGATGAGTGCGGCCATGCACAGCTGCGCATTGTGGCTGAGGCTTCTTGTGATTGCTGTGGACGGAGTGGCGTTGACTGTGGTATCCTGTAACCAAGATTAGTCGGCAATTCCGGAAATCGGAGGGTAAAAATAACTGCAGAGCCGCCAGCCCCCAGCCGGTGCCACCACTGGAGAGAGGAATGGTGTCTGGAAAGTGCTGAGTGTCATGATCTTTGTTTCCTTCCGGTGGTGGGAGGTTCTCAGAATAAGATCTGGGCTTTGGATTTCCCCCAAAGGGTTTCTCAGTGCTCCACGGCCTGCTGAGTCAGTGGAGTCGAGCTCCGGTGAACTTTCAAGGAGGGATGTTGGGTTTTGAGAGAGGGGGCGAACGGAGCGGCCAACCGGGGCTGAGCCCGGGGAGGTAACCGCTGAGGGCGCCCACTGGTCGTGTGGACCCCCTGTGGCTCCAGCATCTGTCACCGAGGGTTCGTGGCCTCCCAACCACCCTCCGAAGTAGATGCCTCAGACCCAAAGCCTCTTCCTGCTCCGTTGTTCTTGCCTCTTGGCCAACTCTGCCTCCAGACATTGACATCTATTGACTAACATCCTCACCCAGGTTCTTCCTCTTCTGTTGCCCCAGGAAATCTGGTTAAATGCCAAGTTCATGGTCCTGTTCCCATCCCTTTGGTACCATCACACGTGCTCTGCATTTGGTCTTAACCCTGAACCCCTCTGTACCATATTCTCCATGTTTTTCTGGGAAATGTTCATTGCAAAAAACCGCTCTGGGACCCCCTGAGAAATAGAAAACAGAAGCTTTCTACTCATGGCCCACAGAGAAGCTGGACTAACTTGGACTGAGGGGAATGTGCATTTGAACTGAATGTGCATCTAAATTCTAGAACATCCCGAGGAGGGGGCAAGTCTTACTATTTAAAAGCTCACATAATAATTTCAACTAGGCTTACTAAAGTTGAGGTGGTATCAGCCTTTTGATCTCTTGCTTTGATATCCAACTTGATGGGAATAATTCTAATCACTAAGCTAATCTCTCAAATTAAAAGTGTTTCTGAAGGAAATGTGTTTCTAAAATTGGTGATTGCGGCTTAAGCTTTTTTGGACCTTGCCAAACCCAATTCATTCCTCTGGTCACTGTGCTCATGCAGAACTTGATTTTTTTAATTAAAAAATTTAAACGTTGTGTGTGTGTGTGTGTACACTTAGATGCTTGTCTCTGGGCTGGATTGTGAGCTCCCTTTGAAAGGGAAAGATTCATTCAGTTCTGTATCTCCAACGCACTCATGAAATGTTTATTGAATTGTAAAGGATTACATGGATTAAAGGTTCTTCTGGGAAATCCTGTTTACATTATTAATTTGCTGGGCAAGTTCTTTCTTTCTAGATAGCAGCAAGACACAATTCATTACCAGCCTCTGTCCAAATTTAAAATTCCACCTTAGTGAAGCGCCATCATCTTTCTGTGGGTCTGTGGCTGGATGTCGCCAGTCAGGACTTTATTTCTTCTCCAAGTGTTCCTGGGAAGACTCCAGCCTGCAGTCTGGCTCCATTGCCTGGAGCGTGAGGTCCATGTGGCCAGAATCAGGTGTTTGGCCTGCTGTGTCCGCTCAAACCCATAGGCCCCATCCTGTGCCCTTGGCCCAAGTCGGCCACTGTACACTTGGTCTCAGAGGATGGAGTGAAGTTGGAAGGGCCCATCTGGTACCCATGGGGGTGGGGGATGGTGTTCTGTGGGCTTTGGCACCAGACCCAACTGGTACAAATCTTGGCTCCCGCACTTTCTCTGTGCGTGGCCTTGGTCAGTTCAATTATTCTCACTGAGTCTCAGTCTCCTTTTCTGTAAAACAAAGAAACTAATGCCTTACCTGTGAGAATGCTGAAAGAATTGGAAATAAGGATGCAAAGTGGCTATTGCAGTGCTGGGTAGCTATTGATGGGAGGGAAATCTTTTAAAGATGTGTGACACCATCTTTACCAAGGTCAACATTGAGCTTCAGAGTCAGAGGCCAAGGAGATGCTGAAGAATCCAGAGGCCAGGTCTGGTTGGCAGGAAGCAGTCTTGGCCCATGAAGAAGTCAGAAAAAATAGCAGCGGTAGTGCTCAACCAAGCACTACGCTATGCATATTATGCGGAACATGCTATTTAATTCTCACAACTCCCATTTTTTCAGCTTTACTGAGGTATAATTGACTAATAAAATCGTGAAATATTTAAAGTGTGCATCATGATGATTTGATATATGTATACATTTTGAAAGGATTCCTCCCATCTAGTTAATTAACACATTCATCACTACCTTTTTTTTTTGTTAATTTAGTGGGATGAGAACATTTAAGTTCTACTTTCTTAGCAAATTTCGATTATGTAATCAGTGTTATGATCTATAGTCACCATGTTACACACTAAATACTCAGGACTTATTCATCGTATAGCTGAAAGTTTGACCAGCCTCTCCCTATTTCCCTCACCCCCATCCCCTGGCAATCACTTTTCTATTTTCTGTTTCTATGAGTTTGATTTTTTTTTTTAATTCCACATGTAAGTGACCCCTTGCAGTATTTGTCTTTCTCTGCCTGACTTATTTCACTTAGCATGATACCCTCAAGGTCCATCCACATTGCTCTAAATGTTAATACTCACAACTCCCATTTTACAGATTAAACAACTAAAGCTCAGAGAAGCTCAGTAACATGTCCAAGTTCACCCAGCCAGATGAGGTCAGGTCAGCTCCAGATAAGAGCCAGGTGTTGTTCATGCAGCTTTTGGTCTCATAGCCTCAGTGGCACCCCTGACCTCTTGAGATCGTCCCTTCTGTGGGCCCCGTAGCTGGGGTCCAGCTCAGGGCAGGCACACAGGTAAAAGGAAAAACAAGCCAACAGGGATGGTAAGAGGTGAATGGAACCACCCTTTCCATGAGGAGGCAGAGGCCTACAGAAGTGAAAGGAAACCTTTGTCCCTTCCTGTGACTGGTTAGGGCAGAGCGAGGACCAACCCAGCCCTTCCGTGTGGGGATCAGCTAAGCGGGAGCGACCCAGCCCATTTCCGTAGATCCTCGGCATCCCCTTCCTGACTCACGCCTTACACGCCTGCGGGGCGGGGGCGGGAGGAGGAAAACTGACAAAACCAGTGATAGAAAAAACCCGGATTGGAACATTTAGCTTCGTTCGGGACCAACTCTAACCGCACCTCTGCCTGCCAAGCCCTAATCGTCATCCCATGTCAGAGTCCCTTCTTAGTCACTGTCTGCCCCTCCAGAGGGACTTGTAAGACAATTACAAGAATTCAACGATAATCTCTGTCTATTTACATCTTTCAGTTTTTATTTCCCGGCTTTTCCAGAATTTGCTCTCATTAAACATCCAAACCCAAAGCCAGCCGAAAAGGCTTTTCAGCGTATGTTACTGTCTCCCTCTGCCTGATTCTGTTACTCAGATCGAAGTCCCATCACAGTCCTGGGGTTTTGTGTCAACTTCAGAAAGATCACAAAGGGAAGAATAGGCCCTTGGAAGGGAACAGGTGGGAGGACCTGTGAGCAAGCTGGGCTACAAGTTCCGTGGCCTTGTATGTTGGTGTTGGAGGTGGAAGGTCCAAGCCAAGAAGGGGCTGCCTGCTAGGCACAGGGGACCTGCGCCCTGAGGGGCATTACCCAGTGATTCTGTCTCCTGAGATCTGGGGAAAAAGCCAAGTCTGGTGTGAGAGCCACAATCCGTCACAGCTGGGCAATGGACACAGAGCATGAAAGTTAGAGCATGGCTTCCATGGGGGGCCCTGCTTAGATCCTGCACCTCAGCCCTCTCTGGCTAGCCCTCACAGCACCACCCATGCACACACACACACTCTCTCTCTCTCTCTCTCTGCATCAAGAGGGAATGTTTGGAAATGCTTTCAGAGGGGAGTCCTGGGACAACAAGGACTTACAGACACTGCTTCTTTGAAAGGCTGCCCCCACCCTTCTGAGGTTAGAACTTGGTTGGGACTGAGGGGAGTGGTCAGAGCTATGGGTTATGGAAGGCCCGTGAGACCCCCGCAGTATCGTTCCTCCAAATCCCTGAGAACCACCCCTTCTTCTGCTGGTGTCTCATCACCTTGGTCCTTTCTACACGTCCCTGAAAGGTTGGATCCTGGAGAGAGGGATCTAACTTTTCCTCTTGGATTCCACATACCACACCCTGACCTTGACCTTTTATAGTTTTAGCAAAATACACCCTCTGCAAAAAGTAATTGAGGAGTACCTCCCAGACTGGGGTAGTAGTTACCACGGAGGCTGTGTAAGCTGCTGAAACCAAGAGCCCAATTAGACTGAAGACTGTTTCTCTGTGTCATGACAGCCTGGAGGTGAGGGGCCCAGGCCAGCTGGGAAGCTCTGCTCCACATGGTCACTCGGCCCCCTGGCTCCTTCTGTCTCGTTGCTCTGCCATCCTCCAGAGAGTTGTCTTCATCCATACTGTCAGAGCTTTTGCTCACAGGAAACAAGGCAATTTATTTTCATAGTAGAAGTGGAGGGCAATTTATTTTCATGTACAAGTGATGCAGAATTTACACACCTCAGTTCTGCTCATATTCCACCAGAGAACTTAGTTACGTGGCCACACCTAGCTGCAAGGGAAGCTGAGCAATGTGGTTTCTAGTAAGGTGAAGGTCTGTCCCTGCAGGAGTTAAGGTTTTGTATAAAAATGTGGATGTGAGCTCTTCACTGACAGCGCTAGACAATGAGAGTTCATTCTTCCAAGGATGACTCTGAGACACTCCTAGATCCCTATCTATCTATCTATCTATCTATCTATCTATCTATCTATCTATCTATCATCTATCATCAATCAATCCTCTCTCATCTATCTACCTATCATCTATCAATCTACCTATCATCTGTTTATCTATCAATCAATTATCTATCTATCTATCTGTCTACCATCTATCTATATCATCATCTTCACTGAGAATATGGTGGAAAGTAGGGCAGAAAGATAGACTCAAGTTTAAAACATCAAGTAAACTGACCATCATCTGTTCATTCATTCAACAAACATTTATCAGGTTCCAGGTGCCATGCTGGGCACTGAGAGATACAGATGTGGAAAGCATGTTCATGACTCTGAGTAACCTCATCTGTGGTTTCTAAACTTGCCAGTCCACCCGAACTCCCAAAGAGACAGGCGAATTTGTTTTTAAACAGACCTCAAATGATGCTTCTTAGCTATCTCTGTTTAATTGAAGGGTAACCTAAGATTGAAGTTAATTAAAAACAATTACCATTTGCAGCTGCTTACCTTCTTAATGACCTGCAACGACAGCAGTTGCAGATTAAATTGAATGCTGATGTCCATGGGATTATAACCGTCAGCCCTAATCCCGAATTTTCCATTTTGAGGTCCATCAGAACAGCACCCCTGTGCTCATTTATGGGCTCTATGATACACCAATGTTATAAGATTGAACTTTAAAAAGTATCACTTTTGGTGATTTCACTTTCTTTTGACAAAACTACTGGAAAGATTTAAAGACCAGTGGAATCAAGCTTCTAGATTCTTCCAGTGCAGAGGCTCTGTGGCCCCCTGATTCTCTGTGACGCCCTGTGGGGTTGGGATGCGATGTGGGACTACTGAGAGGCAAAACAGCATGAAACAGCAGGGAGAGGTCGGAAAGATGGGTAACTTGGTGGTTTGTCAAGAGCCCCAATCGAGAACTGCGAGTGGGTGAATCAGAAGGTTGCCCTCACTGCACCTCTGGTGCAGAAACACACTGGGTAGGAGTCAGAAGTCTGACCAGGCTTGGAAAACCCCTGGGCCAGGGACCTACATCTTCTGCAGCTGCCAGACTTTGTGCTGAAGGACAATTATGTTCCTCTCAAATATGTGCTTGCAACCTCCACTGGTGCCTTGCATGTGGGCTGCAGCAAGCGCCTAGGCAGCCCTCCCCAGACACCCCCAGGGCGACCGCCAAGAAAGGCTGGCCTAAAGCAACCAACGAGTGTGATACCAACAGATTGTCCCTCTCCAAAGTGTCTAGAGCTGAAGTCAATTTGGAGGGTTTCAACATCGTCAACCTCCAAATCCCAGAGGGACATGACGATGACCTGGCACAGCCTCTGGGTTCCAAGAGCAGGAGAGGAGATGCCCAAGGGCACATGGCGAGTTAGTAGCTGTGTCAACATCCCGTCCCCTGTTCTCTCCAACATGTCAGCCGTCTTGGTCAGCACAAACGTGCAAGTGGTTTAATAAGGAGCAATAACGATCACAGTGACAGCCCCCACTGACAAAGCTCTGTGAGCCCTCTGTGTCATTTTAATCGTGCGTATACGATGCTCTGTTCCCTGCCGGCAGCCTTACAGAGTAGACGGGGCAGGGATTATGCACAGCTTCAGAGGAGGCAGGGGTGGATGTTGAGAGTGTAAAAGCCCGAGCACCAGCACACTTGCGATCCACGTAGTACCTGTGATTTGCACCAGATCTCCCACCCCGTCCAGCACGCTCCCTGCTCCACTGCTTGGCAAGTTGCCACCTCCTTGGGTCCTGACTGGCTCGTCTGCTAACAAAAGGGAGAAGAAGAAAACAAAGAAACAGTGGCAGTGTCTAAAGACATCTACCGTCCTAAGGCTCATAACCAGGGCTGCAAGGTGCAGCGAGATCCCCCAGCACAAGGCACACGGATGATTCCTCTGTCCCAACTCACTACCAGGCAACGTCTGGATCTCACCCAATCTCTGCGGTGTGCTCTCGGCGTGCTAGGTGCTGCCGGTACTTGGCGACGCACAGCAAGGCCTCTACCTTCGAGGACGGGAAAGAGAACTGAGGAAGAAAAGTTAGAGTAGTTGCCAACTGTGCTAAGAACCCCACGGGTATCATTTCACTTAATTCTCCCAGCTGCATCCTAAGGCGTGTGTGACTGTCCCCCTTTTACGGAATCAGAGGCTCAGGGAAGTTAGGCAACGCCTGAGGGTCATACAACTAGTAAGTGGCCAAACTGGAATCTGGACCTAAATCCACCTGAATTCATGAGCTTTGCAGGCTTAGCGCTGGGTCTGGTATGCAGTAGGTGCTCAATAAGTGTGTCGAATAAATGAGTGGGTGGAGTGAGAGCAGGCCAGGCCGAGGAGGGAGACGTGAATTGGTGGTTCCTGGTGCAGTGGATGGAGGCTGTGGTCCTCACTACCAGGAAAAGGATACTGTGGTCCCAGGGAAGATGGGGGCGGGGTGACAGCACAGCCACTGCTAGGGGGGCCAGCCTTCCCAAACAGAGGACACAGCTGAGGAAGGCGGCTGTTTTTCTCTGCTCCCGTCCTCCGTGCCCACTGGGCCAGGCGGCCACGTTCATGTGCACGGTTGTCCCCCAGGAGTGGAGGTGGTGCCCGCCTTGTCCCCGCTACCTTCCCTCCCCTGAGAGACAGGAGTCACGCGTGCCCAGCCGAGTCACACCTGGGAGCTCACTGCCTCTCTGCCCACGCCTTTCTTTCCAGAGGTGGTGTAAGAATTAGCAGCCTGAGAAGAGGAGCTCCAGGACCCAGGCCCACCTCCGAGATAGTTTGATGCTCAGGGCTGGGTGCCGACAGCCGGCTCAGCCGAGACACATCTCCAAACTGCGGGCGTGGCCCGCCCTGCGTGAACTGTCTCTGAGCCTCCTCGTGGGGCATCGTGGCCTGACACTGTGGTTCCTAAAGAGCTGACAGATTCTTCTGTGCGCTCTGAGAGTCACAGGAAGATTGTGACTGTCTGCCCCATCCTATTACCCCCTCCAGCTGCCTGGGCCCCTGAAGAATCCCTTTCCAGTGTGTAAGGATGTCACCATCACAGCCACATTAAAACCATTTGTAAGTGACATTCTCAAAATGGGGGCGTGACTGATGTGTGTGTGTGTGTGTGTGTGTGTGTGCGCGCGTGCACCACTCTAAGCCGTGAATATTTGAAATACATCCCTCTGGCCTCCCGGGGTAAGAGAAAGGGGTGAAGCAATACATGAACTGTCCTTAGGGTCCTGTCCAGGTCTTGGTCCTGACTGTGATGAGCTTTTCCTCTCTCAAGACCCCCTGTCCCCAGTCCTCCAGCATGAAGGGAATCCACGGTCCGGGAGGGGCCCTCTGGGAAGGCACATCTGGAGACCAGCCTCGCAGGCACAGCACAGCAGCACGCCGGCCTCCCCTCCTGCTCTGCACCCCAGCACGCCGCCCTCCCTGCCCTTGAGCCCCCTCCCCAGCCCACACCTCCTGCACTGGATGTGTGTCAGAAGTTTCCATGGGAGCCCACCCTCACTCAGGAACTTCATCAGACCTGGCAGGTCTGGTTGAGCCTCATGCAGTCGCTGCAGACGAGACTCTGGTGTGCGCCGTCCCCGGCGAGGCCAGAACAGGCTTGTGTCCGTGTTGGTCTCGCTCCAGGATTGTGGGATGTCCCCCGTGAGCTGGCGGGGCTCAGAGCCAACAAGAAGCTGGAGGGAGACTCCTGTCTGAATGGAGCAGGCAGCATCCCCACGACGGGTGACACCCCACATCGCTGGAGAAGAGCCTGCACCTTCCAGACTTGGAGCTCGGGTCTCCCAGGAGCAGCAAGGTGGTGAAGCAGATTATCGCCGATCTGGAGCAGTTTTCTTTTGCGGAGACCTAGGGAGAGGCTCTCTCTGGGGGTCCTGTCTCTGCCATCCCAGGAGGCCTGCTGTCCCTACAACTGTGCACAGCATCCTGGGCTTGAAGTCAGGGGTCTCGGTTCCCAGCGAAGATGGGGAGTCCCTTTCTATCCCCTGAGACCTATGCCTGGAAACGATCACAGATCCTGTTCCCTCGACTATTTCCTAAGTTTTATGAAAAACTGTGGTTATGATTCAACCCCAGACAATGACCAAAAGAAATCGGAATATTGCTTTGTTGAAAAAAAATAAAGTGTGGGTTGTGTTATTTTAAGTTCTCCTGTACTTAAATTGGTTTCTACCATCTATCATTTATTATTATATTAGGAGTACCCTCTGTTATGGTAGATGCATGGGCACTAATAAAAATATACAACCACTCATTATATATTATACATTTAATACTGTTATACACTCTACATCTCCATTATTGAAGGAGTCGTACAAAATCATTTATTGGAATGTCATATTTAATTAATCAGCCTCACTTTATTAACTTTGTTCACTTTTAACCCAAATTTTATTCAGTCATACTTCAGAATTCAATAAATCAAAAGAACATAAACATTCATTATATTTTTCATTTTTTTGTTGTCAAACAATAGATATTTTTCTTCCGTAAGAAAAAAGTCTAGTAGTTTTTCTTAAAAAAAAAAAATCTAACACAAATAACAAATGTTGGCAAGGATGTGGAGAAAAGGGAACCCCTGTACTCTACCAGTGGGAATGTAAATTGGTACAGCCACTGTGGAAAACAGTATGCAGGTTTCTCAAAAAACTAAAAATAGACCTACCAAATGACCCAGCAATTTCACTCCTGGGTATGTATCTGATAGAAACAAAAACACTAATTAGAAAAGATACATGTACCCTGTTGTTCATAGCAGCATTATTTACAATTGCCAAGATATGGAAACAACCTAAGTGTCCGTCAACAGATGAATGGATAAAGATGTGGTGTGTGTGTATGTGTATATATATATATATATATATATATATATATATATATATATATATATATATATATATATATATATATATATACATACACACACACACAGACACACGCAATGGAATACTACTCGGACATGAAAAAGAATGAAATCTTGCCATTTGCAGCAACATGGATGGATTCAGAGGGCATTTTGCTAAGTGAAATAAGTCAGACAGAGAAAGGCAAATACAGTATGCTGTCATTTATATGTGGAATCTAAAAAATACAGCAAACTAAAAAATACAACAAACTAGAGAATATAACTAAAAAGAGGCAGACTCACAGAGAACAAATGAGTGGTTATCGGTGGTGGTGGGGAGCAATATAGGAGTAGGGGAGTAGGAGGTACAAAGTATGGGGTATAAGATAGGCTCAAGGATGTATTGTACAATATGCAGAATAGAGCCAATATTTGGTAATAACTATAAAAGGAAAGTAACCTTTCAAATGGTATAAAAAATAAAAATTTTAATAAATAAATAATTTTTAAAAATCTAATAGTCTTTCTTCCCCCCTTGGAATAGATACTCTTTTTTTGTTGTTTCAAATGGATATAAATCAGTCAGGGTCTCAGCAGGAAACAGACCGCACACTCGAACTGGGTGATTGGAGTAGCATTTAGCAAAGGGACTCAGAAGGGAGGCCAGGAAGCGTGTGGCACCCAACAGCTGGTAGCAGTGGGGAGACCTCAGTCAGCCCAGGCCTGAGGGAGAGTGAGCTGGGTGGGAAGGGCTGCCGCTGGCCCTTAGTCAGACTTCCCCAGGGAGGGAACCGGCTATGATCACTCTGAGTTCAGACCTCTTCCTTTCTCAGACCTCTTGCTGATCCTCCAATTTGCCAAATCCCATGGGCAGGCTGAGTGCCTGGGAGCCCGATGAGCCCCATCAGGTCAGCTTTGCCAGGACAGAGAGCAGAGCAGAGAAGAAAGGAGAGAGGGCCTTTGGGGACAAATAAGAGGGTCACCTGCTTTGTCTCTGTGACATCTTCTGCTTCTCTTTCCTAGTTTCCCGTATTTACTTGTATATACTGTTCCCAAATTAACCGTCACAGAAACTTTTTTTTTTCTTATAAAGCTCAAGAAAGAATCGGTATTTTTGTTAGGATACCATTTATTAAAGCTGAATCTCTAAAAAATTATTTTCAAAATGTTCAACTATTGCTATCCATGATTTCTCTTTAAAAATATCCAAATGTTGACACAATTTTCAACCTGCTTTTGTAGCTCTTACACTGTAAGAGGCCTCTCAAGGTCTCAATATTCTTCCAGCTTTTATTGTTTAAATTCTGAGCTCTTCGTATTATTCAACCCCTAATCATGTTTTATTTGTAGAATAAAAGTTTATGGGAGAAACATTTAAAGTGATTTACTTTATTTACATCTTCCATTGCATCTTTCAAAGATATCTGAACACAGTGACTTAGCAAGTTAAAACAGACTGGAAATTTTTCTAAAATCTTGGTTGAAATCTCAGATATTCTCCATAGCATTATACTGGTACTCTGTACAAAATCCAATGAGATTTTCATATAATTATTGCTCAGTGAAAAATTATTCTTCTTAAGCACTGATGATGTTTAGATATATTATTTCAAATGATACTACTTCCAGTTCCATAAGATAAACAAAATCTATTAAACTAATTTCAAAGTCTTAAATTTCACATATCAGTAAATTTTTAACAACACTTCAATGTGAAATAGCTGAAGCTTTGTCAACGATGACTGACATTTTATTGCTTTGATATATGTTTTCCAAAAAGCAATTTCATGTTTTAGTAGGTAAATGTTTTATAACAATCAGGACCATAAATCTAGACTATAATAATATGCCCATATTGAAATTACTGTTTTTTGAAGTCTATTAGATATTTTATATCCGAAAATACTTTTTTTTTAACTAACCACTTGATATTGTTACAAAGCCTAATTAATTGTAATTTCCAAATTTTTTATTTCTTTATTGACAGTCACTGATAAACTTTTTTTCACAAATTTTTTATTTTTTTTTAAGAGACTCTTTTTTTATTTTTTATTTTTTATTTATTTATGGCTGTGTTGGGTCTTCGTTTCTGTGCGAGGGCTTTCTCTAGTTGTGGCAAGCGGGGGCCACTCTTCATCGCAGTGCGCAGGCCTGTCACTATCGCGGCCTCTCTTGTTGCGGAGCACAGGCTCCAGACGCGCAGGCTCAGTAATTGTGGCTCACGGGCCCAGTTGCTCCGTGGCATGTGGGATCTTCCCAGACCAGGGCTCGAACCCGTGTGCCCTGCATTGGCGGGCAGATTCTCAACCACTGCGCCACCAGGGAAGCCCTTTCACAAATTTTGATGATTTCAAATGCTGTTTTGTATAAAATTGACTCCTGGTAATCTTTTACTTCCTTCCTCCCTGATGATTGCAAACTTTCTTTATTGGGACCGTGAGCTTCACTGGAAGAGAATTACCATTCTGATTATAAAGTGTTTAGCACTTTCAACTTTTAATGGTGCAGTTTTTGAGTACTGTTTGCATCCCACATTTCCACTACCAGCAAAATAAGCTAGTCACATTTTTGTTGAAATAAGTTGTAAATTGTTTTTCATTCCAGCAATATAAATGATCTGGTTTATTTTGTACCAATACTTCGACAATATTCACAAGACATTCTGTTTGGGTTTGTGGCATGGTGTTGGGAGATGTTCCAGGCTACAGTTGATGATTAATATCCTATCTTCTTTGTTTTCCTGCAGAGTCAGAAGATTCGCATGTATGATATTTTCAAAGGAACGTTAAGAAACTTATCGCAAATTTGATGTGTTTTCATTCTGAGTGTTCAGGGTGTTGTTTGCTTTTAAGTGAACACGTATCATTAGTGGAACGAGCAAGATGGTAAGACTGGTTCAAAGAAAACGGGAGTGAGCCAACTATTTATACCAACTAATTTAGAAACATAACTGGTTAATATCCCACAGAGCAAAAACACTGTAATCTTTGGAGTTATCTTTTCTACCAGACAGAAGTAATTGTATCTCCTCTGAACCAGATTCGTTTACATTGTTATTGGACAAAAGTCATTTGTGTCACTCTTAGTTTTCTAAGAGTTAACACTTATCTTTATGGATCTATAAAATATCCTAAATCTAAAGTAAGTAGTCTTTTTCCTATTGCCTTGCTCTATTTCCCATAAAACCTTAGCCAGCTTTGGCAAAATTTTACATTTTACATTTCATTGCCTTTTTTGAGACATTATTTGTAGGTATTATAATTCAAGGCAAATAAAATTCTCTTTTCACAAACCTTCTACTACTTCCTCTGTTCATAGCAGTTTTTTTCTGTAAGAAACCTTAGCTGTGATTATAACTTGCTATTAGTTTTATGAGTTCTAGCAAACCAGCAAACTTGAAGATAGTCTTGAGAACTTAGCTCTTTTTGAAAATAAGAAAGTCTTGTAGTTTGCTATGTTAAAAACAATCAAAAGCATGAAAACAATAGCACTAAGTACAGAAAGTCATTCTGAAATATGGAATCTCTGCCATCTAGGTAAAGAAAAACCTTTTACTACCGCTTGTTAAGAGCAGACTGGGTACTCCAAGACCAATTTGTCACTGTAGTAGAAAGAAAACAAAATTCTGACTTTTGCATTAATATTTGGCAGTATATGCATAACAGGTTTCTGGGGTTTTTTTTAATCTTATGAATAAACCCATAAAACCTTAGCCAGCTTTGGCAAAATTGTACATTTTACATTTCATTGCCTTTTTTGAAACATTATTTGTAGATATTATAATTCAAGGCAAATAAAATTCTCTTTTCACAAAGCTTCTACTACTTCCTCTGTTCACAGAGGTTTTATCCCTCCCAAAGCAAGAAGTCCAGAAGAAGAAGTTCCTAGTATTAGTTCAGGAGTTAAGGATTCCAAGGTTGAGGTCTCAGCAATTTTGTTGGCCTTTCCCTCCTGGTCACAACATGGCTGCTGAACCTCCAGCCACTAAGTCCAAATTCTAACCAGAAAGTAGAAAATAGGAATAAAGAACAAGGAAAAGGGGGCAATACTGGTATCAGAAAAGCAAAATGTTTCCCCAAAATCTCCAGTAGACTTTTGCTGTGGTTTATCGGTCAGAATAGTACGTGGACATGGCTGCCCTGCTAAAATCAGGATTCTATTCATAAGGAAGAAGGTATGAAGGGTATTGAATATGTGTATCTGTCAGAAAACCAGGACCCAGTTTGTGTAGTTCAAGGAGAAAGAGAATTGATACAGGGAATTGAGTGTTTACAAGACTGTTGAAAAGACTAAAGGAGGGAAAGGAAGGCTGGTGCTGGCTCTTACATCCACTGCTAGCTTTCAGGACATCAGGAAGTTACTACCACAGGAAACCACTACTAATTCTAGAGCTCCAGCTACTAGAACTACCCATAGCACTGAGGCAGGTGATTCACAGGGGAAAAACCAGAGGTGGCTGCAAAACCCCACATCTGCCCAAACCAGTTTGTCTGCCCACCACTTCTGGAAGAAAAATGTGGTCAGTGTCTCCTCTCTGCCTTCCAGTTCTCAGATGAGTGTCCTTCACTGGGGAATCTAAACGGGAAGCCTGCTGGTAATGGATTCTGGGAAATGTAGTTCCCAGGCTCCCAGCCCCTGCCTTCCAGAGGAGATGGGGGCCCGAATGATGCTGGGTACCAAGAGTCCATTTGGCACGGAGGCAATAGCGGTGTTTCCTACACCCATACAGAGTGCAGACGTCAGACTCTGTGCAAGCGTGGAAGGGTTGGAAATCCCCCCTGGTGCTCCTACTACAGGATCACTTTTGAGAATCACTTCTCCAACGGAAGTGAGGTACAAATGCATATGCTTGGTGCAGGGACAATGGGTTATGTCCAGAGGAGCAGGGAAATTCTTAAAATAATTCGAACGTGTGTAACTCAGATCATCCTCTCTTTTTCATGCTCCTTTACCCAAAGCCTTCCAACATGAGTTACCTGGACCTGGGCCAGAGTTCCACAGAAAGGAGGTTGGGAGAGAAAAAGGATTGTGTCACAGGGTCACAGCTGATCACCTTGGGGCTGTCAAGGGGTGGAAGCACGTTTGTTCACTGTAGTCCATCGGCACTCAGGACAGAGACAGGACTGGAACAGTGGTAGCAATCTGGGAGCTCCCGGCCAGTGTCAGGGGGAGAAGAACCCTGAGTGAAAGAGCCACTGAGTCACCCAAGTCTCTATGTAGAGCAGCAGCCTTGGAGCCAGAGACCCACAAGGCTAAGACACAGGAAGATGTCACAGAATGGCCAGGATGACTGTGATTGCGGAGCTGGGGGAGGACCTGAGACAGGGTTGTCACAGTTCTGAGCTACAGAAATACTGTTTCATTACTGTTACTGTGGCCTTACTGGCCCCCTCCCCCAAAGATAAGAATCAAACTTCACCATCCAAGTACCCGATCTTATGAAGCTTATTACACGACCTGCAATGAGCGGCTCCGGGCAGAAAACTAGATCCTGCAATAGGAGGGATGAAAGTGGTGAGGCGTGAGTTCTGCCTCTCTCCTCCTGGTGTGGCCTGCGAGCAGCCAAGCTCCTCTGTTGCTTTCTATGTTTTGAAAATACGAACATATTTAAAGGGGATTTGAGAAATCCTTGGTTGGTGGTTGCAGGGATTTCCGCAGAAGGGCTCCAAGGAGCCAAAAGCATCACGGGCCTCTGTCCTTTCCCTCAGAACGCTGGAATGGTCGTTACATGAGCTGCAGTTGACCTCAGCGGCTGGGGAGGTTTGCAGAACTTAAGTAGCTCTTTTTAGGTAATATGGAGTAAGTAAGACCAGCGGCTTTGGAGCCAAACCCTAAAGTGGATGTGAACTCGTCAGCGGAGCCAAAGCGGAGGTTTCTAGAACAAGGGTGATGTCACAACTGACTGGAGTTCACCTCAGTTGCTTGGCCCTCCGGTCACAAGTCTGAGTTATGGCTGGAATCCAGCCTCGGCTTTGCAAGCCAGAGGGTGGGAGGGAGGGAGGGAGGGAGCGACAAGAAAGCAGAGGGGAAGGAGGTGACACACAGGAGCCTGGATAGAGCTTGGGACTGACGTCTGGGCTTCCATCCCTGGAGCCACTACTGAGGGGCCTAGAGGGGTGACGACCGTCCCATGGAGAGGAAAGCCCAGATCCTCAGTGAGTCCGAAGACTGTGGGTCGGGGGGGCTTGCTGACTTCTGGCCGAGGAGCTCTGGCGGTCATCTCCCTAGGATGGACAGAGCTGGCGGTCGCCACCAAGGAGGCTGCCGTGGAGTTTGTGAGGAAAGGACCTACCTCCGCCGATGGCTCCCCTTTCCCTTCTGGGGAACCAGAAGGTGCCCCCTATGACTCTTTCTGGAAAGACATGGGACCCCCAGTGGATCCAGGTCTGCTGGCCCAGACTCCCTCTCCTGAGTCACGATATCGGCTGGTACACAGTTGAGCTGAAGCATAAGAAATAAGAGGAGAGGGACCCCTTCCACACTGGGTGCCTCTTGGGTATGTGGGTGGGGTGGGGTGGGCCCCAGTTGGAGGAAGGAACCAGCGCTCCGGGCGGGACCCAGCACCGGTGTCCTTCGCCAGGACTCTCAGCTGGTAGCATTTGGATTCTGCTTAAGAAAATGTAGACTCCTCCAGGGTTGGCCTTCAGCAAACCACAGGGTGACCCAGCGACCACAGGGCTGGGATCAGAGCACAGGGGCAAGCTGGGTCAGAGAATGTGCATGGACTTAAAAGAGCAGCCTGCCCGGTGGAGCGGGGCGGCAGGCAGGGGGCGCTTAAATCGCGGCCAGGGATGCCCAGGCGCTCCTGGGGCATGGGGGTCAGAGCCCACACTGGAGAATGAATGAGGGGCGCCGGCAGGATGCGTGGCCGCAGGTGCAGGGAGGGAGTGGAACCGGCCCCCAGAAAGCTCTCCGCTTGTGTGAAAGGAAGTAACTGCTCTCTGACAGCTGGATGTACCGCAGGTCTCTCCATTCAACAAATATTAAGCACCTACTGTATGCAGAGCTTGGTCTCGATGTTGGGGAAACAACCATGAGCAAAACAAAGTCCAAGAACAAACAATGCAACATTGTGTGGAGGCGAGGAGACACGGCCACAGGCACAGCCACGGAGCAGCCGTGTGCCTCTCGTGTGTCACCCCTGTGTGCTCTCATTTAATTGAAGTGGGCTCAGTGTCCTTATCTGGGGATGAGAAAAGCAAGGCTCAGAGAAAGAGAGAGGCAGATTAGGATAAAATTCCCAAGGCCACACAGCAGCAGGTCAGTGGAAGACCTGGGAAGCCAGTGCTTGACCTGAGTTTAATAACTCCATCCCCAGCGTCCTCACTTTGGATAGGGAAGTAAAAAAAAAAACAGCTTCACACCACCCCTCTTCTGCCTTCTCACCTCCTTTCTAGAACTCACTGTCACATCTTTACAATAATTGACTAAGGATTTGGGTCTTGTCACCAAGTGCCCAGCCTCATTTTAGCCTTTTTAGGAGCTACAAATAATAATGATAATAATAATGGTAATATTGAGATGTACTCTCTGACCTTGAGGAGCTTATACTGTACTGGCAAGTCTGATTGCACACCTCTGAATTAGCCTGAGGCTGCTTACAGAGCAACCAACACCACAAGTGGAAAACAAAAAGCCCCTCTGCTAATGGACACCAAATAATAGGGCATCAGGGTAGAGCTGGGGCAATAAGGAAGGCTTCCTGGAGGAGGTGGGTTTTAAAAGGGCATTTTAGCAGATACAATATACCTAATTGTTAAAGAAGCGAGAAGCCTGCATTCTGAGAAGGTGTGAACTAATCACAAAAGTAGGAAGGGTCTGGGGAGCAGGGGAACAGGACTTTGGCCCTTATGACCTTCACTCTTGATGTTAACACATGTGAATATGTTATGTTACGTGGCAAAAGGAACCTTGCAGATGGAATTAACGGTCAGGGATCTTAAAACAGAGAGATGAGTCTGGATTATCAGGGTGGACCTATTCTAGTCACGAGTCCTCAAAAGCAGAGGACTTTCTCTGGCTGGAGTCAGAGAAATGAAGCAGAAGAGGAAGGCAGAGATTCAAAGCATGAAGAGAACTTGACCCACTTTTGCCACTTGCAGGTGGAGGGAACACGATGACGGGGAATGTGGTGGCTTTAAGAAGCTGAGAGAGGCTCCCAGCTGGCATCCGACAAGGAACCGGATTCTGCCAACGACCTGAATGATCCCGGAGGTGAACCTGCCCCAGAGCGTCCAGATAAGAGCCTAGACCAATGGACACCTTGACTTTAGCCTTGTGAGACCCTCGGCTGAGCCACACCATGCCAGACCTCTGCCCTGGGGAACTGGAGGTAACAAATGGTGTTGCTTCAAGCCACAGAGTTGGTGGTGATTTGTCACAGCAGCCATGGGGACTGATACCTCCTCCCAGTTGGCTGTGCAGGGCCCTGATGGCAGCTAATGCCTTGGCTAGTTCCGTAACCGTATAGGAGAAATACACTACCTGCTCTCCATTCTGTGCTCCTATGGCCTGGGAGTCATAAACTAATGCCTACTCTTCTGCAAATGGCAGTGACACAGGTGTCTTCTGGCTGAGGCTTTAGAGCAGATTGAGTAGGAGACTTGCTGGCGTTTGCAGGAATCAGGGCGTGGTGCAAGCCAAGCCATCCGAGCTGACCCCTGTCCCAACCCCACCTCTGCTTATAGATCGCACATCGGCATCACTTCTGAGAGATCCAGTCACCGGAAATCGCCTGCAGGCTGAGTGAAGCACCCTTTCCGCTGACTCAGCTGGGTCTTACGGGATTTGAACCCCAGGCTCCGGGGTGTTTAGGACTGGAACAGGAGACCACGAAGACAGCATCCCCACCGGATCCAGCCAGGGCTGACCTGCCAGTAAATGCCTCCTTATGCTAAGTGGTGACTGCCTTTGTTTCCCGGAAGTTTTCTCATCAAAGCTTCTAATCATCTCCTCCTCCAGGGAGACAACCAACTTGAAAGACAAAGATCTACACGGCCCACTGGCTCTCCATCTGGCCTCTGCTGGCTCATAGGCACAGCCACGCCACTTCATCCAAGCCACTAACGAAAATGCTCATTGGGACAGAGTCGAGGACAGCTTTGCCGGAATGCTTGGTTCCAACGTTCTAGAACGTGGTTTTCCTCTAGAAAGTGCCCTCCAGGTTGACACCCATCCAGTCTCTGCATCCCCATGAATACAGCTGTTCAACCCGTTACCCTCCCCCCAACTGCAGCACGTGGGCAGAGTTCTCAGCCTTGGCCAGAAACATAAGAGATTTCTACTCTTACTGATGTGCTCGTCCTGAAACCCAGTCGAGGAAGGCAATGTAGATGGACTGACATACTTGCTCCTAGAGGGTCAAGCTCCTCTCCAAGAGGCACTCACGGGGAAGAAAGTGTGGTGCAGTGGTTAGGGCCCAGGCCCTGCCGCTGGGCCTCCTCGATGTGAGTCGGGCTGTGTGTTCTAACTGCTCACCGGGCAAGCTGTTTAACCACCCTCTGCCTCACTACCCTCATCTGCAGAGTCGAAGTAATCATGGTACCCATTTCATAGAGTGGCTGTGAGGATTGAAGGAACGTAGAAAGCCCAAGTATTAGCGATTATTTCTACTACTTGCTTCTGTAGGTATAGGCAAAGCTCTCCCTTAATAGTCCATTCTAGAAACCTGGCCACAGGGTCTTGAGTTCAAGGTTGATATCTTCTTTGTCTGCATATTCCAAGAGCGTCCCTTATTCCTGCTGGGTGGCTATCGTTATACTCAAGGACAGTACTGCTCACTTTAAACATAAAAAGGCACCTTTCCTCAAGGCTGGGAACAGTGACAGGGACACATCTGACCAGCACACGGAAGTTTTCAGACCTTGGGCAGAGAGGCTGTTTGGTTTCAACGTACTAGGATGCAAATCCACGGGGGTGACAATCCTGCTCTCTTCATTTTCCCATTGTCTCCAGCATGCTGCCCAGCAGATGCTTGGTGCTCGATTGATGTTTTCTGAATGATTGAGTGAATGAATGAGCAAATAAATGAACTGAGAAATACCACACAATAAAAGGCAAGTGTTTTGGACTCTTTCAATGGAAAGCCTACATCTTACTGTCATTCTTTTCGAGAGATTGAACTTGTTGGTAAAGCGTGGCTCTGACAATTGGAGCTTTTTTCCCCCAGATATGGCAGAGTGCAGGCCATTTTGGAAATATCATCCATTGGGTTATCTAGTATCCAGAAGGCCCCTCACCCCTGAGCCCAGCTTTTAGGCTTGAGTCTGCATCTCCACAGACGAGCTTTGGAGAGAGAGGTGCTCAGAGGTCCAGCCATCATCCAGGAGAAGGTGGCCTGTTTGCCTGGGTCCCAGGCAGTGGTTCTCCATCAAAGCTTGTGGTGGAGAAGCAGAGCGGTTGATCTGTGTGGGACCTTTGTCCTCGGAGGTGCCAGCTCCACCCTGGGTCATTTCTGTGGAGCAGAGCTACATTTGGAAGCCAGGAGACACGGGTGACTAATGGCCCCAAGGTGAAGGGTGGACACTTGCATACAGGTAGGGTGTACCTCTGTGGGCTGGATTAAGGCCAATTTAGGAGTCTAATAATAGGCTTTCCAACAGGTAAACTCCTGAGGCTGGTTCAATCCTCCCAGACTCTGGTGCCTGGGATTGACTCATCTTTCCAGTGCCCTGGGCAGGTTTCTATAAAGGCGCCTTCCTTTGGGGAATTCAGATGCTGGGTTTGCTATCACCTGTGGGCGAGGATCACTGCTCAGTTTGAGGCTGTCAGCACAGCTCATGACAGAGGCATGACCTTGACCTCACTGAGATCATAGCATCTTTCCGAGCAGGGCTGTTGCGCTGGGGTTCTGCCCCCGAGCCTCCTTCCCTACCCTGTCCAGTCTGCTCCCCCGTTAGAGCTCAGCTCTTACAGCTGCATGGAAATATAAGGATCACCATAAAGGCCTTCACAGATGCGTATTAGGAAGTCTGGAGCATTCATGGGCTTCCTCCCAGGTTCCTTCTCTCAGAAAAACTCACCAGCCTCCATCGAGTCCTCTCTCTCTCCACCCCAGCACTTAACTCTTGAATTTGTCCCTCCTTTCTGTTTTTCCTGCCACCCTAGTCTGAGCCATGACCATTTCTCTCCCATAAAAGCCTCATGAAGGATTCTATTTCTGCACTTTCCCCTATAATCCATTCTTTCCATGGCAGCCAGTGGGTATTTTTAAAATGCAAATCTGATCGTGTTGCTTCCCTTTAAAAATCCTCCAGTGGTTTCTCATTGCTTCAGGAATAAAAACTCAAATCTTTAACCCTGCCGATAAGGTCCTGCATGGTTTGGCCCTCACTCCAAGCCCTCCTTTGATAAAAATCTCATCGTACTCCTTACTTTTTCTTCATTGCATGAATCTGAGTTTTCAATTACATAATGGTGGGTGTTTTGAGTAGAGGGTGTGTAGACCACTTTGTGTGGCTGTACAAGTTGTGCTAGGGGGTCATTTACTTAGATTAGGATGTGACTGGACACCTGGAATGGTGCAGTGCACAACCTGTACAACCATACATGGCAGCTCACGGTGTTTTCAGCTCCTGCCAAAGTACCTGGCACTTGCTAGGTGCTCGGAAAATATTGGTTGAACGAATACATGTTGATGCAACTTCAACAACCTGAGAGGATGGTATGAGCATCCTATAAATCTTAGTGAACCCCATATATAAAAAAAAAAGATCTTAGAATATTATAGCTGTAATGAAGAGAGGCCCTTCAAATACAAAATATTTTGTTGGCATTTGACCATAATAAAAATAATATTTATCTATAATCCTTTACTCCTTGACACAGTCCTAGGTTGATTGCATGCTTTATTGTACTCAGTCTTCACAACAAACCCATGAAGCGAGCCCCATTATTATTTCCTTATTGCGAATGAAGAAATTATTCCTTGGGCAAAACCACGCAGCTCTTAAATGGCAGCACAGGAATTGGAACCAGGGCTGTCTGACCCCAAAGCCCATCTCATCCCCTGAAGCACGATATCCATGTCCGGGATCAGCACTGCTCCTTTATTTCTTCCCAGAATCTCGCTTGGTACTTTGGAAGCAAACAAGGATTTCAAAGCCTCGTGCCTGCCAGTTCTGAGTGTGTCACCTGGAACAACCTCTCCCAGGATGCCCTGGGGTAGCGGATGTGGGGATCAGCTGTATCTCCATGGTCCCTGACTCACCAAATGCCAGAAGGGCTGGAAAAGGCTCAACAGGTCACCTGAGGCTTTTGAACTGGCCTCTGGCTCAGATGCAACCCAAAGGGCTTTTTCCTTCCAGTAGGGGGCAGTGGTGGGGTGGGCAAGGGACAGACAGAACCTGCCACTGAGCTCAGGAGTTTAAAACTTTTCATATCACAATTACTGCTACCACCTATCAGGTGCCCTTGGTGTCCAGGCATCACACAGATCTGCATGTATTACTTCTCTGGAAGGCAGATAGAATTATGCCCATTTTACAGCTGAAAAAACTGAGGCTCATTGAGTTTAAGTGACTTTTTAAAGCTTCCTTAACCTGAGAGTAACTGACCAACTGTTTCAAGCTCCAATGATTTGAGCTCCAAATCGGGTCTTTCAGGAACTATAGCCCATGCCCTCCAGCTCAGATTATATCTAAGACCAAAGACCAGCTCCCTGGGGAGGTGGACAGTGTGGTGGCCTTCCAGCCCACCCCCCCAGCCCTCTCCCACATGGGGCAGCCATGTTTGTTTGGGGAAACTAATCCCTCTCCCAGATCCATAAACCAATCAGCACAGTCTCATCCTTCTCGCCACAGTGATTTGTTCAGGGGTGGGAAGGAACCCAGGCCTAAGCCAATGAGACCTCAACGTTCTCCAGGCCACAGTGACTGGCTCAGGCTGGCCTGATCAGAGTGAAGTATGGGACTCTTGTTGAATATCTGGGGGTGAGGTGGGGCAGGAGAGCTCTCTCTCTCTCTCTCTTGCTCTCTGTGGTGTGGTATGGGGATGTGAAGCCTGGAACTGTTGCAGCTGTTTTGCCACCATCTGGGAAATCAGGCTTCAATGAATCCAAGCCATCCAAAAGGGCAGAGTCAAGAGGATCACAGAGAAAAGGAGACATAGCCCTGATAAAGCCACGCCTGAAGGTTGAACCACTCCTGGACTTCCATTCCTTAATGTACTATTTCTTCACTGTTCAGGTCATTTTTGAGCTGGGTTTTCTAATAATTGCAGTAGAAATTATCACACCCAGAATCTCCAAGAAGTTGGCTGGGTTTGTCGTTTCTAACAGAAGATTGCAGATGGAGGGGAGAAGGAGTCCTATGGAGGACCCAAGGTACAGGGAAAGAAAGGGAGCTGGTGTGAGCAGGTGAGAGATGAGGGAGGTGATGGGTGAGGGATGAGAGAAGGCAGTGAAGGGTGAGGAGGCTGAGGGGGTGAGGGGTGAGAAGTAAGGGGGTAGGAGCCATGAGAAGAGTAAGGGATGTGATGGGGTGAGAGCGTTTGGGAGGGAAGGACAAGAGCATGGAGCTAAAGAGTTGCAGAAAGTGAGGGGTGAGAGAATAAGGGGGTGAGGGAGGTAAAGCCCACGAAGGAGGCGAGGGGGCAAGGGAGTGAATGGGGCGGGGCATTGAAGAAGGTGAGGAATTGGGGGAGGTGGCCTCCCAAGGGCTGCCCCAGGCCAGCCGGCTTCGGGAAGTGCCCCTCTGGCTGCCGGCCAACCCCACACCTGCTGGGCAGGAGCTCTTGTTGGGGGGTGGGGGGTGGACCGGGAGTGAGAACACGGAGCCTTTGACGTAAATCTTTGCCTTCCATATTTTCAGTTCCTCTTTGCTTAATCAGAGGAAGCAAGCCCTGGGTTTTCAAGACCCTTGTTCCAGAAACGTAAGAATTCACCTGCTTCAGGGAGAAGGCAAGTTTTGGAATGAAAATGCTCCCACACTTCCTGCCTCAGCCTTTTGTCCGGAGAGCGAAGGGAAGAGCTTGAGTGAGACTCCATTGGACGAAAGGGGCCCCATGTACATAGACGCTGGCTGTGAAAGTCTGGAATTACAAAGGAGAACTGAGGGGCCAGCATGATTACAGAAGGCTTTCTGTGACAAAGACAGGTTGTATAGTTGTCCTGTGAATAATGAGCTATCCAAGGGTCTTTAAAATAGGTCTCAGTTTACAGGAATCTGGTCCCCTTTTTGACAAAATCGATCGCTGAATAGAAAGCAAGGCACACCCAAAGATACAGCACATCTAATGACATCCCCAGGAGAATGGCCTCAAATAGCCTCCTCTCCAGTCCCTCCCTCAGCAGCTCAGCCTCTAATCCTTCTAAAAGTTGTGCAGCCAGGGTCCCTCAAATGCCACCAGTATGCCTCCAGACTGGCATACTGGACCTCCTCTCTCTAAAAGACACATATACCTCCATCCCTTCACCAGTCCACCCTTCTTTCAAAACTACCCTGCAAGTTTTAGGTCATGGAGTGGTAGACAAATTAAAAATCTTGTCCACATCTAGCTGTGTGACCTGAGTTATGTTTCTTAACCTCTCTGAGCTTCAGTTTGTTTCTCTCTAAGTGGGAGTAATTATGTCACAAGGCACTTGTCATATTAAATAAGAAAAATGTGCATCAAAGCACAAATTCTGACACCAGTAGATGCTGAATAAATTGTTTGAAGAAAAGAGTCTATCTGGGCCATGAACAGATACATTGACCTGAGTCAATGGATGGATTGACCTGAGTTGGTCTTAGTTGCAGACAACAGAGTCCACTTTAACTGGTTCACAGAATAAGGATTTATTAGAGAGTATTGGGGAGTCTGTAAAATGTCTTTGAAGGCCAAGGAATCAAGCTAGGAACAATTCAGACTGAGGAAACACCCAACCACACCGCAGGACAGTTTCAGTAGAAACTCCACACCTGTGATGTTGGGGACCAGTCAGGACGGTTGCAGAAAAAGCAAATGCCTCCTCCAGGGAATCTGACGTCCCCACACCCAGCAGTCACCTCATCTTGCTCACTGCTGCCTTCCATGCCTTATGTGGGACCACCATTTGGCATACCTGGGCCATCATTAGAACTCCGGCTACAACAGGTCAGATTCTAGGATTCAGGAAGGCTGGTGGGGCAGATGTTTAGTGAGCCAGCCTGTGGGGTTGGCATCCAGGTCCAGATGAAAGAGGTTAGGCTACAGGACCTGCGTGGTCCCCAGCGCTGGTCTATAGCCAGTAGCTACAGCGTCAGTGTCGGCCATGCTCATTGATCTGCTCCAAAGGCCTCCCAGAAGCCAGCCCAACCCGCTCCCTCGGCCTGGCCTTCTACCTCTTCTCTGTAGGAATCCTCTCCTCCAGGCAGCCGAGCCGACTAGCTTCTGCCTCCTGAGATGCTGTGGGAGATAGGGGAACGGTGGGTGCTGTGCACGCAGGGACACAAAGCCTTGATTTCAAGTCCCGACTCTGTTATTCATTTGCTAGCTGTGTAACTAGGACACATGATTTCCTTTGGGATTTAAATTCCTCATCTATAGTCGGGCGATCATCATGACACCTGCCCTGGTTGTGAGACTCCAAAGAAAGAATAGGTGGGAAAAGCACTTGGTAAATTGTAGAGGGCTTGTATCATCATTCAGAGCTTTCCTGCCCTTCGAGGCTCAGCTCAGTGCTGGCCTCGCCCTCCAACCCCACCGGGATCTCAATTCTTCTGGAATGGCTCCCAGAGCCTGCTCAGCATTCTTGGAAATGTCCTCCAAAGATTGCTAGTTCTCATTATTTGAGGGTTGATCTGATATTTAGAAGCAATTGAAAGCCATTTGAGTCCAATCCCGGGGAATTAGGTGAGTAATCAAACTGGGTAATAGAATTTTTCGGTCAATAACGAGGTGAGGCAGAGTGGTTTATTTTTTTTCCACGTGGCCCACACAAATGGACTGTGAAGGCAATTCCAAAAGAGATGCCACACGGTACTTGAGCAATGGCAACCTCCCTGGAATAGGATGGAGCTTTCCAGTGGAATGTCTTTGGAGTCCTAGTCTGTTTGCTGAAAAAACACAGTCATTATTTTATAATCACAGCTTGCATAAACATCAGCTTTTCTCTCCTGGCTCTGAAACTGGCATATATAAACAGTGTTCCCTCAATTTATTTTGAGCAAATGACCATACTCAACAAGCAAGAACCTATAAAAACAGAATAGATGTATGTAGAATTGCAGTGTTGTAACGAAATCAAACTTACAGTGCAGTGAATCTGATACATATTTAATCATTTACATAGTTGTTGCTAGGCGGCTTGGTAATAAGGCATAAATGTTCTTCGTAAATATTGGGCATAACAACTTGAAGCGTTTTGGACATCGGTTGGGATAGGGTGGGGGCCGGGGGTGGGGGGAGGTTTTGGGGCCTCCCGGAGCCCTCTCCCCTGACATCCCTCCCCAGCAGGTCTGATCCTGGCACGGGAGGCTGCCTCGCCTTAAGCTAAGATTGAAACTGAGCAGGACCCTGCGGGGATCTCTTCTACTTCACCCAAAACTCTGTCTCTGACATTCGATTCGGTACCGGTGTATGGAGGCCGAATTTCGGCTCCAAGATGTGCTTCTGGGGCCGAGTCTGTGGGCCGGGCCTCCGAGGACAGTGGGCCCTGGATGCCCAGTCCTGTCTTCTGAAGAAGAAAAATGAGTCAGAGCTTGGGAAGATGGTTCTGAGGCCTCAGGAGACAGGCGGTTCCTGCCCTGTAGGCTGACGAGGCCAGGTGTGGACCAGGCACGTGACCTCGAGCACCCTAGCAGCCTCCACAGGGCTCAGGGGCCCCCGTGATGCACTCTCAGGATCTGTGGGGCATAAAGATATAAATCTGGGCGCACACTAGGTGCTCCATAGGATAAGTCTGTCGTCCCCTCTCCCTTCTCTCCCTAGAGAAGCTAAGAGGCCACAGAAGCCCATCAGCAAGGTCAGGGGCACCAGACGGGAGGCAGGCCCAGGATGTCATCAGCAGAAACTACACAGGGCTTTGGGGACTCTCTGCTGAGGAGTCCTCTCTGGGGATGTTCAGATGTGAGACCTGCCTCTTCCCCTCCCGTTATTTATCAGAGTAATTCCTAACACCAGCAGTAAGGGAAGAGGCGTTTTTATGGGGGAAGAAGAAAGAAGAGGCTCCCTCAAGAAATAATTATGGAATGTGGAGTACTTCTGAAGTGCCCAATGGCTGAGTGATGCCTGGGGGCAGGGGGGCAGGCCTGGTAGCAGGGAGAAGGGGCCTGGAGGGTGGGCTCGGATGGGGCGGTGGGAGAGTGGTCTTTAAGGTATAGGAGGGAGACTGGGGGAAGGCTCCAGAAGCAAGACGGAGGTCTTCTGCACTTTCTAGAAGCTAAGGGATTGTTCTTTAACCCTCTGATGGAGTAGGACCGGTCCTCCTCCCCCGGAGGGGGTGCCCTTGGTTTGGGGAGCTGATAGAAGGCAGACGCTAGGGGATAAATCAGAGGTGGTGGTGAGAAGCCGGACTCCAGCAAGACCCTCCGCAGTGAGGTATGGGGTTGGCCTGGCCTCCCAGATTCTGGGAGAATCCGGCTACACATCCCTGTAACTTGGCTGGATGTTATCCAAGGTGGGCGGTCTTGTCCTGGGGCCGGGAGGAGGGAGGAGAAAGGTACTCAAGCCATGTTGCTTATTAATGGGAAAGAGCCCTTCTCAGGAGACAGAGACAAAGAGGAAGAGAGAAACAGCAGTGGGTCTGAAGAGTCAGAGAAGCCAGAGAAAATGAGATCGTCAGCTCTCTAGCCCTCCCCAACTCTCCTTTCTGGAGCATTTTAAAGGCCTAAAGACGACCGTGACTCATTCATTAATTTGAAGAGAAAACAAGAGAAGAAAACAACAGAATAGTCCAGACACAAGCATTCTTTTAATGCCTTCCATTCCCCAAACACACATTTTCAACCAGATTCCTTTGGCTTCCCAGAATGTCTTAATTTTATGCTTTCATGAGTCATTAGAGAGAAGAATTTTGAACCCTATAGAAGGGGCAGCAGTCAGCAGTTAGTGATATTTAAGGACTGAGGCTTGGAGGCTTGCATGAAAGAGGCTCAGCCTGTGGGCCTATCCTGCAGGCAGGGGGCCTGAGACCTGTGCCCACTCTCACCCTTGCCCCTTCCTCCTTTACCTTCCCCTCTCCTTCTCTTCCCTCCCTCCCTCCTTCCCTCCCTCCCAGTACTTCCCTTACACTCTCTCTTGCCATTTCTCTCCCTCTGGATGTCCCTTAAGGGACGGGTCACCTTGGGTCACCGGATACAGCCCCTTCCCTTGTCCTACAAAGCTCTGGTTCCCAAAACCCCAGCCATGCCAAGAAGAACGGTCTGCCCAGGCTCCTTTGCAATGCAGAACAGACTTACCTGGCTTTATGCACGGCTTAACCAATTATTTTAAAAAGAAACAGCCAACTTGGAACACTATGTGAAGGGACTTTTCTTTCTGCTTTTGCTTTTTCCTTTTTTTTTTCTTTTTTTTTTTTAACCAGCATCTTCTCTTACCGTCCCTAGCTCCTTCTGGACCTCTCCTCCCCCAAATGCTTGCTTTGGCTTGGGGAAAAGGTTTTCGATATCTGACACCTCTTGAAAGTGCAGTTTGGCAAAGGAGAATAGAAATCCACTCCAGCCGGCCAGGCCTGCACTGGGGGCTGCATGAAAACACCTGGGTACCTCCTCACGCCCAACGAAAACCAGGCCTCCTGTCTACAAACACAGCACCCTGGTCTTTCCACCGTCCCGGCCCGCTCCATGCTCAGCTGAAGCCCTGCTCTCTGGAAACTGAAATGAATTGAAAACAAAAACAGGTGGTAGAAGCCAGCCAGAGGAGGCCTGGGCAGATTTGGGGGTTGGCAGGGGTGGGGGGCATCTTGCAAGGGGTCAGACAGGGGACGTTTGAGGCTGGACCACTGGGTTTGTTCCCTCCCCTCCCCCTCCTCCTCCTCCCCACCCCCCCCTCTCCGAGGTCCAGCCTCCCCCCAGACCCTGCCACAACCATCCTCAAAGCCTGGCAGATGTTCAGACTGATTTAAGACATTCCTGGAAATGACAGGGGAAATTGTCAAGGTGTCTTTAGCAGGCCTCACCAGAGAAGCCCCGCTCCCCCCTGACCGCTGGGAGGGCTGTTACAGCAGCTCCACCTCCCTCTCCCTGGGAACCAAAACTATTTTCCAAGGCCTGGATGTGGGCTGGTATCGACTGCCCTATATAAAATAGCAAACAGCCCATCTGAAGAAAACAGTTTTTAAGGTTCAGCAGAACACACCATAATGGAGAAAATTCTGGACAGGCAAGCCATGGAGGGGCAGATGGAGACACGTGCTAGAGGTGTGAACTGTCAAACCAACAGGAGGGTTCACACGTCGTAGTGCTGGGCAGAAGGGGGACCCACTTGCAGACACACACACACACACACACACACACACACACACACAAAACGCGTGCACGTGCACATGCAAACATTCCCCTGCCATGACAACAAAGGAATTTTGCATCGTGTGATCTGTACTTTTATTGTACCCATTATATACCTCATATTTAAAATCTTTTTCTTCTGGGTGTAAATGACTAGGGGAGAAAAAGAGCATGAATTCCAGTTTCTCAGTTGAAGTGTGTTCCCAGAACAGAGTCATGTTGCCGAGAACGGTGGTCCTGCAGAGGCACCAGCACTGGGGCCCCTGGCGCCTGGGTTCTGTCTCAGCTTCCCCACCAGCCAGCTGGGTGGCCTGAGAAAGTCCATTGTCTCTGGACCTCAGTTTCCTGCTCTGCTATAAAGTGAAATGTTAAAGCTCTTTCAGCATTGGGTGGTGGTTTAAAACCATAAAATGCAAGCTTCAGCTCCTTTGCAATTTACACTTTTGCCCCCATGCCCTTCCAGCCCAGCCCACTGCCTTTGCTTACTAAGCTTGAAGCCATTCCGTTTGGGACAGGCTGTGAGCATTTCTCTGGGGAGGTCTGTCCTGGTGGCTCTGGAAGCGAGCGGGAGAAGGGTGCCTAGGCAGCCTCGGGGGCGCTGTGTGAGGGCCACGTCGGGCCAAGCGCCAGAGCCCCTCAGTCCCCTGGGCCACTGGGCAGGCGCAGGCAACATTCTCAGAGCCAAACTGTTCATCTGGACAGCTTCAAGGCCAGACCATCTAGACTGTACCTGGGATTTCTTATTTATCTAACTCAAATATCTCCATGTACAGGGCTGGGGGGAAAAAAAAAACAAAACCGTGAGCTCAGCTCAGTCCCTCTCGGGCTAGGCGCTTAACTTTTCTTTGGCCCCAGACGCGTGTTCCAAATGCGAGGGTTTACATGTAGACATATCTATTTGCAGATCATTTGTCTGAGCCCTTATTATCCTGTAATTGGGTTAAATACTGCTGTGTAGGCAGCAGCATACCAAAGCCATTGCCGAATCCTTGCAAGGCATCAGACCTGCCCCCCTCGTCCCCCTTTCCTTCTGCAGGCCTATTGGAAGGAAAAGGTAGAAACATAAATTAAGGCAAGGAGAGCATACTTCTTTCTTGGAATGAGCTATTTAAAGAACAAGCCAGATGGTGCAAAGAGACATTTTCCCTTTGCTCTTTACATTTTCAAAGATTGTGTGTGTGTGTGTGTGTGTGTGTGTGTGTGTGTGTGTGTGTGTGTGTGTGAGGCTGAAATATACCATTCTTCTCTGCCCACGGCACCACCGTGCTTTCCAATAAGCGCCCCTTGGGTGGTGAGTCTGATGGCGGCAGGTTCGGCCGGGAAGCCCCTTGCTGCAGCAGTAGCACCAGGTCTGTGCTCTCCACAAAGGCCACCCACACAGGCCTTCTCTCCCAAAGACTTTTCTGCTTTCCATGAGTCTCTAGGTCAGACACAGGCCTTCCAGGGGAATCAGCTCACCGCCCTGGCAACTCCCCTCCTCCTGCCAGGAATGACAGGGCCTCTCCGGGGGCCCGTACTCCCAGTGGCTGGAATACAGCTTTTACAGTCCCCACTGAGCCTGGGAACACCAGCTCCTGAGTGACCAGGTTTTCCCCAGACAATGCCCTTGGATACTTTGCTTTATGGAAATCTTTCTAAAACATACTGTGCCCTTCTGCCTTATTTCCTGCATATTGATTGTGTTGAGCATAATTTAACTGAAGACGTAAAATGAAGGATGGCCCTGGTGGTCTGGAGCAGGCTTAGGGCTGGGAGTCAGAGCTGGGTTCAGATCCAGACGGCATCACTTACTATCTATGACCTTGACAGTTCCAGGAGTCTGTCTCCTCACAAAGAGAAGGTTTTGACCCGCAAGGGTGTGGGGAGGATTAAATGACATAATCCTGTCATCCCCTTTCCCTCCTCTGTGTCTCCTCTGCCTGCACACACACTCTCCCTTGCTTGCCTGGATTACCGCCAACAGCTAAGTTAACCTCTGCTTTCGTCCCTCTCCTCTCCCTGATGCTTTCATCCAAAATAACCTTTCCAAAATGTAAATCACACTATGTCTCTCCCCTGCTTAAAATCTTCAGAATTCCCGCTAGCTCTGAGAACAAGTTTTGAATGCTTGGTGTGTTGCACAGAGCATCCTAGCTCGGCCCCCGCCTCTCTCCCTCCACCCCACCCCTCCAGCCTGTGTGCAGGACTCCAGACCACACTCCTTGCTGGTCAGAGGGGCTGGGTCCTTTTGTCCCTCTTCTACTTGGCTACTCCTCTTCAACCTCCTCCAGGAAGCTTTCCAAGATTGCATTTTGTCCACCTGGTTTGGGGGCTTCCTCAGGGAATTCATCTCACCCCACTAAAATCCTGCCTGTGTGCCCACTTGAACCTCTCAAGGGCCGGGGCTGTCCTTTCCCTGTGCTCCTCAGCGCTCAGAGCAGTGAGGACCAACCAGTCAGCCCGCTATCCTCTCAGCGCCATCTTCCTTCCTTTCTTCCTCTTATGCCTTAGACAGCGCCCTCAGTTCTGATGACTGCAGTGGTAATTACAGCCCTGGGGCTACATGAGTAAGGCTATTTATCACCACCCTAAATAGGCTCAGATCACTGGGGTTTTAAAATAGTCCTGTTTGTTCTTCTGCTGTCAATTCTCACCTCTCGCTGTTGACCGTGTGTCTTATTTCACGCCCAATTATTGGACGAGAGCCTCTCCTGTCTTAAAAACTAAATTGCAGAGCCCTGAGCTGTTTTCCTCCCAATGCAGGAGCCTTGTTCTCTACCTTTGTCTCTGTGGCTTTGTCCTCAATCGTTGGAGTGGCAGGAATCTGGCTTTTGGACAACTGGTGGGGGATGCTGGGTGGGGGTGTGTGTGAAATACCTCCTGTAGATCTGGGGACAGACAGCGTGCCCACTGCAGAAACCAGAGCTTCCAGGTTGTTCTAAGGGCTAATTTGATTAAGAATAACTTTAATTCCTGGAACCTGCTTTTGAAAGCCTGCATCTGTGTAAATGTCAAGTTTCTTAGTGTCAAATTCAAAACCACAGAAGGACAGATGTTTTGCTTAAGTTGGAGGATGACTCGCCCTCTTGGGAGAAGGATGCTCAGGGAGGCCAAATGGGGCCACCGGGAGAGTCCGTGTCCCCCGCCAGTGCCTCTCCTGTGACCGGAGGGCTCCCGCTGCGGTTCCCGCAGGCAGGCCCCGACTGCGAGGCGGGTCTGCCAACAGCACAGGGACCCAGCTGAAGGCGAGCAGGGGGTGCAACCACTGAGGACCATGCCCGTGTGTGTGAGGGGCCCAGGCACAGGATCCACCTTGAGGAAACGTGGGGCGATTGAATCACCAAGTGGTAGAACATTCAGAGTTCAGAAGGATGTGTTGAACTACATCACAGAGGTACAAGGAGCACATCCAGAGCAGGGGGGACCCTGGAGGCCCTCCACAAACTGGTTTCCTCAACCAAGAAACTGCAAGAAGAAAAGAGAGAGAGGTGGAACCTCCAGGTCAGGGTTTCTCAATGTCAGCACTCTTGACATGGGGGTAGGATAATTCTTTGTCGTGAGGGCTGTCCTGAGCAATGTAGAATGTAAGCTGCATCCCTGGCCCCCATCCACGAGATGCCAGTAGCACCCCCCACCCCACCAAACCAATGGCAACAACCAAAAATGTCTCCAGACGTTGCCAAGTGCCCCTTGGAAGCGAAATTGTCCTTAGTTAAGAACTACTGCTATAAACTAAAAGAGACTTAAAAAACATACTGACTAGTCACAATGCATGGATCTTATTTGGATACTGAGTCAAGCAAGTAAAAATTCAACTGTTTAAAAATAAAAAGGAGGGCTTCCCTGGTGGCGCAGTGGTTGAGAATCTGCCTGCCGATGCAGGGGACACGGGTTCGAGCCCTGGTCTGGGAAGATCACATGTGCCGCGGAGCAACTGGGCCCGTGAGCCACAATTACTGAGCCTGCGCGTCTGGAGCCTGTGCTCCGCAACAAGAGAGGCCGCGATAGTGAGAGGCCCGCGCACCGCGATGAAGAGTGGCCCCCGCTTGCCACAACTAGAGAAAGCCCTCGCACAGAAACGAAGACCCAACACGGCCATAAATAAATTAATTAATTAATTAATTTAAAAAATAAATAAATAAATAAATAAAATAAAAAGGAAACATTCATGAGACTATACAGAACTATATATTTGAGTTTATTAAGGAATTGTCATTAATTTTTACATGTAATGGCATTATGTGTATCTTTAATAGTCCTTTTCTTTTATCAATACACATTGAAACATATGAATGAAATGCTATGGTGTCTAGGCCTTGCTTCAAAATAATCCAGAGCGGGGGACAGAGAGTGAGACAAAGATGAAATAGGATTGGTCAAGAGTTAAAGATCATTCATGTCTGGTGGGGTCATGGGGTTCATTACACCCTTCTCTCTACTCTTGTGTGTGTGTGCAAAATTTTTCACACAAAAATATGTAAAAGAAAGAAAAAGAATAAAAGAAGGGAAATAGTAGCTGGGATTCTGAAGCTGGAGATACCTTTTTCTCCTCAAAGAACTGCTGTCACTTCTCCCCAGCTTTTCCAAATCTGCCTTTTAATCAGATCCCTCTGGGCTCCTGTGTTGATGCGCTCACCACCCTGAAAGGCATCAAGCTGCGCAAAGAGAAAATCACATTCCGCTGAGTCCTTGCCTCATGAGAATTTTAACAGTCAACGGTATCTGCATGGCCCATCTCATCCCAGCAGTTCTTTCCATAATGAGTCCTGGCAGTGTAAGGTAGACACTCCACAGATGGTTTTTGCATGCGGGCATCCGTGAATGAATGAACTCATGAATGGGCAGAGTTCAAGGTAGTCTGCTGGGCTGTGGGAGAGACATGGTAATAAATAAGTCAAGGTCCCTGCCCTTGAGAAGTTCACCGTCCACTTGGGGCCAGAGATGTTTAGACAACTGTTGTGAAAATAGTTCAGAATGAAGTCAATGCTAAGTAGACTCTAGGCAATGGCTGATTTCGAGGAATGAAGAGAGCAAAGTCCCAGCTAAAACCTTGGGGTCTGATCTCAGTAAAAGCATCACAAATTCTTATGACATCTAGTTGCTTTTTTTTCACGTCTTTGAGTTGTGAAGTCATAAAAGCCGCCATACTCGAATAGAGATTCACTGAGGGCACTTGGCTGGCTGCAGAGGGGAAAGTCTGTTTACACTAAAAAGAAAAAAATATCAGTTCAACTACTGTAAGAAAACCAAAAATCAGAAAAAGCTGTCGATGGCTTAATATGCTCTTTAGCGGCTTCAGAAGATCTGAGTCATGCCTTTTCCTAATATGTCTTCCCGTGTCAAAATCCACCACCTCAAAGGGGAGCGGAAGACAGTCTTATGGAGACCGCGCTCAAGACAGCCGCATGTGAATGGTGCCAATGTGTTAGCTCATCGCCCGGAACGCAAAGTCCTTTTAGGAAATTGATTTTCCTTGGATAAAGTCACTTCCCCTCTCTGCACCTCTGTCTCTTCCACTGTAAGATGAAGCAGTTGGATGAGATCAAGCATGGCAAATTTGTGGCATACTTGCTACTCCCTACCGCTCTGCGCCCACAGCAGACATTGCTAATTGATCTCAGCATCCTCCCCCACCAAGCCCAGCCACACTGGGTGTACTCAACAGAGGGTTCCAGGCCCCCACAATCCATCAGAGGGAACTCAAACCTCCTTACTATCTCTGGCCTTCAATTTCCTGGAATGCTGAATTTAAAAGCCCTGATCAAAAATATATCACTGGAGAAAACCCAAGCACACCATTATTTCACACTGTCGTTATCAACAACTCTGTGGCTTGCTGAGGGCTGTGATAGGAGCTGAGATACTGGCAAAAGATGTGGCCCACTCACCCCCCTCCTCCTCCTACTTAATGGGATTATGATTTGGGTAGGGAGAAAGGAAATACAGAGGAAAGACAAACCACAGTGCAACTGCAAGGGCCCGGTGAGTGACCATGGATAGCCAGGCCGCAGGAGGTGGAGGTGACACAGAGGGAGGGGCCAGTTGGAGCAGGTTTCCTAGGAAACAGAGACGATTTAAACCTTGAAGGATGAGCAGAGTAGACAAAACAGCGAGCAGAGCCAAGGTCACCAAGAAATCGGGCCCTGCTCTGGGCTCTCCCTCTTCTCTCAGGAGTGATAAGATGTAATGTCCACAGGGATGTTAGGTGGTGAGGTCATCCTACAGCATCCATAATGGGAAAGGAAATTAAGGTTGAGAAATCTACACTCAAAGTCATCTTCGCTCCCCACAAAGGGAATAATACCTGGAAGAAGTTTTCTGGTCGGTGGGCATTTAATCTACTTCCCCATGTAGACTGTGTTTAGCACAGAAGATGGAAGTGAAAGGGCTGGGGAGTCCCTGATCTTAACTGCATAGACACAGGAGGTGAGGAGTCTGGGTGTCTGCAGGCTGGAATTCTTTCACCCGGATCTTTTGTTTGTTTTCAAAGCAGCTGCCCCAAACCTTCATTCTGGAAATAGGACTGGCCAAGGCAGAATCTGCAGATGAAAAGTCTGCTTTAGCTGTGCAGCTAACGGGACAGACTGTGTAACAGGAAAAGGCACAATTTAATATGTGTAAAGAGAAATATATTTTGATATACTACTGATTTCTAAAGTGGGATAATTTGAGAACACACCTCAGCCAAACTGTAAAGGGACGTATGGAGGTTGCCTTCTGTGTCTCCCTGGGTCTGGCCAAGGCCAAATGGACAACAGACTCACAGCATGTCTTCTCTGCACGGTGGCCAGGTTTGGGTGAGAGCTGAAGCTTACCACATCCTAGGACTGTGAGCCCTGGGCAAACCAGGGTTCATAACACACTGCCTTGAGCAGCCCCCAGACCACCAATTATCCACTTGGTCAGACCTCCTCCCCACTGTGCGCTGAGCTCTCCGTCCCTTAGCATGACTTAGATTACAGAGGACAGGACGGCCACGTGGGCCTGGAGGTGTGCCCTTGTGGGCAGAGGAAGTAGCTGTCCGTTTGGGGTCCAAAATGGCCGGGAGAACAGGTGACTGAAACTTGGGAGCTGGTCTGGGCTTTTCTAACTCCGTGACCCTTTACCTGTAAAGGTCTCCAGTTCATTTAGGAAGAGGATGCTTAGAGGTGCCTTGCTTCTCTCACCGTGTGTCAGATCATAGTGTGTCTGAGCCATGGAAATTTCAGGGATCATTTAGTCCAGCCTCCTCCACCAACATGTCCGCACCCCCTCTATTTCGATGCTTTTCATCTGCTATTGTCTGAGAAATCCACTCAACACGTTTTTGGACTTGAATGTCAATTAAAAATACATAGCTTGGAAGCTGGAAAGTACCCAAATGTTCATCAGCAGTTGAATGGATCTATAAATCCTGGTGTAGGCACACAGTGGAATACTACACAGCCATGAAGATGGACAAGCTACAACCACACACAACAGTACGAAAACAGGTAAGAGTAATCCAGGACACAGAAGTCAGGAGGGTGGTTCTTTATGAGGAGCAGGGCTGAGAGGTAGAATGAAGGGCTTCTGGGGGGTAGTAATGTTCTGTTTCTTGATTTGTGTGCGGGTTAGTTGGAGGTGGTCTATTTATGAAAATTTGTCAAGCTATACAGTTAGGATCCGTGACTGTATGCATCTTATACATCAATAAAAGTTTTTAAAATCTGTATCTTACATAAGAAGTTACACAGTGTATGATTCCATTTGTATGAAACATCCAGAATAGGTAAATCCAAAAAGACAGAAAGCAGACCAGAAGTTGTCAGGGGCTGGGGCAGGGTGGTGGGAGGGAATAACTGCTTAATGGGTAAGAGGTTTCCTTTTGGGGTGATGAAAATGTCTTGGAACTAGACAGAGGTGATGGCTGCACAACATTTTGAATGTACTAAATGCCACTGAATTGTTCACTTTAAAATGGTTAATGATTAATTTTATGCTATGTGAATTTTAGCTCAAAAAAATAATCTCTATCTAGGATGGGCCACCTGATAAAAGCCATCTTTGTTGCTGTAATTTCTGCAGCTTGACAGTTTCGCCATCTCTCCCAGCTCTTGCTGTGATCACAGATGGCCGAGCTCAAGGGGGCTCTGATCTGAGCTCCAAATAGCTGGGGGTTCCAGGGTGATGCCTGGGCATTACAGTGAACAGGCTCACAAGACTTCAAAAGCCCATCACACCTTCAGAGGGCCCTTGGGTGATGGAGCCTGGGCTCGCAGAGGGCCAAGCTTCATCCTACTGTCGTGTCAATGCCACTCCAAGGCCAAGGACTTCCCAGGTGGTCAGTGGCGTCCTCGCCCCTGTCCTGAGCCAAGCTGGGTCTGGTGGGTTCCCTTCAGCCTCGCGTGGAAACTCACAAATGCAGCAGTGAGCTAGTCCCGGCTGGAGAGCGATGGCCGCTCACACTATTATCCCTTTCTTAGCAATAATGTTTAGGTTCGGGAAAGAGTTCCAAGATATATATAATTCCTCGTGCTGAGTAAGGGCTCCAGCCCTGACTCCACCGCTGCCCCGGCTACTGCTCTATCCAGGAATGTTATTACACCAGCCGTTGGCCCCGGTGCTATGGATGGGTGTCTCTCAATGTCCTCATTATGTGCTCCGTATTTCAGGTCATGTAATTCAGCTGTAAAAATTTGCCCCTGGCTACACCTGGCATAGGAGTGGCACAGAGGGGTGTGTTTATTTTTTTAAGGTGCTGTTAAAAATAAATTTAATAAGAGAAAGAGAGAGGAAGAGAGCAAGCAAGGGATGGAGACCGTGTTTAATTTGAACGATGGAGGAAAAGATATGAACAGAAGGTCTGAGATTCTTGTGCTTTGGGCGTGTGTGTGTGTGTGTGTGTGTGTGTGTGTGTGTGAGAGAGAGAGAGAGAGAAAGAGAGAGAGAGAGAGAGCGAGCAGGCGCGGGTGTTTCTCCTAACTCAAAGCCAGCTTTGTTTATTAAACCGAGATTTTCCAGATCGTTAGGTTGTGATGTGGCTTAGTTTATACTGTGCAACATCCCATCTTAAATACACACAGGTAGGTAAGTGAAAACCAACAGAGCTACTTCAATTAGTAAGAGTATGGGCAGCAATGAGCGTTAAATGAACATTTTCGTGAGTTTTTTTCCTTCCCCTTCCTTTCCTTGGCCATGTAATTAATGAGTCTCTGAATGAACTCAGTCTCTGTCTATGAGACTAGAAGATTTTTGGCTCTGGAATCCACAACATGAAGATGGAGAGGAACGTAAGGGTCTCCAGGCTGAAAGCTTAGGTGGCAGGGGGCCTGTCCTTCTGGGCACGCCATGGGTGAAAGAGTGCCACCTCCCCTGCCCCACAGCTCCCAGCCCTTAGGAAGATAAGATGCACCTTATCATCTAAACCAAACCCCAGAACATTTAGGCTGATGGAGGAGTTCTATTCTACTTCTGGCTGAGAGAAGTTGTTTGGGAACTACCATGTTGAATATTGGGCTTTCTAGACTATTTTCAGTGATTTATGAGAAAAGCTGGGACGTCTGAAATTAACATGTCCTGGAAGGGCTGAGGTAGTGCCAGTAATGGGATGATAGGGGAGGGAGGGGGGATATTGACACATCAAGTTCTCCTTTCTCCACTTGAGCTACGTTGCTACGTTATGGGGGCTGTCGTGTTCCCTGGACCCAAGATGTCCATGTTTGCACCCAAACGTGGTACCACACTGAAATCAAGAATCAAGGCTCCGTGGACAGTGGGAGAGGGGAGGGGGCCATGGATGGAAAAGCCTCGCTTCTGAGGGGCAGCCCCCGTGTCAGGGTCCTCTCCTGCCCTCCCTGGGCTGAGATTAGAAGCTTGGGGTCTAAGGAGGACCTCTCGGATGTAACTGCATGCATCTGCTGGTATCCAACAAGGGCACCGTGGAGGGCCACCTGGAGCCAAGGAAGGGCTGGGAACGGGGCGTCCCAGATAAACCGAAGGAGCCCTCCCCCTCACACACACCTTCCGCGTCCTGCCCCCCTCACCTGCCTGGCGGGACCCTGCGGCCACAACCCCTGCCTGGTCACTCTGCCTGGGGCAGCCGCAGAGTGGCCTCGGGGGCTTAAGGCTGAGATAGGGCACCCTCATGTAGTTGCTCACCGAAGTGTCACCCGACCGGAGCTGGGACACCTCTCTTTGGCTGTCGGTCACCTTAATCCCCTCCATCTGACAGTGTGTAGGTTGTTCTTTCCCATCAGAAAGAGCCTCTCCTGAAGCTCCCCATTTGGCCTTACTTGGGCGCCACCTGGTGTCCAAGAGTGTCACTGCCGGTGGGTTCCGGCCAAGTGGAAAGAACAGGAGGTTTTCGCTTTTGTCTTTGTTTTTCCTGCTCTTCTTTTAGGCTCTGTGGTGAAAGGTGGGGCTGGTCTGGATTACAGTCGGGAAGCAGGCACAGCTAACTTGGGACATTCCCTGCCCCAAAGGACACGCTGTGCTCTGGGTTGGTTCTCACACGGCACAAGGAGCTTTCAGAAGCCCCCAGTCAGTGTTTTATTTTGTTTTGTTTTTATTAAACAGACATATATATATATATATATATATATATATATATATATATATACACACACACACACACACACACATATATATAGAGAGAGAGAGAGAAAGAGAGAGAGAGAGAGAGAGAGAGAGGAAATTTGGGGCTAAAGGATCAGTTAGGAGCCAGGCTGGGTTTATGTCTTATCTCAGCCACTTATGAGCTACGTGATCATGGGCAAGTTACTTTCATCACTCTGAACCTCAGTTTCTTTCTCTGAGAAAAAGGAACCATACCCACTTCAGAGGGTCCATGAGATTTAAAATGAGAAGTCCTGCCAAGTTCTTGACCACTGAGGGTGTTCAATAATTGTTAGTTCCTCCTTTCCTCAGCAGACGTAGGGAGCTGGAGATAATGACCCAGGTAATAATTAAAGTTTAGTGACCCAGTGAAAGTAGGATTTGTTTTTCTTGGTGTGTGTGAGGGGGATGGGCAGAGCAATGGGGGTGGGGTGGGTAATGGAGGGAATGTCTTCATTCTCACTTCCTCCAAGCTTCTCAGTCTTTGCAGGTCTGGGAAAAGGAGTCTGGACTGTGTGTGGTGACTCTGATCACACCTCCATTGGAGAGATTAAAGGCACACGTCTCTCCAAACTTTACACCGACTGGTTAATAAGTAATAAGGCAAGTCATTGAGGACTAAGCTTTGTTTGGAAAGTTCTCCAGAGACTAGTGTGCCCAGCTCAGATCAGCTTTCACCCCATAATGCTCATCGCTATTTACTGAGCCCCTATATAGGGGGGACACAGTTAAGAATGTGACAAGCATTTCTCCTGTACTCTTGTGACAAGCATTGCTGCTGTACTCTTGTAACAACCATTCGCAGGTCAGTATTACTGTCCCCATTACATAGATGAGGAAATTGGGGCTTGGGGTGATCAAGTCACTTGCCAAAGTTCACGCATCTAGGAAGCAGTGAGGTCCACACAGCTCTAGATCCAGTTTGTCCCCTTCCTGCTTCTCCCAATGTCCCTCGGAGTCCAGGGGTCTTCTGGAGCAGCAGCCTGTCTCTGAACCAACCAGCAGCAGCTTTCTGCCCCAGCCCCTGGCATAAATCACGTCTTGGTTCCTGCCCATGGGTCATTGGTTGGGCTCCCAGCTGTCTTCCGCCTAGTTCCAGGCGTGCGGCTATATTAAGAATGTGAACCGTAACATTAACACTTTAAAAAAATCCCAAAGAGAAAGGCAGAAAGAAAGAAATACCCCTAAAGAGTCTAATGTCAGGTCCAGCCAAGGGTCATAAATCAATGTCGGTAAATTTATAAACAGTTCATAAATGTAAGTGCTTTTTACAGGGCTGTTTGTTATTGTGGCGGGGCTGGGCTGGGGCGGGGCCGTCCATCCATCTGTTTTCCAGTCGGGAGCCGCTCGGGTGGCTCCCGCACCTCCAGCAGCAGAAGCAATAAGAACCGGGCCAGCACGGCCAGGTGATCTCCGCACAACAGAAACTTGCAGGAAGGTGGGAGAACCAGCCTGGATGATGCGTGAGCTGAGCCCTGAACTTGAACTGAGGTTTTGAGGACATTTTATAGCAACAACATCACAAAGATGAATTTTTCTCCCGGTTCTCCTTTTGATTTTTCTAAGTCTTCTGCTCTTAGAAGCTCTGGTGTGTCCTGAGCTGAGGTGCATGGCCAAAAGGGAACACTCCAAAGCAGAGAACCAGATTCTTCACACGGAGTTCCCCCTGCGCACCTTAGTGGCACCCCACCTCACCTTCACTCGGCTCATTCCAGGACCCAAAACCCAGGGACTGGGTTTAAAGACAGGCTTGACCGGGACATACCCTCTGCCACCGCAGGAGAGGTTCTGGCTAGAAATTTCTGGTTTTTTAAATGAAAGAGGGGAATGGTGACCCCCGCCTCCTCCCATTCTGTCGCCGTGTTGAGAAGCAGCAGTGCTTGGGCCCTGGGAGTCCACAGAGCAGGTCTTAAAAAGAGCTTCTTGGCTTCTCTCCATCAAGACTAGGAAACACACAATATTCCCTCCACCATCTTTATTTTTCTCTCCTCCTTTGACGTGACCACAATCCACTTCCCCATCAGCCCCAAACCAAGACCCTGTGCAAATGAGCTCTTGCCAATGGGTCCTGGGGGTGGAGGACAGAGAGTGGGGTTGCCTCCCTCTTCTCCCCAAAAGCTCCAGTTTCTAGAGCTCCAGCGCTGGCCCAGCCCAAACACCCTGTGGTACGTCTACCTTGACACCTGCTAGCCAGGTAGCCAGTTGGTAAAGGTGGAATGCGTGTGGGTGTTGACCCCTAGCTTCGGCTGCCCACTTCCAAGCCCTGGTCCCCTGAGCTAAGTCATTGACGATCAGCTCAGAACAGTCATGAAGACCTAAAGGATCAATCCAAGCTGAGTCAATATGACTTTACTATTATACTCCACAAACTCAAGATCTTGTCTCTGTGGATCCTGAAGGTAGGTGATAGTGAAAGTAGGTGTGTAGATCCAGTGCCTTCTAGAAACTTCTCCCATAGCAATTCTGAAACACATACATTTCTGTTTAGCGATGATATTCCTAACACAAAGCAGCTCTTCTTATAGTGAGACTTTTAAAAAATGCATTTGCCCAAAGAAGTTGTTTCATTATTCTATAACCTTGTCCCCCAATTTCCAGGAGACTCTGGTCACTCTTCAAGAGGCCGCTGGGTCTGGGAGAACCATCTCGTACAGCCAGAACTGCCCATGAAAAATCCCTTAACCAACTGTACCTTTCCAGGCCAGTGCTAAACAGGGATTTCATTTATTTGAAAAGTAGGTATTAAATATGTCAGAGATAGGAAGTTAAATGTAATGGGCCCAATTCCGCACTCGGTTCCATATGCGTAAATCCCACTGATGGAGAACAGAGTGTGGCTGGCGCGGCAAAAGCGAGGTCCCTGGTCTGTGGGAGGAAATTGCGCTCTGGATGGATCTTAGCTGACATTCTCATGGACTTGGAGCCGAGGCTCTTAAAACTGGAAGGGGCCCTGAAGTTCCTGGTTGGGTTGCTTGGTTTTTGTTTTTGTTTTTTTTAATCTTTAGGAGTTGTCACATTCCTGCTTTATTCCTTGGTTTTATTTTCCAACTCTCGGTAAACATTTGCCATTTCTCCTCAGTTTTGTTCCAGTTCAGCTGTGCTTGAGTGCAGTTTTCCAAGAGGGTGGCCAGGTGCTCAGCCAAGGAACAAGCAAACGTTTCAGAGCCTAAGTTTGGGGAGCAGTCTGAAGGCCCCCAGCCACTGAAACTACATGTAAAGTCTTGCTACTCAAAGTGTGGGCCCCGGACCAGCAACATCAGCATCCCCTGGGGACTTGTTAGAAATGCAGGGTCTCAGGACTTCCCTGGTGGTCCAGTGGGTAAGACTGCGGGCTCCCAATGCAGGGGGCCGGGTTCGATCCCTGGTCGGGGAACTAGATCCCCCATGCATGCCACAACTAAGAAGTCCACATGCCGCAAATAAGAAGCCTGCATGCTGCAACTAAAGGATTCCGCATGCCTCAGCTAAAGATCCCATGTGCCACAACTAAGACCCGGTACAGCCTAAATAAATAAATAAATATTAAAAAAAAAAAGAAAGAAATGCAGGGTCTCAGGCCCCACCCCAGACCTACTAAATCCAAGTCTGCATTTTAACACAATACCAAGTGATTCATGGGCAGATTACAATTTGAGAAGTCCTGGATTAGAGAACAGAAACTGGGCATGACCCCTTCTTTGACACGAATTTATCACCAGGCATTATCTTAAGCACTGCAAGAATCCGGTTCAGATGTTTGTGATAACTCTGCAGTGGTGACTCACCAGCCCAGTGGCTCTCTTCAGTGGCTGTGCCTTAGAATCACCATGGGAACTTTTTTAAAATGGGGATGTGCAGGGGGCTTCCCTGGTGGTGCAGTGGTTGAGAATCTGCCTGCCAATGCAGGGGACGCGGGTTCGAACCCTGGTCTGGGAAGATCCCACATGCTGCGGAGCAGCTGGGCCCGTGAGCTACAACTACTGAGCCTGCGCGTCTGGAGCCTGTGCTCCGCAACAAGAGGGGCCGCGATAGTGAGAGGCCCGTGCACCGCGATGAAGAGTGGTCCCTGCTTGCCGCAACTAGAGAAAGCCCTCGCACAGAAACGAAGACCCAACACAGCCGAAAATAAATATAAATAAATAAATAAATTTAAAATGGGGGATGTGCAGACCCAACCCAAGAGATGGTGATTCAACTGGTGGCTGGGAAGGGGCTTGGACATCTGTATTTACTTAGAGCTCCAGGAGATTCTACTGTGGAGTCAGGGCTGGGAGGTCCTGGGATAAAATATCACCTTGCATAGTGAGACTTCTTTAGGAAGGGGAGTGATGTAATTTTCTGATTCTCCCAACATTCATAGCACGCTGGACCCCATGCATGATACAGAAATGGATACCGTGACTGCTCTCCAAGAGCTTGCAGTTCAGTTGAGGATAAAGTGAAATGCATAGCAAGAGGTTCGTGGTTTTGAGAAGCGCCAATGTTCTGTGAGGAGGGTTGAGGGGGTGAGTTTATGGCAGGAAAGGATGGAACAGGACGGAGCAGAAAGAGCTGGAGTGCTAGATCTCAGAGGAGATGCATTCACACGGCACGTGAGAGCTGGGAGGACCTTAGGAATCTTCCGGTTTTGCCACAGAATACCATAGAGCAGGGGTTTTCAACCTCAGCACCATCAACATTTGGGGCCCGATAATTCTGGACCAAAATAACAATGTGGGGATGGTCCTGTGCATTACAGGATGTTCAACAGAATCCCTGGCCTCTACATGCCAGGAGCATGCATGCCCCAAAATCTCTCCAGACTTTGCCAGGTGAGCCCTGGGGGCAAAATTGCCCCTGGCTGAAAAGCACTCCCGTAGAGCAATCAGGGAAGATGGTGGTAGGTCCAGACACTGACTCGGAAGGTGCGCTGGGATGTGTTGTTAAGAATAAAAAGTAAGTAAGTTGCCCACAATATGGATGTTAGTCCCAATAACAAGGGGTGTGTTTGTGTGTGTGTGTGCACGCTTGTGTGTATGTCCAAGGGTTGGGTGCAAACAGTGGAAGTGGTATCTCCTCTCTAAGTGGTTAAAGCATGGATGCTGGCACTCAATTACCAGGGCTCCAATCCCAGCTCTATCACCTATGACCTACCCTGACCAATGTCCTTAATTTCCATGTGCCTCAGTTTCTCCATCTTTAAAATGGGACTAGCAGTGCCTACCTCAATGGATTTGTTATAAAGATTAAGTTCAATCATTTTGTGGAGATAAAGTACGCGGTAAAGCAGTTCCCAGGTTTGAGCCCTGACTGACAGCATCATCTCTGAAGACACGAGGGAAAGACAGGGACAGAGGACACAGGGAGACTTTCAAGTTTTGCTCTGTAAACTTCTGTCTGTTTGAATCCTGTCTAATGAGATTTCTATACTAATTGTGTAATAAAGCACACACACAAAAGAAAGAAATGTTCTTGTTCAGCCCACCTCGTCTTTTTAAATAAACTTTTTATTTTGGAATTTTTTTTAGATTTACCCAAAAAGTTGCAAAATAGCACAGAGTGTTCCCTCACGCTTCTCACCCGGTGTCGGTTTCCCCTCATGTTATCATCTGACATTTCCATGGCACAATTGTCAAAACTGAGAAATATTGGTACATCACTATTAACCAAATTCCAGACTTCACTTGGATTTCACCAGATATTTTACGAATGTCCTCCTGCTGTTCCAGGCGCCCATCCAAGACACCACAGTGCATTTAGTCATCCTGTCTCCTTAGACTCATCTGGGCTGTGCCGGTTGCTCTATCTTTTCTGTGGGTTTCATGACCTTCACACTTTTGAAGAGCGCTGGCCGAGCATTTTGTAGAACGCCCCCCAATTTAGGTTTGTCTGTTGTTTTCTCATGGCTAGACTGGGGCTATGGGTTTGGGAGAAAACCACAGAGGTGAGGTGGCCTCCTCGTCCCATCACGCTGGGGCCACAGGCTACCACCACGACTGTCACTGGTGAGGTGGACCTTGACCTCACCTTGACCACCGTGGTGTCTGCCAGGTTCCTCCACCGTAAAGTTGCCCCCTCCCCCTTCCCACACTGTACTCTCTGGAATCCAGTCACTGTGCAGTCTACACTCCAGGAGGGGACAGCTTAAGCTGAGGAGGGAGTGTCTAGGTTTTATTTAGAGTTCTTCTGTAGGAAGATTTGTCTCTCCTCCCCCATTTATTTACTTACTCAGTCATTTATTTATACAAGTATGGACTCATGGATATTTATTTTAGACTTGGGTTTATAATCCAATACAGTGATATTTATTTTGTTGTTCAAATACCCACTTCATTTTCATCAGTGGAGAATCCCTGAATTGGGTTGGGGGTTGGGGTTGGGGGGCAGCTGATTTGTAGATCAGGGTCTCCAACAGGGAGATGGATCACGAGTTATAGACACAGAGCGGGGTCTTTGGTTTGGGTTGGTCTCCATGAAGGTCATGGCCAGCGGGGAAGCAGAAAGGACCAAATCCATGTGGCCTGTGGCGAAGCTGCTGCCAGTGTGGCTGGGGGATGGGGGGAGCTTCAAGGGTGAGCGGTGTAGACAAGGGGACCTAAATGTGCCATTTCAAGGCATGTCCCATCTGTAAAATCCTGGGGGAGCCAAGGCCATGGTGCGGTTGAGAAAGAGACGCTGTGGAAACCCAGGACTTTCTCAAGGATCAAAGAACAAAGTCTGTCAGAGCTGTAGGCTCTGTGTTCTGTGGAGGAAGGGGATGCAGGCCTGCTGGAATCCCCAGGGTGGGAGTGGGGAACACAATGTGGTGTGACAAACACGGAATCACGGGCTCTGACGTTCAAGGGGGTGTATCAGCCTTGCTGCCGTTAGTCAAGCTTGAACAGGGAGCCCCATTGGACCCAAAAGTCTTGACTCCAAGGTTGAGTCTTATCTCCTGCCCCATCAAGAGTCCACAGAGATGTGGGAGGCCCTCTTTCCTCCCCCTGCGGCTTCCCAGTGTCTGGACCTTTTGCTCCCTCCCCCAGGGTCCCGCCTCTCCCTTCTCCTGGCCTCCCATGTGGGCTCTCAGGAGCCCTCTGGTCATTCTGGCCCCACTGGTCTGAGAGCAAGGCAAAGGAGGGGGGAGGAGGGAGAAGCGCTCGGATCCTGCGAGCTGACCTTGTGCCAGAGCTCGGCCTTTCAGAGCCAAGCTGGCCTCTTCCAGCGCAGCCCTGGGGGCCTAAGGTTCTGGGTCTCCTCCCTGCCTGGAGTCCCCTCTCCCAGGACTCTCTCCCCCCCAACTCCTCTGTGCATTTCTCCAGGAGGGAGAGAGAACCACCCGTTTCTCTCAAATTCTTGTCAGACATCCTATGGGAAGAGTCAGAGACTCTATTGTTTTCACAAAGGAAGAGACAGAAAGGGCAGCTCTACAGCATCTTCTTGGCTGGTTGGCCTGTGCCTAGAGGGAGTCCACCTGCAGGCTCAAAGGAAGTAATGTATGTAAAATAATCACCATTCTTAACTGGAGCCATCACACTATCCTTTGGCGGTAGGGGGAGAAGTCGTGGGGTTTTAACATTTATCAGAAGGAGAAATGGGTCACAGATCAAGTGTGGAAGCTCAGGTCTAGCCCCAGCCCCGGATTTGGGCAGGTGAGTGGACAGGCCTGGGATGGAGGGAGTCTTGAGGGGTCCCCTTGAGGGGTCTTTTCAGCTGACTGGAAGCCATGGGCTTCTTCAAGACTTCGTCCCATGGGGTCTGGCTGGTCAAGGCAAATATAAGTCACACTGGAAGGAGAGGTGAGTCAAAGAGGACAGCTCCCAGGAGAGGGGAGAGCAGACTGACCACAGACAGGCCCCCCAGGCAGCTTTACGACTCCCACACATCATGGGAGAGCCTTCCTGGAAGCCGGAATCCTCTGGCCAGGAAATGGTTTTTTTCAATACCAAAGTGAACCATATGTGGGTCCTGGGACCATTGAAGAGGAAGAGGAGGAGGGATGAGAAAGCTCTCGAAGAGGATGGGATGCAATTGCACGGTCCACAGATGGGCTCCCAGAAACCACCAAGAACGGGCCATGGAAACGGGAGGACGCCCCTGAGTGCAGGAGGGGGCTTAGCGTGGCTCAGCCAGGCCTGGCCACCTCTCCTGACCACTGCCCTCCAGGAAGGAACCCAGCCTGGCCGCCCCCAGCTGGAGGGGCTCCCACTGCCCAGCAGCCTTATTTCTAGAAGGAGCAGGTTTTTGTGACGGTGGAGAGGCTGCCGGCCATCCTCTCTGGCAGGAGCACAGGAAACACACGTGGCTGATTCTGTTTCCAACAGGAGGTGGTAACGGGGCTGCACGGGACATGGGAGACACAGTCCCTGCCCTCGAGGAACTGACTGGTTTCTTGAAGAGACAAGTCTGGCCTGGGAAATAGCACAGCCTGGGGGTCCAAGTGTGAATTGGAGCCTCAGTGAGGCCCTGGGGGTTAGCACCTGTATAGATGGTGTCATGATTATCTTCCTCATGTTACAGATTAAGAAACAGACCAAGAGCGATGCACATTACATGTCAAGAGAATCAACTGAGGGTCTTGGAGGTGGGCGGGACATGAGGGATGGAAAGAGGACAAAGACAAGCCCATGAATAACTTTCTAGATGGACTGCAGAGGGCCAGCTCGCCATGGACACAAATCTGGTTGTGACGTCACAGATTCCTTCTGCAAAGCAAGCAGTTATCACCTCCTTGGTAACACGCCCTGGTAGTCCCTTCAGCCTGAGGGCAGGTGTCCTGGCATTCCCGCTCACCTCTGCTTTTCAGGCCATCATTGCCCTAGGACACCTGCAGTCAGTGTCTGGGTGAGAGACTTGATTACCCAGGAAGCCTACAGTCTCACTGCCACCATTCCTCCGGAAAGTGCCCTGAGGCTGGATCTGTCATGGTGCCTGTAGCTTCAGCCCCAGGCCCACGTCGCCTTCCTTCTCTCCTGTCCCAGGGAGGAGAAACAGGCCCTCTTCAGGACCTGCAGCTCCTGCCCAGCTTCTCATCCAACCTCTCCTGACACCAGGAAGCCTGGCTTGGAAGACCCTAGGTGACTCCCACTGCCCCCAGACTCAGCCCAGGGAGGAGAGTGAACTTCAGGGTTCCTCCAGTGTCTCTGAAACAGGAACATGCTGGAAACCCCGGAGGCCCCAGGAGCAGCAGGCTTGGGCAGAAATGTCTCCACAAATACTTCCCAGGGGGTTTGATCTGACGTTGCTACACCAATCTTGGAAGCCCTGGGACAATCCGTAACTGAGAGATTCAGGGAAACCGTGTCCCACGTTTCTGCACAACTCCATCTTTTTCTCTTTCATGCTTAATTTTTTTGACTCTGGCCCTGGTGGAAGTTTGGGTAGAATTCTCCAGCAATAGTAACCACATCAATGATGATGGCTACTGCACTAAACACTGGCCTGTATGAACCAACTCCTGGGCTAAGTGCTTTATAAGTATTATTTCTCTTCTTTTTTTTTTTTTTTTTTGGCCCTTCCACGCAGCATGCGGGATCTTAGTTCCCTGACCAGGGATCGAACCCATGCCCCCTGCAGTGGAAGCGTGGAGTCTTAACCACTGGATCAGCAGGGAAGTCCCTACAGGTATTATTTCTAATCCTTATAAGAAACATGCAAAATAGGTGATAGTCCCATTTTACAGATGTGGAAATTGAGGCCAAGAAAAGCTAAATAACTTGCTCAAGCTCACATAGTACATCGGTGGCTGAGCAGGGACGGAACCTAAGTCTATATGACACAGAATTCTTATTTTTTTCATTAGATCATTCTGCCAATCTCGACCAAATCCTATGGTACAGATACTCCAACTCAGGACCTCCCAATCTTTTTCACATGATGGCACACATAGGAAGCACAACGTTTGTATGGCACAGGGCAGAAAACAGGTGAGGCTGCTTGATGAGGCGGTGACACACTTGGGGGCTCTGGCGGTCGCACACCTGGCTCTGCAGTGAGGGTGAGTGGACAAGGAATGTGCACTCTGTGACCCATTCCCAGGACCCCTTCTTGGAAATTCTGTCCTAAATTATTGATTCAAGTAGTAGTTTCCGACTTTGGCTAGTCACTAGAATCAACTGGGGAGCTTTAAAAATTGCCTAAGCCTGGGCCACCCATACTCTCTGGAAGTGGGGCCTGGTTTAGGTATTTTTGAGAAGGCATTGGCTCTGCGCTGTTCTTGCTGATGACTCAGCCACACTCCCCCATCCACCCCCTACCCTTGTCCAGTCTCATGTTCCAACTCCCTTCACGTACACATGCACATACACTGCGTGCCCTACAAGAGCAAAGACCATGTCTGTTTTGTTCACCACTGGGCCCCGTGACTAACATAGTGTCTGGCACGTAGTAGGTGCACAATGGATTCTTTTTTAATGAATAAATGTTGAAGATCTTGGAGAGATTTCAGGCAAGGGTCTTCCATGTTTCTAATTGAATGGCAACTTTTTACATAACACAGTAGTTCATGTCGCATAGAGGGCTAAGATTCGTTCAGTTAACTTTTCTTTCTCCACATTTAGAATTTGAAACATCGGTTTGTACTTTAACACAGATGTCTACATACTGATCACAATTCTCATCACGTGTGTATCTAAATATACTACCCACATTGATTGACTTGCAGATATTGAACCATCCTTGCATCCCCGGGATAAATTCCACTTGATCATGTTGTATGATCCTTTTAATGTACTGTTGGATTCAGTTTCCTAGTATTTTGTTGAGAATTTTTGCATCTATGTTCATCAGTGATATTGGCCTGTAATTTTTGTGTGTGTGATATCTCTGTCTGGTTTTGGTACCAGGGTGATGTTGGCCTCATAGAATGAGTTTGGAAGGGTTCCTTCCTCTGCAACATTTTGGAATAATTTCAGAAGGATAAGTGTTAACTCTTCTTTCAATGTTTGGTGACAAGAATGTATTGTACAACATGGGAAATATAGCTATTATTTTGTAATAACTGTAAATGGAGTGTAACCTTTAAAAATTGTATTAAGAATTTCAAAATAAAAAGTAAAAATAAATAAATATACTACCCAGACCAAGTGTTTTTATTCAGTTAAGAAAAATGAGCTTTTCTTCTCCCCTGGCTCATGAGAAAGTATTTTGTTGACATTCAAATAAAGTAGAGGGAGTGACGTTTGCCCAGTGATAGTCATAATGTTGTTCACTTAGGAGGAGAGAAAACAGGGAGGAACCAAAGTAATAGGGGGAATGTAAAATATGGCACATGAGGAAAAAGGGAGAGCAGGAAGCTTACCATCCTATGTAAATGGGTCAGCTCCGGGTCTTGGATAGGCTAGAAAGTGAAAAAAAAAAACCCAGGCTCAGATGGTCTCCCAGCTGGGACCATCCATCACCCATTGATTAAGACTCAGCTGTCTCCAATGCCAAATGACTAACTTGGTTAAATCCAGTTGAGGCTCTGAGGAGGAAGAAACCCTATAGGCTGAAGAGGTTGTGGAATGCTTCCTAGAAAAGGTAGGATTTAAACTGAGACCTCTGCTTCTAGCAATAAGGTAGACCAGGTGTCCAGGCTAGACTTCCTGCTCAAAATACGAAAGATGCAGGGGAAAATATTGGGGGTTTTTCACTATTTTCAAATGCCTCCATGAGTTAGCAAGAGAGTATGGAATACTCTGGCTAAAAAAATAAGTAAATAAATGAAGGCAGAACTCAGAAGCTGAGAAGGGGACTGAAGCCGGCATCTGCCTTGAAGGAATTTTCTGGATCTAGTGAACTTGAAAATTGATGTTTGGAGCCTTATGAGGTTTGGTGGACAGGAGACCAAACCCAGGTCTGCCCAAGGTAGATGGTCTAATAGGAGATGTCCCATAGAATTAGAACTTCCAAGGGCCATACATTTAGTGTAAGGAAGGACTGGAAATAAACCCAACCTCCTTCCCAGATTTGGGGAGCAGGTAATACCTGCAAGGAAAATTGCTTATCTTGAATCGTGGCACTGGAGCAAAGGGGGAAATATCTGTCCTGAGAACTACAAGCCAGAAGTCTTTTGTATTTGTAGCTTGAATTCACTATACATGGGTCATCTGAAAAACAAACAAACAAACAAAAAAAACAACAACAAAAAAAACAGGCAGAATGTTTAAAGTGATCCCAGACTAAACAACTAAGGAAAAAGCAAACAGAAATTTTATTTGAAGGTGTTCACCTTTTCCCTAGGCCTCCAAGAATTCCAAGCAATTTCTAAGGAAGATGAGAAGCTTGCAGCTAAAAATCACTACAAATATAAGGAAACAAGGCACCAAGATCAAGAGCCAGCAGAAATGACAGCAGAATTAGCCTGCAAAAACTTCTGGTTTGGGAATTATCAAATGGAATATAACCTATTTTCAATAAATGGCAGAGAATCTTTTAAATATGAGCGAAGGGTCCTCAGATTTATAAATGAATAAAAAAGAACTTCTGTAAAATAAAAGTCTGGAAATAAAATAAAATAGAAATTAAAAACTCAATGGAGACAATTAAACAGCAAACCAGCACACAAAGAGAGACTTTGTGACCTGGAAGATAGTACTGGAGAAATTATACAGAAGGCAGCCCTATGAGATAAAGAGGTGGAAAATGTAAAAGAAATTAAAGGCCATAGAAGACAGAGAGAAAAGGTCCAAGATATGTCTAGTCAGAGTTTCAAAAGTTAAGGAAGAAATAGGACAGAGGCATAATAGCTGAGAGTGTCCCAGAACTTAGGACTGACCCCAAGCCACAGATTCAGGATTTGAGCTGAGCTACAAAGATAGAAAGGGTGGAATTTGGATGCTTGGAGATGAAGCACGTGAAAAGCAGCAGGACCTCAGAGTGTGCCGATGGGGCCAGCACCCTGGGCACTAGCCTCCTGGGACCGACAGAAGGTTCGGAGCCTCGGCGAGGTGTTGAAGCACGGAACCTCGCCATTCCTCCGGATGGAGAATCAATGGGAAATATGCCCTGCTCCCAGATGACATAGCAAAAACAGCAGGGGTAGCTCTGTTTTGTCCTTGGGGGTCAATATCCTTCTGAGAAAGGGAGAGAAGAGACAGTATTGATCCTGATCCATTCTATGGATTGGGGAACTGAAGCACAGAAAACAGAGATTCTGAAAACAGAGTTCTAAAACAGTTAAGTGGCAGCCCCGGGATCAGAGCTTTCTGTTCATCCCTGGGGCAGGCACCTCTGGGTAACTCACCCAGACACTCTGATTCACTATGTGTTTGGTAGATCAGCTGCAGAGTTGGATGGAGCCACTGGCATCCTTTTCAGCCCTGATGAGACTTTCAAAAGCAAAAGTAAAGCAAAAAGCACTCCAGGACCCAGGTCTGGATGCCTTCCTTACAGACAAAGTCCTAATTACCCGTGACTGCCTACACCTGATGACTTGGACCCGGCCGATTGTGATGTAGTGTTGACATCTATGTGAGTGACGTGCACATGAGTACATCTGGTCCTAACAGCTGTCACTGGGATCTGAAAATGGGTCTGACACATATGGTTCTACATGCCACGTGGTGGAACAGCAGACAGAAACTCAGCAGTGCCGAATTGCGTGGGTGCGTCTGGTTCCTCCCCCACCTCTATCTTAACTTTCTCCTTGGTCATTCCAAGATGATTTTGTTTGTGTTGCTAGTGGTTATGGTCTCCAGTTCATCTGAACTCTAATTCCAAGCCTATGACTGTCACAAGTTACTTAACATCTTTAAGCCTCAGTTTTCTCACCTGTACGATGGGCTCTGTACTATGTCTTGGAATTAAGCAAGACTACATACATTTTGGTACATTTATCAATAAATAATATCAGGCTTATTTCCCATATTATGATTAAGTTAAACAGCCAAAGGATTCAATTCGCCTGTAATTAGACATGGTTAATTTTGGGTTAAAGTTTAGAAGGAAGACTTAGAAAATTGTCGTTGAATTTCAAAATGAAGTAGCAAGAATGTCAAAAGAAAGAATAAAATTGCCTAAGGGGGAAGATTAAGTGAGCTAGAGTTTCACTTTCTTTAGGTTCATATTTGACAGTGATTCTTAGCTGGGACAGCCTAACCTTTTTCTGGGTCTCAAAGACATTCTTCCTGTTTTGCCACATTCTGCATTTTCTTACTCCACCATGCTAAATTTGGCTCAGAGATTGAGAGTAGGGCTGTGGGACCCTGGCACAAAGAGGTAATGTTTGTATGTGTACATATTAGAGAATCAACAGTGTGGTCAGACAGATGGCTGTACCTGGAGCATGTCTGAGTCTAAGGGATGGGACGGACCCCAGTGCCACAGACATAACTGCTGACAATTCAAAAAATGTGTCAGAGAGCAAATAATGTTGGGAAATTCCAGTCTACGCGTTTGAAGAGCAGGCATAGTGGGTGGTCCTAAGGGATCCAGCAAGCACATGACAGTAGGAAAAGAAGGAAAGGAAAATTAGATTCAATCAAAGGGAAAAAGAAAATTCCAAATGGTAAGTTCGTTCTATTTGGCTACGGTATAAGCCCTCCAGGGAACATGGTGGAACTTGAGTCATTGAAACCTTGGCTGGGAAAAGTCATGGAGGATGTACAATAGACAAAGCTGGAGTTTGGATTAGTCTGGTGGTGAGAGCAAGAGACCCAATAGGTGATTTGCATCCGCATTGCTCTGATTCAGCAGACGTGCCCCCTGCCGACAGAGTCTGCTGAGAGGCTGAGCTGGGCCAGGAGGATGGGCTGAGCCTGGACGCGTGTGAATGGCTGTGTGTGTAAAGGGAAGTGTGTTCCAAGTCATCATTGCCTCGTTTCCTCAGGCTGACTAGGATGTTTGGAGAGTTAGCATTTCCCTCTCATAATAAATTTCACATTTCTTGCAGAGAGTTTGTTTCACAGAAAAAAAAAAAAAATAGAAGCAGGGGAAGGATATTCCATCTGAGTTTGCAGGAAATAATCTTTTTAATTAGAAAGCTGCCATACATTTCGGATTTTCCAATAGTGCTTAAGTTCACTGCCGTCATGTGTATGTGTGTTTTTTAGAAAAGCACACTACATATTAGCTATTTGTTTTTCCTAGAAAGTACTGGTGGAGGTGTGATTTCTCTGAAATTAGACCATTTTGGGTGATCCGTGTAATCAATACAGAATAGCATGTTCTGTGGAGTTGGGTTCATAAAGTTATTTGAAGCCAGGAACCATCACTGTAAATATGGTATAAACCAAGATTTTACATCCAATATCATCCATACCTAGCACCAAGCTGAGTCAACAGACAGCGGTCAATAATTACATGTTGATTGATTGATTGATTTGGTAAGTTGCCCAAAGTAATATTTCCTCCAGGGTCTCTGTAGCAAGCAAATTAATGATAACTAGCTTTTTCAAAACCAGTTTGCTTTTCATTTCAGAAATACACAGGAATCCAAATGGGGGGTGGGATCTAGATTTTACACTGAGACCTGGATTTGAATGCCAGCCTTTTCATGATTCATCAAAAGACCTAAGCAATAGCCCACCAGCCCACCCTGCCTCGGTTTCTGAATCTATGAGATCAGGGAGCTAGTTCCGGTGCTTTCTGCTGTTCCCCTAACCTTGCGACGCTTTGCCCTGCCTGGCAACAGCCAGAGCCACGCTGTCGGTCGTTATCCAGTCTGCAGCTGCCCAGGAGTCAGCGATGGGTACCACAGCTGCTATTTCGAGGAAAGACGCAATGAGAATATTCTCATAAAGTAGTAGACGGGTTACCCTGGGGGGTTGCCAACACAGCAAAGCAAAGAGAAATCAACAATAAAATTAAAAAAAAAAAAAAAAGAATAAGGACCCCCAGGTTCTGGCTCTAATTCTGTTTTTGACCTGACTTGCTATCCAATCTTAAACAAGCCATTCAGTGTAGGTCTAGACCAAGTGTTACACAAATATAAAGGGGCATGATCACAATTATTACTAGCAGTGATTCATTAAGGGTATGTTTGTCTCCTGTTTTGTTTGTTTGTTTAAGCAGCTTAAAAATGAGGTAACACCCTAAAGAAAATCCAAATCAGACGCCCTTATCTGGCTCTCTCTCAGTACTTTAATGCTGGTTGTTAAAAAGACAATGGGCCACTCGTTGTCCTGTTCCTATCCAGGTCCCGCTCACTGACCCATTAGTCACGTAACTAGGGGAAATCACTTCACTTTCTGGAACTTGGAGTCTGCGGTGGTTCTAAAACATATCCTCAAATTCTTTACTCCCTTCCCATAAAGATATGATGCCTCACTCACCTCCGTTTGAATACAGCCAGCTCAGTAACTCACTTCTAACTCACTAAAGTACAAAGTGCGGTGGAGGTGACGTTACGTGACTCTAAGGCTAGGACTGGCGCGCTCTCACAGAACACACACCTTTAGACCCCTGAGCTGCCCTAAAGCCACCTTGCTGGAAAAACTGCAAAGAGACAGAAATAGAGATGCCTGTGCCCCCAGCCATTCCAGTTTCCCAGTTGAGAACCAGGCATATTCATAAAGGAGGCTTTAAGATGATCCCAGCCACTGGCATCCTGTGACTGCCCCCAAATTCCTGACCCACAGAAACGGTGAGATGATAAATGCCCAGGGTTGTTTTAAAACACAAGCTTTGGAGAGATGCGTTAGCAGCAATGGGTACCTACTACGGGGACTTTCCATCCTCCCCTCTCCAAGGAACGCCTAAGGACTCAGCATTATTCAGGGGGTGGGTCTCAGGTGGCAGTCTCAAACGCATCTTGGGTTTCCATTACCAGAACCCACATCCTATGGTTTTCCTGAAACAGACCTGGGAATCCAAGGAGCTGGAGACTCCTAACTCTGATACTGATCTTGGGCAAATCAGTTCCTTCAGACCTCAGTTTTCCCTGCTGTAAACAGAAGAGGCTTTCTCTTCTCTTTGTACTTCCCAGGAGTATAAATTATACAATCTGGAACTCACAGGTCCACGAAGCATTTTGAACTCCTCCGAAGGTCCTGTTTAAATTCAAGTACTGTCATGACGCGTCTTCCCCACAAATTCCCTACGCGGGCTCAGCATCCTTCCAGGAGGCGACAGGAGAAAAGGCCTGGCTCTAGTTCTCCTGTTACTGCTCTTTCCAGCCCTTGGCAAGTCACTCCAATGGTCACTGCTCTGAGCCCCATCTTGCCTGTAAGATGGGTGGATTGGCCAACATCCTCTCAATCCCTTTCTGGCTATGAGATGCTGCAAACGAGACAATTGAAAAGATAGGCTCACTGCTTCTAGATGTTTCCAACCAGTGAAGAGGCAGCCCAACTATTGCCAACACCAGGAAATGATAGGCAATTTAATATGAGATGGGGTGGCATTGAAGACAGGCACATCTGCAGAACCCAAGGCTCCAGACAGGGTCGTAGAAGTTTCTTCAGCTGCTCTTGAAGGACAGTGCTATGGATGGAATGTTTGTGCCCCCCCCCACCCAAAATTCATAGGTTGCAGTCTATTCCCCAATGTGATGGCATTAGACGGCGGGCCTTTGGCCAGTGATTAGGTTAGAGGGTGGGGACCTCATGAATGGCATTAGTGCCCTTACGAGAAGAGAAATGATACCCCTCTCCACCATGTGAGGATACAAGGAGAAGATGGTCACCTGCAAGCCAGGAAGAGGGCCCTCCCCAACACCAGATCTGCTGGCACCCTGATCTTGGACTTCCCAGCCTCCAGAACTGCGAGAAATGAATGTCTGTTGTTTACACCACCCAGTCTGTGGTATCATGTTATAGCCGCCCCAAATGACTAAGACAGATGGAGTAATAGCCACAATCCTTAGTTGCAAACAACAGAATCCATTCTTGTTCATTTAAGGGAAAAAAGGAGTTTAATCAAGATGATTAGAGAGCTGGCAAAAGGTCCAGGAGGGCCTGACTCTGAAGCCATCAGCCATAAAGTACCCAACCACAAAAAGGAGTTTCTTAGAGAAGACCCCACAGCCACTCTGGACCTAGGACCCTCTGCCCTGGAAACCAGGAGCTCAACCCTACACCCTCCAGAATCAAGGGTCTCTGCTGCCCCCTTGTGGTTCCCCTGATGGGGGCACCACCTCAAACCCAATTCTCATGTGGACGCGTCAGGTACAATTCAAGGCACAGAGGTCTAGAGATGTTTTCTAGCTTCTCCCTTGATAACGCAGGATTTGTAATGTAGGAGATATCCCAAATGTAGGGAGGGTGTGCAGAGATGTGCCCCAGGTGACAAATGCCCGTGAAGATGGGTAGAGTGTGAGTCAGGAGAGGATGGAAGAGAGGGAGCGCTTTTGAGGGAGGGGCCGGGCCAGAAATAATGTGGGGACAGGACGCCTCCTGAGCTGGTGTGGAAAGGCAGGCCGAGTGGCTGAGGGCACAGCCGAATGGAGTGGGGCTGACAAGCCACGAGCCCCACATCTCGAGATGCCTGTCGCCTGGCTGTCTGCGCCCCTTCCTCCTGGCTCGCCCCAGTCCCTCCCGGTCGTTTGGAAGTAGCCGTTCTTCCCAGAGCTGGCGTTTGGCAGTTGGCAAGAAGCACCCCACCTTCTCTCAGCAGCCGTCCGCCTTCTTGTCTTCCCCTTTCCATCGGGGTGAATACATTTCTCTTCTGCTGCACATGCCAACATACCTCGAATTTGCTGGCAGCAGGCACTTCTCATGTGTTGGTTTTGGAACCTTTTTAGCAGTTTGTCCTATTTCTCTTCCATCTGGGCTAGAAACATGCCAACCAGGATTTCTCTGGATTTTTTTCTTAATCCCAGGCTGCAACCCAAGGGAGTGAGCATCCAGGACCCCCTGGGTCTCAGGGTCCATCACCGCCTGGTACCTGCCTCCCCTCCCCAGCTGTCGCTGGGCACCATGACCCTCGGTCCCCCAGGCGTAATCCCAACTTGTGGTGACCTCTCAAACTTAGTGCCTGGAGGCCAGGTTATTACAAAGGGACATTTGAGCTTCCACTGGAAATTGGTAATATATATTCTTGGCAGCAGTAAGGACAGGCTGTGAAAATTCTTTTACTGTTGGACTTCTTTTAAGGAGTAGAGTTTGGTTTTAGCATACTCCCAGGCAGTGAAATGGGAAAACCAGGCTAAAGATGGAGATGTACGAGGGTGGCAGGTGGAACCCAGAGCCCCGGGTCCGGAGAACATCAGTGCCCGCCACCTGGTAGGGGCTCAATAATCATCTGCCGCTTGGATGACTGGATGAGGTGTAGCAGCAAGCAACACATGGTGACATTTCAGCTTCACTTTATTAGACCGACTGAGTCCCATCAGGTCTACCTCCTAACCTTCTAGGTCTGTATCGCCCCTCGCCGCTCCCCTTCTGCAACAGCTGGATTGCCTGACCTCAACCCCTCCCACCAGGCTCCTGCCCCACTTCGTCCCGGGTCCCCTGGCCTCCAGACCCCAGGCTCTCCAGTCCACTCTGCAGACCACGGCTACTGTTTATCTTCCTAAAAACAGAACTGCTAAATGTGGGATCCTGGATGGGACCCTGGAACAGAAGAAGAGCATCAGTAGAAAAACTGGGGAAATCTGAACAGAGCCTGAAATTTAGTTAAAGTAATGTATCGACGTGAATCTCCTAGTGTTGACAAATGTATCTAAGACATTAGCAATAGGAGGAACTGGGGCGATGGGTAAACTGAACTCTCTGTACTATCTTTGCAACTTTCCTCTGAATCTAAAATTAGTCTTACAACAAAAAGTTATACCAAAAAAGCAAATCTGACCATATCACTCTCCTGCTTAAAATTAGGGTGACCAATAAGCTTATCTACGAAACAGAAACAGACTCACAGACATAGAGAAGAGAATTGTGGTTGCCAAGGGGGAGGGGCGTGGGGGAGGGATGGACTGGGAGTTCCAATTCTAGAATCCTACTCCATAGAAATACATATGCCTCAAGATGTATGCACAAGGATTTTCTGCTATAGTGAAATATTGGGAATAATCTGCATGTCCATCGATAAGGAAATAGCTATATAAATTGAGGTAAATTCATACAATGGAATACTGAGTAGCCATTAAAACAATGAGGTAGATCTCCATGTATTAACAGGAAGAGATCTCCAACATATAATCTACGTCAGGGGTCAGTAAACTAAGTGCCATAAGCCAAATCCAACCCCTGTCTGTGAATGTACTGCCCACGAGCTAAGAATCATTTTTACATTTTTAAATGGTTGAAATGCAATCAAAAGAAGAGTAGTATTTTGCAATACTGAAAATTATATGAAATTCAAACTTCAGTTTCCATAAATAAAGTTTTATTGGAACATAGCCACGCCCGTTCATTTACATATTGTCTATGGCTGATTTTTTTAAAAATAAATTTATATATTTATTTATTTTTGGCTGCGTTGGGCCTTTGTTGCTGCACACTGGCTTTCTCTAGTTGTGGCAAGCGGGGGCTACTCTTCGTTGCGGTGCGCGGGCTTCTCATTGCCGTGGCTTCTCTTGATGCAGAGCACGGGCTCTAGGCGTGCGGGCTTCAGTAGTTGTGGCACATGGGCTCAGTAGTTGTAGCTCATGGGCTCTAGAGTGCAGGCTCAGCAGTTGTGGCGCACGGACTTAGTTGCTCCGCGGCACGTGGGATCTTCCCGGACCAGGGATAGAACCTGTGACCCCTGCATTGGCAGGCGGATTCTTAACCACTGCGCCACCAGGGAAGTCCCTATGGCTGATTTCTTGATGCGGCGGCAGAATTGAGTAGAGGTGACAGGGACCATATGGTTCACAAAGCCAAAAATATTTATTATCTGGCCTTTTACAGAAAAAAAATTGCTGACCCTAATCTAAGTGATAAAGGGCAAATCACATATTGTATATGTATAAAATTCCCTTCATAAAATATGCTCATAAAAATTATATATATACATATATGTATTTAAGTATGTAAATTAATAGAAGAAGGTATGGGGAGACCCACCCTAAATGGTTAACAATGGTTCCTTATGAAAGAGGAACAGGATTAGAGAAGGAAAATGGATAAAGGGAGATTACGTGTTTTAGTACTTCATATTTATATATGTATTTATAGTCTTTCAATTTTATACTGAAAAAGTATATATATATCTCCAGTCAATTCTTGTTATTTGTAGTAGTTACGTTCTATAAAGTCAATGAAAACACTGAAATACAGAACACTGAGCCGTTGCTTCTAGGGGAAATATGGGGTCAGGTTCCTGGGAGTCTCTGGTCACAATATTTTCATCAGCCAATCAATCCATAACCTTGTTTTATGTGTGATTCTGTATAAAGACACCTGATTTAACGTATTTTGTTGATCCATTAACACTGAACTCACAGCCAACAGCTCTGTAACTCAGACCTGAATGAAGCTTACCTAACACACGTATTTTTTCTGTAAGGCACATCACAGCCTTCTTTGATTTAGCAACACTAGACAGATTTTTCAGCACTACGCTTGGGGGCCATTTTAAACAACAAAATCACCAAGAAAAAGCACAAAAATGCAAAAAACGTTGCACTCGTGAGATGGGGGAAAGGATCTTTGTTGACAGTATGAGAGCTGAAACAGCATCACTTTGTTTGACCTCAGCTGGGGCTGCGCTCATGGGTGACTCAAATCTTTTGTCCCTCTGCCCATGTCCACAAATGGTTGCGAAAGCACCATGCCTATTGATTTGTGGGTCACAAATAAGTTTTAGTGAGTAGAAAAATCCACATAATGGAACTGGTGAATAAGGAAGACTGGATATATATATATATATATATATATATATATATATATAAATACATATGCATTGCTTTTGTAGTTAATCAACAAAAAATATGTTTACTATTTGCCCTTGACCAGAGTTGTCTGCAAAGTCTTTCTTTTGGGCAGCAAGCAGAGGGTCCCGAGCCATGCCTCTGATGGGTACAGATGTTCTTTTTTTTTAATTTATTTTCGGATGTGTTGGGTCTTCGTTTCTGTGCGAGGGCTTTCTCCAGTTGCGGCGAGCGGAGGCCACTCTTCATCGCGGCGCGCGGGCCTCTCACTGTCACGGCCTCTCTTGTTGCGGAGCACAGGCTCCAGACGTGCAGGCTCAGTAGTTGTGGCTCACGGGCCCAGTTGCTCTGCGGCATGTGGGATCCTCCCAGACCAGGGCTCGAACCCGTGTCCCCTGCATTGGCAGGCAGACTCCCAACCACTGCGCCACCAGGGAAGCCCCAGCTGTTCATTTTTACATTAAGACAGCCCACCTTTCACCAGGACCCCCAACAGGGCACAGATAGCACAAAGCAGAGGACGTGTTAAGGCTTCCTCATGGCTGTTTCCCAAGTTGCAGTGTTGACTTCTTGGGTATCTGTGAACAGCTGTGTCCTGGACACACACGGTTGGGCCAGCCAGAGGCGTGCAGTGAGGGGTTTGCCTCTCCTCACCCAACTTCCATTTCTTCATTCATTCATTTACTCACACCATTCATTCATGCAGCCAACACATTCATGAAAGACAAAGTATCATATGACATCCCTTATATGCAGAATCTTTCCAAAATGATACAAATGAACTTATTTACAAAACAGAAACAGACTCACAGGCTTAGAAAACAGACTTATGGTCCCAGGGGGAAGGGTGAGAGGGAGGGATAGATTGGGAGTTTGGGATTGACATGTACACACTACTATATTTAAAACAGATAACCAACAAGGACCTACTGTACAGCACAGGGAACTCTGCTCAATACTCTGCAATAACTTAAATGGGAAAAGAATTTGAAAAAGAATAGATATATGTGTATGTATAACTGAATCACTTTGCTGTACACCTGAAACTAACACAACATTGTTAATCAACTACACTCCAATATAACATAAAAATTAAAAAAATAAACTAATAACTAGTAAAAAAAAAAAAAAAAAGCACTGGGGCAAAAGGGTGCTGCTGTAGAGAAGGTGCACGAGTCAAGTAATATTGTTTCCAGGTGGAAAAGCTACTTTCAACTCTTCTCCTAAAATGAAAAATGTAACTTCAGCACTGCACAGGGCACTAACTTACATGTATTCATCTATTGTCTAATGGGGTTTTGATCTCTGGCTCACCTTCCCACTGGCCTTTTTAGAGTCCCGTGAGTAGAACTGTGTCCTTCTGTCCTCCACACTCCCGTAGAGCTTATGGAAGAGCTGAAGGGAGGGGGGGAAATCAGAACTGGTCAGCAGGTGCAAGTCAGACCGAGTTAAGGCAATCAGACAGGAAAGCGAGGCACACCCGGGCCCACATGAAACGAAGTCTCAGCCTGACCTGAAGACTTTGAAGGAATACTAGACCATCAGGGCTCGGGAGGTGAGGTCCAGCGGTCCTTAGCGCTGGACACCACCCCTCAAGCTGGGGCTCCTACAAAGCGCTGTTGCCACCTTGTGGTGAGCAGAGGTGGGCCTCGGAGCTTGCTGACTTCTCCTGCAGGTTCCTCTCAGGTAACAAGCTCCGGAGACTGACACACATTCCTGGAAACGCATCCCTCCCTAGGGCTTCGGCTACCCTACATCCCACCCCCGAGACTGTGCCCCGGACCAGGCTCCAGGGGATAAGCCACGTGGCCAGAGGTGACTCCTCTCTGGGCCCCTCCTCTGTGAAGCTGCAAGTTGTCCTGGCATCACGAGCCCCCAGGATCCCTTCTAGTTTGTAGCATGAGGACCCGGAAGCTCTAGGAGCTGCCCCTCGAAGCACTCAGCCTCGGGCTGGGGTTGCCCAGAGACTGTGCCCTGAACCAGCCTGAGGCGTAAGGGCCTTACTGCTCTTCCTTTGAGAATTTCCACAGTCAGTGTCTCTTTGTAAGTAGGGAAGGTGAACATGTCTCTTTTGTGTCTGCACTCCACGCCCAAAGTGGAATGCACTCTCTCTACATGTGGTGGCCAGAGGGACAGAGCAGGTAAGACCTGGGAGAGGGCGTGCAGGTGTGTGTGTGTGTGTTTCTGTGTGTGTGTGTGTTCCGGTGCCTGTTCCCCTATGAGAAGAGACCAGACCTGGAGGAAGAGGGAGGTTACAGAGGAGCTGGCCTGCTGGCATCTGGGGAATCGATAAAAGCCTCCTGGCTTTTCTCCCATGAAAATCGAGGCTGCGCCTGGGGAAGCAAACAGTTCCAGTTCCCAGGGGTGGCCCTCAGGACTGGAAACTGCAGCCTTTGTGGCCATTGTTTCAGCTGTGGGTGAGACTTGTATTGCTTGTGACAACAGTAGCAGAGTGTCCTACTGCAGGGCAGGGACCCCAACTGGCGTCTTCCCAGTCCCCCCAGCAGATCCCGCGCCTCATGCTTTAGAACGCCCCTCCTCCGTCCCTCTGTCTGTCACCTGCGCTGCTCCGTCCTGGGACCCAGCCGGCGGGCTCCACCCCCGTCCCGTCCACGCCATCTCGGGCTCACAGCCAGGCTCCATCTCTGTCACAGTCCCTGAGCAGCCCTGCCAGAATTCCTGGGAAGAGGTGGGTCCTCCCTGTGAATCCAAGAGCGGTGACTGGAAACTCTGGGAAGTTTGGTTTTCATACGTTCCAGAGGGAATGTTGCTGAACCCTGCCCGGGTTGGGTGGAATGGGGAGACAGGGAGAGAGTACCAAGGGGCTGGAGTGGTCACCATTCCACTGTGAGGGAAAACAAGCCCGGGTCTGGGGAGTCTCACAGGTCCCTAGGAGCACTGGAATTAATGCATGAAACTTCTATACCCTTTGCAAAAGACGATAAATCAGTATTACTGTGTCCATTTTACAGGAGAGAAAACTGAGGTGTGAGTCCATTCATCCATGAGGTTCATGGTTTCAGTAGTAATACTATTTATATACATATATTTTATGCTTTACTATATTATATCTATCAATATATACACACACACACGCACACTTTTTACCTCTATTTCACATTTTTACTTTCCCATCATCATTCTTGATCCTGACAGCTCTGTGAGACAGAAAATTCAGACTAACAGTCTCTCAGCCCATGACAGAGCTCTGCTAGAACAGGTCCCCTGCATTTCTGGTTGGGAACACAGTTGATTGCTTAACTGCTTTCATTTCCAACTCACTGTCCCCTTGCCTTCCTTACAGAGTCCAGTTAAAGCCTCCCCCTGTCCCCCACCCCCGCCCTCATGTCATGCCTGGGTCCCAGGGGAATCTGATCCCAGCAGTTAGGGTGACTCAAGTCTCTTTGCTTGTGTTGGGTTCAGAAGCCTGGGTTAGGCCAGTCAACCCAGGATATCAGCCTAGTGGCTGCTATTATCCAGGTAGTGGCTTAAACTGACCAGTTCAAACTGAAAGGAAAAGGTTTCCTCTCCTTCTCTCTGGATGTAACCAAAGAAGCAAGAGCCAGAGCTGCTGCTGGCAGCCATCTTGCAGCCATGAGGGGAGTCAGCCTAAGGAAAAGAATTAGAAGAGGGCAGAGTAAACAGGATTACAGGAAAACAGAATTAGCACCCTGATAAAACCCTACCTGAGGCCCTAGCTCTGGGCTACTTGTTAGATCCTATAGTAAACTCCTTATTGTTTAAGTCAGTTTGCATTGACTTTTCTCTTCCTTGTATCCAAAACCACCTTAATGGGCAGGTCTGGACGGACACACTTTCTCCCACTTCTGCTGTCAGACTTCTCCTTGCTTTCCTCTGGCTCCTGTCAGAGCCAAGTCAGCACACATTGAAAGGGCCAGGGCGGACTAAATGCGTCTCCTGGACACCACAAATGTCTTTGTGGTATCTTAAGACTTTAAAAACTGTGCAGGGAGCTGTGGCCTAGCTCGGTCCTGCTTCCCATTAGGATAAACACATCCCTCAGCAGAGCGACCCATGCCCAGCTCCAGAAATAGCCTGCCCACCAGAGAAAATGCACTTTATTTGACAGGCTTCCACAGCCATATCATTATCATATAATCTCTTTTATCCACCCCTTTCCCCTGCCCTGGAACTCAAATTGCATCTTTAAAATGTCTAAATAGCAGTTTGGTGATCTTCAGTGATGCTATACTTGATACTGAACTGGGAAAATCAATGTCAAATGCCCAACTTCAGAGAAGTCTGGGTGAGGGGTGAGAGGGATGGTTTACATCCAATTACTTTTCTGTGAAGAAATATGGGTTGAAAATACTTGACAAGGGACTAAGTTTCAACGTCCACAAGTCCAGCTTTTGACTTCCTAATCATCAACATCAACCCCACAGACCTCGCCTGAGCGCCTGTGGGCGACTTTCCACCCTCGTTTCCTCCTACAAAAGTAGGAGTAGGTGGGGACTCCTTCTTTTGGCTTCCTCCTCCCAGGCTAGCACAGCCCTGCATGGGTGCCGATGCCCCAGGGGCTCCAGGAGAAGTCAGGCAAGACGCAAAGAGGCAGCCCCAGCAGCAAATAGTGACGGTATCCAAAAATGCCCACTGGTAAAGGGACAGCGTCAGGACTGTCTCCGTAGGGGCCGCTCAGGGCAGTCACAGCATCAGAGTGAAACAAAGGAAGCTCTCCAGAGGAAGAGGGAGTCTGCCCGGGGGTGTGGAGGGCTGAGGACGCCTGTTTTGGGAGGTGGGTGAACTCCATTTACCCAGGGCCGGCTCTGAGCAGCATTGGGAAGTGGGCGGGAGCCTGTCTCCGAGCCGGCCCATCACTCTGGGCCGCAGGGCCCCGCCAGGTGGAGCTTTCACATTCCTCTTCCTGTTACTGAACACCTACTCCAGTTCCTTCCTGGACCTGAGTGACAGACTCCAGCTCCCAGGGCTGAGCGAAAGGCCAGGGAGGCAGCCAGGATATAGGAGGGTGGCTTCCCAGAAGGGAATTAAGCCTTCCTTCTGCCAAATCCATTTCCAGCAGCAGCCTGGAGGACTTGGTGGGAGAGGAGAATGTGGGGCCTCTAATCCCCCGAGCACCCACTCCGTGCCCGTCACTGTGCTTACAAGAATTGCATATCAAAAAAATAAAAAATAAAAAATAAATAAATAAATAAATAAATAAATAAATAAAAAGAATTGCATATCATGGAGATCACCAGGCCAATTTACAGATGAGAAAACTGAGGCTGAGAGAGGTCAAGGAACTTTCCCAGGATCACACTAGCAAGTAAAGTGGCCGGTGAGATTCAGGTCTAGGTCTTTCTGCCCCTTGAGGCCTGGCTTGTTGTACTACCTACCCTGCTTGCCTGCTTAGGTGAGGTGAGCTCTGACTTTCCTAACTGCCTCTTTGACTGACCTGGGGAAGCAAATAACAACTCCCTTCATTGGAGTCCACAGTATGCAGAATGGGGCAGGGGCTGGTAGTTACAGACCTAAAAACCAACCCTTTCCTCTTCCTGCAAGTTGCTCCTGATCAACGCTGGGCACCCCTGGCCATCACAGGCCTTTCCCCTGACTCCCCACCCAGAGGAAAGGGCAATATGGAACTTCCTGGAAGTTCTCAGGATCCCCACCGTCCCAACGCACACACATACACACACATACACACGCCTGCACACACAGAGATGCACACACAGACATACACACACAATGAGCAATTTCTCTTGAGACCAAAATAAATGAGCTATATAATCATATTTTCTTCAAGATTTCTGGAGTATCAAAAAAAAAAAAAAAGACCATTATCCCTACACTTTTGGTTGAGGAAAAATTCAATCATCAAAATGAAGTACAGAGAAGCAGAGCAGGTCTGTTTCTCATGAAGAAGGTTTGGGGAGAGGCAGCTCTGCTGCAGGCACGCGTGTGTCCCAAGTGCCTTCCGTTGGTGCACGTGCTGCGGGTAGGGTGTTGTCCTGTTTGATCGTGACCCCTCGTGCAACTCCATGCGCCTGAGCGTGTGTGCCGAAAGATCCAGAAGCACCAGAGCCCCTCGTCCGGTCAGAATCAGGCAGCAGAAAATCTGCATTTAATTGCAAATGTTGTAAAAATAATCATGCAGAAGACCGAGCTAGCACTGCAACTATGTGGCCTTGACTTAGTGCCTGAGTGTGGGACGTCTTTCTGCGGAAATGCTTATAGAGCTGTAAACTCTAAGCCGAGATTTCTTCAAGAACATGTCTTCTCTCGTTAGGATGATTTTACTTTGGAGGGTGTTCCCAGCCTTTTCCAGGAAAAGAAGATGGTGGGGGGTGGACGTGGGGGACTTGTAGGGTGAAGAAGGGGGACAGGGAGACCGACTCCGATGTGTCTTAAAGATGTCTTTGTTTTTAATTATCCGTGTCCTGGGCTACGGCGCAATCAGCCTCTCTCCAGAGTTTCAACTCAGATCAAATGCTCTGTGCTGCAGTCTTACTCTCCACCTCCCAGACGGCGGCCTTTCCCCATTTGAAGATTATTTATTGCTTCTCAACCACCTTTCATGCTGCTAAATGTTTCTCCATGCTCAGTGAAGAAAACAGCCCAGAGGGATTTTATTTTATTTCCCTGAGTGCCGGCCTATCCTCCCACTTCATCCCAGGGAGCATTTTAGGCTCGACAGTCTGCACACATCCCCTCCCCTCCTAGGGCAGCTCCTCGGCCTGGGCCTGGCCAGGGGAAAGGTCCCCAGGGTCCACTGGTCACACGGCTGCCTCTGGGCCTGCACGACTCTACTTTCAAAAGAGGGGGAGAAAGCAAACTGCTTCTAGAAGCTTGCTGAGAAGGAGCTCAGTCCAAAATGCTTCCCTTCCAACTCCTCCATCCCCCAGGATATCCAGGACACCCCTCCTGGACTTGAAAATGCAGATTTAGCCTAAGTGGGGTGATGCCAGCCACCTACCCCAACTCCCCACCCGGGTCCGAAATAAATTCACACCCCCTCATTTCTGTCCTATTAATCAGTCAGTCTGAGGAAGAACAAGCCAGCCAAGCTGGGCCAGTTGGACGAGTCACAGAATACATGTTTTCAGATATTTTAAAATTAATTCTATTTCCTGCTCATATTTAAAATTTTGCTTCCATTACCAGAATGCAACTGTGCTGGACCTCTGGTAAGGAAAACTGCAAATTCTATAGTTAGATTTCCCCACCCACCCCCTGAGACTCCGTGCTGTTCATCCTCATAGGCTGTAACCCTGGGGGCTGGGCGGATCCCAGCCCCTTCCTCCTTCAGGTTCTGATTTTCAGCTCTGGCCCCCCCCTCCCTTGCTGGGCCTTAACTCTCACTTCCTGGCCCAGCTTGGATGGCGTCCAGGGGGCCCTGAGAGCACCACCCACTCCCTGGCCTTGGGGGTCGAGGTGCCCCCATGTCAGCCTTGTCCCCCAGCTGCCCTGCTCTCCCCACCTTGCTCCTCGTCTTTGCAGCCCTTGCCCTTGAATGGTCCTTCTTCCACTCCTGGGTCTCTTTAAAAAAAACAAGAAGCCTAAAGAGCCAGTGGAAAAATTCTTTAAAATATATATTCTTTTAATATATGAATACACACAAAGAACAACTACCTTCAAAAGTATCTTTTCTGTAAATTAGTCTATCCCAATTTTTAAGTACAGAAAATGCTGGCATATGTCACAATATGCTAGGAAGAAATGATTCTTGTTTTATGAATTTAAGTTTGTTTTTCTTAATTTTGTTTGTTATCTATTTTAAATATAGCAGTGTGTACATGTCAATCCCAAACTTCCAGTTTATCCTGCCCCCCAACCCTTCCCCACTGTAACCCTAAGTTTGTTGTCTAAGTCTGTGAGTCTGTTTCTGTGTTGTAAATAAGTTCATTTGTATCTTTTTTTTTTTTAGATTCTGCATATAAGCCATATCGTATATCTGTCTTTCTCTGTCTGACTTACTTCATTTAGCACAGTAATCTCCAGGTCCATCCATGTTGCTGCAAATGGCATTATTTCATTCTTTTTAATGTCTGAGTAATATTCCATTGTACATATGTACCACATCTTTTGCGTCCACTCATCTGTCGATGGACATTTAGGTTGCTTCCATGCCTTGGCTATTGTAAACAGTGCTACAATGAACATTGGGATTAAAGACCTAAATGTAAGACCAGAAATGTTTACAAGAAACTTTAAAATGCTCTCTACAGGCAGAGACCATAATAATAGCAAACACTCACTAGAGTTTACCGAGCTCCAGGCATTCTCCTAAGCACCTTACATGGATTAGTTCATTTACCACCCAGATGCCGTTATCATCCCATATGAAGGGGGCCGAGGAACAGAGAAACCAAAACTTGCTTGAGGTCACCCAGCCAGGATGCGGGAGGGCCAGGCTTTGGACACAGGCAGCTCTTAACAATTGCATTATTCTATCTCTCTAAGGAGAAATTTTCTCTAAAGGGGGAAAGGCTGATTTTAGCCTTCTTACGAGTACAGTGATATTCCATTTGCAAATTGGTCAATTACTTGATAATCTCAACCATACAGGCCTCGATCAAGAACTGAAAACGTAAGTAAAGGAGACCTTTGAGAAACTAAAGAAATGTGTCACAAAATTCAAATCCAAAGTTTCCTGAGGAGAGTCGCTCAGTCCTTTGCACAGGATATCCAGATGACAACTCTTACCTTACATACAGTCCTAACAGGCCTGGAGGGTGTTTGCCCAGCCACAGCCTATTAGAAACAACGAATGAGAAAGAAGGTAAAATCAACCTTAAAGGGAAGCATGTTAAACCATAGCATGGTGCCCAGTCAATTGGCTGTATTTATAGCCAATATAGATGGCATTTGTGATGAATTTTAAATTAATACAGGGAAATGCTTATATTATAATTGTATCTAAAAATAAGCTGGAGGCAAAATTACATCTACAGTATGACTTCAACACGTAAAACAAGCAAACAAAACTCAAAACGATGAAAAAAGAGAAAGTAGGAATATACCAAAATGCATTTTTCTCTGGATGCCATGGGTGATTTTTTTTTTTAATTTCTACTTTTCTTGATGTTTTTGTTTCAAATTCTGTGTAGTGTGTGTGTAGTCTTTTAAGAATGAAAAAACTCCCAATAAACTTTAAGAAAGAGAAATAAGGAAAGAGGAAGAGAGAAAGTCAAGGGAGGCTGGGGGGAGGATGGAGGGGAGAAGGCCACCCCAGTCAGGTGCAAGCCCTACCACGGGTGATAAACCAGAGGAAGAGAAACTACTGAATTCACGTCCAAGAAATCAGAATGCCTGACGGTCTAGGCGCCACTTCCTGGAAGGGCAAATTGCTCTCCATAAATCGATCACCTTGAAAATATCACGATATAATCAACTGGCAATTAGAATAATAATTACTGTTGACTAAGCACTTACCTCTTTCCATGCAAGCGCTTTACTTACAAAACCACTGGGCCTCAAATAGGCCTTGTGAGGGAGCTATGCCTTTCCTCAATTTACCCCTGAAAACCTGAGGCATGACAGTTAATATCCATTAGAGTGAAGGTTTCATTCTGTTCATGAGATCCAGCTAGGAAGGCCTAGAGGCAAGAAACCAAAAGTAGACAGATTCTCATTTAAAATATCAAAAATGAATGAGAGCCTTTTATTCGTTAAAGGGTGAGTTTCAAGTGTGAGAACCACTTACCTACCACACCTTGTGGTGCTAGGTCGTGTATACCTGGGGATTCCAGGTGAAGTTCGCTAGAAACCCTCCAGCCCCTACACCCTGCGGGATCACAGCAGGACAAAGAGGGCTACTCCTTGTCCTGCTGGAAGTGGGTCCTGCCTTCTAGCACCTTGAAGGGGTGCATTCCCTTCTGCAAGGGTTATACCTAATACTGCCCTAACACTGGGCTTTGTGCAAAGGAAGCTCTCAACACAAGGGTCACTGAAAGGAAAGAAGGGGCAAGGGAGGGAGGGAAGAGGGGAGAGAGGAGAGAGAAAGGTTCTGTGACCCGGGGGCCTGCCTGCAACTCTATTGCACAGCCCCAGCTACTCAGGGAGCCTCGGGTAATGACATCCAAGTAATCCGTTAAAATAGAAACGGGATCCAGGAAGGCTGCTTAAGCCATTAGGTCAGCTCTCTAATGAGCATCGTGTTAGGGAGCAGAACATGGGAGGGATCAATTTTGATGAAGGAAGAACTTGGTGGGGGCTTCCCTGGTGGCGCAGTGGTTGAGATCTGCCTGCCAATGCAGGGGACACGGGTTCGAGCCCTGGTCTGGGAAGATCCCACATGCCGCAGAGCAACTAGGCATGTGAGCCACAACTACTGAGCCTGCACGTCTGGAGCCTGTGCTCCGCAACAAGAGAGGCCGCGACAGCGAGAGGCCCGCGCACCCCGATGAAGAGTGGCCCCCGCTCGCCGCAACTAGAGAAAGCCCTCGCACAGAAACGAAGACCCAACACAGCCAAAAATAAAAATAAATTAATTAATTAAAAAAAAAAAAAAGAACTCGGTGTGCCTGGGGAAGGGAGATTTTGAGTCTTTTCCTTAGAGTCATAGTTAACTTAAAATAAAGTTGTTTTCATAGCACCATAAATTTTAGCTCTGAAAGATACCTCAGCCATCATCTGGTTTCTAGTCCAATTTCCTTCTTTTACACATAAGGAAACTGAGTCCCAGAGAGGGGACTTGATCTACCCAGGGGCACACTGCGAATCTGTGGCCAAGCCTGAAGCAGAAATCACTTTCCTAATTCCTTGCTACATCAAACTCATTTTGACGGTGGGAACCTGAAACTGTAGTTTCTCTTCAAGGCCAGCTTGCTGCTGCTCTGTTCTTTCAAATGCTCTGTGAAGTGGGTTCCCTGGCCACATCCTCCTGCCCTTTCCATCTGGGATGGCTTGAGATAAGGGTCTTGCAAATGACCACCCTGTAAAACCCAAACCAGAAGGGGCCTCCACCCTGGCCTAACCCTAACCTGCACCCAACCCAAATACCAAGCTTTTTGCTGAACCACAAAAGGAACTAAAGTCTTTCAGAGAAACTCCTAGGGAAGCATTATGAACCAGAACCAAATGGATATGCTTTCAACGCAGCTAAAGCAGAACAGAACCTGGCATGTCAAAATGTTCTCTGACACTGAGAAGTTCCAGCTCTGGGCCATTAGTGGGATGTGGATAAAGAAGAGAGGAGGCAGGGGTAGGAAGAAAATTTTCTCCCGGTAGAGAGAAACGGAAGGTAGTGGTCAGCTACCCGCCGACATGCTCTTCCCAGGTCCAAGCCCTCTTAGGGCATCTGAGACTCCTGTTTATGGGGAGGAACAGAAAGCTGAGCTCTGTGCCTCCGTGGCATTGATCCTGGGGGGTCAGTCACCAGACACTCCCTCCTGACAGAGGTGAAGCCTGAAGACAGAAGGAACATCAATGTTGTGTGTGTTTTGTGCAAGTGGCTGACCTGTGCTCTTGCTTATAGAGGTGATACTGAGTTAGAAGACCATATTCAAAGAACCCAACGTGAATTGTATCTGGCTTCCCATCAGAGGGGCAGCATTTTAGGAATCTACCAACTCGGTACATTGAGGTGAAAGCAAACAACGCATGTGCACTTCTGTGAACCGCTGGAGCGTGTACCTTGGGAATGCCAACGTATCATTTGAGGCCCAAACTCTCATTCTTCTTTCACTTTCCAAATCAGTGTCCTTCCCTCCACTGAATGCACTTGATTATTCTACACACCCCTATGGTGGAAACAAATCCTCTCCTCTGAACACTGACATAAGTATAGCTATACTTCTCCTACAAGGGTGAATCGCTTCTACTTCTGATTATGGTTCTAGACGCCTGTGAGCAGCTTGGGGAAAGGTCCCCTGCCTGCCCTTTCTCCCCTCACACAGCACCCAGCGTGTGACAGCCGCATAGGGAATGTTTACCGAATGAACAAATGGATTTTTAAGGTTGCTACCTCTTGAGTGTGGATTCTTAGCCTCCAAAGATGGGCTAAAGAGGAGTCATAAACCCTCTGAAATCATATGCAAATTTATGCAGACAGTCCATGCATATGTGCTGTTTGGGGAAGAGAGTCCAGAGCTTTCATCAGATTCTCAGGGGCATCCAGTTTCCAAAAAGGTAAGAATCATAGCTCCGGGATTGCTGTGAGGACAGACCAAATGACATGGTGCCTGTGAGAGAGCTTGGAATTCCACCTGGGGAATGTCTCGTGTTGAGCTCCTGGAAGTCGGCAGACAGGCCAAGCTTCCACTCTCTCCCTCTCTCCACACCTCACTCAACAGTAATAACGTTAATAACCACCACCATTTTTCAAGGGCCTATTGGGCGCCAGGCTCTGCTCTAGTGCTTGCTGCATTACAAATGAAGAAACCAAGGCTCAAAGAGGAAGAGGTCACTGAGGGTCACAGCTGGTGAGTGCAGGGCTGTGTTCTGAACCTGAACCTTACTCCTGTGAGGTTGCTAAGACGACACATGCAAACAGGACTCCAAATAGTGCTCCTGGGATGGCAGGGAACTCCAATTAGAAACTCCCAAAGTCCCAGCTATATAAAGTGTGTGTGTGTGTGTGTGTGTGTGTGTGTGTGTGTGTGTGTGTTCTGTGTAACAAGAGATGGATAGATGGATGGGTGTGTGGATGGATGGATGGATGGATGGATGGATGGATGGATGGATGGATAGATCACTGGATGGATGAAAGGATGGATGGATGGATGGATGGATGGACTGGGGAGAGAAAGGAACCCACCTTTAGTTTCTTCTAGATGTTTATCATCCAAATTCATAGGTGTGGCACAGACTCAATCAAATTGACACACCTTGATTTGGAGAACAATAAAGTCAAACAAGAATACAGTAGTCTCTGTTATGGGTTGAACTGTACCCTCCCCACCAAAAAAATTCATGTGTGAAGTCCTAACCCCCATACCTCAGAATGTGACTTTATTTGGAAATAGGCTTACCATAGACATGATCAGTTAAGATGAGCTCATAGTAGGCTAAGGTGGGCCTCTAATCCAATATGACTGGTGTCCTTATAAAAAGGGGAAATGTGGACACAAACAAGGAGGACATCACATGAAGGTGAATGTGCCCTGCAAGCCAAGAAACACCAAAGATCACCAACAAACCTCCAGAAGCGAGAGGAGAGGCAGGGGACGGATGTTCCCTCCCAGCCCTCAGAAGTACCCCACCCTGTGGACACCTGGATCCGACTCCAAGCCTCCAGGACTGTAAGACAATAGGTTTCTGTTGCTGAAGCCCCGCCCCCGCCCCCGCCCCCACCCCCACTTTGTGCTGCTTTGTGATGGCAGCCCTAGGAAACACATACCCTCTCTTTCTTCAAAAGCAGAGTGAAGGTGTGAAAAGGTCCATGTGCGCTGAACTCTAGTCCTGCCCCACATGCTAAATTCTAACCTTTGAGTCCTCTACCCCCCACAAAATGGAGACAAACAAGTCAGCCAGCACCAGCGTGGCAGGACTGAGGGAAAGCTTTTCTGAATGGATTGCATTTTAGCTTGGTTTTCATCAAACTTGTGTTAGATTGTGTGAACTTCTTCTTCATTCAAAACACTGTTCTCCAGAGGTTGGCATTGCTTATGTACTTGTACGCCTTCAATGAATTAACTAACCAAGGTTCTGGAAATCCGGTTGGAGCACACCTTCTCCCGGTGTCTAGCTTTACAATGGGAAAACCCTCCAGCCTTAATTGGGACCCCAATGTGCTGGACCCTGGGCATGTTTCACCGAGGGGGAAGGAAAGAGGCCTGAGGACAGCCCCTGCCCACAGGGGTCTGCAGCCCAGCCAAGGGGACAAGACTGAAGGGTGACACACAGCACAAGGTCTGAGTCATGACAACAGGCAATAATTCGAGAGAAGTCACAGCAACAGCCAAATGGAAGATGCAATAACCAAGGTGATGAGTTTGGAAAAGGGAGCAAGAAGTTTAGGGACATCAAGAAAATGAGAACAGATAAATTAAAATGTGCAATAGCTTGAAATTCAGGCTTTGCCCAATGCAAGGGGAACTTGAAACTCAAGTTTCCAGATCACATCTAAATTTAGAGCCAGAGTTTTCAGTGGGTTTGAAACCTGGCCAGATTGCCTATCTTTCAGGTTCTCTTGATATATTTGAAGCCACAGACGTGGCATTTCTAAACAGAGGAACTAAAAGTTAAAGGGAGTCAGCTGGGGTGGGTCCCTTAAGTATCATTAGTGTCCCCGAGTCCCAAAGGAACAAGTCCTTCACCCATTGTAGGGGAAAGACCAGGCCTATTGTGTTTCAGATGGGTTTTCGACCTGCTATCACTCCCCTGGGCTGGGGGTTATTGAGCACTTACTGTGTGCCTAACAGGGCTTACCAGCCATCAGCTGAGGAGCTTTGTTCTTCCACAGGCTTCCCAACCACCCCAACAGGTAAGCCACAAATCACTTGAGAGGACCAATGACTTCATTCAAACCTCGTCCTAGAAAACTGTGAAATGCTATTGGTATGAGAAGGGCTGATGGGAGCATCCTGCAAAGAGGAAAGGCACAGGCCACAGAGCAAAGAACCCAAGATAAGAGAACATCTGTATTTTTCTGATCAGCTACTGGCTGTTGAGGCAGCGGTGGGCTTCCATGACCCCCCAAGAAGTAGGGGCTCCCAACTTTCAAGTAGGAGGGCCTCTTTCTAGTGTAGAAGTTGAAAGTAGTTGTGTTTTTTCCATCTGTGGTAGAGAAAATTCCTACCGATGAAAAACTACTAAAATTCAGTAACATTTTTCAACTGATTTGCGTCTGGCTCCTTTCAAAGGACCCACATCTGTAATGTACTTATGTGCAATGTCAATGATTCTCTAAGACTAGATCAAGACATTGGCTTGCTTACTGCATGGACTTATTTGGTGAACTCACTGGCACAGCTTTATAGCTTTTGTCAATTTGAAGTTTGGTTGAAAGAATGAAAGTTTCTACCCTAATCTGGCCACATCCAGCGTGTTTTAGAATTTAAAGTTTGGTGCCATGTGTTTAAAACAAGAGCGTCGCTTTACAATGGGAAGCCCAGCAGAAACTCAGAAATGCCCAAATGGTACAGAACAGGTGGGCTATCTCATTGCAGAGACAAAAGAGAAAAGTCATCATTTCATTTCCAAAAGCCAGAAAAGAAATTGCTTCCATCAGGCACAAATGAAGTACTAACAATAAAAAAAAAAAAAAAACACCAAATCTATTATTCATGTGTGTCAGTTGGGAAGCAGGAGCAGTTAAACATTCAGATTTGGAGATAGACCTTAGTTGGAATACCTCCCCTGCCTCTTATTAGCATTCTGACCTTGGCAAGTTTCTTAGAGTCTCTGAGCTTTGGTTCTCGCAAATTGAGATGTGTTCATTCTATATTGGTGCATAACGAATTACCACAAACAGTGGCCTTAAACAAACACTCCTTATCTCACAGTTTCTGCAGGTCAGAATCCAGGGGAAGTCCTCTGCTAGGGAGTCTCAAGACTGGAATCAAGGTGTTGGCCAGTCTGCGCTCTCCTCTGGAGGCTCTGAGGGAGAATGTTCTTCCAAGCTCATTCAGGAGTTGGCAGACCCAGCTCCTAGCAGCTCTGTGCTTGAGGTCCCCGTGTTCTTGCTGGCTCTTGGGCCTGACCTCTCTTGGCTCCTGGAAGGTGCCCTCAGCTCCTGGCCACGTGGCCTCCCCCACTGGCCCTTCACAACATGGCAGCTCACTGCTTCAAAGCCAGCAAGAGAGTCTCTCTCCCTGCCTGTTAAAATAAAGTCTTATATAACCTAATCATAGCATCAACAATCCCATCCCCTTGGTCTTATTATGTGACCTAATCAGGAGTGACATTCTGTCATGTTCACAGTTCTGCCCACACCTAAGAAAAGGGAATTAAGCAGGATGTGTACACCAGGAGGCAGATCTCTGGGGCCATCTTAGAATTCTACCTACCAAAGCGTTGTGGGTTTAAATAAGACACTTTATGTAAAGTGCTTAGCTCTGCACCTGGCCCACAGAAAGCTTCCCCAAGTGGTAGCTGTAGTCACCACCATCAATATGTATAGTAGGCAAAATAATGATCCCCCCCACCCCGCAAAAGATGTCCTTGGAGACTGTGAATATATTATGCTACATGGTAAAAAGAATGAAGGTTGCAGACAGAATCAAGGTTGCTAATCAGCTGACCTTAAAGTGGGAAGATTATCCTGGATTAGCTCCTTATGTTATCACAAGGGTCCTTCCAGGCAGAGAGAGAGGCAGAAGAGTCAGAACCAGAGAGATGGCAGCATGAAAAGACTTGGCCCAACGTTGCTGGCTTTGAAGATGGAAGAAGACCACAAGCCAAGGAATGTCGGCAGCAAGGGATGTGGCCAAAGCTGGAAGGGGCAAGGAATAGATTTTCCCCTGGAACCTCCAGAACACAGTCCTGCTGTCACCTTGATCTTAGCCCAGTGAGACCCATGTCAGACTTCAAACCTCCAGACCTGTAAGAGCATAAATTTGTGTTGTTTTAAGCCACATTTATAGTAATTTGTTACAGCATCCATAGAAAACTAATACAATGTTATATATTTTATTGGGGCTAAAGAAAAAGATTAAAATGATAGCTTCCAGGGTGCATATTGATTCGCTGACCATTTATAAAAGCTGGTTGGGAAATTGTGAAATGGAGAATCGAAAGTGGGGTAGGTGACAGTCTCCCTGGGTCCACCCTGCTTAGCCTGAGTGTATGTGTTGTGCAGCATATGGGGCATGAAACCAGCAAAGCGCTTCCAAAGGAGACTGATGTGTCCCAGAGATAACAGTGAAGAAACTAGGGCTGAAAAGACAGCAGTGATGTGGGGATTGGATGGGGCTGCTGGGAAAGATTTGATGAACGGTCTTTTGGAAGAGAACTTAGAAATGTCATGTACATCCCAAGGGGAGATCTACCGGATGGAAGATACCAGAACTCAGCACTCAGCTCAGTCTGAGTAATTGCTTCCTGGAAGTCAATGATCAGTAGTTACAGAGACCAGAACTAACAATGGCTTAAACAAAAGAGAAGTGTCTTTCTGTTATGGTAAATGCCTTCTGGAGGTGAGTGGTCCAGGACTGGTTTGATGGTTCCATGACGTCATGGATCCAGGCTCCCTGAGGCACTGCTTCCCCAGGGTTGATGCTCTCACCCACAAGGTCCAAGATGGAGAAGCACATCCACATTCCCAGCAGCAGGAAGGGGGAAGACCACAGCCTTTAAGTTCACATCCCAGAAGTTGCATACCTCACTTTTACTCTCATTCCAATGTCAACAACGTAGTCATATGCCCTCCCCTGGCTGCAAAGGAAACTGGGAAACTCATCCTTATTTCGGGTGGCCACGCAACCTGCTGAAAAATTGGAGATTCTATGACCATGGGAGAAGAGGGGAGAACTGATATTGGGGGAAGGGGAACCAGCTAGCTCTGCACAATGATGACAGGGTTATTTTGGATTATCCTCCCTGTGATATGGCCCCTCACTGGTTTGGCACTCCAGTAGCATCCTGATTCCCTTTTTGGAAATGAACTTCTCTCCCATGGAACTGTGTGAAGGGACTATTAACAGAGGTGCTTCCCTGCCATAGCCAAGAGCTCCATCACTCACTCTACCTCCAGCCTCAGGGAGAGACTGATTCCTGGTACTCCTGCCCCGAACTGCCTAGTACCTGCCCTAACTCAGACCAGGTCTCAAACCTTTCCTTGCCTGTCCAAAAAATATCCTTCCAGCTTTGATCAGTTAGAGGGGGTTTCTGTTGCTTGCCACATACGACTTCTCACAGATAACACCCGTTCCTGGGTCTTCCAGCAGAAGCTTGCAACATCTTGGCAGATCCGGAAGCAATCCTGTGGGAGGGCAGTGCACTTTCTCCTATTGCATCAGAGAGTCAGAAAGCAAAATACCCACTAAATTAAATGATTCATGCAGGGATTTATATTGCCATCAGTAAGACACTCAGGGATAAGCAATCCAGAGTTGGCACAAGTTTAATCCCCTGTTGGCCATTAAACAGGGGTCGGCAAACTTTTTCTGAAAAAGTCAGACCATAAATAGTTTAGGCTTTGCTGGCCACACAGACTCTGTCACCACTACTCCATTCTGCCACTGTAATGTGAAAGCAGCCACAGATAATACACAAAGGAATGGGCATGGCAGTGTTTCAATAAAGCTTTATTGACAAAAACAGATGGCAGGTCAGGTTTGACCTATGGGTCCTACTTGGCCAGCTCTGCTGTTAAGGACCCAGTTCCTTCTCTCTCTTCCTGCTCTGCTTTAGCATGTGGCTTTTGTCATCATGCTTGTCCCATCATTGTCACAGGTGGCTACTCCACCTCTAGCATCATCTCCTTTTAAAGAATCTTGCTACATCCCACCCAGTGACTCCCACCTACATCTCACATGACCACCTCTAGCAGCCAATAAAAAAATTGAAACATAGTGGTTTTTAGAGGGACACTTTCCACCCTGAATAAACCAGGGTCCATCATGGAAGGAAGAAAGGGAGGGAGGAAGGGAGAGGGGAGGGAGGGAGGAAGGGAGAGGGGAGGGAGGGAGGAAGGCAGAGGGCAGGGAAGGAGAGAAGAGAGAAAGGGAGAAAGATTGGATAAAGAGTAGGCACTGAGCAGTGTTTTCCGCACGTCCTGTTCACCCTGGTGCCTCCACCTTCCGCACAGCGCCGGGCACACGGCGGCGAGGAGGAAGAGGATGGTAACCGCTATAGAATCAGGTGCTGGGCTAACCCATTTCCACTCATTTGTTTGTTTAGCCCTAAAACCAACCCTGCAGCATAGGTGTCATTATTCTTTCAGGTTTACACACTGCGGAGCTGGAAGTTAAGCATCCTGCCCAAGGTCACAGTTAGGAAGTAGCACAGCCAGGATGCAACCCTGCCTCTGCCTGACTTTGAGCCAGCGCTCAAAGCCACCGGGACATGTTTATGGAAAGACTGAGGCTGAACCAGACGACCTTGATGTTGACAGCCCCTCCACCCTGATAGGCTGTGATAGCTACCGTTGCTTAAGCAAACTGAAACAGAGACTCTCTGTGGTTTCCACCTCATGCCCAGGACCAGCCTCCAATTACTGTTCTTTCCAATTTCTCTCTCCCCAGTTATGCTGACCATATTTTCTGAAACAAAAATCAGGACACATTCATCTGGCCCCAGCCTGACACGTGGCCTCCCAACACGGCAGACTGTTTGAAATCAAGACTTCTTGGAAATTCTGGGACACAGAGTGGCTGCCCCGGGGTCCCTCTGAATCGGGGATGAAGGCTTCATCCAGCCAAAACACAAGGACCAGAGCCACCACCTGTGACTTTCATTTTCATTTAGGAAAGATGGAGGGTGGCTGTGGACATTTGGAAAATGATGGAACCCAAAGGTTTTTTTTGCCTCAGAGCAGAGATCAGGTGATCAGAAATCTGCTGGAAATTTTGGGTCTCTGGAGTATGAGATTCTGCTTCACTGAGGCAAATATTCTCAGAGAATTGGAAGGTAAGAGCATCATAATGACCATGCGGGTTCTCCCTGGAGAGCCAGGAAGGAAACCACAGAGGTGGGTTCAGACAGGAGCTAGCCAGATGGACGCACTCAACTTATGGACTCTCAGAGCAGGAGTGAAGAGGGACCCGTGACCACCTGCATTTGTCTACCGGCATCCTCCTCCCCTTCAGAGACAAGCCCTCTTCTGCCTCTGTGTGTCTCCAGGCACCTCCATGCTGCCCCCCAGGCAGCCCAGCCTCCTCCTGGAAGGTACCTGGATATAACACCCCCTCCCAAGAAGCCCTTCCCCTATCTCAGCTGCCTGCTCACCAAACAGGTACATCTACCTTCACGCCCTCACCTATGTTATAGCTGAGGACACAGTGTCACTAGAGATTGAGTGACATCTCACTGTAGTCCAGAAGAGGGGCTGGAAGATAAGGCCTAGAAACCCCCATCCCGACTCATGGGCTTGCTGGTCTCTCTAACCCACCCTGAATGCAGACCCAGAGGTGACTGGGAAGACTTTGTAAGCAGGGCAGGTGCGTGAGGTACTGTTGGGAAGCTGGTGTGAGGACAGACAGGGGTCACCACAACCCTCCGGGCTTGAGCTGAGCAAAGAGCCCCAGCCAGGCCGAGTGTCTCCCCTAGACCTCCTCTGACCATGCGCCAACCACACGACACTTGCAGATTCCCCAAAGGGCCAGGATGCCTCAGAGCTTCTATCCACACTGCTCTCTGACCTGGACTATTCTCCCCCGCGAACCCCCTGCCAGAAAACAGGACCCTTGAGGAAGGGAGGCCGTGTTGTGTGATCCAAAAAACACTACTGTAGAGCACGGGGAGCTCTGCTCAATGTTATGTGGCAGCCTGGATGGGAGGGGAGTCTGGGGGAGAATGGAGACGTGTATATGTATGGCTGGGTCGCTTTGCTGTGCACCTGAAACTATCACAGTATTGTCCATCGGCTGTACTCCAATATAAAATAAAAAGGTAAAAAAAAAAAAAAACCCGAAAAACCAAAAGCACTATCTCCCATCTGTAAATTGAGAGAGGAGGGTCACCGTCATGAGCTACCAGGAAGATCTGATAAGAGAATGTAATCAGAGTACCTTGAACCACACCAGCCATAGTGGAGCCAAGGGCAGAAACATGGAGAAGTGAAGGGTTCTGGGTATCTGGACCATCACAAAAGGAAAGGGACAGCCCAGGGGGAGAGGACGGGGACTCCACAGCAAACTGTGTCAATGTCACAAGTTGTCCTAGGACAAGGGGGGACAAGGTTCTTTTCTAGCCTTGATATAAACTGTATCTTCAGACAGAGGCAAAGCGTGGACCATGGAGCCTGCCGGCCTGCGTTCAAATCCCAGCTCTGCCACACTACCACTTGAAGAGAGCAATACACACACATTCCACCCATCCCTTCTCCAGAGCAGAGGCCATGCGCCCCTCATCAGCAACTCCTAGCATCACAACCTGCCCCAACAGAAGCCCTACAGCCTGGATTTATTCTCTGTACCAGAGTCAGCACCTCAGAAGAGAACCAGCAAATAGGCTGTGAGAACCACCAGTGGGGAGCTGGCCCTCAGGAGGTTCTGACCTCCCGTGACCACCCTACATCAGGACCCCGCACATGCCAGCCCTCCACCCAGTTGCTGATACCATACACCTGTGAGGGGCTCAGACACACGCATCTTTTTTTAATTGAAGTATAGCTAATTTATAATATTATATCAGTTTCAGATGTACAACATAGTGATTCAATTTTTTTTTCTTTTTTTTTTAACATCTTTATTGGAGTATAATTGCTTTACAATGGTGTGTTAGTTTCTGCTGTATGACAAAGTGAATCAGCTATACGTATACATATGTCCCCATATCCCCTCCCTCTTGCATCTCCCTCCCATCCTCCCTATCCCACCCCTCTAGGTGGTCACAAAACACTGAGCTGATCTCCCTGTGCTATGCGGCTGCTTCCCACTAGCTATCTATTTACCTTTGGTAGTGTATATATGTCAATGCTACTCTCTCACATCGTCCCAGCTTACCCTTCCCCCTCCCCGTGTCCTCAAGTCCATTCTCTACGTCTGCGTCTTTATTCCTGTCCTGCCCCTAGGTTCTTCAGAACCATTTTTTTTTTAGTTTCCATGTATATGTGTTAGCATACAGTATTTGTTTTTCTCATATTTTTATAGATTATACTATGTTTAAGGTTATTATAAAATATAGGCTATATTCCCTGTGCTGTACAGTATGTCCTCATAGCTTATTTATTTTACACGCAGTAGTTTGTGCCTCTTACTCCCCTACCCCTATCTTGCCCCTCCCCATTTCCCTCTTCCCACTGGTAATCACTAGTTTGTTCTCTCCATCTCTAAGTCTGTTTCTGTTTTGTTATATTCATTTGTTTGTTGTATTTTTTAGATTCCACATATAAGTGGCAACATACAGTATCTGTCTTTCTCTGTTTGACTTATTTCACTAAGCATAATATTCTCTAGGTCCATCCATGTTGTTGCAAATGGCAAGATTTCATTCTTTTTTATGGCTGAGTAGTATTCCATTGTAGATGATAGATAGATAGATAAATAGATAGATAGATATAGATAGATAGATATCACATCTGCAAATGATATGACCAATAAGGGGTTAATAGCCAAAATATATAAACAGCTCATATAACTCAATATAAAAATAAAAGGCACATGAGTCATCTTAATGTCTCCCCAGCCATGGTTGAGAACCATTGGGTCAGACCACCTTCAGTGAAGGCCTTTGAAGGGCTCATGTTAGGGGTTGATGGTTAAATATGGCTCCATTCAACCCTCATTTCTTGGAGAACTGCTCTGTTGCATGAACTTGTGCCAGGACCTATGAAGATGCACAAGGCAGGCTCCCAGCTGAGAGTGAACAGCTGGAACAAGACGACGACCTCTAAGCATCTTCTAAACCCAAGATCCAGGGCGCCGTGATGCACAACTCTAGGGGGCACCCTTCACACCATAGACATTAGAGATGTCTCCAGAGGGTGTTCCCAACAGGGAATGGATGCTTATGACGCCCGGCAGCTGTGCTACCTGGAGCTCCCGCAGGAACCTGAGTAGCTAATGAAGGCAGAATGCTCGTTCCCTCTTTGGACACACATGGATCCCAGTAAGGCACTCGCCACCTGCAGTCCAGCTTTACCTCACTTCACTCATTCCAGAAACATGAGCTCACTACACTGTGAGCTCCTGGCAGCATTTTTATACTGAAGATGAGCATATAATGTAAGAATTATATGCATATAAGAATTACATCAGATTCTATTACATGTTTTTCTCCTTTTCCTGTTCACTTCCTGTATTAGTTATCTACTGCTATATGACAGATTATCCCAAAACACAGAGGCTTAGAACAGAAAAAAAAAAAAAAAAAAATTACATCAGAACAACAGGTATAAGCTAGGACCGCCCCAAGCAATGGAAAGTGTGCCCCTCCCACCCCCTCCCACTCACAACTTCTATTCCTCCTGTATCCCCCTCGGGGCTGGCAGAGACCTTTGCATATAGGAAATATTGAGAATATTGAATATTCCTTGCTTGATGGATTTATTTCCCTCTTAGCAGCTGACCCAAGTACAATCTTCCTTTTGAGACTGTTCTGCTTTATGGCACCAAAGAAGCAGTAGCCTGCTCAGGGTCTCTGCGTTGAATTAACTTCCCTGGTAGACAGAGCAAAACCAGGTTGCAGGTTGCTTCCACACCCAGAGAGCACGACGAAAGGGCACACATCCAACTCGCCCCACCCCCCAGGGGTGGTCAAGGAGCAAAGTCATGGCCCCGCCCTCCAACATGGAGCCTTGAGAGGGGATTAGTGCCTGATGTTTAGGTCGAACGGGGGGAGACGGGAGGGGGAGTACCACTTCCCTTGCAGAACATAGTAGAATAATAGGAGAGCATTGGCAGAGTCGCCAATTAATTTCTAGTTCCATGAACTTTTGGACCAACGCGTGGCCCTGAATTCAAAGTCGTCGACCAAGACAGTGAAGCCCGTGAAATCGAGACTTATTACCTCTCTGTACTTCTCAATACAATTTTGCTAGTTGCCAGGTCCCCAAGCGGCTCCACCCACTAGAAACTTCCTCCACTGGCCGCAGGGCTTTTCCCGCACTCGTCCCCGTATCAAAAGGCGCCTGTCCTACGTACGTTAATGCCCTTTACCGTGGACCCTCCCCCTTCAAAATATAAAAGCCTGCTTGGATGTTGATGCCTGCTTACGGTAAAGCAGGCTGCCCCTCTCTGGTTAGCTGTTTCTTTTTGATGGGAGCCTTCTTGACCTGAAGGCATGTCTCCCAGGAGGAGAATTTCTATTTCAGGCCAAAGGGTAGTTGGACATCTTTGAGCTCTTTAAAATTACATCCTATGTAAGTGGACACTTCTCGCCCAACCCACAAAAACACGGAGGACCGAGGCCAAACCCATCAGTAGCTGGAAAGTGGTGCTCTGGGGCAATGGGCCCTGTTCTCTGGTTTTGTTTGTGACTTGCTCACAGCCCAATCTCTTGAAAACAGACCCGCTGCCATCTCTGTGGCTCATGTCTGTGTGACTGGTCCGGCCACAAAGCCCATCTGAAATGATAGACACTCGTACAGAGCAATGCAGGGGATCGGCCCCAATTGGGAACACAGAGGGCTTCTTGGGGGTCAGGGGATGAGAGCACAGGTCTGTTGGCAGGTATTATGTTCCCTGGCAAGTCTAGAAGAGAAGTGAGGAGAGGGCAAGAAGCCCAAATGGCCAAGTGTCTCCAAAAGCCGGAGGGTTGAAAGGCAAGGAAGAGAGCTCTCTTGTCTTTTTTTCCTGGCTCTCCTCACATCTGTTTTTATTTTGCCAAATGTACTGAAATTAAAATGCTGATTAGAATTAGAGTCTCAGTTTGAGGCTTCAAACAGGACTCTCTCTCTCTAATTAGGGGACTGCATCTCATCAGCTACTCAGCAAGGAACACATGGTCCCCACTTGTGGGAACTGCAGCGCCCCTCACCCGTTGCAAATGCATCCAGGGACTCCGCCTATCTGCCCCAAGTTGATGCTTCCGGGGACCAGGAAATAACTGTCCCCTGCACCCCCCGAGAGCCCCGATTCCCTGAACTGTTGAAGATCGCCCCGTCGCCCCCGGCACAAGACACCCTCAGCCCATCTTTCAGCGCCTCCTCGTCCCTGCCTCAGTGCCCTCCCCCAGGGCCTCCCTGGACACTGTCCCTCCCTCAGACCTTTTAGGGAGAAGGAACATTTGTTGAGTAGCAGGTACTGCACTCAGCACCTAACACTCACCATCACATTTCCTCTCCATGACCCAGACGCAAAAAGACAGAAGTATCTTTCTGATCACCCAGATGTCCTTGTGGGAGTGAAAATCTGAAATAATCTTGATAGCTCCAAAGCCCATGCTCATCTTAAATCCCTATTTCCTACTCCCCCCGCCACTCAAAACGTAACTGTCAGCCTTTCTAAACCCTTGGCATCTAGCTTTCTGATAAATAAAAGGCAGTAAGTGCTCAATTGTTCGTAGCTGCTAATGGTTTCAAATGGTTTAAACACCTGCCCCTTTCTTCCTAGCTTTGTCCAAGATTGCTGACTTTCAGTTCTGGATACCCAGGTGGTGCCTCTCTCCCCACCTCCATCGCCCCCTCCCTTGTCTCTCTATCTGTTGGTGACGGACCCTCCCCTCTTCCCCAAAACCCAAACCCAACACCACATGAGGGAAAAGCCAGTGAACTTCAGTCCAGAGGGAGATGAGTGGAGACCAAGCAGGGCCCTTAGCTATTGCTGTCATGATGAACAGATCAAACATACTGTGGATTCAGGAATGTTTCCATCTCCCAAAGGCCTTCCCTCTGTAAATAGCAGTCTGACCTGTGGGTTACGGGCCCTTGGTGCCCTCAGACTTATTGCAAACAGTTTGTGAATCCGTATACGTGTCCAGCAGTGTTGGTATGTCACATAAATGGATATAAACAGAGAATATAACATACTACTTCTCAAATGTACATAGATTAATAAAGCACAAATTCATTTAAAAGCACTCTGTACTTTCCAAGTATAGCTACTATTATACATGTATCTGTGAAATGTTTTGAGCTTAAAAGAAGCCTACTGAAAAAGGTTAGGAGTCGTGGATTAAAATATTACACAAGCTTCATCCCAACCTCAGCATCCTCAATTTATCGACCTTCAGTTCATTCAGCAGAGGTTTGCTGGGTGCCCACTGTATGCCAAATACCTTTCTAGGTGCTGGGGTGGTATCCATGAACATGGTAGACAAAAACCTCTGCCTTCGTGGAGCATACATTCTGGTAGGAGGAGATAGAAAATAATAAACAGGCAAAGGGTATTGTATGTTAGGTAAAAGTGCATAAAAACAAAATAGGGCAGGATAAGGGGAATTGGAAGTTTAGGGTGGCAGGACCGCAGTTTTGAACGTGGCAGTCAGGTGGACCTCATTGAGATGTGGCTTTGAGTATGGGACTGATTGATTACAGGCTTTCCAGCAACACTGTCAAGCCAAAGACTTCATTTCCAGATATCAAAAGGGTGCTAGGGAGATGTTAAGGGGCCCAGTGGGGGCTTTTAGAACCCCACAAAGATTCCTCACAGACCACCACATAGGCACAGTCTGTCCTCAGTGCCTGGCCTCACAGAACATGAAGGGACTGAATGACTTTGGTCTTTCCATTACCTGAAAGAAAACAACAGAGCTCCTTCCTAAATACCCTTGTGGAGGAGAGCATAGGCCCCAACCTTATTCCTGTGGTTCCTTTAGGCCAAGAGGCCAGACCCCTCACCATGGGGCCAGTCACACACAGGCAGGCCACTCACCCCAGCACACTCTTGTTCCAGAACCATCTGCCCATCCCCCACTCCATTCTCAGCATCCTCAGTCTGTCTGCATTGCCCTGACCTTGACCAGCCTGGCACCACTTCCCAGCTTCCCACTGCTCTAAGTCTAATGTGGGCCACACCCCTTTTTGCTCTTGACTGGTCAAGGGCAGATGCAAATACTCCAACTCCAAAAAGCAAAGGTGTCTTTACAGGCCCCAGGCATTGAGAATCATGAGTTTTCTGCACCTATTTTCCACTCCCAGGTCACCATCTTGTAGATTACCAGTAACGCTTTCTCTTTGGAAGGTCTTCCTTCACCAAGAAACACAGTCCCGAGGTGCACCCATGAGAGGAGAACAGGGGTGTTGGCTGTCATGTGACCCCCTCCCCCATGCTCCCCACGGCAGCAGCGATTCAAATTGAGCCTCAGTAAATTTCCCAGTTGCCTCCTGGAACCAATCAAACTCTGGAACTACCGATGTTCTGTCCACAAACACCAGGGGCCAGCCTCTTGCGTTATGCCCTTCGTGTCAGATAATTTGCCAAAAGCGCTACTCATGGTCCCCTTCTCATGAGTCAGGTGGGCTTTCTGGGCCCAGGGGCACCTCTCAGTGGCCCGGGGTGGGACCCATGTAGGGGGAACTCTCAGATTTCTCCCTTTGGGGAAGGGAGCCAAGGCATGGAGTGCATAAGGGATCAGGAGCTCGAAAAAGTCCTGGAACAGAAACAGCGTCCCTTCTTAGCCTAGGTTCCAATCCCCTCTCTGGCACATTTCAGTCCTGGTCTTGAATTTTTCAACGTTTTTTTCCTTTATTATAATAACTGTCATCTTCTGGTCATAAAACATCAGGACAGTGGTCACCTCTGGGAGACACACAAGAGGGAGGTTCCGGGGTGCTGGTGAATATTCTGTTTCTTGACCTTGTGGTGGTTGAAAGGAAGTTGACTTCATAACCATTCAGTAAACAGAGCATATATGTTTTATACTTTTATATAATTATATTTATTACATATAAAAAAGATGTTGACATGAAGACATCACCTGGTCCTTGAAGGGCTGTGGTCCCCTTAGGGCCTCACTGGCATGTGCTCCTGACCAGACGCCCTCTCCTCCATCTCCTCCCCCTCCCCCTCCCTCACCTCTCCCTCCCCCCACTCTTCCTCATCCTCCCTCTCCTCCTCCTCCTCCTCCTCACGCATCCTTTGCTGTTGCCTGCCCTTCTGGTTTCTCTTCCTCCCCACCTTCCTGCAGACATCACTGGTAGCCCACAGTCCTCCACGCCTGCCCTTTCCTTCTATCTTTGTCTGAGATTGCTGACTTTCAGTTCTGGGTACCCAGATGGTGTCTCTCTCCCCACCTCCATGGCCCCCTCTCTCGTCTCTTTTTCTATCTGTTGGTGACACACCCTCCCCTCTCCTCCCAAACCCCAAACCAACACCACATAAGGGAGAAGCAAGTAAGCTTTGGTCCAGAGGGAGATGAGTGGAGACCAAGCTGGGCCCTTACCTATTGCTGTCATGATGAACAGATCAAACCTACTCATGGACTTGAAAATGTTTCCATCTCCCAAAAGCTGTACCTCTGTAAACAAGACTAGAACTGATAGAGAGGCAAAAGGAAGACTCAAACAAATAAAAGTCACAGCACAATCTTGGAGAGGAAGATTCAATGTCAAAATAAAATGTCAATCTCTCCTCAGTTACTGTTTTAATTAAATGAATTCCAAAAAAAATGCTAGCATGTATCTTTCGAACCAGATTATATGGTTCTAAATTTCATGTGGAGAAAAAAACAAGTAAGAATAACAGACAACACTGAAAAGGAAGAGAAATGAAAAGGTCTTACTCTACCAGATATTAAAACATGTTCAGTGTTTCAAAGAACTGAGATACTGGCACATAAATAGATACACTGATGGAACAGAATAGAAAGACCAGAAATGGGTCCAAATAACGTAAGATTTGTTATGATAAAGGTGGCATTTCAAATCATTGGTAAAGAAACTAGATTATTCAATAAATGGCATTGGAATATCTTGCTAGCAAGCTAGATAAAAATAAACTTGGACTCGTTCAATTAGAAAATTCAAAATTGATCGAGGACTTAAAAGATAATAAAACTATAAAAGTGCAAGAAAAAGACATGGGAGAATTCTTTAAAAACCTTGGAGTAGAGAAAGCCTTTCTAACTCTATCAGAATATCCATATTATAAAGAGAAAGTTTGATTTGATTATGTGAAAATCAAAGCTTCTGCATGGCAAAAAAAAAAAAACCAAACTAATCCTAAGCAAAAAAAAAAAATTGTTTTAAGTCAAACCAGGAAGAAACATTTACAACTTATCTCATTGACAAACAGCTAATGTCCATAATAAATAAAGAGCTCCTGCAAATTAATAAGAAAAATACCAACGGGGGGGTGGTGGTGTGATTAATTGGGAGATTGGGATTGACATACATACACTAATATGTATAACATGGATAACTAATAAGAACCTGCTCTATAAATAAATAAATAAAATAAAATTCAAAAGAAAAAAAAAAGAAAAAGACCAACAACAAAGCACAAAAACAAGTAAAGGAGAGAAACATAATTTTTTTTAAAAAAAGAACTACAAATCTCTCTTAAGCATTTGAAAATACATTATAACCTCACCCATAATAAGAGAAATGTAAATTAACACTATTTCACTTTTTTCCTGTGAGAATGACAAAAGTCTGAAAGTTTGAACACACATTCTGTTGGTGGAACTGTGCAGAAAATGGCACTCTCCCATACTGCTGATAGGAATAAAAATTGTCACAATAAACCCCTATAGAGGGCAATTTCGTATCTATCAAAATATAAAATACATATATCCTTTGACACAGCAATTCCTCTTTTAGGGATTTACCCTTCAGGTATATTGAATACCTGCAAAATGGCATATGTGGAAGATATTCACTGCATGATGATTTTTAATAGCAAAAGGTTAGAAAAAACCTAAATCTATATCAGTGGGGAACTAGTTAAACAAATCGTGGCATTCTTACAATCTATACATCTGTTGAAAAGAGAGAGAGCAATCTTTATGCTCTTTATTATTGTATGGAAATACTTCCAAGATGTGGTAAGTGAAAAAAGCAGGATGCAGTATAGTGTCACACTATTCACAAGAAAAGCAAGGATAAAAATAATGCGTATTTCAATTATCTCATAAATTTACGAAATAAAATCTGCATGGGAATAATGAACTAACAACAACAGTTACCTGTCAGATGGAAGGGTGGGCACATGGGTGGGAGAGTGCCTTTTTATGCTATACTTTTAAATATGTTTTAATGTTTGAACCCTATATATGTTATCTATTCAAAAAATAAACTTAAAACAGTACAGAAAGAGAAAAACAGAACCAGCACTTACGTGGCTTAGCCATAAAGGATGTGGCCGGCAAACAGGCACACCCCAAAGAGGGCCCCCAAAGCAGGTTGAGCAATGACAGTCTGGTTGGAACGAGGGGCAGCTTTGGAGCAGAGGGTTCACTGGACACCTCATTCCGCCATGTTTAATGTTTTGCAAAGTCTCAGTGGTTTTATCGCCACTCACCTTCCTATCCAGAGCACACCTAGAACCAGGCACATGAGTCCCCAGAGACACACTTCCATGGTCCTACCTCCCTGGTGCTGGGTGTCTTACCCAGGGCCCCCCCTTGCCTTCCAAGGGTCCAAAGTTGGCCATGAGGCTAAGGATATGGAAGAAGGAGCCAAGATTCTCCTCCTTGAAACTCTCCCTTCTTTCCTTCCTTCTACCCCACTGTCAGCCTGGCCCCCTACCTGGGTCTCTAAACCAGGTGGGCGGTCTCTTCATTTAGCTCTTATCGTCCTCTCTGTGCTTCCCCTTAACTTTCAAACGTCCTGCTGCTTCTTTTCTAGCGGCATGACCTTGGGCAGTTCACTGCTACAGTTTGCTTAACTGTAAAATGCGAAGAATGGAAACCAAACCACTTCCTAGGGTTGTTATGAAAAGCAAGTGATAGCATATACCTGAAGGGGCTATTTTGATGTAAAGGGTTACATTCAACAAAGCAATTAATGCTAGCAACCAACTAGTAAACCTCCAAATCTCGGTGACTTAGCACAATAAAGGCTTATTTCTCACTCAGGAAAATTCCAGTGCCAGTTGGGCAGCCTTTCTCCATCTCGCAGTTAGCCCACCTGGACCACGTGGTCTCCAGGGTTGCCGTAGCCTTTGGAGAAGCCCAAAGAAATCTCATCTTTGTCCTATTCGATAACCCGCAGGATGTTAACACATCATCTGTTTTCCCTCCACCCCCTCCCACACAGGAGCCGGGCAGCCTTGCTGGGCGAGGAGGGAGGGGGCAGCAGCCGAGATTCCCACCTTAGCGTGGCGCCAGGTGAGCCCCTTAATTGGCTCTACCTGGGGTAAGGCACTGCCGGGGAGGCCAGCAAAGCGGACAGGTGCATGGCACCAAGAACCAGATCAGCAGGGACAATGCTGTAGGGACCAGAGTGAAATGGAGCCACTGGGTCTCTTTGCCTTTTGCCCCTGACTCCTCGGCTGCCATCGAGCCCAGCTCCCCGGGTGACTGCACCAGGCGTCCAGCTGTTGGAGATACCTTGCCACTTGGCATTTGTGTAGGACCGTGGGGTCCACGAGGGGCTGTCACACATCTCATTCTCTTTGCCTCAAAACTCCCGTTGTAGGTGGCCTCCCGCAGCCTTTAGTGAGAGCCCAGCCAGAGGAGCCAGGAGAGGTCTGGGGGTCAGGGAGTCTTTCTTTGGGGTGTCCCTGCCTTTCTCTGGGAAGGTCACTTTTCCATTTTGAGGCCAACGTGGCAGTGAGGGTGAAAAGCAGGAAGACAGCACATCAGGGAGATGGAGCAGAGAAAACCAAAGCAAATTCTGTCCCCACCCCCAGCTCCAGTCCTCACATCCCTTCCTTCCCAGAAGAGCCTTGTGGAGGAGGAAAGACATGGGCAGAGAAGGGCGTCCTCCCCGGGGCTCTGTGCAGCTCCCGGCCGCCCCCTGCCCAGCCAGCTGCGAGGGCTGCTTCCTCTCCTGTGGGCACGTCCTCGCCATGCTTCCCGGGAGGGTGGTACTTTCAGTCAGCCATGCCGGGGAGGAGTCCCCTCCACATGCCAGGTGGCCCTCGCCAACTTCCTGGGGCCTGGACCGCCCGGGCCCTCCCCTAACAGCCAAACAGAGGGCTCCAGTCTCATCCCGTGTGAATGTCGGAGAGCAGCTCTGCCCCCTGACCCAGACACTCCTGGGAGGTGTCCATCCCCAGGGTCGCCCCTCCCGTGGCTGCCGTCCTCCTTCTGTGCCCCGACATGACCCCCACGGCTCGTCCTCCCTTCCTCGGGGTACCACGAATCCACACCCGCTCTTGTGGAAAAGATCAGGCCAGGAACCCACAGAACAGCCAGGGTGAGACCTCATTGCTCTGGAGGGCCCGGTGCCCAGCCAGCCACCGACACAGACACACTCACATACTCACACTCACACACTCACGCACACTCAAAGCAGACTCTTGGGAGCCGTCTTCCTCCTCGGGCCTGGCCCCATCTGTCCTCCCTCTTGGCAGAGCCCTGTCTCTGTGGCCAAATCTTCTCTCCTTTCTAGGACCCCTAACACATCTCCCCCACCTGCCAAGGACAGGTTGCAAATTCGTAGTTTCTGGAGTGTTTTCTCTTGCAAACCTCACAAGGAGGCAGCATCATGGGGTGGTGAGGAGCAGCAAAAGCCTGGGCCACCCTCTGGGTTTCATACGCCAGCTCCGCCACCGGCTGGCCGTAGAACTCTGCCAGTTACAGACCTCTCTCAGCCTCCTCATCTGTAAAACCAGGACAATGCTATTACTTGCCCCACAGGGTAACCACCGTTTGAGGACTGAATGGTGTAATGCATGTAAACCACTGCAATGGTTTGAATGGTGGCCCCCAGAAGATGTGCCTACATACTAATCCCCAGAATCTGTAAACACGGACTTATTTAGAAAATGGGTCTTTGCAGATGAAATTAAGTTAAGGATCTCGAAACAAGATCATCCTGAATTACCCGAGTAGACCCTAAATCCAATGACAAGTGTGGATTTACAGCTGGTTCTCTTACAGGCAATTTTTAATGCTCCTGGGATCGGTTTTTTCATGGGTGGTGGTGCTGTAACTGCCTCAACCCTGCATAGTCCCAGGAGAAAAAGAGAGACAGAAACCTGAGCTTTCATTCCACAGGGAATGAGCACTGGGCCTCTGAGCAAGTCTCAGTTTTCTCATCTCTAAAATGGGAATTTAACCTCTCCTATTCACTTCATAGAGTATTGTGTGGTTGGGTAGAAATGAGCCCATGTCTGTAACTCTGACTCATTAAACTCGTTGTTTGAACAACGATTTAAAAAAAAAAAAAAGACAAAGGGCATCTATTATAATGACATCACTCTTTCTACCTCTGCTGCCATAAGAGTGTCCAAGGATGAATTTGCTTCTTACAAAGGCTTCAAGATTCAGATGTCCCAGCCCCCAGGGAGAGCAGGAACTGGCTCCGGGAGCTGGAGGAGGGACCAGGGTGGAGCAGCGAGGTTTGCATGTGGCTTTGATTTCAAGAAGTTTGCAGCCGAGAAGATGATCCTTGCAAAGGCAGTGGCCTTACGAAAGGCTTAAGGGGCAGGATGCTGGGACTTGAGATGGAATTCAGCATTCCTGAAGTTCTGAAGCCTGACACTTTTTATGTTCTAAACCCTCTCCCTTATTTCCTGTTACTCTTTTCTTCCTGGCTGTAATCTTACCTATTAACTTGGGAGCAACGTGATTTAAAGACGACACGGGGTTTCAAATAGTTTCAAGGTGCTCAGAGTTTTAAATAAACCACTCAATTCTCTCTCCTTTTTTTAAACTTTTATTTTGCAGCTCAGAAAAAAAATCTGGGTTTTTTTTTCCTTTCAGCACTTTCTGATCAAAGTCAGATTGATAGAGTTTTTTAAAGTAATCTTTTAAAAGACAGGCTGAATGAACTTCCCTGGTGGCACAGTGGTTAAGAGTCTGCCTGCCAATGCGGGGGACACGGGTTCGAGCCCTGGTCCGGGAAGATCCCACATGCCGTGGAGCAACTAAGCCCGTGAGCCACAACTACTGAGCCTGTGCTCTAGAGCCTGCAAGCCACGACTACTGAGCCCGCGTGCCACAACTACTGAAGCCCTCACGCCTAGAGCCTGTGCTCCGCAGCAAGAGAAGCCACTGCAATGAGAAGCCCGCTCACCATACCAAGAGTGGCCCCCGCTCGCCACAACTAGAGAAAGCCCGCACGCAGCAACAAAGACCCAACGCAGCCAAAAATTAATTAATTAACTAATTTTAAAAATAAAGCTATAAAAGACAGGCGGAATAATATAGTTGAACTTTATTTTTCCAAAACTGATGTACAGATTATTTTCTGTGTTTCCTGTGTCTAATGGTTACAGCCATCATTTAATGTTGTTTTGCTAACAATAATTGTACCCAACATTTGGTAAGGACTTTCACCTTCATTACTCAATTATTTTTCACTACCACATCATTCCCATTTTACAAGGAAACTAAGGCTCAGAGCCCAGGGCTTCACAGCCAGTAGAGTCACATGTCAAACTCTAAGTTGCTGTTCAGAGGTAGCTCTCAGTCCCTCAGAGTTCCAAGGCGTGCCCTTGGATTGTATTTCTGGAACCTGGAATGCAGCCAAACAGGGCTGGCTTGAAAAGACCAGATAGAGGAGCCAAGAGGTTGAGTTCCCATGACACAGGTAAGCCCCCTGGGCTGGAAAGATCATGAAGGTGAAGGTGCAATCCAAAGGAAGCCAACTGAGGCAAATGGAGCAGAGTACTGTATCCTCCAAGGGCTGACAGAGAAAAAATGAGTGTGCCCTGGTCCAATGCTCTCATCTGGCTCCTAAGAGGTCACATATGTAAGATTCAGGCTAGGGTACAACTTAAGAGCATAAATTAATGGGCCTGTACCAATGGGGTATTTATTGAGCACTTACTATATCAAGCACTGAGCCAAGTGTCATGGGAACACAAATGGCACATAAGACAGGTTCACCGTCCTCAAGGGACTTCTGGTCTAGTTAGGCAGGCAAGACGAAAACATGCAACGGCAGAAGAAATGATGTCGGTATTCAGTTTCATAGCATAAACTAGAAGTTGCGTAGGAATCTAGAGCAGAGGAAGACCTATGGGGACCAGAGGCCATTAAGAGACCTGGAGGATAGAATGAAGAGGGCTAACATTTCTAATCAGAGTTCCAGAAGGAAAGGAAAAGGAAGCTGGAGAAGAGGAAATTGTCAAAGAGATATATGGCCCTGAATGGGATGTCAGGACCCTTTTCTATTTAGTTTCTCCAAAGGAAGTTCTTTTCGGTGGGTATTTGGGGTTCAGGTGGCCACTGCAGTATATTCAGCTAGTAAATTCTCCTGAATGCCACATCCTCTAATGCAACCAAGCGTAGGGTGTCAGGGAGAAGGCCATGCCAGAGGAGGCTGAGTTTATCAGTACAGCTTTAAAGCTGGTCTTGGTCATGTCTACACCTGTCTTTTGCCTTCTTAGTTCTCCGGCAACCCACTCTAAATTCTCTCCACCTCCACCATTCCAACTCTTCAATATAATAAAACCTCGAGTAGCCAAAAATCAAGATGATATGACAACTACACTCTTAAGAGAAATGGTCTGCATTTTCTTTGAAAGCTCAGCTTCCAGAATAAACCCTGGGATCAGTTCACATTCAGCCCAAATTCAACAATTCCTTTAAGTGATTATTTATGCTCATAATTCTATCTCTGAGTAACTCTGTCATTAAACAAAGACTCGATTGTATTCACTATGAGAGGCTACACCCTCTGCAAGGTGACAAGGCAACCGCAGACCTCAGGCCTCGGTAAACCAGGTCCCAGCTCTCCCAGCACACGGATGGGGACTGCCCCGCCATCACATGCATCAACCTCCATGTCATTCACAAAGGGCAGTTTGCACGGACTACACAATCTAGGTATCCTTTATATTTTTGTCTTCTTTCAAGGAGAGACATTGTGTCTTGGGGAATGTCCAAGTGCAGAATCTATTGAACCAGACATTTTTGGCTATGTGCTTAGAACAATTTTAAAAGCTTCTCTACGCTATGTAAAAGATAAATTAAATGCAGCTTTACTTCCCTTCTGGAGCTGTTGCCCAACAATGCGCTGCCTTGAATGTGTGAGGCTGACAGACATTTGCCCCATCAGGTCACAGCCAGATTTCAGCCAATCAGAATTCAGCAGAGCCTGGCCCTCTCGCTCTTCACTTCACTCCTCCCCACAGAGCCACTCCTCATTAGTCAGCCATGAAAATAAATCCAGAGCAAAGCTAGAGCAAGAGCAGACGTAGCCCTTTAGAAGCATCATGGATCCACTGAAAAAGCGAACTCATTGCGTCTAGTAACTAATGATAATAAAGTTTTACCTTTTACAAAAATGTCAAGAAGTAGTAGAGAAGATGACAAAGGTGGACCTTATTGGACCAGGTTGTGTAGAAAATAGACAAAAGATGAATTTCAGAAAGAGCCAACAGCTTTATACCTGATTTCTGCCTAAGACCTTGCTGCTTCCAGAGCTGCCTCTCCATCGAAGTCCTCTTACAAGATAGGGAAAAGGGCTGATAAATTCTGCTGAGATTTTCAGCCCTAAGATTTAAAAAAAAAAAAAAGATTGCTTGTTAGTCAATCAGCTATTCAGAAGATTCAGTCAAACAAAGCCATTTCCTGGACTTCCCTCGTGGTACAGGGGTTAAGAATCCACCTGCCAATGGGGACAGGGGTTCGATCCCTGTTCCGGGAAGATCCCACATGCCACAGAGCAACTAAGCCTGTGCGCCACAACTACTGAGCCTGCACTCTAGAGCCCGTGTGCCACACTACTGAGCCCACGTGCCACAACTACTGAAGCCCGCGTGCTCTAGGGCCCGTGTGCCGCAACTACTGAGCCCGCATGCTGCAACTACTGAAGCCCGCACGCATAGAGTCCGTGCTCCGCAACAAGAGAAGCCCGTGCGCCACAATGAAGACTGGCCCCCACTCACCGCAACTAGAGAAAGCCCGCATACAGCAATGAAGACCCAACCCAGCCAAAAATAAATAAATTTTTTTTTAAAGTCTACTGTAAAAAAAAAAGAAGCTCAACTATATATTTAAAAAAAAAAAAAAAAAGCCTTTTCTTTAAGCCTGGAAGGGACTCAACAATTAGGTCTATAGGAGTGCAAAAAATCACTTTCAGGTCCTGAAGCTATGTTTTCACTAGCAAGCTTTAAATACTAACAGTAATAATAACAACAGTAACAACAACAAGCGTGGGCCAAAGGCTGAGGCTCACAGTTGATACAACAATGCTGTTATTTTCTAAAAGAGCCTGTCATCAAGCTAGAACTTTCGATTTAATGAGCTTGAGTTTCAAGGACCAGGAAGTAGACTTGGGTTTCTGCTCTTTTCCAGGTGACAAGTATGAATTGGCCCCTCTCCATGGGACAATGGGTATTAAAGTGTTCTTCCTCCTAGGAAACACATGTAGGGGGGTCTGTCTTCAAGCAAATCCTGTTTGTTCCACTTCGGACCTATTTTCCTTCCATATTACCACACAGGAGAGATAAGAAGATAAAACCTGGAGAGAAAGAGTGGAGGCCACACAAATCATTTGCTGCCCGGCCCACAGTGACTGGCCGTGGTTATGTCTATGCTCCCTACCAGCTTCTTCGAAGGCCCTGCCCCTCCTTTCTCACCCTTCACACCTTCAAGACTCCAAAGCCCCCGGACATGGTAGTTTATCAACCTCAGCCAATCACAGTTGACTGGCTTCAGTGATTGGTCCAAAGGGTGGATCACATGACCAAAGACCTTTCCTGTTGCTTTTAAAGGTAGAGCTAAAGAGAGAAGCCCTTCCCTTTTCAGTGATAAATCTGGGGAAAGTGAGTGAAGAGCAGGCAGCAGCTATGGCTCCACTGTGTAGAGAAATTCCATCTGAGGTAGGTGAAAGTAGAGGAAAGCCACAGAGAAACCTCTAGCAACTCCAAGTTCCTGGTTGCCACCTCCCCCAGCCCCACCCCTTCCTTTCCAGATTGCATGAGTGATTGAAGTCCCTTTTTGCCAAGGTTAGTTAGTTGGGTTTCTGTCACTTATAGCCTGGAGTCCTAACTAGTGCAGGAAGTGCCCTGTCGAGGGTCCTCAGCTTGTTGGTGGCTGGGCTGAAATAAGAATCCAGAGCTCCTGATTCCTCCTCATCAGGTCACAAGGGGCTTCAGCTGGCTGAGTGACCTCAGACAAAACATAGCCCCACTCTGGGCTGGATACGGGGTTCAACTCCATGATCTCAAAGTTTCTCAAGAAATAAAATTCTGTGGGTTTTTGTTTTTGTTTTTGTTTTTTGGTTTTAAACCATTGAAGAAGGAGAAAGAAAAAGAGTAAAAGATAGTAGACCTGTGTGTGTGTGTGTGTCTGGAGAGAGAGAGAGAAAGAGAGAAAGAAAGCAGCTGCTTGGAAAAAAACAAAAAAAGGCGCAATCAATCCTTGATCCCTATTAGAGGGTGGAGAAGTGAGAGGATTATTAGGTGCTCTAAGACAAGCTACATCAATCAGTTGTATAGAAAAATTGATTTTTTTCGTTAGAGGATGTGCCACCCCAAACCAAGCTTGTGGAGAATCAAATGACCTAGCTTAAGAAGAGCCAACATTGGTAGCTCAAGTTGGTGTGGCAGAAATAGCAGGGGGCTTTTAGGTCTTTATAACTTGGTGAACAAAATGTTGCCTAGAATAAATGGGTCACCAGCCAAGTGCAGAAACTTCTGTGGCTCAGGGATTTCCACTGTTACTGGTGTGAGTGATGGCAGAAGTGAAGTAATTCCAGGTCACCTGTGAGGGAAGAAGCTTCCAGATAGGGCCAGTTCTACAGCACAGTTCTCGGGAGTGTTCCTGGAAGCTTACTCTTGAGTGCGTTTCTCCAGTTCTCCCAACGAGTCTCAGAGTCAGTCAATCTCTCTTAATCCAATCCTTTTCTGGTTAAACTAGCCAGAGTAGATTCTGTTGCTTGCAACTGAGAACCATAATATGCAGGTATCTGTATGGTAGAATGGAGCTCGGTGAGGAAGGGAGTACCAACCATATGCTGGGAATTGTAGATAGCACAAACTTGACCGTGTGTATCATCTCCTAAGAAGCCCATGAGATAGGTACTGCTGCCTTCATTGTACGAGTGAGAGAAACTCCAATCAGAGAAGTAAGGTAGCCTGCCCAAAGTTACCCAGTAATTAGCAGAGTCCAGATTCAAATTCAAGACTGAATCTAAAGCCTATGCTCTTTCTTCTGCTCCAAATATTTCTCATATATGTCCAATAATTCACTTCATTAAAAAGCCAATTTTCATTATATTTAAAACTGACTTAAGAATTCCATCTGATAGATTCAAAAAACAACCATGGGATACCCCAACCTCACATGGCCTCCCGCAGCCATGTCTCTCTGTGTTCCACTTTTTTTTAGGGCAGTGGCTTGGCAAATTGACCTCTTGGGCTACCTAGACCTTGCATGACCTGAACCCTGCCTACCTTTCCAGTCTTGTCCTGTACCAATCTCCCTCCTCACATTGTTTTTACCGTGGTCTGAATGTCACTGTCTCCCAAAATTCATGTGTTGAAATCCTAATGCCCAATGTGATGGTATTAGGAGGTGGGGCCTTTGGAAGGTGAAACTCTCATGAACGGGATTAGTGCTCTTATGAAAAAGACCCCACAGAGCTCCCTAGTCCTTCCATCATGTGAGGACACAATGTGAAGTCTGTGACCCCGAAGAGGGCCCTTCCTTGACCATGCTGGCACCCTGATATCATACTTTGAGCCTCTAGACCTCTGAGAAATAAAAGCTTGTTGTTTATAAGCCACCTAGTCTGTGGTATTTTGTTGTAGAAGCCCAAACAAATGGACTAATATAATCCTCACACTGGCCTTCTTTCATCTCCTAGAATATTCTAAGACCCTCCCTGGCCATTGGTTCAGCATTGTATCTCCAGGGATAGCACCAAACTTGGCACTTAGTAAGTAAATGTTCAATAAATATTTATTGACTGAATGAATGGATGATTCCTGTAAGGGGGTTGCTATGTTGAGTCTTACCATATGGCAGAAGGGGTTTGGAAGAGCTCAAGTTCTACTCCCCAGAGCCCCATGACTGAAGTGCTATGAGGTATAAGATCTGGGCCATTTCCCCTTAGTTCTGGGGAAAGAGACAAAGGAATGCAAAAAAACAAAGACCCTCTGGGATTTTTCTAAAGGATCTCAATGATCCTATCCATTGGGTTCATTCCTTTCCACTCTCCAGTGGACTCGAGCTGGGGGCATGGTTGGGGAGTTTGGAATTGCTGGAGAAGGGGGTCTCAAGACACCCTCACTGGAGAAATTCATTAGAAGAACATTCAACTCTACCCAACAACTATGTATACACATGTGTGCATGTGAATATACAACTTGCGTAGTTGACCCACAAATCTGGATAGATGACACACCGTCAGGAAAGGAAAGAAGAGATGAACAGGTAGAGGACTATCTACTGGAAAGATGAGTAAAAGTTACATAACATTTCTCAAGGAAACTTCGATGGAGCCTTGTCCCCAACCAGCAAACATTTGTGTCTGGTCCCAGAGACCTGGTGTGGGTATCCCAGGCTGGTCTCTCTGGATCCATCCTTATGCCTTTTCACTCCCATACTTCCTGGCAGTGGTGATGTGAAACAAGCATCATCATAATCGTATAACCCATCTTGGTTCTTTTGTGGTCACTGCATCTAAAAAATCACAGATTCTTTGGAAGTTAACAAATGATTTATTTGCTTTCTTCTTAAGTAATAGAACAAATCAGTCTAAAACTCACAAAATACCTTGGAGACCACTGAATGTGGTCCCTCCTAATTTTAAAGTATGGGGAAACTATATCCCAGAGAAGGGAAATGGTCTGCCCTGAGTCACACTGCTGGCAGAAGCAAGCCTCAAGCCCAGGTCTCCCAACACCCAATCTAGGTCTCTTGTCACAGCACCACATGTCCAGCCACCCAGGACCACAGGCTTGATTTACACCGCAACCTGTGAGCTCTTACAGTCTCTAGCTGGGGCTCCCCACCACGCCATGGGGGTCTGGATATGCCTCTGACCTCACACGTTGACTTCAGCAACACCATCCGATTGGTTGCTCTGCCATACAGCCCAAGTCTCCCATTGTTAATCATCTTTTAAAAGAGTTTAACATCTGCTGCAGGGAAATTTACTGGCCTCAAGTTACCAGCTATAATTTTGGTCATTTGGGGGAAATAATGATGCTATAGTCGTCACTTTCCAAATGTTGCAGGAACCTGACCCAGATCAAGAAACCTCTCAATAAATCAGCTCAAAAACGGCATCAATTTCTAGCCCTGCTATTTAGAATTTTGCAGCTCTGAATCAGTGTCTGGGCTGAAGAAAGCATCCAACTCAAAGCCTCTAGATTTTAATAATAGCTGCCATTGTTCAAAGAGGTATTCATAACTCTCAATGGATTCCAGCCAAAAATCTGGAGCCAGACTCTGTATTTATGTATGTTTGGATGTACTGAGTGCTCTACAAGTTTCATGAGTGGCTCTTTCAACATGGGAGATACCCAGATCTCCAAGCCTTGGTCCTGCTTGTGGACATCACCCTGGACTGAGCCTTTCCTGCTGACAAGTCTTCTTTGGCTCTTGATTTATGTACAGATGACCAGCATCATTGTACATAAGGACATAGGTCATTAATAATAAAAATAACAGCTAACCCTTACGGAGTGCTTGCTCTGAGCCAGGAGTCATTGCATTAATTCATGTAACCCTCACAACCCTATCAGGCAGGTACTACTATTATCTTCATTTTACACATGAGGAAAGTGAGGCACAGAATGGGTAAATGGTCATACATATGGTAATCAGAGGAGCTAGGGTTTGAACTCAAGCAGTCTGGCTACAGACACCTCTCCCCGCTCTCTTTCCTAAACAGCTTTACTGAAATACAATTTACATACCATAAAATTAACCCTCTTACAGTGTATAATTCAGTGTTTTTTAGTATATTCACAGAGTTGTCTAATTATCATCAATATCTATTTCTAGAACATTTTTATCACCCCAAAAGAAACCTTAGACTCATTAGCAGACATTTCCCAATTTCTTTCATCTTCCACCCCTTGCAATCATTAATCTACTTTGTGTCTCAATGGATTTGCCTGTTCTGGACATTTTATTTAAATGGAAGCATGAAATATGACCTTTTATGACTGGCTTTTTTCACTTAGCATGTTTTCAAGATTCATCCATGTTTTAGCATGTATCAGTGCTTTGTTCCTTTTTTATGACCAAATAATATCCCATTGTATAGATATACCATTTTTGTTTATCAATTCACCAGTTGATGGACTTTTGGATTGTTTCCATTTGGGGGCTGTTATGAATAATGTTGCTATAAACATTTGTGTACAGGTTTTTGTGTGGACCTATGTTTTCTTTTCTCTTGGGTATACCTAGGAATGGAATCAGAGTCACATGTTAACTCTGTGTTAGGTTTTTTGGTTTTTTTTTTGAGGAACTGCAAAACTGTTTTCCAAAGTATCTACACCATTTTACATTTTTACTAGCAATGTATCAAGAGTACAATTTCTCCATATCCTCACCAATACTTATTGTTTTCCATTGTTTTGATTATAGCCCTCATAGTGGATGTGAAATGGTGTATCATTGTGGTTTTGATTTGAATTTCCCTAATGACTAATGATGTTGAGCATCTTTTCCTGTGCTTATTGGTCATTTATATATATATTTTTTCTTTGGAGAAATGTCTATTCAAATTCTTTGCCCACTGAAAAATGGTTATGTGTCTCATTGTTGTAAGAGTTCCCTGTACATTCTGGATACAAGTCCCTTATCAGATAAATGATTTGAAAATATTTTCTCCCATTCTGTGGGTTTTCTTTTTACTTTCTTGATGGTGTGCTTTGAAGTTTTAGTTTTCACAAGGTCCAATTTATCTATTGTTTTCTTTTGTTGCTTGTGTACTTTATAGAGTATCTAAGAAGGCTTTGCCCAACCCAAGTTCATAAAGATTTACTTTTACCTTTTTGTTCAAGAGTTTTAAAGTTTTAGGTTTTATATTTAGGTCTTGATATGGCGTGAGGTAGAGGTCCAACTTTATTCTTTGCACGTGGATATCCAGTTGTCCCAGCATCATTTGTTTAAAAGACTATTTCTTCTCCCATTGAATGGTTATAGCATCCCAGAGGGCTCTCTTCACTACTACACACAACTGTCTTGAAAGCTTTTGGAGGATGAACACCCGTGTGTGTGTGTGTGTGTGTGTGTGTAACAAAAAGCAGCTGGAACTAACTAAAGCAGTAACCTAAAATGCTAGCCTCTCCTGAACGTAAATCATCTAATGGCTGAAAGCCTAAAGGGTAAAGATGCTGAAATAAGACCAAGACCAGAGTATCCATCTGTCCTCCAAAAGCTGAAACATCATCGGAAAGGAGATAGGGTCTTAGTAAAAGTCTGAAAAATGAAACTCCCCCAAGGAAGGAAGAAGGAAGACAACTCCATGAGAAGATGCTGCCTAAACTAGCAGACATCCTCTCACCTCTTAAGTGGACTCTAGTGTTCTCTGCCCAACACAGCTGAATGAGCATATAGAGTCAGATGATGAGACTGGAGTTTCAGATCTGTGATGATTTCTATCAGTCCTTCTTCTGAGATCTTAGCATTATTCCCTTCTTTGTCACAATTCTTAATATAATAACTTCCTAACTGAGTCACTCTGCTGTATAGCAGAGATTGGCACAACATTGTAAATCAACTACACTTCAATTAAAAAAAGATGGAAAAAATATGTATAGTAACTTCCTGCCCATCATTCGGGCCAAATTCTGCCTCATCAGTGACTTAGGGTCCCCAACTCTTAGCCACTCCTAGAGTGGAGAGGTTATGATTTTATTACCCTGCCCCTTTTACAAACATCTCTTCAGCCTCAGAAGGAGCCCTGACATTATCCAGTTAGTGATTCATTACCTCTTCTCTAAAGACAGCACCTCATACATAAGGGGCGTTCAGATAACTCAGAAAGCCATGACTTTCAGAAGTGATTCCTTTGGGGTAGGGGTGATACTATATTGAGAAAGACATCATACTACCTGGGACTTAGAAGTGGTCAAGGCCCAATCATTTTGCCTTGAAGAACTTTTGTAGGGTTTGCTTTCCTTTCCTCCACTTTCATCATGAGCCACTTCCTCACTCCCTGAAGTGTTATATAAGTCAGGGTAAATAACACTAGTTACTGTAACAAATAATTCCCCAAAGTAAAGTGGTTTGACTCAATAAAAGATCATTTCTCTCTCCCACAAAGTCCAATGCAAATGTTCCTAGCCGGTGGGAAGCCTTCTATGCAGCTACCCAGTACTCCAGGGTCCTTCCATCTTATGTCTCTGCCACACTCTAAGTCCTCTGCTGGACCCTTTCCATCCAGCCAGCAGATGGGAAACAGAGGATATGGAATCACTCAATGGTGTTTATGGGCTAGGCCTGAGTGACATGCTTTAGCCACATTCCATTGGCCAGAACTCAGTCACAGGGACACACCTAACTCAAAAGAGGCTGGAGGAACAAGATCTCCTGTGGCCAGGAGACAAAGGAAATGTTTTTGGTGAACACCTGGTAGTCTCTGTTGGCAACTATGAAGATGCAGAAATCAGCTGCCACGATGACAAAATCTTTATGCGGCATCCTGGCTGTCCTAGTGTGTTCCTTCCTCTGAGCTCAGAAAGGTCTCCCTGGCCACCTGCCTTCACTAAGTGTGACCAGATCCATGTGAAGAAGGCTCACAGGCAAATCTGCAAGCCAGACAGTGAGATGAGTCTGGTCAGAAGCCTTCCTTTCCCTAATAGTTCAAGGCTATCAAACAAGAATTTTACAAATACCTAAAAATGGTCAAAAGTCAAAAAGAGCTTCTAAAAGCCTGAGCTTAGATTCCATCTAAGAATGATCAGAGGATGTCTGCCAGTTTAGACAGCATCTTCTCCTCATAGAGTTGTCTTCCTTCCTTCTTCCTTGGGGAAGTTTCATTTCTCAGACTTTTCCTGACCTGGACTGGGTCTCCTGGACAGGAGACTAAGGTTGGACATGTAGGCTGAAAGGGCATGGCTTAGGGAGATCAGGAAAAGCCATGTCACTCCAGAGGGCTGAGCACAGAGGCAAAGCCAGATGCAAGGCCATGGAGCAGAGCCTGGACATCAGAACAAAGCATGAATGAACCAATCAGTCTAGGCATTGAGAATCCACAGCTACTAACATCACAAAAAGAGAGACGACCAGGCATTTTGAGGCTCCTGATGAAAGAGCACACGACCACCTGTCATCTAGGGAGAAAATCAAACCAGAATGTGATCAAGCCTCTAGGTCCAATTACTAATTTGCCAGAAATACACAGGGTGGAAGAACATGTTAAATGACACCATGAGCATGCAACCAACAAGATCCAGGCTGTGCATAAAAAAGAACAAGATAATGCCATTTGCAGTGACATGGGTGGACCTAGAGATTGTCATACTGAGTGAAGTCAAAGACAAATATCGTACGATATCACTTATATGTGGAATCTTTAAAAATGGTACAAATGAACTTATTTTCAAAACAGAAATAGAGTCACAGATGTAGAAAACAAACTTATGGTTACCAAGGGGGAAAGGTAGGGAAGGATAAATTGGGAGATTGGGATTAGCAGATACACACTACTATATATAAAATAGATAACTAATAAGAACCTACTGTATAGCACAGGGAACTCTACTCAGTACTCTGTAATGACCTATATGGGAAAAGAATCTGAAAAAAGAATGGATATATGTATACGTATAACTGATTCACTTTGCTGTACAGCAGAAACTAACACAACATAATAAATCAACTATACTCCAATAAAAGTTAATTTAAAAAAAAAAAAAAGATTCAGGCTGTGGGAAGCCCTACAGAGCAAATGATTCTGGTTCTTCAACAAATACATGATGAGGAGCAAAAAGGGGATCATAGAGGAATGTTTAAATTAAAAGAGACTTAAAAAGATATATCAAAGATGTAGGTAAAACTAAGCCTTAGTGCTTAGGGATGCATGCTTGTGTGATAAACTATAAAAAAGTGTTTACCACAAAAGCCTGCCACCTTCACGTAGGAGGACAGTCTCTGTGTCCCATAGTAGCTAAGGAAGTGACCTGAGCTCGAGAGAATTGGGTTCAGTTCCCTGTCCTATTTCTGGTTATCTGTCTCTCTCTAAAGCTCCTTTTCTTCAATAACAAAAATGAGGTCACCTATTCCAATTCTGCCAAACTTCCAGGACTGTCCTGAGAACAAAGTGATCCTGTGCCGCCCACCTACTCCTTGTCCCCCAGTGAGCCGACCACCCTTCAACGTCTGCATTCAACCCCACCTGATCCAAGAGATGCAAACCCTCCCTTCCTGCAGCCATCGGCTCATCACTCTGCCATTACAGCAGCAGTGTCGCCAGCACCCAGCAAGGAACTTGGACACAGCAGATAAAGTCTGTTGTAGACAAAGTCAGTAAAGTCTGGTGAATGAATCAGATGAAGAAAAGTCTCTGTAATGATTTAAGTGTAGTTACAAATGTAAATTATTATAGTTATTTGTTACCTTCACTAAGCTGTAGGATTAGAACACTAGAGGGAAAATGTCATATTATTAAGACTGGGTGTTTTGTCAACCTGCTGCCTTTCAGGTAAAGGAGACATTTTGATTAAAAAAAGGGGGAGGGGGGACTTCCCTGGTGGCGCAGTGGTTAAGAATCCACCTGCCAATGCAGGGGACAAGGCTGTGCTACCAGCCCTTACAGTGAGCTCGAACCTTCGGTGCTTTCCCCCTGGGCTAGTGGGCTTCACTGGCATGAGTCAAAATCACATGGGGCCCTGGACCAAATGGTGCCAAGTAGGTCCAACCAACCATTAGCCTTTCTAGAAGCTCATCCTCAAGACCTGTATGTCCAGTAGGCTATATGGGGAACCCTAATACTAAAGGATATTTAACAGTGATAAAGGGAAAGGGTTGAAGTCTGAGAAACACTAGATTAAATAGAATGAAATATATTCCTTCATTGCAGAACATCTCAGAGCCTTGAATAGTTTTAAATGTGTTGTCAGTCTCCAAGAAAGTAGGCAGCATTCCTCAACTTGGGGGGACCTAAGAGCCCTTTTTAATGAAGTATCTTATAGGCTTTATGTTCCAGAGAGTGGTTTTCAGGAAAGGCTGGTCCAGACAGATGCGAGAGTTGGGGGCTGGAATGTTATTCAACCTTAAATATGGGCTTGCAGGGCTGGATCTCATGCAGTGACATAACTGACATTCACACGAGCTACCTCCTTTGTTCTCTGGGGACTTGTGTCCACTCACCTTCACCTTCTTGCCCAGCACCTTGAATGGATACTTTAGTTGGAGCATCTTCTGGGCTCTCAATTCCGGCTTTCCTCCAGGTGCCACAGGGAGGCTCTTTGACAAGACAGGTTTTAGGGCAACAGTTATTTCCTCTTCCTAAACGAGGAACTCGAGTGTACTGCAATGGCCCAGTGATTCCCAGACAGCCAAGCAGTGTAATAGGCCCGCCCACTCCAAGGTTAGACCCCAGAGGTATCTCAGACACATGTGGGAGCTGTACAACCCAGGAGTGGCAAGAATTGTTCTGGGGTAATTTCTCAATCCAATGGCATCACTTTCCAGAGGCCAAAAGGCACATATAAGAGAAGCAGCATTTCAGATGCATCCCCACCAGCAAACCCTCTTGCCTGTGAGGCAGGCTGTCTGTGGCAGTGTCTGCAAGATGATATCAGAATTTCCTGAGACTCCTCCGCTGTGTCCCCTAAGACTTAAGAATAACATCCCAGGGACTTCCCTGGTGGTGCAGTCATTAAGAACCCGCCTGCCAATGCAGGGAACATGGGTTCGAGCCTTGGTCCAGGAAGATCCCACATGCCACGGAGCAACAAAGCCCGTGCACCACAACTACTGAGCCCGAGCGCCACAAGTACTGAAGCCCGTGCACCTAGAGCCCGTGCTCCGCAACAAGAGAAGCCACCGCAGTGAGAAGCTCGCGCACTGCAACGAAGAGCAGCCCCGCTCGCCGCAACTAGAGAAAGCCCGCGCGCAGCAATGAAGACGCAGCACAGCCAAAAATAAATAAATTAAATAAATAAAAAATAAATTTAATTTAATTTAAAAAAAGAATAACATCGCAGCCCTCTCTCTGTGACAAGCTTTGGAAAAAGTGAACTGAGAGTGGGCTGGAAGGAGGTCCGTGAGCCACGTCCCAAGGCCAGGTCTGTGAGGGAGAGGGAACAGCCAGTACCAGCTCCTCCGCCTGCTGTTGCCGGGCTCCTGTTTTCCCAGTCACCGCCAGCAGTCCCTCCTTTCAGCTGTGGCTTGAGTGAGAATTATGGAATTGCTATTATTACCCCAGCCCGGTGTCCAGGGTTTGATGGCTGCTGCCCTGGCAGCTCCCACCCAGAGGGGAGCCAACTGCAGGGACAATAAAACAAAGTCCTTGGCAGTTGAAGCCCTCTCCTCTGTGTCGCTGGGGCTGATGAACGGGATGGGGAGCCAGCCCCGACTCGCTCCTTGGGAAGTCTTGGAGCTGGAGTCTTGCTCCCCGACATCTGATTCCAAAGGCATTTTCCAGCCCAGCTGGGAAGGCTGTGACACTCTCAACAAGGCTCCCTCTATCAGCCTTGAGAAATGAGCATCTGCCAGCCTCGGCTATCTGTCCAGGGCCTCTTCTAGAAGAGGAGATGGATTTGCTCTGACTTGGTTGGCTTTATCAATCAACCCACCACCCAACCAAATGCACAGCATTTAGAGAGCACCGCTGCATGCAAGGGACCACTCAAGATTCAGTCATCCAACACGTCTTCCTACGGCACCTACTTTGTGTGAGGTATTGTGCCAGGTCCTGGGGTTACATCCAAGCACAGAGGAGGTGGAAAGCCCCACCCTCCTGGGAGCTTATACACGATTGTCAGGAAAGAGAGGAGGAACAGAATAAATGTGTGATTTAGTAACCCGGAAGGTAGTAAGTGCTATGCGGGAATTTGAGCAGAGTCAGTGAGATTGGGTGTGTAGGATGCAGGCGTCAGGTTAAATGTGTGGCTAGGGAAGGCCTCGCTGAGAAGGTGACATTTGAACCAAGACTTGAAGGAGGTAAAGGGTTAAAAATTAAACCCCCAACTGATCTGCCTTCCAGGAGTTTACCAGCTCTGCGGGAGAGCAGACTATTTCATAAACGCCATACAGCAGAAGCCTCGTGAAGCACCAGACAGAGGGGTGGTGGGCATTCAGAGGAGGAAATGATTATAACCCACTGTCACCCAAGGAGGAGAGTGACTCCACCCTTGGAACTGCTCCCTAAAAGCACTTCATTGCTTGAAACTTGGGTGAGATGCCTAAGACTGGCGGGTGTGACCAGAAATATGAGGAAAGGATGTGAGTGGAGCACAAGAGAGCAGAGTTGGGGACGTCCAAGGGAAACGGCAGGGCCCAAGGCCCATCCCAAGGCTGAGGCAGTCCAGGGAAGAGAAATAGCCAGGCAGGTTTAGCAAGCTGAGCCCGTGGGACATGTGCCTTTTTCCCACTCAGAACAATCTGATTATTGTTCTCCTAAAACCAAACCCACTACACCAGAGGGCCTCAAACCTGCCTACCTGTCGGTATTACCTGGTTTTTAATAATACAGGTTCCTGGGCTCCATTTTGGACCCATAAATCAGAATCTGAGTTTTTAAATTTTTTAATTTTTTTGGCTGCGTTGGGTCTTCATTGCTGCACACAGGCTTTCTCTAGTGGCGGCGAGCGGGGGCTACTCGTCGTTGTGGTGTGCGGGCTTCTCATTGTGGTGGCTTTTCTTGTTGCAGAGCACGGGCTCTAGGGAGCTTGGGCTTCAGTAGTTGAGGCGCGCAGGCTCAGTAGTTGTGGCTCATGGGCTCTAGAGCACAGGCTCAGTAGTTGTGGCGCATGGGCTTAGTTGCTCCACGGCATGTGGGATCTTCCTGGGCCAGGGATCGAACCCGTGTTCCCTGCATTGGCAGGCAGATTCTTAACCACTGTGCCACCAGGGAAGTCCAGAATCTGAGTTTTTTAAAAGCTCTCCAGATCGTTCCAAAGATCCATCAGGTTTGAGGTCCACTACTCTGGCCTGACACTCTCTGTTTTTACTGCCTGAATCCCGTCAGAGGCAGCTCATGGGATAAGAAAAGGGTATCAGGGGATTTCCCCACTGAGAGGGAATGATCTGTTCAAGCATCAGTCTCCACCATGAGACTGTGAGCCCCTGAGGGCAAAGACTTCTTACTTCTCGGTGTGAAAACTCAGGCCCTGAACCATGATAAATCTGCTCTGAACTGAACTAAGCCCGGTTCCACTAGCCACCTGGCTGTGGCCATGACACTTAACCTCCCTGGGCCTCAGTCTGCATCTATAAAATGGGTACAATGATTCCTGACCTTCCTGTCTCACAGGATTTCTGAGAGGCAATGGATATACTTGCAAGAACAGCTGAACAGTTTCCCAATGGAGGGGAAGCTAGGCACAGATGATTTAAAATAGATCACCTTAAAGCCTTGTTTGACCTTGGAATCCATCCTATGAGTAGGTTGAACTTTTTCTTTTGCTTTACCTAAAACTCACTCATTCATACTGAACAAAGAGTTAAATAAGAATTGACTATGTGTCACACACCATATTTGGCAATAACTCACAAATGAATAAGACATAATCTGACTGCTGCAGAGCAAAAATTTGAACTGGAAGGAGCAAACACATGGACAAAGAATGCTGATATAAGCAAGTGGGAGGGAGGATTATGTTCAAAATCTTTACTTCTGGGCATGAAGTAATGAGCAGAAGAAATCTCCCAGAGTCCAAGGCAGAAAGTGCACAGTGGCCAAACAAACGCAATGAGATAGGAAACAGCAAAAACAGCCCTCTTAGGACCAGCAAGTCAGGTGACACGACCAGAGTAAGGAGTGTGTGTGGAAGATGCAGGGCAGTGGCGGAGAGGGGTACACAGCCTGAAAGACAGCACCTGCTGATCCCTGCCTCCTGGTGTTCATGCCTTTGTATAATCCCCTCCCCTGGAGTGTGGACTGGATCTAGTGACTCACGTCTAACAAGTAGCATATGGCAAACATGATGAGATGTCAATTCCAAGACAGGCTGCAAAGAGACTATGGCTTCCTTTGTGGGTGCTATATCTTGCTCTCTAGCTGGCTCGCTCTGAGGGCTGCCCTATGGAGAGACCCACGTAGCAAAGAATTGATGTCTCTGGCCAACAGTCAGCAAGGAACTGAATCCTGCCAATGACCACATGAGTGAGCTCGGTCCTCCTCCATTTGAGCCTTCAGATGAGACCGCAGCCTGGCTGCCACCTTGATGGCAGACTTATGTTACCCTAAGATGGAGACCCAACTGAGCTGCACCCAGATTCCTGCTCCATGGACACAGGGAGACAATAACCAATTGTTGTTTTAAGCTGCTAGGTTTGGGGGCCATTTTTTACACAGCAGGAGATAACTCATACAGGAGGGTCTCGGACATTTCAAGCAAGAAGGTGAACTAATCAAACCTGGTCTTTAACCATTGGGTTGACTGGCAGTGAGGGGCCTCTACAGGAGCCCCAGAGAGGAGTGATGTGGCAGAGGGAACAGAGAGAGAGATGAAGGAGAGATCTGGTGAGGTAGGGTTTGGTTCCAGGAAGCCACACTGCCCACTCATATGGTTACTCAGACTGAAAGACCCAAAGCCGTCACTGATTGCTCCTTTCCTCACAGCCCATGCACAACCACCAGTAAATTCCATCTTCACCTTTCCCTCCCTCTCCCAGGACTGCGCTCCCCATGGCAGCCAGATCATGCCACATTCCCGCTCAAAAGCCACCGATGACTCCTAACTGCACTTAGAATAAAACCCAAAGTCCTCCCCATCGTCCAGAGCCCCTATGCGGCCCAGCCTGCGGCCACTCACTAAGATATCTCCTCATTCTCCCACTCACTCAGCCCCAGCCAGACAGTCCCTCGCTAGCCTCTCTGTCTGGAATTCTCTTCCTGCAGTTGCTCTGTTTGCTCCACTCTCTCCTTCAGTCTCTTCAGAAAAGGCTTCCTGATGAGAAGGGATTAACGCTGAGATCCTAAAGAAAAACCATGGAACCTGCCATCTTGGATGGCTTCGGGAAGTTAGCCTCATTGCTTTTGAATCATGTCGCCTGTGGCAGGATTAGTAGTGTTAGATGGAGCAAAAGCTTTCCTGGATGACACCAGGACTGTGGGGCTGGGGGCCTGATGACCAGAGAGAATGGGAGGTCATTGCCCGTGTGGGACATCTCAGCAGGAGCCCCTCTGTTCTAACTGCCTCAGACCCTTCCCCTTGGCCGATGGGCCTGATCCACAGACCAGGCTGCAGGTGTGGCTGCGCGGTCGGGCAACAGAGGCACAGGGAGGTGAAATGACTCCTCCAAGGCTTTCTTGTTCCCAGTTCAAGTGCACTCATCATCCTTGGGTGTTTAAAACAATGAGCACTGGACAGGAAAAAGTAAATAAATCTTAATAAGAAATGACATGTACACAGTGCTTTGTCGATTGCTATTCATTTATAACTACTTTAACTTATTATGTTGTGGGTTTGAAGCAGTCATTCATTAAGTGGACCTTCACTGGCCACCTACAAACCATGCAGTCAGGCGCCGTGCTAGGCAGCAGCTACTCACTGTGCGTGCTCAGGATGTGCCCGGGCATGACCCGTGGGGCTCAGGGTGGGGCTTCTCAGTCTGCAGGGCAGGGGTAGTGGGGCAGTGGGCCTGGAGAAAGGAGGGCTTTCTGGGCTAGCTGACTGGAGCTCGTGAGAACCACAGCCCCTGTGGAGCTCTTCATCATCTGCTAGATGAAGGGTCTTCACAGCCCGTCTCCATCCACTCACAGCCAGCATCGCACTGAGCTCTCGGGAGGCCTCCTGCAGGATGCTGGACCCAGCCAGCTGGCAGCCAGGCCGCAGCAAGTATGGCGACAGTCTCTTGGCAGTGGGCAGGGCCGTGGTGATATAAAACAGCTCCACGGAGCAACCTGTGGGCCACCAGTGTGCCCCTCCCCCCACCCAGTCTTCCACCTCATCATCTCCCTTACAGGCCACCCACGATGTCCTAGAAATGCCAGCTCTTCTATTTTCACTTTTTCCCTAAAGACAGAAGAAAAAAGACAAGAAGTTGGAAAAGCAAAGGGTCAGGTAGTAAGCAGGGAGGCGCCATCGGGAGGAGCCAGACAGGGTGGAAGCAGAAGGCTTCAGGGACAAGGGACCTTCAGCCCCACCTGTGCTGACAGGAACCCCCCAGAACCCCCAGGCCAGACCCAGAAGGGGCTTTAAACACCACCTCACCCAACCTTGGTTTTGAGTCAACTGATGTTCAAAGAGGTTAAACAAATTGTCCGTGTTGGTAATTAAGTCAGATTTGTTCTGGCCTTAGAGAATGGAAGAGAAAGTTGAAAAAATAGTTACCTTGGACAGAAAGCCTGCGTTTTAAGGCACTCAACCATATAATGACACCTAATCATTTACCTATGATCGGTCTCCGTCTGGTTTCCTCTAAGCAAGTCTAAGTGCCTTAAGGGCAGGCTGTTTCCAAGAACCTCTTGTGTCACAGACACCCAGGAAGCACTGGCTCACACAGGTGAACAGAGGGAAAAAAGAACAGAAGAGGAAGCGCAACCAATGAACAGAATAAATGATGAGCAAAGAGACACCTCCTAAGGTGCCTGCAGCTCACTCCTGCTGAGAAGTCAAAGCAAAATAAAAAAGCAGTGTGGTTTACAGATAGAGAGAACAAACTAGTGGTTACCAGTGGGGAGAGAGAAGCAGGGAGGGGGTCATATAGGGGTAGGGGATTAAGAGGTACAAACTCTTAGGTATAAAATAAGCTACAAGGACATATTGTACAACACGAGGAATATAGTCAATATTTTAGAATAACTATAAATGGAATATAACCTGTAAAAATTGTGAATCACTATATTGTACACCTGTAACATATATGATATTGTACATCAACTATACTTCAATACAATTTTTTAAAAACAATTTTAAAAAAATTGTTTTAAAAAGCAGCATGGTTTAGTGGAAAAACACAGAATCATAAAGAATGATAGTCACATTATTAATAATATCAAGAAATGTACACACACAGTTTAGTCACAGAGCCTCTCCATCACGACCAAGGACTGCCGGCCGGGGCAAGTTGCAGGCAATGCCCAACAAACTCAATTTCCACACCTGCCTTGAATGAAAAATAGCATTTTTCAGTGCCTGCTCCGTGTTCATCAGACTCTCCACGGGACGTGAGAAGCTTGGAAAAAGCAGGATCTAAAATTACCACTGATTTTTTTTTTCTGAAGTCCCTACTTCATTTATTCTGAAATTTCAAGAGAGGGCACAAGACTCTTTTAACGCTCGTCAGGAGGGGGTCCAAGTTGGAAAGGCTGAGACATCCCACAAATGTGTCTGCTTCTGCTGGGGGCACGCTCCCCACTCCCTCGTGTCCCCGAAAAGAATGCAGAAGGGGTGAGCTGGGGTTTCCTTTCCTCACCGTTCTCCTTGCGAGGGCAACAAATAGTCCTCCAGCTGTGTGAGAAAATCACTTTCATCTTCCTCATTTTATTTGATCCTTGTAAGATCTCTGTGAGCCAGGCAGGAGCCCAACTTAATTCTACAAATACTCCTTGAGGGTGACCATGAGAGGCATGGCGCTCAACAGACAAGAAAACTGGGCCCTAAGAGTTTAACAGTCCTAACTCTGAGTCTGAAAGGTGTTACTGAGGCCACTCCCTTCCCAGATGAAGAAATGAGGCCCAGACAGGGAAACAGGTTGTCCTCTGTCACCCAGTTGATGCTGAAGCTGAGACCAGAACCCAGGTCCCCCAAAGCTTCACAATCCAGTATTCTGTCACCACATCACACGGCCCCTCCGGGGGTCCCCTGCCCTAGAGGGGAAGAGAGAGGAGGAACAGAGGAGGAAACTAACACGGACTGAGCACTGGATCTGCCATTTACTGGAGACGGTTTCTAACCCCATTCTTTGCACTTCTGTACTGACTCGGAACTTCCCTGTCTGTGAGTCATTTCACCCCACCTCCTAAGCACTGTGAGTCTCGGAACCCCAGGATGTCCTGGCTCTTCATCTGTAAACGGCCATAACCCCACGTGCTGCCCAGGGTTGTAGCGAGGATCAGTGACCTCAGGTCTTAAACACCCACCCTCCCCTTGTGGGCTGCAAGATGTCTCCTTGCCCTTATCTTGCATCCGAATTACAGAGATGGGGTGTGCCACTGCTGGTGGTGACATCAAGATCCCTGACTCCCAGCGGAGGTCCCTCACCCCGAGCTGATGGGGGACCAGACTGCAGTGAGCCGGGTTTTCCCTGTGTGAGAGCACAGGGGAATTCTAACAAGAAACAGAGCCCCACTGTCCCCACACAAGCCAACTTGGAAAGCAACCACTGCCCAATTAGGCCAGGCATTTTATTTTCAACATCAGATTTTATTTGTGAGGTTTGCTTCTTTCTCCATCGTCGAGGTCTATCTCAGGCGCTTGCGACTGCTTTTAGGGTTTGGGATTTCTGCTGAGGCCCCAGGATAACAGGAGCAGGCATCCTGCGGGCACAGCAGTTCAGGCTCTGATACCAGCTCTGGGGCCATTTCTCACTTGTGCACCTCATTTCTCACCCCACTGATACAAGAATGTTCCCCGGCTTGCTGGTTTGGAGTTCGTATTCTTTCCTTAAACCACCCTCTTTACACTTCCTTCTAGATCTGCTGGGTGAGAACTTGGTGCAGTTCATTGCAAACAGGAAGTTTCCAGACGTCAAAAAATTGTTCTCACTTCACTGTCTTCTTAGAATACGGGTGAGGGGGATCCAGATGGCCATAGGGCAGCTGGGCAGTACAGCCGGGAGGGTACTGGCCATGGGGTCTGGCCGTTGGGCTCTAATCCCAGCCTTGCCACTCTGCTGTGTGGCCTCGGGCAAGTTACTTCTCCTCTCTGGGCTTCAGTTTCCTAGTTTATAGCCTAACCTGCTTGTTGGAGGTGAAGTCTGGGGGGCCTGTTTGCTCCGAGTTTGTAAGACTCCAGGGTCCCCGAGAGCCAGGACTCAGGAACCAGGGACATCTTGGGCGAGCCACTTAACCTCTCAGTGTCTGGGTAACACTGAAATGGTGATAATAAAATGCCTGCTTCTTTGGGGGTTGAGAGGAGTAAGTGAATTAATCCATGCAAAGTGCTTAGAACAGTGCTTGGCACACAAGAGGCACTAAGGATTAGCTTGTACTTTGGTGACTTTGACAAGGGTTGTGTCTAACTCATCTTTGTGCCCTCAGCACCTGGTGAAAGGAGCACTGAACGAGAGAAGAAACCAAATATATGAAAGGGGAGGGGAGGTTCAAGGGGGGGGCAGCTGTTCTGTGGAGCGGCAAACAGATTCCCTGCCCCTGGTCCTTTGAAGTATCTGTGTCCGCATGGTTGGGGTGGAATGTAATGTCCCCAGCCCCTCCCCACTTCTGGAGCCCCAGGAAAGCCTGGCCCCTCACTCCCGGTCTGTGGTGGCCACCGCACAAGCCCGCCCCCCCAACTCAGCCCACCTCAGTTGCCCCTCCGTCTCCTTTCATCCCATACATAGTTCATCTTCAAACTCAAGGGAAACAGTAGTCAAAAAAGAAACAGCCCTCCGCCCCTCAGCCCCCAGCCAGTAATCTGAGCTGCAGAAGGAAAGGGGCAATTATGGTTTGGGATTTCTCCCCCTCCTTTTCCAGCTGCTTGACTCAACTTTTCATCTTTCTTCTGCCTCTGAAGAGCTCAGCATTGAGCTCGAAGGGGCTGCATTCTAGGGGTGGCTGGAGGTGGGGACACGGCAAGGCCCTCCATCCACCTCCTCCTGCAAAGATGGGGCGCCAGAGCGGCAGCCCTGGGGGCCCTAGTGCCCCTCTGCCGATCCACCGCCGGACCACTCTCGCCAAGCACCTGGCAGGCTCAGCCCTCTCGCAGAAGGAAATTTATTAGCTGAGGCTGCAGGGAGGGCTGGGGTTACTGAGACTTCATTACTCTTACAAAATATACTATGGGACGTTTACTAGTGTCCCGTGAAGTGTGCCCATAAATCAGGGGCTCCGCGGCGTTTGTCAGAAGAAATGAGAAAAGTGCGTTTGCTCACGCTCACCGTGGCCTTGTCGTTGACCCCGGCCCTGAGCAAGGCCGCGGCATTGGGTACAGCCCCGCCACTGGCCGCCCTCAAGGGCATCCTCCCGGCCTCAGGGCCGGACACAGGTCTGTCCCAGCTTGCACGGTCTGAATGAAAACGTCGTCCAGTTTCAAATCCACACATATCACACGTTGAATCTCTCCTGGAAATAATATTTCCTCTGCCAATTTTATTCCCCCGGCCCTGGGGACCTACAAAACTTCTGTGCAGCTTGATCCTGTTTCTAATATATACATATATGAAGGAAATACACCCGAAGGTTAACAGTGATTCTCTCTGGACAGAACAATTGTGGGTGATTTTTATTAACTTCTTTATACTTTCCCGGATTTTCCACATTTAAAAGAAATAAATATGTGCGACTTTCATGATCAGAAAAATGTTACTTTTTTAAAAAGTAAATTTAAGAACAAATCATGGGGAAATATGAATATGTTCATGTTATTTTCCAAAAAATAAGGTAAAATTATAAACAACCTACATGTGTAACTATTATTTCACATTACCAGGACAGAACATCACACAGCCACTTAAAATACTGGTTTTGAAGAAGTGAGGAAATGCTTATGATTTAATGCTTAGAGGGGAAAAAAAGGCAAAACACAGGCCATTTGTGTATGCATGTGCTGATGAGTAGTATATAAAAATTGTACATAAGAAAAACGCCTAGAAAAAAATATTACTGTTGTATTAAGGTGTGGGCTTCTGAAATGTTTTCTTTTTCTCTTCTCTGTTTTCCAAATTTTGTGTAACGTGGTTATACTTCTTCTGTAACTTGTAAGTGTTTGAAAAGAGAAAAGAAAATGCAGTTCGGGTCTGGGGCCCCTGCTCCCCCTTCCCCCATGGCTCAGTACCACACACGTGTTCTCACCCCACATTAAAACGTGAGGCCCGGGGTGCCGTGGTGGGTTCAGTTCCGTTGCGACAATCTGGGACGGTCAGCTCCACCAATGAACTTTTTATGGAGTTTCTGACTTTGAAGCTAAGTAATGAGACTTGGCCCCTGACCAGGCCTTGACATGTTCAAAGTGGTCTCCCCCCATCAATTAGCTAATCCAAGACACCCGAAGTGGGCAGGCAGGCAGGGCAGGCGGGCAGCACAGTGAGACCCCAGTTTCTGGTAGGTGTCCTGCCAGAGGCCGGGCCAGGAGTTTGAGGGTCCCACTCTAGCCTAAGGCCAGGCCCCCTCCCCCAGCTCAGCAGCCTGCGTGCACAGACCCCTTCCTCCTGTCTTACATTAGGGGGCAACTCCAGAGAGGGAGGGAATTCTCAGGGCTCTGAGCTGGTCTCTATCAGAGAAGTGCTTCGTTTGGAAAGGAAACGTCTGTTTGAAGGAAACAGGCTGGTCTCGAGCGCCCCCTGGCTGCCCGGGATGTCCACTGTGGCAAACCACCATCCCACACCTTAGCACAGGCAAGAGGTGCCAGCACTGGTCTCTCCTCAAAGTCCCTGGGAGTTTTCTAGATGCTGGGTACCAAGGAGTTCTCCTTCACTCCCACCCCAAGTATTTAAAAGTAAATCGACCTTCTTCAGTGAAGAGATTCCTCGACCCCAAGAGAGGGGTGCGTTTTGCTAGGTCTGGCTTTTTGGTGGTCGTCCCCACCTTAATTCTTTATAAGTAGCCACTCTCTCCTGACCTGATGGGCGTGGGGCAGGTGAACCTCTGGCCCACCCCGGTCATCTCCCTTCACTCCACATTTTGAATGGATCTCACAGCATTTGGAATCTCAATGGCATTTGGTTTTGATTTTTAACAGGAGGGGAAAAAAAAAAAAAAACAGTTTGCCTTGAAGCAATGCGTTCTCTTGGCAGCTCCACGGAGCCTGGCAATGTTGAGACCTTTCCTGGCAGCGCTAAGAAGATGAGCTGGTTGGTTGTGGTGTGTTTAGAAGTTTAGAAGCAAAAAGAGCACGGGTTTGCGGGAGGTGGGTCTGGACTGGGGGGGGGGGTGACAGGACCTCCAGATCGGTTCTCTTCTCTACTGTAAATTACAAGCCTGCTTTTTTTAATTTCCTTTCCCAGAACAATGTTATTCATTCAATTCCAAAGTAAACATTGGGCTTAGATACTCAACAGTTTGGGAGAACAAACTGTCCTCGTTGTTAAGGTCTTTACCTGTCAGGGGCTGATTAAACCCATATATCTTCATGGCAGCCATCGGCAGCCGTCGGGGGCTGTGAGGAAGGACCGGGCACCAGCACCCCCGTTCCCCCACGGGCGAGGGCAACCCCTCGGTGCCAGCCCTGGGCTCGGGGCTTCCCCTTTCTCCCGGGCGGCTACAGTAGGGTGTCTGTTCAGGGCTCCAGCCTGACCCTGAACCTCTGGGATAAGGGGACAGATCAGAGGAAGTGCTGAGGCCCAGAGGGCACCGGGAAAGAGAGAGGAGGAGGGGAAAGTGGTGTTTGAACCGCCTTCAAAGTGATAGATGTTTGTACTATAGAAAAGCTGATTTGGGGAGAAATGCAAGCCTTGGGTAGTAAATCATGCGATCCGACGTTGGAGCGAAGAATATGGAAGCCCATTTCCTTTCTCCTAGGGGAAGGCTGCTTAATTAAGAGATCTCCGGGTACTCGACTTCCTCATAAATTTTAGAGAGCTGTAAAACTCAGAGTGTGTGTGTGTGTGTGTGTATGCTCGCGTGTACGCAGGGTAGGCAAAGAAGAGCACGTTTGGAGCTCTGTTCGGAATGGCAGGCACACCACTGCTCGCCCTTTGGTGCCTCAGTTTCCCCACGTGGGGAACGAAAGTCACATGCTGCGTCTCACACCCCAGCTCTCAGTAAGCATCAAGGTACTAGGCTGGAAATCTCCTGGCGCTCTGATTGCTGAGTGAATGGACGGGAGGGGGCCGGGCGCCCACAGGGAGAGAAGGGAAGGAGGGTTTGACCCCACTGCCTGTGTTGGGTGGGGTGGACCCCGAGCCTGGCCCCAGGCCCCAGATGACAGTTTCAGATGACAGGGAGCAAGGCTTCCCTCCTCCCCAGCCCTGATCCCAGGGATGCCGCCGGCTCTCGGGTGAGCCTTCCTCAGAAACCCGTGGCTGGACTCTTAGGTTTCCTGCTCTCCTCTAAGGTTAATTTCCCAAGTACAGTCCGTTTCTCTTCCAGAAGAACTTGCTTCCCCCCTTGGCTTATCTGATGGTGGGAATCTCAGGGAGCAGCCTGTCACCTGTCATTTTCCGAAGTGAATGTTAACAGTTGGGGAGCTGCAGGGGGGGGATCCTGAGGACCCAGTGATGCCACCCGTGGTAGGGGCAACGCACGCGAGATACAGGAGGCCAAGGAAGGGCAGAAAAGCCATCTCTCTTTGAACAACTCAAGCTGAGTCAAGCTTGTGCTGGCATGGAAAGAAAATCCTCTTATGTGGCATGTTCCCTCCATAGCGCACTTCAACTCTCATTATCTTGGATCCCACAGCGTCGCAGAGGACGGAACACGGAAGGCCAGAGTATTGTCCCACGTTGCAGAGGGGCAGCTCAGCTGAGGAAACGGAAAGTAGCAGCCTGTTGTAGATCACGCTGACAAGTTGGCAAATCCAGTCCCCTGTCCCACTTCCGCCAGGCCCTTGTCACACGTTGGGTCAGCCAGTGTCAGCACAGTGTCAGCTTGCAAGGGCTGGGGTGATGCTTTGTTTCCGGACCGCTCATTAATGGCACTGTAAGACAGGATGCGACAAATGCATGGAAGCTGCTGACTTCGTGGCTCCGATGCCCTTGACGTAGGGCAGATCCCTGGCAGTGATTCCCAGTGTCTGGGATGGTTTGGGTGCCCCCTGGACTCCCAGCCGACCTGCTTCGTTCCTTTAAGCCCTAGATTCCATTTAGTGGGGAGCACTGGTGAGGATCAAATTAGGCATGTCTGTGAGCATGCCAGGCGGGGTTGGTCTCCCAAGACACACTGGTTTCACTCTTCCAGAAAATGGGAACACAGATCTGAGCCAAACAGCTGGCATGCTGCAGCCCTACCCTAAGCCTTACTTGTTCAGGAAACAAGGTAAGAATGCTGGCACTTGGTTTGTTCATGGGGCTCCTTCCTTCAAAGAAAATAATGCCAAGGAGACAGAGAATGGGGATCCGAACACTGAAGTGAGGTCTGGTGCCACAGGAAGAGAGTTGAGGTTTCCAAAATATTCCAGCCCGAAGCGTGCTCTCCTTAGGTCCACAGTCCCATCACATTATTGTTGATTTTTTTTTTTTTTGCTTATTTGGTTTTTTCTACAATAAATATGCATCATATTTATATGCATACAAATATGTATAATGCATGAAACAATGAAATGTTTTAAAAGAAAACTCACATATAGAGCACATAAGACCCCTAGTTCTTTTCCTTTCCTTGCACTCAGGTGCCTTATAAAGTAGGTTGAAGTTATGAAAACTTTGTTTAGACAGACCTTTTGGAAGCATTACACGGTTTAATTGATGAACGTATACTTAGCATCTCGCCTGCGTTGAGCACTGCACCATCTCGTGGTGACACGGAGGTGAATAACGCACCCTCCCTGATCAACACCACACCACTTAAAACAAAGCCCTGCATGTTCTTTACACCTTCTACCTCTAGAACGTGTGGGAGACCTAAAGACCCACCGCAGACTTCTGCCTGGCCAGTGAAATGTGCTGGATATAGGCCTGGACCAGGAGTCAGACAGGAGAACTACAGTCCTGGCTGCGTAACTCTCTGTGTGACTCTGGGCAAATCCCTTCCCCGCCCTGGGCTTCAGTTTCCCCATCTGCACCACAACAGGTTGGCCTATAGGATTCCCAAGCTTCCCTCCAGCTGTGTGGTCCTGGGATCTGAACCCCTTCTGGCCCAGGTCTGTCCTGGAGTCCCCCATCCCCTGTTGTGTGCTGTCTGGGCCTAGGGCTCGCCTCAATGTACCCCCCATCCCCCGCTTGTCCACGCCAGGGACTCGGGTGGTGTGGCTGGCTTTCCTGCTGCTCTGCATCCAGAGCACACAGCCTTTCCAGAAGGTGAGGGATGGCCTGTCCTCCTCGCCTGGCTTCCTTGCTGTCTCCAGCCCTTCGGGCAGAACGACAGAGGTGAAAAGCAGTACAAAGAAGACCCAAAACACACACATTTGAAGGAAATATGCATCAGAGGCAGAGGAAGATGGGTGCCCAACTACAACACGCTTTGCTGAATTACGGGCCAAAGTTTCAACTAGACATAGGCCCCCATTTTCCATACCTGCATGAGAAATAAGAGATGCCTGCTCCGAGCTGATATTTGCCCCCTCACATTTAGCAGTGTGTCCCTCTGAATGTACACACCTGCCCAAATTCACTGTATCTACATATCGACGCCAGTGGAGAGTTCTCTGACCTAGAAAACCTGCTTCAGGTCCCTCTACTGACCAACTGGTGACTTTGAGCCCATCACCACCACTCTCAGGGCCTCAGATTCTCCTTTACACACTGGAGGAGCCCCACTGCATCCTCCCTACGTGGATCTCCAAGGCCCTTCCAGCCCTGACTGCTGGGATGTACAGGGCTGCAGGTGAGCCTGGCTCTGGTGGCACCACAGCCCCAGGGCATGGAGCAATGGCCCCAGCTGGCCTCCGAGGTAGTGACCAGTCACCGCTGGGTGGCATGGTGACATGATTCAGGGCTCTGCTGGCTTCTGTTCTGCGTATTTTGGAGGCCTCCCTGAAGATCTTTGGGGTAGCCAGCATCGCCCCATACCTTCCTCTGATCCCTGTGGAAACAACGTGGCCACATCGAAAGGGCTTTGAGAGAGATTTAAGGCTCCACGTGGGCCCAGCCAGTATCCCAGAGGCCCAGCTGACCTCCCACAGCTCGATTTGCCACAGACGAGCCCAGGGTATGCCTTCTGTTTCCACGCAACTATTAGCACTGCCTCAGCTCACACTGAAGTGTGATCCACTTTGGAAGATAAATATCTGGTGACCCTGCCCTTGAGGTAGAGTGGCCTTCCCAGAAACAAGAGTCTGGATCTCACCTCACCACGTATGGGGGTACAGACCCACCCTAGGCCAAAATGTGAGGAGCACTATGGGGGTTAGGGTCTTCTCGTGTCCCCCACCTAATTTCCAGTCTGAGGCATTGTTTCATACCCTTCCCAGTCATCGGTATCTCCGATTTACACATTCTCCTAGAACCGGTTCTCAAAGTATGGTTCCCGGACCAGCATCATCAGCATCACCTGGGAACTTGCTAGAAATTCAGGGTCCCCAGATCTATCAGACGAGGAACTCAGGGGGTGGGGCCCAGCAATCTGTGTTTCAACAGACCCTCCAGGGGATGCAGACACCTATAGGAGAATGAGAACTGCTGCCCTAGACAATGTGAGAACTGACTTCGAAATTCCCCAGGGCTGTGCTTCCTCCGCTTCCTGTTACAGATGGAGATGCTGGGAGCAGTGGAAGTGACGCTGCAGCCTGAATTCCCACACAATGCTCCCTACACCTCACCTGGATTGCATCCGACCACCTGTGTTTCAGTCCCGCAGGAATAAGGTGTCAGGTTGGTCAGTGGGGCTGTCACCCTAGCAAGATCCTTTCTCCTCTGGGTCTCAGATTCCTCATCAAAACAACTGAGGGATTTGCTCAGATGATCTTTAAGGTCCCTTCCAGGTGTGACATTCTTTCTTTGTTCATACATCCTCCTCCAGATGATGTCCACACTTCATGGGAGCCTCAGGGCTCAGGCTGTGATGAGATGATTCCAGATAATATTTCAAGGAAGAGGGGCTTCTGGTGACCCTCAAATCCATCTTAGAATCAGATGGATTTCAGAAACTTGAAAGAGGCTCAAGGGCAGACCCTCAACCTTGGCGCTACTGGAAATTTTGCACCGATAATTGTTGAGGGACCATCCTGTGCACAGTAGGATATTTCGAAGCATCCCTGGTCTCCACCCACTAGATGCCAGTAGCGCCCCCAAGTTGTGACAGCTGAAGCTGTCTTCAGGCAATGCCACATGTGGCCCGGTTGGGGGATGTGGTGCGGGGGCAGTCACTCTCGGATGAGAATCCTGCTCCATAGGCTCTCTGGGCTGCAAGCACTCCTACTCTGCTCCCCAGATTTCCCCCCATCCTCTCCCAGCGCAGGAATCTCCCACAGTGCTGGCTCAGCCTACAGGTGTCGGCAGGGATGCTAAATGCCTTGGGAGCCCTACCAGTGCTGCCTCCACGCCAGCCCTACCCAGGCAAGAACGTTCATCCGGTCCATTCACAGCAGAGGGCTGCATTCTCCTGTCATCACCACTTCCTACTTACGCAACCTTGTACAAGTTCCCCAGCCTCTCAGAGGCCCACTTTTCTCATCTGCAAAATAGGAACAATCCTCTCTACCTAGTTGGTACTATGATATGGCTTAAATGGGATGTACACAGAGCACCTGTCTGCCTGGACTCAACGATGGTATTATAGATGAGAAATGGGAGTCAGTCTTTCTTTCTGCATCCAAATTACAATTTTGTCTTCAATCCGCAAAGGTAGATTTGCCCCAGGAGAGCTTCTGTTTGTTTTGTTTGCATTTTCTTCCCCAGCGATCGTAGCTGCCTGCCACCATTGACAGATAAAGCTGGAAGGACGCTTCTCAGCAGCTTTGGGGGATGAAGAGAACTTAGTTATGTGGATCTATGCCCGGCCCAGCTTGAGGGAACAGAAGAACCCAGACCATAGACTCGAGGCCTCAGGGCCAGACAGGACATGAAGGAAGGATGGGATGGGAGGGCCTGGGGACCTGGGCAGGCACCGGGCATCCTTTTTAAGGGGAACCACCTCTAATCAGCTCGAGATAGTTGTTCCACAGGGGAACGTGGACAGAGGTTGTCATGGCTTCCTCTTATTCATGGGAAACTGAAACTGCGTTTTTATATGAAATTTCCAGATTTTAAAAAAAAAACAATGTGTCAATTTAAAGCCTCTGGTCGAGAGAGATCCTAAAATAACTCAGTAACTTAATAGTCACTCGAAACAATCCTATGAAATATGTGCTGTGATTATCCCAATTTTATATTGAGGAAACTGAGGCACAGAAAGGTTAACTCACTGGCCCGAGGTCACACAGTTAGAAGTGGGTCGGGGGGGCTTCCCTGGTGGCGCAGTGGTTGAGAATCCGCCTGCCAATGCAGGGCACACGGGTTCGAGCCCTGGTCTGGGACGATCCCACATGCCGCGGAGCAACTGGGCCCGTGACCCACAACTACTGAGCCTGCGCATCTGGAGCCTGTGCTCCGCAACAAGAGAGGCCGCCATAGTGAGAGGCCCGCGCACCGCGATGAAGAGTGGCCCCCGCTCGCCACAACTAGAGAAAGCCTTCGCACAGAAACGAAGACCCAACACATCCAAAAATATATCAATCAATCAATAAATTAAAAAAAAAAAAAAAGAAGTGGGTCGGGGGAGAGCCCTGCACAGGAGAGGTGAAGGGAGGCCCTGTGTTGAATAAAAGGAGACAGAGCCAATTTTTCTACCATAACAGTAAATTGGCCCCAAATTAAGCCAATACCCAGTTCTTATTGCTTCTGCAAGGAATTAATAAACCATGACATCTCCTGAAATGGGGGAAGGCCAGCTGCTCAGAGAATGTCAGAAAGCCCTTTACGGGCCTGGAGCTGTTCTGCCTTAGCAAGTAAAACGATTATGCCACAAACATGCAGAGAGGGGAACACAGCGGGGCCTGCTGACGCCTGTGCCCGCTCCTGGCTCGGCTCAAAAGCGTGCCCACCGCTAGGAGACAAGGCTTTGCAGTAGCCAGCTCCCGGGCGTTAATGGCTGCGGCCTCCCAGAGAACATTCTGGAATATGTTAGGTTTATATTTTGCAGATAGTGTGCCAAGTCATTCCCTTATTCTGCCTATTAGATGGTTAGTTTCCTTTTTCTAGTTAAAGGATTAACTAGAATTACCAGTAATCATGAGCTTCCCCCAAGGACAGGTCAAAGGAAATTAATGGAAACTGCAGGAGTGGGGACATGGGTTTGCTCCACAAGAGGAATTCCTGACTGGGAGGATTGTCCCTGGCATGGGTTACCAGGGGGTGGAATTAGAACCCATCATGGAATCCGGGCAGAGCTGGAAATTCCTACAGGCCCTGGCTTGGAGAGGAAGTTATAGGCAAATAAGAGAGCGGAAGGGAGGCTGGTTCAAAACTTTACTGTGAAAAGTTCTAGAAACTTGGAGCTGAAGGGAGCCTTTGAAATATTCCAGCCTGACCCCATAACCTATAGAGGAGAAAACTGTGTCCAGAGTTGGGCAGGGACTTGCTAAGGATCACACATGTAAGTAACCAGTAAAGCTGGAACTCGGGGCCCTGGTCCAGCCATAGTTTCCCAACTTTGAGCTGGTAAAGTTCACCAGAGATGAGACTACAGGCTCCCAAGATCCTCAGTTTGTCCATCTATAAAATGGAGTGTTAGACTTAGCACATCATAATGCAATTGTCTCCTTACCTGTCTCTTCCCTCTCTAGGCTGGAGATGAATGCTTCAAGGATGGAGACCAAGACTTCCTCACCTAAAAAGGATGGGTGGCCTCCACGTGGCCCGGCATACAGTGGGCCCTCAGTAAGTCTTGCGGAACTGGGTGAATAGTCACATTCGAAGGTGCTGAGGCTTATCTCACGTGTGTACACAATCTCTCCGAAGTGCTGGGCAAGGTGGATCATTGCTGCCATTGGAGCAGATAGGAGACCTGGGTTCTGGGAGCTACATCAAATAGAGCAAATGCTATTGATATTTGTTAAATCTAGGCAATGGGTATAGGAGTGTTCATTACACTGTTCATTATATTCAAAAGGATTCATTTTACTTTTCTGTTAGCTTGAACATTTTCCTAAAAATAGTCAAAAAAAATTAAGAGCAACCTAAAGCTTATTCCTAAAAAAGCACATGCCCATGAAGCCTGGTTCTAGAAAATAGCTACCTCATTCATTCAGTAGATGTCTATTGCTGCTAGTGGGATGAATGTTCCTGATTTTTTTTCTTTCTTTCTTTTTTTCTTTTTTTTTTTTTTTTTTTTTTGCTGCACTGCACAGCCTGCAGGATCTTAGTTCCCCAACCGGGGATTGAACCCACGCACCCTGCAGTGGAAGCATGGAGTCTTAACGACTGCACGGCCAGGAAGTCCTGTTCCTGATTCTTTGGTGGTGCAAAAGTGAAGTAGACGCAGTCTCTGCCCTCCAGGAATCTGACAGGAAATGAGACTCAGGCAACAAGGCAGATGTGAGTGCAGGGGAGACATGTGGAGAGCTGGGTCAGCCAAGGTCCAGCCACGGACCCACCCCCTGACCAGCACCACTGACTCTAACCCACGCACACGCACAGTCACACCACAGGCAGGTGTGGAGGCAACCAAAGGCTGACCAGGATCCCCCCCAACGAGGAGAGCTTGGGCCCCTTCACCACCACCACCCTCATTTCCTGCTCTAGAATATTTGCACAGATGATCCATGAGGTTTAAGTGAAACAAAGAGGGAAATGAGCCCCAAAATGGCACCCGCGTGTGGATGGGGGAGAGCAGGGTCACTGCTGCGGGGTCGTGTTTTGCAAGGGGGAGGGGAGCCGTGTTTATGGGTTGATGATATGGTTAAGAATGCCATTGCCACAGCAGGGCACCCCAGGTCCAGGGTCATGATGGATGGGCATATTTGTAAGCTCTGGGCTGCAGCATGAGAGCATAGAAAAGCATCAGATTTAGAGTCAGGCGGTACTAGATTCAAATGTGAGCTCTACCACTTACTGGCAGTGTCCAGCAAGTTGCTTAGCCTCACTTTTCCCACCTGTAAAATGGGGTTAGCAATGAGTATCTGCTTCACAAGGCTTGGGCAGGTGGCTGCCTAACTCAGCCTCGCATAGAGTGGGTGCTCGGTAAACGTTCCCTAACCCACCCTCTCTTGCCCCTCGACAAGGGCACCTTTTGGTTTCTTCAACTATAATATCAAGAGAGTTGCAATGATGGCCTCAGAGTTCCCGCTCCATGATTTTTATGCTGTCTGCTACCATCCCGAGCCCCTGGCAGGCATTCCCAGAGGTTGATGGACTAAACAGACATGCACTGCCCCAAGCCAGAAGCTGTATCCACTCCTCTGTCTGGTGGAACAAGAGACTCAGCTGTCCTCCCAGAGAGCAGCCGAGGACTAGAGGGCAAGGTGGCAGCCAGCAGAAGCTTAACAGCAGAGAACGGAACTCGGGGGAAGGAAGCTGAGGGCAGAAATGGCAAAGCCAGATCTGTGTGGATAGAACCCCCAGAGATCACAAAATCCATCCCACTTAAGACCGCATTATGCCCTTCAGAGAACACAGGCTACTTTTAAAGACCTACAAAAACTAGACAACCCCTGACCCTGTCACTGTAAATTACCAACCATGCTGCCCTGAAAAGTCAGAGACAGAGAGAGGGAAAAAAAAGTAATTGGTCTATAGTTTCAAGCTAAAATATCCAAGCCTCAGGTAAATGGACAGCTCAGGGTTTCAGCCAGGACCCTCCAGGAGCTGCCTGCCCTCCCCATGAAGGGCTACAAGTTGCTCAGAGGACCCTTTGCTTAGTCTCCCTCCTCTGACTCCAGGCTCACTAGAGATGGTGAACAGCTGTTTGCTATTCTGAGTGGAGAAGCCTTTTATATACTTGACGACATATTAAATCATATCTTAATGATGACTGGGAAGACTTCTTGTTACAGCTACCGCATGGATAAAACGTGATGGGCCGTCCAGCACTGATGTTAATTTCATCTGGGCTGTGGACATGTGGGCACATGGCAGAAATTGAACAAGTAAAATCGTTTGGTTTTTAACACTTTGTCTTCAGGCAGAGAGACTGTTGAAAAAAAATGTGCATTTCTTGAAAAGACTAAAATATTAGAAGCAGCCTAGTTTGGGGTGGTGGAAAAGTAGGTGGATTTCATTTCTACGTATTTTCTAAATTATCTACCATTGAGCGTGAATAATTTTTACAACCTGGAAAAGAGAAATGATGTATTCTACCAAACACATGTGGGTTTTTTGAGCAGGCCGTTAGTTTATACCTGCTGAGATTTTAATTCAGGGCTGTTTTTGAGGTGGTGGTGAGACAGAAGTACCAGAGAAGCTAAAGGAGAAAAGTCCCGAAGGAAAGGTAGCAAATTCCCCAGCAAGCACATAGTGGGCACACAACAATGATTTGCAGGAAGCTATTACTTGCCCAGTATGTCTTAAACTCAAAAAGCTTCCCTTTATCTCAAGAAAATAGTAGTTGGCAGACAGACACAGCATCTCCTGAGGAAGCTTTAGAAGGAGCGATGTGTGTTAGAAGGCCTCTGACTATTCTTTTTATTTATTTATTTATTTATTTAGTTAGTTCCATGGGGTCTTAGTTGTGGCAGGCAGGCTCCTTAGTTGTGGCATGTGAACTCTTAGCTGCGGCATGGGAACTCTTAGTTGCGGCATGCGAACTCTCAGTTATGGCATGCGTGTGGGATCTAGTTCCCTAACCAGGGATCAAACCCAGGCCCCCTGCATTGGGAGCGTGGAGTCTTATCCACTGCTCCACCAGGGAAGTCCCAAGGCCTCTGACTATTCTTACCATCGAGTTAAAAATTGTCTTTAGCTTCTGGAGTATGACTCAGGTTTATGGGGATACCCACATTTGCATGGGATAGAGGAATTCCCCAAACATGAATGCACTCTCCAAAAAAACATGAGCTAGAGAAATGTTGATAATAAAATGTTAAATGAAGAAAGCAAGTCATAAAATTCTATGTATACTATGATCACAACTATGGAAACATTATATTTATAGATATAAGGTCTCAAAAAAGTCAAAATAGTTGCTATTTGGGGGTAGTTGAATAATAGGTAAGTTTTTTTTAAGTTCTTAATGTAACTGTTAGCCATTCAGGGGTTTTAGCCAACACTTTATGAAAAATTTCAAGTTTATAGCGAAGTTGAGAGAATTTTACAGTGACTCCCCATTTACCTGCCACATAGATTCTGCCTTTAATGCTGCTTAGTTTTTAAACTATTTAAATTGTTTTAAATTGTTTTCCATTGTGTGATATTTGGCACTTACATTAACATGTGTAAATTATAAAGCCTAATTATAAAATGAACACCTACGAACCCATCACCCGGCTTAGGAACCAAAACATCACCTTCTGTTTTGCATCTCCCTGTGTGCTCTTTCCTATTCCCAATCCATTTGCCTTCCCCTAGGAGCAGACATATCCTCAACTGTGGGTTGATCGTTAGCCTTGCCTTTCTCACAGCTGTTGCATGCGTCTGCGCTGGCCAGGGCAGGCCAGGTCACGCTGCAGTAACGAAGCAGGCTAACATCTCAACTGCTTAACTTGTCAGCCAAGGTTTGTTTCTGGCTCAAGCAGAATCCACTGCAGGTACAGCTGGCTCTCCAGGACAACTGTCCCGCATCCTTCACAGTCCAGGATGCTTTAATTTTCAGTGCCACCATCTAAATAGGAGGCTCCCCCAGGATCACCTCAGCAGCAAGTAAATGCTTCAGCCCAGGAGGACATGTGCCTCTTTGACTCACAGCCTATTGACAGAACTAGTCACATGGGCTGAGTCCACTGCAAGGGGATGTTCCCATGTGCCTGGGAGGAGAGGATAACAGGACAGGGGTCAGCTCTAGAAATCTCCATAGTACCCCCGAGCAACATATGGTTTACTTTTTGCTTGGGTTCTCTTAGTTTTGAGCTTTACCCTTCAAAAAAAGAAAAAAGGAAAAATATATATATATTTACATTTATATTTATATATAATAAATTATATATATTTATATATATATGGTATACAGTGCTCTGCAATCTGCTTTTCTCATTCACTACCATGTCTCTAAGATTTCTCCATGTTATTTCTGGTAGCTATATTGTCATTCGTTTTCATTGGTGTATAATATTCCATGGTGTGAATACTACATCTCAATGTTTTGTCCATCCTCCTATAGGAACACTGGAGTTTCCAGTCTTTTGCTATTACAACAATACTGTCAGGGACAGGGTTTCCGGTGCTCATCATGCTCAGGAGTTTCTCTGGGGCACAGGTTTTTGGGTTTTTTACAGCTACATTTTTTAACATGAAGGAAAAGAAAACGAAGAAGCAAAAGGTGGGACATGTTGCATTGGCATTTTTCCATTTTGCAAAGGGAGGTTGCGACACAGGATTATTTAAAAGAAAAAAAAAAAGGAAAGGCAGACTAATGCCAGGGTGCATTTGCTCCAGCTTTTTATGCTCCTCTTTAACAAGGCACACAGGTTGGACTGAGGAAGAGTAAGTCAGAGATTAAATACACGTCTGCATAAAACTGCAATTTACAAAGAAGAAATAAATGATGAACCCACGCAGCTTTCTTTCACACAATTTGCAATTTTTAAGGCAGTGTTTCTCAATGTCAGGATGTCACCATTTCAAGAGACAACCTGAGTTCTCAGAAGATTTCAACGTGAAGTTAATTTTCATTTGCTTCCATTTTGAAAATAAATGCCATACTGTGATTTTTTTTTCCCCTTTTTTTACTGGAGGGAGGCATGTCTTGGAATCAAAGAAATAATGACAAGGTATTTCAGCTCCCCAAAGATTGGTAATCACCAGCATATGGCCCTGGAAGGAAATAAATGAAGCAGGGGAAATAAGGCTATTGGTGACTGATTTTGACATGGGCTAAGGAACAACGCTAATCACATAAATTATCCTACCAGGTTCCTAGTAGGATCCCTCATGTTGGCAAGAGACTATGCCCTTGATGAAATTTGTTTTATGTTCAATTTTGGGGGGTAGCAGGAAGAATCTGGCAACCCACCTCTTGACAAGTCAAGAAAGAAATTGAGAGTAGTCCTAAACAGCTTTGGAGTAGATGGCCGATGGGCAAATTGGATGAATGTTAGCAGAAGTCTGGGAATCTGTCACCCTTGGTTTTGCTGACAAGAAAGAAGATGGGCTGGGTCTTAGCACTAACCTTAGAAGACCAGGACACAGAGTTGGCCTCTGACCAAGGGCAGAGGAAGAGCTTCCAGAGAGCTTTCCATGGGAAAGGAAAGATGATCAGCTGCCTATGAATTAGTAGGAGCCATAGCTTGTAATGCAATGATCAAGAAATGGGGCTCGGGGCTTCCCTGGTGGCGCAGTGGTTGAGAATCTGCCTGCCAATGCAGGGGACACGGGTTCGAGCCCTGGTCTGGGAAGATCCCACATGCCGCGGAGCAACTAGGCCCGTGAGCCACAACTACTGAGCCTGCGCGTCTGGAGCCTGTGCTCCGCAACAAGAGAGGCCGCGATAGTGAGAGGCCCGCGCACCGCGATGAAGAGTGGTCCCCACTTGCCGCAACTAGAGAAAGCCCTCGCACAGAAACTAAGATCCAACACAGCCATAAATAAATAAATAAATAAATAAATAAATAAATAAAAATAAAGGAATGCCTTTAAAAAAAGAAGTAAAATAAATATCCTTATTTAAAAAAAAAAAAGAAATGGGGCTCTATCAAGATGAAACAAAAGTAGATATATTGTTCATTGTTGCTGCTACTAATGGGGCATTTCTAAGTGTCATCCACTATGCACTGTTTCCTCATTTCTCAGGGCAAGCCAGTAAGGTAAGTGGAGTTATCACTCAGGCTTCTAGGTAGCAAGTGACAGAAACCAGCTCCGGGTGGTTTCAGCAGAAAAAGCAGTTTACCGAGAGGATATTGGGCATCTCAGACAATTTCAGGGAATGTTCGGAAAACAGGAAGGAGCCAGCAGAAGCCAGGAGCTGAGTTCAAATAATGAGCAGCTAATGCCATTGCTGGATGGGTGTGCCTGGTGCTGCAGCCCTACCCCCATCCGGAATAGTAAATGTGGCCGCTGCCACCGTCTCTGCAGCTGATGCTGCTAAATCATCCTCCACCATCCCCGCCTCTGCCTCACATGTCCCAGATTCAGAGTTCTGGGGGGAAGGGTGGGCTTAGCTGAGCCTGGGGTATGTGCCGATGTCCTGAGCCAGCAGGTGGAGGCGGAGGCTGGCAGCCAGCAGGGAGAGGCAAGGGGCTGCCTTTTAAGCTTTGTTTCTTTGAAGCCCCCTGCTTCCCACCCAGACCCATATGGGGAGAAATTCCCCAATTGTAGGAAGGATGTTCAGATGCTGGGCAAAGGCAAAAAACTGGCAAGTGTCCCCCAAAGTAGGAGTTATTGTTATCCCCATTTACAGAGGAGGTGTCCTGACATTTCCTGTCGATGCATCATGACTGTGGTGATTCCTCACATCTGTATCTGCATCAGGCAAAGGAAGAAGTAAGATGCCCCAAAATTAAAATGAGGCAGTGTGTAAACTGTAATGGCCAGCATTTTATGGTGCTTTACAAAGTGCATTCATCTATTTGGTTCACTTAATCTTTATCCCCCAAAATCCTTGCGTCGACCCTGATAGGTGCAGAGGGCGGGCGTGCTGGTCCTCCCGTTTGGTACATCAACACCGAGGCCAGGTGAACTCAATGACTTAACTGTGAGTAGAGGCTAAAACTAGATATTTTGACCACAGTCTTGATGCATGTGATTATTTAAGTACTTGGTTGATTTTTGTTTGGTATCTTGCTCCATTTAATGTTTTTAATGGTTATGAAAGCAGGACTTCTCAAACTTTAACGTGCACAGGAATCACCCAGGGATCCTTTTAAGATGCAGATTCTGATTCAGTAGGTCTGAAGTGGAGCAGAATATGCATTTCTGACCAGCTTCCAGAGAATGCTGATGATATTGGTCCAAGGACCACATTTTGAATAGTGAAGACTTTTAGAGGGTTAGTAATAAGGATGACAAGGAGTACGCGTTTAAAGCTGTATCACACAACTGCTATATTTTAATAACTTAATGAAGAATTGTTTGTGGTGTAGTCGAGAATTTTATTTCTTCCAGGTTTTGATCTTTTGTATCATTTCTTTTTTTTTTTTTTCCTTTTTTATTTATTTATTTATTTATTGGCTGTGTTGGGTCTTCGTTTCTATGCGAGGGCTTTCTCCAGTTGTGGCAAGCGGGGGCCACTCTTCATCGCAGTGCGCAGACCTGTCACTATCGCGGCCTCTCTTGTTGCGGAGCACAGGCTCCAGACGCGCAGGCTCAGCATTTGTGGCTCACGGGTCCAGCCGCTCCGCGGCATGCGGGATCTTCCCAGACCAGGGCTCGAACCTGCGTCCCCTGCATTGGCAGGCAGATTCTCAACCACTGCGCCACCAGGGAAGCCCCTGTGTTATTTCTTGATTAATTTTAAAAATGGAGGTTTGACAGTGCAAGGTATTGCACAGATGAAGTGTTTCTTGTTTCATTAATGTTCTGGTCTAGAAAGAGGCACAAGCAGAGGGTGACACAACAGCTGGTGGGGCCGGCCAGGTTTGGAAACGCAGCGCTACTGCTCAGAAATCTGCCAGTCATCAGAGCGGGAATTTCACAGATAATGTAACTCAGCATGCAGCCCGAGAAATTCAGAAGCAATTCTCTCATCTCAAAAGTAAGCACTCCTGAAAAGTTTATAAACACCCAATATCCCTGCATGGAGAAACACAAATAGAAGAGAGGAATAACAAAACAAATTTAAAAACCTTCACAGGGAGAAACAAAAGCCACACGACTCTGAGGGCCTCCATCAAGCTTGAAGAAACAGCTGGACAAAACCCAGCTGCCTTGTTGGAACCAGGTAGGTCACTGATAGCCTCGCAGAATGAAGGTAAGTGAACGGACGGAGACAGTTGAACAGGAGATGAAAACAATGCAGAACTAAAGAAAGCAGAGGAGGGTTAATAAAAGCAACCGTCTCCTCGTGAAAGTAAACAAAGACAAAAAGAGAAGGAAGAAAAGAGCAACCAGATGCAAGGTTTGCCTGAAACCCCAGCAGCGGTGGCAGAGCCGGGAACATCAGCTGGGGGCAGGAGGAAGGGCTGCAGATTAGGAAAGGGGAGCTGACACCACCCAACCCTCAACAGCTGTGTTTGGGGACAGGGGACAATTATTAGAAAGTTATTTTTGTGTTTTCCTTTGTCTCTCGGAGCCACCAGCCAGAGCTCCACATATGTTCATCTGTTTGGGGGCCTGAGAAAACAATGCTGATTTCACCATAACCCTTGAGTTTTTAAAAATAAGAAAAGAAAACACCCTTCTAAAGCTTCCACGAGTTTCAGTCCTTTTCCAAAATACATATTTCTTTGCAAAAGGATATTACTCCGCAGTGTGGTTTGTTTTTCTCCTCTCTCTGACTAGATTGCCCCGTGTTTACACATCGAAGTAAGAAAACACGGGTGGAATATTTTTACATCCTTAAGTTGTAGCCTTTGAGGGTGGGGAGCATGCCAGGTCTTACCGTTCAGAACAGTGCTGTCCATCACAGAAAGGCTATCCTTCCCCCACAGACTCCAGCCTCCTCAAAGCGCCCCTTCCCACTGCATGACCCACACCCTCCCCGACCCCGCGAAGTGTGACCCGGGCTCTCTGGATGGCCCTGCACTCAGTCCTAAAGAACCAGCCGCCTTCCCTCTCACCCTGGGCCATTCTCTTCCCTCCCATTCCCCGTCCTCCTTCTGTGATGTTCTCATCACCCTTCTTGGTCCGCATTTAGAAACGGTAGATTTTTGCCCCTACCAACTCATCCGCAAGTCCTGTAAACCCCACTCATGTTCTTCTTCTTTTTTTTCTTTTTTTTGGCTACATTGGGTCTTCATTTGCTGCACGGGGGCTTTCTCTAGTTGTGGTGAGCGGGGGCTACTCTTTGTTGCAGTGCATGAGCTTCTTATTGCAGTGGCTTCTCTAGTTGCGGAGCACAGGCTCTAGGCGCGGGCTTCAGTAGTTGCAGCACGCGGGCTCAGTAGTTGCACTGCGCAGGCTCTAGGGCACGTGGGCTTCAGTGTTTGTGGCTCGTGGGCTCAGTAGTTGCGGTGCACAGGCTTAGTTGTTCCGCAGCATGTGGGATCTTCCCGGACCAGGGCTCGGACCCATGTCCTCTGCATTAGAAGGCAGATTCTTAACCACTGTGCCATGAGGGAAGTCCCCCCACTGATGTTCTTCAGATTTAATTGCTCCCAGTCTCTGCCTGTAGGTCAATACTGATGGGTGTTACTGTCTAGATACTTCCTCATGGGAAACTTCAGGCTCTTGTCCCAAGGTGTCGGGGGGAAGAGCTCCCCAGTGTAGCATATGAGGGTGTCATCCATGAGCATCCTATGCGGTGTCATCCTAGGGGGATGTCCTCACACACCGTGGGGGGGTCCCCTCCACGTCTCTGCTCATAGCATTATTCCCACCTGCCCTTGCTTACCTTCCTCTTATTCAAATCCTACCCATCCTCAAGGTCCCCCTTAGGAGGTAGCTCTCTGAGCCAGCCATCAAAGCTTAGTCTCCCCAAGACACTATCCCCCGAAGGTGAGTTCCAGAAGCTTCTAACTCTGGGAAAGTCCAGAGCTCACCTCATGCAAGATCCATGTGTAACTCGACACTGTGGCGTCAACACTCTGAATTGAAGAGTCTCACGTCTGTACTGCTGGGGCTGCCTGCTCTGTGCTAGACCCACCTTTGGCCCTCCAGGTAGGAGGCAGACCTGGGAGGGAGTCTTTCTGTGTGTGGCCCCCGGATATTTCATCTTTTCTTGGCTGATCACTGGGGAGTGGGAGAAGAGGGACTACAGAATCGGCTTGATCTCCAGGGAGATGGTCAGGTGTGGTTATGTTATACACTCTGGTTTTTCCTTTCTGAAATCCCATCAGACTGTAGAATAGCATGGTCTACTGCTGACCCACGTCCACTCTGTCTATCCAGCACCCACATCCTCCACGAATCATCCCATGACCCCAATCCCTACAGATGTCTCCTGTCTATGAACCCCTAGAGCAGGGGTAGGCAAACCGTAGCCCACAGGCCAAACATGGCCTGCCATCTGTTCTTTTAAATAAAGTTTTATTGTAACACAGCTACACTCATTCATAGCCATTGCCTGTGGCTGCTTTTGTGCAACAGTGGCACAGCTGAGTAGTCACAGCAGAGCCCATATGGCCCACGAAGATCAAAATATTTCCTATCTGACCTTTACGGGAAGAGTTGTCCAAGCCCTGCCTGGGAGTATCTTCCATCACAATTTAACACTGAATACTTTGTGGTTTTCTGTGTAGTTATCTCATGTCTCCAATAAACACTTAAGAGCTCTGAAAAGCAGGGATGACATATACCATGTGCTCCGTTGTTTCTCTATCCTAAGAGCTTGGCATAGTGATGGTGATAACAAATACGCAATTATTAAATAGCTGTGTCAGAATGCTTTCCCCTTCAGGTCATAGAAACACTCTCTCAGACTCACTTAAATAATCATGGTACTTCAGAACCATTTTTTTTTTTAGATTCCATATATATGTGTTAGCATACGGTATTTGTTTTTCTCTTTCTGACTTACTTCACTCTGTATGACAGTAAAGCAATTATACTCCAATAAAGATGTTAATAATAATAATAAGAATAATCATGGTATTTATTGTTTCACAGAACAAGAAGTCAGAGTGAGGGAAGAGGTCAGTGGTGACAGATTCAGTCCCTCAACCCAAGTTCTTTTCATTTCTCTGCTCTTTCAGCAGCAGTGCTGGCTGCCTCCCAATACTATTTCCCCTCATGGTCTCAAAATGGTTGCCAACAGCACCTGGAGCAACATGCTTCCCTGTTCACATCCAGTAAGGTGGAAGGAGAGGGCCGGTGGGACAGGCTGCTATTTCCCAGAAGCCCAGAGCTTCTCCCCTGGAGTCTCACTGACCCAAATTCACTCACACCTGCCAAGTGGAGTGGAATTAGCATGACTGACTTAGGCTGCCTAATCATCTGGGTGCAGTGGATGTTGGGGAGTCAACCACAGGGTTCCTACAATTGAAACGACAAAAATCATCTTGTCACATCTTCACGTCCCAGTATACAATGTTTTGAAATATTTCAAAACCAAAGCCAGATTGGAATTTAATCACTAAAATGGTGGTGTATTTTGTGTGTCACCTGTTCCTCACAGCATCATTAAAACTGTTGTGTGGGCTTCCCTGGTGGCGCAGTGGTTGAGAACCTGCCTGCCAATGCAGGGGACACGGGTTCGAGCCCTAGTCTGGGAAGATCCCACATGCCACGGAGCAACTAAGCCCGTGTGCCACAACTACGGAGCCTGCACGTCTGGAGCTTGTGCTCCGCAACAAGAGAGGCCACGATAGTGAGAGGCCCGCGCACCGCGATGAAGAGTGGCCCCCGCTCGCAGCAACTAGAGAAAGCCCTCACACAGAAACGAAGACCCAACACAGCCAAAAATAAATAAATTAATTAATTAAAAAAAAAAAAAAAAAACTGTTGTGAACATTCACTTAGTCCTGTGATTCCCTGACACACACAGGCTTTGCCTTCTGGAATTTCACCTAAGATGACCCCAAAACATATACTCTCCACATATTACACATTTATATTTCAAACCAAAAACACCTAATGTCAATATATTCTAGAACTTTTAATTTACTAAGCCACAGAGATTTCCCCCCAAGACTTTCATTTCTAGAACATTGAAACAGGAGCCTTTTCCACACCCCAACCCTGCAGCTAACTGGGATTCCAAAGGACCCTGACAACCATTTAAGGTCAAAGGAATATACCTGATACATCTATGAATGAAATGTTCAGCCTGCTTTAACATTCTGCTAACTAGCTCAGATGTTTTCCAGAAGTTGCTGGAATGTTATTTCATTATACAGAGAAAAAAAGGAAAGAAACAAACAAAAAATAAAATAAAACTAATAATTCCTTCCAGAAAAGAGCAAAAAGGGCAAGCCCACTATCACTTTGCCCCCCTGCATAAAAACACGAAGAAACATGGGGCAATGGCTTTAATTACACTGCTGCCCTGATTTCAGATTCATGCCAAGGAGGCTGTGGATTGGATGACTGTGAATATTCTGTCCATAAATGGTCAGTGAGGCCATGACCAAGCATTCATTCCCCTCAAGGAAGAACAAGGACCCACAAATAACAAGCCTGCGGTAAGTAAATGGGCAGCCCTTGCCAGAATGTGTTACACAAGATGCTAAAAATCTACCTAGAGGCAGCCGTCTCGCCATCAGACACAGGCCCAGACTGAGCTTGAATTTTCTCCTTAAAATCAGGCAGAGCTGACATGTGCAAAAAGAGGGGAGCAGAGCTGTTCTGCTACACGTAGTAACATGTCAGTGGCTGGGCCGGATGAATTACAGGCTGGGGACCTGACAGTGGTCTTCTCACAGGGGAAGGGCATGAACCTACCTCTGAGAGTCGTTCCCCCTCTCCCAGGGAAGCCGTATGTCTACCACCCTCAGTGAGGCCCCACTCTGATGAGGGGGGAGAGTGCTATTAAATTATGTCACTTTGATATAAGGGTCTCTGTCTAGAAATTCAGTGTTGAATCATGGCGGGCTTGGCTTGAACAGTATTGAGGGGGGCCGCCCAAGTCCCCTGGGTAGGTCAGCCCAGGTCTGGACTCCCGTGCAATGATGACATTGCTGCTGACGTGAATAATAAGTGTGATTTATTTGTTCAAGTTCCCTATTCCAGGCGGGAATGGCTTGTGGGGCTGACGACCTGCAAATTGCAAAGCAGAAAGTTCAGGGGCTGATTTATGGAGAAAGTGAAGGGCCACCTTTCTACACAGAAAACAACCAAGTGCCTCCAAGGCAAGGTCTTGCTCTTATCAGGCCAGCTTGCATCTCCCAGAGCCTGTCCTACCTGTAAAGGAAGGAGGCAGGTGACCACAGAATCTCTTTAGACTCTTACTGGTGCACAGCGCTCGCCATGATTCCCCCAGAACTGGTGCTAATATCCCCACTGGGGACATCCCCATCGCTGTCACCATCACCCACTGCCATCATTGCCTCTGGCACTCCTGTCACCACTCTGATGACCACCAGCATTGTCCTCACCTTCACCATGACCCTGCCACCACCATCATCCTTACTGTCCACCTCCCATGACCACTGGCAATACCACTGTCTTTTCAAAACCTCCACCACAGCTTCACCGCCACCTTCACAATTCCCTCAGTCCCTTTGGAGGGTCGTAAATCATCTGACTTTCTCCAGTATGACTGAGCTGAGAACAGGCCATTCCAAAGAACACAGCCCAGAAGAAGCAAATACATGTGTTTCCACTTCATTTCTTAATGGGTTCACAAGCCTTCATAGCATTCCCTACTATGCTACAACTCACCGTAGCAGGAATCGTATGGTTGTGGAAATGATACTCTTTTTATTACATTCATGTTGATAGAGGCTCCAGGAAACAAGACTATACACCCTCCGTGGGTCTCTCATGTTGCTAAGGCCTTCTATTGGCTCTGGGCCCATCGACCTCCCTGGGTTGTAGAGATGGAGTCCTGACCTTTTCCAGTACCATCTCCTTCTGCTAGCCCAGGTCATTAACTCTGCAAAGCCTAATGGTGTCATTCATATACAGAAGACCTCTCTGAGTTGGGAGCCCTTTCTCCCTAGGGATTTACTAAAGTTATACCTAACTACCCACCCTCATTACCAATGTCCTTCCCACCATAGCCATGACTGGTATCCTCATCTTCACCACCGTCACCATCAACACTGATATCACCCTGACCAACAGCATCAGCAGGAAGGTTAAGCTTGAAGCTGCACAAGGCACTCTGCTAGGTACTTCATGGAAAACTTGAGAATCCTAGTTTCTAGAAGAGTGGTCCCCAAAGAGTAGTCTTCAGAAAATAATCCCAGGAGACAGGCCATATCTAAGACAGAAAAAAATTGCAGTACCATTTGAATTTGGGAAACACTGCATATTGACAATGGACTTTTGCATATTAAAGGCTCTGAAAAGTCCTTCAAGACAGATATCTATTTAAGGCTGTTTGACCCAATATTTCTCAAGTATATTTTACCACTAAATCATGTTTTCCACCTAACGTCTATTAACGTCACAAGGAACCTTTGCTCCACCAAACACACTTTGAGAAGTGCAGCTCTAAAAGCTTAAAACTGGGGACTTCCCTGGTAGCGCAGTGGGGACATGGGTTCAATCCCTGGTCCGGGAAGATCCCACATGCCACGGAGCAACTAAGCCCGTGTGCCACAACTACGGAGCCTGCACTCTAGAGCCCGTGCTCCGCAGCAAGAGAAGCCACCGCAATGAGAAGCCCACGCACCGAAACAAAGAGTAGTCCCCGCTGGCCGCAACTAGAGAAAGCACGCGGCAACAAAGACCCAGTGCAGCATAAATAAATAAATAAATAACTTTAAAAAAAGCTTAAAACTGTGCAGGCAGTGGTGACATGGACAAGTATGTACTCATGGGCCACCAGTGTGAATCCTTCTCAGGTGCACATTCTAGCACCCAATCACAAAACCTACTCTTCCATCCTATTCCAAAAGGGTAACCTTCCCTTAGACCCTGGGAGATGGGGGTCGTTGTCGTCTCGGCCTCCACAATATTCACTGTGTCCTCTGAGTCTCTTATGGGTACAAGCATTATTCATCTGTCCTCAATACATCCAATTTCCCCTCCCAGATTTAGGACATCCCATACCTCTGTATGTGCATTTTCTGGGGCAAGAAGTAACTAAGCAACATTTCACTGACGGCTGAACCTCCACACAGCCATCCCCAAGTGCAGATCCCCCCAGCCTCCAAGTCAGGAGGGACCGAGGAGAGTTCACAGTCCAACCCTCAAGGACCTAGAGGCCCAAAGAGGGGTGAGGACCCCCAGGGGTCACAGTGGCTGCCACCCTCCCCCATGTCCTTCTGGCACAGCAGTGGCCCCCCAGCCCCAGTCCAGAGTAGGGGCTAGTCTGGGATGGTTTTCCATTGGCCCAGGATGAAAAGGAGAGAAAAATGCCCCTTTAGTAGATCTGGCATAAAGTTACATGCATTCAACGCAAAGGGTGTCTTGAGATTGTCCGTCCTACTTTGAGGGTTAAAACATCCGTAAATAAGGGAGATATTAGATGATGGGTATATTAGTTTCCCAGGGCTGCCATAACAAAGTACCACAAACTGGGTGGCTTAAACTACAGAAACTTATCGTCTCACTGTTCTGGAGGCCAGGAGTCCAAAATCAAGGTGCCGGTAGGGCCAGGCTCCCTCTGAGGCTCTGGGTAGAACCCTTCCTTGCCTCTTCCCAGCCTCTGCTGGAGGCCGGCAATCCTTGGTGATCTTAACTTGCAGCTGCATCAGGCCAGTCTCTGTTCTGTCTTCACATGTCCTTCTCCTCTGTGTCTCTGTCTTCACATAGCCTTTCCTTTCCTCTGAGTCCAAATTTCCCCTTTTTAGAAGGACACCAGTCATATTGGATTAGGGGCCCATTCCAGCATGACCTCATCTTACACTTAAACCACTTACATCTGCAATGACACTATTTCCAAAAAAGGTCATATTTGCAGGTACCAAGAGTTAAGACTTCACCATATTCGGGGCGGGGTGGAGGGGGGGGTCACAATTCAATCCATAACAGTGGGGTTTTTTCCTAGTGTCCTTACTGGGAAAAGAAAACGTTGGCAGTCCTTAAACTGAATCAAGATGTTTGTTTGCTTTCTGTCTATTTTCCTTGTCTTACAGGTGAGTGAAATCCCACCACCTGGAAGATATAGGAGGGGACATTGTCCTCAGTATCCACTCTCCCACCTCCTCACCCCACCTTGGCTGGGCCCCGGCCCAGGCCTCACCCTGAGGGCTCCTCATAGGAGCGAGGGCTGATTTCAGCCTCAGCCTGTTCTTCCCGGGAACCCAAAGGGCACAAGCGGCCCCTCACCCTCCCTGGCAGGTGAAGAGGGTTGGCACTGAGTATGGAATGGCCGTCCTCAGCATCCCTGCCAAGGCCCCTTTCCTGAAGGAGAAGGAGGCTCTACTTGGACTCAGGCAAGCTGACCTCACCAGGCTTCCTGCAGGGACTCCCCGCAGGCAGGGTCACGTGCCACAACTGGCCTGGGCCTCTTGGCTCCAAAGCACAGAGGGTAGGTTGATGCTTGAGGCCTTGTCGGCCAGGTGAGGGTAAGAGCCCTCTCGTCCACTCTGGGCCTCGCTGGGCTGACAGCTGCCTGGCATATTGTAGGTGCTCAAGAAAACCTTGTGGAATTGAACAGAATGGAGCTGAATTTCATTTTCCCCATTTGCATTTCATTTATTTGAAAGGGCCTCCTGCTCCCTCACACCGAGCCGCTCTGCCCACTTTCCCTGTGAGGCCTCCTCAGCTCCAGCTCCCATCACTTTGCTCAGTGTACCTGGTGCTTAGAACCTTTTCCCTTCCTCTGTTTGGGCAAATTCCAGGCACAGCTGAAAAGATCAGTGTAATGCCTATACCTCCTCCACAACCCTGCCAGCCTCCAGAGTCGAGAAGCTCCGTCCCAGGCTTTTGGGTCCAGTCCTTGGCTTGTGCTGGCAGCTATCTGCTTATCAGAACAAAGGATCTCTCCCCTTCGCATAGGAAACACGCCGATGGACAACTCTAGAAACAAATGTTAGCAGCATCATGGATGCAACTAGAGATTATCATACTAAGTGAAGTAAGTCAGTAAGAGAAAGACAAATACCATATGATATCACTTATATGTGGAATCTAAAATATGGCACAAATGAACTTATCTACAAAACAGAAACAGAGTCACAGACATAGAGATCAGACTTTTGTTTGCCAAGGGGGAGGGGAGGTGGGGGAGGGATGGACTGGGAGTTTGGAGTTAGCAGATGCAAACTATTACATATAGGATGGATAAACAACAAGGTCTTACTGTATAGCACAACTATATTCAATATCCGGAGATAAACCATAATGGAAAAGAATATAAAAAAGAATGTGTATATTTGTATAACTGAGTCACTTTGCTGTACAGCAGAAATTAACACAACATTGTAAATCAACTATACTTCAAAAAAAATAATAAATTAAAAAAAAGAAACAAATGTCAAACACCACTATATTCTCCTTACTCCTCCCCCAGGCCCTGGGGCACAATATCATGGGAAAAAGCAGGAGGCGTGGCTTCAAACAGCCTTGAGCTCAAATCCAGCCTCTGGTTCTGACTAGCTGTGTGATCTTGGTGAATGTCATGCCCTCTATGAGCCTTATTTGTAACATAAGGCTATGAAGACTGCCTTGTACATTGCAGACACAAAGATGCAACTCTCAGCTCCCCCATCAAGGACACGTTACTGCCCCTGGTTCTGGGAGTGCAATTAGCAGACAGCCCCTAGCTGTTGGCACCTCAGAAGCTGGCTCCCTAGAGAGCTCTCCCCCTTCCCCAAGGTCACACCCTTCCCAGGACAGCCGGCATCCGATTACAAAGTCAGATGGGGAGATACAGGCCCAGCCACTTCGGCCGAGCGCTGGACACTCTTAGGGGGCAAACCTTGCTCTGTGCTCCCACCAGGCCTGTGTCATAATTCACCTACTTCTTCTGCACATCCTGCTTCCCTGCCCCTTAATCCTAATCCCTCACAAACATCTTGTTCCCCAAACTCCATCTCTGCATCCGCTTCTGAGAAACCAACCTGTTAGAGAGTTTGTGAACTACAATTTATAATCCAAAAGCGCCCATCACCATGCCTGACACATAGTTGGTGCTCAGAAACATCACTCCCCTCCTTGCCCACCCCCCATCCCCCCAGTCCCCACCCCCACCAGTGAAGAAGAAACAGAAGGCTCTCCGGAGGCAGTTTGAGTTGAATGTCTCTAGCGGAATAGGAGAGCCTCAAGAACACCACATGCCAAGTTCCCGGGGAGGCTGGGCAGGCAGGGCCCAAAGACATGCAGGGCCCTGTGATTAAAGAGACAGAAGTGGATTCAGATGGCCAGGAAATATCGAAACTCACCACCACAAGGAGTAGCCAGGGAGAAGTGGAAATCTATACGCGGAGTTAATGTTTTCCAGCTCCTGCAGACACTGCTGCCCTGCAGACTTCTGCTGTCTGCCCGGGAGTGGAGGGCTGCTCCACTTTGAGGAGTTTTTCCTATAAAAAGAGCCCCCTGGCTATTATTCTTTGCAGTGTGAAATGGAAAATTAACTGGATGGGGTTTCACGTGAAGCAGCAAGTTGTTAGAAACAGTTGGAGGAACATCTGAGCTGAGAACAAGGTATGAAGCAAGTTCTTGGGGCTGCAGAACTAAAGGAAAGAGAAGAAAAAAAGGAGGGGCATGTGGATCTGACCTCATGTGCCTGGTGCCCGAGTCTCCTTGGCATGAGAAGCTGAGATCTGATTGGTAACAAGCCCTTCTGCCCCACTTTTAAGATTCCCTTTGTCTGCCCTCACATCAACTCTCCAACCTGAACAACGTGTAGGGTGGTTTCTATCAGAGACCCAAAGGAGAGTGACCCAGGCAGAAGGCACAGCTGATATGAGCACAGTCTTCAGAGCCAGGCAGCCCCAATCCAGCCTCGGCTCTGCCACTTTGTAGCTGTGTGACCTTAAGCAAGTTATTTAACCTCTCTGGGCCTCAGCTAGCTATTATTGTCTTTATTATCATGGTATTCTTGCATCAAGAGTTACAATCTCTGGGCAAAAGGATGAACATGGCTCGAAACAAGGGCAAAGAGTGCTCTGCCAAAACCAGTACAGGCCAGGCTGCAGCAATCTAGGTGGACTTCATGAAGGAGGTGGCATTTGAGTGGGACCTTGAAGGGCAGGCTTTGGATGGACCTGAGAAACAGAGAGGAAGCAGGGGGCATAAAATATTCAGATGAAACCATAAAGGCAGGAATGGGTGTGAGACTCTTGTGAGACAGAGAAGATCCTGGGGAACCACAGATGCAGCATCTTCTCACTGGCTCTGAGGATTCAAAAGCGAGTGATACAAGTCTGGAGGGGCAAGAGAAGTGAACCTCCTAGGTGAATCAAGGTCCAGTCAGGGAAACAGAGACCCGCAGAGGACAGAGAGGTAACCTGGATTAGCAACATCCAGGAACCAGAGTCAGCCAGCGGGGGCCGAGGCCATGGAGGAAAGGCAGACCCTGCCAAAGGCTCCACCAGAAGAGAGTAAGAAATACCCCGACTTCCTCCCTCCTCGTCCTCCAACCTCCTGCCATTGCCTCCCATCAGTGAGACCTGACAGAAGCCATAACTAGGGAGGGAGCCTGGGAAACGTGGTTTGCAGAGGTCAACCCCCTGTGGTGTGGAGCTGAGCAGATGAAGGCACAGACAATGGGGTGATGACCCTGATAGAAACATTCACAATTGCCACGGGAGTGCTTGGCAGGGTGACCACCCAGGGCTGAGGGCTTCTCGGAGGAGGCAACACCTGAGACCAAGCTGCCAGAGAAGACGTCAACAAGGAGAAGACAGGGAGTCTCTGTGTCGGGCCAGGGAGCAGCAAGTGGACAGCCTAGAGCTGAGCAGCCATGGCGCCCAACATGCCAGGTGGGGGCATCGTCCCAGGGAGGCGGGGAGGTGGGTGGAGGCCAGAGATCTTCCTGCAGCACCTGGGCCCAACCCTGAAGCCTCCTGGGAGCCCTAGAAGGTCTGAAGCAAGAGTGGCCCAATCGTGCCTGTGTGAACATCACACGCTGGCCACACTGAGAGGCCGAGGAGTGAAAGGCTGGGGGCCCAGGGCTGCACTAAGATGCTGAGGTGGGCATGGAAGGGAAAGGAGCTCTCGGAGATATTGCCGAGGTGAGAGCACCAGGGCTTGAGGGGCAAGTGGATGGCGGGTGAGGCAAGGGTTCACGTCAGGGTGACACCCAGGTTTCCTACCTGAGCATCCAGAAGCCAGGGTCTCTTCACACAGCACCTCACCTAACCTTCACATGACTCTGAGTTGGTTGGTATTGTGATTCCCCACGTCCCAGGTGAGAAAATGAGACTCAGAAGGGGGGATTTACCTGTTGGGTTCACCAGCCAGTAACATACACGAGGCCCTAGAACAGGGGGCTCTGAACCTGGGCTCCGCGCATGTGGAAAAGTACGCCTTTCTTCTAATTTCCACCCGAAGTTTAGCATTTCCTTCCACTACAGATGTGACCACAGACACTGAACGGCACCTGGACTTCGTCGCCGTAGCCGTCTTCCTGTTTGCACACCACACAACAGTCCTCACAGACTCTCAGACACTGTTCATGCCCCTCACGTCTTCAAAACTCAGTCCTTACGACCTGCCGCTGCATCTGGCCATTTGATGATGACGAAGCACAGACTGCTTCAGCACCATGTTTATAGCTATTTCAATACAATTGGTTTCCTTTGTAATCCTTTGCTTTTATCTTACGCTTTTGAAAATAGTGTTCTGAGAAGCATCGATAGGATCCTTGCTTCACCAAACAACCAAAGAGAAACCTGACCTAAAAAATGGGCTCTTTGCACAACTCCACCGTTCCTCAGCTAACGGCCCATCAAGGTACCTAGAGGGTTAATGTATGGGGGAGAGGGCTGCCCTAATGCCCGTAAGGCGCTCAGGAAAGAATGGAGAACTTTCTTATTTTATTTCAATTAACACTACGTGGGTATGTCAGCTTCATCCCCTGATTTTTCAGCACGGCCCATATTTGTCTTTGTCAGGCCCTGGGTCCCAGACCAGGCCTTAGACGCCAGGGCCACAGAACCCAGGAACCCCTCAGGTGTATGGCCAACCTCCTACAGCAGCCGGTGGGCAGGGGAGGCAGAGGAAACGGGAGGCCGGAGAGGCTTTGATACTCAGAGCCTGGGGGACCCTACCCCAGGGCTCTGCCAGGAAGTGGGGAGCAGGTCAATCTGGGCTCCCCCTGACTTAGGGTACTCAGGTCACCACCCGGTGCTTCCACAGCTGCCCACGAGGACCCAGTGCCTCTCCAGGTGTCCGCCCTGAACCGCCTGAACCCGCCACGGCTCTCACTGTCGCTCTTCAGGACCAAATGCATCCCACGTGGCAGCCAGCTCGCGCTTTCCCCTGGCAGAGGCCAAGGGGCTGCGAAGGGAGCCTTTGCCTCACGTCTGACTCCCCCAGAACAATGCATCTCTGTCCACAGCACGCTTCCCTGCAGAGGGGAACACTGATGAAGGCTGAGCCCCCCACCTTGTCACCACGACTCCAGCCCCCTGTGGCCCGGTGCCACCCAGCCCCATCCTCCTTCTCCAGATCACTTCCAGAGCCCCGAGGGGTTCCCTGGGATCCAAGACCCAGCAAAGGGGCCCAGAAAGGAAAATGATCTTGAAATTGCAGGGTCAGAGGCCCAAACGAAGGCAGACAAAATGTGAGTGCCCAGTGGAGAGTGGCCCTGGGCAGGAACCTGAGGAGGAAGCTGGAGTCCGTGGGTGTGATGGGGCAGCCCCGGGGGTTCACGAGGGCTGCGGGCACCTGGATAGACCATGCTGCATCTACCGACCCTCTTCTGTGCTCCATGCTAGAGGTACTCACATCACTGTGTCATCACCATCCCTGTCCCAGCAATGGCTGCAGGCCCCCAACCCCATGCCACGTATGCTTTCATCCAAGCCCGTGAAAAGGCTGGAGGAGCAGAGAGTGGTTCACGCTCCTGGGGGAGCTGGGATACTGTCATGTACCCTCCAGATCCCCCTTTGAGGAAAGACTTGCATCCTCAGCTGCTGGGAGCTGTCTCCTCAAGGTTGTGCCCTTTCCAGGCAGCCCACATCCATGACTGATCCATCTGGGGTCCTGGAAAGAGCGACTTCAGCCAAAAGCAGGTCTACTGCAACCAGGCCATGCCGGCTGCAGAGCCCCCCGAGGGGTCACTTGCTTTCTCCCTCTGCCCGTGCCTGCTTCCCCCTTCTGCCCGATTCCAGGCACCCAGGGTCCTCCTTACTCAACATCCTGCACACAAACTTCTTCTCAGAGTCTGCTTCCCAGGGAACGCAGCCTGTAGCATCTTTCCCCAAAGAGGTGGCAGCAATCTGCATGGCGTGCAGCGACCAAGGCAGGAAATATACACCTTGGTGGCTGCTTCCATTAGCAGCTAGCATCCCCATGCTGAACGAGAAGTGGTCCCCGCTTTCTCAAAGCTGTGTTTAGTGGGCAGCCAGTGTTTAAAGGGCAACAGTAGGCCTGTTCTGGGGAGCACCAAGGGGTGCCCAAAGGGGTGAGGGGTGGCTTCCATAGGAGCTGACGTTGAACTCGACCTTGAAGGAGGAGAAGAGTCCACAGGCAGAGCAGAGAGGGAGGCACAGGGTGGGGTCTCCCACCCCAAATATTTGCATCATCACAGATACGTAGAGAAAGGAGGCCTGTTCGGGAAATTGTGAGATGATCAGGGAGATGCTTCCAGAAAGGCAGGCAGAGACCAGACCATGAGGGTCTTATTCAGACTTGAGTTTCTGGACACTAGGGAGGCTTTTAGAAGTTTCAAGCAGCGGAACATCAACATCAGGTTTGTCTTCGGGGAGAATAACGAAGGTGGCAGAGACACCTGGAAGGTGAGAACCCCATCATCAGAGGACTTGAGGGAGAACCAAGGTGGCCGAACTCAGCAGTGGGGGAGGGGTGTGGGGTTTCAGAGTGACTGCTGATTGGCAGAGTTTAGAAACGGGAAGCCTGGGTAGGAGCCCTGCCCCTTTTTACTAGTTCTGTGAACTTTGACATCTTATGACCACATTGATTTCTACGTTCTTTCCCTCCTCAGTGAATACCCACCTCGCAGCACTGCGGTAAGAAGCAAACTCAATAATATATGCAATAATAATATATGCGATAATACACGGCTTGCAGGAAATCCTCAACGCCTTTCATTTTCTATTTCTTTACTTTCCAAGCAGGATTTTTTTTCATCCCAGGCTACTGATGAGGAAACTGAGATGAGTTTATAATCTAGAGACCGAGTAACCAGGCTCCTGGCCTGCCCACGCCTGCCATGTCCCACTCTGCCCACTGGGTCCCCATCCTCACTGCCCGGGCCAGAGGTTAGGGTCCAGCAGGCTCCAGAACACACGCAGTTCAGTTAGGAAACAGGCACACCCCAGGACTTGCCTTCTGGTCTGGTCTGTAGCCCCAGAGGGTGCAAAGATGGGAGGGTTTATGGGCGCAGGTATTCAGAGGGTGGAGGGGGAAGTAGGGGAGGGCAGCTCCTGCCACTGCCTATCACCAAGTCTGGGAGTTAAGGGACAGGAAGGCCCCACAATGAGAAAGAAAAAGGGGAGAAATTAGAGGCAAAATGTGAAGTTAATAAAAATACTTTATTCAATCAAACTCCAAAAGCAGCTGCAACCCTGTAACGGCAGCCAAAGCCGGGCGCTCTGACTTTTCACTTTGGTTAATTACCTAATGGTTTGCAGGGCTCCCTGCTACTTTATGACTCCCACATTTTTCTCTTTCTTCTCTCCTCCCACCCCCACCTTCCTGCTCTGTTCTTCCTTCTCCGGAGTCTACCTTCCCTGGAAACCAGCTTTACCCCGTCTCCTCTTTGTCAAGGGGATGCTGAGTCATCAATGGGAATTTTCTGGACCTCAATCTGTTCTGATTGAGCAGGTGCCTCCGGGGAGCACACAGAATTACGGATCTGGGCCCTGTCTCTCCAGAGCTGGTGTCAAGGTGAGACAGTCTCTCACGCGCACACCAGGTACAGAGAGTGAATACATCTCCGTAACCAGCCATGCGGTGAGGGCTCAATGCATTCTGAGGGGCAAAAGGGCATCTTCAACTCTGACTGCAGCAGTGGACACCATCCTGGAAGAGCTGCTGGCCGTGCTAGGTGCTGTGGGATGTGCTGGCCAATGGAGGAGAGGGCGGGGGTAATGTTGTTCTGGGAGGACTGAGCAGCTCTCGTAAAGAGGCCAGGGAATAAGATTGCATGTTGATGGGGGCAAGTGGGAGCCGGCACTAATTACAGGCTGGTGGTCAGAGGGGAGGCCAGAGCAAAGAGATCTTTAGCCAGTTCACCCTTGCAAAAGGAGCCAAACCACCAGGCTGGAAATGGAGCTGTGCCACGCAAAGCGTTTGGGTCTCGATCTTATGGGTAACAAGAATAAGATATTGTCTTGGGCTGGGCTCTTCTAGAAGCAGAGCTTGATATAAGGATTTTGGTGCAAGTGGTTTACTTGGGAAGTGACCCCAGGAAGCATCGGTAAGGGAGTAGGGAAGTAAGACAGGGACGGGAAGGGGTATAGTAATGAGCAGGTGGCCGCGGAGGGTATCTGGGGCTCAGTGCCACTGGGACCTCTGAGATGCTGAGTAGGACGTGTCTCAGAGTTGTCCCACCTGAGGGGCAAGGGAGCTGGGGTATTTATACACCACTGGCATCAATGGAGGGCTGCTCCCTGGAGTACAAATACCCCAGCGTTTCCAGCCCAACCCTCAAGCAGCAAGTCACGAGGGAGTGCTGCAGCCGGCCGCCACCAGCACGTGGGAATGGTGAGTGCCAGGTGCTGTGGGCAGGGCACCAACTGTGTCCCTACAGATGCAACCAGAGGGAAATTCAGCTCTCCTTACGGCCCATGATACCCACACGGTCCTGTGAGAGGGCTGGGGGGTGGGGGCCGGGAATCTGAGCTGAATGGAGAAAGGCAGACTCCAGAGATACGGGAAGGAAGAGAGGAAATTCCTAAACAAGAGTGACAGTCGTTTTTTAAAAGGCCTGAGCCAACGGTGGAATGTGCAAGATTGTCATGGAAAAGACAATTTGTGCTCGGTTCAAAGAGCCGAGGTTCACCCCTCCCGTTTCTACTCAGTGGGTAAACTGAGGTTCCCCCTTCTATGTACCAGGTGCCATAATGAATACAGAGGTGCAGTCCCAGGATGCAGAGCAGGAAGGGGGAGAAGACAAGCTGCCACCAAACCAGAGAGGACTCATGGTCCTCAGGGACCACGAAGCTTCCTGAAGCTTCCCCACCGATGAGCTAGGACGGGGGTCCACACCCAGCACGCGCAGCTCAGACGTGGGAGCAGTGGGCGTGGCGGTAGGAGCAGGGCTCAGGGCACATTCAGGAATCAGCAAGGGGTCTCGAAGCTGTGGCGGGAGCAGAGGCCACATGGAAGCGTGGAGGAGGGAGAGGTTGGTGGAGTAGGTGGGACCAGCTTGCAAAGAGTCTGGAATTCCAGACCGAGCATCGTGCATTTAATTCCTCAGAAAACAGGAAGAAGTTGAAGGGCAATTTTGGGGGCTTTTGTTAAAACAGAGAAGAGACAGGCTCAGCTAGAGACATAGGGAATTGCTTAGGGAGTTCTAGACTGCAAATGGCTTCACCTCCCACTCATCTGGTCAATGTGGGTAAGTAGGGATTTATCTCCAGTGGAAGCCAGGCCAGGGCAGGGAGGAGGGCATGAGCAGAGATGGAGATGGCCACACTCTGGGGCCACACGCCAGGAAGGGTTGACCTACAGGGGAAGGTCTTTGCCCCCCTGGAAAGTCCAGGTGGGAGCGGACACCATGGTAGCAGAGAATGAGGGCAGGGGGTGGGGTGGGGGGCGTGGCGTGCTGGGGAGAGGGCGGGGAGCGGCCTCCAGGGAGAGCTCATCAGGCCCACAGTGTAAGGAAGTCAAAGTGTGCAAGACCTAGCGAAGGGTTTCAGGAGCAAGGACACCAGACCGGGCAGGAAGGACGGACTGAACCAGCCCGGGAGAGATGTGTGAGTGACACCTCCCGCTCCCTGGAGGGAACTATTTCTCTAAATCCAGCTGTCAGCCTGAATACCAGCTCCCTCCAGCCCTCCCCATCACGAACCTCTGGGCAAGGCCTGCCCCAGGGGCTCTGGCTGGGCCAACAGCCAGGCTCCGACCAGCACATCAAAAACCCACCAAAGATGATTAGAATCTGGATTTCACATGACATTCCTCCCCATTTACTCCTTCAGGTAACCCTAAACCTTAAGATGTCTACATTATTATGCTGAAAGCGAAATCCAGTCCTTTCTAGCAGCAGGCGGATGCTTCCCAGGGAGCGCACAGGCTGGCGAGCAAGGTAATGGTTACCAGATGCAGGTACAAACCCTCCACCTACCCAGGTCAGCAGCCCCCAGACCCCATCTGCACTGATGTCCACCTGCACATACCTAGAGGCGCTTAATTCACATGAGGAAAGCTGGGGCTAAGCAGCACCCAGTTTAGTACATGATGAAGTCATGTTTAGCTGTTGCTATAATCCTTCAAGGCCCTGATGTGGCCAGCGGATCCACAAATGTGACCTCTGGAAAAAACTACCTCTAAGGTATATAGTGTCATCCACTGGTTTAAAGAGTCTTGTTTTAAAAAAAAAAAAAAAATTAATATTATTTCCAGACCCCAGGTATAAGACAGAAGGGGAGGTCCGCTTCAGGAGGGGCAGACGTAGGCTCCACGCCCACTCAGCAGGCCCAGAGGCAACCACTAAGGAGACTCTGTGACACAATTCCCTGCATGGCTCAGAGAGAAGAGTGAGTTGGTTGTGATCGCATAGCCGGTTAACAGCAGCACGAGAACTCAGACCCAGGACTCCGTGCTCCTAGTGCCAAACTTTCTTGTTTCTACCACCCAGCCCTACCCAACCTCCAAACCAGGCCACTGAAAAGTCACATCACGCTGCTTTCTTCCTTGGGGTCTGAGGGACTACAGAGCATCCAGAAAGAACCAGCTGTAAACGCAACGGATGTGACAAATGGCAGGTACAGAAATGTACACACACCGTGCCTCCAAAATCAGAAATGGCAATCATTTCTTAACCACACCACTGATTGATCACTGTGGTTTGATGTTTTGCTTTTTCTTTACTATTATTATTATTTTTAACAGTAGTAAAATG